>NW_024870874.1:10985000-12327500 GCF_019054845.1 Dipodomys spectabilis
CTTTGCTAAGCTAAAATAAAATAAAATGCAAGTCCCACTCATCCAAAATGATTAAGCTCCTTTTTTCCCCTAGAGAATATAACTTGATTTCAATGCTTTCTAAACCCTGGCCTTGCTATTACTTAAGAATTTACATAATTTCTCCAGGCATTTTTACTTAAGTCCCTGCCAAAGGCAAATGTAGTTTCTGGCCAACTTTACTGTAGTATGAGATAAATAAAAGAACAGAGCCCAAATTTGTAAATAATCTATTATCTACCTGTAATATGTATTTATTAATAAAGTCACAAACACTGTTAAATTAACAAATAGAACTGGAGAACTTGGTAACATCTCCAGTCTTCTTTCAAGTACATTGACTTGTCCCTTACCATACTTTTAGGGTTTTCAGGTCTGACATATAGTTCTGACCTGGTATTTCTCAAGAGCAGTTGACTTTCTGTTTGTTATTATTATTATTACCTTAACTGAGCTGATGGAGGCATTATTTATATTCTGACACACACAGACACTCAGGTACCTTTTCCTGTTTAATAAACTGCACCAAAGCAATATATCTGATTTTTAGAAAAGGAAAACCATTCCTAAATTCCTCGGTAGGCTTTCTCTCCCCCCACCCCCCACCCCAATCTCTGACTCATCTTTTGTTACCTTTGGTGTGTGTTAGGCCCCGGCAAAGTTAAAGGACACAAATAGGAAGAGTTTGCCTGCTTCAAGGAAACTAGATTGTTTTGAGTACTTGGAATAGTTAATTTGCAGTGGAAACTAACTTTCCAGGTTGTTAACAAACACCTAGGCAACGAGTTCACATTTAAGGCTGCTAATGTGGTTTTCCTTAGTTTGATAACAAATAGAGAATCCCAGGTAAAACTTGTAAAGCACCGGATCACCCGATTAGGACCGTGGGAATTCCCTGAGCCCTGCTTTCTTGTTTGTTTGGGTTTTTTTTTGGGGGGGGGGGGGGAGGTGAACAAGAGGAATCTGTTGTTTGCCTCCAGACCTTTGTTGTTACTATTTCTTTTATATTAGGATTTCGTTTAAACCTGGTGGAATTCTTCCTTTTAAAATGGTATTTAAATATTAACTTAGTTGGTGAAAGAAAATGACGAGCTTCAACCTGAGAGTTCGTTAAGGAGCAGGCTGAGTGGGTCCCGGGGATTCTGTCCCTACCTTACACTAACGCTGAGCTTTCTCTCATCAGTTCCCACAGGGCTGGACTAGATGGGGACAGAAGTTTGTTATAAAGAAGGGACGCAATTTTTCCAACCTTTTTCTTGGAGCCGCTTAAAGTCAAGCACCAGAATCCAAGTTTCGCTTGTAATTTGCAAGTTAGGAAGTGAACAAATTCTGAAGCCCCACAAGTGCTAAGTGAGAAGATAACTTGCCTACTCTAAGAGGAAAAATTTTGTTCACTAGCCTAGCCCCTTCCTCTCCACCCCGCCCCAGCAATCCCCAGATAATTGTTTAAGAAGTCACTTTTTGTGGTTAAAATTTAAAAAAAGCATTCAGCACAGAGTGACTCTTTCCTCGATCCTGACCGAGAAGTTTAAAGCAGTTTTGATGTAATTTTCAAACTTCCTTAAATGATTCCAAGAAATCCAAGTCGATCATAGAAATGAAAATAACACAGCGCAAAGGAAGAACATACAGAGATAGAGAAGCAATACAAGTAAATTTTAAAAAAAAATCCCTGAGCCAGAAATCCGTAAAGAGTTATGTATAAATTCAATTACCTCCCGAAATCTTCTGGACAGCCTCTGGGGCCCGGGAGCTCCAGGAGCGGAGCCACAGCCATCGGCCGCCTCCTCCTCCATGTTCGGGTTGCCTTCTCGCACCCTGGCCCGGGCTAACCCGCTGCAGTGGCCCCAGGCCTGGGAGCAGACCCCCCCCCCCCCACTCCACTCTACCCCCGGCCCTCTCCCCACCGCTCCCAGCCTCAGTCCGGATTCGATGATCCCAGCAGAGCCATTGAGTAGAAGACCGAAGTGAAATAGAAATGTTGAAAACTCTCCCCGATCGGACTCTGCACCTCTTGATTTCTCGCTCCGCACGGTCCCAACCCGTGAAAACCACGCTGTCGAGGCTGTGGGAGGCCGCTGCGTGGGACTGCTGGTGGGGATGGAGGCGGTGGCTCTCGGGAGGCTTGGAAGAGGCCCGGGCGAACTCTTGCAGCTCTGTGCGCGCCAGATTGTGCTGGTCGACCTGGGTCTCTCCCAAGTGTACGGCCCCGGAGGTCGGGGCAGCGCGGCCACGCAGCCGAACTTAGCCGAGCCTCCGGGACCAGCACTGCCCCACAGCCCCGGGCCCCCCTCCCGGGGCGTGATCGCGCCCCTCCCTTCCCGCTCCTTCTCCCCGCAGGTCCTGGAGCGGTTCCACCCCCGCCCCCTCTAGGTTTAGAGGTGGAGGAAGCTCCAAAGTTTCGGGAGGGGGGCGCCCGGATGGGGCTTGAGAGAGAGAGAGAGACAGACAGACAGACAGACAGAAGACAGACACACATAGAGACAGAGACACAGACAGCGAGATACACAGAGAAGAGACAGAGAGGAAGGGAGAGAGGGAGCTGGAGGGAGAGAGAGCGCGCGCATTTCGGTTTGAAAATTTGGGGGACAAAACATTCTCCAATGGCTTTGCTTTGACGACTTGGGGACTAGCTGAAGTATCACTGAATCTAGATGTCAGGTGAAGAAAACCAGCCTGGCCATATCTTCCGCGTAAAAACACAGTACAGTGATCGAATGTGCCCACCCTACCCCTTTCCTGTCCCGCACGCTGTCCTCTGTGTTTAGTTCTCATCTCCGCGCCAGGCAAATCGGTTCAAAGTAGCAGGTGAGCCCTGGGTTCTCTTATGGCCCCGGGGAAAGGGTGAGCATTTCCTAACTAGATTCCCCGGTCTCTAGAACTTTCTTTCTACTGTACCCTCAAGGCTTGGCCCTTCTATTTGTCCTTCGGATTTCGGAGTCTGCCTGGGTAATCCCTATTCGGACACCACGGAGCAGCACCCAGCCGCTGGCCAGTTCCCTTTTCTGGGTGAGGGTGGGCGCTGTTTGGGTATCTTCTCCCCTCCTTCCCTCCCTCCCCGCTGACTCCTCTCCCAGATCACGCCTTCTTCTCCCCTGGTGTGCTTCCAGAGTTTAATGCTAATTTACATGCTGATGGGAAAAAAAATCCCAAGAAGAGGCTGAAGACGAACTTAAGGAATTAGATGATTGCTTCCTGCGTGGGAATTAATTTGGAAGTGATGTTGCATTTTCTCCCTTCCACGACTCCTCTTTTATTCCAGTTCGGTGGCTTCTTTGAATTTCAGTAGCACTGGGGCCCGTGCGCTCCACGAGACTCAAAGAGGAAGAGGGTACTGGAGACACCCGGAAGCCTAAAGGCCCTGGTGGACGCGTCCGTGTGTTGACGCAGGAAACGCGGGGAGCAGCATCCCTACGCCCAAGGTCACCTCCAGGGGTTGGTCGAGTGACGTCACGGACGCGGCTGGCCGAGACACCCGAGGCCCAGGCAGCAGCATCTGGCCCCAGAGAGGCTGGCTGGGTCGAGGGTGGGAAGGGAAGTTGTGTCTAGATTTTAAAAAAAAAGCGTAAAGAAACGCACAAGGCTGTGTACATCATTCGGAGATGGAAAGGGTCGCCTCTGTAGCTTGGAAAGGCAGTGGGGAGGGGGAAGTCTTCCCTACCTAACCTTGTGATTCACAGCTTCTCAGAAATTTACATAATACAAGGGCGGAGATGTAAACCTAAAGGACAATAATAATAATTCAACAGCACATATTCCATTTTCGCACCACGAACCTGGATATGTTCCCGGTGTTGGCACATTAGCTGCTTTTTCAGAGTTGTGTGTGTGTGTGTGTGTGTGTGTGTGTATGTGCGCGCGCGCGCGCGCGCGCGGTGTGTTTTAAACTCACGATGGAGAACATTTGAACTTTCACAACGTTGTTGAAAGGAAAGGATCAGTGGAGAAAAGAGGAAAAGAGAAATTGGCTGTAATGGCTCCGATTTAGATTTCTAAGTAATTGCAAAACACTTTTTTTTTTTTTTTAATGAAGAGCATATGCTGTATACCAAACATAGCAAGCACGGGTCCTAATGGGGTCCCCCACTTTTCAAAAGACCTATCCTCCTTTCATTTGTTCGACAACGTTTTGTTTTATACAAAGCTGTTACCCTTTATTATTAATAAGAAATTCCAATTTACTATTTTCCTAGGCAGGTGAGTCCCCAAAGAGTGACTCCAGGACTTCCAGTTGCCCATTCAAATATTCAACTAGATGTACATAATTGTTTCCATGTTTTCTAAACAAGTATTTTTGTTTTTATTTTTCCTCCTTTTGCCTTGACTCAAATAACATCAGTAATTCAAATTCCAGAAGTCTATTCGCAGCATTTTTCTTAAAGAGTCCCTGTGAAACACTGGGCCAGGAGAAAGATGGGAGGGGCAGGGATTGAAGGATTCAAGTACCCTCGATATTTTAGCTAAGAGGGTCCTGCCAGAAGTCCCTTCCTCACAGAAGTCCCTTCTACTCCATCATCTCCTCAAAAACTCAAGAGCTTGGTCTAGGGTATGCAACGGAGGGTTCCCCTCCTTTTCTTTAAATGTGGGGGTCCTGGCCATTGGAAAATGGAAAACAAGAAAGTGCCCCCTCCCCCATTCTGTTTCCTGTATTTTACTGCTATCTTTTCCCTGGGAAGTGCATACACAGAATTGGTCAATCTAACGTACTTGTAACACACAGCTGTTATTTGAAACTAGTTTTCAGAGAGGCTTAACAACTGTGTAGTTGGGGAATGTAAATTGAAGACATTGGCTTTTTTTTTTTTCAACCTACTCAATCTATTCTGCCCCCACCTTACCTCAGTTTCTGCCACTAACAATTAAGCGTGAGATACTTTGTCTTTCTCCTCCTTGTTCCCCACTCCCCCATCCTTTTACTACTGGATTCTCCAATTATGGGTTAAAATCAAGAATGATCTTTCCTTTTTTTTCAAAGAAAGTTCTTCCTAAATACTCATGTCTCTCTGGAGTTTTGGGCACTAGGGAAAAAAAAATCAATTTTCTGACCTTCTAGACCAGGTCAGCCACCATGGGGAAGACCACACAACTAGCTTGTCCATGAATGCGTATTGGTGGTTCTCCCTTTGCTTTCCCTTCATTCTTAGGAGCCTGGAAAAAAGATTTTTTTTAAATAAGAAAACTACATATGAAAGCTATGAATTTGTTTTATAAAGTTAGCTATAAACTTCTCAAAAAATTCAAACAACTGAATTTAAAAACCACCTCCTTAATAAGAGGTCAAATGTATGGAAGTATTAAAAGACATGGAGAAATCACATTTGCTAGATGATTTTAATCCACCACCTGAATAACTTCACTTGTCCTTAGAAGCCTGCAGTGGGGGAGGGGGTGCTCAGGTTCAGTCCTGCATTCTCCAGGCTTCTGTAGATCCAGTGGTTAACCTTCACAAAACCTTCTCAAAAAATTAGCTTGAGTAAAGCAGATTTTGTCTCTTAAGAAGCAGTTGTGAATTTCTAAATTTAGTCAGTTTTATAAAAGAACACATCCTGCAATCACAAAATGAAACAAAAAATCTGCAACTTGAATAGATGACAATAGGTAAGTTTCTTCAATACAGTAACTCTGAACCAGGCTATCTAGATAGGAAGACCTAGCCAAAACAAAACAAAACAACCCCCCCCCCCAAACCTTACCCACCTGCAACTTACTCCCTCACCTGGTAAAGTTCCATTTTTGAGCTCCAGTCCTACTGTGTTCTGACCTTTTACTATGTGACCTTTTTAAACAAAACCTTTTCTACTTCTCTACCAAAGTTTATTCCAAAGACACAATATTGGTTAATGGCAAGACTAGGAAATGCCTTGAAGAATAGACTTTAACATTTAATCAACATTTCTTTCTTTCAATCACACTCAAGGGAGATAGTATGTGTGGGTTAAGAGGAAGGAAGTCGTTCTAAAGGGCAAATCAGAATTAATTTACAGATACAAAGAAAACAACTTGATATTCCACTTTTAATTTTTACACTAGGATATGTTGATGATTATCTGCAAGCAAACATAGGCCTGAAGAGCACCTACTGTATCTGATGGGCTTTTAACTCAGTTGTTCATTTAAACATCAATTTTTCACTTCCCCTTCAAAGTGACCATCACTGATTCTAGAGGCATCAATGTGGAGGGGGACAGGAGCCTAGGGTATTTATTTGTGAATTTTCTTCCCTGTCACTCACAAATAAGCACACAATTACCACAGTCTTATTATTAAATAACCAGAAACAGGGAGATTGAAAACGTGGTAGTATTTAGCCCCTTCATCTCGGGATCAAATGCTCTTGGTTGGCCACTTTAAAGGTAAGGAGCAAGGTGGAGATGCACATTGTTTTAAAGCCTTAGCTCCATTCCCAGCCAAGTACAGGGCACCATACTGTCCTTTCCCACCTGTGTTCACTTTCTGCCTGTTCAAACCCATTTAGTGCAGTGCCCAGCACCACCAGGACTCCTAATTCCTAGGATACTGATGTTTAGGAGATGATCTTGGGAGGCACCCCCTGTACAAGCTGGGTCTCTGTGAGACTGGAGTTTTTCTTACACCTTAGAAGTTCTTACAGCTCAGCAATTACCCCCTTCCCCCCTCTACATTCTGGCCAAATCCTTTTAATGCTTTCCTGTTTGGTTGAGACTATCATGGGGCACACTGAGAGGGTACCTAATGTCTCTTTCTCCTCTCTGGAGTCTCACAGTTGCCTTCCGGTTTGGGGCTGTAGAATGTCATTCTAGGCCCCCTTACACCTTGGGAACTGTTCATGGACATCATCATACTCTTGCCATTCTCTTGAACTTCATGCACTGACCACAGGATCATTTCACCCCCATCCCCAAGTGGGATGCATCCGCCTCCAGCTGCCATCCTTCCCTGCTTCAGCTTCAGAGGCTAAGTCAATGATCTTCCTTTCAGGAGACCCCGAGTCAGCCCACCCATCCCCCTCTCCTCCTTTCCTCCCACCCTGCTTCTAGATAGCCAGGAACTGGACGATTCTACTCAGTTCACAGACCACAGACGCTCCCCAGGAGTGGGGCTGGAGATTCCCGGTGCTTTGAACCAAAGGGACCCGATTCCAACCCCAGAAAGATTGGCTGTGGGACTGGTGGTGCCTGTTGGATGAAGAAGAATTCCGAAGATTTCTTTGGATTCTATTACTAACGCTAAAAAAAGGGGGGGGGGGACTTATTGACCATAACTCATTTCATTTCTTTAATCATTACAGCGATTTTTCATAAGAGACCAAAACCAAGGCCACGGTACTAAAAGACATGGCAGAGGTGTGCCAGTTGTATTCAAGCCCAGATTTCGTTGACTCTATGAACTCTGCCCTGGCCCAAAGTGATGTTAGATGAAGCACCCATTTCTGGGTCATGCTCAGGAATCGTCTTTGATAGTGAGTGCTCACACTCCAGCGTCTACTTCTCCCTGAAAACAATCTCATACTGTGCGTAGAGACAGCGCGTGGCGGACGCTCGCTCCTGACTCCTGGAATCTAGGCTCCGCTCGAGCTTTGCCCACAGGCCAGATGTGATTTCCACTGCTTTAATTACAGCAAGCAGTGTCTTAGTGGAGATCTTTTGAAGGGAACTCGACACCCCATATTAGGACAGTGGGGGTGGCCTAGGGAAAGCCGTCTTCAGAGTTGGGTACGAATTTCGTGGCTACCTCTGTTAACAGACACTCGAGACCAACCCAGGTTTGCTAGATGGGTGGATGCGACCCCATTTGCAGCAAATTTCCAAGGCCAACCAGACGAAGGTATTTCCCAAAGATTCCAGTGAGTAGCACTCCAAGGGAAAAGAAGGTCCCCTGGCCGGCCTCTAAATTCAGCACAAAGCCAGAAGTAGTGGGGCGGGCTCGGCGCTGCAGGTGCGGGCGTGGCGTTGCTGCGGGTACCACCCAGAAGCCAGCCCGGCGGCGGCGCATCCGCTCACCCCCAGCCAAGTACCAACCTCTCCCGATCATCCATCGGTAGCTTCCCTCTAGGGACCCAGAGCAGGAAATTTCCATTCTTTGTTTGGGGAAAATAATGAACGGATGCGACCTAGAGCTTGATCTCATCTTTCGCCTTGGGGTCCTTCTACCCAACTCGGGACAGACAGGGCCCCGAAAGTCAACTGGGCTGCGCTCCTGGCCGCCAGCATCCTGGGAACTTATGGCGAGATTGGTACCCAGCGGGTCCGTTTCTTGCAACCTGATGTCTCAGCGGGGTTTTTTCCTGGAGAATATCTCTTGGGATGCAAACTTCAGTAGCAGAAAGGGTTTCGGGACGCTGAGCAGCTAGGGCTGGGCTGGGTGACCTCTGTCCAACTCAATCACCGCGGTAAGATGCCCGGGCTGAATTCAGTGACCGCCCCGGAGGGCGAAGGTGGGCGGCGCTAGGCCAGGCGGTGACCCTTGGGGGCGGGATGAGAGCTGGAGATGGCCAAGAGCCTCAAGACACTTTGCAGGGGCATTTCTTACAAAAGTAGCAGGAAATCCCTCCCCCTGAGCAAAACACAATGAGTAAAGACTAAAGGGAATTCAAGTGGAAAAACGCATGCCTGCAAGAACAACCCTCTGCGCTCCGTGTGGTGCTTTTTCTTTCTGGTAAAAGGCATTATTACTGTTTTTTTTTTTAAAACAAGTCTTTGGAGAAACTTTCCTTGTAGATTACCTCATATGCCTACTCTGCTTGGACATTAGGTGTTTTCGTTACTATACCATGCATACCAAACTGTCCAAAGAATGCAATGCCTGCCAAAATCATTTAGGAGAGTACAGCTATTTGAATGATTAAAAAAAAATGATTTTGAGCTGGGCGCCTGTTACTCACGCCTGTACTCCTAGCTATTCGCGAGGCTGAGATCTAGAGATCGTGGTTCAAAGCCGGCCTGGGCAGAAAAGGCCGTGAGACTCTTATCTCAATAAACCACCCAGAAAACGGGAAGTGGCGCTGTGGCTCAAGTGGTAGAGCGCTAGCCTTGAGCTGAAGAGCTGAGGGACAGCGCCCAGGCCCAGAGTTCAGGCCCCACGACCTACAAACAAACAAAAAAACAAACCTTGTTGGCCCAGTATGGTGGCCTGCGATTAATCCTAGTTTATCAGGAGGCTGAGATCTGAAGATCAAAGTTCAAAGCCAGCCAAGTGACTACTAAAATGCTAGAAGTGGGGCTGTGGCTCAAGTGGTAGAGAGTTAAACTGATTCAGCACAAAAGCTCAGGGACAGCGCGCCAGGTTTTGAGTTCAAGCCCCAGGATGGGTTATATAGGAATGAATTTTAAAATTCTGCAAAATTTGTGAGGTTTTCACTTAGTTTTTTTCTTGTTTTTAAAGAGTAATGCTATGAAACATTTGTCTTCCTTGAATAGACAGATGCTTGGGAGTTCATCCTAATGGTTCCACACCCAAGTGAACAATTTTTAAGTTACTTCTAACAATTAAACTCCAAGCAGTTGAATTGAGGAGCCCCAAACTCCTTTTATAAAGATATGGAACCAACCCAGATGCCCCTCAGTAGATGAATGGATCAAGAAAATGTGGTATATATATATATATACACAATGGAATTCTATGCCTCCATCAGAAAGAATGGCATTGGCCCATTTGTTAGGAAATGGAAAGTCTTGGAAAAAATTATATTAAGTGAAGTAAGCCAAGCCCAAAGAAACATAGGTCCCATGGTTTCCCTTATTTGCAATATCTAGTATATGTATGAGTCAAGCAGAAAAGGTCAGATAAGGTGATGTTAGGAAAATGAACCCCAAGATATGTATTCAAATGTTTTTTTTTCTTTCATGCATTTGTTTCTAACGCATTTATAAGATTATTTCTTTGTTGCTTTGTATGTCCCTCCTCCACAGTATAACCCCTGCTTTCACTGTATTTGATGTCGGTATAATTTGTGGAGGGGAAGGGGAAAAACAAGTCGTTTAAATAAGAATACAGGTGGACCAGTTGCAACAATGAGAAGTACAAGTTATCATGTCAAAATGAACTTTACAACTTTGGTGGTGGGGGGGAGGGAGGATTGGAGGGGGAGGCTGGGAAGGGATGGGAAGGGGAAACAAAGGAGGAGGCTACAATGCTTAATAAGAAATGTACTCATTATCTTGCCCATGTAATTGTAACTCCTCTGAACAGTATTTTCACAATAAAAAATAAATAAAAATTAAAAAAAAATTTTCTTCACATGCCTTTTCATGAACCAAAGGTTACTACAGGTAGTCATTAAAAGAGTGACTAGCTCCCTGATCTGTCTCCCACTTCTCTTGTCCTTGTTGTGGATGTCTGGGGTGGGAGACAGGGAATAAGGCTCTGAGAAATCTCACGAGTGTAAAAGGAGGGAGCTGAGAACACTAGAATCTGGGCTTCAAGAGGTGGACCAGCTCAGAGAGCCAGTTGTAGGACAAACAGGAAGGACGATGCCAAATATTTTGGTCCTCCTGGCTTCAAATATTTTGTCTGCTTCCCTGGATTTCCTTTATTTCTCAACTGTACTTTTTCTTTGAGAAAATAGTCCTTAAAGAAAAAGAATTTTTGCCAGGCATTGGTAGCCCATGCCTGTAAACCCCAGTTATGCAGGCTGACATCTGAGGATTGTAGTATGAAGCCAGAACCTATAGGAACGCCCATGAGACTCTTATCTCCAATTAACCAGAAAAAAAAGTCAGAAGCAGAACAATGGCTAAAGTGATAGATTTGAGCCCTTTAGCAAAAAGCTAAGGGATAGTGCCCAGATCCTGTGTTCAAGCCTCAGTTCTATCCCACCACAAACAAATAAGAGTTCCACTTGAGTGAATGGTGAGGAATGATCATCAGTTACTGACATTTAGTACAACATGAGTTAGTTATACTGATATAAGTCATGTCATTCAAAGGAAAGGAAAGAGTAGTTCAATGATAGAGTGTATTCTTAGTATGTGTGAAGCTTGGAGTTTAATCTTCCATTAAAAAAAGGAGTGGTTGGCTGGGATGTAGCTCAGTGGCAACGCACTTGCCTAGCAAGTGCAACATTCTGGGTTCGAGTCCCAGTACCAAAAAAGAAGACAACAACAACAACAAAAGGAGTGGGGGTTAGTGGCTCACACCTGTAATCCTAGCTACTCAGGTGGCTGAGAGCTGAGGATCACAGTTTGAAGCTAGCTACTCAGGTGGCTGAGAGCTGAGGATTGCAGTTTGAAGCTAGCTACTCAGGTGGCTGAGAGCTGAGGATCGCAGTTTGAAGCCAGCCTGGGCAGAAAAGTCAAGTCCAAGAGGCTATTATCTCCAATAAACTACTCAGAAAAAGCCAGAAGTGGCTCTGGGGCTCAACTCATAGAGCATTAGTCTTGAGCACAAAGAGGCTGAGGGGCAGTGCCTAGCCTCTGAGTTCAAGTCCTAGGACCAGACTGGCTAAAATTAAAATTAAAAAAAAAATAAGAAAAGGAAAAGTGGGCTGGGAGAGGCAAGCTTGCAGCTGGTGGTATGGTGGAGTTCAGGGTAGCATGAATGGAACCCAAGGGCTTGAAGAAAAGGGTTCTGGGTGTGATGATGGATGACAAAGGGAGGAACGGCCCTAAAAATGCTGTAGAGTTTGTCTCTCCTCCAGGAAATGGAGAAAGCTGCCTTCCTTCTTGTTTATCTTACCTTTCATGAACTAACATTTAGCCCTAGACATTACTTAGAATAATCTTCAATTAAAATGTTGATTTTTTTTCATGGACTTATTTAGGTAATTAAACTGTAGTTTATGAGTCCGTGGAAGAACAAATTTCAAGGTACAAGATGTTTTTCATACATTTAGGAATACTTCTACTATTGTAAATAGATAACTTTCATTTGAAAGTTGTCTCTGAGTAGAGGTAGTATAGTTGATTGTATGTATGCCTGTAGGCCTGGCAGCATAGTAGGTTTGAAGCACCGGATTCATTTGAGTCCAAGTGAGACCCCATGTCAAAAGCAAACAAACAAGAAAACAACATAAAAAAGTACATATAGCTCAAGTATCCTGAAGAAAACCCCCCACAAGAATTACTTATGAATGACTGCATAAATGCAGTAGCACAATGACAGTGTATTTTAGAAAAAAAACATAAGCACTGAGAAGATTACAGAGAATAAAAGTTTACCTTTCAAAATGTTAGCAAGAAAACATTTTGGGGGGCTGGGAAAGTGGCTCAGCGGTAGAGCGCTTGCCTTGCACGCCTGAGGCCCTGGGTTCGATTCCTCAGCACCACATAAGCAGAAAAAGCCGGAAGTGGCGCTGTGGCTCAAGTTGTAGAGCGTTAGCCTTGAGCTGATGAGCTGAGGGACAGCGCCCAGGCCAGAGTTCAGGCCCCACGACCGGACCCCCCCCCAAAAAAAACAAAACATTTTGGGGAGTCACCACGACTAGTGCCATTTTGCTATGTAACATTGCTAACATTATTAAAGCTATCAATACTAGTTCACATTACTAATGTTTAATAATGAATACTATTTGAGTATGGTATTAATACTTCCATTGAAATGGGCATTTTCTGTAGTAATTCTTTTAATGAAGCTGTGAGCCTAGTAGGTAAAAAAATAGTGTTTATAACTTCTACATGTTTAGTTGAAAATAAGAATCATAAAACAAAACAAAAACAAAAGCACAGCCAGTCAGTTGGTATGTTTGAAATTAGGCAAGTATCTTTTACTGCTTTTAATCTGTATAAGTCTAATAATACACACAGAAATTGATATGGCCAAAAGGATTTTTATTGCCTGCAAGCTGTTACACTTTGAAGTAGAATAAGGTATATTGATGGAAGCACACATTGGGATTTCTTACACTTGGAAGATGGTCAGAATAGAACAAGACACAAACAAGTACATTGGATAATCTAGTTAATATTGGGGTTTAGAAGTTCTTTACGACCAGAATTACACCTGCAGTACAATTCAGGGTAATAAAACCCAAGGTTATATTTGTTACACACACCATAACACTGACAAATTAACTACAAAACAGATCTGGGACATACATTATAACAGCAAGGTACACAACATTGTAACAGAGGTACAATCGAGTTGGTGATCAGAAGTATATTGTCTTCTCACAATGTAGTATTGTGGAAAATAAACACAGGGCATGAGTTCGATGTAGCTGAGGGAAAAAAAAAGATCAAATCTGCTAAAAAAAATAAATAAAGACCATAAAGGAAAGTTCATCTTCTAATTATAAACAGCCAAAGTTCATTTTAGGCAAACTACACAAAAAAGGATAATCTTCTTCCAAAAAAAATATTTGGCATTTTTCCTTTTACTATATCTTCAAGTTTACTTCCTAAAGAAATACAAGCATTTTGTTGTTGTTGCTGCTGTTTTGGCTAAGACAGTTAAGTATAATTACAATGACAAGGTACACAAAACGATATATTGAAGGTCCTTCTTCCTTTTCCAGAGCTGTGTGTAATCAGCCTTCTTCTTCTTCATCACTGTCTTTCATAGTAATGCCCTGAAGTCCTCCTCCTTCTGAGACAGAGGCTGTGGCCTCCTCCACTGTTAAACGTCTGTGCAGAGTATCATATGTCTTACTGTTCAGTGTTCCTTCTAGCACACCTTGCAATCGGAAATCTCTGTAGGTTTTCTGGAGAGAGAAGAAAGAATTGCATAGGTAAGTAAGATTACGTGCATGCACACATGTCTGTGTGTCTATATGTACAGGCATACGTATTCATTTGGCTTTTAAAACATTTTTAATTAAAAATGTTACTGTTATTATAAAGGTAATGTACAAAGGGGTTCCAGTTATATGTCAGGTAAAGACTACATTTCTTTTTTGGACAATTTCATCCCTTCCCTCACTCTCTCCCAGTTTTTCCTTCCCATCTTCACACACAAGTTGTATAGTTCATTTTCAACATAGTGTCCAGTGAATACCATTACTGCATTTGTTCCCTCTTTGCCTCTCCATTTCTATGGACCTTTTTCTTTTCTTCTCTTTTCTTCTTAAAGCTGTACTAGGGATTGAACTCAGGGTCTCACGCTTGCTAGGCAAGTGCTCTACCACTTGTGGCATAACTCAGTCCCCACAGCTGGCATTTTGAAAGTCATCTTTGAACATGCACTAATGGATTTAGACTGTGGCTGCTTATGTCAGTCACCCTGCTGGTGTATTTCTGGAGAGAAAATTGAATAAGTGATTTTGGACAGTAGTAGTCAAACTATAATCACCATGAATGCTCAATGTGTTGTTACTATGAATGACAAATTAATTCTCTTCCATAAAACATTACTAATTAAACAGAATTTACTATTGGAATAAACTGTAGCGAAGATAACATTTACCTACATACATTTAAATAAGGTATTTTTAGTTTTTCAATAGAGGAGGCTTTAATACTGAAAAAATATATTTCATTTCATAGAATACATTAGTGTTAAGCAGATGTACCGAACAGTGGACTAATCCTATTACTAGTACAAGAAGCATTTTAAGCACTTTTGAATTATAAAATGTATTTACTTGGGATAAATGCCTCTGAGAAATTTGTTCTTGCCCTTTGAAATTCCCTTCAAATGGAAAGTGTCCAGTTCTGATAATAAGCTCCTATAGATAAGGTAATGAAACACGTATTTTCATTTTTGTAAAACTGTAAACTTATGGTTTGTATATTAGAAATGTTTATGTTGGAAATTTGTATGTTGGAGATACACACACACACACACACACACACACACACACACACACACACACACACACACACACACACACACACACACACACACACATCCATGTAATCCTAACTACCCAAGAGGCTGAGATCTGAGGATTTTGGTTCAAAGCCAGTCTGGGCAGGAAAGTCAGTCAGACACATCATCAATTAATCACAAAAACTGGAAGTAGAGTTGTGGCATAGGAGGTAGAGTGCTATCCTTGAGCACAAAAGCTGAGGTACTGTGCCTACGCCCTGATTTCAAGCCCCAGAACCACATGCACGCATATATACAGAAACAAAACAAAGTAACAGATACCCTAGTGTTGCTTCTTATAGAGATTCTTAAAACTCAATAAAACTTTAGTACATTTCATATGCATGATCTGTTACTGCTTCCTTTATGTTTACTTTTTAAAGCTTCAACTTTCCTATGTTAGATTTAGAATACAAAAGAGTTAGACCCCAATGGACTGCCCAACATATCAGCAATGCCAATATACCATTACTCCTTTTTTTTTGGTCCTGGGGCCTGAACTCTGGGCCTGGGCGCTGTCCCTCAGCTCTTCAGCTCAAGGCTAGAGCTCTACCACTTGAGCCACAGTGCCACTTCTGGCTTTTTCTGCCTATGTGGTGCTGAGGAATCAATCCCAGGGGTTCATGCATGCAAGGTAAGCACTGTACCACTGAGACACCTTCCCAGCCCTATACCATTACTCTTAAGTGGTGTCTGGTAGCTACCGTCTTGTTGTTTGCACTTAACAGATGAAAAAAGGTGAAACAAGAATCTAGTATCATAAGTCTAGGAGATCGAAATCAACAATAAAGGATGCTTGATTTTGTTGCAAAGAGCAGGCAGGTTCAAAACACTTTTACTATAACACTGATGGAACAATCAGGGCATTCAGACATTTGAACTAAAGGTAATTATCATGTGAGTTAGGAAGTACATCTTAATCCCTCCATTTAACATTCCTTGTCTCTACTAACTGCCTTATGGGGAAATTAGAACCATTCCCAGGTAGTGGAAACAGAGACTTTTACAATTACTTTTCTGTCTGTTTTCATCTGACTTATACCTACAACATCACTCCCACTCCCAGAAGGCATAGGAAAATGGCATAAGTAAAAAATGATGTAGTTTTTCATTTGTGTAATAGTGATATAGACAATTCGTATGTGAAAAGTTTAACATTGTCTAAGTAAACTGAATTCTGAGAAATACTTAATAGTATATGAATGAAGTCTCCACAGAAAGTTAGATTTACAAAGTACTTTTTTCTTAACACACTATATCCCTTTTCACTTAAAATTTAAGTTTATTTACAAACGTATGAACCCATTGTCCTCATATTCCCTTTTTTTAAAGCTGAATAAGAACTTTGTGATAAATTCATAGCTTACTTGGATTCATAACTTACTATGCCTAATGGAGCCGTAGTTTGGTCTTACACTAAAATCCATGGTAATTCACATTTGACCCAGGGACATAATCTAAAGGATAAATTGTCTAGAGAATTGGGTATCTAACACACATGGCATTACTATCAAAAGGATGAGTGCTCAAGTCTGTTACTGCATTATAATTAGATTTAGAATACATTAAGCACAGAAAATTGTTCCACAATCATATAAGCGAGTTTTTGGATTCCACCTTTTTTAGTAACTGGATTGACTATCCTTTGACTTAATTATCCACAAGTTTGCTATGACTGATTTGAATCATGTATTTGCAGTCCCAAATGTTTTCTAATTTGCAAGCAACAACTAGTTCAGTGAGGAACAAGGGAAAAATATCCTTGCAATCTCTCTTTCTCTCTAATTCATATAATCTGACAGACACTTGGATATCCTCGGTGGTTGCCACAAGGCTTTGGCTGGCTTTTAAGACAAATGCTGGCTACAGGGTATTGCTCACTTGACTTCTTATAGCAAAAGAAGGAGTTGATTGATGTTAACTCTTTCCAAACATCTTATGATCACTGGGGAGAATAAAAATCTAATAGTCGTTTAGATTATTTGGGGGAATTGTACTTTTCCTCATTTCATAAATTGTTTTCATGTTAAAATTCACACATACACACAAAAACCTTTATAGACTTGAACTTTGTATACAATGCTTACTGGGGCCTTCTTTTAAATATCTTTTTAAGTGAGCAATATGAATGAACAGGTTTGTGTGTGTATGTCTTTGTAGAGTTGACTGTTATGTGGATTTTGATGTTTGCAATGGCCACAGAAGAACATCAATGCTTGTGAATAGTAATAACTAGAACTGAAGTGGATCTAGTAGCTTAGATCCTGGGTTGAATGAAAATCTCTGCTCTAATATGCAGGTAAAGTCCAAGTCATCCACATGGGCTTTCATAATTCTAAACACTTTTGTGTGTGTGTGTGTTGGTCATGGGACCTGAACTCTGGGTCTGGGCGCTGTCCCTTAGCTCTTCAGCTCCAGGCTAGCACTTGAGACATAGCACTACTTCCGGCTTCTTCTGCTTAAGTGGTGCTGAGGAATCAAACCCAGGGCCTCATGCATGCAAGGCAAGCACTCTATCACTGAGCCACCTTCCCAGCCACTTAATAGTGTCTTAATAAATCACTGGGAAATGATCATTGCAAATGAAACCATATAAGTTCTGAAGAATTGATGAAAGTGTGTATGGAATTAACAGATAATGCATGAAATTAATAAATTCTATTTATATTCCAAATACAAAATACAATTAAAATATTAAGTGGCTAATTTTCCTTGAATTTCATTGTCAAAATAATCATTGGAAATCATCAAGTAGAACCCCATGATTTGAGTACATGCATCAGCCCAAGGAAGCACTGACTGAGTTTGGGGACTTTCTTGGGCATAGTAAATAATGGAAAGTCAAATTTAGTTATGAAATTAATTTCTCATTTATATTGAATACTGATATTCATAGTGGATACTAGCTTAAGATAAATGGATTAAATTAGAGTACAATTAAATTATTAATGCAAAATTTAAAAAATTACTTGTTTCCACTAAGACTGGCCAATTTTACTGGCAAATTTACAATTTACTGGAAAATTTTATGCATGTATGTTATTGTATAGTATAGTCAGGTTGTATACTCTGATCATATAGAATTTTGTCAATTAAAGTCAATAAAGGTGAAAATAATTATCCTTGGTGCTTGATCATTAGCTATAAAGACATGTAAATATAAGAAAGGAATAACTGAAGAGATAAATGAGCAAGTTTAAAAATGGGTATCTTAATCTTAAAAGCAAAACAGAGCTTTAAGTCCATTAAGTAATATATAAGTTTTGATATCTAAAGCAAAGTAGATATCACCTTGAAAAGATGGCTGATGGTGAACAGCTAATTTGCAATGTGAATCAGAGTACCAATACATGCATATGGAAGGCAAACACATCATTCTATTTTCCTTTTATGAAAACAATCTTAGGTTGAAAGTTATACAAGCTACATTCACAATTTCTTTATGAAATTTAATAACAGGTCATAAGAAACTGTTCTAGATTAGAAATATTTTGGTTATTGTAGCTAAGTATCAAAATTCTGTGGGTGGCAATAATTTTACCGACATTGATGACTGATAAGGTTACCGTTATTGTGACTTATGCATTTGGTTTTATAAGGCAGAAGATTTGCTAACTTCTGACTTTGCAATAGAACATTCCTATTTGTAGTTTCTTTCTAACTTGTATTAACCTAGGTGTGTAGCACAAAAGAGTTTGTATTTAAATTGGACTGTAGGAACCACAAGAGTGATGAAACTGTTTTAATGAAGATAGAAATATCTTTTAAATTATAATACAGTAGTTCTTTACAAACTTAGTGTGTTTTAGAATCCTCTGGGGGGCTTGTTATTACACATATTTGGGGGAAAGATCTTATTTTCAGTTCCTGATTCCTTAGGTATGGAGTATTACCTAAGAACTTACAGCTTTTTTAATAGTGCTCAAAATACAGAAATGGCACTTTGAGGACCACTGCCTGTAGATGTGTGTGTGTGTGTATATGTGTGTAAACATATATAATACATGAGTATGCTGTGCACATATATGTGTCCATTAATTAACAGCTAACATGGAAGTTAAGGGTTTCTGTTTAAAGGAACAATTGATTTTTAATAGCTTACACTTAGGTATCTCAGCTATAATATAGAATTTCTGTTGATTTTTTTAAAAGAAAAGTTGAACTTGTGGTACACTTTTGCTTCCACTAAAATTTGCACAGTGTGAAAAGTATATTAAGTACAACCTATATATTTTAAAACAACTCACTGAATATTAAATACATATTGTTACTTTTCCTTTTGAAAAACATTAATCAAAATGGCCTATTGAACTTCTGTGACACCTGTGTTAAGTTTTGGAAAGTCTTCAGTACTTAAATTGGTAATCTTTTATGAAGAAGGTACATACTTTCAGAGAAATTTGGGCAGTAACATTGTATTAACTTTTGTATCTTGATATAATAAAGTAGCAGTTCCTCCTTATTCTATTGGCAAAGACATTTCAAAAGCACTTAAAATGATTCATGGCCCTAATAAATATAGGAGTAAATGTATAATGAAAAAGCACTTCATTCTTAAGAAAGTCAATGTCAAATCTTTGTGGATCCACTGCATCCAAGTAACTATGCTAGGGGATCTACTAATGTACATTAGCTTACAATGTGATTATCCATGAACAAATAGAACAAGAAAGATAAAAAAAATCATGTTTATCATCTTAGTAAAGATGGAAACTAATAAGTTATTTTTTTAAGTCCTACCATTTACTCAGTTAGGTTACCATGCTTTATTTCTTATATGACAATATCTCACTATTATTTTTCATAGCCTGGTGGGTGATTTATATCAAAACACATTTTGTTTACCTTCACAATCTTGATGAGCGTCTTCAGCTGGTAAATATGAAGCTGGAGGTCTAGTCTATCAGCCAACCACACGCAAATGACTTTCATGGAATTGCTGTACCATTGCTAGAGAGCAGGATGGGGGCAGAGGGGAAAAGAACAAAAAAAAAAAAGAAAGTAAGTAAGAAAGAAAGAAAACAGCCTCTGTAGTATTCATTTAACAGATTCAGTAATGAGGGGGTAATGAAACACTCTGAAATGACCACAGATCAGCACTTGAAGTCAATAATGCTATAATTTCCTGTTAACAGAATTGTATGTTTTGCTAGAAAATCTGCTAAATTGACCTAGGCTGTTCTTTATAGGAATTAGCATTACAGTTTTTTCAGCTGTAACATATTCATGAGAAACAGTGTTTTTGCACTCTGTAGCCCGGTGGCTTGTTTTGCAATTTATGAGTAACAATAGGCACTAAATACATATTATGGGAATGAATGGATGGCCAAGCAGCAGGGGGAAAAACAGGTAAATTATTTTCAAAGGAACATTTCTTATTATCCCACATGTCAAGTTAAAAAAAAAATCAAAGAGTAGGTGTGTTATGAGCTAAGCCATGTAGTCAATACACAGAAATAACATTTTGCAGAAATGGTAAACAATATTCACAGCTTACTAAGCAGTAATCCTCAATCACACCTTCATCTACTTTCAGTTAAGAATTTGCCAAGACGTTTTAAAACCACCTGAACTGAAGAGTTACTGAGGTCACAGGAAGATACATTAAATCCTTGGTATCTTATGAAGATCACAAAACAGATGTTAGCTTGCCAGATTCTGAAAGAATCCCTTTCACTTTCTAGATGTTTTTGAAGGGTTCAGTTTTTTTTCTGTTCATCACAGCTTTGAAACTCTCCTTTAAGGGAATGCCCTGCCCCTATGTAATTTATATGAGAAAAAGAAAAAAAAAGAGAGAGAGAACTTTTGTTGTTTATTTAAAAATAAAGGCAACTGCGAATTAATGGTGACGTTATAAAGGGTTTGGTGCTTAGGTGACAGAGCTAGGTTTTGGTAATATTGTGAAGATAATGTTGCTCACTCAGATGAGAGAGATTTATTGGCACCCATTCAGCACTTAGGAAATGATGATTTTCTAAAAAAGAAGGGATTTTGTGTCTTGTTTCTATTTACATATGATGATAGATTATATGTGTGCATGCATGTGCCTGGTTTTAGTTATTCAAACACAGAAAAAAATCTGAAATATTTTTCCTCTACATAATAAAATAGTGAAGTTAACTTCTAAGAGAAATTTTAAGTGATGTAAGTTTATAATTCATCTGTAGATAAATTTATTAACATTGTAGTAAAATTTAGCATAATAGATGGTATTTTAGGTAGAAATTTAGCTTCCTATTTCATCATTTACTTCTACTTTCCAGTATACTGAACATATATAATAAATGAGATAAGCACATTACAATAAATAACTTACTAAATAATATCAATAAGCAATTTACGGAATATGTCCTGTATTTAAAGTCTGTTTTGGACTATGATTTAAAAAATATTGTTTAATGCCTAGTTTTGCTTTTCCCTGATGAATACTTTCTATTTTTAAAACAGTTTAAATTATCAAATAATATTTATAAAAAGAAGTACCTACACATCAGAATTCTTAAAAAAATAAACTGCTAGTGAATTCATTACCTCAATCGACATACTGAATCTCAAAATGCTTTATAGACACATAAAATAGTTTCCAACATTAATGCCATATTTACTTTTCAAAATTATTTACGACCTGAGATTGAGTTCTGTTTTTACACAGGTAAACACTCAGGTGGTGGTTGGAAATACTCAATGGGTATTATGAAATAATACTTTCACCTCCATACCACTTTCCAGATGATCTAAAATGTCAAAAATGGATCAGTATTTTAAAAATTGTAGTTCATCTGTATGACACAGTAAATTTTCCTGCTTTGTTGGAGAGAAAATAAATGTTATATAAAGTCTAGCAGAATATAATATTTAATCCATTAGAATCTGTGGTAACTATATTCATAGTAAATTGTATAAATTTGAGAGAAATGAAAATAGCCTCATAAAATTACTCCCTCTTTAGATCTTTATGTTCTCAAAATTATCTTTATATAATTTAAAATTAATTTCACTTCATTTCCCATTATGTATAAGTGGTACTTGTGATTATGTGATAATTGAAAGAACATTTAATGTAACACACAAATTATTAATCTAACTTCTTTCACACATTGCCCAAATTACAAATTTAGAGAAGAGGAATTTGGGAACAAACTAATCTTAACTATAAAAAAGAGAGATGAAGAGAACGATGGTTGAATGAAATGTTCAGGCTACTTTACTATCACCTTACTTTTGAAGACAAGCAAATTATTCGAAACAGAAGGCTCTAAGAAAAATAATTCCATCAGATGACAATGTATAATTTTGTTTCCCAAGCCAAGGCATTCTGAAGAAGAATTGCAGCTAAATTGAGCAAATGATTCGGGTAAAGCTATCGCGTACCTTGGAACTCAGCCTATCTAGTCACTTAGAAGAGGTAAGCAAGGAAACCCAGCAAAGGACATTGCTACTTCTTGTACAGGAGGAAACCACCGACGCTCTTCATTCCTTACACACAAAGACACCAAACAGAAACCTTTATTACCTTCCTATTTCTCTCATGCTAGAATTAATATGTCCTTTAAAGCACTGAAAACAGTAGTTCCGTCTCTTGTTGCATTTTTAGAAGAGTCAAAATTAAGTTATCTTCCTTTCCTGCACCAAACCAAACCAACACTCCCTCCCCCCTCCCCAAATCAATCAGTATCAAACAAACAAAAAATACCGCGAAGTGTTAATGTCCAGTAAAGTCTGAGTGCTAGGAAATACATGCTCATTTTGGAGAAGTTAATTTTATAAAGCAACTTCGTTAACTGTTCACTTTTCCCTTCAGGAGATTACTGGGAAAGGCGCTGGTGCTTGCACTGAAGCCCTGGCGATGTCTTTGCTTTGGTCTACCCTGGAATAAAGCAGTAACTGTATATTTTACAGCTTTTTTGGACATCAATTCATGACAGCAGCCTACCAGTTTAACAAAAAATATGTTTTTTTAAAAAAATATTCTTTTTTGTGGTTCATTCAACTCCTGTAAGGGCATGCATTATTTCATTTTCTTGAGATTTCTCCTTTAAAGCAAAAATAAAAGAGAAGGAAAGGCTAGGGTTGACTCTGTGAGACCCTTGTATTTATTCACACTTATTGTGCATGACTGTAGACTGGTAAATCATATTAGCAGCCCGTCTCTCCATCAAGCTGCTACTTGCTTTCCAGCCCTGGGAAGGTTCAACAAATCAACAGGAGCACGGAAAACAGAACATCAGTCTAATCTAGTGTTTAAGGTGAAGTTTTCAAACCCAATCTAAGAAGATCTTTAGAGCAAGCAACAAGCTGAAGGGCTCAGAAGGTGGTATTGACAATGAAAGAGTGTTGAAATATTGAGAAGCGCAGCCCTTGTGCATTTTTAATAACAAGAGGGTCAACAAGGACACAGCTCCCTCAGTGCCAGGAGTTGCCACTGACTATGGAAATTGCCACACCAGGGCTATAAACGCTTGCAGTTCATCAGCTTTCTTAAACAGTTCATCAGCTTTCTTAAACACCCTGAACCCCCTCAGTGGACCTTTAGTCTTGAATTAACAAACCAAAGCAATGAAAGAGGGTGCAGCCTGAATGGCTGGCATTGATCCCCAACTGTGTCAGCACTGCTACAGGCCCTGAAAAACTCTCTCCATTGTCAATAGAAATTGACAAACCTCCTCTCCTAAATAGTGCAGCTGAGCCGGACGGGATCCACGCAGCTGTAAAGGGCTCTGCTCTTGGGGCCCAGGAGCACTAACAATAGAACAAGCATGAGCTCTTTGTCAGTCCCAGACTCGGCAATTTTCTAACAAGGATTAAAGTTGTTTCTCCGCAGAGCTGCTGAAAAGAGATTTAGCAACATACCGTGCTTTCTTCATGCAAGTTAAAGAGAAGTAGTTAAGGAATTTCATTATTCTAGGGACTTGCAGAGATACAAAACAAATATATTAAATATGCACAACTTCCTCTTTCGGTCCAATTTAGAACATTCTGAAGATGATTCTATTAAATATAACACCTACCGCCTGGGAACAAGCACTTCGCGTTTTATTTTGGAAGTTTTATTATTATTTTTTTTTAAAGTCCAGCTGCTTACCACCTGGAATGAGGTCTCAATACATACTAATGCACAATGCCTTTAGACCCTCCACGATTGATATTCCTAAATCTGAATCACAAGACCCCATAGGGTTTATATATCACGGCTGCTTCAAGCAAATAATTTCAGTCAGAATATGGCTTCTGATGATGATGGCAGGATAAAAATAGCTGCTACCCTAGGCCCAAATCTGTGATATATTTTCTGCTTAAGTGTTTAGGTTTTTTTTTTTATTGATTGTGAAGTGGCAAATTTTCATTCTTCCTCAGCTAGCTTGGTGGCAACAGATAAACAACAGAAAACAAAAGAAAAAGGAAGGAAGGAAGGAAGGAAGAGAAAAGAGAAAGAAGAGCCAACACTTTTCAGTGCACTAAGTTGCAAAATAGCCATGTCCACAGCATGAATGTGTTTCTCTTCCAGTGGAGTTGTTTTATGAGTTGAGTCCCTGTGTTGAAATGGAATGATACTTAAAATACTGCCGCTTAGGAAATATAGAACTTTTGTATCTCAAGTTGAACCAAGTAAAAGAATAAACAATATTTTCTTTTATGTCTTAAAGGCTTTTAATGTGATTGAGAAACATAAATCACCCTTAGGTCATTTAGTAGCTTTTGAGAACAACAAAATTTAGAAACATTATTACCCCATATTTTTACTATATTCTAAGGTCAGCAGACATTACAAAAAATTTTAATTAAAGCATTCCTTTTCCCTACAATATATCAACTTAAAAAAACTTACAGCTTTATTTCACTTCCAGTTTAAACACTCAAATGCAAATTTTACATCAACAGTAACTTTGACACAATAATGTCATCAATTTCCCCCCCCCCCCCCCCCATATTCAAGGCATCCAACTGAAGCATTCGTACTTAGTTTCACAGAACAGACTTCCAACTCAAGCAGTTTTAAAATCATCATGTATGACTTTCTGTTGGCTTGGAATAAGATAAAGGCCTATATTTAAAGAAAACTGAAACCAGACTATTTTAACTAAAAATATAGGAAATGTTCAATCCAACATTTCTGGGTAGGCCCAGAGATAATCATGTGGGAAGTTGGGAGCAGAGATTTGTTCCTGGACATGGCAGCTCAGGGCCTGGTTGCCAACTGCTCAGAGCAGAACATGAATGGAGAACTGGGGAGGGAAAGTCTCAGTAACCACTCTTACATTACTGTTTGCTAGATTGAGCCCTTCTCTTACCTCATCTATACTTTAGTTTTCTCACATGTAATATGAACTACCTTTAACAAATTGAGGTAGGACATATGCCTACCATGTGTGAGGCCTGAGTTCTATCCTCAGCACCACAAATGAAACTAAAATCAAACAAGTAAAACAAAACAAAAATCCCTGTGAGTACAAATGACACAGGAAAGGGTGTGATAAAATTGCCATTATTGTAAAAATGGACCGAAGGGAAAAGCAAATTGTCTTCCTTTTGGTTTTAATATGCTGCTTGAATATATTTTTATGCTATCAGAAAGAGAAACATGCAAGTCTGCATTTCCAGAGCTTTGCATTTTCTGTTATTTTTGTTTTTCATTTGATCTATTTTGGCCTTTCACTGAAGGACAGACATAAAAAAAATGAAACAAGGACATATAATTAGGAATAAAATGTTATGTCTTGGAGAAGTAAATTATTTTTATAACTACTAATTTTTTTATGCTACTGTTATAAGTCAGATTTTGAAGGCATCTGGTATTTTATTTTTCATGAGAAAGTAAGGAGAATCAATTAAAATTTCATTTAACTCATACAAGGACCTTGATGAAGCAGATGTTAGTATTCCCATTTTACATATTTGAAAACTAAGTTTACATAGGTAAGAAATGGAGCTCAGATTATGCAATTTACTTATTCAAGGTTATATAGTGTCAGGGTTAAGATTTTATCTTATATTTGTACACCGGAGTCCATCTTTCTAACTACTTTTATTGCCTTTCCCTGTTGGAAACAATCTGGATTTCTATTCCATCAATAAGATATCTGATTCTTAAGAGTAGTTCAATACTTCTAGCAGAAAACTAAGAAAACAAACCGTACCATTCCTGGTGATACCATTCCAGGTATCATGACACAGGCCTCTTATTTGTTTCAAAGATGATGGTCAAATTTTCTTGCAAGTAAAAGTAATCTACATTTCCAAAAATCAAACTTTCTGCAGATCTAATAATATAATATCTTATGTAAACAAATTCTTTGAAAAACCACACATCATTAGGATAACTAATGAGGTAAGAGTTCCTGATATGTTATGTACCTCTTATATTCTCTTAAGGCTTGTTCATATACCATATATCTGAATGAATTAAAAACACTAGAGATATTTTTTTCACTAAAACAATGCAAAAATAATGTTGAAACAAAGATATTTAGTTTATGAGTAGATGACTTTACATAAGTGGCATTCTTCATTTTTTAAAATTAACAAAATAGAACAATATTTGATTTATACCTTTATTCTTCTATGCTGATAAAAGTCATCTTCAGGATGAGTTTGATTTTTTTAACATTACCAGGAAGTTTTGCCAATAGTGGACATTATGACACATATTAAGAGAATGTAAAAGATGAAAATATAGGAGTATTAGAACATAGTCTATGCCTAATAAATGCTTGTTGAATATTGAACAAACTTTCCTATATTTATAGGGTTCTATACTTTCTCTTTAAAAAGTCTATAAACAGAATAGCCAATGAATCAGATCCTCTTTAGTTATATAACAGAGTAAGTTAATAAAAGGAACATTACCACAAATTGAGGGAGGTGTAAATCGAGCTTGATTCAGTTCAAGAAAGTAATGTTACACTAGCCTATCTTTCTCTGTAGTATCTGAAGGGTATTAACATCAATACTGTTCTATATTATTGATTATCATCAAGTAGACAGGTGCCTCAGTAGATTTATTCTGTAGCTTTTCTCTTGGTGCTAAATTATTAGTGATTAGAAAGTGCAAATTTCAGATAGTGAGTTGTTTCACCTGACCCAACTCAACAGCATGCTTATTAGTTTGGCTAATCTTTTAAGTAAAATAACAAATTAATGGTTTGAAAAAACTTGATGGTCAAGACAATTATAATAGTGTTTATATATACCAGTAAGGGGCACAGACATCATCTAAGAATAATTCATTCCTCTTAATCTACTTAATAACTCAATTTGGGTACTCACTCTATGAAAATTTTGGTCAGTAATGCAACTTGAGTCAAAAACACAAGATGTAGACAAATATATAGCGAATTCTTGGAATTGCTATTGAATGGTACAATTTAATTTTGAGATAAAATACGGGCTCAACAATGAACTGTTAGAAACTCTTTGTACTTCAGTTTTCCTATAGAAAATGGGGAACATTGCAACATTGCTTTTTTTTTGGGTGGGGGAGGGGGGGGAGGGTGGTCATGGGGCTTGAACTCTGGGCCTGGGAGCTGTCACTGAGCTCTTCAGCTCAAGGGGACTGCTCTACCACTTGACTCACAGCACCACTTCTGGTGGTTAATTGGAGATCAGGTCTCACAAACTTTCCTGCCCTGGCTGGCTCTGAACCACAGGGATCCTCAGGTCTCAGCCTCCTGAGTAGCTAGGGTTACAGGCGTGAGCCATGGTGCAACAGTGCATTTTGAAAGTGTCATGGGAACTAAACAGCTACCTTTCTGTTACTGAGCCATGCCACTTCTAGAGAAACCATTTGCAACAATCCAAATCTGCCTCATGGTGGGCTTCTCTGTCCATTTGGCTTTTCTACCTGTTAGATTCTCAGTCTGCACTTTTATTTCCAACTCCACGCCCTTTGCGAGATTCATGTTAACTTTTAAAATTCATGTACCCATTATGTCTGCTATAAAAACTGATACTGATTTTTTTTAACCAGAGAGAATTAGGTACTTCTATTTTCTGCCCTTAATAGTCTATCCAGGTGTCTGAAAATTTTTCCCAATGTGGTAAATGTCTGTCTTAATTGGCATATCCCAGGCATTAGTTGAATCTCATTCGTATTGATATATCTAGACCTGAGGCAACATGTCGGGCACATAGCATGCACTAAGTGTTTGTTGATGGGTTGGATTTTTAAAGGAGATTTGAAATACATAGGCGCAAAAGATATTTTCAATAGGAAAGGGAAAGATTTTTACCAGAGCCCACATTTACTGGCTTGAATCACACATTCATTAAATCACACACACACACACACACACACACACAAATTTAGTAGATGTTAAAGCTGCAGAAATTATCTAAGAGAAATCAATTAGTGTCATTTGAGGCAGTGAGTTAAATAAAGGAGACAGTAAATTAATAAATCTCCATGCAGAGATGAACATCCACATAAGTGCACACTCACACACAAAGATAGGCAAGCATGATAGCTCAGCTGTTTTTTTGCTTGCATCTAGATTAGCCTCCAGAGACTGTCACCTGAACAGCAAGCTCTCCTCACATGCATGCTAAGATGTGCTGATACCCCTTTCCAGAGGTTAGCTCAGGCTGGGAGGTATTTGGAAATAGGGATGGTTGTGCTGCCTAGGTATTTTCATCATGAGTACCAAGTTCTGAGAAACCTCTATACTTGTTGGTTTTGTGAACTTCTGAAAGAAAGGCAAATATATATATATATATTTTTCCATATAAATATGAAGTCAAGAAGGACAGACAGGGGAATGACTGGGTGGGTACTGCATCCTGGAATTTGTTGTCACAAGCACTAGAACTAAGGACAAATTGTGTTGGTACTAACTATTAGACAAATGTCCAATCATCAACTTGAAGCAGAGAAAATTAAGTAGATGAGAGAAAGAAAGGAAGGAAAAAAGGAAAAAAAAGAGAGACAAAGACATACATAGCTAATCAAGTGTATTGAATTTTGGTTTCCTTTAGTATCTCCATTTCAAAAATGGAGATAGCTACAAATATTTATTCAGTGAAACATTTTTATTATCTTTAAGTGGCTATACAGAGAAGCTGCTATTCAATGAAGTAGTTTATGAATACAATGTCTTGATCAATGCCACTCTTTTCAATATTTTCAGCCATCCCTCCCATATCACCCCTTCCCTCCTTTTTCTTAATTTTGTAGGGTATACATTGAATTCTTTTGCTGTTGTTTCTATTTCCTTGAGATACACTGAATTCTTAACTGCACTATCCTCACCCCACCTCCTTCTTCTCTTCATTCATTATGGAAATAACCCATTTTTCAAGATGACCTGTTTGATCATCAGAATTTGCTTATTCTAGTAGAAACTTGGTCCATACTTTTAAAAATGGTATTTGCAGATGCTAGCATGGTGCATTATCTTCAGAAATGTTCAGTGAACACAAGTTGGATGGGGAAAATAAAGGACAATAAGAGAGGGACTGGAACTTCTTATTCTGATTTGAATCTGAATCCAATTTTGTGGGATAAAACAAATGCCTATTCATCCCCATATCCCATACCACACAGAATATTCAGTGCTCATATGTGAAAAATGGAGTGGGGAATGTGCTATGTCTTTGGGGTGGGGGTGGGGGAAGAGGCAAGGCGCATGGGGGGCAATGATGGCAGAGGTGACTAATCCACATTCACTGGACTCATAAATGGTTAGGTCAAATTTGAACCCTTTGTACAATCACTTGAAGATTAAAAGCTAAATCGCAAGGCAACAAACAAACAAATGAACAAAACCCCCATGTCTAACATCTGAATCCCAACTTTCACCACCGTTCCTTACACCTAGAAACCAAGTGGTTAATTCATGCATGTGCCACATCAGCTTATAGACATTCTCTATCAGTAAATGTGTACAGACCAAAGTAATTAACAGGAGAATGACAAAAGAAAGACAAGAAGTAGCTTGAGCTAAATTTCTGGAGATCCATAAAGGAAGGCTATGGGAAAGTTCTGCATTAAGATACAGAAATAGGCATCAGGCTTGAAGAATCCTGTTCAGCTGCATTCAAATACTGCATGCTATCCCTCCCTGACTCTAAACCTCAAGCATGACAGAGAATACTTTGAGAAGTTTCAAAGGACACCACATGGATGATTAAAGGGCTAGGAAAGGGGCCTATGAAGAGAGGCTAAACAAACAGGGATTATTTATCAGGGAGTAGACAAGTATGACAAGTGCTTTAATAACAGTCTTCATATATGGGAAGGATTATTCCCTAGAGGATGCTGTTGTACCTGCTTTTTGTTCTCCAGAAAGACAGGAAAGGAAAGGGGGAAATGGGTTTAAAATACAGCATGAAGAATTTAGGAGAGGCAGGGGTTAGAACTTTCTCTCTCTCTTTTTTTTTTACAAAGCAAAATAGTTCCTTCACATTAACATTGCAAATTTAGATTACATCTCTTCAGAGGCTCAAATCAGGAAGTATAGAGCTCGCTTTATAAATACTTAAAAATCATTCTTTTATATATATTTTTGTCTGGACACTCGATAAACCCATGGAATGATGGTTTTTGTCAGAAAAGCTGCTTCCCTACACACATGTGTTTTTCGGGGCACAGTCAATAGAGACGACCAAGCTTCCACTGCTGTGCCCACCTGTGCATAGTGACAATCCTGCAGAGAGGCTGCAGGGAGGACATGTAAAGAGGAGACTCACAGAGTGGGGAGTATTAACAATCTACCAAAGAAGCTGGCCTTTAAGCCATATTTGCTTATGAAGTTAAGAGTGAAGGAAAAAAGACTTGTAGACATCAGTTCTATGAAAACACTGCACTAATCAACAGAGAGAGAAGTTGATCTCAGGGGAGGTGTGGGCATTTTCATTAGTCAGAAGTGGCCAGTTGAAGTGCAGGCATGCATAGTTCTAGTGGCTCTATATACAAGAGTCAACATTTCCAGACCATCCTAAGGTGAAAGAACCTAGAAGTCAATACTAAATGTCTTTGAAAACACTCAACATGTTGCTAATAATTCATTCAACACTCTCTTATAAAATCAACAAAATGACAATTACGGTTTGGGTGGATGAATGTGAAGGCCATTTCGGCAATTGCTGTTCAGAAAAAACGACTTCTCAAATATGTAAGTTCTGTACCATACACTGCCATTCTTCAAGGAGCTTAGGTGATCAGTAATATTTTTTTTCTCATCAAGCAAAATGTCTCAATCAGTATGTATGTATGTAGGATTTTTTTTTTTTAAATTCTGAGCACAATTAAAGGTGAGTTAAGGCTCTGGTGGAAATCTAAAGAGCATCGGCGAATCTGAGCACTGCTCAGCTTTTGAATTGCTTTTCTACTTCTCGGTTCTTTTAAATGGTTTTCTATGGCAGGAACATTTTTTTCTTAATTAGTCACAGCTAATTAGTGTTCTGGCATAGACAAGTAATCAGAAATGTCAGAGCTGCAAGGCTACATCTCCCTAATCCTTTGATAATAATTTAGCCTCCTGGGAGGGCCCCAAGCTGCGGTAAGTAGTGACTGACAATAAGACAAAATGAGGTGGGCAGCAGACCATTAGGATAGAAAAATAAAAAGCACTACCAAATCCTGCTGAGCACCATCAGGCAACTAACTGCACTGCCAGATGAGGTGCCTGTTTAAGCCTGTGTTGTTAATTAGCTGATTCTACCAGACCTGCCACATATGTCCAGGTGCCTCAAATAAAGATGTGGATTTCTGGGAATGTGCCAAATGACAATTGTGTGCCACGATCACATTTCAAGAATCTAAGTTAAGAAGTCCACATGATTTCTTTTTCCTTGAAGATTCTTTTGAATTATCAAAGAAATAAGATCAACAAGCTACAATACATTCTTCTCGTTGAGTTTTCATTTTAGGCAATTAGGCATGCTTATCTCAAGTTTCTCAGGTTATAATTCACCAACAGCTTAGATTTAAATGAGGGACTTTGGCCTCTCTGAACGATGTCTGGACTTGCCAGAGCTAATTTGGCATCCACTGTACATCAAAAGTAGATCCTTCCTTCTATAAATTCTTACACTTACAAATAACAACTGAACATTGAAATGAGGATTATTAACTCAAATGAACCAGACATCTGTAATTCTGTAAGGTGAGAGTGCTTTTAAAGAGAAACAAACTTTGAGTAGAGGATTAAAAGAAAAAAAATCTAAGATAAGCTTTGCAGAGCATTGACAAAGGCAGCTACAACAATATTGAGCAGATTTTATTAGGAGGAATTTAAGAAGGTCAAACAATGTCAATATCTGGGGTCCAGATACTGTAGACGAAACAAGCAGGAACACAACATTTGGAAAGCAAAGTGTTAAAATCCCTGACAATCAAAGTGAGGTGAGACCTGTGAGATGAATCAGACACTGTTCCTACAATACATGCAACAAACAGATCAGTCTAGCTTAAAACAACAACAAAAACAACTCAGATGCTCGTGACTCAGACCTATAATCCTAGATACTCAAGAGCTTGAGATCTGAGGATTATGGCTTGAAGTTAGCCTGTATGGGAAGGTCTATGAGACTCTTATTTTGAATTAACCACCAAAAAGCCAGAAGTAGAGCTATGTCTCAAGTGGTCAAGTGGTAGAATACTAGCTTTGACCACAGAATGCAGGGACAGTGGCCAGGTGCTGAGTTCAAGCTCCAGAAACAGTACAAATATATATATGTATATATATATATATATATATATGCATATATATATGTATATGAAAAGGCTGACAATGACCAATGCATCTGTATATACGTATTATATATATATATATATGTTTATATCTATATAGATATGGTCATTGTTACCTTTTTCATCTTTCCCCACAACTTTCTCAACTCTCCCCTGCCTCCTCAATTTTCTTGTTCCATTTTAGCATATATAAATTGAATATTATGACTGTATTTGTTCTCCCCTACTCTCTCCATTTGCCTACCCCCTTCCCCTTTACCTCACCCTCCCACACGCCACCACAGATTCCAGCTTCCTGGATTTCATTTTGTTCAACTGTTAGTTGTTCAAAGAAGTTACACCATTGGAATTCTCCCTTGTACATACCGTAGTCGTCCAACTTTTAATCTAGCTTTATTACATAATGAGATATCGCAGCTTACAACATAATACTATTTAGAAAATAATTATTTCAGACAGACTCAAACACATCATTCAACTTACACTATCTATCCCTTTCTGTTGATGAAAATGGAAAATGGGTGTGGCCAAGGAATAGTATTTGATTTTAGTGTTGACAGAAAATTCATCCTTGAATTTAACTGGTCAACAATAAATGTTTTATTTTTGTCTGCTTTTTATATAGAAGCAAAGGAGAAAAGAAAAGACTTTGCGATAGGCACCGATATTCATTTAGATAGTCTATAATAACTGTCTAGTAATTTGAAGGTAAAAGGTTATTAAAGAAAGGAAATTGATCTTGTGTCCCTATCTTGGGGTTCATTTCACTTAGCATCATCTTATATGGTCATATGTACATGGCTTTGATCTTTTCAGTTGGTCCTAGACATAGACTAGTTATTGCAGGTAAGGAAAACCATGGGACCTATATTTCTTTTGGCCTGGCTCACTTCACTTAAGTTTTTCCAAGTCTTTCTATTTCCTAACAAATGGGGTGGTATCATTCTTTGTGATGGAGGCATACAAGAGGTTTTATCTTTATTGCTGTTGTCTTCAATGTACTTATAATGCCCTATGTGATTTTTTTTTGTTTCTTTTGTATGTTCTTCCCCCATGGTACAACCCCTGTTTTCACTGTAGTTGATTCCAGTGCCCTACATCACGTATATACATTTTTCTAATTTGGGAAGGGGAAGTTAAATAACAAAATGCTGAAATAAGGATACAGGTTGACCCATTATAACAATAAGATGTACAAGACACTTTGTTGAAAATGAACTTTACAACTTCTGGGGGGGGGGAGGGAGGAGTTAAGGAGGTAGAGAGGAAAGGGATGGTAGGGGAAAAACAAAGGAGGGGGTAACAATGCTCAATAGGAAATGCACTCATTACCTTACTCATGTAACTGTAATCCCTCTGTACAGTATCTTTACAATAAAATATATATATTAAAACATTGCTAATTTTTATTAATAAGTTTTTATGGTGAAAATACTGTACAGAGGGTTTACAATTACATGGGCAAGATAATGAGCACCTTGTCAAGCATTGTTGCCTCCTTAGTTTCCCCTTCCCATTCCTGCCCTCTCATCTCCCCCCCTCCACCCCCCTTCCCCCACCCCCGGCAAAGTTCATTTTTTGACATTACGTCTTATACATCTCTTGTTGCAATGGGTCCACCTGTATCCCTATTTAAACAATTTGTTTTTTCCCTTCCCCTCCACAAATTATACCAACATCAAATACAGTGACAACAGGGGTTATACTGTGGGGGAGGGACATACAAAGCAACAAAGAAATATCTTATAAATATGTTAGAAACAATAGCAAGAAAGAAAAACCATTTGAGTCCTTATCTTGGGGTTCATTTTGCCTGACATCAACTTATCTGACCTTTTCTGCTTGTCTCAGACATATACTAGTAATTGCAAATAAGGGAAACCATGGGACCTATGTTTCTTTGGGGCTGACTTACTTCACTTAATATAATTTTTTCCAAGTCTTTCCATTTCCTAACAAATGGGGGCAATGTCATTCTTTCTGATGGAGGTATAAATTCCATTGTGTATATATACCACATTTTCTGGAGGGGATGTGGCCAGAAGGGATCCTTACTGCACTGCTGGTGGGAGTGTAAACTTGTTCAACCACTTTGGAAAGTAGTATGTAGGTTCCTCAAAAGACACCACATAGAGCTCCCCTATGACACAGCAATTCCATTTTTGGGCATTTACCCAAATGATCACAAACAAGACCATACTAAAACTACCAGCACAGCTATGTTTATTGCAGCACTATTTACCATAGTTAAGAGAGGAATCAATCCAGATGCCCCTCAGTAGATGAATGGATCAAGAAAATGCGTTATTTTTTTTACATTGAGATATACATAAGAAAAACATAAATTATAGGATTGCAAGAAGGCAAGCTAACCTGTTATTAAAATGGGTTTCAGCCTGTATGCCTTATAAAATATACGATTGTAAGTCCAAAAATCTCACCTAAAGAATATTATTTTACACTGTCAACCTTAAATTCATACGAGCAAAGTTATTACATAAAGTTTTATTGACTAGTTTCTACTTTGTTGGTTTGGAGACAGGGTCTTACTATGTAGTTAGGATAGTCCTGAACTTGAAATCCTCCTCCCTCAGCCTCCAGAGAGCTAGGATTACAGGTGTATGTTGCCATCTGGTTTACTAGCCAAGCTTATCTATATTTTGTTGATTTAAACTGTTTTGGGGAAATAAATTTAGCAGAAAACTGAATCCTTAAATAAGTTAAGATCAGAAATGTTGATGTTTTCAAGGGTGAAAAAAATCCTTGTACCAAAAATTATGGGTACTAATGTGAAAGACTGAAGTTAAAAAAAAATCTGAGCATTTCTTCCTTTTCTCATTTAGGATTCCAGAGACAAACAAGGGCGCTTTGGTGCAAAATTAGTTTTATTTTGAGAATCATATTCACTTAGAATATTTTCATCTTTTTCCCTCTTATCATAGCATGAATAGGCTACTCACCCTATTTGCACAGTTTAGGTCAATTTTGCTCCAAATGTTTAATTTAGAGTTGCTTTATTAGCAAGGCAGAATTCTTTTCATGAAAAGTCCTTACAAATGAATCCTTTATGAAAGACTGTTTGGATGAATATAACTGATTAACTATCATTTAAATAATTACTTTTAATTTTATAAGACATTTTACAATATTTTAAAAAAATCTCATGGAGATGAAACTCCTTGACAATTAAATATTTAATCAGTTTATAACACAAGAGAATGTTTAATCTGCATGATTTACCAATTATATGCTGCACCCTGGTGTGACTTCACCAACAGGAAAGCGAACAGGAGATAGTTTTAAAGGGACTCAAGATGGAAAGTACCCATCTTGAAGCAGGGTGAGTGTGTGTGCGATGTGCCTTAAGAACCCTATTAACTCCACTTTGTAATATGTTTGGGACTTAGGAAAGGGCCACAGAAGTGCTGGTGTGGCTATTTTGATAGATGTTAGTTTTAACTTCTGATAATATTATACCACTTTCCAGTGTAGAGACACAATGTACTCTACGAATGCCTCTTTTCCCACACATAGGACACCTGTGGTTTTGACTCTGAGTCCAGAAACCTGCAAGAGTTGATCAACTGATTTCACCAGGAGAAAAAATATAAGTGATACTCAAAATCGGATAAGAATTAGGAAACTGCTGTCATTAGTTTCAAGTTGTGGACAAACATGCTGAAGATGGTTTTACATATTTGAAACCAATTGTAAAGACCACAGACAATGATGTTGTACATTAGAAAAAGGACATTATGTTAAGGAAGATGGTCTCCCAAATAGAATTCCCTCCCAGTTTGTTTGTTTGTTCTTGGTATGAGAGTTTCAAGTTAGGGCCCTATATTTTCTCAGTTTTCTATGCCCTGCTAGTACTCTATCATTTGAGCCATGTTTTATAGCCCGGCTTTTTGCTAGTTTTCTTGGAAACTGGGAAACTGAGTCTAGTAATGAAAACATTTATTTATTTATTTATTTATTTATTTACTTAGTCGAGGCTGGCCTGGAACCTGGATCCTCTATGTCTCAGATTTCTGAGTGGCTAGGATTACTGTTGTGAGTCATGAACACCTGGCTTTTTTTTTTTTTTCTTTTTTTCCATCACAAATTCTATTTTTTTATATTTCAGGCAAACTTCATTTAGACTTCTCTTACCTACATAGAACATTATTATTAACGGGGTAAATGCATGTATAAAGTTAGCATGTATCTCAATGAGCTCTATAAAGACAGAGGTTACTATTGTCCAACATATCCTGGTGACTTGGAAGAAAAACTTGGCATGACTATAGAGAACTGATTTGAGTTCCAAGCACTATTCTGAAGTTGGATTTCAGATCTGTGATAGTAGATACACAAAATCTCATATGGCATGCAGCTATAATGTTGTGCAGATCCTCGTTTTTCTACTCAGCTTGTGGATTTACTATGGCTTACTATGCAAGACTTAGTTTCATGAAAGGACTTAAGAATTGCTAGCCTGCAAACATTATTCAAACACCCCAATAATTTCTATTATTCTTACAAAAAGAACCATTACTGTAAAGTCTGGAAAGACTTTGAGTCCTCCAGAGCTCTAGACCAGCAATTTCAGTTTATATATAGTAGCTAAATTGAGTCCTAAAGAAATAATAGAACCTTCCAAAGTCATTCAGAAAAGTCATGGCAGAACTGTGGTTTCTCCATTTGCAGTCCACTGATCTTTCCATCATATGATTTTATCATTTCAAATTCTAAGAGTTAAGTTCTCATATTGCAATGACCCTCAGCCCTTTAGTTGTCTAAAACCCACTCCATGTTCATCTACTCTAATAGATATGTACATGCCTGTGTTTTCTTTTACAAACTGAACTTAGGAGGATCCATTTACTTACTTACATAGGAAGTACTCTAATTGGAATATCAAAAGTTTGACATGTTCCCTGAATACAATTGTTCTCTTCTATCTTTTTATCTCTAATAGGCTAAGGTTGCTAACAGTATATTTAAGATCATTATTTTCAACTGTTTCTTGACACCTAACAATATTATTTTAAGCTCCAGCTAAGGGGATTTTCAATAATTATATAATGTCTCTCAGTAATGATCTGTTGCTTAAGATACACATTCTACTTTACCTTTCAACACATACTTGATAACCTCTCATTTACTAACTGTAATTGAGACAAATTCAGTCTTGGCTAATTAGGGGCTCTTGGTCCCCCTTTATACATGTTACACTTGATGACATATCAACAGAATTAGGGACTATTTTTATTTTTAATTAAATGAAAATGTGCAACCTAAAAACATTAGAATGTTTAAGGACATTACAATGGTTTTGCAAATAACAAGTCTAATGTTCTACTGGGGATATGAAAAATGACAAAACCTCCACACCCAAAACAGAGTGGTTGGGAAGCAAACCCACAGCCATATCTGAAGCTTAGGTATCAAAAATAAAGTGTACAGAAGTACAGAACTAGAAGCTAGTGCACATTATTTCAATTTTGGCCTATGTGGGTCCAGTTTAGTTAGGTCAGATTGCTACTGTTGTCCAATAGTCTTCTAAGAAAGTCCAGTGAGTGAAAAGCTATTCGAGTGGGGAATACTTTCAAAGTGAAAAAAAAAATCTCCACATTCTGAACTAACAGCAAAAATGGTTAAGGCGTGTAGTAAGTAAGTCAGGACAAAAATTTAAGTTAAGGGAATATTCTCCCAGCCCCTTAAAAAAATCTATCTAGAGTGGACAATTTCTAGTATGGGTCTACTTCATTTTTAACAAACAATATGTGCTTTGGCTCTCCCAGAACGAAACATAACAGAAGTGACATCCAACCCAACTCTTTCTGTTCAACAGTTTTGAAAATCACCAGCTAAGCAAAAAAGTAAAGGAGAGCTCAGAAATGCAACATATGCTTGGAAATGGAGAGCAAGAGCAAATGGAAGCAGAAGTTGCTAATATGGTTTCAGTATTTTGTAAAAGAGCCAGCTGGATGGATGATAATTTTTCTACCCTGCAGGGCATCAAAGCTTTTAGGAAATCATTCTTTTCACACATATTAACACTTAGCTTATTAAAACAGATGATACTTTTATTGTGAAATGGCCTGGGTAGAGGTTGGAAACTTAAAGTCAGAAAAATAAGATTCATATTGACCGCCCAATCCGACAGCGAATACTGACATGACAGACCGTGGCAAGAGATTATGATGACGTTCTGGGACCTTCTGCAACTGCCACAGCTGAAGTGTCACCAGGAAGCCCGTGAATTGCTGTTATGAAAACATTTGCAGTAACTTGCATAATTAAAATGCAACTGCCAGAAAAGCATTTCTAAAAAATGCAGAGAAGATTACATAAATAAATAAACTTCAAAACAAATACCACATTTCAGGATCGGCATTGTAGTGATTTATAATACAAGGTTACCTTGCAAGTACAATACTGTTTTCTTTGAAACGACTGTTGATAATTACAAATGAATGACAACACTGTTATTTAAATGGACTGCTCTCTTGGTTACCTTTCTAGATGCTCAATAAATACAACTCCATGTCTATTGGTCATGACTAAATGAAGACCTTTGTTCTGAGAAGATGATCATATATTTTCACCATATTATTCGTCTATGAAGTCGAAATAAAAATGTTCAATAACAGTGCTATGTCAGATACTCTGGATTGGAAAGGGCAAGTCTTTGTTTAACATGTTGGCTTACAAAAATCTTTTTATAGGAGGAGCCAGATCCATTGCTCCATGAATTCTCTCTATGGAAGCTGAAAAGGAAATGCTATTGTATACTCCAGGAGACTGCTTGTTACACCTTAGAAGGGTTTTGAGACTAATTATGAGGGTGACAGTTTTCATATAGAAAAGAGATCATCAAATCTTCCACCAGCTGTCAGGGAAATAGAAAAATTATTGACTCTATTATTTGCATAGAAGAAACACGACCTAAAACGAGAAGTGGCTTTGCAAATAGTCCATCAAATACAATTTTCCTCTTTGCTGGGTATATTTTGTGCCAGCACACCTTGCCAAGGAAGCTACTTACATCGAACAGCTTTTCTATGTACATTTCTTCATTGACCTTCTCTCGAAGAATATCCTGGTTCTGCCGAACGAACATGATATAGGTGTCTGCCAGGTCCATTCCTGGTTTCTGATGTGAGGGTAAAGCACAGGGAAGAAAACCTCATCAGATCTCATTTATGAAATTAATGTTTAACACAGTTGGGGAAGTAATTTTGAGATTACCCTACTTAAAAATGCTCATTACCAAATAAACAATGAGTACCTTTAATAAATTCCATAATAAGGTAAGTTTATTATAAAGTAAGTTTACTATTAAACATATGGTATTTTATTTTATTATTGAGCACTTGAGGTCATATTCATTATTATTTCAATGATTACAACTACACAGATGTAAACCTATAGCTACTGTCTTTTTTTCTTTAGTGACTACCTTAGAATTCCAATATGCCAAGCAGTATAAGTGAAATTTTCACAAATTTCTCAATGCAATTATTATTTCCTAATTGCAAGCACATTTTACTTTTTATCACCTTTTACTGCCTTATCAATAATATTAAAATATTAGCTTTTCTTGTATTGTCATTTGACTATCATGGGTGTTTAAGGAATTACAAACTAAATTTCTTATTAAACCTAGTAAAATATGACTAAAGAGATGTTGGGTTTTTGTTGCTTAAAATATTTTTATATTAGGAAGTAAAAACTATTTTTTTTTTTTTTTGTTGGTTGTGGGGCTTGATCTATGGGCCTGGGCGCTGTCGCTTAGCTCTTCAACTTAAGGCTAGCACTCTACCACTTGAGCCACAGCACCACGTCTGGTTTTCGGAGTGGTTTATTGGAGACAAGAGTCTCACGGACTTTCCTGCCTGGGCTAGCTTTGAACCGTGATCCTCAGATCTCAACCTCTTGAGTAGCTAGAATTATAGGCATGAGACATTAGCGCCTAGCTAAAAACTTAAATTTTTGTGAATTGTCCATTGCTTCTATTCATTATTTATCAGTATTATTTTAAGGATTTATCATTTTAGAAAAGCAGACACATAAACAAACTAGTTTCTTATATAAAACTAGAGAGCTGAGTCAATAAACTTTTCAATTTGTAACATTTGGTTCCTTTTGTGTGTGTGTGTGTGTGTGTGTGTGTTTGTCATGGTGCTTGAATTCAGGGCCTGGTACTATCCTTGAACATTTTTGCCCAAGGCTAGTGCTCTTCTGACTTTTTTCTGGTTGATTATAAATAAGACTCTCAAGGAGTTTCTTGTCTGGGCTGGCTTTGAACTATGATTCTCAGATTTCAGCCTCCTGAGAGGTTAGGTTTACATATTGGTGTCTGTGATGTTAGAGGAAAGAGCGTAGTTAACATTCATTCTTCCCATAGACTAATCAGTACTAGAAAGTGACAAATGCCTGAAAGTTAGCTTCATATAGCTAGACCAGTTAATGGAAAAAAATATCATCTGTACTTGGAGTTAACTCACAGTCTGTATTAGTTATTTGGTTAACAGTAAAACTAGTAAGAACAAAACAGTGAAATGGATGGCCAAATAAAGTAGTTAGGCTTATATCCTCTTGTGTTCCTCAGATGCATTTAAAATCTTTAAACTCATTTGCAATAGTAAATACTGCAAGATTATAAGAACCAATACAAACAACTTAAGGTACACCTCTGACTGAGGTAGCATATATATCCTAATAAAATTTTACTTCTCTTGGTCAAACCCATAGTACAGGCATTAAGCTATTTTATTCCATTTATGAAAATTTATTTGAGTTTTTCTTATAGTTATGTCTGTGCAATTTCTGTGCAATAATCATCACTAAAATTTCTTACTACTCATATTTAGCTTAGTATATGCCACATAAATTCAAGAATTTTTACAATATAGTCCTCATATAATGGAGGCAAGTTAAAAATTTGAAATGACTCTGTGTGTTTGTGTGTGTGTGTGTGTGTGTGTGTGTGTGTAAAAGCTAGGCAATATATTCCAAACCTAATGAAGGCTATTGAACAAATTCATTTCTGCATAATTTTCATAATCAATGTTTGAAAGATTAAGTTCTACAAGCTTGGATTTCAATGAATAAAAACAGGTTGTTTGCTTTCTTTGTGAAGAGAGGGTTATAGATCATATTTTTGAATGATGAGGCAGGGTATTTGTACAAAAGTATTATTTATTCTCAACTAACTCATAGGGTAAGTATTTCTCTTGGTGCCTTTCAAATTTTGTCAAAACACTGAAAATGAGAACATTTAAAAAGCTGAAAATGACATGAGGACAATTTTCTGTACTTAGTGACTTAGCTCAGCCTTTGAGTTTGAGTTTCTGTCAGGTGCCTGGAAATTAGAATCCCTGATACACATGATACCAAGGCACCGGGTTCAGGCAGCTAAGCTCGGAACTGAAAAAACAAATGAGAGGCTTGCCTTCCCATCCTGTTTTTTTATTTCTCCCTCTCAAAGCCAAACCTTGTTTAGAAGTCTAATTCAGCCAATCACTTGACCCAACAAAATCTGTGGAAGTTAGGTCCAGGTGAGAGGGAAATAATGACATTATAGATTTGCAAAGATACGAAGGTGATTTATTTTCTATTTCCTTGCTATCTCCAAGATGATGTCATGAAATATTGCCCAGGAAGAGTTTATGCTTCACCATCTAAAATCAACAAACAGTTTGACATTCAAGCCTAAAAGAAAATAAAATGCTCTTCTCAAAAGAGACAGCACTGAAGGCTGTAAGTGTTGACAATTCGACCACTTTCTAAGGAAACAAGACTCAGGTGGAGGATATGAGATAAAGCTCACTTAAAAGTTTTGTTTCAACAATTTATTTCTTTCCTTCTCCTTTTGAAATTGTATTTGTCTTCATTTTAGCAAATTAAGATCTACTGGCTTGGAAAACAAAACTTAGAATTCTTATCATTCCTCATTAGCATTATTTCTTCTTTTATCTTTGTGCTGTTTACCTATTCTTGAAACTGTGACATATGGGAATTTCACACCTAGTGAATATATTTTCATGTAGCTTGTGGCATGAGACTATAATCATTAAAAGAATATACACAAGTAAGAGTAACTGCAACAGCTGGTGACATTTACCAATTAGAGTTATAGTTCTTTAAAACACTTTATCCTTCATTTGGTGTATGAAGGGTAATTATCTCTGATAAATTGCTGGAAAAGATGTAATTTTCCTTTTAAACAGTTTTTACATACAGTACAAATGTGTTTGGATAGAAGACATTATCTCTGGTTCAGTGCTCCTTTGTGTTAAGATGCTTGTTTTCTGGAAGTAGAATTATACACTTGGAAATTCATTGCATCTAATTCTATTATGAAATAGTTTCCATAGGAAATGAAATGTAGTTTTAAAATCCCCAAACTGCAGGGTGCTGCCTGTAACAATAGCTACTCAGGAGGCTGAGATCTAAGGATCATTGTTCAAAGCTAGCCTGGATAGAAAAGTCCTTGAGATTCTTATCTCCACTTAATCAAATGTAGAGCATCAGCCTTGAGAGAAAACTTTAGGGGACAGTCCCCAAGCTCTGAATTCAAGGCCCCACGTGTGCATAAAAGAAGAAAACACTCCCAAACAACAATAAAAATCCAAACTAAGCATACTGCTAATTGTTTTTGTATTTTGTGTATAAATGCATGCCTATGTTGTACCGCAAGATGGAAGATGAATACAAATTTTAGTACAAGTGGATATCCCCCAATTTTATGAAAGGAGAAGACTGTTAAACTTCAACCATGGTTTATGGTGAGTTTTTAAAACAATAACATAGTATCCTAGAGAGCTGAATTTAGAAATTTTTTCTAAATTGATAATTACAGCTTTCTAAAGATTAGGAGGAAATAACAATTGAAAAATCACACAGCAAGCTCTCTTCTATATTAAATACCATTTAGGGAAAGTGATTTCATTTCCATCTTCCTATTTAAATCTCAAGACACTCAGTTCATTACTCACTTATGCCTTTATCTTGCTAGTTAAGGTAGTTCTGGCCACATCAAAAGAGCTCCTATAGTATTCTTAATCTGACTAGACAAGAACAGATTTGGTCTAACAAAGTTATAGTAAAAGGACATGAAGATCTAACAAATCCCTTTGTCAGCAGAAAGAAGTCAGCAACTACGGGAGGAAATGCCTTATTTTAAGGTAAGTGGATCATGGTTGTAACATTAGCTACAAAAGTACTCAAATATATCATTGAGTGAATGAGTTGAAGTAAGGGTGCAAACTCCAGTACATTTTTTTTCATGTGTTAATTACTAGCTAACCTAGCAAGATGAACAGACTGCTTAAAAAAAGAGAGAAAAATTCCTGGTTAATTATACGCTGCGAACGCTCTGACTTCCTGCTGCTAGGTCTAATCCCACAGGTGCAAGCCTTTGCCTTCCCCATTCATGGGCAGGTGGGAGCCACACACTGCAGTCATTTTTCACAGCAACGCAGTAAGATTTGCTTAACCTGCAACTGGAGGTTCACAACATACTACACAAACACTGGCAGGTTACCTGTTTAACGAGGAGACAAATTTTTTAAATCAACAATTCCAGTCGCAAAGATAAACTAGAAGCTACAGTGTCATTGCCTTCATTTAAAAGTGCTCTTCATATAACCTAGAAAAGCTTGCCATAAACAATCCAAAGCAAAATTGTGATGTCCTCATTTATGATGATCTGCATGCTTCACTAATGAAATACCTGCATCTGGTTTTTCATTACCATTTAACAAGATATAAGATGAGTATCTTCTAAGTTTGAAATTGTAGCACAGATGTCTTATAGCTCTTTACATGCAGGACTCTGCAGTCAATTATAACTGATCATCAGGGGATTCAGGTCATAATTTTACAAACACATAATTTATCTCAGGGCTTGTTAAAAATACTATTTTTTCATTGATTAATGCATTCCTCATTACTGTGGTCCTTGTATGTTAGGTTATATATTTTTGCAACTGAGAAAAATGTAAAATTTTCAAAAGTACTTTGAGTAGTTTAAATAAGTTATATATTTAAAAAAAGACTTAAAAAATACATTTTATCTATACCCATGAAGATCATGTATGTGTGTGTGTGGTGTGTATCAACTTTCTACCAAATGGAATTATTATGCTGTAATCATGTGGAATGCCAAAGGAAATATACAGGAGTCAAAGCCTTCAAACTATGTTGATAGCAATGTAAATATCATATAAGCCTGCTAGAACAAGGAATACTTCATTAAAAAATGGGCACAGGAGAAAAAATTTAACAATAAATTTTTACAAGGATATGAAATTCTCAATGAAAATTTTGTATGCTGTTTTTAAACAGTGAAAAAAGAAGTTATCATTTAGAAAAATGCCAAACTATTGTCTTGAGAGGAAAGTGACCACAAGTCACTTTGTTCTCTAAAATTTGGCAGCAATCCAAATGCTGTTGAACTAACATTGGTATGTATTTCTTGAGCCCAATTTGAAGAGTAGAAAAGTTCTGCATTAAAGATGATGGAGCTCACAACCAGGAAATGGATACGTTCAGGAGTGGGGGCAGGGCAAACGGGAAATGAGGAATGAAATGGGGAAGATGGGGGGGGGTGCACTCAAAAATTTATTGCATATATCATTAAATTAAGAAAAGTAAGGGAAGGAGTGGGCTGAAGAGGGTGAAATGTTGAAGGAGGGGACACTGGTTAGGATGCACTGTATTCTTAAACTGCTTTGCAATATGGCACCTCTTTTGTACAACTAAAGATAATTTATATATGATATATATATATACACACAAAAAGGATTAAACAAAGAAAAAGCAAAGGGAGGGAAGGAGTGGGAATGTTGAAAAAGGTGACACTGATCAAGATGTATTTTTTTAATGGCACCTCCTTTGTACAACCACTTAAATATAATAATACTGAGAAAAGATGATGGAGCATACATCCTTTTGAATGGCTTTCAGACTTGGAGCATGTAAAGTGAATGCCTGAAGCATATACATTTCACATAGTCCTGCATGGATGAGAGAGAACATTCCATTACTCCAGAGTTCTTGCTATGGATAAGGTTCTTTTTATCTACGCCATGAGCAGTCTGTAAAGATAGAACCCTCCTGTCAGAGCTTCAAATATATTGAATTATATGCTATAATCATGGCACTCATTTTTTATATTCAAATGCATAAGTCATTTCCTCTAAGGAACAACCTAATTTATATATTCATATGTCCTGAAATAGCCAATAGAAGGATTCATATGTTGAAATATTTTTGTTGTTTCTCTGGGAGAAGTCTTTCCAGAGAAGAAATTATTTTATATGCTAGAAATAATACTGAATTATACCTTAAGATCCTAGGCTGACATATGCAAGGAATGGAGGCTGGTTGCTTCTTTTCTTTTTAGCTGAGATTTCTGCATTTACTCTGTCTCCTCCATTTGAAATTATGAACATGTAGTATCTTTAATTTTTCTATTGCTGTTCTGTACTAAGGATCACTCACATCTCATTTGAAGGGCTAGATGCTGATACAGAATTACACTTGGTAAGAAATGTGTTAATTATGTATAGTATATAGGTTTCAAACTGTTATAGCCCTACGTAGTGATCATAATGGTAAAAAAAAGTATTTAATTGCTCAGTTAACAATATTATCCATTAAGTTTCCCCTCACCTATCTATAGGTGTTTCAATTACAAAAACTTCATAAGGATTTGAAGAAGTAGACTAAAAATGCTCTGAAACTTTCAATTTTTGTTTTTAAGGTTGACATGTATGGGGATTGATTTACTTAGTCCCGTTGAAACTTTCTGCATTTTGGACTAAGCAAGGCCTGAGTGGGTAGAATGCCAATGGTAAGGAGGACATGGACTGACCTTACGTAAAGAGCTAGAAAGAAAAACAAGTGAGCAAAGACAACAGAAGTATAGCACACAGCTCTCCTGCTCACTTAGAGCAGTGAGACGCAGTTTGGTTCTGGTGTGCACGTAGGACTCTCTCCAGGTGAGTTGTGTCCCAGTAGGCAGGAGCTCCATTCCCCAAGTCCTGCCTAGTTCTCATTCTGACGTAAAGCACTGAGTATTCAGGTGACCTTATGTAAGTAACAAACAATGTTGGAAACAAGTAAGCAAAGAAAGATGAGAACAAAAAACACAGTGTCGCTCTTCGACCTTGACAAGCCACCATTGATATATACAAGGTGCTTAGGATTCTAAAACAGAAGGAAACATAATGAAAAGACATCTCATATTTTCACTGTGTGAATAAGGTACCTTGTTTGTCTTAGGAAGCGGTCATGAAACTGGCTGCTGATGGCTCATGCCTGTCATCCTAGCCAGTAAGGAGGTTGAGAAGTGAGGATCACAGTTCAAAGCCAGACTGGGCAGGAAAGTCCCTGAGATTCTTATGTCAAATTAAGCACCAAATAAATAAAATGAAACAAACAAACAAAAAAAACCCCAGCAACAACAAAAAAACCACAAACAAAACAGAAGTGGAACTGTGGTTCAAGCGACAGAGTATTAACCTTGTGCAAAAATGCACAGAAACAGTGGCCAAGCCCTGAGTTCGAACCTCAGGACTGGCCCAAGAAAATTATAGGTGTGGGCCATTCGTGCTTTGCTAGATCGTGCTTTTAAATAAATTTTAAAAAATATGTCTGATGTCTTTGAAAAATGAACATTCCAATACACTATGGCAGGGTCATGACCTGTGCAGTGCCAACAGAACTCTATATAAGGTTGTTGAATCAAATGATCTTAAAGTTGCAGATCATCACCTGATCAGAAAGCTAGCATGGTAGACTTTACCTCAGATCCTGTGTTGAGAAGTCTGAGACATTAGAATTTACTTTGTTCAGGAATACATTAATATTTTTTCTTAAAGGGAGTACCATGAAATGTACTGATTACACAGATAGATAAGACTGTGTTTATGACATGCTATATTTATTTATTTTTATTTTTTGACATGCTATATTTAAATGGATTGAGTTGAATCATTTTCTTTTGCAACTCTTGTACAACCTTAATAGTGCTAGTTATTTCAACTGAGCAAGTTTTCTGGAACATAAATTTCTCCTCCTATTTTTTAAACAACAATAAAGAGTATCACCTAATATCATAGGTAATTTTCCCTCCATAGAATTAATACTTTCTATATTTGTTTTAAAACAATTTCCAACAAGAGGTAGTATTGCAAAAAGTATTGCAAGAAGGTACTGCCCTTTTCTCTACAAGAGTTTTGGGGACATTTTGGGCTCTACTGTCTCTTGGACAGATCTAGATTGATATCAAGAACTCAGATGGTAGATTACCACAGTTAGAAGTCAGAAGAACTGATGCATTTATAGGTGATGAAATTGAGGTCACTATGTGAAATAATACCCAATACCCAAGTCAATTCAATGACACAGGCCACCTGAGGCATGAAATGTCATTCCATCTATCTATCTATCTATCTATCTATCTATCTATCTATCTATCTATCTATCTATCTACATATCTGTGTGTATGTGTGTATGTATGTATGTTGATACATTAAGGCTTGACCTCTTTTGACCTCAGGGTTAGGGTACTCCCCCTTTGCTTTTTCTCTCAAGGCTGACACTTTACCACATGAATCAAATCTTTTTTTTTTTAATTCTTCTATGGAATTTATTTTATTTTATTTTTATTGTGAAAATACCGTAGAGAGGGGTTACAATTACATGGGCAAGATAACAAGTACATTTCTTATCAAGCATTGTTGCCTCCTCCTTTGTTTCTCCTTCCCATCCCTTACTTCTGGCTTTGTGCTGGTTAGTTGGAGGAAAGAATCTCATGAGCATTTCTACCCAAGTTGGCTTAGCACTGGGATCCTCACAACTTAGCTGCCTGAGTAGCAAGGATTAAAAGTGTGAGTTATGGGGCAGGGAAGGTGGCTCAGTGGTAGAGCGCTTGCCTTGCATGCATGAGGCCCTCGGTTTGATTCCCCAGCACCACATAAGCAAAAAGAAAAAACCCGGAAGTGGCGCTGTGGCTCAAGGGGTAGAGCGCTAGCCTTGAGCTGAAGAGCTGAGGGACAGTGCCCAGGCCCAGAGTTCAGGCCCCATGACTGGACCTCCCCCCCCCCCAAAAAAAGTGAGTTATCGGTGCAGGGTTATTTTATTTTATTTTTTATTTTTGAGTGAGAGAGTCTTACTAGGTAGCCCTGGCTGGCTTCAAATTTGTGATGTTCCTCTTACCTGGGCCTTCTAGATAGCCAGAATAAGAGATGTGCACTGAATCACTAGACAAATGCTTGTGTGTGTGTGTGTGTGTGTGTGTGTGTGTGTGTGTGTGTGTGCGTGTGCTCATGCGCGCACATGTGCACAAATTGTGTGACTTGGACTCATACTTGGGCTCTGTCACTGTACCTTAGCTTTTTTGCTCAAAGTTAGTGCTCTACCACTTGACCTACAGCTCCTACCACTTGACCTACAGCTCTACTTCCAGCTCTGTGGTGATTAATTTAAGATAAGAGTCAGATGGACTTCTCTGTTTGGGTTGGTTTTGAACCAGGATCCTCAGATCTCAACTGAGATCCAAGCCTTTCTAGCATTCAACCTGCTAGCATCCACAATGATGTCTACTCATGGGATGTTTCTCCGGTATGAACAGTAATCTGTATTCCATCAAGTCTTAAATTTTAAGTCATTTCCACTGTGTTCTAATTCTTTGAAAATTGGCATATATGCCAAAATATGACTATATAGAACATCATATCTTGATCATAAGCAATGCCAAAATTAACTTGATACAATGATAACCTAAATTGCTATATTAAACTATCAGTTTTATTTCCCACATAAGTGATTGTTCATGAAAGCTAGTTAAGAAGGTTTCATGAATTTTGTAAGTGGCATCTTAATTTTTCAACAGATTTACAGGTTATTTATTTCCCAAAAATTCTGAGAAAAACAAAATATTAAATTAAAATGTGACAACAAAATATTAAATATGTGACAACTGATCTTTAAACTGTTCAATATTTAGAAAACAAATTCTTTCATTTAACTCATTCACCTTTTTTTGGCAAGAAATGAACACTTTATATTAATTAGCATATCTTTGAGTATTAACGAATTTTTAAATGTATAAATCTATGGATCTTATAGTTATTATGATTTGTCTCTTTTATATGATGCGGATCATTTTTTGGTACTTTTTATTGTAAAAATACTGCACAGAGTGGTAACCTTTATTGCTAATTTAACTTGTATAAGAAGCAATTCACATAAAAGCAAGAACAGTAAGTATTTTTTTAGGTATCTTTTGTTCCATCCCAAAGTGCTATGACTTTCCTGTGCAAGTCTGGTCTCATGTTTTCATGAAAATCCAGCCTTGTAAAAACGCTCACAAGTACTACAGACAAAATACACTGTTGTAACGTGCCAAGCCTTGTTATGAGGGCTGGTGCTTGCTTGAGGAAAATACACTATTCCCTAGGGGAATGGCACTGGTATAAAGATTTGAAATAAACCTGTGGTGAGACATAATTAGAGAGAGAGAGAGAGAGAGAGAGAGAGAGAGAGAGAGAGAGAGAGAGAGAGAATTGTGTATTGTTTGAAAAGCAGACAAAAAATACTTACAGGAACATCAACATACTTTGCAGCTGCCTTCACCTTAAATGGAAAAGAGATAATTGTGAGAATTATGTTCTTAACTGCCATGTAAGTGCTAAGATACCAATGAAAAGACCACAGAGAAGAACTCATTACAATACTTACAGTGAATGACAGAATGGACGAGAAGAAAGTGCCTTCATCATACCGTGATAGCTTAGACAACACCCCTTCCAACACTGAAACGAACTGCAATACAGTTTACAGTGAGTGCTTAGCAGGTTTCAGTGAAGAAAATCTAACAGCGGTATGAAAAATAAAAATTCCTGAACCAACTTTTCCCAGGCCACAAAATCCATAAAGAATACACTGACAGATCAGGTCAAGTTAAATCATAATTCTTACTCTTCTCATTCTCAACACAGGCTCCCAGATCCCTTGCCATTGCTGGAAATACATATGTATGTTTATATTTTCACATATATTTCATATATGTATGAAACATACAATGGGATTCTAGTTAATGTACATGTCAGGTAGTTTAAGCCGTTAATGAATAAGTTTAGGTTCATGAGTCTATTTCTTAAAATATTCTTCATCTCCAATACAGATGCTGGTAAACAAAGATGGTCAAATTCTTTTCTATCATGTATAACTTTACCCTCTTCTAACTTTTTCTACATTGACACAGGGGGTTGAATAAAGATGTGATCATGAAAGGGAACTGTAATATCCAAGATCCTTACCCACTAACGAGCATTTATGATGCCGTTTTACTTGAGATATTTAAGGATCATCCCTATTTTAGGAAGCTCACTCAGCAGACTGCGAACTACAGATGTACACAGAAGGAAACAGTTGGAAGTCCACTGGACAGAGAACATACATACTGATTCTGACCTTCATACGTTTCAGTACTCAATTCTTCCATTTGTTAAATGTGTGTGTTGGGGGACAAAAGAAATAGGTGTTGAGTTCAAATTATTCTCAAAAGTATTTTGCATTTCTAAAATGTTGTGTTTCTATAAGATGGAAAAGGTATGTTGTATGGAAGATTTCACTTTATCGGGTGGAAACATATTGACTAACATCTGGTGTGAAGGTCAGTGAATATGAAGAACCTAGGAAGGACCTATTCCCTTCATCTCTCCCCTTCAGATCTAAAATACTATGCACTATTGACAAATTACACACTCCCAAGGGGAAAGTACTGACAAGGTTTTTTAAATATGAAAAGGGAAATTAACGAAGGCTGGTTTTTGTTCACATAGCAGCTTCTTCAACAAAGTGATAATAGTTCCAGAGACACAGCTTATTGGTCTCTAGTGACCACAGAACACGCCAAGAGTGCACAAGAGATCATCTTTTCTCTATGGCGGATCAATTACTGCAAAATAGTTTATGTAAAAGAAACAAAAACTTCCCAGTAGGTTTCTCCATCACATCATTTGTGATATGATGTAAGAACATAGAAACAAACTCAAGCAAACTGCTAACTAAAATTTTATTTTTAAAGAAGGAGAATTTATATCCAGCTATGGGGCTATCCTGAGGGGGATATAAGCAGCAACCCCCCTCCACACACACAAAATTACAAATTGTTCACAACTGAAAGTCAATTTAGTCCTTTCTTCTTGCCCATTAGGATTTCTTACCAAGCACAACTGCCTAACTCAACTTGATGTGGTTTGCAAAGACCCAGAAGACCAATACTCCAGGGCTATATCAGACCAGGGGAAGGGAATTCCAGACTTAATGGCCCTCTGTGGAAAATGCCTCATCTCTTGTAACTCAAATCTTGAGAGCAAGTGTGCGCTAGGTGATCTCATTTGCCATGAGGAGAGCGACAATTGCTATGGTAACCAGACAACCCAAAGCATGGAAGCCTTTTGCAAAGCACTTGGCTCTTGGTACCTTCCACTGGGTCTATGTGTCCATGAATGGGTGAATATTGCTGAGGAAAAGGCAAGGTGAAGCAGGAGCCTTGCATGTATACAAGATAAGGGGAGGTCAAGTTATAGCTCTGTCACTGTGTGACTAGACGATGGCATTTCATTTCATTTCTCTTCTTCATTTTATTCATCAGTGAAATGGGGGAAAGGAAGCCACCATGCTCACATTACAAGGATGGTGTGAGATCTGTTGAGGATATACACATATATATGTATATGTATATATGAAAAGACTGAAAATGGCAAAATATGAAGGAAATATAAAGCATGGTAACTGATATGATTAGTTAAATCTCTATCTATGAGTGGTCTAAAAATTTAAATATGCTCAATGTCAAATAAACTAGGACTGTTAAAAGATTTCAATTCAATGAGTGTAATTCAGTGAAATGTATGGAGGTTAGCTATGGAGGCAGAATGAAGTTAAAGCCATCAGACTACCAATGGAGTCCTGCCTGTTTCAAAGTCATTCGGTGGACAGCAGGGGGAAAAAAACCTTACAACACAGGTGGTATTGCCCCAGTCTACAGAATTGCAATGACAAAGTTTGATGATATATATTGTGTACCTAGCATAGAAGAAGTGTTCAATATATGCCATTTTTATTACTATTATCATCTAGTACCTAAGATAGAAAATGCAGAAATACATGACATTTCAGCTTTTCTTCTCAGGGACATATAAACAACAAGGGGGAGAGACAAACACAAATAGAATTGGCATGCCCCCAAGTAGAGGTGATATGGGCCAATGCCAATTGGTACACAGTACCCTGAAACTGGAAGAGGGAAAGAATAACTTTTGGACTAGAGTCCAAGAGGACACCAGAGTTGGGCTGCATGACAGATGAAAGGGGCAGAAGAAATGGTACTTGGGAAGCCTACTGAGAGATGAATTTATACCACAGGTCTCTCTAATGAGCCATGTGGCATTTTGTCTTCTCTTTAGAGTATGCAGCATCATTGGCTTAGATCCAAGTAAGATGCTACAGGACCTGTTACTGAGGACAAGATAAGGTAGAGGCAAGAGCCCTGTGGAATGCAAGATGCAGTGTGTGTGCTGGTATACTGGAAAAAAAATTATATTAAGTGAGGTAAACCAAACCCAGAGGAACAAAGGTTGCCTGTTTCCCTCCTTGTGGTAGCTAGAACGTGCCTATACTTCTATAAGTAAACACACTGGGTGATATACAAGCAGCTACAAATGAATTCACTGAAGTATAATAGACTCCACGGAGAACTCAAATAGTGTAATTCTGTAGAAAGATAAAGCCAAAGTCCCCCCACCCCCCGAAATAACTACCAGGAAATGGGTACTTGCAAGTGAGGAGGAGGAGGGCAAAGGAAAAGTGGTAGAGGAATGAAAGGGGAAGGAGGGACAATGTAGTCAAGAATTCATTGTATATTTTATGTATGTTTTAAAGATGTGGTTTGCTATAAGCATGGCATGAGCCTCTCCTTGGGTCCTTCCTTATCCCAATGTCCCTCAGGAAGGAATGGTACAAGAGGGATTCTAAGGGATTATAGCAATTGCACCTCAGGGATCAACCAGATGAGCCACACAGTTCCTGCAGGAAGGTTTTCTTTGTAGGATTCTAGTTGAGGCCCAGGAGTTAGAAATGCTACCTTCTATTAACATCAAGATTAATCATGACATTTTTCATTTGGCCTTTAATTGCATGAAGCAGCAAGATTCTAAAGGCATCCAGAGGAATGCTGTTCTATTGCTGCATTTTTAACTGCTACCCATGAACTTTCTATAGCAAGCTCAGGTCTGCGTTTGCCTTCTTCTCCTGAGGGTGTCGGGCTAGAATCAAACACTGTAATATCTTTGTTTCCCTAGTTGTTTTTTTTTTTTTTTTTTACAAAAATTGTGCATGTTATGGGCTAGATTTCTTAAATAGCATTTGACACTTAGAGTCTGTCTGTGTAATTACTGACTTTGTCTCATGATAAAGTTAAAGATGAAAGAAAGCATTCTGAAAGGACTGGTAGAGTGATACATGGGACGTACCATAAGGCATATTAGTTTAAATTGTCTGTTGGTTTTTATGATTTTTATTAAGGACAGATGATAGATATGGAATGTAGAGCTATAAATTCTTTTTTTTTTTCTGGTCATGGGGCCTAAACTCTGGGCTGGGCACTGGCCCTCAGCTCTTCAGCTCAAGGCTAGTGCTCTACCACTGGAGCCATAGCGCCACTTCCAGCTTTTTCTGCTTATGTGGTGTTGAGGAATCGAACCCAGGGCCTCATGCATGCAAGGCAAGCACTCTACCACTGAGCCACCTTCCCAGCCCCCATAGAGCTATAAATTCTAAGGAGTGGATGGGGAAAGAGTCTAGCTACACACTGATGGATACCATCTACAGAATTATCATTTCCTAGTAATCATGATATTCATGAAGTAATTAAAGGATGGTTCCTTTACTTACACTGCAAATCATCAAACTGGCTGCAGAGAAGAAAGCTATTTATACAAAGGCTTACCATCAAATACTGAGTATATTTTTGGGGGTAATTGGTTATGCGACTGGAGATATCTATTAGCAGATGCTCTGTTTTGTTTGTTAAGATCAGAATTATTATCAACATGGGAGCAAAGTATTATGGACTGGGAGAAAACAATATTTTTCCATCTGAACCAGAATGCTAATGATACAATGCAATGGTCTTTCTCTATGTTCTTTTCCCAACTGTGGATTTACTGTTTTGAAGTTTTGTTCTAATTCCTAAGAGGTCTTTCTAGATTGTGAATATCTACAAGAAAGATGGATAGTGTTTGACAACATGCATTTATTCATAACATATTTTGTTCTACAATCTCTAAAGACAATTTCCAAAACATTCCACCTAGCCTCAATGTTAGTGACTTTTCCACACTGTATTTTCTCCATTTTTTCCCTTTTTGCTTTCCCAATGGAGTGAACTATCTTGTTTTCTGTTTCCTCTGGGCTAACGTCATCATACTGTTTGTCATTCCTAGCAAATACTTGGGATTGATCAAGCCCCTCTGAATATATGGGCTTGATTCCAAATAATAAGTAGATTTAATCAAATTAATTTCACCAAGCTGTTAGCAAGGTATTTTCACTAGTCAGGTTAGATTTATTCTCCATCTATCTTATTCTTTTTTAAACATATATATATATATATATTATTGTAAAGATATTGTACAGAGGGGTTACAGTTACATGAGTAAGGTAATGAGTACATTTCCTATCGAACATGGTTACCCTTCCTTTGTTTTTCCCTTCCCTCCCTCCTTCCTTCCCTCCCCTACTCCTCCCCGCCCCCAAGTTGTAAAGTTCATTTTCAACATGTTGTCTTGTACATCTCATTGTTATAATGGGTCAACCTGTATCATTGTTTCAGCATTTTATTCTTAAGAGAAATTTAGGGAAAGTATTCTAAGCTATCAGAAAGAATGTGTGTGTACTTGTGTATATAACTATGTATCTGTATCTATTTACTCATTGGGAAAATGTTTATTTTGCTTTAACTCCCTTTTTACAATAATTGGGGATGTAGGAGTTTGAGCAACACTATGATGACTTTGAATTCATATTCTGAAATGACAGTTACAGGAATGCATTATAAATATTCCAAAATTTTAAATTCTTAGCTGTATTATTTGTCCTCACCAACTCTTACTCTCAACCTTTTAATTTTCTTTGGAATCTTCATCACCATGCACAATACATTCCATTCCCATCAACTGACCCTAACATTGTCCCTACTCCTGTATTTTGCCCATGTTGGTCCCTAGTCACATAGCATATATAGCTGTGTGGAATAAACACCAAAGGACTGCCATATAGGTTGGCCAGTAAAACTCAGATGTAATGAGGAAAGGAGTAAAGGATCAAAGCTACCACTCATGTCTTCTTGAGTTCTAAGTGGTGGTGTGAATACGGGCTAAGGACCTCCAGGGTAAGTCTTGGCTCCATGTTGGTATCTGTTTTGTAACCATGGGTCTCTCTTTTCTCATATGTGAACAAGGAGACTGGATTCTAATGGCCAGGCCTGCTTTCAAATATAAAACCACCCAGATGGATCTGTAGGCCTCTTTCCTTTCATAATTAGAACAGCTTTACTTTGACTGGTACTATATTTGGCTCTTTTGACTATCCTACACTAGGACTACTTTAATTAATTTTAATGTAAGGATAGTAATAAATGTAACATTTCTTCTCCCCTCCCTTGGCAAAACATTGTCACATTTTTTTCCTTTGGCAAAAAATGATCTAAGTCTCTTTCTGGCTGTAAGCACCTATGATGGTTCCCATTCTCCCTTTAAAAAAAAATGTTTTCTACTTCATCTATGAAGATTTCAATCTGATCTCCTGAGAGTAACAGTGACTGATGCAGCATCATGTTCAAGAGCTGAAATCTTGTCATCATTAATTTTTGCAGCCCACATCCCTGCTTCTTCTGAACTCTTGTACTTACATACCTAAATGTCTCCTTTGGCATCCCTTCCCTCTTAAGGTAGCTCAATCTCAATGCATCCAAAAATGGCATCATGGCCTTGTCCAAATCTCTTATGCAACAGGCTTAAGAGTAATTCTTACTAGTGTTTCTTTCCACATTACTTAACTGTGTCTATGTTACCTTTGACTTTCCAGAGTCCACGGAAACAATTTCCTGACACTCTTGCGCCTGTCTGTTTGCTATAAATTTTGAGACAAATCTTCTTATTGCAAACATTACCTTACTCTCTCCTCCTCCAACTCTTCTGTGTCTTCCCATTGCTCTTAGGGTAGACTTTAAGGTCCTTAGCACATCCTACCGCTGAAGCTTTACTTTTAATCAGACCTGGGTGCCTTTAGTGTCTCCTACAGAATTACTATTCTTGAACCTCTTTTTCTTGGTTAACTCTTTTATCCTTTGGAATTCAGCTTAAGCTTTATCTTGAGAAAACTTTTCCTTTCCTCTAACTAAACAAGTCACTTTATCGTAGGTATTTGTGATAACCTGACATGTTTGTCTGCATGTAATTGTATGTTTGTTAGTGAATTTCTCCCAAAGGTCAGGATTCCCCAAGGAAAGGCATCTTGTCTGTTTTGCTCAGTACTTTATGCCTGGCATACAGCTAGTTGCCTCTTGAACCTCTGTGATGTCTATGGCCATGAATTTCAATCCTTTTCTTTATCCTTGCTTTCATGATCAACTCAATCACATAATCTATATTAATAACACAGAATTTTTATGAAAAGGGCGTCATTCCATGTTCCATATTATAAACAGAACAGAGTGAGAAGAGTGGTGGCAGAGAATGTTTCTTCATCATTTTCCAGATACGCTTTTATTTTTTCTTAATGGTGCTCAGTTGGAAAGCAGTCACTATCTGTGACAAAAAGCAGTGTACACAGCACCATGGAGAAAGAGAACAAGATTCCTTCCTTACTCTCCCAGGGAGAGGTATGTGACCACATGGTAAGTGCCACTGGAAGTACTGAGTGAGGAGCAAACCTTGCCCAGCAGGTGAGATGGTTTCAGTAAAACAGAAAAGTCTTCTAGTCAAATTGTAAGAGGAAATGAAGATAGGGTTCTCCAGGCAGGGATAGCATTGTGAAACAGCACGGAGTTCTGGATAACAGAATGTGGGAGGCCCAAAGGCTTCAGATGTCGGTGTGAGAGTTTCAGGAGCATGAGCAATGAGACTGAAGAGATCTTGGAGGTGGTGCTAAAAGCTTTACTTGTGGGTAAGCCACTTACAAACTGTATTCTAGTAAACTTTCATCTCTGATAAGCTAGTATTAGGCATTATTAGGTATGCTGTAGTAAGGGGTCTTAGGACAGGTTAAGTGTAGGAATACTTCAGGCTTCTTCAACTCATTATTGTGAACCTTAAAACCCAGTGTATCTCAAATGCATTAACAACCTCTTATATTGATGGGACTCATAGACAAAGGCACTGCAGGTAAAATTTAGAAAATGATGATACACAATGATCAGGAACGTCTAAAATGTGCATGATGCACTAGTAAGAATTGATAAAATTTATATTTGGAAAGGCACTCTGGCTATCAGGTAAGGAGCTAATGGAGGGATGGAGGGACATGTTGAACATGAATGAGGCAAGATCACAAAAGGAGAAGCGATGAGAATTTACAGAAGGGTGGCAGTGCCAGTGAGAATGGACTGGAATGGGAAAGGTCCATGTAGGAGAGTGATTCATTAGGCCCCAGGATCCTCTTGTATGATAAAGGATCCTAGAATAAGGATATTTAACAGTGGGATGATTATTAATACTAGTGGAGACAGTAAAGAACATGAAACACTTATAGTGGAGGTGGCATTGGTGGAGATGTATAGACAGCTATTGGGAATATGGGTTTACACATAGTGAGAGCATAGGAAAGAAAAAGAATCTCCCTAGGAGAGTAGACAAGCAATGACCACTAGGAAAGAATCAAGCATAAGTAATTCATTGAACCATCATATCTAAAGATGAATAAAGGGGACAAAACACACCCAGAGGTTATTCAAAATAATCAAAGAAAATAATAAATTGACAAGAATTATATATATTAAATAAAGGAGTGGACTGGATAAACGTTTTTATTTCCTTAGGTAAAGAAAACACTTTATGATTCAATAATTCTTGAATATCTACAAGCACAACAATTACTTGTAAGCTGACAAACTGCAGATTTCAATGCCTTACTCTCCAATCGTTCTGAGTCAGAACTTCTGGAACAAGGGAAGTAATATGTAAGTTTAAATAATCATCATGGTAATTTGAATAAGGTGAATAAACAACGTATTACCTTTGAAACTAGCATTGAAATGATTTCTTTAACGGTGTTGTCAATCAAGTCGTCTATTTTCGAATGGTATTGTTGCTAGACATTAAAAGACAAAGATGTATTAGTGGATATCGACACAAATCTTTTGTCATATGTCACAAATGCTCCAAAGCTACTAGTTATGACATATCAGATTTACTTAAAATGATCATTTGGAACATGAAAAGAACAAAACCTTGAAAATGATCCACCCAATCAACATTTCTACATTGTGGGTTGAAAATTTTCCCATGTGCACTGTTGCGTTAAGCAGCTAATGGGGTTATTATTTAGATGAATTGAGTTCTTAGTCTTATTCAGGCAGAGGAATGTGAAGGATACTTTTTGTCTTCTCCTCTGTAATTAAGGTGGCCCTGTATTTTTCTAAAGGGTTGGTTTAGCTGGAGAAGCAAAAAGACCAGAAAAAGATTTAATTAATACAGCATTTCATGTCTGACAACTCTCATTCATAAGTTATTTTAAAATGTGTCTCTAGGAATAAAATTAGCTCCCTATTGTTCTCCCTAAAAGGAACTTTTTCTCAGCGCAGGGAGCAGCAGCTTATACAATTCTGACAATATACCCAAGCAAGAGCAAAATTAAAATTTCATCAACAAAGGTGAATAGATGGTAACAAATTAATAGGCCACAAAAGGTACAATGAAACAGCACTCACGCCCCATAGTTTTCATACTGCTTCTTCATGAGAAAGATGCCTTTAAATAAATACAAAAATGATGTATTTAAAATAAATCTGAAAGACTCCTCTTTTTTTTCTTTCTTTAGAAAATATAAGCGAAAGGACCATTTTTAAACCGGTAGGAGCGTGAGGTTGGGCCTCCATGGCATATGGAATCCTATCCATTTAAACAGTATTTCTTGCTGTAGAAGCATTTATCTGACAGCAGATTGTCCCCAATGGCCACTTCACAGAAAATGTGACTTGTAAAGACTAACCCTGTCCTGATGATTCAAGCCTTCTTAGAACAGCAGACATAATGCACGGAGTAAAAAGTATTCAGGTCAGCATAAACATGGGACCAACTTAACAGCTGCTAGTTGAATGGTTTCCTAAGATGTAAGTTTTTGAAGGCTATTTTTTCTGCCTTCTGAAAACATGTCTCAAAGTTTCCCCACAGAACAAAACATCAACTTAGGCCTGCCTTGGACTGCGGAGAATGATCCCTGCTCCTTCAAGGGCTCTGACAGTTATAAGTGGTCATCATCCACTTGAGTAAATAACAAAGGAAGCAGAATCTTGGGAGCCTTCAGATTATTTTCTTTTTCACTGCATATGTGTAATGACAGAGGGCTAAAATTAACCCCAATATATGACAGTCGAAACTCATAGGCACATATTAGACCCAGTGAAGCTTGTCTGGCTCAATTAAAGCCCCACTGAGTTCCAAAGCTGTGACCCTTAGACGACAAATAGATTCAAAACATAGAGGGTGGGTGGATTCCTATTACACTAGACCTTTTGGAACAGTTAGAAGATAAAGCAAAAACAGAAAAAAAACCAAAACAACAACCCTCCTGCCCCCCCCCCCCCCCCGCCATAAACCTGAGCAAACTGGCTGGTAGTTAAGGTTATAAGGAATCTAAATGATCAATAACCTTGTGAGCCTGGCAGGCAATCACATGAACATGTCTGAAGCCAACTGCACAACTCTAATGACTAGGCTGGTTGTTAGGATGAGGTCCAACTGATACACCTAGAATAAAGGATCCCTAGTGCCTGGCCGAAAGCTATGCAGCTGATTGTGTGGTTGAAGGGCTTATTCAAATGAACTCCACTAAATTCCTTTCAGATCCTCAGGCTCCAAACCTGTGGTCAAGAAGGAAGAAGAAATGCAATATCCTGTCCCTGTTCCACTGTACAGTGGAGGCAGAAATGATACAGGAGCTAAGAGTTCAAGTTCCTATTTCCATCTAACATAAAAGGCCCTCCAAAGTGCAGAGTGGATATTTAAGGTACCTAGATCTGCAAAAAGGTTACTTTGTTTTGAAGATAGATAGGATTTTAGCCTTAATGCTTAGCTCTACTTCTCATCAATTCCAATTTTTTTTTAACTCAAAAGGAATACATTGTCATCAGATAGTTATTTAACTAAAATTAGAACTTGTACATGTTGAACTTTTGGGTTGCAGTGATTCCATGATGCATCACTAAAGAGGTCATTTATACTCATTTTACTGAAAAACTAGATAAACCCAACAGCCACCAGGAGCCAAGAAAATCTGCTACAATATATATCCTTACATAGTTGCTTTCTGTGACTCTTATTCTGGCCAAAAACAGTGGAGAGGAAATAGAACAAGGGAGAGGAGGAAAGAAGAAGGTAAGATTGAGAATGTATTAATAAAGTTAAAAAGGAAGGAAGTATTCATCTTTACCCAAGAGGCAAGCCCAAATAATCGGAGGTTAGTTAGGTTTCAGAGATTCAGTTTTGTAAATTTATCTTATTAGATCTAGGTTTCTATAATATGAAATTCACCTTTGTAAATTTATCTCATAGTATAATAGTAATTGTTAGGAACTTTTAGAATTTGCCCTGGCTGTACTGTTGGTGGAGATGGTCTAGGAGTGTGTCAGAATGTGGCCTGAAAATTCTTATTTCACAGTTATTCTATAAGGGCAATAATTCATATATATATGAGATAAACACAGATAGCCCCAAATAGAGAACAAATAACTAACACCAGAATTTATGTGAAAACATTATATTGCCTAAGTTAAATTGATATTTTGCTTTTTATTCAGATGGCATTATCAATAAAAAAATTAGTCTTTCTCCTAAAAAAATACCTATACTACTACTACTATTACTACTACTACTACTATTACTACTACTACTACTATTATTATTATTTACCAGTTCTGGGGCTTGAACTCAGGGCCTGTGCACTGTCCCTGAGCTTCTTTTGTTCAAAGCTAGCATTCTACCACTTGAGCCACAGTACCACTTCTGGCTTTTTCTGTTTATGTGGTGCTGAGGAATCAAGCTCAGGCTTCTTGCATGCTAGCACTCATGTAGGCAAGCACTCGAAGCCACATTCCCAGCTCTACAAGTCTTATTAGAAGATTTTAAAGTGAATCGCCAGTCCCACATTTCATAGCTTTAGTTGATTCCAGCCTCTTCCTTCTTTCTTTTTTGTTGGTTATGGGGCTTTAACTTAGAGCCTGGGCACTGTCCACGAGCTCTTTTTGCTAAAGGCTAGCATTCTACCACTTTGAGTCATGGAGATAAAAGACCCACAGACTTTTCTGCTACAGCTGACTTTGAAACTCAATCCTCAAATCTCAGCCTTCTGAGTCGCTAGGATTAAAGGTATAAACCACCAGTGCCTGGCACCAACCCCCTTCTTAAACTAATTATGTCCTTATTTACTCTCAAAAGCAAACTGTTTCTGTCCTGATTTTTTCAGCAAATGATTCTGAACTTACATTAAATAACCATTGAGGAGTTCTGACTTTACAGAATCCATGCATATCTAAAACTCTGGCCTCCCTATGGTTAAGTGAATATAATCATTTGCCCTGATTGTTCTTACACAAACAAATAAAAAAAAGGAAGACTGAACAAACGTAAGGGTAGCTTAGACTTCTTTTTTTTTGAGGGGGGGGTCTGGTCATGGGGCCTGAACTCTGGGACTGGGCGCTGTCCCTCAGCTCTTCAGCTCAAGGCTAGCGCTCTACCACTTGAGGCACAGCGCCACTTCTGGCTTTTTTTCTTTTTTCTTATGTGGTGCTGAGGAATTGAACCCAGGGCCTCATGCATGCAAGGCAAGCACTCTACTGAGCCACCTTCCCAGCCCCAGGTTAGACTTCTTTAAAGATGATATGCTTTCCCTTGGGATGCATTTTAAGAGGCTTGGATTGTTAATTTTTGGAATGGAAGCCTTTTACATTAAGAACAAAACCTACAGACATAGGGCCCCTGCTCCCTTGAGTTGCTCCATGAATGAGTTCCATCATCAATTGTCATCCAATGGAACCGTGAGATGAAGTGGCTCTAGGGGAAGTGCGTTCAGCTCCTACAGTCTGCTTTTCTCTAGCAAGGGATAACAAGGATTCTAAACACTGTGGTGGTTTTGTGATCTCAACATCTGTCCCTGAGGAACTGGCCTGAGATTGCTGACTCATTACACACAGCTGTCACATGAACAGATCATTCACTCACTAATCACTCCATTAAACCCTATTCTGGGGCCTTGGAGAGCATATTTGCATCATCATGTGGCATGTAAAAAAACAAATAGTATTTTCAGAGCACTGTAGAGGCTTCTGTGACACTGCAGTTAGACACAGGGAATGGTTTTATTTCAGCAATGACAACATAACTAAATAACTCAGAAAGGTGATTTCCTTATAACTTAGAAATAATTTTTGCTAGGTTTAACTATGTATTATATATTTTACTTGGTTCCAAATTGTCCAGTAATCTAATTAATCAAGAAGTCTGTAGCTTTCTATAAAATGGTGCCTACTTATTCACGGGTACATGTAATATATTTACTAATTTGCAACAATTGCAAAAATTAGCAAATAGGAAAAGCTTGTGAAATTATGTGGTCATATTTACTGGAGAAAAGCAAACTATATGAGATTCATTTTTTTTTGCACTTTTCAAGACTGCTAATGGGTTTTACACCTGCACATTTTGAACTATATGAATTGTGTGAAAGTTGTGGGGAACTAATTGTCTCTGGTGGGAAGGTACAGGTGCAGGTATAATGAACAATAGAACAATAGCAGATTTCTCTTCAGAAGCATTCAACTAGTAATATAAAGAACCATTTGGCCACAGAACACCGTTTGTCATTTGTGTGTGTTGGCCTGTTTCTCTTTCTTTAAGGTATTAGATAGAGTTGTTTCTATTGGGGCTGAATTTTGAAAGCACTGAATTTTGAAATCAGTCTGTCCGTTCACGTAATAAATATTTACTAAGTGCCTGTTAAATGTGTTGGGTTCTGTGTTGTATATTAAAACACGAACAACTGGGACAAGTTTATATTAGTGATGATTCTATAATCTAGATGAGAATAAATGGGCTTATAAAAAGACTTAACATTCTCAGGCAGACACTCAGACTGACATCTGGGTATTGAAAAACAGGAAGAGGTGATTAGGAGCCATTGGTGTGCAAGCCAGCTGCCTACTCATTCAGATAATTAGAGATAATATATCATGTCATAAGTGACCAAAGAATGATAATTACTGAATATTCTACAACACTTACATGTCAGTTACTTATGCATGTATTTGTAAGATTGTGTGCTCTAGTGCTAAAAGACATTTTGTTCAAAGAATGAAATGTGAGTGTATATACATAATTATAAATTATGACCAGATAGTAAATGTCCATATCTGAGCTACATAGGTATAAAATTCACAAAGAGTAGGCCTTCTTTTCTGTTTTGCAGTTAGCTAAATCTTTGTGTTTGAATTTTCAGCTTGGGCATTGTTGCCTACTGCCTTCCAGATGACAGCTATGAGACTTGGAAGACTTATCCTGGTCATAAAGAGGAAAGAGCCTTAAACAACAGCAACCACAATGGCAGAGTGCAATTTAGTCAATCTTGTATGCATAAAGGTTTGGAAACCATGTACCTCAGAGCTATGGTGTGGTACCTCAGGACAACCTTTCCTGGGAAGGGTGAAAGCTTCATGACCCAGGCTGCTTCTTTCCTATCTCTGATGATAACAAGTCCCAGGTTACTGATAAAATGGACCTTGTGTGTGGCTTCCTAATACCAAGTGTTTGGGAGTTATCCTGATATATGTTCTCTGTCATCTAAAGTTCCACACTTAATTCTTCTGGTATCTAAGGAAATATACACTTATGGCTCTCTATGCTTGAAAATGTTAAAGTCTCACTGCTGCTAAGTTATTCAGATTTTCACTTGAAGGATGGTAAATTCACCTGGCTTTAAATTATTTTCTTTTAAAACCTAAGAAGAGGTTATAGATTCTCCTACTTAACAGGGAATTTCTTTCTCTGACATTATTTGGGGTATATTTACATGTATTTTGATTTTTTTGTCGGTCATGGGGCGCTATCCCTGAGCTCTTCAGATCAAGGCCAGTGCTCTACCACTTGAGCCACAGTGCCACTTCCGGCTTTTTTTCTGCTTATGTGGTGCTGAGGAATTAAACCCAGGGCCTCATGCATGCAAGGCAAGCACTCTACCATTGAACCACCTTCCCAGCCCCATACATGTATTTTAATATGTCATTGGGTTGCTGCTTCTTTTGTTTGTTGTTTTTGATCAGTCCTGGGGCTTGAACTTAGGTCCTGCGCACTGTTCCTGAGCTTTTGTGCTCAAGGCTAGCACTCTACCACTTTGAGCCACAGCTCCACTTCTGGTTTTTGGGAGATAAGAGTCTCATAGACTTTTGTGCCTCGGATGGCTTCAAACCATGATCCTCAGAGCTCAGCCTGCTGAGTAGCTAGGATAACAGGTGTGAGCTACCAGGTCCAGCTTGGGTTATTGCTTCTCCAACAAGCTGTTAGTCTTACACAGAAGCCAAACCTCCTGAAAGGGGCTGGGAAGGTGGCTCAGTGGTAGAGTGCTTGCCTTGCATACATAAGGCCCTGGGTTCGATTCCTCAGCACCACATAAGCAAAAAGAAAAAAAGCCGGAAGTGGTGCTGTGGCTCAAGTGGTAGAGCGCTAGCCTTGAGCTGAAGAGCTGAGGGACAGCACCTAGGCCCAGAGTTAAGGCCCACAACGGACCCAAAAAAAAAAAAAAAAAAGATCATTTAAAAAAAAAACCAAAAAAAAACCAAACCTCCTGAAAATGAAATTCTAGTATTTTAACTTGAAAAGATGAAAATTAAAACATAGATTTCTAAAAATAATAATTCGAATGACAATGTACTTCCCCTAAAAGAAAAAAACAATGAAAAAGGAGAGACTTACCCATTGACTACCAAACTGGATCACACCATGGGGGTGAAAATGACAATGGAAGATAACATGAGGAAAGAAGAAAGAAATGATGAAAAAGTAACTACAATGGAGAAAAGACAACAGAATATCAACTTAAACAGATAATCTATGAAAAATAATTTTTACCCAATCACCACACTCAACAAAAACAAATCATGGGTAACAGAAAATGGTAATTTTTGAATTTAAAACCAAACCAAACGCAAGTGTCAGTGACATAAAGGAATGCTACTTGACAAAGGAAAGGCCTCATTTTAAAGTACATTTCTAGTTGATCTTTACAAAGTGGAAACTTTTGCGTAAATAAAGTATTTCATATGCTATTCTTCTGTTGGCTTGGTTTTATGGATGCAAAGTCTGGCTACTCAGAATTTGTGTACACAAAGCAGGTAGCTTTTTAGCTTTCTCATTTGCTTGTACAAAGCAAGGTTTATGTAAATACACAACACCTAAAAGGTATATCTGAAATTCAAAGGCCACTTGTAAAAATTTCAGGCAGCATTCATTAAAAAACAAACAAACAAAAACAACAACAACAAGAACAGCTGTCATGAACCAAATTTCCTCCAAGCCAGGACTCCCTGCATTACATCGGCACAGAAGATGCCCTTCCTTCCTTACCTCCTGCCCTCCATCCAGTGCACAGAGCTTGCTGCTTTGCTTTTTGGCATCCACTAATACATTAAACATGGTACACACAGAAGCAGGAATGCGCAAGTCAGTTGTTTTGTTTGCCTTCTGCAGCTTGAGTTCAAATGCAGTTCTTGTTCTAGTTTTTAAAACATGAATTTAGAGTAAAAAAAAACCTGACATACTTTGCCACTTGTTTTGTAAAAGTGAAATCAACACTACAAGATGATAATTTAAAACATTCAAATAAGGACTAAACAGTGTGACAGAGCCTGGGAGCTAGGGGTGAGCTGGTCTCCTTTTCAGATTCCTTTTCTGAAAGGTCAGAGTGTCATATTTTCTACAAGAGCATTTCAAATGTTCTTTACCAAGTGATACTAGCTTTACACAGTCACTCAAAACAATACCACCACATAAATGAAGCTTTTTGTTACAGCTAATATATCACGTTTAATGAAAAATCATTAACTTTACTTAACTGCTTGAATTAATTTCCAAGTGGAAAAATCGCATACTTCTCTACTTTAAAGCAGAACAAATCCTCTATGTGAGAACTTGCCAAATTGAAAAAATGAACAAGTTTCAAAATCCATAAATATAAGCACATACACTGAGAACATATAATTCGTTTCTCATTTAAGTTATCATGAGAACACTTGGAGTTGCCAGTCATTTTTTGAAAGAAAGTGCCTAACAGGTAATCTGAAATTGGCTTTGCTAAAGAACTTAAAGGCTAAATATTCATAGATCTGAGATAACAGAATTAGTTTGTTTAAACTAAAGAAACTGATCTATAGCCTTGCCTTAGAGGACCATTAAACATTATTCTAAGGACAGGTTTAATTTTGGCTTTTTGTATGTTTCTTTGTTTTATTGAAGAATTCAGAAACAGAGCTGCGTGTTAGAGGCTCACACCTGTAATCCTAGCTATGCTGGAGGCTGAGATCTAAGGATTTAGGTTCAATGCTAACCAGTGTGGTAAAGTCCATGAGAATTTTATCTCCAATTAATTACCAAAAAGCTGGAAGTAGAACTGTGGCTCAAGTGGTAGATGGCTAGTCTTGAGCACAGGGGGAAAAAAAAAAAAAGCTCAGTAACAGTGCTTACTCTCTAGTTTCAAGCCCCAGGACCAACACCAAAAAAAAAAGAATTCAGAAACATTTAGTTACCCTATCCATTGTTTGACTTATTCCAATGTGCTATCCCACTTTCTTTTGAGCAACTATAAACATAGAAAATGGGAAAAAATGATGCTTGATCAATATGATATAAGGTCAATTTGTAAGAACTATTAACAAAAGAAAGCTCAAAGGGAAGATTCCAAACTATCATAACTTGTTTCCTGTTAAGTGCTAAAGAATGCAAATAGACACATGAAATTCATAGTGGTAGATAGAGAGTGCTAGAATATAGTGAGTAATCCCAGAACTGATCAAAACTCTTTAGTTTGCCACATCATTCCACAGCATGCAGACTTGATCAGCAGAACTTTTCCTTATGCCTCAAGAGAAAGCTCCTAGGGAATTTAAAGCACAATATTCCCACAGAAATAATGACTAACAGAGTAGGGGTGCTACTGATTAAGAGAATGGATGGGAAAACTGAATCAAAAAGTATCATCAGATCAATTGAATCCAGAATTTAGGTCAGTGAACCCAAAGCCTATTCCATTTTAGACCAGTAGTACAAATGGAATCCTTTCTTGGGACAATTATGTAGCAGGTACTTGGTGAAATGTGCTATGCTGGTTGCTGGTATCTTAAGCAGTAATTTGAAAATGCATTTCTACCTTTTGACACAGGCTTCTATCATATCACTGGCCATTAGTTTAAGCCTTTGCTCTAAGTGGTGGGCAAATTCTTGTTCGGGCCAATGCAGATCAAAGACAAACATTTGCAGGGCATCCAGTTTCCAAAACAGGTCTTCAGATGTTGTTGAGCCATTGCTAGAACAAAAAGGGAAAACAAAGAATATTATGAACTTAACTACTGTTTAATTCTTTGGACAAACACTTTTTTTTCCCTTTCTGTTTCTATCGCCTTCAGTGAAAAATATCACATTAAATTTGTTAATGATCCAATATTTTCTTTGTTCAGCCTTCTAATTCTTCCTTCCTATTTCTTAAAATGTCAAGGCAAGGAGAACAAAATAGAAACATATACAACAGTAAGCATTCATAAAAGCAATAGGTAACATGGGGAAAGAGTACTTTACTAAGGAAAAGAAATGAGATTTTATATATATAACATTTAACAATGTTTTTTAAATAATCTCAAAAATAAAGACTACCTAAAATTTTACATCAGAAAGTCTCAAAGCTATGCTTTATGCAAGAAAATCAATATGACAGCACTAGTAGCTTTACTTTCCTCTATGCCTGTATGCCTTGACATAACATTGGCCTTTCTCTGCAGGTGTGCAGCATACAGGCCCTCACATTGCTCAATGTGAAGTGACACAAGGATTGGAAATAATAGGCTAAGTGAAGAAGGAAACAGTCATTTGTATTTTGAAATGTATTGTGCCTTTTGTAGCTTATAACTAAAATCTAGATCAGCATAAGATATGTACTGACAGAAACAATATTTAGGGTGCTTTGATGGTGGGGTAAAATCATGTATATCAAGTCTTTATATCTAATTGTGGAGCCATAATGTGGTTGAAGGTAATTTGTAAAAGAATTTGTATAATATTTGGGCAAAGGATAGTGCTATTACTTTTCATTATCCAAGTATATAGGTTAGTAGAATGACAGATATTTAAAAGCAAAATATTCCAACAAAAACATTCTGAGACTCAACATACTAAGAACAAAGCAAAAGCAAAAAGCAAAAAAAAAAAAAAAAAAGGCTGCTGTCTGCACCATTTGTTATCAGCTTTTTAACAATTGCTTCACACATACTAAACTAACATTGATAGTTCCTTTTACAAAGACAATAAAAGAAATTAAACACTCATTTATTATAAGGGTACAGTGGAAAAAAATTTAAAAGTGATATTATTTTCAATAATCACACTGTTTAGCTAAATATATCTTAATTAGTTTTAGAAAAAGCACCCCTTGCTCTGACTAATTAAAAGCTGTGTTTCTGCTCTCCACCTTGACCTCTGTGTCTTGGTTCCGTTACCCATCCAAGTAGCTTTCTCTCTTTCATTCCGTCAGTAACTCCTTGTGATCTCCTGGTCCAGACATGATGTTCTTAGAGTTAAGTTCTTAAGGGACCCATAGAACTTAATTGAGTGTTTCCTCATCTAAATATGCACTAAATAGGCTATTCAATAAAAGTACCCACCAGATACTATTGCAACAAATGTTTGGAAAGAAAAACTACCTTTATTCACCTTCTTTCAATATGTAACAAAAATAAGAGGATAAAATCCAGATAAAAATCCTCCTTGCATATCCATGTGGTTAGATTAGTAAATTAGAAGACACATGTACTAATTTGTTGTAATTGGCAAAGAAGCAAATCTGTTGTGTGTGTGTGTGTGTGTGTGTGTGTGTGTGTGTATGTGTGTGTGTGTGTGTGTGTGTGTGTGTTTTACTTTGGATACATACCAGTTTTTAAATGTATGCCTTCTTTAACAAAAAATGAAAACAACAAACCAACATCAATACAAAGCTCTTAATATTAAAGGCAAAATTCTATCAAAAATTGACTTCTGCAAAATATGTGACAAGTCTTTATAGAGAATATGAGTCTCTATAATTTTTTCTTCTGTTTGAAGCTATGTTAAGAGTAGACAATAAATGCATTTAATTGGGAACGTAATTAAGATAACAAGTGTTTGTTATAATTAATAGATAGATGAAAAATATGTAAGTAGGTTTTCTCTAGAGTTGGTATATGTAACCTGCAATTTATTCAGAAGCCTTTCATTTAAAATTATTTCTAATCAGTGACCTATTCCTAAAGGTATTATTAACAGATTAAATAATTCAAATGTGAATAATTGACCCTGAGATCATTTTCTCAATATGCCAGGAGGAAATTTTCATCATTGACATTAATTTCTAGACTAACAATTTTATATACAGAGAGAAATAAAGAGGTGCTACCTCTTGACTTTATTTAGGAACATATCAACATGAGTACATAAAGAAGATCGTCAGCGTATCTTTGTTATATTAGGGACTGAATTCATAGCCTTGCTCTACCACTGAGCTATAGCCTTGCCTGGTTATATATGTATGTATGTATGTATGTATGTATGTATGTATGTATGTATGTATGTGTGTGTGGGGGGGGGAGTGTGGGTGTGTGTGCGTGCATGCGCGGGTGTGTATCTTAAGCAGAAGTTATACCTTAGTTCTTTTTAGGAGATGAAAATGTGTCTTGTTATTTGATATTTATGATGAAAATGGAATTGTAGCAACAACCTAACTTTGTGAGTGATTTTAGGGCATTATAACAAATAACGTAGCATTGATAAACTTAGAGAGAAAGATAATGTGGCACACTCATGAAAACATTTTTTTATTTTCCTGAAAGCACAGTCACTTTATTTAGAAAGCTCCATTTGTCAGCAGGAATCTTCAGAAAATTAACTTTTAAGGGATAATGCCCACAGTAATTTCACTGGCTAGAATCCAAAGTTGTAAATAGATGAAGAGTAAGTAAGAATTGTAGTATACACAATATAAAGAGGCAACAAAAATGAAAATAGATTTATTATCCTTCCCTTCCTAATTTCTGAGTACACACAGATATTCCTCTACATACTTTAATGGCAAAAAACTTTTGTTTTTGTGTAGTATGAAACAATCCAGATGTAACATAAAATCCTGCTCACTAGATTAAAAGTCCAATGATGTTATTTGACTTGGAGACATATTGCTGAAACAGTCCTACAAATTTCTGTTTGTTTGTTTTGGTTGTTGTCTTCTTACATATATATGTAAGAAGCTAGCCTGAATATAGCTTTGTTTGATTGTTGGCAGGAAAGAAAGGAAGCTTGTTCAGTTTTTCAGCAACCTATTCTCTGGAAGCAGAATAAACTGAAGAGAACGGAGAGATTTGGAAAGGTTGAGCAAAGATGGGTTCAAATTTTTTCTCATTGCTCACTTGCTAATAGATTTTGAACATGTTTTAGTTTTTAACTCCTCTGTGAATGTGGTTTCCCTTAACTATAAAATGTAGGCAATGACACTTACCTTACAGAGGTGTGGTAAGGATTAAGTGAGATAAAGAACTTATCACTGTAACTAGAACATAGCACATTCTCAATAAATGGATAATTTCTCAGTAGGAAAATTTCTAATATTCCTTTCTTTTTTTGTACTGGTACTGGGGCTTCAACTCAGGTTCTTGTGTTCTTGCTGAGCTTTTTTGCTCAAGACCGGCATTCTACCACTTGAGTCACATATCTACTTCTGGCTTTTATTTGGTTAACTGGAGATAATAGTCTTGAAATTGTCTTCCTGGGCTGGCTTCAAACTGTAATCCTCACATTTCAGCCTTGGCTGGGATTATGGGCATGAGCTACTTGTGCCTGGCTTACTCATTCTTTTTAATTGAATTCATGAGATTTTGGGAAAACAAAGTTTTTGTCAGAGTCTGTATATTTGCAGACTATATCTGTTATTCATTTCATTGTTGGAAGGTTCATAGTTTTAATATGGACAACTATAGATGGCTATAACAATAATAATGTATACTACTAATAATAGTAATTTCTATTTATTGGGTGCTTAGAAATTTTTAATAGCAATGATTGAATATCTAGGATGTGCCAAGTACCTTTCTACATTTTTGTTTTAATTTTCACAATAATGTCCTTAAGATGGGTGTCATGAGTTATAGTTGAGAAAAGTGAGGTTGAAAAAAGATTTATGAAGCAGAAGTGAAGATCTAAGTTCAGGCCTGATCATTTACAAAGCTCTTGACTTTTCACAGAAATGACTCTTGCTACTGAATCTACTTTAATCATGCTCACCACTGTATGGTGTTAATACACACAGTTTTTAAGAATATAATGATTATCTTAATATAACAAGGTCTCCCAAGTGATACAAGAAGGAACAAAAGAAGAATTTTCATGGTATTGGGAAATAAAGGACAATCCTTTTCCTGAAAGGTGTTTCATAAATGTTCAGACTGGAATAAAAAAAGACAAAGATTATATTCTTGAAATCCTTCCAATAATGTTTTTGCTAGGAGAAGCTAACACATGTGAGTGATAAGAAAACTAAATCTAAGCATCCATAAGATATACAGTATTTAACCATGGAAAAAAATTCTGGTCATATTACTCAGAGGAGATTCTGTAACCTGGGTCACAAAATGACCCTCAGGTCACAGATTACATATGAATTGCATCAAATCAGTGTCCTCTTTTTTTTCCCTTTTCAATCTGCATCATTTGTCACTGATATGCTAAGCTTAACTTAACAGCTTAAAACATTTAAACAAATAAAAACTAAAAACACAGTACTCCTAAACCAATGATGATAAATGCCATGCAATCTAAACACATCTGCACAGAACACAGCCCAGGCCATGCACTAGCTAACACACCACCAGGAAATAAGTGAGGGATACACACGTGGACTCATATAAAGAAGCCATCCACGAAGGAGTAGAAAAGCTAGGAATCTGTGGAAGATTAAGAGGCAGACTTGGAACTTTTGGAAGAGCTACATTGGGAAGACTGTTGGCGATATTCCTGTAAAGAAACAAACAACGTGGGAAGGGACCACCATAAGCAATAACTACAGATGGCCATGTGTAAAGTCATAAGGTCAGGACTGAGAGACAGATGCTCTATGGATTCTGGGTAAGATACCTACTTGACAGGCTGCCATGTCTCTTGCTCAAAACCTCTGTGAATTGACTGGGCGATGGAGGACTCCATGAGGTCAACGTAGCGGACCACCAAGGGCACAAAGATCTCTTGCAAGTGTTTGTGAAATTTCCCATTACACAAAAGCACTGAAATAACCAAGCAGAAATAGTGTTTATCAGAGAGATAGTATCAACTTTGGGGGAAAATATATGGGTGAGAAACCTTTCCTGAAATAGCCTGATACAAGAGAACAGATACAATAGAGGAGATGATGGATTTTGCTCTCTATTTTGAGTATTGTATAGTGGAAACCAAAAATATAATGAGCCTTCTATATTTGGCTATCAACACAAAAATAGTTGGCATAGTTAATGTTCCTACTAAATAAAGTGTGTTTGTACTTCCTAAGAGGTTTCCTGAATAGGCACATGATAACTTGCTGGAAATTCACTGTAGCTACTGCTTCCCTAGAAGGTCTTTACTCATGTAAATGTAGCAATGAAGTAGAGTTAGAATCCTTATGCTGGGCTATACATCACAGATGGATTAAATTTGTACGCCTGTAGGAATTAAGCTTGATTATTTCTAAGAGGTACACTTGTTAAAGTCGCTCAGATGGTGACTCTGGCCTTGGGAAAATCTATTCTGACTGTACACTTTTAGTCAAACAGGCATGGCCTCAGACCTTTGACATGCTAGACCAGTTCTGTACTACGGAGTCACCCCTTCAAGCACATCTGTTTTTAAAAACAACAACTCATCTGCATTTTTATAGTTTTTCTTTAGTGTTAAATGGATATAGTTTTATGGATGGTATAAGCCCCCACTTACGGAGCTGTCAAAGTCTAGAATTTGTGCTGCTAGAAAAAGACTATGGTCAAGAGAAGTGGATGCTTTCTATGCACAAGATACAATTTCATTAACACATCAGTATGCACCTATATGACATACAGAAAGGAACAACATTATCTGTAGGGATATACTAAGCAATGATAAGAAATATTCAATAAACTACTTTTTGGTGGATAATGCTCAACTTAGTGGTTAAGATTTCTCAAATGAACATTTTCTAAACTCAGTCATGACTGTTTAAAATGATCTTCAAAGTAAAAACTTGCTCATTAAAGAACACTCCATTGTCAGGAAAGATACATTGAGCTTGTGGGACAAATAATCCTTGTGATATAATTTGATACAGGACAGGATAGATTTGGAATGCTTCAATACAGGCCTGTCCACCTGTATGGATAATTATATATGGTCCATGTGATAGAAATATACAAAAAGCCCTTGGCAAAAAATTAAAATCTTTCCTCACCCCTAGAAGCCATGGTACTTTAGTCAAATCTAAATAACAGAAGCTATGCAATGAAGTTTCTGCCATTTAACAAAGTTGTTTGTACGTACAATGAATTTTTATCACCACTTCTGATCTTCATCCCCCTTCAACCCCTTTCCCTTATATTTCTCAATTCTGTGGTATGTACAACGAATCCTTGCCAGTGTTCCCTCCCTTCCCCCTTCATTGGTCTACCCTCTACCCTGGGCCTCACCCTCCTCTCTCCTCTCTTGCAAGAACACATTTCCTACTACTTTTCTTGTTGGGCATTGACTTGGTCTTTTTAAAAGAATTCTATAATTAGCTCTGTTCATAAAGTCTATTACACTTCAGTTAATTCATTTGTAATCCCTTGCTTACCACCTGGTGTTATTACCTGTACATGTTTAGGTACCTTCTATCTACTACAAATGAAGGCAAACATGCAAAGTATGCTTCTCTAGGTCTAGATTACCTTGCTTAAAATAATTTGTGGGTTGGGAGGGTGAGGGTGAGTTAGACTGTTGAGCGAGGTGACAGTGATCAAGATGCACTGTATTGATAAACTTCTTTGGTGAATGGCCCCACTACTGTACAACTACTTAAAGATAATAAAATATTCAAAATTAAGAAGAAGAGAGGGAGACAGGGAAAGAAGAACTGTTAGTTATTATATTGGAGTGGTCAAGATCATTGAATTAAAGATATAGTATGTAAAATGGGAGGTCAATACTAGAAGATAAGATTTAGGGGGTGAAAATGAGAAAGAACGAGGGAGGGGGAGAGAGAGTGTAGATCATGGAATGAATTGAAGGCACACTCTGACCTACCTAATTCTGACCACAGCTGACAATGTCTAGACTTTGGGAACAGATTGAAGACAAAAGAAAAAGTGCTAGGAAACAAATGAAAGGTTCATGACGGCATAAACTAATGAGAAGAAAACTAACATTTCTATTTCTTTTTTTATATAAGACATTTTCTTCCTGAAAATAGAAATTGAAAAAAAATGCTATCGTATGAATAGATAAATAAATGTGTAAATAAGTAACAAAAGAGTTTCCCATGGAAGATTTGCAGGGAAGACTGCCAGGGAGAGTAAGCAGCTAGCATACACTTCTTTATAGAAGAAAAAGCTGGTGTCCTAGAAAGAGGAAGAATACATTAGTTTGGAGGAGGGCAGAGGAAACAATACTTCACAGAACTGTGTAGATTTTAGTATATTGTGAAGAGTGTGGGTTTTACTGGAAGTGATAGATTTTGTCTAGATTTTTGGATCTTGTAGGAGTGTAGGTTTTACTAAATGTGATGAGATTTTTCATTTTTATTGTGACGTAGAGGAATGGCATAGTATGTCATCTATGGCTGTTTTGTGGAAAGTAGAGGTAGTCAACAGCAGAGCAGAGGATGTTAGTTGGCCTACTAGATGCTCTAGGTAATGGGTAACAGTAGCTTTGATTAGAATGGTAGATGTAAAAGATGGGAGAACATCTCTTTGCCATCTCATTCATTTTTATGGATTTTAATAACTACCAACTCCAATAGTGCTGTCTTTTATAAAATATTCAAAGAACTATGCTACAGTTAACTACATTACCTTCTTCCATGCAAAGATATACCTGGAGAAAGTATATGACATTTATCATCATGGTGTCTATATGAAAATGCACTTGATACTTATGTTGAATCTGTCAGAGGCTAGACAACTGTAGAACTATTAAAATAGTATAGAAAATAATTCTAAATTTAGAAGGATATACAACACTAATTTTTCTTTCTGATATGGTTTAGTGTTTTATGTGTGTATGGTGAAAATGTCTTTTCTTGTCTATAGACATGCGAAAATATTTCCTATGAAAGGCTGGACAATAATATTTAATAATAACTATTTTATTTATGAAGCTGTTGACTTAATGATGTATTTCATTAGCATGCTGAAAGTAGCTCTATTACTGGAGATGCAATCGCTGAGCTAGAAAGCAGATCATGTTACTTTGACTAAATGTCAACTAAATATGGATGTTAAACTGTAAATGAGAAATATTCTCCTGAACATATCAAAATTATTGTTACAACCAAATTAAAAAATACTCTGAAGTCGTCTTTATTGGATTGTTAATCTTTCCCCATCTCAGAATTTTTGGAATGCCAAACACTGTGCTTAATTTCATTGCATATTCTCTCATGTAACTATCACAATCAATCTTCATGAAGGAGAAAATATGCTTAAAAATCATGTCAACAAGGAAGGAAGTCACTGAAGAATAAGGAAATTTGCATAAAGTCATTGAGTCACTATGCAGTAGAACCAGCATTTGCTACTAACCTCTATGGGCTACAATGTCATCAGTCCTCCACTTCCGCTATCCTAAACTACTGCCTGTCCCTATGCCCATCCATCCAATCCTCCATATGCCACGCTAGCATCAGTACCTTGCTATCTTTCAAAATATTTACATGGAGTAAAATATTTTAGATTAAAAAGTCTTACAAATGACAAACATATTACCTCGTACCTTCACTATATGGGATGTTCACAGAATTAAAATTCGGAGGAAAAACTAGAATATAAAAAAGGCGAGCTGAACAAAAGTGTTCTATTTAATGAATAGAAAAATGAATTAACATGGTAAAATATTCAATGAGCTGATAATACAATCATTATGGAAAGCTGCAAAGTTTGATGTTACCATACACCAATTCTATACCCCCAAACTTTAATTTATATGATGGATTATTTAAAAACAAAAACATAAAGCACTTTTAGAGTCTCCATCTTGATGGGTACTATAACCAGTTATTCTTTTTACCTATTCTCAGACCCAAACACATTTATGTATCAAATTATTATACCTATAACTGAACACGGTACTTCACTATTTAAAAACTCATTCCATTATACTCTTAGAGATTATGTGCATTGTTAGTGAAGTCATTTTAAAACAAAGATAAGAATAATTATATTTATTATTACTAAAGATTATAATAGTTTAAAGATTAAGTGTCAATTGGTTTAAATGCATTTAACAAAACAGAGTTTTCTTATGTATTTGATAAGCATTGGATTCATTGTTTTACCTTTGTCAGAATATGTGGTGCTGAGGAATCAAACCCAGGGCCTCATGCATGCAAGGCAAGCACTCTATCACTGAGCCACCTTCCAGCCCCTCTTTAGGGCCTTTCTACAATCTTCATCACCACTGCTGCTGTATTCTCAGGTCTTCTTGTCCCAATTCCCCCTCTAACAACCTATCTTGTCAAAATCTCAAACAAAGGGATTGCTGAAATGTAAAACTAATAATGAATGGCATTCCTTAAGATTATAATCTTTTAGTAGATCATGCAAGACAAACTCCAAAAGCTTTAGCATGACAGAAAAACCTTCCAAGATCTTTCTTAAAACGGCCTCTCAGCTAATTTCTGTTCCCTACAACCCTCTTTCTTACAGTATGGTCATAATGATTTTTACGATTCTGTTCAAATCCTCTGTGGGCCCCTTTCCCAGGGACAGGTTTCCCTTGTTTGTACTCTACCTATCCTACCTATCTACTGGGGTCCCTTTTATACAAATTGACTCCATATTGTTGACATCTTTCTCTCTTCCTATGGGGCAGCAGATTCTTGAGGCAGGGGCTGTGTCTGTATTCTCAAAATCACACTAACTTCCTGGCTCACAGCAAGTGTCTGTCTGTTGGGCAAAGGAGTATCTGCATTCAGTAGTAGTATTTCTCTGCCATTACTCAGAAGGTGGCATTCTATGTCAGCTATAGAACCCACAGAAATTTGTATATCCTCTCCTTCCTACGTAAAATGTGATAAACAATAATGTGATAAAATTCTACTATTTATCCATATGTATGATCACATTGCTAAAAATGCTGTTGTATCTGAAGATTGGTTATTTTGTGGCTATTATTTTAGTTGAATGTGAATTTTTCTTTAGTTAATCACATCTCTTTATAATAACTAATTATTTCTCACAGAATCTGGAGGAAATGGAGACTACCTAAATCCTAGCCAAAAATTTACCCTTGTTTCAGGTTAAATTTATTATATCAAATTCACTTTTTAATTTTATCTCATTATTTCACTTTGTTACATTTCATTACTTTATTATTTTATGGTGCTATAGATCAACCCCATATAATCTAGACAACCATGCTAACACTGAGTTATATCTCTAGCACACTAAAAAAATGTTTTAAGAAGCAAACATCAACCCACATTTGAAAATCTTGGGCAATTCAATTTTATTTGGTGACTAAGAGAACTGAAAGAGGAGGGAGACAGAAAAAAAGGAAAGGAGGAAAAGGATGAGAGAAAGATTGGAAGGAATGAAATAGATAAGATGAGAAGAAAGGAAATACACAGGTATCAGGAGAGAAAAGAAAGAAAACCCTGGGTTCCAATGGAGAGGGCTGCAGAAAGTGACACTGCACGGTACTTGTCTATGCAAATGTATGCTTTGTCTTGGTTGCCCATATGCCAGTTGCATCCTCCTCCCATCAGACACTGACAAAAGCTCCTCTTAACACATAGCTGGAGGCATTAGAGGGAATGCTTCCACCTTCCCCATCTGGTTAAGATTTGGGATTGTCACCTGTCTTTTAAATCAAGCCTTTGTGAAGCACCCAGAGCAACAATTCATGAGATGTAAGCTCTGATGTGAACTCATCCAGGAAAGGTTTCTGACACTATTTGCAGTGAAAGTTAAAAAGAATTGCTATGGAATCTCATAAAGCAGCTGCAAGAACCTGCTTCGCTGATCAAAATAACCATCTTTTTCTCTGAAAGATTCCATGTTTCCAAATATGACCTCGGCAGAAAATAGTGAAAACCAATGACATCAAACCTATGGCACAGTTACAAATGACAAAAAGAATGCAAAAGGCTTAAGTAAAAGCTAAACTCAGGACACAGATGGGTCCAATTATTTTGAATATCCCTAATAATTAATAAATTAGTGTTGATTATTTACATACCCCAAAGTGTTACATTTACAAAAGTACTTGTCATAGGATTTTAATAGGAAGATTTCAACAGAGAATTTAAATTAGGATCCAATTAATACCAATTATTGAGATAACAATCAGTGGGTAAAATGAATAAGCAAAAGAATTCATGTGTTATTGTTAGGATAAAAATATGCTGCTGAGTCTTAAAACCACATAATCCAGTTTTATGTTGCTATATCCCCTTTTAATTAGTCAGCTTGAGTAGATTACAAGGAAACATGATTTTTCCCTCCTAAAATTCTAATTAGATATTTTAGAAGGAACTGATTAAATCATGAGCAAAGATAAAAACACCAACTACAACAAAGTTAATAGTCTTTGCTATAAGACAACAGTTACAAATTTTGTCAACTTTAACAAGAAAAAAACAGCAGATTAAGATATAAAACTAATAGCTCATTTTCCATGCTGATCAATGCAAATGATGAAGACATATATATAAAACAAGAAACATGAACTTGGGCTTCAAAAGAGAAGGCTGAAAAGAACTGTAGCCTACAGCAGCACTACATAAAAGGAAAATATAAAAAACCTCCCGAGACTGAGGAAGAGCAACAAGCCAAGAATCTGGCACATTAAGTAGTCACTCAATAAATGTCTGTTGATTGCATAACTATCAATAAAAACCGCCTTCTAGTGGAAATTCTAAGAATGTCTCACAAAGTTTAAGTAGAATGGAAAACACATTTTTTCCTTTTTAGTTAAAAACACGGTAATTTTACATATTTTGGTATTATTTGATTTATACCTTAACTACCATAACAACTTCCTAAAGCTATTTCTAACTTTCTCTTTCCCATGGGGTGCTTGTCAAAAAAATACATAGTTTAACATATACATTTGTATATAGTATGTATCTAGAAAGAGGTGGTAAAGAGAGTGCATAGATAGTTCTTATATTTTGCATGAAAATACAATTACAACAAATTCAAAAACTTCACAGGGCAGTATCCAAAATTGACCTATACATTATTTATACAGTTTATTGCTATATATATATACATACACATATATATTTACAAACCCACCTACATATATATACACATATATGTGTATAAATAATATATACAATCATATGTGTATATAATGTATACATATATTTGTATATCAATTATATATTATTTATATATACATATGCACATTGTGTATGCAATCTGTTGCAATATATGCATATATGCATATGTGATTACACACATATAATTTCCATACCTTCCACTAGATCTGATATTTCTCAAAGGTAGGAATTATTTCTTATTAATTGACATAGGGATTTATAGATTATATGTATTTAGTACCTGCTTCTTGAGGAATTAAGTCAAGTCAATATAAACTTCAACCAATGAAAAATAAACAAGTCTCAGAGTTTACAGATCTCATGCCTTCTTTTTGAGATCACATAATATTGCAGCCAAAGGCAAAAGTCCATAATGTATCCAAAACTCCATCTGTACCAAGCTTCCTGATCTCAGGACTTCGATCCCACAATACCTGCTCTCATTAAGGTCAGTATAGTTGTAAACTGATCTACAATTGTGAAGGCTGGAGCTCTGGATAGCCTGGGTCTTCACAAGTTAGAAATGTCTCTGAAAACGTTTGATGAAAGACACAGGAAATTTACAACAGTTTATTGTCTTTGAACCACTAAACCCAAAGAGAAAACTAAAAGCAGATTTAAATTTTAGCTGTTCTGTAGAATTCAATTGAAGGGGGAAAAAAGAGAGCTATGTCTCTGCTTTTTTTAAATTTCTCCTATTATTTTGATCAATAAAACAAATTCTGATGGACAATTTAAAATTCAATCAGCTCTGAGAATTAGCGTTAAATACATTTTCACATTTTTGTGTTCACAGCATCATTTGTAAAGCACCTGTCTATAAAAGCCATGCCGACACACACTCTTGGTGTAATCTCAAGGCTGCACGCTTTTTGCATTGTTCCTAGTCTGTGTGTATACAGATATATCTATAAGCACCAATTCATGAATTTCAGATCGACAGCTCATTTAAGCACTGGAGGAGAATAACACACAGATGTCAGCCCTGTATATTTCAAAGCTTGCAGATTAACCTAATATACAATATGGTGACCTAACAATTCTTCATTTGAAAGAAATCTGAAAAATAATCTCTGATACAGCCTAAGTGTGAGAATAACCCAGCGGGATTTCCACCTCTTCATTTCTTAATGAGTTTTTTGATAATGAGAGGTGACTTTGCCAGTCACTCTGGGCTCTATTATGGCTAATTTGACTCCACTTCACTCTCCTTGTTAATTATTAACACTAGCCTTTTTATCCTCGTGAGACCACATTCCAATTTTTTTCCTTTATTTCCCCCTCCCAGATTTGTATGAGCCCATCTTTATGAAGGTGAAAGTCTTGGAGAACAGGTTTTCACTTAGTGTGGTGCCCGATCATTTATTATTCGTTTAGGCAAAGGCGGTGATTATAAGCAGCGTGCTCCACGATGGCTTTAATGTGCTAGCAATGTGAAAAGGCTGTTAATTAAAGCAGCAGCATCGTGGGATTTTTCACTGGGGAATTTGTTCCCCATAGAATGGTCATTTGCCACTTGCTAGCATATCCACAGATTAAAAGGTGACTGGCTCCGAGGGCTTGCCTTTCAGGAGCGCTGAAAGAAAACGATTTGTGCCATTTGCAGATGATGGCTTGCGTTTGTCGGAAGCGGTCACTTGCCCTTACCTATTCTCCGTGGGACAATGGTACAACATAGCAAGCCAGGGTAGAATCTATTTGTAGTAGTTTTATAGTCACTTAGTATCGTTTCACTATCATGCTAATTACTTCATTATAAAAACATTTTATTTTCCCCCTCAACTTTAATACATCTCTCTTTCAAAAGTGTTTCCTTAGATACCATTTAATGTGATTGCCCATCTAATTATCTCTCTAGTGGAGGGAGAGGATGGACTGGTAGAGAGGCTGGGTGGAAGGTGAGCAAATGCTGGGTCTTTTTTTAAAAAAAAATTTGGCCAGAAATGGAGGCTGGTTTGTTTTCATCAGCTGTATTGCTGTGGGAGCCAGTGGGCATGAGGGTGGGAGGTTGGGGACAGTCGCTAACAGTGTGGTGCAGCTGGTACTCTTCCCTGGAGGACACCCACATTTCATCTCCAAGGGGTTTTAAAGCCACTTGCCCTAATCAAAGCAAAAGCACACACCTGGGATGTAACATGATTTTCATTCCTTAAAATGGAAACCAATTTTGAGGATTTCAGTCACTAGCTGTTCACTCTCTGGAAGTCTCAAATGTCCCATCACTTATAATAAGATGTATGTATGAAAAACCCATACGTACCTCATTGGTGTACTCTTCAACTCTTCTCTGCCCTCTTACAACTAACTCTAAGCCTTTGCTGTGATTTTTTTTTTAAGTTGAAGGAATCTCTCTATTTTCCTTCAAGAACCTGCTTTGGCCATGCGCTGGTGGCTCACACCTATAATCCTAGCTACTGAGAAGGCTGAGAGCTGAGGATCATGGTTCAAAGCCAGCCCAGGCAGGAAAGTCCATGAGACTCTTATCTCCAATTAACCACCAGAAAACTGGAAGTGGCGGTATGGCTTAAGTGGTAGAGCGCTGGCCTTGAGCTGAAGAGCTGAGGGACAGGGTCCAGGCCCAGAGTTCTACAACGGACAAAAGAAAAACCACAAAAAAAGCCCTCCCAAAAAACCCTGTTTTGTTAACTTTTGTTAATTTCTATAGGATTATAGTGATCAGACCCTGTCCATTTCAGTCCCTTCTTCCCCCTCTCCCTATCCCCATCCCCCCAGCCTCATGGACAAAACCTCTACTGCCTCCTTGCCTTTTAGAAGTAAGCCTTCCCTTGTTAGCTTTCCTCAGTTGGAGGCTTATTTAAAATGTCTTCCACACATCCAGAGATAAACAACCTTTAAATATATCATAGTATGAAGATTTTAATAAGAGTAAATTACTCATGGAAACATCTAAACTAGTAAATTAAAAAGAAAAAAATAAAAAACTCTTCTGCCAGGTATCAGTGGCTCCTGCCTGTAATCCTAGCTACTACTCAGGTGGCTGAGATCTGAGGACTGTGGTTCGAAGCCAGCCCAGGCAGGAAAGTTTGTGAGACTCTTATTTGCAATAAACTACTCAGAAAAAGCAGGAAGTGACACTGTGGCTCAAGTGGTAGATCTCAAAACTTGAGCCAAACAAGCTGATAACAGCACCCATGCTTAACGTTCAGACCCCAGGACTGACAAAAAAAAAACCAGATAACCAAAACCTCCAAATCAGAAAACAAAAAAGCCTTCTTTATAAGTTTTTAGAGCCATAAATAAAGTACAAATTCTAATTAATATCACTATATGTTTGAGGGGTCTTGTTAATTTCAAATTTTAGAAAACTGAACCGGAAATGTGAGAATTATTTCTTGATATTCATGGTGATTAGCAATTTTAGTAATGACTAAAATAATTAGTACGAACTGCTATTTATTCATAAGGAATCACAATAATTTAAAATCTCTAATTAGGGGCTGGGAAGGTGGCTCAGTGGTAGAGTGCTTGCCTTGCATGCCTGAGGCCCTGGCTTCGATTCCCCAGCACCACATAAGCAATAAGAAAAAAGCCGGAAGTGGCGCTATGACTCAAGTGGTAGAGCACTAGCCTTGAGCTGAAGAGCTGAGGGGCAGCGCCCAGGCCCAGAGTTCAGGCCCCATGACCGGACCGCCCCCCTAAAAAATCTCTAATTAGTGGTGTGCTTTCTGTAACACACAAATATACACATAGACACACAGACAGATAGGCAGGCAGACACACACACACACACACACACACACACACACACACACACACACACACACACACACACACTCATGCCCATGTAACAAGTAATTCAACAAATTATCTCCTTTTTCTAGTTACAACTTCCAATCCATTTGTCTGTTTCTAGTACCCATGACTAGTTTAAGTTGTAATTAAGTATGATTTCGATGTTAATACCTGATTGAGTCAATATGGGAAACCCTGTAATACCTTGGCTGTCATGTAAAGATCTCTTGTTAAGGGAGACTAAAAGTATAGACAGTGTTTTGCAAATGATTTTGAGAAAGACAATTTGGGGGCAGCTTACTCTGACATTAAACAATGAAATCTATTAACTCTTCATCTGACCATCTAAAGCATGTAATAAAACAAATATAGTATTAACAATATCCTTCAATGACACTCAATGACAATTAAGGCAGGGTCATTGTGATGGCTAGAAAAAATTATGTTTCACCATCTACTGTGTTTTTACTCAGTGGTCTTAGTATAAGGTGGGAGTTACTGTGCTCTATTTCAATTCCCCAGATCACTCCATACTCCCAGCCCTGAAAGGAAATTATGGCACTGGGGAACTTTTCTATTTATCTCACTACATGAAGGAGCTGTTTTTCTCAGAAATAATTGATGTTTTCTAAAATCTGCTAATCACTGCAAAAATCAAAGACAGGATCTATTTTTATTGTCAAAATTGAGAGTGCTTGCAAGTGGCCAGTAATGCTTCATTCTCATAAGTGCTGTACAATATTGCACAATGTTTTATTACTTAATAGTGGTCAATGTTATATAAATAACCCCAAACAGGAGAAGATAATTAGTGCTCTCCTCAGCAGCACATATATAAAATTGGAACAATACAGAGTAGATTAACATGGTGCCTGAGCAAGAATGCCATGCAAATTTGTGAATTGTTCCAAATAAAAAAAATTCAAATCTCATTAAAAAATTGTAATTTCTAATTTTGATATTCCCTAGTCACTTGTGAGAATTCTTCTTAAAAGCAAATATAAAATGATGTTAATATGCTGGAATTGTAGTAGTGGTCGCCAGGAAAATGTCTAAGACATCTATAGAATGTTTTCTTTTCCTCTATAGAACAAATTCTGACAACGTCTGAGTAAGATAAGTGATTCATTTATGCTTCCTAATTACTTGTTTTTGAGCAAATGAATACCTACTTTTGAATAAATCCCAATGGAAAAAAAAATATGGTTGATTCTTAAGTTTGCATTCAAATTGAGAAAGCAATATTAAAACAAATATCTAACACTATTTCCCCTATTTAGAGACATAATGTCTAATATATGTTTTAAATTTTGGTAGTAGATCTATTGTTACGCATGACTTGAAAGTCAGACTTGCAATTCATTAGCAGAACACCATGGATGTGAGGAGACTGGGAAAGGAAGAGGGTCACTTGAAGTGTGTGAGCTGGCAGGAAGGCGCCAAATTGGATCCCCAAAACTGAGAGAGGCTAATATTCAGAGTAAATGATTCATAAGGGGATAATTAAATGTGAGTAATCACAACTTCTGAGAGGAGGTACTGTGGCTGAATCTGAAGGAGGAATCATTGCTTTGTTCTTTAGCTTTCCAGTGATGAGTGACTTTTGGAAATGGACAAAATAACAGTATCGATTTGGTATGAATTATCATTTTATTTGTCCTTACCACCAATGACTAACCTAAAGCTGAGAGGTGAAATTATTGCCAAAGGTTAAGTGACAGGTGTGAAGGTCTGGCACCAAAGCCCACCCCACATCCTTAGTTGCTACAACATGGTGCCTCTCTTACTAGAACGAAGATTCTTAATCTGCTTGCTATCTAAAGCCTGGCATAACCCTGGAGGCAACAATATCTCATATAAGTTCATATCAAATAAAGTTATCCCCCAATTATACCTGAGACTCACAGGGATGAACCAAGAAAGGTAGGAAACAGTGGATAAGATTGATAAAGCCAATGTGGTAGTTAAGAAAAAAGGAAAGAAAACATGGATTTAGGTTAAAAGCTGGAGAAGGAGATAGTACAAGTAGCACTGATCAAGCAAAACAAACTAGAAACAGAGTTGGGAGAAGGCATTGTTGAACTTACTGTACAATGGGAAAACATTTTTACCAAGAAGAGAATTGGAGCCCATGATCACTGCAAGTACTGCAATACAGAAGGCCAGTCCTGTCTAGACCTCAGTCTAGGAAACTAAAAGAAACATCACAGGCTCATGCCTATAATCTTAGATACTCAAGAGTCTGGGAGCAGAGGATTGTGGTTCAAAACAAGACTAAGCAATACAAATCTTTGAGGCTCTTATCTCTAATCAGCCACTAAGAAAGCCACAAGTGGAGCCATTGCTCAAGGGTAAATATCCACTGACTGCCTGACTCTCTAGTATAACATCTGTAAAACGTATTACTTATATTCTCTTTAATATTTAAATACTGAAAGAGCATGTCATACCTCACAGAAATATTTTCCTATTATGTGAGGAGATAAATCCATGCTCCTACTAACAGTGTGACCACAGATCCTGTTAGGGGGAGCTTAGAATGATTCTTTTATTTTTTTTTGGTAGAATGAAGACAGAGTTCTAAGGTGTCTCTCAGAGATGAGAGCACTCCAAGGACTTTGGAGACTTTTTGACCCAACTTGTAAGTGCAAAGAGAAGGATGTCTATGCCACTAGTCCTCAACAAAGGCTGGAGAGTAGGAAGTAAGGAGGGCCAGAACTAAGTGAAGCACTGTGACACTTGTTTCTTTCAGATCTTGGTATGAAGCTGAACGCACACATACTGTTACCCCTCATCAACTCTTGGGCCAGATGTGGGACTCTTGAAAGTACACATTTACATGTACAACATCCCCACCCATCCCCACCTCCTAGGCCAAAGGAAACATAAGTTCTCACTGTCATTTCTGAGGAAATTATTAAGTAGCTGGAAAAGAGGAAAACTATCCCAGGAGTCTTGTGGTTGAGCCTCCAGCGCGGTATCCATATCTACTGTGAATAAAGCCCAAAACGTCTCTGCATGTTCAGCCAGTAAGTCAGGCCACCAGGCAAATGCCTGTAGAAATATAAAGAAACAAGGTAGAAACACATTACTAGTTGGGGACATACACAAAGACCATGCCACCTGAAAAAGTGACAATATGCCTTTTGTCACAAATAATGATAAGCCACATGTATATTTTTCAATTGGGTGGGAAGTTTTAATAAACATATTTGCATTAGTAACTTTGGCATTGATGGATAAGATATAAAATCTACAATAAACATCTGTTGTTTTAAAGAAAAGAACAACATGGCTAATTCTTAACATTTGGCAAATTTATAATGCAAAACAAAAAGAAAGAAAATTCCATATATTATCATTTAAGCTTAACTATTATAAATATACTGGCATATTTATTTCCAATATTTCTTATTTCTGCAAATAAGAATGTTAGCACAGTTGGCATCATAGTCTAAAATAATCACATTTGATTTTATTTTTAAGGACAGCTTAGTAGACCTCTATATACTCACAAATTGACATGTTAAATTAAAACTTTTTACAACTACATAAAGATAGTAAGAATATTTTATCTAAACATTCCTCTACAAAAATGGCTTTCACCAATTTTTGCAATTCCAATTTGACAGTGTGGTAAAGATCTTTACATAAAATCTTTTAATATAGTGCTTATTTCTTTAGGATAAACTTCTAAGTATTATTGGATAAAAGGTATGCTGGAGCCTCTACACATAAATTGCTCTGCAGAAAAGTAATCTTTGTTCCTTTTCATTTTCTTTTTATGAGTCATTTAAAAACATAAACACTATTTCTCAGCTTAAACTCTCTTTTCAGTTTTCTAATACACCAGAGTAAAATCCAAAACACAAAAACAACATCCAAAAATGAAAAAAAGAGACAAAACCCTGTAAACATTTTACAAAGCCTTGAGTGAAATCTCTGTTCCAGGTCTATAATACACTTAAAGGATTTCCTGGCCTTCTGGTGATAAGTTGGGTCCCCTTGATGCTTTCTATGACATCAATATTCTTTTATTTCTCAGGCAATAGTGTTGCTTATATATAAATATTTTGTTGTCTGCCTTTAGACTGCAACAGTACAAGGACAGTCTAGGTATGTCTAGGTATGTCCTATTTACTACTTTCTACTCGATTAAGCAGTTTATTTGGCCTCTTGGGATACAGAAGCAATCACTTTTTAAAACGCAAGCTGTTTTATGTTATTGTTTATTTGTTTATATTCCTGGTACCCATTCAGGGTGCTGTACTCATTCAGCTTGCTTGCTTATAGCTGGTGTTCTATCACTTGAACCAGGCCTCCAGCAAAGATTTTTGCTTGTTAATTGGAGGCAGAGTCCTATGGGCTTGTCTGACCAGGTTAGCTTTAATCCCAAATCTTCTGGATCTCAGCTTCCTGAGTAGTTCATATTTCAGGTGTAAACCACATGTATCCAGCTCTCATGCTGTTTTGATAGGAAAAAATACTTAGTTTTTTTAGATAGTTCTTGACAATAATGGGGAATTCTCTGTTTTTAGTTTTTACTTAAGTGTCTTTAATACATTTATGGATTATTTTTGGTATGGTGCTGGAGGTTAAAGTCAGGCGTGTTACCACCCTCACACTGTGACCCTTCTACCACGGCTTCTCAAGTATCTAAAGACATATGCCATGACTTTCATCCCTTTAAAAACATTTCAAATATTTTTGGCCTTCCCTATCTTTCCTCCATTTTTTCTATTAAGATTTAGGTAGTGTCATAATATTTTTGCCAAACAGCCATAAAAAACACTTCTGTGACATATTTTCATTATTCTCTCAACTTAAAATTATAAATTAAAATGAATGATAAAACACTACAGCCAGAGAAGTCCATATTTGCATTCAAATTTGGCTTCATTTATTCAACTATACATTGGATTAAAAAGGAGGAGACAAATTACAAAATTTAAGGTGTATTATAAAAGTTTTACACAGAATTTTCTTTAAAACTGTGTAGTAAACACCGGATATATTACAATAATAATATGTTTATAAAGAATGTCATATAGTTAGCTGGGTAGCAGTGGCTCATGTCTGTAATCCTACATAGAAGGCTAAGAGTTAGAGGATCATAGTGTGAGGGAAGCTAGACAGAAAACATTGCTAGACTCACTTTCTAAAATAACTAGCAAAATAAAGAACTATTGAAAGTGTGGTTCACAGAATGTAAGCTGAGTGAGCATGAGACTGGTATTGCCGAGGGGAAGTCGGGGAGGTAGGAAAGAAGGAAAAAAGGAAGGATAAGAGCAAGAAAGAGAAAAAACCAGTCATTGTCACATAACTAATTAGTAAATATTAAATAGATTAGAAGTTGACTTAAGAAAGAAACATACAATATCCATCGTAGATTTAAAAGTCAGCAACATTTTCATATTTGCCTCAATAATGTGATGAAATGAACATAAACACTTTCTGAAAAAGGTATGTTCTATGAAAATAGAACATATTCTTACTTGCCAATATTATTGGTACCTGAATAACTTTTGTTTAAATATGTGTTGTATAATATATGACAATATAACCCTAAAGGGTAGTCTGGTATACATGATTTCATTACATATACCTTGTTTTTGCCTTTTGGAGTAGTTAGGGTGACCAGGAAATGGAGGAATCTGAGATTCCTCACAGAGAAATTCAGAACAATATAGAAACCTTAGTAAAAGCAAATAATAATAGTAATAATAATAATAATACAACAGCAACAACAAAACAACAATAAATCCACAACTAAACCAAAAGCACAGAAAAGAGAGAGATTCACAGTCTCACATTCAGCTCATAGCCAATACAGAAGTTTAAAATTAAGACAATAACAGTAGTATGAGGTCAGGACTGTTTCAGTACAAAAGTTCCTAAAGCTCATTTTAAAGTAGACTTGAAACACAGAGCCAGAATGGGGAATAATAATATAACAGAATAGTCCTATTTTTAAATTTTAGCTTCCTGATTTTACGGTCAGCTAGATACTTTCATTACGTTTGCAGAAGTATTTATTTATGTTTCCAGTTGTACTGGAAGCTAATTTGTGATTCGTGACACCGGAGAAAGCATTAAACACCCACTGTCAAGGCCGGAGTTGCCCTCATTTTGAGAACCCAAGATGGATTCTACTTCCCATCTCGTCCTTTCTCTGGCTTTGTAAGCCTGAGAGAAGTGGTGTCAAGTCCTCCCTAAGCTGCCCCTTCACGAAGTGAGAAGAGGTTAAATAGCAGCAGGGTCTCTGCCAGAGAGAAGAAACCTCTCTGAGATGTATCTCTTGGTAGGACACCAATGAGAAGGTCATGATTATCTGAGTTCACCCTATTTTTGTTCTAAGTCTAAGCCATCAATGAGTGTAAATGAGCTGGAAGATACAGAAGGAAATGACCCATTTTCTTAAGAGGGTAATACAAAACAAGTAAGTCTTACACAATAAAAACAAAGAGGGAGGGGGTAAAAATGTTCAACAAGAAATATATTCATTACCTTACTTATGTAACTATAATCCCTCTGTACATCACCCTTACAATAAAATTAAATGCTTGATAAGAAATGTACTCATTAATGCTCATGTAACTGTAACCCCTCTGTACAGTATTTTCACAATAAAAAAAACTTTCTAAAAAAAGAATAAAGACCTGTCAATCACCAGTACTATATAAATAAATACACATGAAGAAAGCAAATTAAAAATATAGCAAGCTGAGGGTACTTTGACAGACTGGTATGCTTAAGGAATATAGTTGAAAACAGTGGAGATAAGAATGAATCTTAAGGCAAGAAGCAAAGAACTGAGGCTTTGAACCTGCTGCTGCTTAATGTTTTGAGAAGTTAAAGGTCTGTTCCATTTAAGTTTCTAGTTCTGCGAATTGACCATCACCACACTCATCGACCCTTCCCCCCCCCCCCCCCCGCTCCTGTGAAAACCAAATCAATAGGAAAAGTTTTGTACAAATGTAAATGTAGACTGTTATCAGCAATTGCTAAAATGTGTTGAAATTCACACACACATCGTCTAACATGAGTGTATGTGTGTAAAAAAATAACAGCATGACTCTGTCTGTAGATACCAAGTACTACTTTATAAGTTTTGTAAGGCTTATCTTAGATAATCTCTGAAACAAACCTTTCTATTAGGTAGAACACCTAATTTTATTTTTTATGTTAGCAAATATAGAGAAAACAATTGGTCTAGGATCACAGAGTTAATTTGCAAAAGAGCATTTAGTTTGAATCAAAATCAGAGTCTAGAGACCAAACTTTTTACAAGCTTATCCAAATATAAATAATATCTAATTGAGTTAAATGTTAAAATTATTGTAGTATCATCATTAGTAGTAAAGAGTTAAAATATCATTGATAGGTAATTCTCTTATATAACCTGATTTTAAGGAATCTGTATACTTTAGATAAGCATGACACTGGAGAGGAATGAGGACACAAATCAGCAAAAGCAAATGTGAAAAAAAATCAAACCACTGATTTGAAATGTTTGAATCTACTCAGAAGTTAAATTTGATTCAAATAATGATGCATATGGGAATGAGTATGTACATCTAAATATGTGGGTCTCTGTAGAAGTCCTTTCTGTGTCCTGGATCTGTGACTGGAGATACCTGGAACAGAGTCAGCTGAAACTAAGATGAACCACCAGGTGCACTAACCTGAGAGCTGTCTTCACTGCAAACATCAAGTGACTGCCAGGCCCCCTTGCTGTACCAAGTGTTTCTGATGTGGTGGATACATTATCTTTAAAACATGTTAGGGACTTTCGGTCAAGATATTTTTGTGATAATGAGCAGCAAAATTCTGTCAGCAAAAGTCTGTACATTCTCTGATTACTCTAAGAGACCAGGGAGAAATCCCTGCAATGATAGCATGGGTCAAATCTATCAGCAGAATCACGCAGGACCAGGTGACCACTCTAGGTATTTTGGTTCAACAGGAAGATAACATGTGGTTTAGTAGTAAATGCCTGGGTCTGGACTCAAATGTAAGCTTTCATTCAGTCACTAAATAGAAATGCACATTGGACAAGTTGGTCAATCACTGTGGGTGTTTTTTCTTATTAGAAAATTGGTTGGTGTGTGTGTGTGTGTGTGTGTGTGTGTGTGTGTGTGTGTGTGTGTGTGTGTGTGTGTGTGTGTGCGCGTGTGCGCATGCGTACACCCTGAGCGTGTGTTATACTAATAGCTTTCTGTGTTGGAGTTACCTCTTTATTGAAAAATAAAGAGGTAACTCTATTTAACTAATAGTTAATAGTAATTCTACTTAACTCTATAACTGTATTTTTTTGTGGGTTTGAAAATAAATAACATCTATATTCTAATTTTGTTCGAGACATTTAACAAGCCCTGGGGACATGACAGTTTTGTCAAAGTTAGCAGCTTCAGGATGAAAAACTCAGATCACTACCCTAAAATTCTGGTCTGACATGGTCTGGTCACTAAAATGTGAAGGCAGCCTTAGAGGTTTTTCTAGGAAGGAGCTTAAGCTACTTTCAAAGGAGAAAACACAGGAATTTTGAAGAAAAGCCTGAGAGGAGAGGTCGAGAGGCCTTTGGAGAGAAGGCAAGATTGCCTTATAAGCAAGTTACTGTCAAACATCTGAAGGACACAAACCTGCTTAACTGGGAAATTGTTGAAGGACAGAAACAACCTCTTAGCCCTGCAAAGCAAACGGCCACTGTGGAGGAAAGCAGAATGAGGAGAAAAGGAGCTGACACGCCAGCCACTTGAAGTCAGACACATTAACCTCACCCAAGGGAGCTGGGCTAGGCACACTTTCATGGAGGAAAAAAACTCTGGCTTGAACAGCCAGCAAAATAAATCTCAGTGTAGAGTGCTGGCCATCAATGCACTCTGGAAATGACTTTGGAATCAGACCAATTCACTATCAGTGTTGTTCAGGGAAAAAGTTAAACTTAGCTTAAAGAAAATATACAGAAAAGAAAAAGATACAACACACACACACAACCAATCAAAATATTAACATCTCTTCAACTGTTTCACTTAGAGAGTTGGCAGTAATTATTCACAGCCATTTTAATAAGATAAACCAAAGATCGGTCCATCCAAAGAAAAACAGTTTTTAGTTTCAAGAAACCAGGTTGGTTTTAAAATGACTATAATCAAGGATTCCCCCTTGAATCCACATGAAAGAGTTATCTTTTGGTAGAAATTTCTGGAAAGAGTGTACTCACCTCTCTTCCCTGAGACATTCCAAGAATTTGGGAGCATAATGAGACAGAGAAAGGCCACAGTGTTATACAATATTTGAACAAGAATTCATCACCAGAAGTTTTGTTTTTTCAGAATACATTTCATTATTACCTCTTTCAATAAAACCTACTGTATTTTTGTGGGTTCAAAGATAAATAACATCTATATTTTCATTGTGTTTGGTACATTATTGTTTGATATGATCACATGAAGTGTATATTGCATGATGTTTAGTTTTTAATTCCTACAAAATATTTGAAAATTAAAGATGTACCTATTCAGCTGAAATAGATAGTACCATTTGATATCTAGACTTTTCTATTTAGAAAGGTTTAATAGTCTTATGGTAATGTCTTTTAGGAAGGGACAAAGGCCAAAAATGTATTTTTTAAAATCATATAATCATAGGCATTGTAACATAGCAGTGGGTACTAGCCTAGGAAAGATTCTCCTGGGAATTCATTTCAAATTATTGAAGCAGCTGTTTCTTCAGTTTAAAATAAAATATCCATAACAAGTTCACACATGACAGATGTAAGCTAAAAACTGGATTCCACAGTGTGAGCTAAAAGCAGATGCTTTGAATGATCATATTTATAATCAGATACAATAAATCAGTTACCTACAGTACAGTTTCATAAATACCCTTTATGAAGAATTTATGAAAATACAGATCCTATAGTTTCTTGTATTTTTCAGAACTAGGCATCATTAAGTACACATATTTTGTAACTCCATTGGTATCTGTTTCTTTTTAACCCCTTGTCCTTTGCATATGCTTCTTTAAGAATAAATACACTGTTGGGGCACTGAGTTTACCACATTTCCTTACATCCACAACTTTCCACTATCCAACTCAAATTCAAGGAATTTCTAATTTTATTTTATTATTTTTTACAAATAAGCTCATGACTGAGCAGGTTGTTGGTGGCTCACACTTGTAATCTTAGCAACTCAGGAGGCTGAGACCTAAGAATAACAGTGCAAAGACAGTCTGGGTAGACAAACCTGAGAGACCTTTATCTTCAGTTAACCACTGAAGAGCTGGTGTGGCTCAATGGTTAAAGCACCAACATTCAGTGAAAGAGCTAAGCCAGAGTGTGAGGCCTTGAGTTCAAGTTCCAATACTGGCAAAGAAAAAAAAAGCTAATGATTATTTTTTTATTAGAGGGAGAATTTAAGGGGTGTTGGTCTTGAAATAAGCATTTGCCCGGTGAAAAACTGTTCCAGATCGACAGCAAATGTTAGTATGTAATTATAATTTGAAAAATTACCTGAGTATATCCTTTCCTACCACAGAGGGCTCTAAATTTTGAGGCTGTGTGTGTGTGTGTGTGTGTGTGTGTGTGTGTGTGGTGTGTGTATATATGTGTGTGTGTGTGTGTGGTGTGTGTGTGTGTGTGTGTGTAATGTAGGATCAGTAAAATCTTACAGTTTTGTGGTAGTTAGAAGGCAAGTACAGAGTTTTCCGCTCTATAGCCATGAATGCTTTCTTTTTAATTTTATCTTAAAGGTTAACACAAACTTTCCTTTTTCATGTCAATGCATTTCCAGACTAAATATGCTTAGCAAGCAGACTGGCACCCGAAGGTGGGTGTGTTCTAGTCATGACGTTCTGGGACAGTCCTCAGAAGCTCTACTGTGGTCCACAAATCGTGATTATTGTTGGAAATATATATATGAAATTGCATACACATATACAATTGCTTATTCACATTTAGGAGTCACACTTCCAAGAAATGCACACAGGCTTCTCAGCTTTCCACAGGTGAATGGCCAGAAATGTATCAAGACTCTGGGCAGGCAGGCTACTGTTTCAGTGTTGCTCCCATGACAGCAAAGCTTGACAGAGAGCTTTGCACTACAGTTAAAACAAGTCATCACCTCCGCATGATGCTCCTCATTCTGCTGTAAGACTTCTATGCAGAGCTCGGCTAGATGAAGAACCTCTTCCAGCTTCCTGGCAGGAGTCGCCTGGTTCATGGTCTCTGCATAGACAAAGAAAAGAATAATGTCACCTTGAAAACACAAAGCCAAACATCTCCTAAGATGTAACCAGCGTGTTCAAATAGTACGGGAAATCAGGAATGCAAGAAACACAACTGAATACATTTTCTTTTAAAGCCAGTTCACCAGATTGCAGAAAATGCTGCACCCACAAAGCAATTCACAGGGATCTGCAAGTGCTTTGCCATTTAGTACATAAGAACTAACAGGTGCAACCGCACATTAGATGCTCAACTTCTGCAACAAACAAGTTATAATTCTCCTCAAGGTCAGCAACACAAAGAGAGCAGATACCACAGTCTTTCCTTCTCTCTGTATTGTATTGTCAATACAATACCTTTCTCACCAGATGAGTCATTCCTGGCATTAGCAAAATCCAGCCTTTGTTGTTGTTGTTATTTAAATTCCCAGCCTGAATGTCTATAGTTCATGTTGATCTTAAATTCAAGAAGTACAGAGTCACCTAAAACATCTCTGACAGCCTGCAATTAACTGATTCCCTCCTCTGCTTTCCTGCTACCATCACAGCCTACCTTTTAACTATGGGAGCGGGGATTAGGGCAGAAGTATTATATACGTATATATATATATATATACATATATATATGTATATATATATACACACACACACATACACAAATATATGCATATATATACACATATAGTAAAGATACTGGACAGAGGGGTTACAGTTACATGAGTAAGATAATGAGTACATTTCCTATTGAGCATTGTTACTCCCTCTTTTGTTTATTCCCTACCATCCCTTCCCTCCCCATCTCCCCAGCTCCTCTCCCCGCCCCCACCACTGAAGTTGTAAAGTTTTCAATATGGGTCTTGAACATCTCATTGTTACAATGGGTCAACCTGTATCCTTATTTCAGCATTTTGTTATTTCCCCTCCCCTCCCCAAATTAGAAAAATGTATATACAAGATGCAGGGACATTCTTTCAGTTTTGAGCCAAATTGGTGCAAAAAAGAATAGGATGTAATAAGATGAAGAGCAGCTATCCCTAATCCAGTAAAAGTAAAAAAGGATGTAGTTGGTTTCAAAGATTCAACCAGCAGGCAGACATGAAATGTTTTCTGTGAGATGAAAACTGTGTTCACATTTGATATGAAAAACAAGTCTTCCTATAAGCATTCAAGGTGAATCCCTCATCTCTATTTTGTGTTTCTGTATCATAATACCCAACACTGGGTAATTTGTAAAGAAAAGAGGTTTTAGCATGGGAACATCCAAACCTCAGGCAGTCTCCTTCAGTTTAGTTTTAGTATTCATGGGAACACAGTGAAGTAGAAAGGAAAATGGTTAGGTGGAAAAAGGGACCAGATAGGTAGGGTTACCTTGCTTTATGACAAACGCTCTTATGAGTGCTAACTTTAAGAACTAGACGCCATGTCTCCTCATGTGAACTTTCATGGGACACACTCAGCCTAATCTGAACCAAACCATTCACAGTGCTCTCTGTACCCTATTCAATAGGTTGTAAGACACAGACATAAACTGCTCAGACAAAAAGAGCTTTTTTCCCCTCTGTGGGTCTCAGGAGCCAACCCTTAGCTGGCTCTGGCAATGATGGGTGATCACAGCAGGCTTTAAGTATGACAATGCATAGACTGGATGACTACACTGACAGCTAAGGGTGCGTGTTGTTTAGCAGGGCCTTGAAATAACTTAAACTTTAAGAAAATGTTGTGGTAGGTGGTGATTGTGGGTAACAATGACTGGCAAGGTTCTGTGAGTTGGATCTTGCAAAATGCTTTCCAGGAGAATGGTGGATTATGGGAAGATGACTGTGCAATGGAAAAGAAGATGAAGATCAAGAAAGGAACAAAGTCATCCATAAGCTAAAGAAATGCTGAGTTACTGAATTAGAAAAGCAATGCCTTCTAACTTAGAGAATCTTTGCTGCTTACAATGGTTGTATTGTGACATGTGTGTACAGCATGGCTTTCCTATAGGAAGAGAAAGGCAGAAACATATATACAAATACCATTGTAGCCGGGCGCTGGTGGCTCACGCCTGTAATCCTAGCTACTCAGGAGGCTGAGATCTGAGAATCGCGGTTCAAAGCCAGCCCGGGCAGGAGAGACCGTGAGACTCCTATCTCCAATAAACCACCAGGAAACCGGAAGTGGCGCTGTAGCTCAAGTGGTAGAGCGCTCGCCTTGAGCTGAAGAGCTGAGGGACAGCGCCCAGGCCCAGAGTTCAAGCCCCACGACCGACAAAAAAAAACAAAAAAAAACCCCAAATACCATTGTAGACAAGAATCATGCTGGAGGATGTTATGTCTCACAATCACAGCTAAACTATATGTTAGGTAATCATAAGTCCTAAGTCTCATTTCCAGAATCTCAATGAGAGTAAATCAAGGGTTCAAGGTCTTACAGCTGATTGAGATGAAGTAAACAAAATCTTACTTAATGACTTCAGTTCTTAATTTTCCATTCTCTAATTAGGAAACACACACACATACACACACACACACACACAAGTATCCTTAGCTACAAGTACACCAAAGTAGGGGAAATGAAGAAATAATATCATGACTTATTTCTAAGTGTGTGTTAAAAACTAGCTGTTGTATTTGATTTTACCTTCAATAAAAAGTTTTAGAGTACCTTGTTTTCAAGGTGAAGTTTGAAGTCTAAAACATTTTATTATTCCTAGACTAAGTTCAATGAGAGGATTGAAACTTTGTATTTGAACATAATGGCCACTCTTAATACTTTTTAAAATATGGCATTTTTATCAAGCACAATATTATGCTGTTGTTGGCTTTTACCTATTTGACTACAGCAAGAAGTTTAATGCACTCCTTAGAATCCTACTATATAACAAGGTTATCAATAGCTGCATAAAAATAAGATAATGGTGAATGTTTGAGAATTCTTTTTAAGTTTTTTTTACTCTTTTTGAAACATTTCCACAGCATTACAGATGTTCTCTATATTCTTCAAGCTTCACACCAAATTGCTGGTTGTTGTAGTACATTGCCAATAGTGACATTTAAAACAAATATGCCATAAGCATCAAGGTTTCTTGATGAATTTCAAATGCTTTGCTCTTGGCTATGATCCTTTTTCATTCTGGAACACTTTTTCGTTTTCTATGATAAAACTCGTTGGCTCCCTAGAGTAATTCCTTTTCATTACATTTAAGAAGTGTTGCTGATGGGGAAAATGGAGGGAGATGAGAAGTTATAAGACAGACTGACAGTTTTGCCTTGGTAGGTTCTGCTTTTCGTTTGTGGCTCCAAAGAGTAGATGTACTGCCAAGATATTCTCCTTGGCTGCTTGCTTTGCTATCATTTCCTTTCAAGGTCCCTAATGATAGATGATCAGTGATGTTCATGCTGAAGGTCTCAAGAGGTCATGGGAAGAATAGTAAGAGCATTTCCTTTTTAATCATATAGTATACTTTTTGAAATATCTAAAATATACTTGGAACTCAAAAAATTAAGTCCCCCAACAACAAATCCTCAAAGAAACAACTGTCCAATAAATAAGGCTAAAGACTTAAAGAGAAACTTCTCTGAAGAGGAAAGAAGGATGGCCAATAGACACATGAAGAAATGCTCAACCTCCCTAGCCATAAAGAAATGCAAATCAAAACAACATTAAGATACCACCTTACCCCAGTTAGAATGGCTAAAATCAAGAACTCTAATAACAACAGATGCTGGAGGGGATGTGGACAGAAGGGAACCTTATTGCATTGTTGGTGAGAGTGTAAACTTGTTCAACTACTTTGGAAAGTAGTATGGAGGTTACTCAAAAGACTCCACATAGAGCTCCCCTATGACCTAGCAATCCCACTTTTGGGCATTTACCCAAATGTTTACAAACAAGACCACACTAAAGCTACCAGCACAACTATGTTTATTGCAGCATTATTTAACATAGCTAAGATATGGAACCAACCCAGATGCCCCTCAGTAGATGAATGGATCAAAAAATTGTGGTATATACAATGGAATTCTATGCCTCCATCAGAAAGAATGACATTTCCCCATTTGTTAGGAAATGGAAAGGCTTGGAAAAAATTATATTAAGTGAAGTAAGCCAGGCCCAAAGAAACATAGGTCCCATGGTTTTCCTTATTTGCAATATCTAGTATAGGTATGAGTCAAGCGGAAAAAGTCAGATAATGTGAGGTTAGGAAAACGAAACCTCAAATATGTATTTTAATGTTTTTGTTTCTTTCATGCATGTGTTTCTAACGCATTTATAAGATTATTTCTTTGTTGCTTTGTATGTCCCTCCCCCACAGTGTAACCCCCGCTTTCACTATATTTGATGTCAGTATAACATGTGGAGGAGATGGGGACAAACAAGTCGTTTAAGGATTCAGGTGGACCTGTTGCAACAATGAGAAGTACAAAATGTCATGTCAAAACCAGCTTTACAATGTCGGTGGGGGGGTGGGTGGGGGGGTATGATTGGGTGGGAGGGAGGGGGGAGGCTGGGAAGGGAGGTGAAGGGTAAACAAAGGAGGAGGCTGCAATGCTTGGTAAGAAATGTATGCATTATCCTGCCCATGTAATTGTAACCCCTCTGTACAGTATGTTCTCAAATAAAATAAAATTAAATTAAAAAAAAATTGTGGTATATATACACAATGGAATTCTATGCCTCCATCAGAAAGAATGACATTGCCCCATTTGTTAGGAAATGGAAAGGCTTGGAATATATTAAGTGAAGTAAGCCAGGCCCAAAGAAACATAGGTCCCATGGTTTCCCTTATTTGTAATACCTAGTATATGTCTGAGTCAAGCAGAAAAGGTCAGATAGGATGATGTTAGGGAAATGAACCCTAAGATATGTATTCAAATGGTTTTTTTCTTTCAATAGATTGTTTCTATAGCATTTATAAGATAATTTCTTTGTTGCTTTGTATGTCCCTCTCCCACAGTATAACCCCTGCTTTCACTGTATTTGATGTAGGTATAATTTGTGGAGGGGAAGGGGAAAAACAAGTCGTTTAAATAAGGATACAGGTGGACCCATTGCAACAATGAGAAGTACAAGTCGTTATGTTGAAAATGAACTTTACAACTTTGGTGGGGGGAGGCGGGGAGGATTGGGTGGGGGGCCGGGGGAGGATGGGAAGGGATGGGAAGGGGAAACAAAGGAGGAGGCTACAATGCTTGATAAGAAACGTACTGATTATCTTGCCCATCTAATTGTAACCCCTCTGTATAGTATTTTCACAATAAAAAAATTAAAAAATAAAATAAAATATAAAAAAATGCTTTTGATAACTTTTTGTTTCAATGACCCTAATAAGTAAAACTCATGTATTTCAAATAAGCATTATGATTTCATATACATACATAATGACAACTGCAGTCAATTGTGTGTGTGTTTGTGTTGCTGATAAAAGGGTTTGAACTCAGGGCTTCATAGCTGGCAGTCTACCACATGATCCATGCTTGCATCTCTAGCTTTTCACTAGTTAACTGGAGATAAGAGATAAGGGTCTTGATTTGCCAAGATGGCTTCAAACCACTACTCTTAAATATCTCACCATTCTGAACTGCTAGGATTATAGGCATGAGCCATCTGTGACTGAACACAGTCCAATTTTAAGTGTCCTCAACACTTAAAAATGCCTAGATACACACGTACACCCCTCCCCCCCCAAAACCTTATCTTTTAAAAGACTGGTTGTATCTATAGTTTTTTGGTGAAGCAAGGAGCAGTGTTCAAGATGATGTTAAACTGAAGAACTAGGACAACTATTTCATCCCAATATTGTTTTCCCTTCTATTTCTTGCATTTAGGCCATAATGACTTGCTAGACAATAAAAAGTACTCCTTCTATATGCATTTAGATTTCCTGTTTGATTTTTCAGCTCCCTTGATTTTGCGGTCTTGGATTTGATGAAGTATATGGTATGTGCAATATAGTGTCCTAGCAACTGAGGGGGTACAACAATGAACAAGATGGTTTATCTGACTTCAAAGAATTTGTGTGCATCTCTCTCTAACTGGTCAATAAAGTAATATACAGCAACATGGTATCCATGTTGGGTTTATATGATGAAGTTCTATAATAAATTCTGAAAATGGGGCTGGGAAGGTGGCTCAGTGGTAGAGCCACTTGGTCCCTTGCCTTGCATGCATGAGGCCCTGGGTTTGATTCCTCAGAACCACATAAGCAGAAAAAAAAGAGCCAGAAGTGGCGCTGTGGCTCAAGTGGTAGAGCGCTAGCCTTGAGCTGAAGAGCTGAGGGACAGCGCCCAGGCCCAGAGTTGAGGCCCCATGACCGGACCACAAAAAAAAAAAAAAAAAATTCTGAAAAGACTGAATAGAGAGAGGGCTTATATTTAACAATAGGGATCCTAGCTTGCAAAAAAACAAGCTTATAGATCCACAAACAGCAACGATTTAAGTCATTCTTGAATGGCTTATGTAAGTTCCATAGAAAAGGTAGTTTTTATAGATATGTGTTTTGATTTTAGAAAGCTAGTAGCAGCCTAACACCAAATTCTCCACCTTTTCCCTCCTGCAATGCAAAGAAAAACTCACTCGTCTGTTGTCTCATCCTCCCAACAGAAATAAGATGAATGAGATAAAATATCCTGGTATTGAAGAGATAGATTGAGAAATACAGAACAAGTATGGGGGAACTCTTGAGATAACTCAGGAAAATGGGGGGACAGTATGGGGAGGAAAGGAAAAGGAGGCCTATGTAGAGAGCAGAGTTAAAGGTAGGATTACAGTACTATACACACCACCCACCGACCCTCTTATGGGCATATACATAATTTGTTCTGGCCAGAAAGATCAATAAAGACCATGTTAGCAAACTTCTCTACATGAAAAGCCTTCTCTGCCCTTTTATATTCCCTAAACCCCTTTATGCTGCATTTGCTGACTTATGAATTTTTTTCTGGTCCCTTAAGCTATTACAATTTGAATCTTAACTCTTTTTGAAGTTACTTGTTCTGTCTATTTGCATAGACCACACAGATGACTCAGAAAATCTATATTTTTTTAAATTGAAATATTCTGGTAGAAGAAAGACTCTAGGCTCCAGACAAAGCAACCTGTAGAAAGGGACATGGTGCCAGAAGCTGAGGCAGCTGGCTCCAGGGAGTTATAATCCTGGCCAGATTCTCATGGGCCTTCTCAGCCCAAGAGGGAAGAAAGGTGAGAAATCAGATACTTTCTTCCCTATTAAACAAAACAGCCCCTCCCTTGTCCGCCTGCCACTTCTTTGAAATAGTGACTCTGTTACCATGATTCTGGAGGAACTCTCTAGAGGGAACAGTATGTAGGTGCTATGAAGACTGCTTCTAGAGGCTGGGGGAGAGGTGGGTCCTAAAACTCAACCTGAATCTATTTATTACAATACATGGTACTGATAGCTACAGAAAGTCTAAGAGCATCATGGATCTCTTTGCAAGGTCAATGGTTCAATGAAGGCTAATGCTTCTTTCTATAAATACTGATATATGTTGCTTTCCATAGCAACATATTCCTGGTGAAGATCTGCTGTGTTGAACTTTTGCATGCATCACAGCCACCTGGAGGGTTTGCTAAAAGACACATTCCTTGTTTTTAATCTCCAGAGTTTTTCATTCAGTCTTGGTAAGGCAGGAGAATGTGCATTTCTAGTAAGTTGTCAGGTAATATGTTCATGATGCAGGCTGAGAAAACCATAGTGCTTATGAGCAACACAGTTAAAAACAAAGGAGACCCACATAAATATGATTTCCTACTTTACTGCAAATTGAGCTATGTACAGAGCAAGTTACGCTTGATGTTATGCAATTATGTTCTGCATGTTAAATCAAAGATGACTTTCCAGATTCCAGAAAGAGTTCATGTTTTTGTAAGATTATTAGTAGATAGGATGTTGTTCATATTTAAACAATTCTTTGAATGAATGAAAATAATTACTCTAAGGTGGTGGGGTGTCTTTACAACTGTTTAGAAGCCATGAAGATACTAATGCCACACTTGTTTGGAAACAATAGGTTTGTAGCCTTGTACTTCCATGGTTCCCAATGGGACTGACTCATTTAATGACCTTGTCATTTAAAGTTAAGTTTCAGTTAATATCTCCTTGGAATTAGTCATGTTAATGATATAGTGCTTTGGAATAATTGTTCTGTGGTCACAGTCAGATTAAACACTTCACCTGGGTTATTTCACACATCAATAAGTACATGTTTATGTCAATGGCCAATTGCAGAACAAAGAAGAATTAGCCAGTGGCTTTTGGCAGTTGGGCTGTATCTAAATTGAACAATCTCCATAAAACCACACTAAGATGTGACCATGAGTGGGATATAAAATGTCAGAAATACATATGAGGTTGAAGTTAGTGACTCTGGCCGGGCATGGCTATACATACCTGTAACCCTAGCACTCAGGAGGCCAAGGTAGGAAGATCACAAGCTCAAAGCCAGCCTGAGCTACATAGACTAATCCTTTCCAAGAAAAGAAAGAATGAAAGAAAGAAATGTCTCACTGTATGTGAGACTTTCTTTGGGGGAAATTTGATGCTGTTGCTACAAAAACTCTGAAGGTGTAAAGGAGAGAAAAAGCTTCCTATACTGAAAACTTAATCTGCTCTGGATAGCTCTGGATATCACAAGGCTATTGGAGTCTAATGAGAGGACAAATGTAATTTCTCCAGCTAATGACTGATTTATAAACAACTCCTCTTGAGCCCTGTCATTCAGTTACACGTATGTATGTGTTTATATACACATTCAATACCTGAAACTGATAACAGTTCCTCCTGGTTGTTCTGATACATACATACATACATATATGCATCCATGCATATACATTCATACATACACATATACATAAATGTAAGTCCCATTCAGAAACTGAAAATTGCAACATTCATCTCAGTGACTGCCATGCCAATATCCAAGTAAGGTTCATCACATCTTTGACTCAATGCTGATTTCTTTTTGTCTTCTAATTGTATTTACCAAAAACATCCATTCAGTCATGAGGAGAAGGGCCCCAGCATCTCCCCAAACGCACATCTGCATCTTGCTCCTTGTAACTCACTCTTCTGTAATAGAAAAGAACTTCTGCCTGTGAGCAATGGGAATGGAATATAAGCCAGGCAAGGTCGGTGAGGCTGAGGGGGTGAAGATGTGCGGAATAGGAAGGTGAAAATGACTTCAGAGGCTGACCAGCTCAGAAGCCAGTTGGAAGAGACATTTTTTTTTTAAAGAAAGTTTACTGGAGAAATCAACTAGAATGTAAAAGGTATCACTGGAAAAATTCAGCAGCCTTAGTCAAGACGTTACTCAAAGGATTTTTCTTCCTTTGTTTTGGGAGAGGGGTGGCATTCAGGGCCTCACACTTTGTCTGCCACTTGATCCATATTGCCCTTATTTAGCTATGGTCATCTATTTTTGCCTGGGCTTGGACCAATGCCTCCCCAGTACCTGAGATTACAAAGGTGAGCCATTTTACCTGCCCTAGATGAGACACTCTTGATGTCTGAATATGTTCATTTCCTTTGATACATGATCAAGGTTTTCTATGACAGCCAAGTCATGTCTTAACAATAATTATTTGTTGCTAAGATTGTGGAGAAAGTCTAGTAGTTGATATATGTAAAAACAAGGTATAGGGAGTAGGATTGGTTTCAGTGTTGAATATTCCTACAGCTTTAATATCCTGGGTTTATTAACCACTGTGTATGTGTGTGTGTGTCTATGTATACATGTGGATCCTGTGTGCATGCATTGAGGCTTACATATATTTTATACATGTCCTCTTTGAAATAATATATGTATATATATAGGTGACTATGTACATAAAAGGATTGCATATTGCTTTAAAATAACATCCAATTAGGGCTTCTTAGTTTAGCATCTGAGGCTAAATGACTACTTAGATACGATCTACAAATAATGAACCACCCCTAATTTCCAAAACTATGATAATGCTAGAGACTTAGAGCATGTGTAAACTCTGTTGAGGGAGCAGTAGAAACCTGTCACTTTGCATTACTCTGATTTCGTACAATTGGAAGAGACCTCTCAATGTATCTAAACTGCTCAGATTAGCAAGGTGCTGCCGGAGCCACGCTGGTATATGTCACTTGGTTTACCTGATGACACATGTTAGTAAATAAACAAGAGGTCACCAATCTGTTGTTTTCAAGTTCTGCCTCTGGAGAATGACAAATTTTTACAAAATTGCTTCTGAAAGTAAGAAAGCTTGTTATTTCAAGACTGCATTTATCTGTGAAGTGCATTCTAGAGAAGCAAAATTACAAGCAAAACAAAATAAAACAAGCCAACCAACGGTAACAAATCCATGACACACTGTCAAGTGAGCTGAGCGCAATGACATCCTTTTTGAGACCTTTAAGGAAGCAGGTGTTGGACACTTATAATGAGATTTCCATGCATCTTCAGAGGAGGAAGGAAAGGATTGTAGCAAGAGCCTCTTAGAGTCACAGATCACAGCTGAGGGGATAATTCCTGGTAAGGAGTACTGTGAAGGGGATGTTACACAAATGTTTTGTTTTCTCATGGGGCGCTTATACAGAATTTTTACCGAGGACAAGTATTTACCAGAGGGAAGTTTACTGAAGAATATTATTTATTCCAAATCTTGGGAAAACTGTAGTTTCCTGATGTACTAGCTATGAATTTCATGCTTTTTTTTTAAATTGTGAAAATACCATACAGAGGGGTTATAACTACATGGGCAAGATAATGAGTACATTTCTTATCAAGCATTGTTGCCTCCTCCTTTGTTTCCCCTTCCCATCTTCCACCCCACCCCCGCCCCCCCTCGCCCCCTCCCCCAGCCAAAGTTGTAAAGTTCGTTTTCGACATAACGACTTGTACATCTCGTTGTTGCAATGGGTCCACCTGTATCTCTATTTAAACAATTTGTTTTTGCCCTTCCCTCCACAAATTAAACCAACATCAAATACAGTGAAAGCAGGGGTTATACCGTGGGGGAGAGACATACAAAGCAACAAAGAAATCATCTTATAAATATGTTAGAAACAATCGCATGAAAGAAAAAAACATTTGAATACTTATTTTGGGGTTCATTTCACCTAATATCAACTTATCTGACCATTTCTGCTTGTCTCAGACATAAACTAAGTATTGCAAATAAGGGAAACCATGGGACCTATGTTTCTTTGGGCCTGGCTTACTTCACTTAATATAATTTTTTAGCGTTAGATCTTCCTTGCTAAGAAGGTACTCTGCCACTTGAGTCATGCCTTCAGTCCTCAGCCATTTATTTCTATGTAGGAAATGAAGGTACTGAAGTAGAAGATGCAATGTCCAAACAGAAAGTTAAAACAATGTGATTTCAATCCAGATATAAGACAAAACTGAAAAATTAAGAAGTGAGAGGCTAAAAATAAAAGTTGAGGATAACTGAAGGAAAACGCTAAACTTATACACTTAGATTCCATCAGAGTGGAGTCCACATGATTTTTTTTTTTTGGGGTCCGGTCGTGGGGCCTGAACTCTGGGCCTGGGTGCTGTCTCTCAGCTCTTCAGCTCAAGACTAGCGCTCTACCACTTGAGCCACAGCACCACTTCCCGCTTTTTTTCCCTGCTTATGTGGTGCTGAGGAATCAAACCCAGGGCCTCAAGCATGCAAGGCAAGCACTCTACCACTGAGCCAACTTCCCAGCCTGAGTCCACATGATTTTTATCCAGTTTTACCTTTCATCCTCACCTCCCACCTTGTAGTTTTGTTACCACTGGACTCAGTACCACCTTTATTACAGGCAAAACACACCAGACTCTGTGCACAGGGGTCTGACTGAACACTCCCATCCTATGTAATTATGGACATTGCTAATCATTGTGCTATTTATCGTAGTATCTAGAAAGACACGCCTTCACTGCATGTTTCTAGATTGATTTGTTCATTCCTTTCCTTTCTAGTTTTCAAGACAACATGCTGGCATGTCACTTAGGCTGGCCTTGAATCATGATCCTCCTAATTCTGTCTCTCAAGTACTGGGATTGCAAGTATACACCAGCAAGCCCAGCTCCTACATTTAAAATTTTTATTGAGTTCTTTAAAAAGAATCCTAGAATTTTGGTTAAAAATCCAGCAGATTAATTTGGGAGACATTTACATTTGACAGTATTAAGTCATCATCCAAGCTCACTGCCTGTACAATTTGAAGCTATTTTCTATGACCTTTGTGTTCCATTTTTGTCTTCATAGATGTCTGTGAAATTTTGTATGCTTTGGGCAGTTAATTTCTAAATGCCCAACCATGGTGGTAGCTGTGAAAGGATTTATTTTCTACCTAATCAATAGATGGGGAACAACCGTGGTTCTCAGAGGGTGGTTTATGAACCTCTAGGGGTCTCTGAAACCATTCAGGAATCAAAACTACCATCAAAATAATACTAAAGTGTTCTTTTCCTTTTAAACTCTGTTGACATTTACATCAATGTTGGAAAAGCAAGGGTAAGTAAGACTGCTGTTGTCTGGGCATGAATCAAATCTGAGTTGCTAAATAATAACTGTCATTGAATTCTTTAAGACAATGCATTTAAGAAAAAGAAAATGCTAACATTGGAGGAGTACAGTTATTAAATGTATGAAGTCCCTGCCCTTTTAAGAACACATTTTAAAACAATATACGGGACAAAGCTGGAATATTCCACAATATACTTTTGCATGCTAAAGTACAACAATTGCTTCAAAGAAACATATTTGTGTCACTGAATCAAGAGGGGAGCTGATCACTCTCTCGTCTACAGAACAAGTTTGTTGTTGGAAACAATGAAAGACAAAATACAGTTATTTAAACTTGGATTTTTATTTCTTGTGCCAATACTGGGGCTTGAACTCTAGACTTTGCTCTCTTGCTTGTCGTTTTTGCTCAGAGTTGGCACTCTACCACTTGAACATCAGCTACACTTCCAGCTTTAGGTAAATTGGAGATAAAGTCTCAAGGAGTTTCCTGCCTGGGCTAGTTTTAAATCATGATCCTATGATTTCAGCCTCCTTGAATAGCTAGGATTATAGGATATAGCCACCAGAGCATTGTTCAGATTTAGATATTTGGTAGATATTTTCTGACAACTGAATGATATAAACACATTACTTAAAGGAAAACAACAGACAATATAACTGCCAATGACATTATACCTTCCAAGTAAAAGTGGAGAAAACTTGTATCTGTCATAAGTTTGAGAATCTCTCAATAGCGTAAGACATTTTCTGATGAGACAAGGTTGTTTTTCTTTTCTTTTCTTTTCTTTTTTTGCCAGCCTGGGGCTTGAGCTCAAGGCCTGAGCACCATCCCTGAGGATCTTTTTGCTCAAGGCTAGCACTCTACCACTTGAGCCACAGCAACACTTAGGCTTTTTCTGTTTAATGTGGTGGTAAGGAATGGAACCCAGGGTTTAGTGCATGCGAGCCAAGCACTCTACCCCTAAGCCACATTCCCAGCCTGAGACAAGGTTGTTTTTAAAAAGTACTTACCAGGAATGGCAATGTGGCTCAGGGGTAGAGTGCTTGCCTCGCATGCATGAAGCCCTAGGTTTATTCCTCAGTACCACATAAACAGAAAAAACCGGAAGTGGCGTTGTGGCTCATGTAGTAGAGTGTTAGCCTTGAACAAAATGCTCACGGACAGTACTCAGGCCCTGAGCTCAAGCCCCATGACTGGCAAAAATAAAAAATAAAAAAAAAATTAAAAAAAATCTCACTTAAGTCATCTATGCTATCTTAAACACACAATCTTTCCACTGAGATTATACCCTTCCCAGCTAGACGTTTTCCTCCCATATACAACAAATCCATTAGCATTCTCATTGTTGTCTCCAAAATGTCTGAGAGAACAATTTAAGGAAGGAATTATTTATTTCAGTTCTGAGTTTCAAAAATTTCAGTCCAACATGGTGGGAAGGGTATGGTGGTGTAGTTTACCTCAGGGCTGCCAGGAAAGAGTTCGAAACTCACAGTAGCCAAGGGTAAGATAACACAAGGCTGTACCCAAAATGACATATTTCTTTTGGCTAGATCCCATCTCCTGAACTTTGCAGACCCTCCCAAAATAACACCATGGGTTGGGAACCACACATTTAATAAATGAGCCTGTGAGGAAAATTAATATAACACTAATCAAAATAACACATTACAATGGATGGCATGAAGAAGCACTAGGGGAGTTCAACTGTCTTCTATGAACATAGATCATTACAGAGATATTAAAGAGGTAAAATGATGTCATGCAATATGTCACTAAATATTTTTGTTTTATAAAATGTTTTACATATTTTACTCATGCTCACAGCTTTTATATACTGCTAAGTAAATGTTTTATAAATATCTTTTATTCTAACACAGTAAGTTTTGTAGATATAATCCCCATAGAATAAAACCCTTTCAGATCTGCATTATTTTGAGGTTGTGAGTTTTCTGATTGAGAACTACCCACATAGAGAAAGACTATTGATTTTAGCAAGTTAACTTTATAATCCAGTGCTAAATTCTCCTATAAGTTCTAATAAGTTCTATCTGTTGGGTCCTGTTAAATTTTCTAGGAAGATGACATTTCATTTGCAAACATTTTATCTCCTGTCTGTTTTTCAATTCACTTCATATATTCCTAAAGTTTTTCCCAGATTCCCAGTAGTACATGTACTTGTTCCTAATCTTAGGGGGAAAGCCTCTAAACTTTCTCCATTGAATAAAACATTCAGGGCTGGGGATGTGGATCATTCAGGAATCCCTGAATGGAGTTGGAATCCCATCACAGTTTAAAAAAATATTTTATTTTTACTATGTATATGTCTATCACAATTTTAAATGTATATGAGTATTGATCTGTTGCTTTCTTTGCATCTATTGACCTCATGAATTTTCTTTGAATTTGGTTAGTTTTCTTATGTTAAACCACTCATATATCTGGGACAAGATCCCTTGTTAATAGTATGTTATTTTCCAAATGCATCATTGTTTATGCTCTTGTGATATTTAGGAAACATGCAAACTATAATAAAACAGGCCTATGACAATTCTCTTGTTATATTATCTATTTATCAGGCTTGAGGATGAAGATGATATTCATCTTGAATGAAATGAAATAAATGAGCCAGCTTTGACTTCTTTCTCATTTTGTGCAATTATTTTGAATAAAAATTAATGTTTCTTACTTCCCACACACCAACTTAGCTTAAGGATTTAGGGAGAGCTCTTTGATAACTATTTCAGTTTCTTTAAAGCTTACTGACCCATTTGAATTATTTTTCTTGTGCTGATTTTAACGCACATATAATACTTCAGGCACATGTCAATTTCAACTGGACTTTTTTTAATATTTCCTTACAATATCTGTCTGTTATTTTCAATATATCTTGTGTCTCCAGTTACTTTCCTCTAGTATACACATTTATTTTCATCTCTTCTTTTTTATTGGAAATCTTATCTCTTTCTTTCCTACATAAGTTTAGCCTTCTTTGTATACTCTCCTTCTAGAATCTTCCTTATTCCATTGAGATATTGAGCTCAATTTGAATACTTGCCTCATCTATCCCACTAGTAGAGGGAATTTTGTTTAATGTCTTTTAAAAAATTATTCTTCAGTAGTCTGGTTCTTGAGGCATAAGAGCTCAGCATTTGGAGTCATTGAGAATGGGATAACGGGATGGCCCTGGTCATGACCTTTGCTGGAGTCTACACAGCAGAGAGCTTAAACATTGGGATTGACAGCCTCAAGAAATACAGAGTTATATACTGATTATTGCTATTACTGTTAATCAATTAGCACACAACTGCTAAGGACAGAGAATCACCTTTAGTCTACTATATTCACAGCAGCAGTACCTGGACACAGTCTCCTTGGGTTGAACTCCATTTACCTTGGGGATGTGGTGGTAAAGAGGTGATTCCTCAGCCCATTCTTATTTTCATCAACATCTCCCTGCAGCAGAGTTGGCACTCATCTTAATATTGTTTTCTGATATTGGAAATCTGGCCTAGTGCCACCAATTTTACTGGCATTGACTGTCAAAGCCAACGAAGGGATAGGAAAAGACAGAATGTACCAGAATCTCCCCCCCCCACCTTTGTACTAGAGATTGTACATTCTAGGCAGGCATGCTACCATTGAGCACCATCAGGAAAATAATTTTTAAACCTCTCTCCCTCCCATTCTGTCTTCTTCCATCTAGACTAGTCAAATTCATCCACCAGGCAGATTGGCAAGATTAGATAACACCTATTTGTGACATGAGAAATGAAGGCGAAGAAAATAAAGGTGAGAATATATATTCTTTAGAGGGCAGTTGGAAGAAGATGTAGAGTTCAAGATAAGCACAGTTTTAGGGTAATACCATGTTTACAGATGGAAAGGAAAGAGCTAGAAAGAAGATAGAGGTGCAAGCACAGGAGAAAGAAGAGCTTCATAATGGAATGGAATCCATCCAGAAGGAAGTAGGGAGAACGGGGATCAACATTATAGGACAGTGACTTGGTTTTGAAAAGGAAACCTTCTCCTCCTTTGGCCTGGGAAGCTGAAGAAAGGGAAGGTAGCAAAAGAGCTAGAAAACTGAAAACTATCAACGTCTAAGTTGACAGGTGAGACTGTCCTCAAATATCCTAGCATATGTGTCATTTAAATAAATGTCACACCAATTTCTCACTTAGAGAGGGGCCATTGTTTGAGATCAAATTCAATTCAATTCAATTTTTATATTGGGGTTTATCTATAATCAACATGGATTGAGGCTGTCCTTATCTGTCACAACTCATACTGTACAATAAATAAATACAACTGTGTTACAACAAAAGGGCAGGATGGATGACTCATGAGGAAAGATGGTAGAACAAGGAAAAGTATTACTTGCTGAGGTCACAGAACACCTCCACAGAGGCATGACAAATGAGTCAGTGCCGGAGAGATTTGTTCCATTATAAGGGGTAAAATGTCAAAAATAGAGGCAGCATGAAGTGCTTTCAAGGGTTCAAAGTGGAAAACCACACACCATTGCTTTCCCCAAGTTTACTGAAACCAAGCAGAAATGATGTCAAAGAAATGCATATACAGAGATAGTTTTGGAGCAGAGAGGCACAAATTTTTTTTTTTTGGGGTCCAGTCGTGGGGCCTGAACTCTGGGCCTAGACGCTGTCCCTCAGCTCTTCAGCTCAAGGCTAGTGCTCTACCACTTGAGCCATAGCGCCACTTCCAGCTTTTTTCTTTTTGCTTATGTGGTGCTGAGGAATCGAACCCAGGGCCTCATTCATGCAAGGCATGCACTCTACCACTGAGCCACCTTCCCAGCCCGGCACAAAGGTTCTTATGCACCTCCACAGTCTGTCTGAGGGTGACAGTTCCATGATTCTTTCCTCTGATCCCTAAAGCTGTAGGTAATTTAGGGACAAATTATCGTGTTGTTTGGGGGTATAAAAGGATGTTCCTCCTGTCCTCATCTGCCTTCTCAGATGCTTGGCTAGTTATTTGAGTATGCAAGAGCAACTGGGCCACAGCACACAGTTCAGATAGTCCTCTGCACAGAGACACAGAGTTTAAAGGCTCTGTGAAAAATGATGTCTTCATATGCAATTTCTAGTTAATCATGTCTGCAGCCCTAGCTTATTATGCCTCCACAAACAGCTTTTGATATGTAAGACTTTCTGTGGTGAACAGAAAGTACATAGTATGGCATTATTTTTTCAGAAGGTTAAGAGTGGATAAGAGAAAAGCTAAGGTGAAATAAACATAATAAGTAGTCCTCATTCACTCCACATAAAATATGAAAATTAACAAAGAGTATTACTTATATAGTACTAAAATGGAATATAGTCTTGATACTTTCTTGCATGTACATTGAATAGAAAAAGTTAATCATGGGGCCAGGAAGTAGTATTAAAGACGCCTAAACCATCATATTGATAAATACTATTAATAAATAATAGCTCATATTTAGAACTTCAATGATAACCAATTAGATAATGGAGTCAAAGTAATTTATGACATATTCTATCCACCATAGAATATCTACATGATCATAAAGATTAAATCATTGCATTGTGTGATAATGCATAAAATATGGCTTTAAAGGACAAAAAGCTCTCAAAGACTTAATTATATGACTTTCTCAAAAGACAGTAATCCTCCATATTTTAGAGTCAGAAACTACATCTACGGACCTTTCCCCTAACCAGCAGGTAATCTAGCAGCAGGTATTTTATTACTTGTCTAATGTCCCACTGTCTCTGATAAACCATCCAAAAAGCCAGATAGAAATTCTTTAACTTGGGCTGGGAAGGTAGCTCAGTGGTAGAGTGCTTACCTTGCATGCCTGAGGCCCTGAGTTCGACTCCTCAGCACCACATAAGCAAAAAAAAAGAAAAAAGCCAGAAGTGGTGCTGTGGCTCGAGTGGTAGAGCACTAGCCTTGAGCTGAAGAGCTGAGGGACAGCACACAGGCCCAGAGTTCAGGCCCCATGACTGGACCCCCATGCCCCCCCAAAAAAGAAATTCTTTAACTACCTGTTGGTTTCTTTTGGGTGAAAGTTCACTTTCCTTTAATGTACAAATCATTTTCTACAAAGTGTTGCCAAATGCTTAAGGGATGCAGGATTTGGAGCTTATCACTAAATTTATCATGGTAACATCAAGCAATCAAAAATTAACACAAATTTATCAGTGAACACATCAGACTTTGATGAGAGAATACAGTTATACTATCTGAGAAGCAGTACTAAGAAACCAATAACTGCAGAGGAACGCCTTCATCAAGTACACCATCTTGTATACATACTATGCATTCAGACACAGTAGTTCTTAAGCAGGACAGATTCTGTTTATTTATTATTTATCACTATCATTTCACAATGTAGTGCTAAATTAAAATGCCACCCAGATGGTACACACATCCTAATGACGTAAGGACTGTCACAAGTGTAACTTCTCAAAGAAAGTAAGCACTCTGGTCCCCTGGGAAAGCTTCTCTGTCCTGTTCAACTGAGCCTCTGAAAATGAGTGCATTGGGACTTAGTGCTGGGAAACCTGGCAACCAGATGGCTGAGAAAGCTCCTCTCTTCACGAAGACTCTTCTGCCCTATCGCTGCTACCCTTTGTTCATTGTACCCCGCATTTTTAAATTCACAGGGAGCCTCTGTGCCAAGTCTATACAAGTAAGCCCAGGTCAAGGCCAACTCCAAGGAGCTCTTCCTGCTTCTTGATGTGAATCATGTTGACATGTCACTTCTAGGAGTTCCCAGAGAATGTTGTAAGAATGTATTACTGCTATTTTTGACTGTAAGAAGTACTTTGGACTAAATAATGAATTCAGCCAATCATAGTGGCTCACACCTGTCATTCACAAGGTGGAGAAAAAAAGGCCAGTAGTGTGTGTGTGTGTGTGTGTGTGTGTGTGTGTGTGTGTCTGTTGCATATCTGGGTGCCAATGGGTCATGCCTGTAATCCTTGCTACTCAGGAGGCTGAGATCTGAGGATTATGGTTGAAACCAGCCCAGGCAGGAAAGTCAGTGAGACTCTTATCTCCAATTAACTACCAAAACAAAAACAAAAACGTAAATAGAGCCATGGCTCTACTGGTGAGCAAAGAAAATTACAGGACAGTGCCCTGGTCCTAAGTTCAAGCCTTGGCACCAAAACAAAACAAAAAAGAACAAAGACTGAGTAAAGTTTCAGTGTCATTCTGAATTTCAGTGACACTTCTTATTAGTACTAAAAAAAAGCCAATTCAATCAAATAGTATTTTTTGACCCCCAAATTAAAAAAAGAGTTGCTTTCTAGAAATTTTAAGTTCTAAAAATGAGCTATCAGCAAATAGTTACCAAGAAGGAAAGAGGGTATTTAAGAAAGGTCATTTGTTTAACCCATTACTAATGTTTTAAATCCCTTGATTCTGAACATTTGTGATGATGATGAGCATGAAGACTGGAAGATAAGAATGGAAGAGCATGTGGGCGCATGCATGCTGTATTCTAAAACAACTGCAAGAGGATGGATTACTTAGTGCTTAATGTAACTGTATCTGTAATCTCTGACTTCCCTGTCCACAATCAGTGCTTTCGCTTAACGTACATGTAACCATAGCCCGTTTTTTTTCCAATCTAGTTATTTTCTACTGGTTCTATTTTTGCCTATATTTTAACGATCTAGTCTTTGCTTAAAAAGCTGCTTACCAATTTACAGATGTTCTTTCCACTGTAATTGACCCCACGAATATGCCAGAAACTCATTTGTTTGTTTAACATATACATTTACCAGGTACCAAATATGCACTTTTCTCAGCACTGTGGATGTTGCAATTATTAAAATGCCAAATCCCTTTTCCTAGTGGAGCTAGCATTCCAGATGACAACAGGATGAATGTTCATCTGGGTTAAGAGGGAAGCTGCAAATTTTAATCATTTGACCTCTTGATATTATGAGACCTATGGAAACAATGTAATGAGTTCAAGAGCTAATGAAATGAATTCAAAATGAAATGAATTCAAATGAAATGACTTCAAGAGCAAATTTTCAAGAAGGTAAAAGACAGAGGATGGAAGTAGACAGACTTATGTGACTATACACAGGCTATATACCACTTTTTCTCATTTTTTTCCTGAAAAAGGAATAATGGTAATAATAAAAAATAGTACAAGGAAAAGTAAGTTGATTCATAAACTGCTTAGAATGATGCTGGTCATAATATTTATTAAATAACTAATAACATCTTTGAAGCCTATGTACAAATATGAACCCTTGCTTTGGCTGTCATTACAGTCTTTGGAAGTACAGCAACAGGTAGAGTATGTGGAGAACTCTGGGGTCTGAGAGCCACAGTGTGAATCTCAGGTCTGCTGAGTTTTCATGCACAGTCCTGTGTAAGTTTCTAACTTTTTCCCTGAGGTCTTTCTTAGCTACGCCTCTGTAAAACATCTATTTAGTGAGGTTGTTAAAGAATGAATGATATAAGCAGAAAACCTCCTTGGTACACAGGCAGTTCATAGGAGGAAAAAAATCACAACATGTCTTGATTTTGTATTGTATATACATTTATCTGAATTAGGGAAAGGAGGGGGGAACAACAGAATGGTGAGAGAAAGGAAAAGTGGGGAACCAATGCAACAGCGGTACAAGACAATATGTTGGAAATGATCTATACAACTTGCGTGTGGGGGCATTGGACGGGGAGGGAAAGAGGGAGGAAAGTGAGGGAAGGATAACAAGTTTGACAAGAGATGTACTTATGATCTTACTTATGTAACTGTAACCCCTTTGTATTCCATCTTGACAAAAAAATAAATAAAAAAGGTAGGATAACAGCTCAGAAGTCTATCATTTGAAAAAAAAACATCAAACATTTGAGCTCTTAAACATATACTTTATAGTCTTATTTTTACCCATGTTCAAAAGCAGCCCTTAACAAGGATGGTCAGTAGGTAGTCGCGTTGAACAGGTAACCAACTATTGAATGCAACTGGAAGGATGCAATTGCATTTCTGAAAAACTCTGAAATACTTTGGAGCATTCTTCCACTGAGATAAGCATTTCCTTAATCTTCTCTTTTCTCAATACGGATTTAATTAGAGTTGCTACCGTGAGTGGTTGCTATAGATGCTAAGTAGGAGTGTGGGGAAGACTTTTAGCTAGGGAAGCAAAGTAAGTGAGGAGAGCTTTTCTCTTCCTTCCTCTCTTTGGCTGAATGGGGCAATTCTACAGGCTTATGGTTGTACAAGGCTGTACAAGGTTAATGGTTGACCCATGACTATTTCAGAGCAGAAGAGCAGAACTCCAAAGGTAAGGGACCAGGTGAATCTATACTCCCAGGTGGACTTCTTGTTTGTAAACAAGGACAATAACAATATATTTTCACAGCGGCAATATCGTGAGGTATAAAATGCCCCAAACAGATTGTGAGTTTCACATGTAGAAGATTGATGCTATTGTAATGGGATGTCAAAGATGAGAAGGCAGTCTCTTTCTAGTTATTTTTAAAGTGCATTAGCAATCATTGTAAGATTACTTTCTTTCCCTTTTTCATGCTCTGAGTGTTTGGTCCTGATTGTAAATGATACTGCCTGACAAACACAAAAACAACCCAGGCAAATTTGTCTATAATACTGCATGCAAACAGGACTCAAATGAGGAAACTAGGACTAGAAAGGTTCATCACTTGTCTCCTGCTCTGTTGTTTTCAGAAGGAACTAACTAACCTTTGGCCTCCTTCCAAAGTTAGGAGCCCTATCTTTGTCAGAAGACCCAGAGCTGGCTGTAAGTACAGAGCCATTAGGGACCATGACTACAAGGACCTCAAGAGGAGGCAGATCCACCAGAAACAAAAAATAACACAGAGTTAAATTGTAGCTACCACTATGATAACAGATGAGCAATGAAGACCTATAAAATTCCAGAGATCCATCAAAAATTATTTTCTGGCAATTTCCTAAGAAAGTAATTTTATAACCTTTGCTTAGTTGTATCATTAGCAACTTTCAGAGTTATGAACTGCCTACTTTTATTTGATAACAAGTATGCTTTTTTTACTCTCATGTTATTTTACAAGAGTGATAAAGGAATATGGTCTTGTCTTTGTGAGAGCCCTTCACATATTGGCAAGCACTTCCAAACAAGATTAGTGCCCATGCTTAAAACATAATGCATAGCATTAATGTAGCCTCAGGTTTCTTGCTTTTCAATTCACATGAAAATATTGCTGAACTTTCACAGAGATAAATGGCTTGCATTTTCTCTACAGAACATCAGTAATAGTTCTGAAAGAGTCCAAGCATTTTCAGTATCCTAGTGGAAATGATCTAACAGGTATCCTGAAAAGGAAAGGCTTTCTACTACTAGCAAAATAGCGTATAAGCAATAAAAACAAATTCAACACAAACAAAAGGCAATTTAGAGAATGACAGAAGTTGTATGCAAACCATCCATCTCACAAAGGGTTAATAGCTGAACAATATAATGAACTCCTGAAATTCAATGGAAAAACAACTGATGTAAATGTGTAAAAGAACTGAATTAGATATTTCTTAAACAATGGCCAGCAGTTTCCTAGCATATATAAAGAATGCTTGGCATCAATGATCTTCAAGAAAATGCAAATCAAAAGCAAAATGAAGGATTACCTCACACTGGTCAGGATGCATAGTCCTAAAAACAACTCTCTAGAAACATACCAACTGTTCAGCAAAAAGGTGAAGAACAGAGAACCTTTATTACTTTTGGTGGGAATGTAAATTGGAAAAACACTGTGGAAAACAGTACGGGGATTCTTGAAAAAGCCCACCAACAAAAGGATTTGGCAATCTCAATTCTGCCATACAACCGAAGGCAATCAGAATCTCTGAAATATTCATGCTTTTCCACATTCATTGTAGCATTATTTATAATAACAAAGATATAAAAAACAACTCAAATGCCCATGGATGGACGAACAGATAAGGAAACTTGGATATGCAAACAATGGAATATTGTTTTGCCTTAGAAAAAGAAGCAAATTCTGCCACTTGTGACATGAATAAATGCAGAAGACATCACTCTATGCAAAATAAATCAGATACAATAGTACAGATACCTCATGACACCATTTACAAGAACAATCTAATTCTGTCAAACTTCAGATAAGTAGAGTAATTGCTAGGTAAGGAGGAAACAGGCAGATACTAATCATAAACGAAGTCTCAGGAGTCCCATAGATCTCCAGTGTAGCAGTCCATCCACTGTATGCTTAACACTTGCTAGAAAATATCTTACATTGTTTTATTTTCAGCACATAATGATAATAACTATCAGTAGCAATAATAAAGAAAGGAAGTAGGGGAAGCTTTGGAACTGATAGGCTAACTTCATAAATTCTACTGCTGATTTCATGGCTACACATTTATTTCTAAACATATCAAGTTATATACGTTAAATCCATGCAGACTTTTGTATGTCAATTATATCTCAATAAAATGGCTTTTAAAAAGTCACAGCACCACATTGGAAACCATGGTACATGCATGCAGAAATGTTAATTACCTGATTCCTTGTCTGCTGGGCCTAAAACATAAGAAAAGAGAATTTAGGAGAAAAACAATGTCTACCATGCTGTTCATGCACTGAAGATGGCCAGACTGGCAAAGAAAATTAGGTCACCCCTCTACTTCTAATTTAAAATTTGAGTGTGTCATGGTCTAATCCTGAATACAAAATGAAAGCACTTCTAAAATCGAAGAGAAAGGTAATATATGGTGAACATGAATAGAAGTTTTTCCTCAGTTATCTGCTATTATTTGGTAATTTTTGTTGTTGCTGTTGGTCATGGGGACTGAACTCTGGGCCTGGGCGCTGTCCCTGAGCTCTTCAGCTCAAGGCAAGGGCTCTACCACTTGAGCCACAGCACTACTTCGGGCCTTTTCTGCTTATGTGGTGCTGAGGAATCAAACCCAGGTCCTCATTCATGCAAGTCAAGCCCTCGACCACTGAGCCACCTCCCCAGCCCTTATTTTGTAATTGTGAAATGAGATGGCTGGAAACTTCTTCTTGAGTCAATTGCTAGGATCCATTTTTGGGAATACTGGCACAGTAGACTAGAAATCAAAGAGTAGATGGATCCCCTGGCCCCTCTCCTACTATAGACGTTTTCCTAGAGCAGGCTTAGTTTGATATTTCCAAATAAAAGAAATTTCCCTATTTGTTTAAAAATGGACTCCATGTTTTTTATAAAGAGATACACAGGGAAATATACTGCCTACCTTTTAAGTATTCTTGTACATAATAATAAAAAATAGCTAAGTCAGTTAAGAATAAGAGGATTCTTGCTGTGTTTTTGAACAGAGTATATAACATCTGTACAAAAGCATATTAAACTTTTTCCTCTGTAAAAGGCTTTAACATGCCCATCTTTTCCATCTGTGTTCAGAACTGTCAGTACTCCCAAAACATGAAAATAATTTGAATGAGTATTCAAAACTAGAAACCAAAGCGTTTATCTTCTACTTTCCTCAAATGATCTAATGTTCATTGCTTTCACTTTAACACAACGTGATATCATAATTAATGATGTTAAACTGGTAACTAAGGAGGCTTCATGTTGTTATTCTCGTGATATAATATTGGTTGCTATAGTGATGAGATGGCTTTTTTGTTAATCACTCAGGAGGATGGTTATCACATGCTTGTTAGAGTGCTTGACCAGATCTGGAGAGGTAAAAAAAGGGAATGATAACCCAAACAATTATAATCAGGGGTTTTCACTGGGTAATTTTTTTTTTTTTATAAAAAATGAACCTAATATCAACTACTTCATAAATTTATAATTCATTAAACACATTTTGCATTAGTTACTAACAATTTTCTAAAAGACAACTTGATTTTTATTTTCAGATCTAAGCATTTAACTTTAACTGCAAACTTTTTCCTTCCCTCCTTCCCCCCAGTAATGCTGCTTGCATTGTATAAGCCAGTTTTGTGGTAATTTGAGTCAAGAATTTGAAGGCTTTTCTATTAACTTAAAAAAGCAACCCAAAGACTGATACATAAAAGCTGAGTTTGCAGGTTTGCCTTAAATTCCAGTCTACTTATCTCAACACATTTTAAATATCAGTATCCTTAATGAATAAAACGCGAAGAAAGAGAAAAAAGTGCACAGTCCTCTCAAGAGATCTAATCTTTCAAATGCATCAATATACTACAAGCAATTAAAAGCTGCAGGAAGTTCTGTGGGTTTACGTGAGCCCTTTCAATAATCAACAAGTTTCTTCCTTCTCTGAGTGGAAGTACAGAGCAGAAAGTAAAATTACATAATGCTATCCTGATACTGATCAGGAAAGGAACCACAGCCCATAGTTTAAATGTTAGAAATACTTACAGTAATGTCAAAAAATACAACCCATGAAAACACCTTTTGGTTTCTTGAAAACTCAAAATAAGAACAAAGGACAACTTAAGCACGAATCCTGGGTCTTTCATTCAAGCAGAGTCCCAGGAGGCATATTAAAGCAATGAATAGGAAAAAGCTCTTCAGTTCACCAGCTGAGATTTTAATGAGACATTTCCCTTTGCCATGGAACAGGATTGTTCAGGAAAGGAGAGGCCTTCTTATAGAAAATTCAGTTAATAGGCATTGTTGGCGCTCACGGCCACTTCGGCAATTGCTCACTGCACTGACCTTCTATTTTGGCATATTCTGTGAGTCTAGTGTAATTGATCAAGGCAGCTTTCTCGAGACATTTTCTGACCACTTTTTTCACCTCTTCTGCTGGTATGGGAGTGGCAATATCTTTCATTAAAACCTACGGAGAGAGAGGTGAGGGGTGGGGAAACACAGACACACACACAGAAAAGACAGATGTTGCATAAATATTAAAAATAAAAACAAAATCCCCATCAATTGGACTAGACCTGATTATTCCTAAGAATAGGGGAGGGGTCTGCAGTAACTTGGGGAAAAGTAATGAGTTGGTGCTTCACAACTGGGAACCTAATCCTGCAATCTTGGCTCCTCCTGTCTAAGCCTCATTTGTACACATCAAAATCTCTTATAGGCCAGGCTACCATTCAGTGTGACTGTCACTTTTCCTCCAGGGACTCAGGACACCATTAGAGCAGCTGTTTTAGATCTAGCTTACAATTCTTGGGACAAGAAATAAAGTTTATCTTACACATCCTTCATTTAAAAGCCCTAGTTATTTTGAGTAATATATTAGAAACATTTTACATTTTTTTATTAAGAACTGGCATAATTTTTTAGCTCTCTAAAAAATCAAAAGCACTAATCTGTTTAAACTTCAGTGATCACAATTTTCTGAAAAGAGAAGAAGCAAACTTTTTGTTTTAGTAAACTAAATGTCTATAGATTATAAGATGTTAAAATAAATGGTAACTTTCTATAATTTTGAAGAAAATAGCAGAATATTCTTTGTCAGTTTCTTAAAATTTGCTCTTAGAATTTATTTTTCCTTAGCAAATTTTCTTATTGGCAAGGAACAAATAAAATGGTATCTAACAGCTAAAATTTAATATAATGCTTTATAATGATTCCTCAACAATTACCATTCAAACTTTCTTAGTGATAAAACTGCTAACAATACTATTAGCCAAACTATTTTTTTGAATTATTTAATGCCATTTTTCATATATTGTTTACATTCAAAGGGTAAAAATGCATGGGAAAATGTTAATATGAGCAAGACAATGCTTTGTTAAGAACTGTGAGTATTCTACTCCTTTTTTATATTGAAAGAATATGGTATGTTTCAGTCTGGTTTTTTTCTTGAAAAATTCTACAACCTCTAGCTCTTTCAGTCTTCCCAGGATTGGTGACCCTTGATAATCCTAAAAAAATTATTTAGGTAAGATTCATTCTTGAGAACAGCAAAGTTCTATCATTTAAAAATGTTCATCCCCTGGAAATTTCAATTATCTCTTACATTATTCTCATATAAATTTGGTGCTTTAACTGCACCTGAGATGCCCCAATAGTCTAGAAAATTCTTTTGAGCACAGTAAACTATGTACAGGCATTAAACATATACTATTATGTTAAATATGATTTTGACTAAACTTTAACATGAAAATTCCCCTTGTTCCATAAGTTATGAGCTTGGCAATGAGTCTTCCTGTGTGACAAACTTGAAGTAGAAGAAATAGCAACTAGAAGTTAGACTGCATATGTCTACCTCAGAGGGGAAGTCTAAGTTTTAAATTCAGTAATATCTTGTATTATCTCAGAGCCTGGAACCTTAATTTGGAATGAAAAATACTGAATCCTCTTTCCTGACAAAGTGAAAGGGCTGGCACATGCAAAAACGGTCAGCAACCTCTGTCTCCTACTTCTGTGTTCTTCCAAGTATTATAGGTATTAAAAATTCACATACAGATTTCATTGTATTTTTCTAAGTTGTCATTAAGAAACAATTTTTTTAAAAGAAAAAATGGCCTTTAACATCTCTCTCTCAATTCAGAAGGAGATGTGATTAGTGGTTATAACTGGAATACAGGTCACTGTCATCTTGCTACCTGTCACTGCAGGGCACAAGGGCATCTCCACTGTCACTAATTCTTCCCTGCTGGGAGGAGGAGGGAGGCTCTGCCATGGAAACCAGGATTCAGCCGGGCTGCCCTCAGCACCCATGACAGGATGCAATTCTAAAAAGTAATGCAATCTTTATGGGTTTTATTTTGTTCACTATACCTTAAAGAACAAGATGAAATGGAAAAAACTGGGTAACATGTTCCTTTTAATAGAACAAATATTCAAATAAAACAAAGATGGATTTATCTACAGACTGACTGATTTAGATCTATCTATCTGTCTGTCTGTCTGTCCGTCTACATATCTACCTACCTATCTAATCTCCCAATCTGAAAGTAATTGAAATGGAGTTGTACTATCTGCATAACATCTTTCTTTTCTGCTTTTCATAGTGACTCTAGCAAATAGTGTAAACTCAAAAGTTAATATGGCCGAAAAATAGACAAAAATGAGTCAATAAATCAGGACAAGGGTAATAAAGTCATGTGTTATATATGATGTCTGGTAATTCCTTTTAATTCTGATATTGAAAGCAGTAGAAAACACCTCATTTTACTATTAGCATATAACCAGCATATGAATAGATTGCTAGAAGAAAAAGCCACTTCCCTTTCAAATCGCAATGGCCTCAAAAACAGATGTAAACAACTTTCATTTTACAACAATTTGTAGCATGGAATTAAGATCTCATTTGCCATCTATTTCTGTGGGAGAAATGTATATCCTCAATTCATTGTAGAACTTATTTAAAGCAACACATAAATTGGAGTAAGAGATTCTTTTTCTCTTTTGGAGTAAGAAATTCTAAAGTGAACTCTAAACAAAAGAACTATGTTTGTGCATATTAAATCATAAATTTTCAGGCATAAGGATTATGACAGGCAAATAGATACATACCATAAGTAAATAAATAATCACAAATAAAGTTGAGAGGATACTAGAAGAAAACTGTGAAGTCTGAAAAGATGTGATTATTAACTAAAAATAAAAAGACCTTATTTCATGAGAGAAAAAAAAAGATGGAAAAATGGATAGTTCCCCAATGATGCCATAGTATGAGGCCAGGATAGGGAGAAAAAGCCACAAGAGATAGAACGTGAATGTAGTAGCAAGAGAAGACTAGAGGCTGCTTAGTTCCACAAGCAACATACAGAGCAACTGAGAGTGTAAGTATTATTTGTAATGTTCAAACATACCCTTTCAAGCAAGGAAAGTGTAGCTTTTAGAGCACCTTCAGGACGTCCAAAGGGAAAACAGTATCTTTGAAAACAAAAGAAAGAAGAAAAACACCATTTAATATTCAAGAGCTCAACCATTCCACTTACCATATTGGCAGTAGTAGAGAAACATGAACAGAAATTTAAACAACATCAAATCATCCAGGAAAATTTCCTCTGCCAATATTGCCCTAGCCCTTGATTTCAAAGCCTTAAAAGTATAATGGCACTATGAGTTAAAAAAAAAAGTAGTTCTACAGTTTTAATGTTGTTTGTACCAAAAACATAATTGATAAAAAAATTTCACACTCACATGGAAAGGAATGATTAATATGCAATAATTAGTGATTTCTTACTTAAGTTTTAGCATTTCTCTTACACATGTGTGGTTGGAACTGGAAGCATTGGCTATATCCACAACTTCAGAGACCAGCAAAGTTCCAGCTCTGCCTTTGACTGACACTTGCTTAGTTACCATGATGTTGAGATTCTCCTATCTCCCCACATGACACATGGGAATCCTGCGAATTGCTTCCATCAGCAAAGGCATTTATCCCAAGTATTTCTAGGCCCATAGAGTCCCATTACATAGCAAAAAATGCAGGGCACATCACGGGGAATGCTCTGCAATGAGGGTCAGATGGGGTGTAAGTGCATTGCTCTTAAAGATGGCTGCCACAGAGCAGTAACAGGTTTCTGCTCTTGATGAGCGAGTCCTTCTTCAGGTCAGTTTCCACTTAAAGAACACTGAACACCAGAGCCCTTTTATTCTGCTGGAGACCCTCGCTTTGTTGAATCAGATTCAGCCAAACACATCTTCCAGTCCTGCAGCAATCTCCCTATGTCTATAATATGGGCTCCTGGCTGTCCTCAGGCTATATCCCCTGGCTCTACCTCAGACATCTGCAAACTAATGACTGGATAAGAAGTTTACTTATCTTGAAGGCCTTTTCATTTATGCAGGGGCTTAGTGGTCATTTTTCTCAGATATAATAAAGAAATTATTTTTTTCATACAGAAATTTGAACATGTTTCCATGAGAAACACACGTGTTCTAAGTTGTTTGTTTCACAAAACCAATTTTAAAGAAAAGAAAAAAAGATTTTGTTACTTCCTCCTCCCTTCATTTTAAAAGCAAGTATTTGTTGAGTGGTATTGACCTGAGGATTCGGTTTTATCTCCATAAAAACTGCACTAGTCACAGAAAAAGTCACAAATGAAGGCCAAGAATATTTACATACTTCCCCTCGCCGTTTTTCTTCCTTCAGAATAATATACTTGCCATTTTATTTGCTATTAAAAATGTCCCTACTGAATCTGGCCTCTGTAGCCTATTCCCCTCAACCAATTTATTTTAATAGAGTTTTCTCTTTGCTTTCTAGAGCATTAGCAAATTAGCAAAGTAGCTTTAATCATTTTGTATACTATAGGCTTAATCCACTTTTAAATAAATCACAAATTGGGTTCTTGTTGGTCCCTCCCCCTGCTTAATCTTTTCAGTGTATTTGCATAATCCATCCATTGTCTTTTGCATTGTTTATTTCCATGAACCTGTGGGTGACACATTTTCTGAATGGAATGTTACTGATCCCCAGATTACAGGGCTCTGAGGTCCCACTGGGTATGTTCAGAATTAGCATTAGCTGCCCACGATGTGTAAATAATTCAGCACATTTACAGAGGACAAGTAATCCTGAATCAATAAAGTACAGAAAATAACTACACAGAAGCTTAATTAATCTTTACAAAACAAGTTTTCCAAGAAAGAGATCATTTTGTTCTACCTTTCAGGATAAATATTTTGGGTTTGTAACCACTCTGATAGGTCTTTACCCAGCAAAACAAATTGGAAAACATTCAATTAATAAATAAGGTTTAACCACGTTTAATAGTTTAGCTGAAAAAACTGAAGTCAACAACATTCTTACTTTGGTACATTAACTTTCTAGATTATATAAACCTGTTTATATAGTCCTGTTTTATGGTGAAGTATTTCCTTTTCTGTATCTATTTTTAAATACAGCACTTATTTGTTATCAAAATTATATATGCCTAAAGAGGAAACTCTAATATGCTTTTTTTAATGAAAAACTCTAAGTCCTTCATAATGCGTCATCCTAGCCCAAGTAAATTCTACTCTTAAGATAAAACAGTCAAATTCCAGCTGACTCTTTTTACATTTAAATCTCATATTCCTAAATTGCACTCTAATATTTTCATGTCTCCATTTCCCAGTTTTATCCTACTAACTTCCCACTATGAAGAGAAACCCTTAGCATTACTTTTTCTTATTATTTTACTTTTCTTATTATTTTTTGCAGTGCTGGAGAGAGAATAGAAGGCTTCCCACACGGGAGGTAAGCGCTCTACTGGCCCTTAGCATCTTTTTTTAAAGATAGGTTTGTAGGGGTGATATACATTTAAATCATGTATTTTAGTGAAATTCTGATGTATGTTTACCCTTGTGAAGCCATTACGCAGTCTAGTTTCTAACCCCAAAGGATGTCTTCTCATGTAGACATAGGCTTTCATTTTTCCTGGTAAAATTCCTAGCCCCTATTTATCATAGATATCTAACCTTTTAAAATTTTGCTAGACAAAGTTTCCAAAGTGGATGGTATATTACATTCCTATCACAATAAGCCCTTGAACACTACAGTTCTCCACATATATTCCAACGTTTGCTATGCTCAAGTATTTTGCTGCTATTGCTTTGAATTTTTTAGTTATGTCAATAGGTACATGGTGGTACCTACACAGGTTTTGTTGTGTTTTCTTTCTTTTTTATTTTTTTAGACAGGGACTTCTTATGTAATCCAATCTGGCCTTGAGCTTTTGGTCTTGCTGCCTCTCAGCCTCTCAAGTATTTGGATTACAGGTATGTACTACCACACCTGACTCTAATCATAGATTTAAGGCATATTTCTATATTGGGTAATGATATTTCATATATCTTTTTTCATCATATGTCTTTGATGAGGTATCTATTAAAAATTTTAATTGGAGCGATTCATTTTTATATTTAGATTTTAAGAGTTTCATATTTTCTGAATACAATTCTTGTGTGAGATATGTATTGTGTGAGTATTTCTTACTTTGATTTCTTATTCCTTTAATAATGTCACTGGAAAAATCAAAGGATTTTAATTTTAATGAAGTTCAAGTTAATCATTTCCTCAATCATAAAATCATAATTTTTGTATATTATTAGAGTATGTTTGCTTAGCTGAAGGGCACCGAAAATTTCTAGGTCTACTGCTTCTAGGTAGTCTGCTCATAGGTAGCTTATAGTTCTAGCATCATTTGTTGAAAAGAAAAAGTACAATTTGCAAGTTCCCATTGTGTCGTGATTGAAAATCACTAGACTTCATATATGTGTGAGTTTACTTCCAGACTCTCATTTGAGATCCATCTATGAGTTACTATTGCTTTATACATCTTGAAGTCAGCTAACAGCAGTACTTTAATCGTGTCCTTTAGAAACATTATTTTAATTAATTTTCCATTTACCTATACAATTTAGAATCACTTTAATGTCTATAAATTCCTACTTGGATTTTTAGTGCAGCAGCACTGGATCAGTACAGTTTGAGAAGAACCGAAAATAGTACTGAGCAGATGATGTGGGACTACTGATAACTATGGAGCTGTAGCAGGGAGACATCATAATCAATTTACAGGAGAATGGAGGACTGAGCAGGATACGAAAAGACAAATAGTGATAATAAAGAACAAAATATACACCTGAAGTGGCTTATCTGATTTTCTAGAAGGGAGGAAAGTCTCTCTTTTATCTCTTCAAATCTTTCTTTTTCTTCCACAGAAACAGTTCCAATTCCATCAGGCCTGAAAAATAAAATGGGAATCGGCAGCATACATTGATAGAGTCTTTATATTGATAGATTTTACATACACACATTGCCAAATAATCAAAGAACAGCTCTAGTGTTCATATTAATGGTGTTCATGGTAAAAATTTAGTGGAGGTATTTGTAGTCAGCCACCTACTTTATGTTTTGACCTAGAATGAATGGAATAGAATTATTCTCTTTCAGACAACCTTCAAAGTAAGAGATGACAATAAATATTTTCCAGATCCACAGAAAACAATGTCTAGTCCTTGAGAATGGCAGTTAAAGTGTTTTACAGTGGTACCAAACATTTGACCAATTAAATGAATAGTGCCTGAATGGGGATATTATAAAAATACATTGAATGAAAGCTACAACATCTTAACTGCTTGTCTTCCAAATGAAAATTAACCTAACATGATATTAGAAATTTAATTTTCATTGCTGTAAGGAAATGCTGTGTATATTTGTATATTGTGTATATTTAAATATGAGGGCCAATAAAGATTAAAATGAAATTCACACAGAATATAAGGACTAGTGGGGCTGGGAAGGTGGCTCAGTGGTAGAGCGCTTGCCTTGCATGTATGAGGCCCTGGGTTCAATTCCTCAGCACCCCATAAGCAAAAAGAAAAAAAGCCGGAAGTAGCACTGTGGCTCAAGTGGTAGAGCACTAGCCTTGAGCTGAAGAGCTGAGGGACAGTGCCCAGGCCCAGAGTTCAGGCCCCACGACTGGACCCCCCCCCCCCAAAAAAAAAGACTATAAGGTCTAGTTATGATCTCTAAAAAAATTTCTAACTAAATATCCCTCTTGGAGAATATGATTTTTGATTACGATTTTAACAAGTACATATGAAAAGTGGCTCTTTTACTATGATTAGAATAAAAATATAAATATGTCTATTATAATAGCAGGGACTTTGAACATGTTATATATCAATTTAATTATCAATTTTATATATATATTAAATTTAGCAATCATCTACAAATTCGAGCACACAGATTTAGGCTGTCTGCCTTTATTAGCACAAGAAAAAAACACATTCATCTTACATTTATTTAAATACCATTTTATGTACTTCAACAACCAAATAAGTCTTTTGCAGTTGATGACTGACAACAGGTACTTTCACCCTATTGGCTAATTTGTTTAAAGATATACTGCAATTTTCAAAGATGTGTAGTTATCCCAAAGTATTGATTTTACACATAAAATAGAAAGAAAATTTTTAAAAGCAAACAAAAGATGCTTAAGATAACTTTGGGAAAAAGAGTCTTATTTGCTGCTTACTATATTATGTGTGTGTGTGAGAGACAGAAAGAGACAGAGACAGAGAGAAAGAAAAATGTATGTACCTGTGTTCATGCAAATCTGAGACTTATTAACTAGTTAATTAGGACAAAAGCAACTAGTTTTAAAGCTTTACCTAAATCATATTGACATGATGGCCTCTTGCTTTATCTGAGCATCATTTAAATATGAGAATTTAAGCAATAAAGTTCAGCAACTTGCTACTTCAGAAATGTACATGCTGTTAGTATACTTTGAAAACATTTCTTACACTCATAATTCATTTCTTTTCTTTCTTTCATTCTTTTATTTTTCCCAGCTTAAATTTGGGGCCTGGGAGCTGTCCTAGAGCCTCTCTGTGCTCATGGCTAGAGCTCTACCACTTGAGCCACAGCACTAGTTCCACTTTTTGAGTGGTTAACTGGAGGTAAGAGTCTCACGGAGACCTTCCTGCCAGGGCAGGCTTCAAACCATGATCTTCAGATCTCAGCCTACAGAGTAGCTAGGATCACAGGTGTGAGCCATTGACGGCTGGCTCATAATTCATTTCTAAACAAGAAGTACCACTTATTTAATTTCACATTCATATTAACATACCAATCATATTTATCCTATTGGAATGCACTTCACATTTTAACTATGAAAAAAAACTACTGACAAAATATTGGTCTTTTGGATACCTTCAGAAAAGAAGAAAAGGCCAATGTAGATATTATATATAGTAGTAAACTATGACCTAATCTCAATTCTGTTCATTAATTTAGTAATGGGTTTTTTCATATACCATTTCACAATCAGTTTTCATCAAATAAATTTTAACATAATATCTAGACTAACTTATAAATCAGTACTGACAACGATCATAAAATTCATATGAAAACATTAATCTGGATTAATCTGCTCACTTAGGTACTTAGAAACAATGCCTAAATTATATTATTATTATTATTATTTTATAGACAACAATAAAAGCCTATATCCTAAGTACTATAGGTTTCTTTTCTTTGAACATGCCTATGTAACTTTGATTTTAAGAATACAAAGAACAAGAAATGTATCCTATTATTCTGATGACTGAGGTGATGCTTTGGCTTAGCTGTCTGGCCTGTGCCATCTGGTTAGATTTGAGTGATGTTTTCTGTTGATATCATGCTTCACAATGGGAGACTAAGAAACCCTGGTAAATGAAACCTCACTGGTGTATGCTGCCTGCCTCACCAGATGGAACCAAGAGCAGAAAAGGTAAGTCGGGGGTAGGACTTTCGTGCCAAGTTCCACTGAGGTAAGAGCAACAGACATGGGCGGCCTATCAGCTACTGGGTTTAATACTACCCTTGGCACAGTTATGACAGGTTAAAGACAGCATTCAACCATCTACTCTTGCCTTTATTAGCATACTGTTTGTAGCAAACAGGGTTCTGAATGTTAGGTATATAAGGGAGACTTGTAACTTTAATTATTGGGAATGACTGGCAACTTTGCTTCAATCAATTCTAAAAGCACCAAGTTTCTTCTGTGCTAATTCTTGCCAGTAAGGGCAAATACGTCCTGTGTAACTAACATTTTTTTTTTCCTTGTCATAACGAACAAAAAACAGCAATGATCAGTTGCAGAACTCTAAGGATGCACATAGCACAGCGCTACCCGAATAAGAAAGAATGCTCCTAACAGTCTGGTCTCTAGAATCCAAAAGAGGAGGATGTTGAGTATCAGGTTATTTCTCCAAGGTCACACAGCTCAGATGGGAAGTGCTGAAGACTGGACTTGGACTTGAACCTGGATCTTTAACATTCCAAAGTCAGTACCCTTGGTGACCATGTATTAATCTATCTCCCCTATTTTCACAAGAAATAATGAAACTTAGCTGGGCACCAGTGGCTCACTCCTATAATCCTAGGTACTCAGCAGGCTGAGATCTGAGGATCATGGTTGGAAGCCAGCCTGGGTAGGAATGTCTATTAAACTCTTATCTTCAATAAATGACTCAGAAAAAGCTGGAGGTTGTGCTATGTCTCAAATGGTAGAGCACTAGCTTTGGGCACCAAGGGGCCTTCAGAAAGCACTCAGGCCCTGAGTTCAAGCTCCAGAACCATCAAAACCAAACCAAACCAAAACCAGAAAACCCATAGATTAAAAAGTCCTATTAGGAGCCGGGCGCTGGTGGCTCACGCCTGTAATCCTAGCTACTCAGGAGGCTGAGATCTGAGGATCATGGTTCAAAGCCAGCCCAGGCAGGAAAGTCCATGAGACTTGTCTCTCCAATAAACCACTAGAAAACCGCAAGCAGCACTGTGGCTCAAGTAGTAGAGCGCTTACCTTGAGCTGAAGAGCGCAGGGACAGTGCCCAAGCCCAGAGTTCAAGCCCCACAACCGACCAAAACAAAAAGTCCTATTAGGGGTTGGGAAGGTGGCTCAGTGGTAGAATGCTTGCCTCGCATGCATGAGGCTCTGGGTTCAATTCTTCAGTATCACATAAGCAGAAAAAGCGAGAAGTGGCACTGTAGCTCAAGTGGTAGAGTGCTAGCCTTGAGCTGAAGAGCTCAGGGGCAGCACCCAGACCTAGAGTTCAAACCCCATGACTGACCAAAATACAAACAAACAAACAACTCCTACTAAACCACAAAAGCTGTGTCTGAGAAGCAACAATGCTCAAAGGATTGCAAGCATCATTGATTATAGATATTAACTACATTACTTATTTAAAGTGGAAGCTTAAAAGTCAGTAACATTTAAAGCGTGCTTCTCAAAGACTTAGTAATTCAGTTGAAGATGCTCTCTGTAGATTTCCCCATATGTTACAAGATATGCAATTTTAGAAGTCTTGAAAGAAACCTAATATAGTGATTTTCAGAAGACTTAGAGTAGCAAAGACTTTAAAATTATATTTTACATAAACTCAGCTTAAATTAATTTCTATTGGCTCTGTCTTGTTCCAGAACAGATAACAGATACAGAACCCAACCATCTTCCCTCCTACCCCTTCCAGCATGACTCCACAGAACCCAGCCATCCTATCCTGGGTACCACTGCAGCTTTCTCCATCTTCTCTAGGCCTTTCTTTGTCAAGTACTAGGAGCACACTATATAGGACATCTTTAAGCACATGCGTCTGTCTTATTGCAAATCTCCTGGACTCAAGGCCCTGTAACGATGACACAGTATGAAAGCTGAAGACTTTATAATCATCTACCTAGACCTTACGTGGTGATCTCTACTTCCTCCCTGACCATCTGCCCTCACCTATCCCTTCATCCTCTCCAACCTCTTCCCTACTACCCAGAAAGAATGTGCAGCCTCAGGATCCTTCCAAGTGCTGTTTCCTTTACCTGGGAGCATCTTCCCTAAATGTGTACTTGCGTGTGCGTGCGCGCACGCGTGCACACACACACACACACACACACACACACACACACACACACACACACACACACACACCCCACTGATATTGATCAAAAAAAGACTATGTTAAAAAGTGGTTATTTAGATTCTAACACAAACAATTTCTGATTTATGTGTTAACTGGAGTTTAACCCTATGGCTGATAATTAAATATTCAGATAGAACTAATGACTAAGATTTGATATTTTCATTTTATCTTGGGATCTGCAGCTATTAAAGTTACAAGATTTCAAATAAAAGGGAAGTCCTCTATGAAAGAAGTTTAAGAAATGAACACATTATAAAACATGATTAAAAGTAGATATACTTCTTTTAGCTACAGATAAAATCAGAACAGATAGGACAGAGAACTTCCTTCTGGGATTATCTAGTGGCAAATGCAGTATTTCTATGTTTGTTATACTTCAAAGATTTGCTTTCGTTGTTCTATTATTCTAGTACTGGGGCGTGGTTTCCTGGGTGGCCTCTTGTGATTTAGTTTTCCAGAGAGAGTCTCACAGTTTTTTTTTGTACAAGGCCAACCTCAGACTATAATCTGCTTACTTCTGTCTCCTATGTAGCTGGAATTTTAAGAATATACAACCTTAAAGATTATTCAAAATCAGAATTCTTACAATAGAACCCACTTCTTCCAATACCACATAACATAGCCCCATGTATACCAATCAGTCCTGTTTAGTTTTTTTTTTTTTTTTGGTCCGGTCGTGGGCCCTGAACTCTGGGCCTGGGCGCTGTCTCTCAGCTCTTCAGCTCAAGGTTAGCACTCTACTATGAGCCACAGCGCCACTTCCGGCTTTTTTTTTCTTATGTGGTGCTGAGGAATAGAACCCAGGGCCTCGAGCATGCAAGGCAAGTGCTCTACCACTGAGCCACCTTCCCAGCCAGTCCTGTTTAGTTTTAAGAGAAGCCACACACAGAGCTTTTTCTGAGAGGCAGACATTCACAGACATAATTCATGAAGTTACATATATTAATTTAAAAAATCTCTCCTAAAGGATTTGTGCTATTCATCAATATGAAAGATGAAGGTATTTTAAAAAAAAAGCAAATTCCTTACATATAATAGATATCTTGTCTTAGGCACCAAGTTTTTCAGTGAGTACAACATAAACTCTAAACTGACAAAGATGTTTTTAATGCCTATTCAATACTATGATTTAAGAAAGGTCTAAGAGAAAAATGAGATTAAACTGGATCATAGAATGGCATTTGGGCAAAAAAGAACACATTAATGAAGAGTCAACGTTAAATATTCAGATACAAACTTGAGTGGTAGCTTTACTTCCTGTGTTTAAACCATTTGTAGTTCACACATTTTATGATTCCTTTCTACAGAATACCAAAAAATACCTTAGAGGTCATGACACAAATAAAAAACAGTTTTAGTGGTTCTAATACCATTTATTTTGCACACATTTACATAAATATTACTTACTGTTAAACATTTTCCAAAAGAAATAAGGGACCACGATTCTGAGAAATGATTCAAGTATATAAAATAAACTGCCCAATATCTTTTGAATAAAACAAATTACAGGATCCTCTCAAAGTTTCATGTTGTAACTACTGAATATTAACACATCTGAGATGCACACTAATAATGAAATCTATTGAACTATGTTTAACAACATTTCCAAAAATTAGTCATAGGAGAGCCTCACAATTCCTACTTAAAAACCATGACTTGGTCTGGATGAGCATTTGTTATGTTACTTACTGTGACATAACAACAGTATCTTCTATGATGATTTCCCATTCATTTTTAGCTGGACAGCTTCTAGATACTTGAGGGATAAATGAGTCTTAAATCTGTAGGACAGCCTGGGATTGAGTACTCAGGAAGTTTGCGGGTTAAATGAATACACCAGGGGTTATCATTGTAGAGTTTATATTGATTTGATGGATTTCTTTCCAACTCTCCCTTCTTAATTGTTTGCCTTGGAAGTTTGGTAATTTTATGTAAAAGCTGATTTGTAAGCAATGAATGAACAAATGCCAAAGTTCATGGAGCTTTTGAGTTTCTTATAGGCTTCTTTTCACCTGCCTTTTCCTCTGAGGAATGTATGACATCTTAGCTTCCTCTAGAGAGAGTGAGAAGGGAGAGACACCTAAAGGATGGTATTTCTGAATTGCCAATTCTGCCTGCAGCACAGCAGGTAAAAGTCACTTTGCACTTCGTGTATTTCCCACCAATATCCATTTGTGAAGAGAATGGAAAGGAGAGGAAGTCACAGCATGAGAATAAGAAATGACAGAACATGATGAGGGAGAAAACAATAATCCCCCCCTTTTTTTTGTTTTCTAACCTCCAACACCTCCTATTGTTTTAGTCAAAGTGATCTATCAGTTCTGTGGTCATTTATGACATAATCAGTATCCAGTTACTTCCTCTGAAGTTGTAAAGAGGCAGAGTAAGGAATTAATTTTATTAGTATTTGTTCACTGAGGGAGAAGGAAGGTTTTCTATGAATAATATTTGAGAAGATAGAGTTGGAATTCTTTCTCTCCTCTCTCTTCAAGCACGTTTCTCCCTTACCATTCTTTCCTTATTTGGATTTTGTACCACCTTCTAATTTACTTAGAGATTTTTTTTTAAAGTATATGCTTTCGTGGAGAAAGCAAAGTCTGACTCTGAAGATACGAGAATATATGACTTAGTTTTTGTGTTGAAGGCACAGATCTTATGATTTCATTTTATGGCATGCTCAGGATGGAAAGGAGTTTGATAGGTAGCTACTCCTCAGAACAAAGAAGCAAAGTTTCTTAGACTAACTCAATATAAGATACACACAACTTTAGAATAAAAAGAACTCAATAAAAATTACAAGAATACTGGTATAGAGAATTCCTCGATACAAAAACTACTGTTTTATATGTATCTAATATTATATGTGAACTAACGTGTATTATATATAAAGGACTTCACACACAACTAATTTTGAGAGAAGGAATTCAGAAAAATAAAGACAAAAATAAAAGTGTACTTAAATATCCCAACAAGACTTAAATGGTGGGCTGCGAAGGTGGCTCAGTGGTAGAGCACTTGCCTTGCATGCCTGAAGCCCTGGGTTCCACTCCTCAGCACCACATAAGCAAAAAGAAAACAGCCGGAAGTGGCACTGGGGCTCAAGTGGTAAAGCGCTAGCCTTGAGCTGAAGAGCTGAGGGACAGTGCCCAGAGTTCAAGCCCCACGACCGGACCCCCCTCCCCCCAAAAAAAGACTTAAATGGTAATAAAATTCTAGCTAGCTTTCTCTGAATCTATAAATGTATTGAGTAATCTGCTTCAGAATTTGGTTCTTAAAGAACTGTGAACATTTTATTATGTTATTTAAATATTTCAAATGATAGAACGGATAGCATCAGGATCCATGTCATAATTTTTTCACAAATACCACTTCAATATCTAAGCTTATATTTTCTCTATAAATTTTATTCATCATAACATATATTAGGATAAATTCCTGGAAGCATGATGTTAAATTAAATCCACAATATTTTTAAGTATTGACATATAATAGAAACTTGTTTGAGAAAGTGTTTCATTTATACTCTGACTTGTAGTGTGTGAAATTGCTAATTGTGAAATGCCTGTTTTTCATTACTCTTTCTTACTTTCTCTTCTTTCCTTGTTTCCTTTCCCCTTCCACTTCCCTAGTAGTTCCTGGATCGCTTTCATGACAGGTTTTCTATTGGTTTTGTTGCCTACTGGGTTCCACAGATGAGAGAACTCATGTCTTTGTGAGACTGCCTCATTCCACTTAACATGATGGTCTTCCATTCCATCCACATGATTACCATAGCTGCACTAGAATTAGACATACTCAACCAGTAAAGTTTGCGCAAATACTATCAATAACAACAAAACAACAACAACAATAAAACATTATCTCTGAAATCTGAAACATTTCTAGTACCATTTTGAATAAGGAAAACTTAACCTGCACATTGAATTTAAACATCCTCCCTCATTTTTTTCCTCACTCAATTTTTAAGCAATACTTTAGCATGAGCAAAGTATTTAAACAATTTTATTTGATCCATTGCAAACCATAGCATAAAAGGGAGCCCGGGTGTTATTATAGCCAACAGATGGCAGACTGAGGTACACACAAGTGAACAACACCCATTGTTCAAAGTCAAAGCGCTTAGAAGGAGAAGAAGCAGGAAAAGCTCAGTGCGATTTCTGACATCCTAAGTCTACTATATCCTCTACGGTTTCTTGGCTTTTATTCTTATGTTGTTTTAAAAGGCATAACTAATTCACTTCAGTATTGAACTCAAGGTTAAATAGACATATATTCTGGGCAAGTCTGATTAAGGCAAATTTTGGGTTGTTTCTCATTATCTGAAACATATTTAAAAAGAATCTATGATGCAGATTTCAATGGGACTCACTGATACTATACGTCTGCTTTGGGCCCTTAACATTGAAGATGAAAGCAAACAGAATTAAATCTGTCAGATCACCCACAGTATCCTCTTGATAATGACATTTGATCTGGTTATAAATCTGCTTCATCTACAATTTGGATAGTATTTATATTTCATTTTTAAGTATCCATCCAAGACTAGAATAAAGAAGAGTAACAAAAATTTCTGATGATACTCTTTGATGCTATACATACAATTTTATTCAAAAATCAAGCATCACTACCTCTGAAGTTAGAATCAAAAGCTGAGGCATTATTTCTGAAGCTATAGTCAAGAACAATGTTAGCATCTGCAAAACTGGAAGTATCATAATATGATCATCTGATGCCCAGTAGGATATGCCCATACTACGCCCACAGAAGTATAATGTGCTCTCCATAGAACAAAAGCGATTATAATGGGGCATGGTGGCTCACACTTATAATCCAGCTATTGGGGGTAGGAGGGTCACAGCTCAAGGAGAGCACCTGGCAAAGCTAGTAAGATCTTATCTGAGAAACATTTCTTAGAGGGAGGAGTGCAGGGAGTTTTGACAGAGAAGGTGAAACGGGTGGGAATACAGTGTAAATGGATGAAGATGTAACAATGAAATCTCTCCTCTGTATAACTAACAGAAGTCAATAAAATAATAAATAGAAGCAAAAGACTGGCTGACTTGGTACCAACAGAGGAGCACTTACCTAGAATGTACAATGGCATGAGTTCAATTCCCCAGTAATGGCCAAAAACAGAAGGGGATTATTTTGTACTTATTATAAAGATGTTGTACTTTTTTACCTTACATTTAAAAGCCAGCACATCTGAGCTGGCCTTTGTCTAGCATGTACATGTCTAAGATGGTCCTATTGAATGGTAAGAAAATTAATGAATATATTTTATGTCTTACATTGAACCAGGAAATAAAAGCCACTCTGTGTTGCTGCTTAAGTTTTTCTACCCACAGCTTGACTTATAAACCCAAGTCACATAAATACACATATCAACCTAGAACTCTGCCCTGTAAGGTATTGTTCCCAAATCTCTTTTCTCCATCCTGTCAGTCCTTAGTGGCACTCTTGCTGACTGAGTGGCTGTGTGTTATTCATGGGTATGTTGTGGCTATCATCCTATAGGAGTGAATCTGGTTTTGTCCTTGACTCACTTTTTCTTTCTTCCTTTCTCTTTCTCTCTTCCTCAGTCTTGGCACCAGCCAGGCCTTCTGTTTAACTCTATTCTTTTATTTCTGAAACACTCAGCTATTCAGAGAAGATGTATAGATAGCCCACACCTAAGAGTGCTCAATTCTGCGTAATAGGAAAAATTCCACATCCAGACAGTACTGCTGGCCTTCACTTCAGTAGGTAACAAAAGGCAATCCTTCTTCCTTTCAATGCTTGACAGAGGTGGTTCGGGAACGAGCAAAATGACTCTCTGAATGTATGTCTTGACAGATGTGAAAATGATCATAAAAGACCGTGGAACATACTGAAGAGAAGTCAGACTTGACATTGAAGGTATTTTTAACAAAAGTCTGTATCAACATCAGATGCGGCTCTCATAAAGGGAAGGTTGCTAAGACCTGAATAGTCTATTAGCAAAAAAAAATTAACAGTACGATTGCATACACACTGAAGCACATCTACTTAGCACGGGGCAGAGGCGGCCCCACAATCTGTTTTGCACACTTTCCTTCTCCTCACAATTTATACCTTTGTGGGCTATGAGTAAAGAGTAGCATATGACAATAATAACAGTAATCAGTACTGAGACATTCCTTATAATTCCCTACCACTTTCACATTAGTATTTTCTTTTTTTAGGGGGACACTTTAACATTTCAGGAGGGTTAAGTGATTTGTTTAACCTGAGTTAGTTTGCAAATTTCAGAGCTAGGGTTCCAGCGGTCATCTTTCTTTCTTTTTATTCTGTCACCATGGCCTAACATTTCTGAATACTACTGGTCTCATAATGTTCAGCTTTTCTTAGATAATTTCTACCTTAAACAGGTTCAAATTTCCCTAAAACCTGCACATCTCCTTTTAAGTTGCATGTCACCTAATGTTGAGTCAGAGACTAACCCAATGTGCTTATGTTCACTTTAGATTTAATGTGATTCCAGATAAAATAGGCATGAACACATAAACATACTTTAAGTTACAAGTTATTATAAAGAAAACAATAGAATAAAGGCAGAATAAAGGTAACTATAGCAACCTTTGATTCAAAGCAAGCCACCTTTCAGGCACAGGCAACAACAGCTCCTAGGTGTGATGTGTCTCAAGCACACACATTTTGGGAGCACATTACCTGAATTTCTTACTCGGTATTCACAATTTGGTTCTACCTTTCTGTGTCAATAACTAAACTAATCTGATTAGACAATCTTTGGGTTTGTCTGTTTCACTGCAATCTTCCCATCCACTTGCATTTCTGAATCTTGCCTGACATGAATGCTTCTCTTTTGATATCTACTAGTTGGGAGGAATTACAATGGAGCCGTAAGACAAGAGACAGCTTTAGCTGAATGACTTTTGACATTGGCTATCAAAGATTAGCTAACATGACTGGCCCTCATACTTCCATATGCTGAGTACATAGGGTTGTTGGGATAATGGCAACAACAACAAAAGTAAATATAAAGGCCAAACTAGCAACATTTTCTGAATTTCCAAGCAGACTAGGATCTTATGTGGACTGAGAAGTGACAGCAACAGAGATTTCAACAAATTTTACAATTTTTCCCAAATGGGGAAACAAACATTGATTATTTGAGATAAGACAATATTTAAATAAGATTTCTAAGAAAGGATAGGATGCCAGTAGGAAAATGGTGGTACAAGGTGCAGTATCTGTTTGAATAATCAAATTGAAATTATAGATTTTTTTCTTTTAGGGAAAGTCAGGCTGCAGTTATGAGGATGATTGACTGAGTTCTCCTAGGAGAAAATAAACAGTAGGGACATAAATAAACTTGTATAGACAAGAGAGAAAGGAAAGCCAGAATTAGGGTAGGTAAGTAGAAATTTTTTTTTTAAAAAAGAGAGAAATTAAAGGGTACTATGGAGATAGAACATTGACACTGGCTACTAATTGGGAATAGGGAATAAAATAAAAAAAGGTAAGTTGAAAACCAATAGGCCATTAATGGAAGTGACAAACTCATATGAAGCCATCCATTCATTTATCAAATTATTATTAAACACTTACTCAGTGACCATCGTGTTATACTTTTTGCCAGGCAGCATGCTAAGAGCTCCAATAGGAATTGGACCTGATTTACTGAAATGTTATGTTTTCTACATGGAGAGGTGAATGTATCAACAAAATATTCCAGCTGCTGAGTTTTAGCAGAGTGCAGTTTAGGAGAATTGAGTTGAAATTAACTGCATATGGGGAGGCCATGGGTGAATCTGTGAAAGAGTGAAATCTCTGAAACAGGAGGGGAAGGACTTGAAGGAGACGTGTCATAAAATCCATAATTTGTGTGTGTGTGTGTGTGTGTGTGTGTGTGTATGTGTTGGTACTGGGATTTCAACTGTGGCCTTGGAGCTGTCCCTAAACTTTTTCCACTCAAGTCTGGCTCTCTACCACTTGAACCACATCCCCAATTCCAGCTTTTTTCTGGTTAATTGAAGATACTGATTTTCCTGCCTGGGCTGACTTGGAACTGTGATCCTCAGATCTCAGCCTCTATGGAGTAGCTAGATATCCAGGTTTGAGATCCCAGTGCTCAGCTAAATCTCATAATTTATTTTGCTTTATCAGTGAACAATTACTCCACATAGAACAGCAAGGATCATTAAACATGCACAGAGCTATCAACAAATCCCCCTCAGGAACACATATGCATGACAATAGAACCATCAAACACTTAAAACTCTAAAGATCTCCATACCAGCTGTACAGAAGAACTCCTAGACAATTTCTACTCTTATATATATTTTTTTCCTCCTCTATCTCTCAAGTGGCTTTTTTTTTACAGCAAAAAGAAATGTAAAGTGCAGCTCACCTAATTCAATAGCATATTGATGTACATTTTTCTTTCATTTTTTTCCTTATAAGAAGTATTTGCTATTTAAAATCTGTTACTAGGTGATAATACTAAAGCATATTTCTCTCTCTCTCTCTCTCTCTCTCTCTCTCCCTCCCCCCTCCCCCAGTCAACCCTATACCTTTCACTGTGCATTTGCAAGTCAAAATACCTGTTGCCGTGCACATGAGAGGCACAGAATGCAAAGCTGTAATGGAGCAGGGTTGGGTCAATGACAGCACCGTTTTCTGAATGTTCCATCAGCTCAGTAAGGTAGCAGAGATGTCTGTGACAACCTCTCACACCGTAGCGGGCACAATACTCATCTAGGACAAAGACCTGGCCAGGGCTAAACCAACCCTACAAAAGAAAAAAAAATGTTTTCATCAATGAATACTGAGTTTCCTTTCTATAGGCACTAGCAGTCATGATCAGAAACAGCTGAATGAGAGAAATCTTTAGGTACTTATTGGTGATGTGTTTTTTGGACTTTTTCACAAGATTTAATATACTCCATTTTGGAGCTAATTTGGGACACTGGCAACTTAATATTCTCTCTTGATCCTTGGGACAATGAGTCAGGGAACAATGAGTGGGCAACTTGTTCTCCATTGACATTCAAAGCTACTCTAATTTAGACCATGATTTCCATTTGCCAGTCACAAAGAAGGATATTCTACAAACTTCAATCTATTTGTAAATCAACTGTAAAGAGAAGAGCCAAGCAGAGGCTACTTTAGCCATTACCTATTTTCTAGGCAAGCACTCTACCACTAGCCACATTCCTAGCCCCCATTACCTATTTTCTGAAAACATTTCATAAATGGTACTCAACCGACATTTCAGTAATTTTAGCTGTGACTGTACTTAAAACACCATTTCAGATATTCCTCTAATTCTGTGTTTCTATGATGACTATAGCAGAGATAAATATTCTCCAGTAGTAGAAGAGACAGAAAGAAAAGAGAAGGCTTTAAAGAAATGGAGGAACAGGGGGAAAAAAAGACCAGCAGAATCCTTCACTACTGTGGAGATAGTAAAGGCATCCACTTTATGCATGGTAGTTAGTGTGGTTTGTGTATTACAGATAAAAGTAAAGGGATGTTAAGTGAATTGGCTAAGATGACAATGCAAATTAGCTGGTGAACCATGATTTACATGCAGTGTGCAGCTCTGATCGCATTAAGCTCACTCCTAGCTAGGTGGAGTAGAAGTCACCCTTCAGAATCATCATCACTGAAACATGGGGTAATCACTAAGATGGAAACAACTTTTGGTGACGGCATCACTAGCATTAACAAACCACTCTGAGCGGAACCTACATGGCACTTGTCTCTTATTTGGTGTTCTCTTCATGTGTACCTATCCAAGGCAGATTTCATGGGACTCTGTGATCATTTATCTTATTTTCCCTGTAACTTCAAAATTTCAGTTGAATCTGCTTGTTACTTATAGGATACTAATTAATAACTATTTCATAAATAAATTAATGAAAACTTAACGTGATCATATAGTAAATCAATTTCCTCATCTACTCAAGGTATTCCTCATAACTGTCTAACCTCTTACTTTAAAGAGAATATAACACTGCATTTAGTTACTAATGTTCATTGTTTAAGAAACTCAAGTGGCAATATAAAGAGGCCTATTCTGGCTGGGAAAAAATGCACAGAAATGTCCATTCTCAATATTTAACATTTGGAACGGCACCTAGGATTCTTAGACTATAAAGTTTAATCATTACATTCGATGGTGTCAAGCTTTCTTTTAAATAGAAATGGCATTTTTTATTTCCAATTGTGATTACACTTTCAAGATAAGACCAGGTTTCATGTTAGCTACGTAATACCCCTTCATTTGGAGGTGAGATGAAACTTTGAATAAGTACCATGTTGTGCCTTCCACTCTGTATGTGTGTGTGTGTGTGAGAGAGACAGAGACAGAGACAGAGAGAGAGAGAGAGAAGGAGAATTTGGGTGTGTTTCTATCACTTGGGTTGTTCTTTTAAAAATTAAAGGGAAAATTTTGCAAGGTATCCACATCTGGGGAAGAAAATATAAACTTTAAAATGTCTGGGCAGGTAGTAATAAATCCTATAATAGAAGTTTCTTTATTTCTTCCCTCCCCCCCCCCCCCGCCCCAATCTTTTTTTTTTTTTATATTTTATTTTTTTAATTTAATTTTATTTTATTTGAGAACATACTGTACAGAGGGGTTACAATTACATGGGCAGGATAATGCATACATTTCTTACCAAGCATTGCAGCCTCCTCCTTTGTTTACCCTTCACCTCCCTTCCCAGCCTCCTCCCTCCCCCACACCCAATCATACCCCCCCCCCCCACCGACATTGTAAAGCTGGTTTTGACATGACATTTTGTACTTCTCATTGTTGCAACAGGTCCCAATCTTTATTTAAAGCTTTTTGCTATCATGTTATCTTCTTTGAAAAATCAGGTAAAACACAGTTCAGTATCTATTTGAGTCTAATTCCCTTCTCTATTGAGTGGCACAGCAGTGGTCTTCAAGAATATATAATCTCTAAATTAAGAAGCAATCAATTGGAATCCTTTATCACTTGATCTGACTTGTTATTAAATGAGTCAGGAATAAAATATTAGTTTATAATAAGTATTTCTCTGTTTCTTAAGTCTTTTATTCTAATATATAGGTGATTAGAGAGAATTTGCTCACCAAACAAGAGTAGGAATCATTCAGTCTGTGATCCAATGTCTGTCTCTGGAGTATTCTAAAAAGGAAGGCGTGGTCAAGCTTGCAAGGACTAGCAGAAATAAACTCATCCATACCATGTTTCTGAAAACGGTCTGCATCTGTAAATTCAGAAAAAAAAACATTGATAATACATTTTTTTTTTTTTGTTTAATGGTAAATACGGTTTTTGAAGAACATAGAGCACATGCCTTAGGGTAAAAGAACAATATCTGCTATCAAATAAAACATGATACAGAGAATCCAGCAGATTAATATAACTTGCAAATTCTTGAAATCCAAATTAAAGCATCATGTAAATACAATTCACAAATCATTGGGAACAAAGAGATACTATTTTCCTTCAAATTATTTCTAATACCTATCAGAGGGATAATCTTATTCTTCGACTTGAAGCAAAGTCAATCTATTAAAATATATTTACTGAAGGCAAGGACTGGAAAAAAACCTAGGTCTACTGATGAAAAGCAGCAATCATGGCCGGAAGCCTGCTTTCCAAATGGCAAACTGGGGCAGAAATGAACACACAAGCTTCAGCTGGATCACTTCCAGTCTTCCTTTTTTGTATGGAGCTCTTAATGGGACCAACCTTAATGCAGAAATGGCAATGAACTCTCTCAAGCTTCAAGTTTAAGAGACATAAAAAAGGGAGCATCATGTTTGTGCAAATATGCAGACAAAGCAAAACGTCCCAAATGGCACTTCAATCAAAGGTCCACGTTTATTGTTCTTTACAGATTGCATCTTTCAATGCCTATAGACCCTGCGGGTTTATCAAAAGGCAAGCTTTTATGATTGCTTTCATTAATGGTATGTTTTGTCAAAGTCTTCAATGTGATTTACTAAATATATAGAGAAAAAGCCACACACTACCAAAAGGAGTGCTGGGGTGTTACTACATTAGCTCTGCTAAAACAGACTGCATATTGGGCAAGCAATCAGTTATCAGGATAAAAGTGGACTCTTCTCACAATGGCAAAGCTGAAGTGCCATTGTTCCTTAAAACTCATACATAGATGTTTTTCCTGTCATCACAAGAAAAGCAGTTCTAAATGAAAGCTAAGTGTAGCTTCTAAAATCTACGTTGTACAACCCTAAAACTGTAAAGGGAAAGAGACAAAAGTTTATTGATTAAACCCAATTATAGAGTCAGGCTCATAATAAAACTCAATATTGATCTGTGGACATGATGCTAACATAATCAGTCACATTTAGATATTTAGCCCAGATCCTATTGATCCATGTCAAGTTCAACTCTCAGCCATATCCATGGATGGGAGAACTATATAATTCAAGCTGAAGGGTCTTCAGAAACCACATTTTCAAAAAAGATAAGAAACTAATGTATGTTCCACATTGATAATGGTTATCGAAAGGTGAACATGGCAAGGAAGCCATGGATGACAGTTCACTGAAGACATGAGAAATGATACTGTGATCCATGGATAAAGCAGCAGATATTTTCCTTTATATTTAATGATTACTTCCTGAACTATTATATGCATTACAGCGGCTAAATCAGTATTTACTAGACGAATACAAAAATTAGACTGCTTTTTCTAAACCAGGAAACGAGACAATTGAACTCCTCCTTGTATTTTATTTTTCTCCCAGAAAGTATTTTAATATAGTTAAATGTATAAAAATCTGAAAAAAATAATGAGTCAGATAGAATATTAAAATAGGAGAAGTAGATTAACAATTGGAAGATCATTTTATGTTAATGAACTTATCATACAGTTTTCAGTTTTCAAAATCTAAAAATGCTTTTAGTATTACTTTTATGAAACAATCTTAGTTATAGAAAACATCTGCTGAATTTGATTCATTAGTTCCTCCCCAAAAGAAGGTCAGACCAAGCAGTTAAAAATAACACTCTTTAATAGCTTGTCTGTTGAGAACAGAATATAACAAATTTCTGAGGAAAATTTCACAGTTCTTTTACTCTAAAGGTTTACAGGAGCAATTTTTCTTCTAAAAAATTGGCAGTCTTTAAATAAAAAATGAGTTTTTGGAGAAAACGAATCTAAAGTTCACTTCCATAATTAAATTAGTTTTTGGATTAAAAAAAGTCATTTCTTCATGAAATACAACTTGAAACTGTATTATTTACTAACATGACAAATGAACACATGGATGGAAAATTACTTTTAAACAATTAGATTAGTGATAAAAATTGTATTCATTTTAAGTCACAAGTATAAACTCTAGTTTGACATTGAGTGAAATGAAACAGTCTAAAATCTTCACTTATAAAAGAAAATGAAGCCAGGTTTGGGTGGCTCATGCCTGTGATCCAAATTACTTCTCTGAGAATTGTGGTTTAAAGCCAGACTGGAAAGGGAAGTCCTTGAGAATCTTTTTTTTTAATATATATTTTTATTGTAAAGATACTATACAAAGGAGTTACAGTTACATGAGTAAGGTAAGGAATACGCATTTCCTATCGAGCATCATTACCTCCTTCTTTGTTTTTCCCTTACCATCCCTTCCCTCCCCACCTCCCTACCTCCCCAACTCTTCCCACCCCCTTCCCCGAGGTTGTAAAGTTCATTTTCTACATACTGTCTTGTACATCTTATCTCCAATTAACAACCCAGAAGCCAGAAGTGAAGCTGTGGCTCAAGGGGTAGTGTTAGCTTTGAGCAAAAAAGGTAAGGGTCAGGGACATTGAGCATGCCCTTGAATTCAAGACCCCAGTATTGGAGTGAGTGTGCACGTGCGCATACACACACAAACACACACACACAGACACAGACACACACACAGAGAGACAGAGGGAGGGAGAGGGAGAGAGAGAGAGAGAGGAAAGAGAGAGGGAGAGAGAGAGAGAGAGAACCAGCAATCTTTTTAGGGCCATTGTTTTCTGAAATTGAAATGTGTTCTTAGGGATTATTTCACCTTCAAAACCCAGGCTGTAAAGACCTAAATCTCTCTTCTTTCCCTGTCAGACAAGTGCACTCAAAACTTTTGATGAGAAGTATGTACTACTAGAATTTTGGTGTTCATGATTTTATTAAATACAAAAATTAAGAAGGCCATAATTTTGACCTTCTTATGACAGAAATCTTTTCCTTTGTTTTCAGTACAACTTTATTTACAATGAACACTTGCTTTACTTTGTTGCCCTTGTGTTAAACAAAAATAATAGTAAAACATATAAAATATATCAGAAAGTAAAGTGCATTACAATAGCATTAAGACTCGAGGAGAGAAGTTGATGTACAATACTGAGAGTTTCTCTCTTACTTTTATTTTTTTATTTGGTGCTAGGCATAGAACATAGAATTCTGGACTTATACTTGCTAGGTAAGTGCTCTACCACTGAGCTGTATCTCTATTCCTTCTTTCTTGTTTTTAGAGTACACGTTATTTTACATATTTGAGTTTAACAATATGATGTTAGAGAATACACAAATGGTTACTAACGTGAAACATATCAACATATACCTCAATAACAGCTGCTAAAATCTACTTAAGTTATCAAAAGCAGCTAATGTAATGCAACATTTTTTTCCTTTTGCCATAATGCTAAGGCAAGTGCTATCATATGGAGCGCTCCACCTCCAGCCTGGCTATTTCATTAAGTCTAGTTCTGTTCATTTCTCACACTCTACACTTGTTCATTGTATATATCAGTTAAGCAACCTTGTTCACTTTGATCTACATCATTAGATTTCTTCCCCTATACATCTTTAATTTTAAAATTCTCTCATGAATTAAAGTTAAGCAGGAAGTCAATTACCATTATATTTTGTATAGTTTTTTGTTTTCATAAAAGCACATTTTTACATAGTTTTATGTTGCCATAATATATTTATATTTTACTTTATCCTCCAATCCTCAGTACTGAGATTTGAACTCAGGGCCTCAAATTTGCCCGGCTGGCACGCTACTTTTTTTTCTTTTTTTCACCACTTTATATCTTGAGTCATACCTTGGACCCAGATTTTTACTGGTTACTTGAAGGTCACAGTCCCTTGGACTTTTCTGCCCAGGCTAGCTTACCCCAATAATTCTCAGATCCCACTGAGTAACTAGGAGTACAGGCAGGAAAGCCACCAATGCCTGGCTTACATTTTATGCATAGAGACACAGAAGGCCTGGCATTGTGGCTCAAATGGCAGAGCACTTGTCTGAGAAGTATAAGGCCTGTGTTCACCCCCCCCCCCCCCCAGGACTGTGAAAAGAAAACAGACAAAAAAGAGGCATCATCCGAAAAACCTGCTTTCAATCAATTAGCATTACCAAATTTGGTACTTTAAAATAGGTTCTATCAGATTATCTTCAAATAATATTTATTAGAATGCCAAATTTTTAATAGAGAACTATTCATGGTACCATTTAAATGTTCTCTTATAATGGCAAGTTTCAGTTCAGTTTATCTTCTGAGTCAATGTAAGAAAACAATGAAATCAAGCTAAGGAGAAATGAGCTTAAATAATGTGCCACAATACTGTCAAAATTGTGATGATTAACCTATGGACTAACTACAGATGTGGGACATGGTAACTGAGGATGTTGATGGAGTTTCTATGGCAACTGTTGGATATATGCTCGGGCATCTTCAGGTGGTTCTGTTACCAGGTGTGCTAACAGTGGACAGAATAAAGCTTAAATGGAGAAAGATTAGTATTTGCTCAAGATTTAAGAAGTTACAGAGGTTTTATTCAAGTGAAACCTGAACATATAAATTTCTCATTAGAGTAATAGCTGTAGGGAGTCTAGGAGAAAGGATATGGGGTTGAAGGTATCCGTTTAAACTGTTAACATTGATTTGAAACTAGCAAGCCTAGATAGCAATGGTTGCAAGCACTTATCAGCACTCGAATGTCCTCCATCCACTGTGGGGAAGGAGGAAGTTTGGGAGGTACTGACCATAGTCAGCCAGCACTGTGCACTCCAGAGCCCAAATTCTCAAGAAGGCATCGAAAACAGAGTTCAGAATGTGAGATGCTTCCCCTGTTTTCAACCATTTCTAATGTTGCTGCTTTTGTTTGTTGCTGTTTCTGCTCCCTCCACGTGCTCTGATTGTGGACAATCAGACGGGAAAGGACAGAAGGGGGGAGGATTCAATCGCCATTGCTGAGATCACTGAGGGATACAGAAGTGGGACTCAAGCATATTATAAGGACCAAGAAGAAGCTCCTAGCCAGGAGCAGGTCTCCTCTGTAAGATTTTGGGAATAACTAAAGTAGCAAATGAACTGACTGAAATGCAATGCATCCTTCTCTGTCTAGCAGGCTTACCTGCAGGTGCAAATACTACTATTCATTCCTGGTTGTATATTTCTTTACAACAAACTCTTATAGAGCTTAAAAACTTACCAGAATTTAAAAGTTCCCCAAGGGAGGGGGTGCCACTTCTGTTTCTATTATCAGCTATGTGGCATTTAATTAGAAGCGGTTTAGGTTTTAAAATTTTATGTAGATCTAGCCAGGTGCTGGTAGCTCACACCTGTAACCCTAGCTACTCAGGAAGCTGACAGCTGACGATCGCTGCTCAAAGCCAGCTTTGGGAAGAAAGTTGGTGAGACTGCTATCACCAGTTAACCACCAGAAGACCTGAAGTGGCACTGTGGTTCAAAGTCGTTCAAAGTGGTTAAACACTAGCCTTGAGCAAAAGAGCTCAAGGACAGCATCCAAACCTTGAGTTCAAGTTCCCTGACTGACCCTCCCAGTCAATGCATTCTTATTTTTTATGCATGTTTTCTAGTGAAGACCAAATAGTAATGGTTGATATGTCATTTGTTCAAAATTCAGTTATTGAACCAAATCAATTTTTTCTTTTTCTTTTTTTTTAGGGGGGCTAGGTCTGAGGTTTGAATTCAGGGCCCAGTACTGTCCGTGAGCCATTTTTCTCAATATAAGCACTCCACCACTTGAAGCACAGCTCCACTTCCAACTTTTTCTGGTAGTTAATTGGAGATAAATCTCATAGCCTTTCCAGCCCAGGCTGGTTTTGAACTATGATCCTCAGATCTCAGCTTTCTGAGTAGCTAGGATTATAAGTGTGAGCCACTGGTGCCTGGCTTCTTAGTTTTTTTTGTTGCTTTGGTCAAAATGGGGTGACATTGATCAAGATGAATTGTACTCACAAATTGACATGTTGAACTGAAACTCCTTTTTATAGCTACTTAAGGATAACTCAAAAAAAATGATCCTGACATATGGATTTATATATCTGTTTTCTGTAGTTAATAACACAGAAGCAATATTTTCATATATAAAGTGAAATCAATACATAGAGAACTGGAATTGCAACTAAGCAAAAGCAAACCAATATGGATAATTGACAAAAAAAAAAAACTCAATGTAAAGGAAGGCAAATGCTTCCATTATGGAATGTGGAATGTTACATGCTAGATGCATCAGAAAAGTAAATTCATGAAATTAAGTGGAAGTTTATACTCCTATTTAATGATATAAAATATTTAGCCTAAAAATAAAAAAAGATGGAAGCCTTGGTAATTCACTTTAGACATTAATGTATTTTTGAAAATCAGATACTGCATGATCCTGTACCATGTGCATATGCATTGTCTCATGTTCCCAGATCACTAAGAGAAATGAAATATGGAATGTTTTGGGTTTTTTTTTGTTTTTTGTTTTTGTTTTTTTTTTGGGTCTGGTCATGTGGCCTGAACTCTGGGCCTGGGCACTGTCCCTCAGCTCTTCAGCTCAAGGCTAGCGCTCTACCACTTGAGCCACAGTGCCACTTCCAGCTTTTTTCTTTTTTGCTTATGTGGTGCTGAGGAATCGAACCCAGGGCCTCATGCATGCAAGGCAAGCACTCTACCACCTTCCCAGCCTATATGGAATGTTTTGGGACAGAGGGAGCAAACAAAGGTAAGGAAAACATGCATGTCAGTCTGGAGAGGGAGTATACATGTTAGAAATGGGAAAAGTTGTAAGTAGTACATCAGTCAACGCTTCAGCTCATCATACATCCCAAGAAGTTATACACCTACTGAATCATGAAAAGAAAGGAGTAGCATATATTCTGTTAGCATTTATATCTATAAATATGTATTTGTATTTATAGCTTCAAAAAGACAAGGTTTCTTCTCATAAATTCAATTTTATAGATTTATGACTTTTGTTTTGACTATTCTTTAACATTCAATGTGTTTCATTTCAAAACTTGTGTTTTTCACAAAATAACATACTTCAAATAAAACTCAGGAAGTAAAAAGGTAGCAATAAGGCCTTCCAATGAAACTCATCAACCATGAGAATGTAAGATTTGAATCTTCCTATTCTTTTATTTTATAAATAAGCTTGTTAACATAGTAAAAATAATACTATGTGTATAATGAAGCTTTTTCTTCACTTAAAATATACTTACTATTTTTTGGCAAGTTATTAAGTCTTTGTAACCATTTTTTGTACCTGTATAAATGCTTTATGAGAGGTTGTGTCTACTATTCCAGTGTAGAAAATACATATTCAAATTGTATAAATGACAAAGCTGATGTAAATGTTCTGAACTCAACCACAGGGTAGGACACTGACCCTATAATCTAGATCATGAATTAGTCAAGCATAGAATCTAGACAATCATTGTAAAACATTAAAAAAAAAGAATGAAAAGAACAGAAATACTTACCTTTACCAGCTACAGGTCAGCAAAGAAAGGAGAGAGAATATTTAAATAAGTTAGGTATACACACATGCACACATATTATATGAGTAGCTGTTTAAATTTTATATTACTTTCTCAATTTCTACGGATGAGTCCAAAGGTGGATCTGACAGACTATCTGGAAAGGAGAAGAAAGAATGCTAAAGCAGCTGAGCCGGGAAGGAAGGCTCTGAACTAAAGCTAATTAGGGGCAATTCAGTGGCAATTCTCTGATGGAGGTCAGGAATAGCATTCTCCTGATCAGGAAGAAAAAAGTTTCCTTTTCTTTTGGCAGTACTGGGTTTTAAGGCCTTATGCTTGTTCCGCCGTTCTGTAACACTCCTCAGTCCATTTTTCAGATAGATTTTTGTTTTTGTCTGAGGCCAGATTTAGACCATGATCCTGCTACCTGTACCTCCTGCAAAGCTTAGATCAGCTCATGCATATGTGCGAAGTATGAGAGTAGGGAGAAATCAGTGTTCAGGAGTAATGACAATGGTGTCCAAATTTCATACAGCCTGGAATCCGGCTTGTTTCCAGCAGTCACCATATAAAAATCTCATAATTCATAGCTTATTATTTAGAATGTTAAGGTTTGTGGTCCAGAAGTGGAGAATTCTGAGATTGAAGACAGCTTCTTCTACTCAACAAAACTTAGATGCAAAGCACAAAAGGCTAGAGCCATTTATCTGCATGTCTGAGCAAAGCTTCATGATATTTTCATGAAGAAACCCACAATAAGAAATTATACTATGCTTTTTCAGAAACTGTCATCATAAAGAAGATCTTTATAGCAACTAGAAAGAAAAAAAAGAAAACTTGTATAGAGGAACAAATCCAAATGACAACACATCTCATAGGATAAACAAAATACAAGCTAGAAGAAAGGTGAGAAATTATCTTTAATGTACAATAACTATCTTTCAAATGCAGGTAAACAAAGACTTTACACATGTAAAAGAAGTTGAGAGAAATAATTACTGAAAGGACTATAATATATGAAAAGTCACAAGGAATTGTTCACAAAGCAAACTATACAAGAAAGAAATGCAAAGGGCAAAATAGGCAGGACATCTTCAAAAAAGACTCAACTTGGAGGGCTTACACCCCCAATTCTAAGAGTTACAAAGCTTCCATAATTGAGACAATACCAAGATAAACAACTTGATCAAAAGTAAACTCATTGTCAGTTGATTTTGGCGAATGCACAAAGCCAACTAAGTGGGTAATAACCTTTCCAATTCATGAGTATCCATCTGAGACCCAGAAGCAATGATGTACACGTCAACGTGAAGAAAGGTTAACTCCAAATAGGTATACAATGTAAAAGTTAAAACAAATAGTTCCAGAAGACAGTACAGGAGAAAACCTTTGTGATTCTATGTTAGGCAAAGAGTTCTTAATAATAACACCAAAAGTATATCTGCTTAAAGAAAATAGAAGCAAGATGTCCATAATCTTAACATGTAGGAGGATAAGGCAGGAGAATTGTGAGTTTGAGGCCATCATGACTCATAATACATAAACAAAAGCAAATAAGAACAAATAAACAGATGAACCTTGGCAAAATTAAGAATTTCTTCTTTTGAAAGATGATATTAAGAGATATGAAAAGACAAGCACAAATGAACTGAAAATATTTGCCAATTATGTATCTGATAAATATTGAGCCTTTAAGGAACTCTCAAAACTATATTATAATAAGAAAAAAATTGTTACAGGCTAGGCATGGTAGCACACACCTATAATCCCAGGTACTTGGGAAGTGAAGACAGTAAGATTATAGTTTGATACAAGACTGGCAAAAGCATGAGCTATTATTGAAGAAAAAAGAAAGGAAGGAAGGAAGGAAGGAAGGAAGGAAGGAAGGAAGGAAGGAAGGAAGGAAGGAAGGAAGGAAGGAAGGAAGGAAGAGGGAGGAGGGGGAAAGAACAAAAGAACCTAGTTATAAAATAGGCAAAATATTTGAAGAGAGCTAACAAAGCAGATAAATGATAATCAGATAACAAATAAGCACTTGGGGTCGGGGAGGGGGGGAGGATTGGGTGGGATTGTGGGGGGGGGGAGGCTGGGAAGGGATGTGAAGGGTAAACAAAGGAGGAGGCTGCAATGCTTGATAAGAAATGTATGCATTATCCTGCCCATGTAATTGTAACCCCTCTGTATAGTATGTTCACAAAAAAAAAAAAAAATTAAATTAAAAAAAAAAACAAATAAGCACCTAAGATGAGCATATAAGGACACCCTTTTGCAGCTGGCTCATACCTTTAATCCTAGCTACTCAGGAGGCTAAGATCAGAGGATCATGGTTCAAAGCCAGTCTTGGCAGGAAATCCCATGAGACTTACCTCCAATTAACCAATCACAAACAGAAGCTGTGGCTTAACTGCTAGAATGCAAGTCTTGATTTAAAAAAAAGCTTAGGGACAGGGCCTAGGCCCTGAGTTTAACTCCCAGACTGGCAAAAACAAATGAAAACAGCTTTTCTCAGCTAGATGCCAACGGCTCACTCCACTAACCTTAGATAATCACAAAAGTAAGATCTAAGAAAATGAATGCAAAGCCAAGAAGAGCTGATGGATCCTTGAGACTTCTTTCTCCAATTAACCATTGAAAAGCTAGAAGAAGAATGGTATAGCACCAGCCACAAGTGAAAAAGCCAAGTTAGAGCTTGAGGCCCTGAGTTCAAGCTCCACTACTGGAAAAAAGATGAGGAAGAGGAGAATATTTTTCCACATAGGCAGCCATTAGAACGTATAGTAAGATTCAACAGCAGCACCAACCAGAATGAAAAGTTTTGAAATTGGCTTAACCTAGAGGAAAAAACTGCTCTGTGGAGAAGATTGTACAAAAGTTTAGCAGTTCTGAATAAATAGAGTTGGGACAACTATTACCTAGGTAATCTATCACTGGAAGAGTAAATAGGAAAAAAAAGATGTGAATAGCACAGAATATGTAGCAATCAGGAGAATGAGAGAGATGCACACAGTGAAACATGGATGGGAATTTAAAACAGAATCCCCATGAACAAAACTACTTTGCAAGACAAAGAGCTTCACTATAGAATTATAGTTCCTGACCTAAGGAAGAGAGACTGACTTACAGAGACAGAAAAAAAAGTAAAGTTGTAAATATGCAGTTTTGCATAGGAATAAAATCAGAAGAAAGAACAGTATAAATCATCTAGTGGGAGGAAAATGACTTAGAGTAAGAGCTATGACTACTTTTATGCTATGGTAGAGGGTAGAAACTAAAATGAAGATATGGAGAGATAAAAAATTCTGGGTGAGTGTTGATGGAGTCTTGTACCCATGCACTCATGGCCAATGGATACACATCCAACCAACACTTACAGAAGTAGAGAAGCAATGCTTGGGGCTGGGCTGGGTCAGAAAGACCTAGATGAGCCTTCCAGTGTTCCCCTCACTGTGTGGTATTACTTGAGAACATTCAGCATGTTATTCTGCACCCAGGTGCAAAAGTCTGCTAAACATGATGTAAGGGAAGCAGAGGTGTTTCAACTTGAGAGAGAGAACACAGCCTGAACCTTAATACCACACGTTGTGGCTAGTTCAAGGTTATGAGCAATATAAACCATATACTCTAGGCCGGTATGGACAGGTAGCATTTAAGACATAGATGCTACTTTCAATGATTTTATAGGGATTACATTTTATATAATCCTCCCAGATTACCTGTTTACTCAGGGAATAAGGAAAGGAGAGGAGGGAAGGGGAAGTGTCCTATCTTGACTGAATTGATATCTAAGACTGAACTGTATAGAAATTCTTCACTGTTGTTTTGTAGCCTATTTGTAGGACTAGGCAGAAATGAAGAGATACTATCATGAACTTTTGTTTCCCTTTTCAAGATGACAATAGCACTAATTCAAACATAGGAATAATAATTTTTGATACACAATTAAAATTAATATTCATTATTCTTAAGTAATTTTTACAATAGTTTAAAAATGTGCTCCAGGTGAATTAAGGTAGTCTAGGAAAATGGTGTGAAGTTTTGAAGGGAAAATAATGAAAAAGAACTTATATTCACCTTTGTTTATTTGGCCTAAAGAGCCTTTAAGATACTCAGCTATGATACTGAAGGGTGTGTCAATAAAAGAAGAGAGAGTGCTTATGAAAAGTAAAGGAAGAAAGTAATGCATGTCAAGATGTTGCTAACCCAGAGAGGAATCTTGACAATTAAAAGAAAGCATTGAGGCTAAAAATAAAGGCAAATTGATTTATTACAGAGAGAACCAGAGAAGTTTTACAAAGGAGTAGAATAAGATAAGATATTTGGCTTAGTAATTATTAAAGCTACATTTGAAACTGTATTTTCCACTATGACACACTTACAATTAATCAATAAGAAATTAAAATGAACAATAGCAAGAAAGAAAAAGCCACTTGTGTTCCTGTCTTTGGGTTCATTTCACTTAACATCATCTTATCTAGTCATATGTACATAGCTTTTGACCTTTTCTGCTTGTCTCAGACATGTACTAGTTATTTCAAATAAGGGAAAACATAGGACCTATGTTTCTTTGGGCCTGGCTTACTTCACTTAATATATTTTTCTCCAGGTCTGTCCATTTCCTAACAAATGGGGCAATGCCATTCTTTCTAATGGAGGTATAGAATTCCATTGTGTGTGTGTGTGTGTGTGTGTGTGTGTGTGTGTGTGTGTGTGTGTGTGTGTGTGTGTGTGTGTGTGTGTGCGTGTATCACATTTTCTTGATCTATTCATCTGGGTTCATTCCATATCTTAGCTATGATAAATAATGCTGCAATAAACATAATTGTGATGGTACCTTCAGTATGGTCTTGTTTGTGATCATTTGGGTAAATGCTCAAAATTGGGATTGCTGGGGGGGTCATAGTGGAACTCTATGTAAAGTCTTTTGAGGAACCTCCACATTGCATATTTATAATGTACCATGTGATGCTTTGTTTCTTTGTATGTTCCTCCCCTATGGTATAATCCCTGTTTTCACTGTATTTGATGCCGGTGCTCTGCATCTTGTATATATACTTCTCTAGCTTGGGAAGGGAAAGGAAAAACAAATTGCTCAAATAGGGATACTGATTGACCCATTGTAACAATGAAATATACAAGATACTATGTTAAAAAACAAACTTTACAATTTAGGCAGGGGGGCGTGGAGGAGGGGGGAAGAAGAGAATGTAGTTGGGGAGGTGGGAGGGGAGGGAGGGGAGGGAAAAAACAAAGGAGGAGGTAACAATGCTTGATAGGAAATGTACTCATGACCTTGCTCATGTAACATAACCTCTCTGTACAGTATTTTTATAATAAAAAAGTATTATTTTCTAAAAAATTAAAAGAAATAAATTAAAATGAAAACATATAGGTCTTGATTTAGAATAGTACTCAAAAAATGACATTTGGCTTTTGGAAAAAGAATCTTGGCATTCATGATACTCTATCATTCTACAACAGAAAAAAGCTCTATTATCACTGGGTACTGTTAAGAACAAATGTACAAAATGATTTCTTCATCATCTGGTGCGCTGGAATCCTATCAATAAAAGTCTGATTTTGAAATACGAGCCGTTTTTCTACAGGACATGTAAGCTGAAATTTCAGCAAACTGAGTAACACTTGAGAAGTCTTGCATTATTTTCTTATGTCTCTTGAGATTCCCAGGAACATACCAATGCTTGGCACATCAATGATTAGAAACACAGGTGTCCTTTTCTCCAGCTGAATGTAAAAATTAGATAACTGATTCTATGACAATGAATAGGAACTATTTTAGTTAATTAGGAATCAGTGATGTAAACTAGAACACTAAATAAATTTGTCTCAATTTTGTATCTTATTAAGGTTATTAATTGATAATCAAATTATTTTTAGCACAACTTACAAAGCTGAGCATCTGCATGGAGAGTTCCTCCTTTAGGATTTAGCTTCTGGGTTTGGACTGCAGGAACTGGTTTATAAGATTGACCTGTGGCACGATACATGGCTTGAACCCATAATATTCTGTCCTGTTCATCATCAGTGGCAAATACTACAGTATCTCCTTCTTTAACAGCATTGAAAAACATCTGACCTCCTTGAAGACCTGTGGAAAAAGAAAAGTATTAATATGCGCACAATTGTCAAGTTTTAGACTTACTAACTGGCTCATGGATATCAATGGATTTGAAAATAGCTGCTTAGTTAATTTGTTCTTGAGGATCAAACCCACCATCCAAAACTTGAAGGGAAAGAGCAGCACAGATTCCACCATCCATAACTTGAAAGGAAAGCAGAGTACAGATGAAGCTTCTATATCAACTTAGAAACCATCCCTGTTCTCAGGGACACAAAGTCCATGAGACAGTGGTACTCTGTCAGACGAAATAAACACACTTTACAGAAATGATAGCGTATTCTGACATGTCATGTGCTGGCATATTTACCATCTATACATAGAAGTACATTGCTGATGTTCTCATATAATTTTTCCATTTCAGTCACTTTACGTATTTCATTTCTGTACTAAAGTATCAGAGAAGGTAAATCATGACTAAATATAACCTCAAAAGGACATAATTTGAAGGTTCGTGTTCTGCCTAGTCATCTGAGTGAAAAATGCACCTCCACTCATCAAGTAGAGCTTTAAAGTAGAGAAGACATAGGTTTCCTGTAGCCCTTCTGCCTCCATGCCTGCCAGGAAAGTGGCTCTGCTTACACTTACCTGAGTGGGGATCTGTGTAATCCACAGTGTAGCCTTCAAGCTGCATTAATTCTTGCGGTTCAGACTTCTTTTCTCTATAGCTGCACATAGCAAAAGTGTACTGGCTCACCTGGTTGTGGAAAAATGGAAAAAAATTACAGATTTCTCAAATGGATCAAATTTAGCTGTGCCTTTGACAAAAGACTCTTCAGCAACGGTGGCTCATGCCTGCAATACTAGCCAATCAGGAGGCTGAGATCAAGAGGATTGTCAGCCCTGGCATACATGAGACCCTTTCTTATCCAAAAGCTGGACATGGTGGCATTTATCTGTCATCCTAGCTATGTGGGAACTGAGATCAGGAAGTTGACAGGCTCAGGCTAGACAAAGCAAAAAATACTGGTGAGCCTCCATTTCAGAGGAAGAGGCTGGATATGCTAGCATATGCCTGTTATATCCTAGCTATGGTAGGAAACAAAACCAGAAAGATCATGGTCTGGGCATGAGCCTGGGCAGGAAGCAAGACACCATCTCAAAAATAGCCATGTATAAAAGGGTTAGAAGTACGCCCAGTGGTAAGCTCTTGCTTAGCAAACAAGAGGTCCTGAGTTCGAAACTTATTCTGCCCAAAAGAGACTTGGCTTTCCCAAATAAAAAATATGATGCAGAGTTTGCATATGAATGATTCTATTTCCATATTTGTTAAACACATTTCAGAGATCAAAGCACTTTTTATTTTTCACCGTGCAGTTAAGCCTTCCATATGTCTAGCATTTCCCAACTCAATGACTCCCTGATGAAGCTTCTGTGAATATTAATAGAAATGCCATAAAGAACTATTCTGGTGAAAGTCAGTTTGGAACTAGTAGGTTAAAGAAAAATTGGCTCCTATTACTTGAATGTTTCTTAACACCTTTAGGATGATAACACAGATTGTAAATTGAGCACAATAATAGTATTCTCAAACTCACATAATCATGTAACCACAATTAAAGCATGCTTACTACAAGTGTTTTAACTTCCCTTAAAAAGTGGACATGAATAAAAACTGGATGTTGCCCACCTGACTAGAAGAGGGATGGGTGGGGAAAGCTGGAGATGGTAAAGGAAGGGTGGAGAAAGCCAGTGGTAGCCCCGGAAAGGTCTACTCTGCCTCTCAGTTCCTCTACTGTTAACTGGCTTCTTTCCTTGGGCTGACATCTCACTTGGCTACACCCCCAGCTTCCCACAGCTCTGAACTCACCTCTCTGATAGTCTTACTTGGGCTTTAAAATGTATTCGAACTAATACTGTGTCCAGGGAGAGAAAGTACCATCAGTTCAGTGTGAGTCAAAAGTTCACCTAGGCAGCAAAGAATGCTCAAATCCTACGTTAGGCAAACCCTTGGAAGCTCACCCCAAAAAGAAGGAAAAAGGTGCTGTTCCCAGCAGGAGAAAGAGATGTTTGGTGGATTAATAACCATCTAAAAGCAAAATATCTGAAGACACAGATTCTGTAGAAATAGATTAATGTGAATTATTTCACCTTTCCATTTTAAAACATGAAGTAAAATTAAAGAAACAGAAGAATATCTTTCAAGATACAAAGATTAATTCAAGAAGACCCTGAGGGAGGCCATTATGAAAAAAATTAACATGAATTACACTTAATGAACAGAAGCCCTTAAGCACACACATTGAGATTTCCTGGAGAGGAAGAAATATTGCCTCTAGTTAGAACTCTGAAGAAAGTGGATTGATCCAGTAGTAAATGCTGTACTGTTTTGTATGCATTCTTTTAATCTAGAGAAATCTCCTCAAATCACAGGCCAAGGAAACAACTGGACAAATGCTCAAAGATGTATATATAATGAGCTCACTAACATGTTGCATGGAGACATACTTGAGTACTTTGGTTAAAATACATTATGGCATGCAGTACAGTATAATTCAGTATAATACTGAGTCCTTAAAAGAAATAAGATGATATTTTTCCTTAGGTGCAAACATTTCTAAGATAAAGTATAACATACAAAAATCAATGTTAAAGAAAAGTAAATGCTAGGGCTGGGAAGTTGGCTCAGTGGTAGAGTGCTTGCCTTGCATGCATCAGGCAAGGGTTCGATTCTTCAGCACCATATAAGCAGAAAAAGCCAGAAGTGGCACTGTGGCTCAAGTGGTAGGGCACTAGACTTGAGCTGAATAGCTGAGAGACAGCGCTCAGGCCAAGAGTTCAGGCCCCATGACCAACAAAAAAAAAAAAAAAAAGGAAAGGCTTTCATTGGCAAACATTGTACATATTAAGGTATTTGCAATGCTGATTATTAGGTGGTAAGATTATAGGTGATTTACAATTATTTTTCAGTGTTCTTTCCTTTTTTCTAAAACAATAGGAGTGAATTTTGATAAATAAGAATAAAGCTATTAAAATGAAAACATTAAGTTTTATTGGAAAAAGCAACACGGATGCCTCTTAATGCTCATTCCTACTACATTTCTTTTCCTTCTCTTTCCTCATTTTACAGGTGAATGATGAATGCACTTCTCCGTCATGAAAGCATAAGGCTGACAAATGGATGCTACCAGCTCCCATAAGGTTCCAGTTTCCTTCTGTCAAAATACCTGATTGTGGGAGCTAGGACTAAGACTCACTGGCAGGATGCTTGACTAGCATGCACAAGGCCCTGGATTTAGTCCTTCGTTTTACAGGAAAAGAAAGCCTCTTTATACATGTGTCTTTTTTGTTGTTGTTGTGGAGGGGGAGCTAATGGTAGAGGTGCAATGGTACAGGATAAACAACAGTGCACTATTCTAACGAGGAGCTAATTTTCTGGTTTGGGCACAAGACTCAAATGGTAAAGCATTTGCATAGCCAGTATAAGTACCTTAGTTCAATCCCCAGAAAAAGTTCAATAATGTATTATCCTGAATATCTGTGCCCTACAGTTTGATGGAACATGAGAGCTTTTGGTATCACTTATCTTTGCAAAGCCTGGTGCTTTCAATCTTTATGTATTTTTGCCAATTTCAATGTGTGGGCAACAATATCTTACTGTTCTTTAGGTTTATAATTTCTATGGCCAGTGGGGCTGAGAATATTCCCTTATGTTGATTAGTCCTGTGAGCTTTCCTCTTCTTTTTCAGAGAAAGTCTTTATCAGTTTACATTTCACACCCCTGTGCCTGCAATGGGTGAACAAGCCAATTCCTGAGATACCCTCCAGGGATATGTCCTATTGTTTTCGTGAAAAGTATGTGATTTCTTTTTTTTTTTTTTTTTTTTTTTTTTCTTTTTTTTTTTTTTTATTGTAAAGCTACTATACAGAGGGTCACAGTTACATGAGTGAGGTTATGAGTACACTTCCTCTTGAACATTGTTACCCCCTCCATTGTTTTCCCCCTACCATCCCCTCCCTCCCTCCCTTCCCCGAGGTTCTTTTTTTTTTTTTTTTTTTTTTTTTTGATTGTGATTAAATGATTACATAATTTCAAAGTCACAGGTTCATTCTAACTTCCCTGGAGCAAATTGTCTACCACAGTCTGTAATATATAACAGTGTTCACATGTTATATACCATATTTGTGATCAGCAGCATGAGGATATTTAGTAGTGGTTCAACCAGATGAGCGGGAGTTCTTTGTTTCTTAAGTCCTGTTAGTTTTGTCGTATCACTAACCTTTTGGATTTAGCATCCACTTATGAGGGAGACCATGTACCGTTTGTCTCTTCGTTCTTGGCTTACCTCGCTCAACATGATTCCTTCTAGCTCCATCCATTTCCCTGCAAATGCCATTATTTTGTCATTTCTAATGGCTGCATAATATTCCATTGTGTATAGATACCACAATTTTTGGATCCATTCATCTGTGGTGGGGCACCTAGGTTGTTTCCATATCCTAGCTATTGCGAACAGTGCTGCAATAAACATGGAGGTGCACGTGTCCTTGTATATTGGTTCCTGTTGTTCAGGGTAGATGCCTAGAAGTGGTATGACTGGGTCGTAAGGGAGGTCAATCTTTAGCTTTCTAAGGACCCTCCAGACTGCTTTCCAAAGTGGTTGTATAAGTGTACATTCCCACCAGCAGTGTAATAGGGTTCCTCTTTCTCCACATCCCCTCCAGCATTTGTCGTTGGCTAATTTGTGGATGTGGGACATTCTGACTGGGGTAAGGTGGTATCTCAGGGTTGTCTTTATTTGCATTTCCTTCACCACCAAGGATGATGAACATTTCCTCATGTGTTTCTTTGCCATTTTTATTTCTTCATTTGAGAAGTCCCTCTTTAGTTCCCTTGCCCATTTAGTAATTGGTTTGTTAGGTTTGGGAGGGATTAGTTTCTTGAGTTCCCTGTATATACAGGATGTTAACCCCTTGTCTGATATATTGCTGGTAAATATTTTTTCCCAATTAGTTGGTTGTCTTTCTAGCTTAGTTGCGATAGATTTAGCTGTGCAGAAGCTTTTTATTTTAAGGTAGTCCCATTTGTCGAGTCTCTCTCCAACTTGTTGTGACCCTGGGACTCTGTTCAGGAAGTTCCTTCCTGTGCCTATTAGTTCAAGTGTCTCTCCTACTCTGTCCTGCAGTAGTTTCAGAGATTCAGGTTTAATGTTAAGGTCTTTAATCCATTTTGAGTTGATGTTGGTGCATGGTGATAGGCTGGGGTCCACTTTTAGTTTTCTGCATGTGGCTGCCCAGTTTTCCCAGCACCAGCGGTTGAAGAGGCTGTGTTTCTTCCATTGTATGTCTTTGGCTCCTTTGTCGAATATCAGCTGGCTGTAGGCCTGTGGATTTATATCTGGATCTTCTATTCTGTTCCATTGGTCTTCGGGTCTGTTTTTGTGCCAGTACCATGCTGTCTTTGTGATTATAGCTCTGTAGTAGAGTTTGAAGTTCGGCATGGATAGCCCTCCCATATTGTCTTTATCCCCTAGAATTGTTTTGGCTATTCTAGGTCTTTTGTTGTTCCATATAAATTTTTGGACTGTTTTCTGTATTTCAGTGATGTACGTCATTGGGATTTTAATAGGAATTGCATTGAATTTGTATATTAATTTTGGAAGTATCACCATCTTTACTATATTAAGTCGGCCTATCCAGGAGCATGGGAGGTCTTTCCATTTCCTAGTGTCTTCTGCAATTTCTTTCTTTAACTTTTTATAGTTCTCATTAAATAGTTCTTTTACATCTTTGGTTAGGTTAATTCCTAAATATTTTATTTTTTGGGAGGTTATTGTGAATGGGGTTGCTCCCTTTATTTCCCTCTCTTCCTGTGCGTTATCAGTGTATAGGAAGGCAACTGATTTTTGTGGGTTTATTTTGTATCCTGCTATTTTGCCGAAGTGACTTATGATTTCTAAAAGTTTGGGGATGGAGTTTTTGGGATCGTGGAGGTATAGTATCATGTCGTCTGCAAAAAGGGATAGTTTCACTTCTTCTTTCCCTATGCGGATCCCTTTAATGTCTTTTTCTTGCCTTATTGCCCTGGCTAAGGGTTCTAGGACTATGTTGAAGAGGAGTGGAGACAGTGGACATCCTTGCCTTGTTCCTGTTTTTAGGAGGATTGGTTGTAGCTTTTCCCCATTAAGTATAATATTGGCTATTGGTCTGTCATAAATGGCTTTTATTGTTTTTAGAAATGTTCCTTCTATTCCTATTTTCTCCAGAGCTTTTAGCATGAATGAATGTTGAATTTTATCAAAGGCCTTTTCTGCATCTGTGGCGATAATCATGTGATTCTTGACCTTGGCTCTGTTGATATGCTGGATTACATTTATTGACTTACGTATGTTAAACCATCCCTGTGTCTCTGGGATGAAGCCTACCTGATCATAGTGTATTATTTTTTTTATGTGTTTCTGGATTCTGTTAGCTAGAATCTTGTTAAGGATCTTTGCATCTGTGTTCATCAAGGAGATTGGCCTGTAATTCTCCTTTTTGGTTGGGTCTTTGCCTGGTTTGGGGATGAGTGTGATATTGGCTTCGTAGAATGAGTTTGGGATAGCTCCCTCCTTCTCTGTTTCTCTGAAGAGCTTGAGGAGTATGGGTATTAGTTCTTCTTTAAAGGTCTTATAGAATTCTGCTGTGAATCCATCTGGTCCTGGGCTTTTTTTTGTTGGAAGACTTTTGATAGCTTCCTGTATCTCATTATAGGATATTGGCTTATTTAATTGGTTAACTTCTTCTTTGCTCAGTTTGGGTAACTTGTATTTCTCTAAAAATGCATCCATTTCCGCCAGATTTTCTTCCTTTAGAGAGTATAGCTTTTGAAAGTAGTCTGTTAGAATTGTTTGGATATCTTGGGTACGTGTTGTGATGTTTCCCGTGGCATCCCTAATCCTATTAATATGGGTTTCCTCTCTTCTTTTTTTAATTAATCTTGCCAACGGGCCATCAATTTTGTTTATTTTTTCAAAGAACCAGCTTTTTGTTTGGTTTATTTTGGTTATGGTTTTCTGATTTTCTAATTGGTTAATCTCTGCTCTCAATTTGGTTATCTGGCTTCGTCTAGTAGCTTTAGGTCCCATTTTTTCTTGTTTTTCTAGCTGTTTTAGTTGCAACATGAGATTATTTACTTGGTCTGTCTCCATTCTCTTGATGTGGGCACTGAGGGCAATAAATTTGCCCCTCAGGACTGCTTTTGCTGTGTCCCACAAGTTTCTTTGTGAGGTGTTTTCATTTTCATTGAGTTCTAGGAAATGCTTTATTTCTTCTCTGATCTCTTCTGTTACCCAGGCCTTGTTAAGGAGTGTGCTGTTCAATTTCCATGTATTAGAGAAATTTCTGCGGTATGCTTTGTTATTGAGAGCTAGCTTGATTCCACTGTGGTCAGATAGGATACAGGGGATTATGTCGATCCCTTTGTATTTGCTTAAGTTCCTTGAATGAACTATGATATGGTCTATTTTGGAGAAAGTTCCATGAGCTGCTGAGAAGAATGTGTACTGTGTTGTTTTAGGGTGAAATACTCGGTAGATGTCAGTTAATTCCGCTTGAAGTATGGCCTCACTTAATTCGGTAGCTTCTTTGCCAATCCTCTGGTTGGTAGACCTGTCCTTTGGTGAGAGTGGCGTGTTAAAGTCTCCTAGTATTATCGTATTGGGATCTATTTTATTCTGTAAGTTTGAGAGCATTTGTTTAACATATCTGGGTGCACCGATATTTGGGGCATATAAGTTGATGATGGTTATATCCTCCTCTTGGATTGTTCCCTTTATTAATATGTAATGTCCGTCCTTGTCTTTCTGTACTGATTTTAATGAAAAGTTTATTTTGTCAGATATCAGGATAGCTACACCTGCTTTCTTATTGGGGGAATTTGATTGGTAGATCCTTTTCCACCCCTTCACTCTGAGTTTGTTTGTATGTTTGGCTGAGAGGTGGGTCTCCTGAAGGCAACAGATGGATGGGTCTTGTTTTCTGATCCAGTCCTCAGTTCGTTTTCTTTTAATTGGCGAATTCAGCCCATTTATATTAAGAGAAAGTATAGAGAGATGCATTGTTGTCCCTGCCATTCCGTTTTCCTAAGTTTTTCTTCTTTCCTTTCCTCCTGTGCTTGCTCAGTTAGACTTTGAGTAATGCCTGTTTGGGGCAGGTCCCAGTTCCTGGTTGCTTTCTTCAGGTTGTGTCCCCCCTCTTAGAATTCTTTGTAATGCTGGCTTAATGTTTATGTATTCATTTAGTTTTTCTTTGCTATTAAAAGTTTTCAGTTCTCCATCGAATGTGAATGCTAGCTTTGCCGGGTATATCAGTCTGGGTTGGCAGTTATTGGCTCTCAGGGCTCGTATGGTGCTTTCCCAGGCTTTTCTTGCATTCATTGTTTGTGTGGAGAGATCTGCAGTGATTCTAATTTTTTTCCCGTTGTAGTATAGCTCCTTCTTCATTTTTGCTGCATGCAGGATTGTTTCCTTATTATTCAGATCCATCATTGTTACTATTATGTGCCTAGAAGTGTTTCTCCTGGGATCTTGCTTGTTGGGTGTTCGATAAGCTTTTGTGATGTAGTTAAGATGGTCGTTTTTGAGGTGGGGAGAATTTTCATTGACTATCTTGTTAAATAGGTGTTGCATTCCCTTGCTCTGGAATTCCTCACCTTCGTCCACTCCGATTATGCGAAGGTTAAATTTTTTAGCATTATCTGCTTGCTCTTGAATTTCCCTTTGGTTTAATTTGAGTGATTTTTCCATATCTGTCACTTTTTGGTCCAGTTGGTGTATTCTGTCTTCTGTATCTGACACTCTACCTTCCATTTCATTCACTCTGTTGACCGTGGCTTCTATTGTGGTTTGCATGATGGAAATGGATCCCTTTATGGATTCAATGTTGGTTCTCAGAGTACTGATCTCACCTCTCAATGAGGTGATATCAGTATGCATTACCTCTAATTTGGCGTTTATCTCACTTCTTACTGAGGTTTGTGCAGCTTCTATTTTTGCATCCAATTTTTGTTTGATATCCTGTATATCTTTTGATAGTTCATCCTTGTGCTCTTTCAATTTCTGATCCATTTCTCGCTTTATTTCTTGAGTCATTGCCTCCAGCAACCCTTGGATGTAGTTTTTGTCTTCCATTCCTGCTTTGCTCCCACTGGGGCTCTCCCCTGCGTGGCTGCTGGCTTTTGAGGTGAGCTTGCTGTCCTGGGTAGTGGTAAACCTTGTGATTTTTCTCTGTGATTTTCGCATGGGGGTTCAGGAGACTGCTCTTCAATCTTGTTTTGGTGTGTCTGTCTTTGCTTGGTTGCTGATTCTCTATTGGTAGAGAGAGTCTGTGTCTGATCTGGATTCTGTTGGGAGCCTATTTCCAGCTGCTATTCACTTAGGATTCTCAGCTCTCTGCTGTAGCAATTCCCGCCTTTGGAAGGGTTGAGCAGCCTAGACTGCTTGTGTTTGCTCCTGCGGGTGCTCTTGGGAAGATCAGATGCTCTGGATGCACTCTCCCAAATACTGGAGTCTGCTATGGGCTCCTGATGTGTTTTTGTTTGTTTTGGGCTGGTTGTGGGCTTGAACTCTAGGTTTGGGTGCTGTCCCTCAGCTCTTCAGCTCAGGGCTGGCACCCTACCATTTGAGCCACAGCCCCACTTCTGACCCTTTTTGCTTTGTTCAGGCGCCGGTCCCCTGGCCTGGTTCCGGCCCCAGCCTGGAGCGCGCTCGTTAGGCCTGTGCTAATGTGTATACCACCTTGGTTATGCAGCCTGGAGGGCACAGTTCAAATTTCTTCTACTGTTGGTAGTCTTGACCCAGGGGCACTGTTCCTGGCTTGAGCATTTAAGCTCCCTTCCCGGGGCGCTCTTGCTCTGGCCTGGCCAGCAGAGTGTGCTCCACCGGCTGGTGGGGCTCTCGAACAGTTCCCAGTTTTAGTGGGTCCTGTGGTCCGGGTGTTGGGGTAGGGAGTCTAGGTCAGGGTCTGGGGATTCCCTCCAGCTCTGGTCTCCCTTGATGGATCCCTGTCCCCTGATGGGTACTCACCCTGTAGGTCGTCAGTTGTTGTTGCAGTCCGTCAGTTGTTGTTGCAGTCCGAGTTCAGTTGGGGTGGTTGCGGGCTGGGTTGGGCGGCCCCCCGCCGGGTCGTTGCGATCGCGACAGGTCCCTTTGTGGCGCTGCTGGTGCCGGGCGGCTTTGGCGGGATGGAGCCTCTCCGCTCCGGTGGAGAGTGATGGGTGGGGTGGGATCCTCCTGGAGACTCCCGGCTGGTAGGTTTCTCTGTTCCTGGCGATCTGCTGTTCTGCAATCCGGTACCTGGTGATCTGCAAGCAGCCCCCTGTGTCTCTGTGGCTCCGGCAGCCCCTGCCGGGCCGGCTGGCCGGCGGCTTGGCGCACTGCCGCGCGGCCAGTAAAGGTTGGGGGAGGGGTCTTCGCTCTTCTCTGTTCTGAAATTCTTCTTTTCCTCTCTTTCTTTTTTTGTTATTTTCCACCTCTGGTTTTTCTCTGAGTGTTCGTCTTTTTGTTGTTGTCGGTCTCTTGGGGAGATTAAAGGTTGGAACTCGAACTCTCTTTTTGGTTGGAGAGAGCTGTGGCGTTTCCCTACTGCCCCGTCGCCATCTTCGAGTGTATCATTTCTTTTTTTCTTAAATAATTCATAATATGATTATTGTTATTGTAAAGGGATTACAGTTAAAGTCAGGTAATGAGTACATTTGTCTTTGAACAGTGTCACACCTTTCCACACTTTCTTCCTGTTTTTCCTCTTTCTGACCCCACCCACAAATTGTATATCTCATTCTCAACATATTCTAGTGAGTATCACTGTTGCATTTGTTCACCCCTTTCCCACCCTTTCTGTATGTCCTCTCTCTTCCCTCCCAAAGACAGATAAACTAATAGAAAAGACAAGAGGTAAGAAAACAAAGAAAGCAACAAAGAGGTCTCTAGACATTCATACACAGTGAGACCAAAGGATATTCTTAGGAGAGAAACACAAAGGGTCAACAGCTATGATAAATAATATTTATCAAAATGAACTTCCTTCTGTGATTTCCTTTTAATGGCCTAATCCCTTCAGCAGGCCCTCTTGCCTTTATTTATTTATTTTTCTGGACACACTGCCATATTTTCAAGTCTTTCGACTATGCTTTTTTGGCTCACAATTCCCACTATAAGCTTAGTCAAAAGCATCCAGCAAAATGCGTGTCACATTTGACTAATGTGCTGCCTAAATTTCCTTTACCAAATTTATTAGTCCATCACCTTCAAGTTCATTTTACCTCAAGTTTCAGGGCATGGATAAATTCTAGAGAAACTCTTCACTATAATGTAACACGAATAGCACCATTCCTAAATAGAGCCGCTTTTCCTATATGAAACTTCATGAAAACTGTCTTTGTTGACTACGTAACTATCAATATCTTCAATTTCCGAGCTCCCACCAGAATTACCTAATGAACTCTGTGACAAAATACTGGGACTTCTTTGACCTGTATCTTCAAACCTGTATCTTCCAAATTCCTCTCACAGACACTTCGGAAGTCTTTGGGCCCACATGATCAGTTTTAGTTCATGGTGACTAAATATTTAAGCAATATATATACATATGTAGGTGTATATACCACATTTTCTTGATCCATTCATTTACTGAGGAGCATATGGGTTGGATCAGTATTTTAGCTATGGTAAAAAAATAGTTGTGCTGGTAGCTTTAGTGTGGCCTTGTTTGTGGTCATTTGGGTAAATGCCCAGAAGTGAGATTTCTGGGTTTTAGGGGAGTTCTATGTGTAGTCTTTTGAGGAACTTCCATACTGCTTTCCAGAGAGGTTGAACAAGTTTACACTCCTACCAACAATGTAGTAGCATTCCCTTTTGGCCACATCCCCCCAGCATCTGTTGTTATTAGATTTCTTGATTATGGCCATTCTAACTCAGGTTAAGTGGAATCTTGTTGTTTTGATTAGCATTTCTTTTATGGCCAGAAATATTGAACAATTCTTCTTATATCTATTGGCCATTCTTATTTCTTCTTCAGAGAAATCTCTCTTTAAGTATTCAGTCCACTTATTAATGGGTCATATTAAGTGAAGTAAGCCAGACCCAAAGAAACATGTGTCCCATGGTCTTCCTTATTTGTTATAATTAGTATATATCTAGGATAACCTTAGCAGATGAACAGAATAGCTCAACAGCTGTGCACTTATGGACATATAATGATGCTAAGAGAAATGAACTCTAAGACACAAGAGGTTTTTCTTTGTTGTTGTTTTTAATGTACTATGTGATTTCTTTTTCTTTTGTGTTTTTTTTCTCCCTATGGTTTATCTCTTGTCACTGTATTTGATTTGGTACCCTGGGTATTGTATATATGTTTATCTGAACTAGGGAAGGGAAGGGGAACAACAAAATGGTGAGAAAAAGGACAAAGGGGGAACCTATGCAACAGCGATCCAATATGTTGGAAATAATCTCTATTACTTGGGGGTGGGTTTGATTGGGAGGGAGGGAAAAAGGGAGAAAAATGAGGGAAGGGGTAACAAATTAGTCAAGAAATGTAATCACTACCTTATTTATGTAACTGTAACCCCTCTGTACATCACCTTGACAATAAATTTTTTATAAAAAGGATTTAAGGGAGAAAAGATTTACTTTAGGTTAGGGTCTATACGTTTCAGTCTATCATAGTAGGGAGAGCAAGGCAGACTAGAATAGCTAAAATTTTGTGTGGAGGGAAAAAGAGAGCGCACACGCGCATGCACACACACACATACACACACAGGATGAAGAGAAAACGTGTACACTAGCAGACTCGCCTTCTTTCTATTGCATTGAGCTGGTGTTTATGGGATGGTGTTGCTCACATCACCAAGGGCCAGTAGGTCTTCCCTCTTTTTAGTTGATCACCCCTGGAAATGCTCTCACAGACACATTTAGAAGTGTGCTTTGCCTCAGTACTTAAGTATTGAAACGCAATGACAACTAAGATTACTCATCAAAGAACTATTTAGACCTACTCTATTGCCTAGTAATTGGTTCTTTTAAAAGAAATTGATATTGTATATTTGCTTTAAAAGTTCTGGATAAAATTGGGTGTAAGTGGCTCACACCTGTAATACTAGATACTCAGGAGAATGAGGTTCAAAGTCAGCCTGGGCAGAAAATTCCATATGACTCTTGTCCCCAATTATCCGGCAAAAAGCCAGGCTGGAAGCATGGTCCAAGTGATAAGGTGCCAGCCATATACAAAAAAATGCTCAATGAGCGTTCAAGGCAGAATTTAAGTCCCAGAACCAGGAAGAAAGAAGGGGAAGCTCTAGAATAAGACAAGGAAGTCCACATTCACCACTTGTGTCCAGTATAGGTTGGCAAGTCCTAAGAAGACCAACTAGGAAAATAAAGAAATATAAGGCATCTTCCATGAAAGAAATGAAGAAGTTAAATTGTCTGTGCTTACAGATGACATAGTACATATAGAAAACCCTACAGAGCCTATTAGAACACTGGTTAAACCAATAAATCAATCCAGTAAGTTATAGGATACAAAGATAACACAAAATAAGTAAAATTTCTCTCTATACATCAATAATGACTAAACTGCATAAAGTATTTTTTAAAATAGAGTTTACAGTAACAACAGTAAAAATATAAACTACATTGGGATAAAATGTGCGTAATTTATTTTTGCAACAAAACCTACTCAACATTGACAAAAGAGATCAAGGAAATGCAAAGGGGAAGATACCTCTTTTGTTTTAGAAGAATTAGTATTATTAAAATGTGTATATTCTTCAAAGAAATTTTCTATCTTGAATCTGTAGAGATTCCATAAATATGTAAGTATCGTTCTTTATTATAGTGGGAACTATTTTTAAAATCTTGTTTATTTTAACGCCTCAGAATATAAAGTACAGATGGGAGAGTAACAAAACACCACTGACGAGAAACAGAGCTATCACTGATGCTCAACTGTCACCTGACTCCTGAAACAACTAAAAGAAGTGTAATCTGGCCCTTGTAATACATGGGTTCCAGGGGCAACTTTCTATTAATATGATTGTTCTAACTCACTGATTTTCATTGTTTCCTTAAATGACACCATATTTCATTCTTCTTTTGATTCCTCAAGCATCTCCAAGAGAACCTAGTTTCTTTTTCAAGGTCTTGCTAACTTACATTCCCAAGACTGATTCTAAAAATCACTCACAGTGTAAAACTGGGTGAATCTTTTTGTACAATGTTACCTTCTTGTAGCTCCTGTTTGCTAGCTGGTGTCCAGACAGTGCTTGATCTGGGGACATTGTACTCTGTGCAGTCAGTTGACAGTAATAGCTGAAGTATGCTGCTGAAAGATTACGTATAGGAACTAAAGGCTTACCCTGCACCCTGGGCTCCTGTTAGGGGAAATCCTACTGCCTTCACTTGATCACCAACACCACTATGTGCCAGGGAATTACCCAAACAGGTGGCCTGGCCAGCTCTGATCCAGGATTAACTTTCATGCACAGACTTCCTTTTTGTATTACTGAACAAAGCTTATACACATTTCTAGAAAGACATTGAAAAATCTCTGATAGAAAGTGCAACAAAATCATAAATATTGAATATTCTTGACCAGTCTACTCTTAGTAACTCCATGAAGCATAGATTTGCTGAGAACTGGGGACAGCTGAGGACATCATTAAATTCCTTCTCAGCATCACTCCTTCCCACAGGGTACCTTAACTTCCGCTGGTGTGGTCCTACAAGGTACCTGCATCTGGTATAGAAAATCTCCCATTTTGTTCTCAACTGACAACCTGTTCGACACCTGTCCATTTCCACGCATGTAAGTGCTAGCTATGAGATCTTAAGAGACCACAGCTTTCAAATTTGTATGTCATATTCCGACTGCAGGGATCATGTTAACAGCTGGCAGCTTAGCAACTGCCAACATCTAATTTCAGTAAAGATTAAGGCTTTTAAAATCCTTAGCTGGAAATGTTCTTGGCAGAGGCCAAAGGTGCTGTTGGAGGTTTTGTGTTTTTTTTTTTTTATTCAAGATCTTAATTTAATCAACAAAAATGAACATATCTTCAAGACTCTGAAATATCTGAAAGGAATACATATTTATTATTAACTATCTTGATCAAATGGTATAAGAAAGATCCAGCAATCACTGTACAAGTTAAAGAATGGAAAAGTGATGTTTATAAAAATATGCTTCAGGTGATCTGCATATATTCATTACTTAGCAAGTATGTAGCTAGCTCTTAACCTAGGTACCAGGGCATGGTAAACAGACTAGAAGGAGGATAACAACATTATTTTAATGGGGTGGCATACACTCGAGGAAGAATAGGGAGAAACATATAAAGGCATCAATAAAAACATCATCTGAATCGGAATTCTGGATATTTGAAACCAAATATGGCCAGATGCTGATGACTCACACCTGTAATCCCAGCTATTCATGAATCTGAGATCTGAGGACTAAGGTTCAAAGCCAACCAACACATCAAAGTCTTGTAAGACTCTGAACTTATTTCCCTAAGAGGAGGCACAGAAATGGAGGGACAAAAGCTCAACAAATACAGCAATGCTACTCACTGGACACTATGTTGAAAATGAACTATCAACTTGGGGGTGGGAGCAGAGGGAAAAACTGGGAGAGAGCAAGGGAAGGATAGGGGACCATCATCCCAAAGGAAATGTACTCTTTGCCTGAATTTTGTAACTGTAACTCTTCTACTTTCAATAAAAAAATAAAAAAATATTTAATTAAATAAAAAGACTCATTTTGAAAAAACTAGCAAAAAACTACAAGTGTGTGTGTATGGGTGGGGGGTGGCGGCTCCATGAGTAGCTCCATGAGTAAACCAAGTACAAGCACTGCACATAATGTAGATCAGAAGTTTAGAGGTGAATAGATGCTTCTTAGTGATAGGAAGGCTTAGGGCCAGAGTATACAGGGTCTTCTCTAAGTGGTGTCTATTGGCTATTCTAAGGGCAACAGGAAATTGCTGGAAGGATTTTTGTGAAAATTGTTACAATGTGTTGTGCTTTGAATATATTCTGGCTATTGGTGTTAGGAGAGTGTTGGACTAGGTGTGGGGTGTGGAACGCTCGTATGATGCTGCTACTGCAGCGTTCTATGGGAAGACAGCGGTGGCTTCAACCAGCCTGTAATCAGAGAAGAAGAGAAGTAAATATCAATAATGCACTGCTGTGGCTATAAGATCAAAATATTTTCTGATGACATGGAGGTAAGGTAAAATAGAAATCAGAGATGGCACACCTACGTTTTCTTTGAGTATGTTCACATGTAAGTACATTACTGGTTTGTACAGAAGTTTGACAGGGACCCAAATTAAAGGAGAGATGCTAATTTGTTAGAAAATAAATATGTAGTCAGTATTAATTCTATGGCAGGCACATTATTTGTGCTGGGGATTGAATGAAGATGAATGGTATGAGTACATCCATGTACATGATGATATATACACACAGTCTTCAAATAATGTCTTTTAAAGCAATTTTCAAAACACATTAAGCTTACATAAATTTAATTCCAACTTTCTAATATAGGACAATTGGCATAGGCCTCTCTTTCTTATAACTATGAGATATATAAGAACAGTTATCATTTTTTCCAACAAGCATTTTTTTCTTAAAGAGAACACTGGCTATAAACAAGAGAGATTTTTGCATCAGGAACAGTGACTGATCAGTATACAACTGCCCTTACTAAAAATTCAGACCTACTCCTATTCCACATTATTTCCTTTTATAATGTTAGCTTTTGAGATATAAGTAAAGGCTCACTGTAGAGTATTTTTCAGGAGTTTTTTTTATTATCACTAGCAAATCATACAAGTTATGATAGCCATCATTATCATTTATTTTTTTCTGTGAGAAACCCAATTATCTACTGGTTGGCACACACCTGTAATCTCAGCACTAGAGGATGGAAGTTCTGGGGCATCCTGGGATACAAAGAGAGACTGTCTCAAAAAAAGATAAGGAAAGAAAAATAACAAAATCTGCTATTGCAAAGAAAAAGGCTATTCTAAAATTGAATCTAAAATAAAAATTAAATTTTCATATTGTTTTGCTCCAAAAGAAACTCTGTAAGCAAAACAAAAAAAATCAAATTTCTTTTCCACTAGGTAAAAAGAGACTTAATATACAATTATCTGGAAAAAACACATGACCAATGAAAAATTACAGAAGTATGGAATGGTTCCATTAGGAAGGATAGAAGAGTATCTGTGCACACTCATATAATGACACAAATTTTGGTCTTGGCGACTCAGATATTTTTGAGAGTAAAAAGGGAATAAGGCCCAGTACCGGGGTCGGAAGATTGGGGAGAGCCATTTCATTTTCTACTATAAAACTGTATGGCTTGATAATAGACTACACTAATCAAATTAAAACATATAGATACAAAGCCACTGTCATGTGATTTTCTTTTTTTAAGATTTTTATTTTATTTTATTGTAAAGGTGATGTACAGACGGGGGTACAGATATATTTCAACAAATGGTGCTGGCAGAATTGGCTATACACGTATAGAAAAGTTAGATTTGTTATATATCACCCTACACCAGAATCAATTCCAAATGGATCAAAGACTTCAAGGTAAGAGCAGACACCTTGAAAATATTACAGGAAGGGTTAGGGGAAACACTAGGGCTCCTTGGCACAGGTTGAAACTTCCTAAATAAAAATCCAGAATCACAAGAAATCAAAGAAAGGCTAGACAAACAGCTTCTGCGTGGCAAAACTCATAGCTAGCAAGATCAATAGAAAGCCCACAGATTGGGACATCTTCACTAGCCATACAACAGACAAGGGCCTTATATCAAAAATATATTTAGAGCTCCAGGAATTAAACCCCTCAAAAGCAAATCCTCAAAGAAAGAACCACCCCATTAGAGATTTCTTTGGAGAGGAAATAAAAATGGCCGATACCTGAAGAAATGCTCAATATCTCTGGCCATAAGAAAAATGCAAATCATATTATTTTCTTGATGTGACAGAAGTGTGTTTATTTACTTCCTACTATCCTACTGTTCAGAACAAACATCAGCTGATGTCCCAAACTAACCTTGATCCCTATAAACTGACTTCACATTCTGCATGCAGGAAATGGTATAGTGACACAGGAGTCTGCTCTGCCTCAATGGACCTGCACGAGTGCTGGAACTTTCAGAAACCAATAAGGCAGAGGCAGCCATTCCTTTATGTTCAAGGCAAATCCTGAGGGCATCTTGCTAACAGCGCTCATATGTCTGCAGCATGCACAGATCACTCAGTGGCAGTGGCATGGCTGACTGTTTACATCCTGTGCCAACTCAGCTGATATGTAATTAACATTTTGTCTTGAGAGCCTGCTGTTGTTTGTACCAACTTCAAGTCATGATTCTGACACACTGACAACAAGCAGGGAACACTTGATACAGGGCCAAAACAACATACTACTTCAGTTTCTAGGCATGTCATGCAGGAAGTGGCCATCTTGAGCAGAGGGCTCTTCATGCCATCACTCCCTGGCTATTTCTCTAATGTAGCAACATTGCTTTGCATGTTATGATCTGAATGATCCACAGCGATTATTCATCTGTGTGGCTTTCTTCATGGTAGTGTTCACATTAATCAGTCAAGAGGAAATAAGAGCTTTGCGTCTATAGTCAACAGAGCTGGATTGGCTTGACTCTAACCTATGGTAAATGAATCCTAGGAAAATTATATAATTCTTAGTTGTTCAAGGAGGATCACAATAACACTTATGGTTAAACAGTGTTAAATAAGTCCTGCTTTAAAAATGCTTTACATAAATGTGTGCCACAAAGTAATTGCTTAAAAAATACCAGGTTACAGGTAGAAATGATTATGTTACTGTTTAAGTGCTTCAGAATTTTTGCAGTCGTAGTATTTAATTTTCCTCTGAAACTAGGAAAATTGAAAGGGTAGGTTGGGTTGGGGGATGGGTTGGGTTGGAAGAGATAGGGAAAATGAAAGAGGGAGCATTGATCAAGCTGCATTGCACTCATAAGCTGATTTGTTGAATGGGAACTCCTTTGTACAACTGCTTAAGATAATAAAAATATAATAATAAAAAGATTTTTGGCTATATTGCAGAATATATAATACTTGACATATATATATATATATATATATATATATATATATAGTAATTTGAATAGGTGTTAGCAGAATACAGAAGAGATCATTACATTTGGTTAAACCATAAATAAAAATTTAAAGCTACCAAATACTTTTATTATAATGACTAGTTTCATACATCTTTTATACCAATGATACTAAGTCTCAACTACCTAAACTTAATATGAAAAAAATCTGGGTAAGTATAATTTTGTTAAGACTTCCAGTATGCTTTTAAAAAATGACTGTTCTAGTTTGATTTAACCCAAAATTTATGTTCATTAAAAATATGGTCTCTTAGAAAATATTAACTTATTTATTATTATAACTGTAAAGACCCTAAATGAGAATGCAAAACTAATCTTATTAGGAAACGCCACAAGTACCTAACTTGAACAAATGATTTACTTTCTCATATTTTGACTCTAATTCAAATAGACATTTGTGCCTCCAATTCCAATGTTTATATGAGTCTTGGGAAAGTCTTTTCACCTCAGAGGCTCCTCGAGTGTTCACTTCGAACAATGACTTTGCAGCTGGCCAAACTGGACTCTCAGTCAATTTTTATGACTATAAATTCCTGGCTGATGTCTGGGTCTCCAGTTATATCGCTCATATAATCCACACTCACAAGTGGTGATGAGATTCACATTATCACCAGAGCACCATTCTGCCGATGGCAGCAGCAGACACAGCGGGGCATACTGTCCTCCCTAGGAATAATGACTCCTTCACCTTTCAATAATGCAGCCTGCAGGTATGGACCTACAAGCTGTGTGTGGATAGAACAAGAGCTGTCTTTAAAAATACTAATAAAAACTACCCGATTCCTCCCAATAGGTCATTCTCATTGAATCTCCATATATATCCATCTTGATTTTGAAGTAAAAGCATTCAATTTGTCTTTCCATTACAGTTGGAATTGAAAAAGAAGATTCAATTGTGTTTGAAACTTCAACAAGTTGTCAGTGTTGGCATGTATATTTCCAAACCTTTGGGGTTTTGAATATGGGGTTCTCTGTGTGACTAGGAGTCTACATATGCACCTATATTGTGTGTAATACATATTGATATGACTTTAAAGATAATGTTATACATAGAATAAATCCAAATTTGTTATGCTCATGGTGGTATTTTTTCCCCTAAATTTCAATTATGGAGCATATGGGCTTACCACCTACTTTGATTTAAATTGGATTTTCCCTTTTAAAATGTCAAATTCATATTTTAGTTATCTGCAGATTTTCCGGTTTCACAGTTAATCTTCCCTAAAGACAGATCAATTTGTGATCTCAATGTACTCTAATTCCTTCTGTCATTTCTAAACTCTAGTGAGTGATAATCAAAGTATTCCTGTTGGTGCTGTAACTTTTGACTTTTGAGATCATGTGCTTGAAAGGAAGATAAGGAGCAAAGATGACCTTAAATCTTACCTGGTAAAAAGCACAAAATTCCCTATAACCTCTCAATACTGGTCTAAGAAACCTATCTTTCAGTTATCAGATTGTTATCAATACTGAAAACAATCCATATATTAGAATTTTTTCAGCCCACAGATATTTTGCAAGTTTTGCAGACTTAGGCTCTCTATTAAGATATTTAAAACATAGTGATAAATTCAAATGATCTTTTAAACATTTATGGTTACTGGATTAACCTAACACACACACACACACACACACACACACACACACACACACACACACACACACACACACACACACAACCTCCACTACTAAACTCTGTTTACTATGAATTAGCTAAGTCTGCTCCCAAACTAGTTTCACCCAGTAACATTCTCTACTAAATGCATGAAATTAACTAAAAATTAAGATTTTGCTTCTATAAAAAAATCAGTCAAATGGCTCACAAGGATCTGACAAAGACATTATCACTAGCGCAAATTTGTCAAACCAAGAAAGGACTAAAATAAACAAGATAGGAATTAAAATAACCAGAAAAATAACAATTAAATTGCTCTGTAAATGCATTTAAATTCTTGTGTCAAATTCTTGTGGGTATAGGATTTGGAAGGCAGATCACTGAGAACTTTGAACAGGGTAACTTGACTTAAAGCTTAAAACTTTATATCCATAAATGATCTCTCTCTCTCTTTCTGTGCATATACTTTTGATTGTTAGTGAAGAAAAAATAGACTGTCTCTCTGCCATGTTGACAAAATTATTTTTGACTGAAATTTTACACTTTTCATGAAGATGCCATGTTATTATGAGACATCAATAAAGTAATTTTATCCAAGAATTGATGGATGGCTACATCTCTGGAAGATAGCAAATGTTAGCATCCCTTTCCGGACATTTCACCATGTCATTTCTGACCAGCCCAGTTAAGCTTGCTTAATGTGTAGTAGGAATCAATGAGATTCTACAGACTGTGTTGTGTTAAGAATTCCAAGAGTGAGACTCTGTTTCTGTATTTCCACCTTGGCATAGAATGACTAATGCTTAGAGCATTATGTTTCAAACATATATATTTTAACTGAATGAGTATAATTTAGGATCAAAGCTTATGTGCAATTTTAACAAGTTCTCCAAACATATATTCCAATAAGCTTCTCAGGTGCAAAATTCAGTCCCTAACAAATAGCTGTCAAGTTAATTTAAAAACATATTTCTGTGAATAAGTAATATGGCATATCTGTCCAAATGAGGAATTAAATGGATAATATCTAGTTATGGAATATCAGGATGCTGCTGCTGTGTGCATGGAATTGTCTCAGGATCTACAATCCTTTCAGTGGGTCTTCGAGGTCAAAACTATTTTACCACAATATTCAGAAGGTTTTTTGCCTTTTTCACACTTATTCTCTCATGAGTGTTGAGTGGAGCTTTCCAGAGACTACATTTCATCTGATTTTGTAAAAGGGTGAACACAAAAGCCAACAGGAGAAAAAAACAGAGCTACATTCTATTGCACCACACCATGTAGAGAAAGATACAAAAGCCAAAAAACAATAATCGCTTCACTAATTGGTTTCCAGGAGTGAACAGGTATTTCAAATAACATGTTTATTTAGTATGTAAAGTTTAGTTTATTTGAAGTAAAATGTTTTATTTTTAAGATAAAGTATTTGAAATTATGTCATTTCCATTTCAACTATGGGAACTTGATCAATGTAACCCAGACAAATATATATTTGAGAATCATTGTCTTTGAGTGAAGAAAAAGAAGAAACAGGAAGAAAAAGAAGTGACTGACCTGGACAAGAACAAAGTAACGTTTTTTCCATCTTTTCCAAACCTTCTGCCCAAGGGCATAGAGATATCTGGTAAGAAAGACAAGCAAAAATAACACTTTACATAAAATAGATACTTTTGTGGTTCTATAGGGTCACATTTGCCGGGTAAAGAACAAATTGAGTTTATTTGGAACTGAGGTAACCTGCAGGTTCTGTGTGACAAAGTGACTGAGTGTTATTCTAAGTTCTTGAAAACAAATTGGTTTAGGTGGCTTATCCATTTGTCAGTCCTACCACAAATCAAGTGAAGTAGCAGTTAGAAAAGATAATCAAACAACCAGTTGGAATTATATTCGTATCCTCCCCTCTTGAGGAAGATCACAGCGGGCATGATACGGAATGCTTTAGTTCTTAGACGACAGAGCTGAGGAGAGTCTCCTGAGGAAGAGCCAGTCACAGAGTGAATAGCTAGGTGGCCACAAGACATGCCTGCACCAATGCCAGCTCCACTCCTGGCCCTGTCACCTGTCAGCACTGGATTTGCTCATTTCCAAGGGCCCTGCAGAACATCACCTTAGAATCTCTCTGACTTAGGGAAGCCTCTCATGCCATGGCTTTGATTTTTTTTTCTTTTGGGGGTGCTGGGATTTAAACTTAGGGCTGCATGCTTGCTGCACTCTTGCTACCTGAATCACAACCTCAACACTTTTTGCTTTCATTACTTTTCAAATAGTTCTTTTCCCCAGGACCGGCATGAACCACGATTCTTTTTTTTTTTTTTGGGTCCGGTCGTGGGGCCTGAACTCTGGGCCTGGGCGCTGTCCCTCAGCTCTTCAGCTCAAGGCTAGCGCTCTACCACTTGAGCCACAGCGCCACTTCCAGCTTTTTTCTTTTTTCTTATGTGGTGCTGAGGAATTGAACCCAGGGCCTCTGGCATGCAAGGCAAGCGCTCTACCACTGAGCCACCTTCCCAGCCCTGAACCACGATTCTTTTATTTATATTTTCTATACAGTGGGATGAGTGGCACATACTACCATACCCTGTCTTTTTATTAGTTGAGATTGGGTCCTCCTGTCTGAAATTATCTTGCTTAAGCCTCCCAAGTAGCTGGGGTTACAGATGTGAGCCATCATGCCAGCCATGATTCTTAATTCTGTATCAACAAGTATAATTTGAATTGAAGTGACTAATGTGGTCAATCATTTGAGAACACAATGGCTGTGGCTTTTTCTTTCTTTCTTTCTTTTGTCTTTTGTGGAGCTTGAACTCAGGGCCTGGATGCTGTTTCTGAGCTATTTTGCCTAAGGCTAGCGTACTACCCCTTAGAACCACAGCTTTATTTCTGGTTTTTGAGTGGCTACTTAGAGGCAAAATTCTCTCATGGGACTCTCCTGCCTATGCTGGCTTCAAACTGTAATCCTTAGATCTCAGCCTCCTGAGTAGATAGGATTACAGGCATGAGCCACCAGCACCTGACTCAGAATGTCTGTTAATGACTATATACATATACATACATATATATATATGTATATATATATATATAAAATACACTGAATTACCCAGCAAAGTAAAATGAAAAAGTAATCAAGATAAGCTCATTGAGGAAAGAGCTCTTGAAGTTACATCATGAAACCAGATACATATCTTCTTCAAAAGTGAAAATATAGGTCTGATTTTAAAATAAAATATCTTTTCAGCCAGGCTTTAAATACATTTTGGAAAATGGAGAAATTTTTCATTACATAATGTTATGTGAGGGGGAAAAAGAGGTAAAAATTCAATACAACTCCCATACTTAATAATCTGGAATTTATATAAAGGCCATATGGAAAAATATTTCCAAATGTTAGTAACAGTATATTTGAGTAATATAGTTGTGAGAGATTTAAAATTTGCCTTCCATATCCTTTATGATTCATAAATTCAGACCCAGAGAAACAAAAGTTGCGTGTTTTCCCTCACTTGTGGTAGATAGAATGGACCTGTAAATCTCGAAGTTATTACTGTTGGGACGGGCCACGTGCAAGTGGTTACAAATGAGTTCACTGAACACAATCTTTTAGAAAGACTAGGTCAAAGTCCAACAAAATCAACACCAGGAAACAGGTACATCCAAGAGGGGGTGCTGAGACCAAGAGGAGAGGGGTAGACAAATGAAAGGGGGCAGGGAAGAAGAATGCAGTCAAGAATTCATTGTATAGCAACTGTGAATTCCTCTCAGGATGCCTTCACTAACCCTATCTAAAGAGAAAACAAAAGCCCAAGGGCTGAGTTGTGGCTCAGTGGCAGGGCATTTGTCTAGCATGTGTGAAGCTTGTGGAAGCCATGTGACTTGCAGAGATGTCTACTGACTGCTCTCCTTCTCCCTGTTCACTGTTTCTTCTCTAGGTCTTCTTAGAAATCTTTATACACCTTTGCTCTAGCCTTTAATTTCTCATCTGTGCTTCTCATGATAGGTGTCCAGCTGCTCTCTTTCTGTCTTTCCTATATAATTTCCCTCTCCTGAAATGCACACACCACTCAAGCTCCTTTTACAGGGTTAACAGCACTGACCTCAGGAGCTAGCTACTGTGGACATGACACATGCCCTCTATCAAAAGTGCACTAGCAAGATGTGCACCCAATAGCTGCCCAGGAGCCACAAAAGGCATTAGAAATCACCTCTGTCTGTGACCACAGCCTGCTTCTCAGCTCTTTCAAAGGGTCTCCCTTTGCACATTGCCAGGCAGCTGGGTCATATGCAAGTGAAGGTGAAAAGTGATACCCAAAGCAGCAATACCACAGGCAAGTTTGTGTGCATCTTGCTGACAGTATATGAAGAGGACTAGACAGTAGTAACAGCATTCCCTATGATGGCTTAGCAGAGATAGAATGAAAACGTATGGTTTACCTGAAGACAGAAAACAGAGGGGTGAGCATTGCATACATGTTGCTTTCAGAAGTGGGTTGAAATGGTACAAGAATACAATGAACGAGTATTGGCAACTGGAACCAAGGTTAGTCTTTGAATGTTCGGCCTTGAAGCATGTGGGTCTACTACATTTTAAGAAATAATTCAAATACAGAAATTACAATTGGGACAAACATACTTAGAAACCAACTAGTCACAAGAATTTTTTTTTAAAACTGATTCTCCACTTAAGAAAAGAAGTCAGTCAATAAAAGATTACTTATAAAGATACATTATAAAAGCTATGCAAAACAATATAATATTCTGTCCTTGTAGATTTTTCCTATTTGTCAGGTAAAATTCTGATGCAATCATGGACATGAGTGGAAATACATCAGAATAGAGAACCCTGATGAATAAGAATAATATATTAAATTCCATTTCAACAATTTGGCTTTTTTTTTCACCATAACTAAGAGGTTCTATGACTAGGTACCAAGGGTTATTGTCTAGATGCATTTTCACTAGTATGAAAGCAGATTCTTGGAATAAGGGAAGTATTTAAAAATAAAAGATGAAGGGAAAAGGAGTTTAACAAGAGCTGGTGAATGGTTGTACCCCAGCTGACTGGGAGGTACAGGTGAGAGGATGTGGTCCAAGGATGGAGGCTATAAATAAAAAATGCATGACCCTATCTAAGGAGAAACCAAAGCCCAAGGGCTACTGTGTGGGTCAGCATTTGTCTAGCATGAGTGAAGCCCTGGGTTCAAACCCCAGTATTGCCAAAAAATGTTTAACAAAGCTTAAAACAAATATACTTAAACAATTTAAGACTTATGTGAATTGGTCATCATAAAAAGTTATGCTGAGAAATAATTGACATAGAAATATTCTTTTTCCCCCTTTTCAAACAAATTTTATTGTGAAAATACCATAAAGAGGGGTAACAATTACATGGGCAAGGTAATGAGTGCTTTTCTTATCAAGCATTGTTGCCTCCTCCTTTGCATAGAAATATTCTTAATAAAGAACACAATCACATGAACTCTTACTGTACATATGGAAAAATCTAGAAAAATGTTAAAATGTTAAGCCTAAAATGCTAAACCTGTAGTTAATATCTGAATGGTGAGATTAAAGATACATTTCCTATTCTTCTTTATGCCCTTCTATATTGTGCAACTTCTATACTGATGATGATGTCTTTTTGTTTTTTTTTCAGTAAGGTTTTATTGGAATAGTTTAAATAAAACATATCTCACCTGTATTAGGTGTGTAATACGATGGCTTGAAATAGCCATATAACCAATATCATAATCAGTTTATGGAACATTGCTCTCTCTCTACAATTCTCACATGTCTTTTAGGACTAATCTTTTTTTTTCTTTAACTATCCTCAGCTCTGGCAAGCACTAATTTGATGTCTAGCCTCATGATTCTTCACATTCTGCAATATACATAACTAGAATTATTTTGTATGTAGCCTTTTATATATGAATTATTGCCAAAATGGGGAACATCCAGTCCAGGGAAATCACTTGGTACATGACATGACATGCTTCTCATTGTCTACCCCAAACCATCTGCCTGTATTGACAACCTAGCATGGCTTGCTAATGATGGCATAAATATTCAAGTGGCCTAGGTCAGAATAGTGGTTCCGCAGCCCTGTATGCTTGAGATTCCTCCTTGTTGGAGGTCTCTGTCTCATATTCCTTTCTATCGCTAAGCAGTATATCCCATAACTCCACTTTATCTTTTCACCAGATGATGATCATTTGATTTCTTTCTCCATTTTTGTTTGTCAATAAAAAAGCTGCTGCAATCATTTGTATGTGAGTGTTTGTGTGGCACATGTTCTCATTTCTTAGTGCAAGTTAACAGAAGGAGAGTTACTGTATCATATTGAAAATAAAGATCTAAATGGATAAGAATTGACCAAATTATTTTCCAAAGTGGGTCTGGCACTTTCATTACAACTAACAATAAGTGAGAGTCCATCTTGTTCTTATAATTGGGGAAAAAATACAACTATTATATAGTCAGGGGATGTTATCGTTATCCTTTGTAAATATTTCTGGCAAACAATACTTAGAGACCAAAGACAAAATCCTTTGTTTTTAAACACAGGGAAGAATTATAAGGTTTAATGACATTTCCAGTTTTCAAAGCTCATATCAAATTTTAAAATTGAGCATAGACTAAATTCTTTGTAGACAGCTAGTCCTGCAATTTGGATGGGTTTCAGTATAGGGCTGGAGATAGGGGAAATGGAACTCATTTATCTGAACATTTGGTAATCACTAAATAATCCATCTACTAGAAAAATACCTTATATAAATCAAGATACGTTCTTTCCTAACCAATCCATGTCTAACTCTGCTACTGAAACATCTTTCTGTTATTTACTAATTTATTTCTTTTTCTTTTTCTGACTTTTTTTTTCCCCTAGTCGTGGGGCTTTAACTCTGGGCCTGGGCGCTATCCCTGAGCTCTTCAGCTCAAGGCGAGCACTCTACCTCTTGAGTCACAGTGCCACTTCCAGTTTTCTGGTGGTTAACTGGAGATGAGAGTCTCACAGTCTTTCCTGCCCAGGCTGGCTTTGAACCGTGATTCTCAGATCTCAGCCTCCTGAGTAGCTAGGATTACATGTGTGAGCCACCAGGGCCTGGCTATTCTTTATTTCTTAAAATGTTTTTTTTTGTTTTTTTTTTTGGGGTCTGGTCATGGGGCCTGAACTCTGGGCCTGGGCACTGTCCCTCAGCTCTTCAGCTCAAGGCTAGCGCTCTACCACTTGAGCCACAGCACCACTTCCGGCTTTTTTCTTTTTGCTTATGTGGTGCTGAGGAATCGAACCCAGGGCCTCAGGCATGCAAGGCAAGTGTTCTACCACTGAGCCACCTTCCCAGCCCTATTTCTTAAAATGTTTAATGCCAGTGAATAGATTATTTATTTTAAGGTTTTAAAGGCCCCAAAGATTTTATCAAATTTCTAAGAAATATGCAATAGTTGCATGTATTTTGATAGTGTTTTATTAGACACTATTCCTGGTACTTACATAACAAGTACTGACTATTCCTTAATTACTGAGAAATGAGTGACTGTACCCACATCAATACCAATTTTTAAAGAATTTACATTCAATCAGTTGACTTTATATCGTCATTAAACATAATTTGATCTTCCTCCAATGATTCCGCGAAGGCCTTACAGCACCTTGGGGTTAGTATTAAAAGCATCAATTATAAATGCATAATTATGTTAAAAATACATTTGATAGACTAAGTAGATTGTGACAATAGCATTAATTAAACAATCCTTGACTTGTGTTTATTTTGTCATGAATCTGTTTCATAAAAAAATCCCAGTATATTTTTAAGACTAAGTATCATATTTTTGTCATCTTATTAAAATATAAGGATTTAATTCTGTCAAATTATTATGGAAGAATATCATTCAAGAAAAGTGTCATCATGGAGTGACAGATCCTTGACTACTGTACTATATGATCTGCTCGTGGTTCCAATCTATAGCTTTTCCATTCTAGCATGTTTTACAACTTGTTGAGTGATTGTTAAGCTTCCCCTAGATTGAATGATTATCTCAAGGAAGTTTTTTTATGGACATGTTCATCAGACCTGCCAAATGCCTGTCAAGCTGGAGACACACCATTTTTATTTTGAAGGGTAGTTTATGTTATCCATAACATTCATGTTCATCAACCTATAGATTTTGGTTTTACAGAAAACATTTTCAACTCATTTAAAAAATTCTTTCAGTTCAGTCAGAAATAAAAACAAAAGCAATTTTCACAATCATGCTTTATTATTTGGTACTCTATTAGAATATGCCTTAGGGAAAAAAGTTCTATAATAAAATCTACATTAGAGCCAACATTTGTTGTTGTGGTTGTTTACAGTCCTGGGAATTGAACCAGTGCTTGTTGTGCAAACACTACTATTTGAGCCATACCCCTAGCTTCCAAGAATTATTTAAGAAGGAGAAAAAGAGATAGTCTGTTGCACATCTTTTCACAAGCACAACTTCCAGGGTTAATTTACACTAAATATAACACTTTTTACATAGAAACATTTCCAATGCATCACAATACCCATGTAACTAGAATATTTGGAACTCTTTAAAAGTAAGTACTCAGATGCTGTTTAAAAGTGTTTGCTTTCATCTGTACATGCAACTTAAGTGTTAAGAAGTTGCTCCCTTTGAATAAAAAATCACCCACTTAACTTTAAAATCTTCTCTTATTACACAGGATTAGGTAACAAAGAAATTAGCAGCTCAGACATAATGCTTGGATTAACACATAAGGGCGAAGTCTTGGAGCATTTGGTTTCATAATTCAGGAAAAACACAGCAACAATCTAAAAGTATTATTACCTTGGCTAGGTCTATTTCTAATGGAGACATTGTTTCAAAGAAATATATGAATCATGGTTATAAAACAAAGCACAACAACCAACATATTAATCGGTGACTTCCTTTTTGATATTTCGAAATTATCTTATGGTGATATTACATCCTTAAAAAACAGAGACAGGAAATTGAACTGAAGATTTTGATTATACTGTCTAAGTGAAGAGAATGTAAAGGAATTTGGATATCTACCCATTTGATTATTTTATTTTACGAAAATGGCCAATCAAATCAAAAGTGTACCAATGAGGTAAGAATATTTTGTGAGCAATTGTATAACTGTTTCTGTATGACTTCTTATAACGTCTTAAGTATCATCTGCTAACAAGGCAACTAGAAAATACTCAATAGTTAATTCTCAAGGTTTTCATTTGTGGAAAAAACTAGTCTCTGGGAAATCCCTCAGAATAGCCTGTGAGAAAAAAATACAAACTTTTCTTCAGACATACAATATATATTCTGGTACCAATAAAATGGCTTTTGACAACAGATGTACTGAATAAAATGAAGTTTGCTAGAATAAACCTCGAGGAAGATGAAAGGAAAACAAGTACCTGTGAGGCCGCTTTTATTGGACTTTGAAAAAATAATTTATCTCTTTTATTTTTTATCAGAAGTTAACACTTTCATTCTTATAAACAACTTTAAATGCTTAAAGCTGCACAGTACTCTTTTCAAAATGAATTTTAAAAACTAGATTAAAATATAATACATATTCTGTGATTCCTTCCTTTTGAGCCAAACTCTCAGAAATGAGTTTTACTAATACATTATGCACTTTTTATAAATGCAATATATTCTCTGCTGATTTAGATACGCTCATAAAAGTTAATGAAATTTGAAGAACTCATTTTCTGATTAGTTTTAAAATGAGAGATTCAACTCATCTTCCTCCCACAGTATGCGTTAACTCTAATATGGATTATTTTAGGAGTAGTAAGGATCTAGTGTATTGTGAATCTAACTAGTCCAGGATTCAAGCAGGAAATGGTAATGTGAAATAATGAATTCATATAACCAAACACTTTACAAGTGCTTTATAAAAGCTTTTTCTAACTTGGAAATTGTTCAAAGGATACTTCAACATGCAAAAATTCTACAAACGTATTACTAAATATTGTAGTTTTGTTTCAATTAGAGTGGTGGCATACAGTTCTAATAGAAAGGAGAATATGACAATTTATTTGTTCTGAGTCCATGCTGTGCAAGTTCATGGTTTTACTTTATGATGAAAAATCATCACTAATGAATATTTGAAAAACATAATTGTATAGAGAAGATGGGAATTATTCAGTGTTTGGGGGAAAAAAGGACTATTTGGGCAGATCACTTATGATTCTAGCTTTTTATTCAAAGAAATGGAACAATCAATCTACATGTTGAATGATAAAGGCTTTCTTTTACAAGGCTTTATTTTTCAAGGGAAAATACAGAAAGAAAGAAAAAAAATCAATATATAGAGTAGTTTAGTCCTGGAAAGGGCTTTCTTAAAGAGAAACCTCAGTCAAGGTTGAAAGAGCAATTAATGCAGGCTCAAAAAGCTGCTCCATTCTGATAGAGTTCGGTTAACATGTGGCAGAAGTAATCATCCACTTGTGAAAATGATTTTCGGTTCATTCTCAAACACCTTTCAGACACTCATGATCCCATTTAACTGACAACAATACAGGCTATCTGTGGGCACCATTGCATTTGATGTGAAAACCAATAGGGACCAAATGCCCTCAGGCACTTTCAGTCATGCCTACACGTTTGTTTGATGCATAAAAGGAATCTTCCTTTCATGACATTCTTTCTTTTCTTTAACTCCACAAGATTAAGCTCCCTCCCCCCTTTTCTGGTTTTGTTTTCAGCTAAAGATAGAAAAGAAACTGATTCAAGACAACATTATGACCTAGACATCATGAAATCAGAAGTAAAAACTTTCTCACTTGGTCCCTTATACTTGTTTGTGAAAGAGTACTTGGGTTGCAAAGAAAAGATTCTTTCCCAAACAAAATTCCAAGACGGATGGAGTGAACTGAAAAAGAACCCAAAACTCTGGTGGCTCAGCAAAAGGTTAAATTTCTATATTATATACAGAGAGATAGATAATAGAGGCTTAAATGAGCAATTTCATTTATTTTAGATATACCATGTTTTGCAGAATCAGTAATGCAAAAATTGCCACCCTTCTTTTCTTTAAGAAGTTTCACCGTATAGTTAAATGTCAGTTAAATCTCAGCAGTATTCAGCTTCTTCAAGATAGGTGTGACAGATATGTTAAGATTCAGTACCAGTGGCTTACACCTGTAATTCTAGCTAGTCAGGAGGCTGAGATCTGAGGCAAGAAAGTCAAGGACAGTGCCCAAATTCAAGCCCCAAGAATAGGGCGCCCAGGCACATACGTGTGCATACAAACACACACACACACACACACACACACACACACACACACACACACACACACACACACACACACACACAGAGCTTTGTTAAAAATTGCCTTGCTGAGAAACCACTTAGGAAAAGAACAGAAGCTACTTGCTGACCCAGAAAGACGATAAAAGCCCATTCCATTCTGAGACAGGGCATCAAGACTGCTGACTGATCTTTCTTCCTGGGGATATTCTAATAGAAAGACAATGTGCTGTCACCTGAGAACTAAACCAAACTGAGCAATGAGATAAGCAACTTATCTATAAAAAGGACATTTGAATAGTTAAATACAAGTCTAACAATTTAACCAACTCAAACTCTCCAGAGAGAGTATTCATTAAAAAGACAGCATCTATTCAGACATACATGATATCCACTTGTAATCCTAGCATTCAAGGAAGAGGCAGAAGGATCTGTGTTTGTAGGCCAGCTTATGCTACACACCAAAATCACCATACCACAGAAAAATGAAAGATAAAGAAGAAAAACAACAGATAAAAAAAATCCAAACTTAAATGCAAAACAAAACAACATTGAGATACCACCTCAGCCCAGTTAGAATGGCTATAATCAAGAACTCTAATAACAGATGCTGGAGGGGATGTGGACAGAAGGGAACCTTACTGCATTGTTGGTGGGAGTGTAAACTTGTTCAACCACTTTGGAAAGCAGTATGGAGATTCCTCAAAAGACTCCACATAGAGCTCCCCTATGACCCAGCAATCCCACTTTTGGGCATTTACCCAAATGATCACAAACAAGACCATACTAAAGCTACCAGTACAACAATGTTTATTGTAGCATTATTTACCATAACTAGGATATGGAACTAACCCAGATGCCCCTCAGTAGATGAATGGATCAAGAAAATGTACACACACACATACACACTCACACACACACACACACACACACACACACACACACAATGGAATTCTATGCCTCCATCAGAAAGAATGACATTGCTCCATTTGTTAGGAAATGGAAAGACTTGGAAATAATTATATTAGGTGAACTAAGCCAGGCATAAAGAAACATAGGTCCCGTGGTTTCTTTTATTTGCAATAACTAGTATATGTCTGAGACAAGCAGAAAAAGTCAGATAAGATGATGTTAAGTGAAACGAACCCCAAGATAGGAACACAAGTGGTTTTTCTTCCTTGCCACTGTTTCTAACGTATTTATAAGGTACCACATGAATTATTTTTGCTTTTTATGTCCCCTCTCCCCCGCCCCGCCATGGTATAACCCTTGTTTTCACTGTATTTGCTGTTGGTATAATTTGGGGAGCGGAAAGGAAAAAACAAATTGTTTAAATAGGGACACAGGTTGACCCATTGCAACAATGAGATGTACAAGATGCTATGTGGAAAAACCAACTTTACAATTTAGGTGGGGGGAGGGGAGAAGGAAGGAGGGTGGCAGGGGTGGGGGGGGATTGTAGTTGTGGAGGTGGGAGGGAGGTGTGGATGTAGGGGAAAGACAAAGGAGGAGGCAACAATGCTTGATAAGAAATGTGCTCATTACCTTCCTCATGTGATTGTAACCTCTCTGTACAGTATTTTCACAATGAAAAACTTGATTTAAAATAAATAAAATATTAATACTAAAAAGAAAACCCCAACCTTTTCTAATCTTTCTCTATGGCAATTGGTCAATGATGTTGCTTTGGTCAACTGACTGGGCAATGTTGTAACAAAAAAAAAAAAACAAACTTAATACGTATTTTAATGGTTCCCAATCTCTCCAATTCTAGTATTTACAAAACTATATAGATATTTTTTCATTCAGAAAATCTATTTTTAGTTGACAAATCTGTATATATGTATGGCATATTACATGCTTCGAAATAGGCACCGACTGTGGAATGGAACTAATTGAGTGCTATCTTGCCTTAGTATTTTTTACCACAGAATATTCTGCCAAGTTTAGGTGGTCGTAAATTCTTTTCCCTGACAGATGTTTCAATTTTTCCCCCCAAAACTAAAGAAAACGAGTGCTTTCCATGCACAATGTGTCCCAAGGAGAAGGAGGGGGAGCAGCCTTCTCTACCTCAGGGGGCAAATCTGGATAGAACCAGGCCTAGGGTGCTGTCCTCAAGGAGAGGATGGGAGTGTGAAAATCTCAATCTCCCGGGGATATCCAGCTTCATTCTGAAGGGCAGACACTCTGTTCTTGGCCAAAAGGATCCCAGGAACCTGAAAACTGCAAGCCCAGGTATTTCTGTAGATGCTTTTGTCTCTCAGAGCCTGTGAGGGAGGCCTCATAGTCATGAAGCAAAGCGAACTGATCAACTACCGTTGAACATTGTACACAACATAGGAAATTCCCAACCGCCAAACATTAGCCTTCAGTTTCCTTCTCTCTAAATGGTGGTATCTAGTCAACTTTCCTTGGAGTGAGGATTTCAAGCGAAATGTTCACCTGAAGAGCTATCTACACTCTAAAAACAAAATCATTGAGAAGGCAGTTTGAGATTCAGTGCTTTTCACAGTGTGTTTTAGAGAATCTAGATAGGAGGTATTTGGGAGGAACGGGATGTGTCCAGTGAACAACACTGAGTTACACAAAGCTAAATGGGTTCTGTGTGCGAGGAGTTCTAAGAATTGGTTGCAGACATTCGAAATTGAGCACTGAGAAGTAGGAAAGGTAGGGGAGGGGGAGAATGGTCTATGTAGTTATACAGTGACTCCAAAGTACAAAAACTTTATTTTTGTTTTGGTGGAACATCTTGTGGGAGTCCTGATCTCTCATACACAGTTTGAGAAATTAACTTAACTGGATTACTACTAATGAGTCTTTAAGCAAAAAAATTATAGGAGTTTTTAACATTCTTTTTAAATTAACTCATATCTTAGTTTAAAGTAAGCTATTTTTTCCTTTACTTCTGCCAAGCATTTTCTAAGAATTTATGAAGACTTTCTTTTCTTTGAATATTTTTATTATCTTTAAGCAGTTATACAAAGCAACTGCCATTCAACGAAGCAGTTTATGAATATAGTGTTTCTTGATCAATGACACCGTTCAACATTTTCACTCATCCCTTCCACTTGACCCTTCCCTCACTCTCCTCAATTTTAAGTTATATATTGAACTTTTTGCCATTTAACAAAGCAACCATGTTTACTGCAACATGTTATACCATAGTCAAGAGATGGAATCAGCCTAGACGCTCCTCCTTGGGTGAATATTTATATTTTCAAAGAAAATCAAAAGCTTTCCCTAAGACTTGAATCATAAGTTCCCTGAGTTATATTTGATTTCTAAAAGTTCTCTTGTCCTATAACATTGTCCTTAAGTCTGAGTTAACAAAGATGCGTTTGAAGGGTTGTGACATTTAGGAAATTATCTGTGTCCATCTTTCCTATCACATCTTCACAGGACCTATTCGTGAAATTATTTCTTCGAACACCTGACACTAAGTAAGTTTCATTCCAACAGGTTTGTCTTACCTAATGTGTCATATGATCACCAGTTTGATACTCTGTGACGGTTCCTATCTGCCATCAAAGATTGGGGAGCTCTGGTTCAATCCGCCCAGGACTGAACAGGGAATATTCTGACTGTTATTCCAGTTCTGACTTTGTACCTTGGCTTCCATGTGTCACCTCCTTTTTCTGCTCCCTGTGCTGAAGTTATTTTTATTTTTTTTTTTGGGTCCGGTTGTGGGGCCTGAACTCTGGGCCTGGACGCTGTCCCTCAGCTCTTCAGCTCAAGGCTAGCGCTCTACCACTTGAGCCACAGCACCACTTTCGACTTTTTTTTTCTGCTTATGTGATGCTGAGGAATTGAACCCAGGGTCTTAAGCATGCAAGGTGAGCGCTCTACCACTGAGCCACCTTCCCAGCCCTGAAGTTATTTTGATGAGCTGCCCCACAGCCCTCCTGAGGACTCAGCTTTGCTCTTGCTTGTAAAAATGTTTCTCCAACACTCTCTTCTTGCATTCTGGATGTTTCGGCTGGTTGTGGCTATTTCTGCCACACTTTGCATCTACAAACATTGCCTGTAATGAAATCTTTCAGAGTACTTTTCTGAGCTCACTTTCACATCAAGTGTACATATTCGCTTGGTTCCCCTTACTCCTTGAATTGTTTGTATGGCATCTGCTCTACCACAACATCTTATAATCTCACCCATTTTCAACAGTAACTGTAAGTTGATGTGGCTTTGGAGTGTCACATTCCCCATTCCACCCCTAAGTGGGAGTGTCATTTTCATAGTGCTGTCTTTGCTGACATGTCTAATGAGCTCCTAGTACTTTTGCCAGCATTAGAGGACAAGAGGACATTGCTTCCATCGCCTTGTCTGTTTTCAATCCTGTTCAAAAACTCTGATAGGAAAGGATCATGTCAGTGGCTTCTTGTTCCACCCACATTGTCCATTCCCATGCCTTCCTTCTTATGGCAGATATAGATACTTCATAGCAAGTGTTAGTTCAGTCACTAGGAAGAGTTATCATAAAAAATACGGTGAAGAAAATGTTTGGCAAACATGAAGATGACATATTAAAATAAAAGCAAAGTTTTGAAGAGACTTTGGATTTTCCATAAGATTTGTATGTGGGAATTATCTGGAGCAAATATATTCATGTAAGTTTAGCCCCAGAACGTTATTCTAAGACTTAAGACAGAAGATCAAAGCAGAAAGGATGCACGGAGCAGCTGCTGTGACAGCAGGCAGAGTTCAAGGTATCTATGAACCTCCCACCCATGTGCCAAGAAGGGACTCCTAGGGCTTCTGAGCCAGGGCTGAAAATGGCCCCAATCTCACAGCATCACAAGGGCCTTTCTGCAAAAAAAAAAAAACAAACCAAAAAACAAAACCCGGAAGAGGGAATATTCTATGTCTAAACATCTCAACACAGCACTAAATTTCTCACACCCACTAATGTGCTTTTGAAAAGAACTTTGACATAGGCAGACTGTTGGAATCTATTATTGCAAATGCTAAAAAACACAAGGAATCCATCATTTTTTTGCTTGTGTTTGAAATGAATTAACTTTAAGTGAAAGAGCTGACAAATCAAAGGATAAGACACCATCTCTAATCCTAATAAAAATAGTAATTATTAGACCTGATCCCAACACAGACAGTGTTGGACAGGACACATCATCCATGATGGCACCCTACCCATGCACATCATCTATCTATCTATCTATCTATCTATCTATCTATCTATCTATCTATCTATCTATCTATCTATCTATCTATCCAGCTATCTACAGGGAGAGAACAGGTAATCCCTAGTGGCAATTCCTTTGCAAGGCACAATAAATGTAGCAACCAAGTGGGTAAAACAGAAAAAAATACAAGCTGGATGAAGAGAACAGAGGACAAAAGGAACACTGAAGTAATAGATATTCATCCTCATGGGAGCAATCAGAACGCACACATTTTTTCTTCCAAAATAGAGATAAAAATCATCTGGAGAGAAGGCTATGATGGAGAAAGGAAGACAGAGAGCTACTGAGAGAAGAGACAAGACATGAGTGATTCTTTTAGGTCTAGTGTCCTTTGAAACTGCAGAAAAACTTTGTTTTTCACTTAAGAGAAGAACTTTTGGAACAGTAAGGTAAAACTTACATATACTCTTCTCAAACATAAAGGATATCTGTTACCTAAATTAGAACAAAACTAGAACTTTCTATTCAACAGACAAAAGCCAAGTTTCTATATAGAGCCTATGTTTCCAAATCACTGAATTAGGTCCTTGTGACAGTGCTGGCTTGAGCTCAGGGCCTGGATGCTATCTCAGCATTTTCTTTTCCTAGTGCTCTACTTGAGCCACAGATCCACTTCTAGGTTTTTAGTGATTCACTGGAGATAAGAATATCACATATTTTCCTTCTTAAACTAGCTTTGAACCACAATTCTCAGAGATACTGGTACATGGCTATATATTAGGTTCTTTTCTTCTCTTTTTTCCTTTCTAATGCTAGGTCTTCAACTCAGGGCTTGGATACTATTCCTGAGCTTTTGTGTTCAAAGCTAGTTCTCTACCACTTGAGCCACAAGTTCAACTTTTTTGTAGTTAATTGGAGATAAGAATCTCACAGACTTTCCTTCTTTAGATCTCAGCTCTCAGAGTAGCTAAGATTACAGGCATGCATCACTGATGCCCAGCCTTGTTTCAGTTCTTAAGACACTATATTAACCAATCAAAACGAGACCTCTAGAGAAAATTATACCTTTGATGTGCAGTTCCTCTCATATTCATTTGATGATAGGTAAATGAATGGTAAATCCAATAATAATAATAATAATAATAAGGAACCCATCTTGAATAAGGTAAGAAATCACTTGACTATGTTTTTATAATGTTTACGTTTCTCTTTTTAATTGAATCTCGAAAACTTCATTTTTAAAATTTATTTGCGTACAAATCTGTATTGATAGTATTTCTATCTCTACGTACAGAATAAAATGTAAAACAAAATTCAAGTCATTAGAAGAAAAAACCTCTGACACTTATCCAATATATTCAGAATTTCAGGCTCAGATACTTTTTATTCAAACTGACCTTGTAATATCTATGATTATCCATACACTGCTACACATTACAATTTTTCTACACTAATTTGATCTAGACGTATTTGATAAGTCCACAATAAACTACCACTTCACCTTATTCTCACCTTTTCTTTTTACATTTTTAGAAAAGAAAATGTCTTGAAGATTATTTTATTCGACTTTAATAGTACCACTTCTGTTACCAAGTTGTCCAGTCAATAGACAGTATTTTCTATTTTAGGAGAATGCTGGTGCCACCTACTGGTTATATTAGAAATTTTGTGACACAAACCACTGCTTCTAAAGTTGTCCTAAAAATGTACCTTTGGAATAAAATCTGAACCTTAGTGTTCTTTCATTTTAAGGCACGTGGCAGCATAAGAAATGAATGATTAGCTTCCTTTAGAGGAACCCTATCATACATTAGTTCAAATTCTTCCATGTTTTTATCTTAACAGAATCATTTCAGAGAAATACATTTATAGGCTGATCCTGATATAATATGAAAATAATAGTTAGTGGGTGGGAGTAGGGCTCAGTGGTATAGAATATAATCAGTATGTGCACGAGCTTAGATTAAATTCCCAGCAACAAAACAAAAATAACAACAACAAGTGCAGTTGGAAGAAAAAAGTTATGTAAAACACTTACTTGGACGTTGATTAGAAAGTTTCTAATTTTAAAACAAGCACAAACAGAATTCCTGCATCTCTTAGATATAAAGGTACAAATAAAGACTTTAACACACAGATTTGTAGAAGATCAAGAGTATTTTACTGAAAAGAATGAGAGACAATCTGATAGTAAATCTAGATTTTTTTCTTGATAAGTAACAGCAATTAAGCAGAGTGAAAAATATCAGGCCTCAAAAAGACAATGATTCTAATATCTTTTCTCCCTTCATTGTTTGTGGGGTACAACCTAAACAGTCCAAGATATGTTCAGCTTCCATTGAGTATGTATGTTAATTTTCTGTAGGAAAAGAATGTGGGGGTCTTGTCTGAGATCCATGTCAAAATTACATTTCTGAGGAGAGTTGGATCCAGCTGTAGCTACATTTATGTCTGCTTTTTAGTGACAATCAGGGATTAGAGAGGCAACAAAAGTACACGGCAAGTATAATCTCCAACTCATCCATGGTTTCTCCCTTTTTCCCCTTTGTTAGAGAAAACAGGCAAGAAGATAAACTTACTTCAGATACCATCACATCTTCAATTCAGTGCTCTTTTATGATAACTGAGTCAATTAATATTTACATTGTTCACTTTAGGACAGAAGATTAACTCACCCTAACCTCAACATAAAGTTGAATATATTATGTCATGATAAATTAGCATGGAATTTCTTTTAAGGAGGTTTTTGTTTCTCCCCTACCATCCCAAAGTGATGAAGTAGTCTTTAAAAAAGTGTTTTTATTAACTGGGCATTGGTGGTTTACATCTATAATTCAAACTATTAAGCAGATTGGTTCCAATCCAGCCTGGGTGGTAACATCTGTCTTCAGTTAACCACCAAAAACCTAGAAGTAGAGCTGTAGTGTTTGAGTGCTAGCCTTAAGCAACAAAGCTAAGGGACAGTGCTTCAACATCAGCATCAGAAAGAAAAAAAAACTGTCAATTGCCTTGTATATGCTAGGCAGGTGTTCTACCACTTGATCCATGTCCTACTTTAACTTGTGATCCTTCTGACTCTGCCTCCTAACTAGCTAGGATTGCAGACATGCTCCACCAAGGCTGGCTAAATAAATTACTTTTAACAGTCAAATGAAAATAAATTACCCATATAAATTCTGAAACAAAAAGGGATTCTAGTAAAGTTTAAGAAAAATTTCAACAAGGCTAGAAATTTAAAAAATTTTTCCAATAATTATGCTTATAGTTAATCTGTCACTACCATTCAAGTAAATGAATCTACTTGAAAATAAAAACAAATTTTAAAAGGTGAGCAAAATGACAGATTATGTCATATTATACTGTCATGCTATACATTCTGTTTTTGTGTTGTTAGCAACTATTCCCCATGCATTTCACTGTGATTGTTATAAGTAATGTTTCCTTCCTGTAAGTCTTCTCAAATATGTGTTTTAAACATACATACAGTGCTTTATCCTTTTCGTGTTTCAATTACTGCAACAACCTTATAAGATAGGTACAAGATGTTGCTAGACAAATAAATGGACACATTATAAGTAACTTCTGGAACTTTTAATAATATAAAATCTCTGCTAAGTATTGACTTTAGCATCTCAATTAAACATGAATGGACATCTCAGTACTGGGGACATATTAACACTTGTCCTCACGTAAGCCTACACATGGAGAAAACAATTTCCATCTCACAACAGAATCAAGACCATCCTTTGTAGGCCCAGGCAAAGACTTCCCTGTGCTAAATGGACTGATTGGGAATTTTAAAAAAGTGCTTCCATCTACAGAAGGTCATTCTATAGACTGCCTAATACTGAGGTGTTAAGATAAGGAACTTCATTTGCAGAAAGGCTAAGGATAAACGAGTGAAGTGTCCTGAAGTGTCTTCCAAGGCCAGCCAACTTGAGTAAATGTAGTGTTGCATGATAGTGCTCAGACAGAACCCCGAGCGGCAGCAAACTTAATTAGTAGTTTATTATGTTATTTGTGGTCATTTTCCCTATCACAATACAGAGACCACTACCCCTACTTTACCACCTCCCCTCCCCACCTCAAACAGAAGCCAGAGTCCCCTACAGAATAGAAACAAGATAGTGAGGAGTTAAGACACAGCTGAGCTCTGTTAGAGGGCCCATCAGGTCTTGATAGAATTCCTGTGGGTGGCAGAATTCAAGTTCCAGCCCCCCAGAGAGGACTCATGAAAACGTCTCTAAGGTTCTCTTTCCTGATGAAAATCAGATTTTTAGGAGCTTCTTGGCCAACAACAATGACATTCTCTTTTATAGTTTTAATGAACTTTCATGAACAACGAAACAGCTTCAATTTGTAGGAAGCTTTTCTATGAAATAAAGTCTCATTATTATTTCAAACATATTTTACAATAGAATGGCTACCCTAATAATTTTCAACGGTTGGAAATGAACATATTTCACATTTTTTCTCAGTTTAACTGGGTGGTCCTCCACAGTTGGTGACACAATCTTACATAAAGAACACGGGAAAGCACAAGTCACTGGCTAGCTCCCCGAGCTCCTGGTGCATCTGGCCAGAGACTTCATCCCTAACAAATTTTCAGATGATGCTGGTCTAGTGATAACACTTTGGAAATTCCTGTTGTAATCTATACTTAGTAAGACAGGTAAAAACTCAGCTATCTTTGTATTTAGAAAGTTAAAAAAAAAATCCAAGTGTAAGCGGGGTGCCAGTGGCTCATGACTATAATCCTAGCTACTCAGGAGGCTAAGATCTGAAGACTGCTGTTCAAAGCCAGGAAAGTCTCTTGAGACTCTTATCTTCACTAAACTATTCAGAAAAAGCCGGAAGTGGGGCTGTGGCTAAAGTGGTGGTGTACTAGACTTGAGCAAAGAAGCTCCATGACAGCAGCTAGGCCCAGAGTTCAACCCAGGATGGGCCCAAAACCCAAACAAACAAACAAAAATCCCAAGAATATAATTAGTCATATTTCATTGTCGTATGTTTTCTTTTTTTCTTGTTTTCTTCTTAAATTTGATCACAGTGCCCCCAAGTGGAGGGAAGCATTACTAACAAGAAAGAAAAACAATCTGGTGAGATGGGGTCATACAACTTATTTTTGTATGTGTTGAGAATACTCAGCCTACGGCTTTGTCCAGGATCTGTTCAGTACTAATTAAACAAAAATAACCCTCTATCATTATTAAAAAGTTTACCACTCATCCTCAGCATGTAATTTATAAAATGCAAACTCTGGACCAAGAAATTCCTAAATTTCTTTTGATCGTGAATTCTACATTGGGGTTAAAGAACTCTAAATCCTGTTTAGAATATAACAGAAAATAAAAAATAAAACAATAGGATAATATAGAATAAATATAACAGAAAATAAATAGAATACATATAGAACATAAAAACATAAATACCAGGTAAAACAACTGTGTGTCTATATCTTCCTTTCTTCCTCCATCATATAAGTTGTGTTATATTGTATTGTAATAACTCATTTAGGCTTTACTCAGGAAATGATTTAGATGTAAGTAACTGAATATAATATGAGGTTAAACCTGCCAGGCCTAAACAGTCATGTCCCATATATAAGATTCTAGTATTCTAATACTTGTCTGTGTCAGACCCTAGAGGAATTCTTTGGAAGCAAATAAAATTTTCCTTCCAGGCATTATCAATATTGTGCCAATGGATATATAAAAACAACCTTTAATTTAAAACTTTTGAAATGAGGGTCAGAGTTAGCTTGATGTGGGGGTATAGGCTTTAAATCACAGCTCTCAGGAAGCAGAGACAGGAGAATCTTGAGTTTGAGGGCAGTCTGGGCTACATACTGAAAACCTGTCCCACATAACAAAAACAAACAAAAAGCAAAGCAACAATAATAAAAAAAAAAAGGCCTTTTACCGGACTGATTAATACACAGAGCTCGTGTGCTTTCTATAAGCTTTATGTTCAAGGCTATAACTCTACCACTTGAGCCTCAGCTTTCCTTTGCTTTTGGATAGTTCATTTGACAGGAATCTCATGAACTTTCTAGCCTGAGCTGACTTTCAATTGCCATCCTCAGATCTCAGCCTCTTTAGAAGCTAGGATTACAGGCATGAGCCACAGAAACCCAGCTGATTAACTTTTATGTTTAACAATAATTTTCTTATGAGCATAAATCTACTGTTTTCCCATCAACTGGCATTCATACTATGTGTCTTCATTTTTTTCATCAGTCTCAACTTCAGAAAAGATACTTTTATTTTAAATGCATAGTCACTGTCTCCAACTTTTGTAGCCACTCATATCAACCAACTCATTCTGTATAACAGAAGGACAGAACTTCAAAGGGCAATAATATCCATCTTGGTGCCACCACGCTGTGGCAATGGATCATGCTGGCAAGGCCTAATGAGAAGCTTACCAGTCTGTCAGTATTTTTCTTAGCTTGCTTATGTACATGGCTTTCTCATGTGAACCTCCCAGAAAAGTCTCATGTTATTTTATGCCAATTAACAAACTGCTAACATGTCATGCTAATAAAAAAAGCAATTGACCTACGTAGAAGGGCTAATTAAACGAAGTAAGATAATTAAACGATTCTCAATATGTAATCAAAAATTATGGCTGGAAGTGTTTCACAATGTTGTCTTTTTGTTTTCAAGTATCTGCCTATCTGCAAAATTCTAATCAGTGTATCCATATGCATATAAGACAGATCTAGTGCAGATGTTAATTTGTTGCATGATAGAAATCAGGTGTTCAATTACAAATAATGGGGTGTATGAGAGAACATCCAAGATTTCCATTTAGCGGAACACATGCCTCTCAGTCGACAAATGATGGCAAAGCATTCAGACTGGAATTAGCTCCTAACATGCACATCACATTCAACTGCTTTATTATCCTCATTATATAATATTCACATCTCCAGCCCTAGGTGTTACCTAATTTGCCACTGATTTAGGAGTTTGAACATTTGCTGATCTAAATTCTATTTACTGTCCATGAATTCTTTCAAAAGGAAGATTCTGATTTTTTATCGAAATTTAGAGCACTTGAACATGGGGGATTTTGTTTCCTAATCTTTCCATTTAAACAATCAAAAACATTTGCTTTTATAGTAAGGCCAATTTGTTGAACTGGTTACAAGAAAGTATCCTCAGCTTTTAATGTGTCAAACCTAATTCCATGATACCTACAACAGCAGCCAAGGGATATGCAGGCAATGAAACCACATAGGAGCAAGTATATTCATTTGACTAAATGATATGGGGATTTCCTTTCTGATACAACTCACAAAAAGTCACAAGTATAGAAGATGAAGTTCTCCATAGAGATATTCAACCCTCTAAACTGGAGGGTGATACAATTCTGAGACACGTGGCAAATGGTTCTGTCTTAAATCAAGACTCTAATATTTAGAGTTGGCAAATCCATTATTCAATTAAGGGTCATGTATTGAAAACCTGTGTCAGATGACCACGGAAGAGACAGCAGAAAGACATCTGATTAGATGGCAGTAGTGTACATCAATGATATGTACAGCAGTAGAATGTACAGTAGTGTATATCAATGAGAAGGTCATTACTTTAATACCACCACAGAGTGTTTCAAAAGTGGGTAGTATTGTTACTTTCTAATTTCTTCCATTCTCTTAATTCACTGAAATCAATTTAACCACCTACAATTATCTAGTCTCTTCTTCACTAATCCATAAATGCTGTTTGCTAGTAGAGAGGAACTGGTAAAGCATCAAAAAAAATTAAAGGTAATGATGGAGAAGAATAGATTTTTAAAGCAAAAGATGTTTCTGGGACCAATTAAGTCACATATGTGCTCTTTTGGTTTATGTTTCTTTCTTTTTTGTTTGTTTTTAGGTGGTGTCGGGGCTTGAATGCAGGACCTTGCCTTTGACAGACAAGTATAGTTCCACTTGAGTTTTGTCCCAGCCCCACAGATGTGCTTCTGAAAGCAGAGCATTTAAAAATATGTAATTTTAAATTCTCTTTGCAAAACACTGTATTTTTCTTTTGATCATCAGAATGCTAACTATTCTGGCTCCTGTGCATTTTCTGTCTAGTCACTTCACATGTGTGCTTTGCTTACTGAGCCTGGTCACTCCTTGAGTACTGTGAACTCCAGTGTGGCTGAATGTTTGAGAACAAAAGTACTGTTATTGTCAGGCAGTGTTGCTAGGGGCTTAGAGAACAAACTCTACAACTGGACAAATTCCCAAAGATGGTCACTAGCTATATGGCTATATGACTCTGAAAAATGTCCTTAGTATTCTCATTTGCAAACCAGTGTTCTAGTATGCATCAAATAAAGTTGTAGAGTTCAAACAAAAATATAAATTTTAGGTACTTCAAGTGTATTTCAAGGAATTATTGTAATTTATTTTTTGTCATAACATGGTATCAGCTTGATAATGTGATGTAATAAATGAGTACTCTAAGGCTAATTGTCTATCCACTAATGAAGAGAAGATCATTCCTTCCTTCCTTCATTTATTTTTTTCATTTGCAGTTCTGGGGTTTGAACTCAACATTTTACAACTTTAGCCACACCTTTGGCCCCCAAATTTTTATTTTAAAAATGCTGGTTAAATGAGCTTTCTAGTATGCCCAATTTGTTTTCAAGAAAAGACCCAATTGTTCAAATTAACCTGTTGATACCTACCAAACGTTGCTTTAGGTGAACCAAATAGCCCCTACTGCTGATGAAACTGCAAGAATTTCATGGTAAATTATTTTGTTTTAAAGGCTAATGGTAGAGTTTATATTTCTCATGTTCATTGCTTAGATTTCTTCAAAAATATGTCCTTTCAGATTGACTTATTTTAGGTATAACAATCAAATCATGTAATCGGGAAGTTTAAAAGTCCACATTTACAAAAGCTGCTCACGGCAGGACTCAAACTTGGAACTGCAGACCACACCGTGATGGAACCTGCCTGCCATGCTGAGGTCATTATTTATCAGAAGAGGAGATGATGTCACAATTCATCAGAAGAGTAGCTCTCCCTGGATGATAATTAATGCTGAAACAAAACAGTGGGAATGAACGCAAACCCAATGTCCTAGAAATCTGAAAGTAATTTAGAAATTTAACATAGTGTGATAGCAATTAAGAAAAATAACATACTTAGTTTTAAAATATCATGAACTCCATTCTTCCAAGTTCAATAATCCAATAAAAATTTAAATTGTACTAAAGAAACATTTAAACTTTTATGATTGTTAACCTTTCTTAACCATAAATCACTTTAACAGAGTCTGTTGTGGGTACATCCCTGAATTTGGAACTAAATTTATATCTCAGCTCTTACAAACAGTCCAACTAATTACTTTAGAATGACACTTTAATTAGTAATGCGTCTTCTGGCAATTAAGATTCTCTTGCTTCTCTCGACAATTAAAATGGCAAGGCACATTACTTAGGTCCCACAATTCCTCATACCTCTTCCTGACAATTACCAAGAGAAACATTAAAGGCAAGATTATAGCTGCAATCCATTCGACAAATAATCAGCAGCAGAAGAAATACTTCCTACTTGTTGTCTAATAATTTTTCATTTGGAAAAACATTACTTATCAATCATTAATGTAAAGAAGTTCAAATTTTCAAATTATATTACCTGTTACATGCACCCAATTAATTTGTACAAATGCAAGGTGTAGGGATAATTTTAATTTGGAAATAATTTTTAACTCATTTATTCAGAATTTGGAGGCACAAAACAAGAACACATAGAGAGCACTTAATGCCGGCAGAAAATATCAGTGTTGGAAATATAGTCTAAAATTGCTATAAAGTAAATATATTAATGTTATAAAGATACATGCAGAGAAACAGACACATGGAGAGAGCTGCTAATATTGCAGGCAAAGATGCAAGAAAATTATATATATATGTATATACATATATGTGTCTGGACATCTATTTTATATATATATATATATATATATATATATATATGTATATGTATATGTACTATGCCAGTGGCTCATGCCTATAATCCTTGATACTCAGGAGGCTGAGATTTGAGGATCACAGTTTGAAGCCAGGACAGGCAGACAAAGTCCATAAGGTTCTTCTCTCCAATAAGCCAGCTAAAACACCAGATGTGGAACTATGGAAGTTCTGAGATATGAACCCAAGGCCTTGACCTTTTTAGGCTGGTGAGCACTAGCATTTCACAAACAAGGCTTGTGAATCTTTGTCACACATGTCGCTTATTAGCTTAGTTTTAAAAGCTCTGATGAAGGCATATGTTTCTCAAAATGACTATCTACAGTCATTTTTTTTTTTTTTTGCTAGTCCTGGGGTTTGAACTCAGGACCTGAGTGCTATCCCCAAGCTTTTCTTTTTCTCAAGGCTAGTGCTCTCCCACTTGAGCTAAAGTGCCATTTCTGGCTTTTAGGTGATTAATTGGAGAGAAGCATCTCATAGGCTTTTCTGAACAGGCTGGCTTTGAACAATGATCCTCAGATTTCAGCTTCCTGAATAACTAGTATTACAGATGTGAGCCTGGCTTACAGAGGCAATATTTCTGTTTTACTAGATTTTTTCCCTTATATTTTCTCTTTTTTTTATTAGAACATATTAATAGTACAGGGTGTTCACTGTAATATTTCCACATTTGCTTATAATGAATTTTGTTCTTTGTCTGACTAATGTGACAATGGGAATCATATCCAGTTTACTTGGGCAGCATCTCCTGTGGGTATATTAGCAGTTTTAAGGACAAATAAACTAAGTGAAAACTTCTTTTTTTCCTTTGGTGGCAAGGGGGGTCAATTATGAGGCTTGAACTCAGGGGCTGGGCACTGTCCCTGAGCTCTTATGCTCAAGGCTAGTGCTCTGCCACTTAACTCTGAGCCATAGTGCCACTTCTGGTTTTCTGGTGATTAATTGGAGATAAGAGTCTCATGTACTTTCCTGCCTAGGCTAGCTTTGAACCATGACCCTCAGTTCTCAGCCTCCTTACTAGCTAGAATAACAAGTATGAGACCAGTTCCCAGATAATTTCATATTAAAAAATTCTGATTGTGTGTGTGTGTGTGAGTGTGTGTGTGTGTGTGTGTGAATTCTGGGGTTTGAACTGAGGGCCTAGGTGTTGTCCCTGAACTTTTGTGCACAAGACTAGTGTTCTATCACCTGAGCCACAGCTCCACTTCCCAATCTTTAATGGTTAATTGGAGATAAGAGTTTCATGAACTTTTGATGAAATGGGTAAATTATACCTTTTACAGAAAGGCATATTTTACAAGAAAGGTTTTATATATGTACATATATTAATGTATAAATCAATGGGATATATACATAGGTCCAAGAATGATTAATTCTACTCATCTGAGGCATAACAGAAGAAAGGAAAATGTATTTTTTTTTGTGCCAGTCCTAGGGCTTCAATTCAGGGTCTGGGCACTGTCCCTTTGCTTTTTTGCTTAAGACTGGTGCTCTGTTTGAACCACAGCTCTACTTCTGGCTTTCTTGGTTAACTGGATTAAAAATTCTGTGATGTCTCAAATTTCAGTCTCCTAAGTAGCTAGAATTACAGTCATGAGCCCTCAGTGCCCACTTTTGAACAGGTTTTATAACCATCAAGAATACATAGAATCAGTTAGTCTGTGTTGTATAACAAATCAGCCTGAAACTTACTGATTGAAAAAATAATCATTTAGTATTTCTTACAAGCTTGCAGTTAATTGCACAGTTCTACCAATCTAAGCTGGACATGATGGATTTATGGGTCTGTGGTTATCACCAGCTGGTTACCTGACTCTGTTATTTTGTCTGTGTTTGTCTATATGTCTGAGATATTGGCCAGGACAACTGGGCTGATTCAGTTCGGCTTCCCTAGTGTTATAATCCACAGACAATGGCATGGAAATAGAAGTAAAGAGAGGAAGGGAAAATAGACAAGTATGGTGTGTTTCCAAGCATCAGTGAAGACTCTTGGCTAAGTCTCAAGGTAGAGAAGACAGCACAGGTACAAGAGAAGAGGTGTGCATTTAGAGCGTTCACATACTGGACATCTTTCTGTGATTAACCTATCATCTATACAGAGAAAGAACTTTCTTAGTTCATTCATATCCTTCAATAGAACAAGATTAATGTAATAAAAGATGTTAGACAAGAAGGCCCTAATAGCCAGAAAGAAGCTGGGTAAAGCCCACTTTCTTGGGTCTCTGAGTGACCAAAAACCAAGAAGGTGCTTGCTTTGGAGTAAAGCACAGTGGCAAGCGTAGAAAACACTTGCCCACTCCACAATTCCAATTCTTCCTTTTAGCCTGATGGGTGGTCCTGAGACCAAAGGAGGACCAGAGACTTACAGAATTTCATTGTGTAAAATCAAGCCCAGGCGTTCCATTGGATACCAAGGCAGTGAGGATCAAGGACCTTGAAGTTAGTTGAGCTCATGCACAAGGAACAATATATACTACCTTTCTTGGCTAAAGTGATAAAGCATGCAACTTGGTGTCAGATTTTGGCTATATGAAAGAGTGGAAAAAGCATACTGAGTTAGTAAAAGCATTTATAGAATATAGAAACTGATCAATACAGCTGATGCTTAAAGTTTATGTTAGTTACAAAGGGGAGGTATGATAGAGAGGAAGAGACTTTTAAGAACTTGAGTGACAGGTTAAAATATTAGAATCTAATCCCATAAGTGACGAGGACACAAGTATTAGACATTTTGTGTGGGGAAAAGGATAGAGATATAAACCGTAGTCCTCCATTCTTGAATGACTGAAAAATAGCTGAGTACATGAAAATCAGTACAAAATGAGTAAGACTGCCAGTTTTCCAAAGGTGCAAATAGTTGATAATAAAATTTTCGTAACTGAACTTTGGAGTATTTCTAGATCCTTCTAATCTATCAAAAAATAAGTGTTATATGACAAAAGTCATTAAAGGCAATAAAAATACATTTGTTTTTCTAAAAGTAATAAAATTCCTTTTAATATCAGAAGAATAAGATGTACTGTTCCCCTCCCCCAGTTAATAATGTACTGATTAATTAATAATTCAATAGTTGATTAATAATGTCATGTCCTTAAGGATATAAATGATCCCAGGATGAAATATTGGCGTTTTAATAAAGACTCTTTGCTCTTTCCTATGCATATCATAAATACTGACATTAATTAGTGCTACAGCTATGGTGATGTGTCTTGTTATAATCAGAGCAAACGTACCCAACTCACACATATGCAGTTCCCTATCTTCCTTCCTCATTACCATTCATTTATGAGAGTGTTCAGATGTTTCAAGTAGAATCAACATGGAAACTGGCCCATGATGGTACATCCTATTGCCAAGTCCCCATAACCTCTACCTACTTATGACCCTCTAGAGAATAGGTAATATTCCTTATGACATGTACAACAATATGCCATTAGTTACGGAAATAATGCCAGAATTAAAGACACTAATAGACAAGTTGTGGCTACTTCTAAACAGAGATTAATACCTTCTGTAACTTCAGACCTGTCCTGTGGCTTTTCATAAAGGAAAAGGAAATAATGTCATTTTCAGGAAAATGAAAGGAACTAGATAGAGATCATTGTGTTAAGTGAGGTGAGACAAGTTCAGAAGACAAATTTATTACATGGTTTTGCTCATATGCATAGTTTAGATCTAAACAAATTAATAATATGCCATGATTATAAAAAGAAGACTTCTAGCTGGGCATGGTGGCTCATGTCTATAATCCTAGCTACTCAAGAGGCTGAGATCTGAGGTGGGTGGTTTAAAGCCAGCCTAGGCAGAAAGATCCATAAGACTTTTATTTCCAATTAAGTGCCAGAAAACCAGAAGTGGAGCTGTGTCTCAAAGTGGTAGAGTACTAGCTTTGAGCAAAAAGAGTTCAGAGACAGTGACCAGGCCCTGAATTCAAGCCCTATGACAACCAAAAAAGGGGGCAGGGGATTACTTTGGGAAATAGACTGGTGGTTGGGAAGAGAGAGAAAGAATAGAATGATAAGAAAATTATAAATATTATGTTATATACATATTCATATACATATAAGTATATTACAAATATAGTTAAAAGAGGGAAGGGGGATGGGTAGGGGAGGGAGGGGTGAGGCAGTCGAAAGGAGTAACAGTGATCAAGTTATATTGTATTCATCAACTGCTTGATGAATATATGAACATATGTCTATATATACTTTTTGTTGTTGTTGTTGTTGGTCGTGGGGCTTGAACTCTGGGCCTGTGCGCTGTCCCTCAGCTCTTCAGCTCAAGGCGAGCGCTCTACCACTTGAGCTACAGCACCACTTCCGGTTTTCTGGTGATTTATTGGAGATAGGAGTCTCACGGTCTCTGCTGCCCGGGCTGGCTTTGAACCGCGATCCTCAGATCTCAGCCTCTTGAGTAGCTAGGATTACAGGCGTGAGCCACCAGCGCCCGGCTTATACATATATATACAATATATATGTATACAATACATATATGTCTTGTATATATATGTATTATATACATATATAGTATACAAAGTTTTAAAGTAAAAGATGTGATCATATTCTAACTTTAATTATCTGGCCTGAGGAGCATTATAAGATATCCAAATATGATGCCAAAATGTTCTGAATAAAAGTAGTCATTTAGGGCTTGTAAGAGAAAAATAATACATGTCAAGAGGCCCCTCCCCTGGAAAAGAATCTTAATAGGGCATCAATGATAGATAAAGTTTGACTTTAGAGCTAATGGCAAATACTTATTTGCAGTAGAAACCAGTGGTATATAATACATTGAAGCATTTGGTTTAATGGCTTAATAAGCAATATTTTATATTTCTGCTATTGCTACATAAAATGTTATTAAACTATAACAAATAAACATGAAGTTCATAATAATTTAATATGTAGGAAGTTCCATAAATATTAAGGTATAAATGAAAAGAAAACGGCTTTTGACTTTTGTGTGTGGGTGTCCGTCCTGAGACTTGAACTCATGGCCTGGGTACTGTCCCTGAATGTTTTTGCATTCTACCACTTGAGCCATAGCTATACTTCCAGCTTTAAACAAATTAAATTTTATTGCAAAGGTGCTGTACAAAGGGGTTACAGTTAAATATGTAAGATACTGAGTACATTCCTTGTTGAACAGTGTTACCCCCCTCATTCTCTCTTTCTATCCCCCCAGCTCCCTTCCCCCCAAGTTGTAAAGTTCATTTTCAACATAGTGCCTTGAGTATCACTCTTTCATTGGTTCACCCTTTGCCCTCTGTCTCACCATTTTTATTCCCCTTCCCTTCCCCAAATCAGATAAACACACATACAAGACATAGGATACCAAAATCAAAAACAGTGACAACCTAAGAAAAAAACAAAGTGGAAAAAAACAAGAAAAAAAGAAGTAATTTTACTCAGTACATTAAAAAAAACAAAACAAAACCTCTTGTTTCCATATCTTGGAGTTAATTTCAATTAGATCATTTTATATGGTCATATGTACATAGCTATTGAGCTATTCTGATCTTCTACTAGGACTATCCTAGACATATACTAATTATTACAAATGAGGGAAACCATGGAGCTATGTTTCTTTGTCTGGCTTACTTCATTTACTATATTTTCCAAGTATTACCATCTCCTTACAAATGGGGTGATGTCATTCTTTCTGATGGAAGCATAGAATTCCATTGTGTATATATACCACAATTTCTTGATCCATTATCTTTGGGGGGAGGGTGGGCATCTGGGTTGGTTCCATATCTTAGCTATAGCAAATAATGCCGCAATGTACATAGTTGGGATGGTAGCTTTAGACTGGCCTTGTATGTTAAATGCCCAGGAGTGGGATTGCTCACTTCCAGCTTTTCTTTTTTCTTTTTTGGAATGAATTGTAAATAAGACTGTCATGGACTTTCCTGCCAGGGCTGGCTTTGAACTGAAACTCTGTGGTTACAGATGTGAGCCCAATATACTAACTGTTTATAGAGACCACAGACAAACTTCTCTTCTGGAAGCTATATTTGGAAAAAGAATCAGTCATTGCTTAAGATCCTAGTGAACACATGGCAGAAAGTTTTGATAAGGTTTGTAACAGTAGGTTTTCTGTGAAATCAGTATAAACTTATTTGGACAAGCAAATGGGTCTATATGGAGGTGAAAGGCCAATCTCCAAATAGGGTTACTTTTAGATCTGAACATAAAGGACATTCATTCTAAAAGATAGTTTCAAATGAGAAAGCAATTTTCTCTGGCAAAGAACAGAGAATAGACTTCTTGTCCTTTCTGTATGTTCTGGATCCTCAAAGCAAATTTCATCTGGACATAATTAGTTTTTCTTCTTTTGGTTATTAGAGTTTCCTGCAAGTAGTTGAAGCAGTAAATCTCAAATCAGAAGTACAATAATATGTCAGCTATGGTACTTCACTCCTGAAATCCCAGCTCGAAAAGAGGCAGAGATTTGTCAAAATAATCATTTAGCTTATTAATTCCATTTTTTTCTTTCTCTTCATTGAAAAAATTACTCTTGAATTTGGGAAGTAATTTCATTTAATAAAATTGGGTATTGTGTTTCTGAATTTTAAGCTAATACTACTGCTTAGCCACTAGGCTATGCTAAAGTATAGTCTATTTATTCAGGAACACTCCTCTCTTCCAGCTATGTCTGATAGCAGGAAATAAATTCAAAAGACAGATGTGAATCATTTAATCATTCAAAGTCCAACTGTCAGTTCATTTAACACATTATCTTAGAATTAACTTCTAGAATTAGACTATACTCAGAAAGAATAAATTCAGCCAATATTTAACTAAATGCAAGTCTGTGGTAATGCCAAGTTTGGTTTTTCTTGTTTAAAAGGAATGAACATTAGGCTTATTTCATCTTGATTATTATCTATTTTCATTTGCAGATAGCTAATTCTTCTTTTAAACCAAACTGTAGTGTACAGTCATGGGAGTCTCTGATCAGATATCTTTTACCTTCAGCTTCAAAACTAAAAAAGATCATTTTAAATTGCAACTGTTAAAACCAAACACCATTTAATTTATTTAAACTATTTTTACATTAAAATTAAACTCAATTTTGTGCAACCTGCAGTTAGAATCTTTCAAGTGAAAGCAGCTTATTTTCATATTTATAACTTTTTCCTTAAAACTCTAAGGAGCATACCAATATCATTTTATCATCATTATTCATGGGACTATTCATCCTGACTATACATGGTGGGAGATATTAGACATTCAAAAAGGCCTAAGAAATGCAGTGGTGTTCTCTGGAACACATACCAAAATCTATTAAAAATATTTAATTAGAGGCAATTCAGGAGCAATTACATACAAGTGGTAAATACAGTAGAGACTAATGTTAACAGTCCATGTTAGAAATAGTGTTTCCCATAATACTCAAAACCAAAAAGTTTGCATGTGTAATACCCCAGAGGATTAAAAAAAAATCTAATATGAAATAAAAGTGAAACTATGGGCTGGGAAGGCGGATCAGTGGTAGAGTACTTGCCTTGCACCCATGAGGCCCTGGGTTCGATTCCTCAGCACCACATAAATAGAAAAAGCTGGAAGTGTTGCTGTGTCTCAAGTGGTAGAGTGCTAGCCTTGGGCATTAGGGAGAGTGCTCCGGCCCTGAGTTCAAGCCCCAGGACTAGCAAAAAACAAAATGAAACAAAAAATCGGAAACAGTTCGATATATTATTTAAACTACTTAACTGGTAAGTGGACTGCCTGCTTTAAAGAAGAATTAATCTGTCTTTTAAACTTGGCTTGTCTCCTTTTCAATTATTAATTATTTATCTGTTAATTATTCATTACAAGATGAATTATTGACAGAATAGACTCTCCCCAAAGCAACATGCTATGCATCTACCATTCCTGTTCTATTACTGCTTTCTTGTAGGGTAAGAGCACTAGAAAGTAAAGGCTGATTATCTTTCCCAAATGTAATTATGTGCAGGAAAACATGAAGAATCTCAGAAGAAGACAAATATGTTGGGGGTAAAGGCAGGTATTCTGATGTATAGCTATATGTAGTTCACAGTCAAAGCATTTAAATTTTAGCATGCAGTCTCTGAAAAACCTAAACAGATGCTCTGAGGAAGCACTTCTAAACTGTCCTTGCCACCAGCAACAACCACTATGCTGAAAACTTCCAGTTCTCATAAATCATTCATTACTTCTAATTTTTTTTTTTTTGTTGGTCGTGGGGCTTGAACTCTGGGCCTGGGCTCTGTCCCTCAGCTCTTCAGCTCAAGGCTAGCCCTCTACCACTTGAGTCACAGTGCCACTCCCAGTTTTCTGGTGGAGATAAAAGTCTCATGGACTTTCCATCCCGGGCTGGCTTTGAACCATGATCCTCAGCTCTCAGCCTCCTGAGTAGCTAGGATTACACGCGTGAGTCCCCAGTGCCCAGCTTACTTATAATATTAATATCAAAATAGTTCTACCACTATTGAAGAATTATATTCTTAATATATTTTGCCCTATACCACACTAACAAACCAGAACCTCATCACAGATACTTTGTTTCCTAGAATTCTTTCACTTTTCATGCCATCAACTGCAGAGACGATGACACATCTAGAGATGCCTGCTAGGACCTTGTAGGTCAGGAAGTAACAGCTGATGTGGCTAGGATATAAAGCACTCCTGGTTTGAATCCTTTGAGTTCTTGAGCTTTATGGATTCAATTGAGAAACTATAATGTCATCTTTTGTCTCCTTTTACGCAAGGAACAACTACAGAGCCATATTAAAGAAAGAAAAGTGTAAAGGAATGATACACCACCCTATTCCTGTCCCCCAAAAAGGAAAGAAGCTGTAGTAACCCACATGCTTTGGATCATCCTAAAACTGGAATCTTCTATATTAGATCAGGGATTTGTTCCCACAGAAGCCAAAGGCTTCAGAACTTTCCCTGTCCTACTTCATGCTCAGTCTTTGTTCTTGGGACAATCTAAAGAAATATTCACCCCGGTAGTGGCCTTAAACAAATGAAGGACAAACTTCATAAGGGGATTATGATAGGGTCTCATTTCTTACTGTGCCATTCATAAAAGGAAAAAGACTGAATTAAAAATTAATGGAGATATAACTGGAGTTCCTGAAATTAGCTTTTATGTCGGACTTGAAACTACTTGTCTCTACACACTTTAGACAACCAGTGAGCTCTCTAGTTGCAGCGCACTTCATACCAACTACACTGAATTTCCCATCATTACCTTTTGCCCTCCCACGACTTCTGTTTTTGTAAATTCCAGTTCTGGGCTCCTTTCCTGTCCAACTGCTGAATTCAATGCTTTCAGTTCTACCTCAAAAATCAGATATCTTACAAGACTTCAACTGATTAGCCCCAGAGAAAATCAAGCTTTATTCAGATCAGACTTCAGCTCTGTTTCATAGCCTATATATAACACAACCTTAATTAAAGATTTTTTGTATTAATTTACTTTACTGTTATTGTAACAGTTAGATACAGAGGGATTACAACTACTCAAATGAGGTAATGAGTACATTTCCTTTCATACAGCATCTTCTGTTCCATCATTCTCTCCCAGTCCCTCCGTCTTGTCTCTACCCACGAGTTGTATTGTTCACTTTCATTAGTATCAAGTGAGCTCCACTGTTGCATTTTTTACCCTTTTTCCCTTGAGTTCTGAACCCTTCCCCTGCCCTCCTGAAGATAAACACATGAATATACCATACATTAAAAAAAGAAGACAGGGGCTGGAGAGGTGGCTCAGTGATAAAGTGCTTGCCTTGCATGCATGAAGCCCTAGGTTAAATTCCTCAGCACCACATAAGCAGAAAAAGCCAGACGTGGCGTTGTGGCTCAAGTGGTAGAGCTTTGAGCTGAAGAGCTGAGGGACAAAGCCCAGACCCAGAGTTCAGGCCCCGGACCAACCAAAATAACTAACTAACTAAATAAATAAAAAGAAGACAGAATCATCAAAAAATAAAAAATCAACTTATCTGACCCTTTCTGCTTATCTCAGACATATGCTAGTAATTTCAAATAAGGGAAACCATGGGACCTATGTTTCTTTGGGCCTGGCTTACTTCACTTAATATAATTTTTTCCAAGTCTTTCCATTTCCTAACAAATGGGGCAATGTCATTCTTTCTGATGGAGGCATAGAATTCCACTGTGTATATAGTTGATTTTAGGTTAAATGAAACCCAAGATAAGGACTCAAATGGTTTTTCTTTATTGCTATTGTTTCTAACACATTTATAAGATGATTTCTTTGTTGCTTTGTATGCCCCTCCCCCATGGTATAACCCCTGTTTTCACTGTATTTGATGTTGGTATAATTTGGGGAGGGGAAGGGAAAAAACAAATTGTTTAAATAGGAATACAGGTGGACCCATTGGAACAATGAGATGTACAAGATGTTATGTCAAAAAGTGAACTTTACAACTTTAGAGGGGGTGGGGGGGGGGAGATGAGTAGGGATGGTAAGGTGAAACAAAGGAGGAGGCAACAATGCTTGATAATAAATGTACTCATTACCTTGCTCAGATAATTGTAACCCCTCTGTACGGTATTTTCACAATAAAAACTTATTAATAACAAAAAATAAATAAAAAGAGAGAGATCTCATTTCCATATCTTGGAGTCCATATGTACATATATGCATATTACTTTCTATAAATCTGAAGAGGGAGGTAGATTGTGAATTGTTTCTCTCCTAAGAGTATCCTCTTCTGGTCTCACTGTATGTGAGGATCTAGAATCCCATATAATTTGTCATATCCCAGTGTCTTTTATATATCTTTTATTGTAAAGATACTGTATAGAGGGGTTACAGTTATATGAATAAGTGAGTACATTTCCTATTGAGCATGCTACCCCCTCCTTTGTTTTTCCCCTACCATCCCTTCCTTCCCCTTCTCCCCAACTCTTCCCTCCCACCGTCCAAAGTTGTAAAGTTCGTTGTCAATATGGTGTCTTGTACAACTCATTGTTACAATGGGTCAACCTGGATCCTTATTTCAGCATGTTGTTATTTTCCTTTCCCTCCCCAAATTAGAAAAAAATGTATATAAAAGATGCAGGGCACCGGAATCAAATACAATGAAAACAGGGGTTATACCATGATATCCCAGTCTTTTAGATCTAATTTCTCCAGATCAGAGAAAACATGTGCTATTTGTCTCTCTGAGCTTGGATTACCTCAGTTAGCATGATTTGTTCTAGTTCCATCTATTTCCCTGCAAATGACACTTTTAAATAATATTTTATTTTATCATAAAGGTGATATACAGAGGGGTTACAGTTATATGAGTAATGAGTACATTTCTTGTTCAACAGTGTTACCACCTCCATCATTTTCTCCCACTTTCCCTCCTCCCCAGACTCCCCTTTACCCCCAAGTTGTAAAGTTCATTTCCAACAGAGTGTCTTGTATTGCTGTTGCACCCCATTGTCCTTTGTTTCATCATTTTGTAATTCCCCTTCCCTTCCCTAAATCAGATAAACATATGTATATGACATAGGGTACCAAAAAAAACCCAACAACAATGATAACAGAAGAAAAATCAAAATGGAAGAAACAAGAAAATAGAAATAACTTCACATAGTACATTAAAAAAAAAAGAAAAACTCATGTGTCCATATCTTGGAGTTTGTTTCAATTAGCATCATTTATATGGTCATATGTACACAGCTATTGAGCTATGGTGATCCTCTGCTTGGACTATCCTAGATGTATTATTACAAATGAGGGAAACCATGGAGCTTTAGGTCTGGCTTACTTCACATAGTATGATTTTTTCCAAGTCTTTCCATTTCCTTATGAATGGGGTGATGTCATTCTTTCTGATGGAAGCATAGAATCCCATTGTGTATACATACCATAGTTTCTTGATCCATTCCTCTACTGAGGGGCATCTGGGTTGGTTCCATATCTTAGCTATGGTAAATAATACTGTAATGAATGTAGTTGTGCTGGTAGCTTTAGTGTGGCCTTGTTTGTGATCATTTGTGTAAAGGCCCAGGAGTGAGATTGCTGTATCATAAGGGATTAGTCATTTGGGGAACTTCCATACTGATTTCCAGTTGAACCACTTTGCATTCCCACCAACAGTGTAGTAGCATTCCCTTTTGGCCACCAACATCTGTTACGATTAGATTTCTTGATAATGGTCATTCTAACCGGGGTGAGGTGGAATCCAAATATAACTTTGATTTGCATTTCTTTTTAAAAAATTATTTATTTTTGTCAGTCATAGGGCTTGAACTCTGGGCCTGAGTGTTGTCCCTGAACTCTTCAGTTCATAGTGCTACTTCAGGTTTTCTGGTGGAGATGAGTTTCTCAGGCAGGCAGTTGTTTCTTTAAGTCTTTAGCCCACCCCAAGATAGAGACACAAAAGATTTTATCTTTCTTGCTGTTCTTTTTAATGTATTTATAATTTACTATGTGATTTTTGTTTGTTTGTTTATTTGTATCTTCTTTCCCCACAGTATAACCCCTGTATTTGATTCCAGTGTCCTGCATCTTGTATATACAGTTTTCTAATCTGGGGAATGGGAAGGGAAATAACAAAATGCTGAAATAAGGATACAGGATGACCCATTGTAACAACAAGATGTACAAGACACTATGGTGAAAACCAACTTTATAACTTTGCAGGGAGTTGGGGGGGAAGGAGGAGTTGGAGAGGAAAGGGATGGTAAGGGAAAAACAAAGAAGGGGATAACAATGTTTGACAGGAAACAGACTCATTACCTTGCTCATATAATTGTAACCCCTCTGTACAGTATCTTTACAATAAAAACATATATTTTAAAAAAGAAAAAAGTTTCACAGGACTTTCTTGCCCCAGATAGCTTTGAACTGCGATGTTCAGATCTCAGCCTCCTGAGTAGCTAGGATTACAGGCAGAGCCACTAGTGCCAGGCTACGATTTGCATTTCTTTTATGGAAAGAGATGTGTCTATTGGCTATTCTTATTTCATTTCAAGTAAAGTTTCCTTTTAATTCTTTAGCACGTTTATTAATGGGGTGGTCGTTTTTATGGAGGATTTGTTATTGGAAAGTTTCATTTTTTGAGCTTTAGATATATTTTTGATTTGAGACTCTTTTCTGTTATATAGCTAGTAAAGATCTTCTCCCAATCTGTGAGCTTTCTATTTCTTTTTCTAGCTATGCAAATGACATTTTTCACTTGTTCTAATGGCTGTATAAATTTCCATTGTGTAGCGTTAACATAATATTTTTTGGATCCACTCAACTACTGTGAGGCATCTGAACTGTTTACACATCTAGGCTATTGTGAATAGTGGGACAATGACATGGATGTGCAGGTGTCTTTATCATACTTTGGCTCATGATGTTCAGGGTAGAGACCTAGGAGTAGTATGGCTGGGTCATAGAGAATCCATGTTTAGTTTTTCGAGAACCCTCCAGACTGCTATCCAAAGAGTTTGTACTAGTTCACATTCCCACTAGTAGGGAACTAGGGTTCATTTTTCCCCATTTGTTGTTCAGATTCACAATGTTGGCCAGACTAATTGGGGTGATATGGATCTCAGAGTGGTTTTGATTTCCATTTCCTTTATGGCCAACAACAAATAGCCAAAGCAATTCTAGGCAAAAGAAAGTAATGCAGGTGGTATCACAATACTACATAGCTGTAATAACAAAAACAGTGATCAATGGACAGATTAGAAGACCCATTAAAAAAACTACTTACAGTTATCTGATATTTGATAAAGGAGTCAAAGAAATACAGTGGAAAAAATAGGGTCTTCAATAGTTGGTATTGGGAAAACTAGCATCCAAATGCAGAAAACTAAAAGTGGATACCTGTTTGTCACCATGCACTAATATCAATTCAAAGTGGATCAAAGATCTCACCATTGGACCTGAAACTGAAATTATTGCGAGAGAGAGCATGAGAAATATTAGAACTTACAAGTATTGGAAGAAACTTCTTGAAAAGAGTTCCAAGAGATAGAAGAGAGACTTGACAAGTGGGATTACATCAAAATAAAAAGTTTCTGCACAGAGCAAGACATAGTTACTAAACTGGAAAGACAGCCAACAGATTGGGAGATCTTTACCAACAAGACATCAGACAAAGGCTTAATATCTAAAATATACAAGGAGCTCAAGAAGCTAACCCTTCCCAAATCTAATAACTGAATCACTAAATGAGCCAGGAAGCTAAGGAGAGACTTCTCAGAAGAAGTAAGAATGGCAAAGAAGTGTATAATTACAGTAAAGTGTAAACATAGTAGCTCCTATAGCAGGTCTTTGATGATCTCTCTTGCTTGGAACAGGTAGAGTGCCCACTACATGTCTGCTACATCAATTGATGGTGACTACTGCATACGGATGAAAGAACTCTAAACGTTAAATCCTAGTATCTGCCTTTGCATTATGAGCTTGGTCTCAGAACTTAACTTGTAGTAACAGTAAAGATGCCATTATACAGGCTACTCAAATTGTAGTCTCCTCTCTCTCTAAGATGTATCTTTCCCTTTGGTAAGATCTGTCCTGAAACTGCACACACTGCTCTCAAAAATCAAGGAAGGCATAGTATAACGTTACCCCAGCAGCAGAACTGCATCAGGATGCCCCCAATCTCTTTTGTCTTATTCTCTCTTTGCTTCTTTTTCTTTCTTTTCTTCTATTTCTTTTTTTCTTTCTTTCCCTCTCTTCTTCTTTCCCTCCCTCCCTTCCTTCCTTTCTTCCTTTTATTTTCTTTCTCTCTTTCCTGGCCTTGGTGCTATTCTTCAGCTTTTTTGTTCAAAGTAGCACTCTACCACCACTTGAACCACAATTCCATGAGTCTCATGGGCTTTCCTGCTCAGGCTGAATTTGAACTGTAATCCTCAAATCTCAGCCAGCCTCCTGAGTAGCTAGGACTATAGACCTAAGCCACTAGGGCTCCCTTCTTTGTTTTTCTTAATAGCTATCCAACAAATCCCCCCATATCTTCTGAACCAGCTGACCTTTCTGGTAGGAATGAACTTTCCCAGACTGCTAAATGCGATGTAAATTCAGATGAGCTATTTCAACAACTGCTTCTCTCTAGTAAGAAAAATGGTCCCATTGTTTCCTAATAATTATACCTCTAGGGTGGGATTTTTCCAGGCGGAAGACCTGAAGTGTTCATCTGAGAAAGACCTGGATTTCTGGCAACTCATCTTACTTAAGATTTCAGACCATTTTCCTCACTAACTACAGATAAAAAAGAAAAGAAGGTTGGCAGAGATGAAGGTTGTTTTGGACCACGGCAATCCCCAGGGAAGAGGTCCTGAACTTCTGCTTATCTAACAGCCACAGTCTCCTCAAGTATTGATTTGTTTTCACTCACAAGTTGGACAAATACTTGCATTGTCTGTCAGAACTTATCCAATCTGCTGGGTTCTGTGTGAACTTCCCTTTCATAATCCTATGAAAGGCTAAACTATTTCTGGGGACCTGAATGCCAGGCTTGTTTCACCTAAATGTACTTGCATTGTAAACAATATTTCTCAAAAATTATCTACACACATCTTAATCAGTATGGCTGATGTGTGACACCAGCATAATCAATATCAATATCATGTCACGATGCAGACAAGCAGTAGAATTAAGTAAATATTCATGTATTTGGCTACAGAGGAGTCTGTCAACCTAAAAAGATAATGACATTTCATATATCTGTCAGTTTAAAAACATTCCCTGTGAAAGGCTGATATACTGGCTTCCTTTCTAAACTGACCACAGTATACACCACAATAGAGCCCAGTGATTTAAGGGCAAAACATTTTCAAATACAAACTTACCCACTATGTTTCATATGTGGTGGTTTATCCATTCGGACTGCCAGTTTGATTTTTAAGTCATTGTCTTGACTATTTTTGGGCACAATCATTTGGTGTAATTCAGCTGTCTTGGAGCTATTGGAAGTTGGGTTTAGTATTACCTGTAAGGGACAAAAAAGAAACATTTGAGTGTATGATACAGAGTCTGTGAATTACAAAGGGAATTATTCCTGCATGTTTTCCTAGTTGAAAAGAAGATGCCACAGCCCAAATGTGTCTTATAAACCACTGGACTCCCACCCACAATAGCAGATGGATTTTCAATACAGTTTTATTTATTTTTGACAAGTGTGTGCTTTCACATTATCACATAATGAGTTTTCTTCCTGTGTCACTTCATAATAAATTAATAGCACAACAAGCAACAGTTGAATTGACAGTTGAAAAATACTTCATGGGCACCTATAATTTCAAGGCTATGCTAAACTCCTCAGGCTAAAGAAGTCCAGAAAGAAACACTATTTGAAATTACAGATAACATGCTTAAGAAGCAAAACTAATTATCAAAGCTCTACAAATTTCATATTTTAATCTTTTCACTGTAAAACAGTATTAAAAGATATCAACTCAATTACAAATGGAAAAGAACGATTATAGCACATTTCCTGATCTAGATCAATACCCAGTAAAGACTACATTTCTGAGTAATATGTTTTCAGAACTATCAAAATGATATTATAATGACTGAAACAAAGTAATTATTTTTCATAAAACTGCCAACTTGCTAAGTGATCAATTCATAACACTTCATTTTACAAAGCCAACTAAGGAAAGAAAAAGCCTGTTTTTAGATGTTAGGTGCTGCATAGGAAAAGTGAAACAATATATTATCCTTTTCTATTTAGCCTTGACATCTTTTAAACACAGCCCTAGCTAAGCCTTAATGGACATTTTAAAAATGGAAGCACTATAAGCCTAGAAGTCAAAACAAAGACATGGAGAACAGCACTTTATAATTTATGCCATTCTTGTCTTACACCAGCAAGAAAAGTATGTCAATTTGAAGTAAAGATATGAATGAGAGACTTAGAAATGTGCTAAGGTATACCGGAATGTTCTAAAATTGACAAGGCAGCTGAATTTATTATGCCTTTAACCTTCCAAAGATCTTTATTTCCCTATATTCAGAACAACAACAATAATAACAACAACAAAAACCGGGTCCTCTTTCTTTCTAGGAAAAGCAACCTGATTAGAAAATCCCAAACTATTCTGTGTATGAGTGTTAAACGTATCTACCATTTCAAGATTTTCTTCTAGCCTGTTCTAAAACCACAACTTTGATGAGCCCAGCATATCTACACACCCAAGTATAATAAGGGACATGAAAGAAGAGACTCAATGGCATTTACTGTGATTTAAAAATTATAGTCACACTCTAGAAATAAGTCATTTTGACTACTAAACTATCTAGTGGAATATTGCACAGATTCTTTCTTAAATGACACTAAAAACCTCCCACAGTTTTTGGCTTAAATCTTACACAAAAGAATGTTATCATCAACTTATAAGGAGACTCAATCAATCAATTAATATTCAAAGACTAACAGATCTACACATTCTCCACAACTGTACAGCAAGTATAGCAACTTAGAACACCTTTTCCTTCTCTCTACCCATCTTCTTCAAAACTTGGTATTTGAGCAAAAGCCACCTACAGACTACATTCACTTACAAATCTTTCTATGCTTATATAAAATTGGAATGGTTCCAACTCTAAAAGTCTTATACAAGAAGAGCACATTAAAAAATTTTGACAAGGGCTGGGAAGGTGGCTCAGTGGTAGAGCACTTGCCTTGCATGCATGAGGCCCTAGGTTCGATTCCTCAGCACCACATAAGCAGAAAAAAAAAAGCCGGAAGTGGCGCTGTGGCTCAAGCGGTAGAGTGCTAGCCTTGAGCTGAAGAGCTGAGGGACAGCGCCCAGGCCCAGAGTTCAGGCCCCACAACCCGACCCCCCAAATTTTTTTTTGACAATTTCTTTTTTGTAAATTTTATTTTATTGTAAAGATTTTATACAGAGGGGTTACAGTTACATGAGTGAGGTATGAGTACACTTCTTGTCGAGCATTGCTACCCTCTCCTTTGTTTTTCTCCTACTATCCCTTCCCCCTTGTTCTCTAAGTGCTGACCACAGGTTACCCAATGGGGTTGCCTCCAAAGTACAAGCTCATGCTACTACTGAGTGTTATCATTTCTGCCATGTTTCATTTTTCTGATGGGCAATTTGGAATGAAGTCAGTGGAAGGGTTTATTTTTCTGTTCTTTTCCACTACATAAACATCTGAGTACTTCTTATATGGATGCACATCAGAATGAAAGAATATGCATGGCTGAGACTCCCTCATAGCCTTTTATCTTCATAACTTTCTGCTCTGGTATTAGCACTTCTTTCCACTGTCCTTCTATGCTTGAGATACAAAAGCAATTCCTGATTTTGATAGTTTGGAGCTCCATATGGCTTCTCTGTTCTGTCATAAGTATGTCTAGTTGCCTGTGTTAAACTCACTCCATTTTGAAAGACTTTTGTTTTCCTGGACAGACTTGACTTAGAAACATATGTTGAATACAGCCTTAAAAATGGTCTGTAAAATAGTCTTGAGATTCCCAAATTGCACAAGCAGAAAAGGGGAACACATCATTGTGTGTTCTAATCGTGGATGATATTAGACAAGGAAGAATTCTCCACATGAAGAACTTAATCATTTGACTGCATGCTTCCTATGGGATAATGTACAAGAAACACACACATATATATGTATATATAAACATTTTTTCAAACAGGTTATCTGAAATCTTCCCTTTTGATCCAATTCCAGCATAAACTTTCCATTTCCCCATCAGGCCACCCCTTAGCAAGCTATATCTTTATCCTTCCTGCCTTTGCCCTAGAGACTACAGGACAAGGATGTTCTTTTCTGAAAACACAACAGAGGTCTAATCGAGGGACCCTGAACATTTTCAGGGGGGAGATCCTTTCACGATGCCCACATGACAGGATTTCATTGTTGTCACTGGTAAATCACTGTGCATGCTTCCCATTTTCCTGTTTTTCAAATGGGAAAGCTTTCTCTGCTTCAATCGATGTTGCTTTACTGGATTTGTGCGAGGGCTGGATAGAGAGGGGGCCTGCAATAATTCACATGGAGCACAAACTTCAGTTCCTAAGTTATTCAGCTGGGACGAACCACAGCTAAGTGTGATAGAAATGTTGGACTAGATGGAAGGATGAGAGAGGACTTGGGGCTGCTTCCCTCGAGCAGAGATGAAAGTGTTCTATGGAAAGGATGAAGGGCAACAAAACTATGTCACAGCTGAAGGCTGAGCCAGGGCAGGTCAAGTAGTTGTCCATTGGACTCAAGTTTTTACTAGCATAGAGCTGTCGTTAGTAAGTGGCTGATTAGCTGAAGATTGTTTCCTGGCTCCTCCCCACTCTAAGGAGTGACGTGTGAACATTCTGCCAAAGGTATGTGAGATACGGCATGAGTCACTCTGGGGAAAAGTGATTAAGATATTTATCCTTCATCTTTCTTTGCTCCTATGTCAGGCAAAAGCAGAGAAAACAAATGCCACAGGAAGTTAAAGAGACATACAATGGAAGAAAGAAGAACTCTGAGTCTCCACATGGAGGAAGAAGGCCATTCTCCCTTTAGAACACCCATAGTCAACTGCTCTACAGGATATACTGTTTTGAACTACTGAAATGGGGTGACTTCCTTGTTACAGCATTTAGCAGAGTTTCAATTAGAATATTAAGGCACTACCTTGCTCCTTAAGTCTTTCACTAGTAAATAAGGACCTAAAGAACTGTTTTTTTATGATAAGAAGTTCTACTTCTTATCATATTTCACATACAATGAGGTTTTTGCCTGGTGTTGATGATCAGAATAATCGAAATGTTTACTAGGAAAACACTTGCAAAATCCTCCTATAGCCAAGGTTTATGCCTAAACTAAATTGTAGCTCCATACAAAACAGTTCACTTCTTACATTATTTAGAAAACTACTTGGTTCTTTGCTATTTATTCCTCTTAACCTTTATACATTTCTGCTTCTAGCTTATTTTTGTCACCAACACTTTAAATGTCTTGTCAGTTAGTATGACACAAAAATTTTTACAATTCCTTATTTTAAATATAAAGTAAATGCATCTTTTTCATAATAAAATGGCAACATTTCTTGAAATCCTTGCTAAGATGCAGTTAAAAACACAAAATCATTTTTAGACTTTGTTTTAAAGAATACTTAGAAGACAAAATGATATAATTTGTGTGTATATATACACATATATGTGTATATATATATGCACACAAACAAATATATATATACAGATATGTTAAGTGTAGTATGGCGCTCAGAAGGATCTTCCTCTTAATGTACTTCTATAAATTGGCATCTGTAAGCTGCTTTTCTTCTAGTGAGATACCTTGAGTATAGTTGTTTGTATTCCACATCTAAATTTTTTGACCAACAAATTTATAATTGAAAGCTCCCCAACTCTTTTTGAATTAACAACTAAAAATCGAAAGCAAGAAAGTACAATGAGGAGAAAGTTAAAAGCAGAGCATGTAGGTAAACAATTAACTGCTTTTCCCCACAATTTCTTCATAAAGGAGCAACTTTCATTTGGAGATCTAAAGGGATAATATTTACATGGCAGACACAAGAGGTCCTAAAACAGACATAAGGACTGTTGGGAGTAAATACCTTCCAGTGCATCTGATGCTGACATTGCTACTACCCACCACCCCAGATTCACAGGTCCTTCCACAACTTGGTTGTTCTGGTCCAGCTTGGTTGTAACCTGGACTGGTTTCCATGGCTTACCACCAAGAGAACTTCCATCAATATAAACAGTCATTACATCAAAAAATTTGTTTTTGCTATGTAATTTCTCTTCAAGTCCTAAAAGCTAAGGTGACAATTCTCATGACATCAATTTCCGGTCCACAATTGGGATCAGAAGCCAAAGAGGTAAAAGAAAACCAGAAGAGTATGATGTACCCAGGTCCTAAGAGAAGAGTTTCCAGGAATATGAAGTGGACCGCAGGACCAAATGCCGTTCTGGAGTGGACACACTATCAGAATTGAGAGGCTGCTGCTCAGTGGAGGGACATGGCTGCCAGTCCCAGCATGAACAAAGGGAGATGAGGCTGGACACCAATGCTTCAAGGGACAGATTCTTTTTGAGGAGGGAAGAATTGGCTCAAGTGTTAAGTGGGCAAGCTCAGGCAGGTTGAGTGATGCTACTGCAGCCAGAAAATTCTCCATGGGCAAAGGTTGGACAAAGGATGAGGGCAGAGCCAGCTAGGTAAGTGGAAAAGGAAATGGAAAGCCTGCACATATGGATAAGAGCCAAAGGGAAAACTAGAGATAGATTGTAAGTAAATAAGTGAAATTATAAAAGCTTTTGCTATGGATTTTATACACTCATATGTAGGCAATTGATGATTTTAAGCAGGGAATTGACATATTTAAATTTCCATACTTTTTTCTAACTGTATCCACATTAGAGAGGAGTCATGTGATGTTTGGTCAAGTGTCTTCACATCCAAGATGAGATGAGCTGTTCTTAAAAACACATCTTGAAAGCAGAGTGAGAACAGAACAGATGAACAGCGATTATCTGAACTCATATTTAGGTTTTCGTTAAACTTCTTTTTTTTTGGCTTACAATCATGTCCTTGAAGCAGAGTATTTTAAGCTACTGCCTGCGGGGACATCTCAAGAGAACAGTAACATCTCTGGGAGAGCCTGACACCTATCTTGGTGAGAAACCTTGACTCTTGGGTTCAGTGAACACCACCCTAAGTTTTTGTTTCTTTTTTAAGCATGTACTCTTTGCTTCATGTAAATTAACTGTGCACAGAGGTTTTTCTGTGGCATTTCCATATGTGCATACGATGTGTTTTGATCAAATTCACCACCTTTATTACTCTTACACAACTGGCAGACTTTCGCGTGTAACAATTCGTGATTGTTCTGTGAACCTTCTTGAGAAATTAAGAACTTGAGAAAGTGCACGCTGTGAAAGGACTACTAAATTTCCTTCATTTCACCCACATTTTTACTTAGTAGATATTAATAACTAGCACATATTCTCGCTAATCTCCAGTGCCTGGAGTATGTGTAAGAGATGAATTGGGCAATTTTTTTTTTTTCTGAGAGAAATTGACATCATTCCATTGTAACATTTTCCAGTATTTTAATATACTGGAGGTGGCCTGGTCTAAAATTATTTCTCCTTTGATTTAATATCACTGCTTCCTGTCCTACTTAGTTGAAACAAAGAACACCTGCTCACCTTGGCTAACATAATGCTCTTTTGTATACTAAAAGATTAGCATAGAGTCTTCTGTCAACTTCATTGTCTGGTTGCTAAATCTACTTCCTTTTATTTTCCAGGCTGGAAAGGATCCTGGAATTTATAATACTGATTTGATCAAACTCCTAACCCCTTACCAAATGTGTACTTGGCCTAACAGTAAAGTCCATGTCTCCCTTCCTTCTAGTTTTTGCATTAAAAAGGCTGTTTTATTTGTTTGAAAAAAAATGAAACAACAAAAACATATGCTATTAATTGTGTTATTAATTTGTTATTAGAGAAATTAAGATCCTTGTCATTTGCACAGAAGCTTAAGAATCAAGAAAAAACAATAAGGTGTGTAAAAAGATTCCTCTCTCTTTTGACATCTCTAACTTGAATCAAGTAGGATGCGTATTTTGTAGCATGCTGTCTATAGTCAATAGGGTAATTTCTCTAAGACACAGAGGGTGATAAGCCAGAACCTTTAAGCCAATCAAAAAATATTTTATTGAAATTGCTCACTACAATGAAGTTATTAACATATCCATCTCTTCACATAACTAATTTTATTCCTTTAAAATTACCATTTTAATTTAGAAATAATAACTGTATATTTGTGAAGTGCAAAGGAGAATTCTACACAGCCTTCAAAAAAGAGGAAGCTCTGTCAACTGTAACAACATAAATGGAACTAGCGGCATTTTGCTACATGAAATAAGACTAGCCATATGATTTATATATGCACTCTAAAAAGGTTGACCTCAAGGAAATAGTAGAAAAGTGGTTGTCAAAGCCTGGGGAAGAAGAAAGTAGGACTAGGTTACAGAACAGAGATACTGATCAAATATACCAAGTTGGAGTCATACTGTTATAAAAAATTATCTTTAAGCTACTCTCAGCCAGAGTTCATGTCACATCGTCTTGTAGACAACTCACCAAATGCCTTTTATTGGGGTTCTTGGCTGAATGGTTGGAAAGAGAGATGCTAAGAAACACTACACATGAATATCCAAGCCTAAAATGGAAACTTTATTGAAAGTAAGAAGCTTCCCAAATGAAGTACTGCCAAAATTTGATATTAGAAAGTGATACTGGTAAATTTTAGAAGTTTTGTTATTTACTTGACAGTCTCTAAAAGTCAAGGAAACTCTCTCATTCTTGCATTTCTGGAATGTGACATACACAATTCTAGCCTCCTTCAGTGCCTAGTTCCTAATCTCGAGTCTGTGTGCTAGAAGGAATTACACTAGCACATGGAATTAAAAATCGCCATTGGGACATTATCTTGTATTACCCAGTGGGTCCAATGTTCTCAAAAAGTGTCTAAAATATTTTTATGGAAAAAGAAGGTAGAAAAGTTAGTGTAAGCACGATGTGACATTAAAAAATATTGGCTACGCCAACAACAATGACAAAATATTTGGCTACTCATCACTAGCCATAGAAATGAAAGGAGGCCATTAATCAAATACAGGCAGAATCCAGAAGCTAGCGAGGAAGAATAAAATGTTTCTTGTAGGCTATCTAGAAAAGGATACACACCTGTGTAAACCCTGATTTTAACCCATAGAGGTTCATTTTGGAACTCTGACCTTCAAAATTATAAAGTAGTCACGTGTGTTGTTTCATAGTACACAATTTTTTGGTAATTTATTACAATAGCAACAAGAAGCTAATATATAGAGGGAAGAAGCTATGATTTATCTAACAGGAAATTTAATTTTTAAGTGTCTGCTGCTAAGTATGTAATTTAAAGTTGTCCTTTCATTTAAATTTCTAGCATTAGCTTTTCCTACTTTCTTGTGGGTTTATGTGCTTACTTCTGTCACATTCTTAAAGGACTGTGGGAGTAGAATCTTGTGAAAATATATAGCTTTTCTCTCACTTTGGTTTAATAAATTTAAACTTTTGACTTTCTTACAATAAAAATATTTAACAAATAATTAAGAATTCTCTCTTCTATTTCAAAACCTTTTAAAGAGCTCATAAGAATGATCAAATATGCCAGTTGTTCTATTTTTCATGGCTCAACTAAAGATATTGGCCCTTTTACATCACTTTTATTGCTTGAATGTGTTGATTTCATACTTCTCCATGGGTGGAATGATATAGTCTTTCATAAGACTCATTAAGCTAGGAAAGCATCATTATTATTCTTGATGTATTGCCATTGGCCATAAATTATGAATTGTAGTAACCTTTACATTTACTTTCTAATACAGTTTCTATTAGAGGACACTGCATGAGCCACTTCATTATTTTTCTTTGTACTACCCTGGTTATAATAATGCCTGCCATTTAGGGAGACCCTTTTAACTGAGTGTCTCAGAGTGCTTTATGAAATTTAAATTAATTCTCACATCACCCTTAAAAGGGTAGGCATTATCTTGTTATGTAAATAACTTGACACTGAAGTTAAATGAAGTGCTAAGAAAAATTACTTCAAGGTAACAATACACACTTTCAATTTCATCTCCTCCCCAATCTAACACATTATTCTCTTATTTATTATGCCAAAATTACATGAATGAATTTACCTTTGTTCCTCACTTTTCATTCATCAGGTACTCTAAGAATCCTTACAGCCAAGTCAATTTCTGACAACATGAAGCGCTGAAGAGAGAGGAACAAATAATGTCTAACCTTGAATATCTTCAGCTGTATGCTTAAATAGAGGCATATGGCACATACAATTACAGTAAAAGATTTCAGGTTTGACTAGATAATTTACAAACTATAGATAACTATTAGATTTATATTAAAAATCAACCAGCACTTTGAAGAGTGTAGGAGAATTTTTATTCTTCGTTTGAATGTGAAATCTACAGAAACTAAAAATCATTGCTTAAACAATTTGTAACATTGATAATAGTATTGAAAACCTTTCCAAGCATACTCTTATATGTATGCAAATGAGTTAGCAGGCACTTAAACAATGGCGAAGAAAGAAGAATAGCAGGTACAGAATTTGGGTTATACATTTTCTTACCCTCAAAAAAGAAAAAAAATGAATTGAGACAGGTAGATGCTAAGAAAGGAGAATGAAGGGAACAAAGCCCAGGGAGGGCAGGATGAAGTCCCTTAGTTGCTTGTGGGCTCCTGAGTACAATGGAAGAGCCAACACCAGAATCAAAGTCACAAGCAAACAGGTCCCAGAAATTTCAGGCCCTCATGTCCAACAACCAGCTAATGTGAATCAAGTAGCATTGATTTAAGAGCTTTATTATTGACTCCTGTGATTTATGCAATACAAACTAGCAAGGAATGAGTACTTAACTTTCTAAACCACTGCTAAAGCAATTGAGATGGATATTCTTTTTATGCCCGTGGCTTTACTGAGGTATAAAATTTGTATGTTTATATTATACAGTATGACTGATATTCACCCAATAGTTATTGCTCTAAGTACCTGTTGAGAAGATTTAAAATCTGCTGCCTTTGGCAAATTTCAAGAATATAATATATTAGTATTAACGATAATAGCAATGTACAACTGATCTCTAGAAATGACTTATCTTGCCTAATTAAAACTTTGTATCCTTTGACCAGTAACTCCACATTCAATCCAAACCTACGCTCCTGGAAACCACCATTCTATTCTCTATTTCTGTGAAGTTGATATATTCATTTAGGCTTCATAGAATGGACTTAAGGAGACTATGACTTCCTATTACAAATGTGATACAGACAATACAAACTAAAATGTCACTGTTGGACCCAAACTATTTATTATTCTATGACAATCCCAGTTTATTAGTTGATTGGGGGATCTCAGACACTCAACCAAAAGGGATTCATTCAAATTTCTACTACTCTATTGTCTAGGATAAATGAAACTAAGTTAGATGAAATGTGTCAATTTTTTTCCATCCATCCTTCCAACATTAATTATATATGTACTGTGAGTCCAAAACTGCTAGAAAGACAGTGCCGGTTAGGTTGAGAGTATATTATAGGGCATACTGTCACAGGGACGATGATGCACTAGATGCCCTTATGAATGAAGAATTTGTTCTGTCTCCTGCACCATAATTTCTTTATCTTCAATATGAAGAATATATTGGAACAGATGAGCTACAGTATCATTTTGAACTTCAAATTTCACTAATAAACAAAACAGAAAAAGCCCCAGGCAAGAACTGGTTGGTCTTTTTGCTTAATTATAGATAATAGATAATCTCAATATAAATATTAAAAATTAAAATCAACAATGAAATGGATTTTCTTAAAAATCCAGCTGAGCAAACATCTTGAGTTTCACTAGCTTAGGAAGTACATTTTGCAACTAACTCAGGAACATCAATATGTAAATGAGAAATAGCCTCAAGTCACTTACTATCCAACTCTTAGCTGTTTTGCTCTAAAATTACCTATGAAACAAAAGTCACAGTTTGGCTATGTTATTTGTTTTGTGGTTCTAATAGTTGCAAAAGGATTAGCTTTGGTCTAGTGTACATATGTAAGACTTTCCTGCCTCTCCTTCCTGTATCTCCTTTTTTCTTTTCTAAAACAATTAGGATTTTGTTCAAAGCAACAATGAGGTTAAAAAAAAGGTAAAATACCCTTAGATTTTCTTCCATCCAATTGATATAAGAAGACATGAAATAATTAGTAATAAATCTGCTAAAAGATATGTAAGTCTTGTAAACCAGAAACTAAGAAACTGCTATTATTTTAAAATAAGATCTACACAAATGGAGGAAAATCAGAAAGCTTAATTTGTTAGGATGTCTGTTCTTCCTTAATTGATCTATGGATTCAGTGCAATCACAGTGAAAACCTTCCTTCCTCCCTTGTTAAACCTAAATTTGCTCTCCAGTTCTAAAATCCAGAAGGCAAAATGAAGCACCTATGGATAACAAGAGCCTTCAAAAAGAAAGGGAAAAAACTCCAAGTTGGAAGATTTGTGACTACCTGATTTCAACACTATCAAACTAATTTAATCACGGCAGAATGGTACTAGCATCAAGGCAGGAAAACAGATCAATGAGACAGAATAGCCAGTGTAGAAACAGACCCAAAAGACATTTGATTTTTCAACAAAGGTGCTAAGTAAATTCAATTGGAAAATCCTTTTCCACTTACTGTGATAGAACAATAGAACACACAAAATATCAATTTTAATCAATATATAAAAGTTAATTAAAAATGGAACCAAATCTTAAGTGTAAAGATCTAAACCAATAAAACGCTCAGAAGAAAACAAAGCATTCTGAGTTGTACAACGATTTCTTAGACACAACATCAAGATTATGAACCATGAAAGAAAAAGAAATCTTTAAGTTGGACTTCATCACAATTACAGATTTCTGTATTTTAAAACATACTGTTAAGAGAATGAAAAGAAAGTCAAAAGGAGAGGAAAATATTTAGCCCCTATGATCTGATAAAGGAGTTGTAAATTACATATTAAGATCTTTCCAAACTCAAAAGTAAGAAAACAAGATAATCAAAAACTGAGGGGGGATTGTATTTGAACAGATTCTTCAACATAAAAAGGTATATGGCCCCCCAAAAGATGCACCACATTGTTCGTGTAAGTTTCAGGGAGTACAATTTAAAGCCACAACGAACTGCCAAGGTGTTCCTGCTATAGCTTATCTGTGTAACATGTGTCCTACCTCAGATTGAGGGACAAGTCCCTCTTTGATGACACTTAGAAATATCAGCTTTTCTTACCATAGTCACCTACAGGGGACCCCCATGCAAGATACCCCTTTATGGCTTGCTCAGCCATAAATTTCCAGGTAATTTTACAGAGGAGCAAGGAACTGATGTAGGTATACTGTTCTGCAAAGTCAGAATGAGTCATCTCCTGTCATTCCTCAAAGCACGCACTTTTACAAGCCAGATCCAACCACCATTAGAAAAACAAAACAAAACAAATTATTCAGAATTTGCACTAGAGATGGATTTTCTCTAGTCTTTCCCCTGTCTATATCCTGCTTCTTGTCAATAGTGTGGCAACTGACATTTAATTATTATTTTCTTCAATAATTAATTCGTATGTGAGAGGATTTAAGCAGGAAAGAGATCTTTTCTGTGATTTTTCAGTTTCAGAAAAGCTGTAACTCTATAGAACAACAAACATGAAGGTCTCCTGTGTACAGTGAGTTGACTTAGAAATACATGAAATGGAACAGAATTCCCATTCCATTTCATAGCAAATGTTGTAAGTTTGCTAGCTCAAGCAGCAATCACCTAGTGCTATGTTAATAAAATTGGACATTAAATTTTGATTTCAACTGGGAGAACATACTTGTGATTATGAGTTCACTGCCAGCTTTTCTAATGCTGGCAATTCTTTTGAAATACTCAAATACAAATTTTGTTGCAGCTAATACATGACCTAAAGTGATTTTCATCATTTTAGCTATATCCTTATTTGTAAAACACTACTCAATACAATGTTTAATGCTTATTCCTGACCTATTTCTTGATATGTTGAAATTCTACAATGATTAGTAATAAGCTACAATATTAGGGAGATAGTTTAAACTTATTATGGCCCACTTATATATACTAGTTATTTAGCTAAACATGCTATCTTTGACTTGCAAAATTAATGACGTTCCTAACATTAAAATAACCGAGAAACTTATAGAGAGTCATAAAATTCTATGTAGTTCTACATAAATTCAGAAGTCTACAAATAAAAAAAAAAAATGTGTCCTGCCGGGCACTGGTGGCTCATGCGTGAAATCCTAGCTACTCAGGAGGCTGAGATCTGAGGATCGTGATTCAAAGCCAGCCCAGGTAGGAAAGTCCGTAAAACTCTTCTCTCCAATAAACCACCAGAAAAAAAAAAAAAAAAAAAAAAAACGGAAGTGACGCTGTAGCTCAAGTGGTAGAGCACTAGCCTTGAGCTGAAGAGCTGAGAGACAGTGCTCAGGCCCAGAGTTCAAGCCCTAGACTGACAAAAAAAAAAAAAAAAAAAAAAAAGTGTCCTGGAAAAGAAGAAAAATGAGAAAAGTTAGATTGACTGGAGTTCCTAAAACGTGTTTTTCCAGGAAGTCAGATCTTTGGACAAACCACAACAAAATTTGTCTCTTACTAAATTTCAAAAACAAAAGAATGCACATTCTGATTACTTCTCAGAGAGGGCTCCTTTGATGCTCAAGAAAGAAAACTAAAGATAGGACTTGATTTAAAAAAAGATAAACATACAAGCTAAGTTTTACACAGTAAGATGTAACAAACTTCCTGAAAGGTAACAGTTCTCTTTCAAAGGATAATCACTTCAGTGAGGCTAATTAATCTTAATACTTAAAATGTGTAAGAAATGAACTACCACCTGCTGTTTCCGTATAGTATTTACATTTAAGGAAACAAAGTAACTGTCATTCTGACAAATTAGGTATGAGTAGTTCAATGTTAATAAATACTATGTAGTAGAAACAGATTCTTAGGAAAAAGTTGAGTTAATACATAAAGTGAAAATTTTTAATTTCTATAGTATTATTACTTTTAAAATGTGTACCTAAGGAATGAGTAAACTTTAACCTTTTGCTGTAGTCAATATTATTAAACCAAATTGAAATAAAGAGGTATTCTGACTATTGAATTAAAAAGGGAAATAGCTTTTCTGGTTTGTATGCTTCCCCATTTCCACTGAGGTAGAAGAATAGCATCCTCCTGTTTGTAGCATCTTTTTGAGGTGACAACAAAGCTAGGAACAGACAAGAGGTTCCCTCTCCACTGGCTTTCCGATAGGTCTTCAGTGCTGAGCATGGTAGTATACACCTATAATCCCAGCATTCAGGAGACTGAGGCAGAAAGATTGGGAGTTTGAGGCCATCTTTGGTTACATTAAAAGACCTTGTCCCAAATGAGAAAACAAATGTATATATAAAACAATACTTCCAAAGCTAAATACTTTGTTAAACCTCCCTCAAATTTCTTTTGCAAGAATGGTGTTCTTATGCAAGAACACCCTTCAGAAAGTTAAATAGTTGACCACACAATTGTATTTGATCATTCATTCTGAAAGACAAAATGGAAACTAAACTGCCAAGAAAAAGATGGGATTTTAAATGGTATGTGAGGTAAACCTTGTTTTTCGGGACAAAATTATTTGGTGATTTTGCTAGGGCATAATGGTAATTGTGTCCTTGGAAAAAATACCTATTTTCCCTCCAGGTATTCCCTTACACCTGGTGGAAAGTTGGCTATCAATTCAGATGAAAAATCTCCATATGCCACCTTCATGTCCATAAATAGGTACTTGCATCTGCCATCTAGATGCATGTCCAGTACTTGCGGAAGAACATACCCTCTAATCAGTTAGAGCCTCTTTCAGTCTGAAACATTTCAGCTCTCTGTATGCCAGGGTCCATTTGCTTTTGGTTGTACTTCTCCCAGTCCCTACATCTTAGTATCCATGATGGCATTTATACTAGAGGTTTTCAACCGAGTTTGCATTTCAGTATACCCTGCACAGAGCATAAAGTACTCCTTCTTGAACATTCCCTAAAGTAAAGGAAAGTCTGGAACCCTGAAGTTAAGTCAGAAAAATCCTCCAGGGAGTGCTTTTGCTGTCAAAAGAGTATTTTTATAGCCATATTTCCTAAAGTAAAAAGAAATCATGCTAGTAAAACTTGCAAAATATAATGAAGATTAGCATTAAATGAATTACATAATTATCCAAAGATACATTATATAATAATTCATTGACAAGTAGAAATACATTAAGAGCCAGTGGGAGTGTCAATAGGATTCAAATCATTGTATGAAATGATAAAAATAATATAAACTTGGTGTTATGTACAAACTGACTTCAGCTTAAATAATACTTCATTTCTGCTCTAAATTTGGAAACTTTAACTGCTCCACAAGATGATTGGTAAAGCACTTTCCAATGTCCTCAAACTACCAGGTGTGTCCATGTAAGGATTTTGCGGGGAATTGACTTAAGATCCTAAACCAAGTCTAAATGTTCACTCTTTCTGACTGGTCTTAACCATCCTGATTCTTTCCACATCTAAAATGGAACATTATCATCATTCTCAAAGAGGATGACATGGTTTTATACTTGAGGAGCAAGCAAGAACAGCAGCCAATGAACCAATCAATGACAGAGCAGTAGAACTAGAAAAGATAACAGAGAATTTGTATTTCACTATGTTCAATTTAGAGACTAGGGCTCTGAGATCCAGAGATGAATAGCCCAAGATCGTACAGCCACCAAACATGTCAATGGAGTGACCCTCCCTAGTCTATGTAAAACTAATCAAATAAAAACCTTCAGTTAATTGCTAAGGATTATCTTACACATTTTATTCATAAAATCTTTGTGATTAAAGCAAAAACACATTGTTTTCATCATATATATGAGAAAAGCAGTTGTCTTAAATTTGGGTAGTGGAGATGCTTAGAGGTGAATGGATTCAGGAAATCTTATGGAAAAATAGACAGAACATGCACTTAGACTGGCTGTTAGGGTCAGCGAAAAAATGAGAGGGTTGACTGGATTACTGGGTAGGAAAAAAGCCTCCATGGAAGACTTTATAAGAGCATAACTCATAAGTTGTCATTTGGAAATATTTAGTTGGAGACATCTATTAATAAGACCATTGGCAAGATTGAGTATGCAGATTAGAGGCCACAATGTGAAGCTCCAAGAAATGAACAAGACTTTGAAAGTCCCACTGACACAAAAATGATCATTTTGGAACTTACTGAGGTTATTGGTGGTTCTCAAATAGCAATGATTTTGCATATCAGCCCAAGAGACATCTGGCAATGTCCAGGGACATTTTTGATTGTCTAGGTTGGGAGGTAAAGCAGTTTTTAACTAGACAGCCCACCAAAACAAAAGAGTGTCCAGGTATGATACTTCAGGCTCATGTCTGTAATATTAGCTACTCAGGAGGCTATAATATGGAGGATTATGATTCAAAGCCAGCCTAGGCAGAAAAGTCTGAGAAACGATTTCAAAAATAATCAGGACAAAGCTGAGGAAGTGGTGCTGTGCCTCAAAGTGGTAGATCACTAGCCTTGAGCAAAAAGGGCTCAGGGGCAGGGCTTAGGCCCTGAGTTCAAGCCCCATGGTTGACCAAAAAAAAAAAAAAAACTCGGAAAAAACTGACGGAGCCCTAACATGAGGTTCTAAGTTCAAACCCCAGTACAGGAAAAAAATAGGATCTTGCGCAAAATAATACAGATATAAATGCATGTTGATTTGAATGAAGGGAGCAAGGGAGCTACTATTCTTCAATATGCCATTGTATAGAAAATATATCCTCATGTTATCAACTTAAAATTATTTAATGATATTTGGCCAGTTAAGAAATAAATGTTAAAATATCTGAAGAATCACTTCTAAAATCATATTTAAAATGGCTACTATTAAATAAGGAAAAATAGTTGCAGTTAGAAAGTAAGGTAAAGGACAGGAACTAGTGCCTCACATCTATAATCCTTGATACTCAGAAAGCTGAGATCTGAGAATAGTAGTTTGAAGCCGGCCCAGGCAGGAAAGTTTATAAGACTATTTCCAATAAACCAACAAAAAGCTAGAAGTGAAGTTGTGGATCAAATGGTAGATTGCCAGCCCTGAGTGAAAAAGCTAAGGAACACTACCTAGGCTGAGTTCAAGCCCAATTTATACACGCGAGAAAAATAAGATAATTCCTGTTACTATTTTAAATAAACATTTCTAATTCACAAATTCATGAAAAATGTATGTAATCTCTGAAGTTCTTCCACTGATTATGCTACACATATTTATTGAGTGAATTCATGTATGATTATATAAGCACATGCATGAATCAGCAGTGTAGCATATCTATACTAAACACATGCCAAGGGAACAGAAAAGGAAATTGGAAATTTGGATGCATAATCACAATCTCTATGGAAGTGGAAACATTCCAGCAGTATAACAGAGGTAGAGAGCAAGTAACTAAAATGAATAGAAATACTGAGTTTGAAGATTATTTTTTTCCAATACAAAGTGCTTCTTAGGATCCTTCAACATCTGACATTGCGAAAGTTATTGTCCATCACCAGAAAATTACAAGTAAGATTTCTGAGAATTCACTCTCTGGAAAGTAGCTAAGAATATATTCTTCACATCTGGCTAAGACAGAGTCACACTGCAGAAGACAGATTTACAGCCCACTCCTTGGAACAGGACTACTTCATAAATAAGAGAGTCCATGAACTTCCCCTACAGAGTGGTACTGAAATTGCTAATCTAAACATATTATGAATGAAGAAATGAGAGTAAGGGGTAAAAAATGAGTGTTTAAAAATGTGTGAGCAAGACATTCTCATGAAAAACAATGATGATGTGAGAGAAGAGAGAGAGAGACAGAGACAGAGAGAGACAAAGAGAGAGACAGAGAGACAGAGAGACTCTGCAATTAGGATAACCACAATGGGCATAAAAAGTGGACGAGAAAGCCAGGCACTGGTGTAATCCCAGCTACGCAGGAGGCTGAGATATGAGGATTTCAGTTTGAAGTCAGAGTAGGCAGGAAAGTCTGTGAGATTCTTATCCCTAATAAACTATTCAGAAAAAGCCAGAAGTTGCTTTCTCACATGTTAGTCTTGAGCAAAAAGAGGCTCAGGGACAGCTGCCATGTTTTGAGTTCAAGCCTGAGGACTGGCAAAAGAGAGAGAGACAGAGAGAGAGACAGAGAGAGAGACAGAGAGACAGAGAGACAGAGAATTTATGCAAGACTTCAATGCATATTCTAAAAAATTAAGAAAAGTAAGAAAAGGGATAGGATGGGAGGAATGGGTGAGAATATTTAAAGGGGTGACATTGATCAAGATGCCTAGTATTCATAAATTGCTTTGGTAAATGGCAACTCCATTGTACAATTACTTAAAGATAATAGAAAAAGGGTAGTGAAGATCTTCTCCCAACCCATGGGCTTTCTATTGATCTTGCTAGTTAGGTCCTTTGCCATGCAGAACTCTGCAATGTCATGCAATCCTGTTGGTCTAACCTTTCTTTGATTTGTTGTGTTTCTGGGTCTCTATGAAGAAAATTTCAGCCTGTGCCAAGGAGACCTAGGGTTTCTCCTATTCCATCCTGTAATGTTTTCAGAGTGTCTGCTTTGACACCGAGGTCTTTGATACACTTGGAGTTGATTCTGGTGCAGGGTTATATATAAGGATCTAGATTTAGTTTTCTACAAGTGATAAACCAGCTTTGCCAGCACCATTTACTGAAGAGGTTTTTAGATCCCTTATTGAAGATTAGATGGCTATAGGTCTGTAGGTTCATTTCTGGATTTTCAATTCCATTCCATTGGTCCAGAAGTCTGTTCTTGGGCCAGTACCAAGCTGTTTTGAGGGTCTCATATCTAAAATATACCTAGAACTCAAAAAATTAAATCCCCCAACAACAAATCCTCAAAGAAACAACTGCCCAATAAATAAGTGGACTAAAGACTTAAAGAGAAACTTCTCTGAAGAGGAAAGAAGGATGGCCAATAGACACATGAAGAAATGCTCAACATCCCTAGCCATAAAAGAAATGCAAATCAAAACAACATTGAGATACCACCTCACCCCAGTTAGAACAGCAAAAATCAAGAACGCTAATAACAACAGATGCTGGAGGGGATGTGGACAGAAGGGAACCCTACTGCATTGTTGGTGGGAGTGTAAACTTGTTCAACCACTTTGGAAAGTAGTAGGGAGGTTCCTCAAAAGACTCCACATAGAACTCCCCTATGACCCAGCAATCCCACTTTTGGGCATTTACCCAAATGATCACAAACAAGACCATTCTAAAGCTACCAGCACAACTATGTTTATTGCAGCATTCTTTACCATAGCTAAGATATGGAACCAATGCAGATGCCCCTCAGTAGATGAATGGATCAAGAAAATGTGGTATATATACACAATGGACTCCTATGCCTCCATCAGAAAGAATGACATTGCCTCATTTGTTAGGAAAGACTTGGAAAAAATTCTATTAGATGAAGTAAGCCAGGCCCAGAGAAACATAGGTCCCATGGTTTCCCTTATTTGCAATAACTAGTATATGTCTGAGACAAGCAGAAAAGGTCAGATAAGTTGATGTTAGGTGAAATGAACCCCAAGATAAGTATTAAAATGTTTTTCTTTCTTGCGATTGTTTCTAACATATTTATAAGATGATTTCTTTGTTGCTTTGAATGTCCCTCCCCCACAGTATAACCCCTGCTTTCATTGTATTTGACGCTGGTATAATTTGTGCAGGGGAGGGGCAAAAACCAACTGTTTAAATAGGGGTATAGGTGGACCCATTGCAACAATGAGATGTACAAGTCGTTACGCTGAAAAACGAACTTTACAACTTTGGCCGAGTGGGTGTGGGAATGTGGGGGGGGCAGGATGGGCGGGGGGGGGGGGGGGGAAGATGGGAAGTGATGTGAAGGGGAAACAAAGGAGGAGGCAACAATGCTTGATAAGAAATGTACTCATTACCTTGCCCATGTAATTGTAACCCCCCTGTATTTTATTTTCACAATAAAAAAAAATTTTTAAAAAGTTAATAGAAAAAGGAGGACGAGGAAGAGAAGATGAAGAGGAAGAGGAAGACAAATTAGTTATGTAAAGATGATCCTTTTAACCAAGGAGTGGAAAGAGGTTAAATGAGAATAACTTTTCATCAGGAAGGGTAAGTTGATTCATGCCACTCGCATTTAAAAAAAATGTTTTAAAATTATCATTAAGTAGTTGTACGAGAAGTTTCAATTCATGTGTCAATTTATTTATTTATTTTTTTAAATTTTATTTTATTTTATTTGAGAACATACTGTACAGAGGGGTTACAATTACATGGGCAGGATAATGCATACATTTCTTACCAAGCACTGCAGCCTCCTCCTTTGTTTACCCTTCACCTCCCTTCCCAGTCATGTGTCAATTTATGTCCATTCACATTCTTGGTCAGAAAAGCACATGCATGAAATAAATGATGGAATTTTGACTATAAGTTCATGGGTATCCCTAATTGCAAAACCTATCTTAATACTGTCTAATTTGTACACAATTATGCTTAGTAATTTAGAGTCTTGAGTAGATTTATGGGAAATTACAGTGAATTTATATGTAATTTATAAACAGCAAGCTCATCTACTGCTTCCTCATCCACTGTATCTTTGTATCAAATTAGCACTGTGCTACTCTGGAAACAGAGCTGCACACAACTCACCCTGCCCAGCTCTTTATCCTCTAGAGCCAGAACACCGGTGCTTTCTGTGAAGAGCTTCACTTTCACCACAGGCCGAGGATGGGTGGTGGTGAAATCTCCTTGGGTTCCCCATCTGCAAAGAAGTAACAAAGATTTTAACATGCAGCATTAATTCTCCTCAGAATAGATGTGTCAGCATTAATTCTCCCCCAGAATAGATGTGTCTCTACAAAAAGCACATTAAGCAATAGAGAATCTTTGGCGGCTCACTGAGATTCTCATTGTTGCTTTTGTTTCTGACAGATGGCATCAACAAGGATAATAACAATAAGCGATGCTCAAAAAATTGGCAAGTTAGAGTCCAAAATGTGCTGTAAGAACTTAGGTTAAAGTAAAGAATCATGAAAGCAGATAATTATTTTAATAATTAAAACATAAATCCTAGCATCATTTTTAATGATTTTTGGGAAAATCATTACCAAGGGAGTGTTTACATTAAAGGTGCTATTCTTAAACACTGAAGGCTTTATTTTACCTCATTTGGAAAATACTTTACTAAATATCATTACTTTTTAAAAAGAGGGGACAGCTGGGTGTCAGTGGCTCATGCCTGTAATCCTAGCTATTCAGGAGGCTGAGAACTGAAGACCAGGGTTCAAAGCCAGCCCAGGAAGAAAAGTCTGTGAGACTCTTCATTCCAATTAACCACTCAAAAACTAGAAATGGCACTATGGCTCAAAGTGGCAGAGCACTAGCCTTGAGCAAAAGAGCACAGAAACAGAGTCCCTGAGTTTAAGGCCAACGACCACCAACAATAACAAAAAGTGAAGGAAAAAGAAGAGGCAATCCAAAAATTCATATGGAACTATAAAGACCCTGAATAGCAAGAACGATCCTCAACAGAAAGAACAGTGCTGGAGGAATATCAATACCAAATTTCAAACTCTACTACAAAGCCATAGTAATCAAAACAGCTTGGTACTGGCACAAGAACAAACTTCAGGACCAATGGAATAGAATTGAAAACCCAGAAATGAACTACAGACCTATAGCCATCTAATCTTCGATAAGGGAGCTAAAAAAATAGAATGGAAGAAAGACAGCCTCTTCAGTAAATGGTGCTGGCAAAATTGGTTAACTACTTGTAGAAAACTAAAGCTAGATCCTTATATATAACCCTGCACCAGAATCAACTCCAAATGGATCAAAGACCTCGAAGTCAAAGCAGACACTCTGAAAACATTACAGGATGGAATAGGAGAAACCCTAGGTCTCCTTGGCACAGGCTGAAATTTTCTTAATAGAGACCCAGAAACACAACAAATCAAAGAAAGGTTGGACAAACAGGATTGCATGAAATTGCAGAGCTTCTGCATGCCAAAGGACCTAGCTAGCAAGATCAATAGAAAGCCCACGGATTGGGAGAAGATCCTCACTAGCCATACAACAGCCAACAACAAATCTTCAAAGAAACAATTGCCAATAAATAAGTGGGCTAAAGACTTAAAGAGAAACTTCTCTGAAGAGGAAAGAAGGATGGCCAATAGACACATGAAGAAATGCTCAACCTCCATAGCCATAAAAGAAATGCAAATCAAAACAACATTGAGATACAACCTCACCCCAGTTAGAATGGCTATAATCAAGAACTCTAATAATAACAGATTCTGGAGGGGATGTGGATAGAAGGGAACCCTACTGCATTGTTGGTGAGAGTGTAAAATTGTTCAACCACTTTGGAAAGCAGTATAGAGGTTCCTCTAAAGACTCCACATGGAGTTCCCCCATGACCCAGCAATCCCACTTTTGGGCATTTACCCAAATTTTCACAAACAAGATCACACTAAAGCTACCAGCATGACTATGTTTATTGCAGCATTATTTACCATAGCTAAGATCTGGAACCAACCCAGATGCCCCTCAGTAGATGAATGGATCAAGAAAATGTGGTATATATACACAATGGAATTCTATGCCTCCATCAGAAAGAATGACATTGCCCCATTTGTTAGGAAATGGAAAGGCTTGGAAAAAATTACATTAAGTGAAGTAAGCCAGGCCCAAAGAAACATATGTCCCATGGTTTCCCTTATTTGCAATATTTAGTATATATCTGATTTAAGCAGAAAAGGTCAGATAAGTTGATGTTAGGGAAATGAACCCTTAGATATGCATTCAAATGTTTTTTTTTCTTTCATGGGATTGTTTCTAACACATTAATAAGATGATTTCTTTGTTGCTTTGTATGTCCCTCCCCCACAGTATAACCCCTGCTTTCACTGTATTTGATGTCGGTATAATTTGTGGAGGGGAAGGGGAAAAACCAATCGTTTAAATAGGGATACAGGTAGACCCATTGCAACAATGAGATATACAAGTTGTTATGTCGAAAAATGAACTTTACAACTTTGGTGGGGGGAAGAGCATTGGTGGGGGGGCGGGTGGAGGATGGGAAGGGATGGGAAGGGGAAACAAAGGAGGAGGCTACAATGCTTGATAAGAAATGTACTCATTACCTTGCCCATGTAATTGTAACCCCTCTGTACAGTATTTTCACATAAAATAACCCAAAAACCAACAACAAAAAGTGGGGACAATTTTCTCAGATCTATTGCTTTATGTGACTTTTTATAACTCCTGTCAGAAGGAAAAAAAATATAGACCATAAAACTATGAGTGAATGGAAGTTAATTCCTAATACATTCTCTTAGAAACAGACTAAGTCTTTTGACATCTGGGTTTTCAAATTATCAGAACAAAATAACATATTTTCTTGACTTATATTTTAATTTATAGCATCTTGTCTTTTCCACACACCAATTCATTCTAGCTTGTTGACAAACTTAATTGGCACACACTTGGTATTAAAAAAAATCTTACCAATATTTCTTATAACTGAGAGATCACAGCGCAGCATGAAAAAATGCCATTGAGCAAAATATCACATGAGAAGAGTAAAGGTTTAACAAAATAAAGATTCAACCCTATGATCCAGCAATCCCATTCTCAGGCATGTACCCAAACAAACACAAACAAGGCCACACTAAAGCCACCAGTACAACTATGTACACTGTAGCATTATTTACCACAGCTAAGATATGGAACCAATCCAGCTAAATGGATGAAGAAATCTATGGAATTCTATTGAATTCTATGCTTCCATCAGAAAGAATGACACCACTTGCCAAATTCATAAGGAAATGGAAAGACTTAGAAAAAAATCATAGGGCTGGGAAGTTGGCTCAGTGGTAGAAGCGCTTGCCTTGCATGCCTGAGGCCCTGGGTTCGATTCCTCAGCACCACATAAGAAAAAGGAAAAAAGCCGGAAGTGGTGCTGTGGCTCAAGTGGTGGAGCGCTAGCCTTGAGCTGAAGAGCTGAGGGACAGCGTCCAGGCCCAGAGTTCAGGCCCCACGACCGGACCCCCCCCCAAAAAAAAAAATCATATTAAGTGAAGTAAGCCAGGCCCAAAGAAACATAGGCTCCATGGTTCCCCCATTTGTAATAATTAGTGTATGTCTAGGATAGTCCTAGCAGAGGATCACAATAGCTCAATAACTATGTACATATGACCATATAAATTGATGTTAATTGAAATGAACTCTAAAATATGGAAACAAGAGGATTTCTTCATTGCTTTTAATGTACTGTGTAAAGTTACTTTTTTTTCTTTCATTTCCCCCTCCCTTTGGTTTATCCCGTTGCCATTGTTATTGATTTTGGTACTCTGTGTCTTGTATATACATTTATCTGATTTGGGGAAGGGAAAAGGAATAACAAAATGGTTGAGACAAAAGACAATGAGTTAACTGATGCAGCAGTGATACTCACAGGACACTATGTTGGAAATGAACTTTACAACTTGGGAGAGGGTAATACGGGGCGGGGGGGGGGGGAATGGGAGAAATATGGGGCAGAGGGTAACAATATTTGACAAGAAAGGCTCTCATTACCTTACATATGTAACTGTAACCCCTCTGTACATCACTTTTACAATAAAATTAAATTTTAAAAAAGGAAATAAAACAAATAATGAATGCCCATTTTCTTCTGTTTTGTGAAGAAAAATATAGTATTGATTTTTTTTAACAACTTTTACCATTTTACCTTTATTTTATTTTATATACCTTATTCAGGAAGTTTGGGAACTTCATAAAACTAAAGAAAGCAAGTATATTAAAAGGCTAAATAATTGTTATTGTGTCTGTCCTCTATGGCATTTAGAATGTTGTAATACATTCACAGTAAAGCAGAGACCATTTCAATGACTGGCAAAATTAGCATCTCTGTAGTCTATCCTTTTAAAATAAAGTCATATGCCAGAGGGAGTAGAGATTCAATTAGGATGGAATTCTAGAAAGAGGTTAGCAAATATTTTTGTGTGTGTGATTTCACTGAATTAACATGGACTATAAGATAGAGCAGAGCAAAACAGGAATAAAAATGAAAGGAAAGACAGACCCAAAATGGGGCGCGGGGTGGAGGGAGGGATTTGATTTAGTGGGTAGAACTTTAAGCTTTGAAACCAGTCAGGCATCCTGGTTGGCAACTCCCGAAGACAGTTCCATGTCAACTCTTCTTTATTCTTTACTAGGTAGATCTGTCAGGATACCATTGGAGGCATTTTGCTATCATTAAAACCCAAGGTTTCTAATAGCCTGGGTAGATACTTTGTAGACCTCTTCAGAATCTACCGATTTTTAAAACAAAATTCTCTTCATAAATTTCTTTTTGCAAATGAAATAGGTGTTTTTCCCCCTCCTCTAACTGGTAAATCCTTTGAAGACATTACACTGCTTTGTACATTTGCTTGAAATTCCCAGCATACTCTAGTATTCACTAAAGAGTGGCTGACTCTATTAGTTATTACTGAGGACCTTCCTAGTTTCGTCCTTGAACCTAGCTCATGCCATAATCCCTGAAAGGAATATGTGGATCATTCCTTTTTGTTCAATACAATAAGACACACAATATTGAACAGTTAAAACTCTTTCTCCTAAAATTTGTTTGTTTTTACATTTAACCTTTCACAGATGTTTCTTCAAAACCTATTCTACAGTCTACCATGATAACACATCTTGTATGTACTTGTTCAAGTATCTTCTTGTCACTCTCATAAACAAACATGTCATAAAGTCATAAGCAATTTGCTGTGAGGAGTGGCAAACAATTTCTACCTACCACACAGGAAGTAGAGAGAGATAAGTTGATCATAATTCCAGGCCATTTCAGGCAAAAATATTACTGAGATTCTACTTAAAAAAATTAGCTTGGACAGGTGTCAGTGGCTTGTACCTGTAATTCTAGCTTCTTGGGAGGGTGAGATTCAGAGGTTGAGAGTTTGAGTCCGGACTGATACATGAAAGTGCATCTCAACCAATAGCTGGGTGTGGTTTTGTGTGCCTGTCATCTCAGCTACATGGGAGATTGAGATGTAGCGAATTGTGGTTCAGGTCAGTAGGGGCATAAAGAAGAAAAGGTCATGAGACTCCCTTTCAACAGAAAGAAGCTGAGCATGGTGGTACACATCTGACATCTCAGTTTTTATGGGAAGTATATAACAGGTCCAGGAACTAGAACACAAAGCAAGATTCTATCTCAAAATAACCAGCAAAAAAAAAAAAGGCTGAAAGTGTGGCTCAGGGGTAGAATGTCTGTTTAGCAAAGGTGAGGTCCTGAGTTTATATCTCAGTACAGCCAATAAAAGATAATAAAGTAAACTACAGTTACAGGCAATAAAAGAATGAAGTACAGTTTAAAAATAATGAAAAGAGCATCAGTGCTCACATATTTTAGGTTGTAACAGAGAACGTACCAGAGTGTGTTTTGCTTTAGTCACATCTTCCTCCCCTCCTAAACATAATTCTTGGAAGTAGTTAGGATCCTGAATCGCGTATTTTCCTCCTCCTCTCCTCTAACTCTCCCCCTTCTTTCTCCTTGCCCTCCTCCTCATACTCCTTACCCTCCTCCACCTGCATTCATGGCAGTACTAAAGATTGAATTCATGCATTCAAGCTTGCTAAGCAGGCACTGTACCACTTGGGTCATGCCATTTGCTTTTAGTTTGCTTTTGAGACAAAGTCTCAGACTAAGAGTCCATTCTTTTTGTTGTTGTTGTTGGTTGTGGGGCTTGAACTCTGGGCTTGGGCGCTGTCCCTGAGCTCTTCAGCTCAAGGCGAGCACTCTACTGCTTGAGCCACAGCACCACTTTCGGTTTTCTAGTGGTTTATTGGAGATAAGAGTCTCACAGAGTTTCTTGCCCAGGCTGCTTTGAACCGTGATCCTCAGCTCTAAGCCACTGAGTAGCTAGTTTTACAGGCGTGAGCCACCGGCGCTCAGCTTACTTTGTCCATTCTTCAGACCATGATTCTTCTTTCTCTGCCTCTCACACAGCTGGAAATGAAATGCATGGGCTACCACGCCTGGCCTGAATTTCTTCTTAGAGGGAATAATTTAAACATTTTATCTCTAAGTGTAATCACTGAGCTGTTTTTTTTTTTTGAGCTAAGTTTTTTAAGAGATGGCCTTTAACAGGTGAAAAAAACTCACTTCTTTATTACACACATCAGATTTAAAATTGGAATTAAATTAACTGTAATACATTATTATATTATGTACAGATATTACATAATTTATATAGAACAAAATATATTTATATCATATATAGATGTGCACAAATAATTTGTTACATAAATGTATTTCTATAAAATCCATGTTTTATATAAATCTAAATATATGTATATATTGTGCATTATAGATACATTATATGTGTAATGCTTAGAAGAGATGTATACTCACATATAACATGTACATAATGGGTAGAGGAAACACATTGTATGGGTATGGAGGGTATTCATACAATCATGGGCAACACAATTATCTGGCCAACAATGCTGCATATAGAACACTGGTTACATAAAGCTTAGGTAGCCACAGTTTATACTGCCCAGGTTTGTATAAGCATTATAGAACATTGGTTACATAAAGCTTAGGTAGCCACAGTTTATACTGCCCAGGTTTGTATAAGCATACCCTATGACATTCTCACAACAACAAAATTGCCTAATGATGGAGTTCTCAGCATGTAACCCATTGCTCAGTGATACATATACACAATAATCTATTTATCTCTGTGTGTGTGTGTGTGTGTGTTAGTTTAGAATCCTATATAATTACTTTTCAACAATACAGCTTATGTAAAATTTAAGAAATAAAATTCCACTAGGAATAATGGAAAGGGAAAGATGTGTCCTCTCCTTTTTTTACCTTCGGTTGGTTATGGGGATTGAACTCAGGGCCTGGGCCTGTCCCTGAGATCTTTGTTCAAGGCTAGAGATCTACCACTATGAGCTACAGCTCCCCTTCTGGTTTTCTAGTGGATAATTGGAGATAAATCTCAGGGACTTTCCAGTCTGAGATGTCTGTGAAAGGTGATTCTTAGATCTCAGCGACCTGAGTAGCTAGTATTTCAGGCTTCAGCTACCAGTGCTCAGCTAAGAATTATATCTTAAGAGAAGTTAGACAAAGTCCAGAATCAGTACATTTTAGTATAAGACATCATTCATTTGAAAACAAAGGTTACTTAAAACAGTATTAACCTAGACATGGCATGGAAACCAAGATACTGATTATCAAAGCAAGCAGATCAATTAAGGCAGGAATTAGTAGGCAATATGCAGGTAATCTACTTAGAAGTGTTGGGACTTCTATGTAGAAGAATACTAATGGCCAATTTCAGTGAAATGAACAGTTATAAATAATGTGCTTTCAGGCAAGGAGAAACAGAGGCTCAAGGATCCCATCATATCTTAATTGTAACAGGCCGCAGAACTAAGGCTGTATTGAAATTCAACAGAAATATGTGATTTTAAAAGGATGCCTAAATATAAATGTGATGACACTTAATACTCTTTACAAATTTTAAAATTCCAGAATTCAGGCATTAATTGGCACCATTTTGATCATTTAATTTGATAATGAAAAATATGTACAGTTAAAAATACTCGTCCATTTTGGAATGAGTGGATTAAAATACAGAGTATCTTCATCCTCCTTAAAAATAAGCAGAAAAGCAGAAAAAGAAGACTATCTCAGTATTCACTAAGATATCTGCTTATTTTCTACTTAACTGGCATGTTTAAAAACTTCCAGTAATCTTCTATTTTCTATCTTCTAACTATTTTCTCAGCAATAAGATTAATAGAGAATATACCCCAGCTATCCATTTGCTTGACTCAAAAATCCATTGACTTTCTCTACATGTGTAAATATATTATTTATGAGGATTCAGACTTCCAGTGTAAATCTTCAAACGAATGAAGTATCTATAAAATACCTGGACTTCCTGGGTATGAAAACACACAGTAGTTCATATACAACTGAAATAACTGACATTAATTATGTATTTGCTGTTAAATAAAATACACTGGAAAATGATATTAAAAGCCAAAACTCACATTCCTGGTCTTTTTTAATCCAGTGAAGATATTTCTAGGAAATTTTCTTAAACAAAATCTCACAATATTATATAAGAAAAAGAAAAAAATTGAGCCAATGGAACATCTACTATTATAAGAGTCATTATACAAATTATCCATATATATATATATATATATATATATATATATATAGGCTATATCAGGTATGTAAAACCATGCATCATGAATAATTACTAAAAAGTGAAGACAAAAAACTCAATGCGTACCTTTAAATTGACTTAAGAAAGAATCGAGTACCTTTATGTGGCAGACCATAATAATGTCAGCAGCCAAAGATTCTATCCTTTTGGAATTTATATTCTACCATATACATGATGATAAATAATCATATTATTATAGCCTGTTTGGTCAGTTTTCATCACTGCAACAAAATGTCTTAGTGGAATCAACTCAAAGAAGTCAAGATTCACTTTGACTCTTTTACATGATCATGTGGCACTGCTGTCTCTGGGCCATGACGGGACAGAACTTCCTCTCAGGAGGAATGTGGCATAGCAGAACTGCCCTGGGACAAGGTATACCCTCCATGGACATACGTACAGTGATGACCTGCTTCCTCTAAAAAAGGGATTCTCCCCAATCTAGTTTCTACCATGTCTAACAAAGCACTACTTAGTTTGTTTTGTTTTTTACTACCTTCAAGTGCTATCCAATTATGAATTCATTACTAAATTAACTCACTGATTAGGTTAGAGAACTTTTGATCCAATCGCTTCCTCCAATACTTCACCTCTGAATACTTCTTTGGGGCTAATCCTTCAGCCCACAAGTTTGGGGAGATTTAACTAAGTTGTAAGACAATCTAACAAATATCCTTCCCCAACCCTGTTCTTTCTTCTTATCAGCTGCCTCCTTTCATAATCTCTCACTATTTCCCAGTAACTACAGAGCTGGATTTATTTTTTATTTATTTATTTTTTGGGGGTCATTGTGGGGCCTGAACTCTGGGCCTGGGCGCTGTCCCTCAGCTCTTCAGCTCAAGGCTAGCACTCTACCACTCGAGCCACAGCTCCACTTGCGGCTTTTTCTGCTTATGTGGTACAGAGGAATCGAATCCAGGGCCTCCTCATGCATGCAAGGCAAGCACTCTACCACTGAACCACCTTCCCAGCCCCAGAGCTGGATTTATTAACTAGAACTTGATGGGCTCTCAAAATGATGGTTTTAAAATGATGAAAATCACAAACAGTAGATAGCAATGTTTAAACAAAAATCTCAACTCAAATTCCTGTTCTAAAAATATAATAAACACATAATTAGGGAAGATAAATACTTAAAAGTACGTTTAACTCTATTCTCAATCTATGACTAGCACCACAAAATTAAATAGGGTATAAACAACTTCAAATTTATTTTAACCTTTTACTTAACTTTTACTTATGAATTTTAAAATGATTAGGTAGACATTAAAATCACCTTACATTATTTTATATTTTGGGTCCTAAGGAGTCTGCTTCCTGTATATTATGACTATTATTGTTATAGCCAAACTTTCATCTTTTTTCCAATGATTTTCTCTACTACCTTACTACCTCTTTTCCATCTTTTTGATGGGCACCAAGGGCTTATGTCTGTAATCCTAGCTCTACCCAGGAGGTTGAGATCTTAAGATCACAGTTAGAAGTTAGCACAGGCAGGAAAGTCCATCTGTGAGACTCTTAACTCCAAAATTTGAAAAATTCATAAGTAGAGCTGTGGCTCAGGTGGTAGAGCGATAGTAATGCGCAAAAGAAGCTCAGGAGCAGCACCCAGGTCCAGAGTTCCAGCCCCAGGACCATCAAACACACACACACACACACACACACACACACACACACACACACACACACACACATTTTCTTTTCTAACAAATTATCATTAATCTATTTGAAGGATTTAATTTATTATGATAGTCAAATAACTATGACACATATTTCCAATGCATCACTCAGTTTTTTTCACATTTTTTATCCACATCAATTAGGTGTACAAGAGGATTTTACTTTGACATATCCATCTATACATAAAACACACATTGATTAGACTTATTCCCCTCCTTCAAACATGACAAGGAGAGAAAAAAAAGATCAGGGGAAGACACCTCATACTTGAAGGAAGAAAAACACTGGGTTTGGGTCAGGATGGCTAATGATAAATCTCAAAATAAGAGAAAAAAATTATCAGGCATCACCTTCTCTATATAATTGTCTCTCAGTTGTTTCCCTTTCCCTTCACATTTTGCTGCTCTAAAGATTGCTAAATCCTCAAGAATAATAGGATCAAATTGTTGTCTAATGTCTGTTTGTATTTCCTTTATGAAGTATTCATGTCATTAAATCTCCATATCCAAAGTATGGAAATCATATTATATATGTATCAAATATTACATATGTATATATGTATCATTTTCTTCTGGGAAAGCCTAGCAAGCATGTTAGCATAAAGCCAGGTTTCAGAAAAGACAGAAAACATAATCTCTCAAGCATTTTCCTTTCTCTTCTTCAGAGCAAAGTAGTTCAAATACATGAGCTTGAAGTATCTAATTTTAAAGAGAACAATTTGCTACATTGTGCATTATAATTTTGCTTGGTCATGGCAGTATCAAAGTATGAATAACTTTTTATAAGATGAAAACCAAGATTTTTTAAGAGCTTAGGCATAGGAAGACAAATTAAATAACTGATAGACAAGATAAATTAACTTTAAAGCACATGTATGTGATACACATAAATCCCCAGAATGAGGTTTATATAATAAACTGCAATTACTAGAAGTAAGTAGGACTGTATTGCATATGCAGGTAATAATCCATTTATAGAAATTTACAAATACATAATGCTCATACAGTTCCTATATCTTCAACTCAAAAATAATGTAGTTTAAAAGGTTATTTTTATCTAAAATATCTTTATTGACTTTCCCATATTTTTAGAGCTTCATAAGGTATTAGTGACATAAGTGAATATGTTAGATCTATTATAGATGATAAACAACCCATGCACATATTTTAAATGTGTTTACCTGAAATGGTTCATTTTGACACAGTCTGTCACCCTTTAACTAGGAGAAAGTGGAACTTTTGTTTTTTTGCCAGTCCTGGGGCTGGAACTCAGGGTCTGGGCTCTGTCTCTGAGCCTCCCTGTGTTCAAAGTTAGGGATCTACCACTTGAGCCATAAGGGGCACTTCCGCTTTTTCTGTTTATGTTGTACTGAGGTATCAAACCCTGAGTATCATGAATGCTAGGCAAGTACTTTACCACTAAGCCACATTCCCAGCCCTCAGTTGTGAGGCTTGAAATCAGGGTCTGAATGCTGTCCCTGAGCTTTTTTTGCCCAATGTGAACACTCTACTGCTTTGTTTTCTGGTGGTTAACTGGAGATACGATTCTCAGCCTTTTCTGCCCAGACTGGTTTTGAATGTAATTCTCAGATCTCAGCTTCCTGAGTAGTTAGGATTACAAGCATGAGCCACCAGAGCCTGGCAAGAAATGGAAGTTTATTTAGAAAGTTATTTAAAAACAAACGTCTGCAAGTAAGTGATTCAATGAAGATTTTTACTGTTTTTGAGAGCTTACATTTGAGACTTTTGGTGTTTAAAAAACTGGTTTTGATATATCCTCTTTCCCATTCGCCTTTTTGGATTCATTTTTCTTGTTATTATAGTTTCTTCATCCTGCTTCAGGAGAATTATTACAGAGTATTTCACAAGAACTAAATGCTACATGTCTGCTTAAGCAGAAGCCATAATTTCCTCTGTGGGATAAAATTCTTGCAGTGTCTTATTTTTAATATAATTTTATGGCTATGATTAAGGTGTTATATGATGGGGCCATGGTAATCCTTCTGGCAGTTTCCTTTTTTTTTTTTTTTTTGTTGATCATGGAGCTTAAACTCTGGGGCTGGGTGCTGTCCCTGAGCTCTTCAGCTCCAGGCTAGCTCTCTACCACTTGAGCAACAAAGCCACTTCCACTTTTCAGGTGGTTAATTGGAGATAAGAGTTTCACGGACTTTCCTGCTTGAGCTGGCTTTGAGCTGTGATCCTCAGACCTTGGCCTCCTGAGTAGCTAGGATTACAGGTGTGAGCCCCGGGAGCCCAGCTGGCAGTTTCTTTAAATTCACTGAAAAGTTTCTTCCCTGAAACAAATAATGACATACGGAGGCCAAGTTCATTGGCACATGTTATAAAATCAAATGCTATTTAAAGGTTACAAAACAGCTTTACTCCAATTTGCATCTTAATATTTCACAATCATTAAGTTAATCAATCAAATATTATGTATGACTTGCTTGCAAATTTGGCTGAGTCAGAAAATATAAATTTGCATTCTAATTTAGTGGGATAAATTATATTTTCCATGTTTTTTAAAGCTTATGGAAGTTGTGGCAAAGGCAGACTTGGCATCTTTGTTACATGTTGTTGGGAAAATGGAATGATATGGAGGTGAATCATTGTCTAATCTAAGTCCTTTGGCCTACAAAAGATGAAATATAGTGACCTAGTTAGATATCAAACTGTTTTGGAACTAGAATACGTTTCCTTATGTTACAGATATAAGCTTATTCTCACTTGTTGCTTTGTTAGTTCGTATTTACAGAAACAAAAGTTAGAAGTAAGCAATGTGGGTGGAGAACTTGTAAGTGAAAACAAGCATATTTGTGTATTTGGTTAAATTAAATACTACCTTTGCTGCAAAAATATAATATATATATATATCACATGCTACACTTTTAATGTTACAATATTATAATGGATTTAGGAACATCAGAATTCCAGCTTATATTTAATGTGTATTATGAGTATTTTTCCTAAGAATCTCCAAGAGATTTATAGAACAGAATTTAATAATACGTACTTTTTTGCAGCAGAAATGTACTGAATGGATAAGGAGAGATGTCAATGTCATATCATTTGTAATTTGTGAAGGAAAATTTGGGCCACAGAACGTGATTTGTATGATGTTATTTAGTAGACTGTATTTAATTATGTAGTGGATAGGAATCAGGCAGATAGCTAGTGGCTGTTAAATCCATTCAGACTAGTGTTCAGCTTTCTCATGCATGAATAATACTGATTGCCAGTCAGTGCATACCTAGCTTTGTATGCATTCTCATTTTTGTTAATCAGCATTTTTTTCTTTTTGTGGATTGCCCTCACTTATACTTCATTAATAGAAGTAAGTAAGGGCCAAATGATTCATCAAATGGAAATCACTCACACTGGGGACATAATGTTACCTTGTCTTCAGGGAACTCAGAGGTTTTGAGGAGATGACTAGAGAATGATGTATTGCGAAAGAGGATAAACTGAGAGTTCCAAAGACTAAAGATGTACAACAAGGTGTCACAGAAACTAGGGGTGTGGGGCAGGAGCACAAAGAAAGCTTCAAAGGGAAGAACATCCTCCACTAAGCCTTCAAAGAAGCATGAAAAGTATATTGTTAGAGTAGAATGAAGGGAAAGCAGGTCATCCTTGATGGTTCTCCCCAGGGTTGGCACCTATTCCTGATGAGTGGGTTTTTTTTTGTTGTTTTGTTTTGGTTTTGGTTTTTTAAAATATGGATGTGACAGAGAAGGAACTAAATCAGTTTCCACATAGAGGGCAGTACTTTGGATGAAACTATCACCATGAAAATGCAGCAGCACCCTGTTTAGAAACACACAGGGTAAGAATTTAAGCTGGAAAGATGTAAGAGGTGTGGAAGTAAATGAAAATCAGGACAGACAGAGCCTCTCAGGCCTGAAAAAGGGAGGAAAAGGGAAGTCACAAGAAAGTAAATGGCATCATCAGGACTGCATTTTAGAAACAGACTAAACAAGAGGAATAAAACCAGAGAGAATAGAGTATTACAAATAGGTACTCCTGAGTTAATCATTGTAAAGTACAGACAGGGTGCTCAAAATAACAAGGATACAGGGGCATTAGGGCAGCAGAAGTAATAGATTTTAGATATGAGGATCGGAAAGAGGAAGAAACTACAAATTGCCCAAGTTTCTGACTCTAGTGCCAGCATAGGTAGAAATACCAGACAGTAAGCTGGTAAACAGAAAAGGTGTGTATTTAAAGGTTAAAAAATATATTTCTACTTGAACATGCTGAATATAACAGGTGCATAAATATCTGAGGGAGGATAATCAGACATAAGATATCCTGACTAAATGTGACTAAAAAAGCAGATTCTGTTGATTGCAGAATTTTTTAGTCATGCTTTTCTTTCTGGTCCCGAGAGCTATTTCTTTGTATTCTCTGATAGACATAGGTTCTTTGTAAAAATGTCTTTCATGGTGGACTATTGTTCATAACAATAAGAATTAGTTATTAAAGTAACAATAGTTTTTGTAGCCTATCAAATAACATAGAGTGATTCTACTCTGCTGTGCATTCTTGCTCATATGTGCCATATGGATGAATATTCCGAAATAAAATTAATTATCCTTCTTGTAATATCTTAATTTACACAAGTGGTGCTACAAAATGGTGCATTTTTGGGTCAATTTATAAGAACATGATGTTTGACTCTCACATATTTAATTGGCTTTAAGGATTATTATAAAATGGATGGACACCTTTTGTTCAGGTCATCAGAAGCCACATGATGAAGAAAAAAGAAAAAAGAAAAACACATGCCATAGCTCAGCAAAGGAATTAACCTGGTTGTATGCAGAAAGAGCAGCCACATGGAGTCAAAAGCAACAGAGCCAAGCTCAGCTTGGTGTAAGGCAAGCTTTCTCTTTCTAAAGATCCCACCAACTGAGAAAACAGCAAAGGTCACTGACTAGGTTGGAGACCTCTAAAAAACTAAACCATCTGTCAAAAAACGAACTTTACAACATTGGTGGGGGGTTAAGGGGGTCTGCAGCGGAGGGTGGGGGGAGATGGGAAGGGATGGGAAGAGGAAACAAAGGAGGAGGCAACAATGCTGGATAAGAAATGTACTCATTACCTTGCCCATGTAATTGTAAGCCCTCTGTACAGTATTTTCACAATTAAAAAAAAAAACTAAACCATGAAACACTGGATAGATATGCCCAAGAAGATATTAATGATGAAATTTTAATGTAATTGCCAGTCTGTCTGGTTAAAGGGGAAATACTCATCTGTTAATAAGCATCATTCCCCTACAAATTCCACAAACTTGTTCTAGGCTTTCCAAAAGTAGTTATACTTCTATAGTTTTAATGAGTTTTCAGTAGCAGAAACCAGGACCTTTATTCTAACCCTGACTGTAAATTAATCTTCAGGCCTTCATATTAGTTGACTCTGTTCCAATGAAACATTGTGATACCCCATGAGTTTGTTCAAAGTTGAATGCTGGTTCCTATTACCAGAGGTCTCATTTCCTATAGATCCAATAAGCCTCAGTCCAGAAGCTCATTCAGAGGGCTTCACTTAGAATTCAATATTTGCAGAAGGAGCATAAGGTGATTCAAAACAGTATCCAGGTGTAAATCAATGGTTCCAATAATTTTGAGTTCTCAAAAGGAATCTAAAGATACATGGTTAAAGTCTGACATAAACCATTAACCATCCATCTTATTTAACAAAATGCATTTTTTGAGCATATAGCATTTATTTATTTATTTATTTTTTATTGTGAGAATACTGTACAGAGGAGTTACAATTACATGGGCAAGATAACGAGTACATTTCTTACCAAGCATTGTTGCCTCCTTGTTGTTTCCCCTTCCCATCCCTTCACATACTCCTTCCCTCCTCCCACCTGATCCTCCCCCTCCACCCCCCACCAAAGTTGTTAAATTTGTTTTTCGACATAACGACTTGTACATCTCGTTGTTGCAATGGGTCCACCTGTATCCCTATTTAAACAGTTTGTTTTTTTCCCCCATCCCCTCCACAAATTATACCAACATCAAATACAGTGAAAGTATGGGTTGTACTTTGGGGGAGGGACATACAAAGCAACATAGAAATCATCTTATAAATATGATAGAAACAATTGCATGAAAGGAAAAAATACAAAAAAAATTGAATACTTATCTTGGGGTTCATTCCACTAACATCAACTTATTTGACCTTTTCTGCTTGACTCAGACATATACTAGTTATTGCAAATAAAGGAAACCATGGGACCTATGTTTCTTTGGACCTGGCTTACTTCACTTAATAGAATTTTTTCCAAGTCTTTCCAGTCCTAACAAATGGGTCATTCTTTCTGATGGAAGCATAGAATTCCATTGTGTATATATACTACATTTTCTTGATCCATTCATCTACTGAGGGGCATTTGGATTGGTTCCATATCTTAGCTATGGTAAAGAATGCTGCAATAAACATAGTTGTGCTGGTAGATTTAGTGTGGTCTTGTTTGTGATCATTTGGGTAAATGCCCAAAAGTGGGATTGCTGGGTCATAGGGGAGCTCTATGTGGAGTCTTTTGAGGAACCTCCATACTGCTTTCCAAAGTGGTTGAACAAGTTTACACTCCCACCAACAATGCAGTAAGGTTCCCTCTGTCCGTGGATGCATTTTTTTTTTTTTAATGTTGAAGATAATAGGTTAAGTTTTTACATCCTGGAAAGTATGTGCATAGTGAAAAAATATTGTTTTCCTTTCTTTTCCTAGACATCTACCCTATTACAAATTAAAGTGCAGTGGCATTAAAACAAGAAAAATGTAGACTACACCTTTGGCTGAACTACATCAAATTTGTAATTTTTTTCACATGCACATACTACAAGTTTTTGAAGATTCTCGTGAGAATTTGCCAAATTCAGTATGATCCAAGCACTACCATCTGCCAGCAATGCTATATTGTGGCAAAAAGAGGAAAATGAAACATTTGAACACAGTAAGAATTTCACAGACTTGCTCCAGGTAAAATTGTGCTATGTCATATGCCAAAAGATTTCAAATCTTTGCCAAGCAGATCCATCCTGCATTCAATGTACTAAGTAAATCTGAGCAAGGAATGCAAAAGCTTTCCTTGCCTAAGAATTGACTACCTCTCCATTTTTACTTCTTTTGCCACACTTAACATTTCTGGTTTCTTTAGCAGTTGTATGTCAAGGAAATCTTTTCTAAGGAAAAAAATAAATGAAGATAGATCTTCCCAAGTCTTTAAATCATACCATGGCAGTATCTTTACAGCCATGTTTCTAGAGGATCCTGTCTTAACATAGAGGATGAGTAAACACACAAAAGAAAGAAAAGAAGGAATAAAGGAAGGGAAAAGAGAAGGAGGGAGGAAGGCAGGAAGGCAGGAAAGCAGGCAGGCAGGCAGGAAGGCAGGAAGGAAGGAAGGAAGGAAAGAGGGAAGGAAGGAAAAATTCTAGTTTACATAAACTTATTATTTCCTAAAGACAAGTCAATACTTTAGGAAAAAATAGTATTGTTTCATCCAGATAAGAAAGGCTTTCCTTATGGCAATAAAGGCCAAATATAAGACTCCATGCTATTTTTACAAACTCAGACTTTCCTATATCTCAAAGAACCTCTTTTGCAATCATTCTTTCTTATGTCCATTTTCATGTTCCCAGTGGGAATCCCCAGCTATATTTCAATTCCACCACTCCCAGAACAGGTAACAGTTGAGTGCCCTGAACATAATACATAATACGTTAACACGGTGCCACCATGGAAGACATGGCTGCGAGGTTATGGACAGCAACTGCACTGTGCTCTGGTGTACAGAACTTGAGAGCTTTGACAGCTGTGTTGAACCAGAGCAGATATAAATCTTCTGTGACATTCACGGTGGATCAAAACCATACTTCTAGTGAGTATATGACAACCGAAGTGTGATTTCCCTCTGTAACCAACACTTGGGCATTATTCATGTTAAAAACCAGCTTCAATTGATTGCATCCAGCTCTCAAATCTTTAACAAATGCTTACCAAGTAAATATCGTAGGACACTACAAATGCTTGTTAAAAATTTCAGACAAGATACAAAAACACTTTTTCATTTCATTAAATAATTTTGCTTGATGCTGTCAAGACCACCTAATCCTTTATTAAGATAAGGACAGTTCCTAGAAATTCCCCACAACTAAAACTAAATGCTAAGAAGAAAGATATTTTTTTACAGTAGAGAAGCAAATAGATGAGTGGAAAAAAATCATAAACAAGCAAATAAAGCAAAGGCTAAAAGAAAAAAATATATAGCTAAGAGCTAGTAGCTCACACCTATAATCTTAGCTACTCAGGAAGCTGAGATAAGAGGATCATAGTTCCAAGTCAATCCAGGCAAGCAAAGTCTCTGAGACTCTTATCTCCAACTAACCACCAAAATGCCAGAAGTGAACCTGTGGCTCAAATGGCACAGTGCCAACCTTGAGCAAAAAAGTGATTGCACCCACACAAAAAAGCAAATAAGCCAGAAGGATATAGGTGAGCATTCTTACTTGTATTATCTCAATTAATTCATCGAACATTTCTCAAAATAGAAACTACTGTCTCCATTTTACCAACCAGAAAATATAATCAAAGTCTATACCTTTCTTTCCTGTAACAATTCAGCTAGTCTATGCCATTCTAGGAGTTATACTCTGGTATGTTTCTAATTACCTTAAAATCTATGTTATCCTGATAAATCACCATCATAATCATCCAGAAATCAATGTTTCCAAAGCAGGACATTTTGAATTGCTCAACAATTCTATTATAGCATGCTTTTACTTATAGAAAGAAATAGTGTAAACAATAGTTGTCAGAGACTGAGGAATGGGGGAAATGGCAGCATGTTAATCAAGGGTACAAAACTTTCAAGTGGCCTGCCTCCCAATCACAATCATGTGATTTCACTACACAAGGCAGAGGGCCATGCACAGCAATGTAAACTCATGTTGTATACCTGGTGTATATATATATATATGGACAGCTATCTATCTATCTATCTATACCAGCCTTACCAAATAATGTTTTCAAAAATAAAAATTCTATTTCCTTAACTTTTATCTATTTCCATTTTTAAACATAGTTTCTGGTCAGTGTTTAAAATATGAAGTTATTAACCAACTCATATCAAATGCTACTCAGGCTTGCCTCGTTATATTTCTAGGTATATCATCATTTTTCTTCATTTGTTTATTATTGTCAGGATTCTAAAAATTTTTTTTGTGTGCTCTCCCCCTTTCTTTCTCCCCAATGTACTCTTATTTATGTCTACTTGTGTCCCAAGGCACTCTTATTTATGTCTACTTTGCCCCACAGGGATAGCTCTGGTCTGTGTAAAAGATTGCATAAGCAAAAGTAGAGGGGGGCCCAAGCATCTCTCCCAGACTGGACTGCACTTTAGATGTAAGGGTAGCACTGAGAATTAAGGCATTCCTTCTGACTGAATGGGTTGAGCAATCTGTGTGTAAAATGTGACAATAGAAAGTCGTCTGATAGATAAGGTGATGTTAGGGAAATGAACCCTAACATATGTATTCAAATGTTTTTTTTCTTTCATGCGATTGTTTCTAACACATTTATAAGATTACTTCTTTGTTGCTTTGTATGTCTCTCTCCCACAGTATAACCCCTGCTTTCACTGTATTTGATGTCGGTATAATTTGTGGATGGGAAGGGGAAAAACAAATCGTTTAAATAGGGATACAGGTGGACCCATTGCAACAATGAGATGTACAAGTGATTATGTCGAAAACGAACTTTACAACTTTGGTGGGGGGGGAGGGCTGGGGTTAGGTGGGGGGGGTGGGGGGAGGATGGGAAGGGATGGGAAGGGGAAACAAAGGAGGAGGCTGCAATGCTTGATAAGAAATGTACTCATTATCTTGCCCATGTACTTGTAACCCCTCTGTACAGTATTTTCACAATAAAAAAAAGAAAGTCGTCTGACCTTAAGAATAAATTCTTCTTTTTTTTTTTTTTTTTTTTTGAAACAAGACTATCATTTATTTTCAAAAAGTCACATGATGTTAGACATGATATATGCATGAAGTATCACATACTCCATCAACTGGAAGGAAGTTCAAAGAATGAAACTATGTGTTTTGATCATAAACAGAACTAAATTTCTAGTTGGGCAATAAGATAGTATATGTAAAACTATTAAATTTATGGTATTATTAAATAAAAGTGATATTTATACATTGTTCTTTCAAATGACTTTTATTTGCCTACAGGCAACAGTAGTAGTTCCTAAGTTCCTATTACCCTCTCATAATGTTGGTTAAGCCTTGATTCAGATCTAGAAAATAAGCAAGGATTTTTTTTTTGTATTTTTTTTCCCAGATCTGTCTACTAGAAAGGAATTTCAGCGCCTGAAGATAAAATACACACATACACAGTGTGTGTGTGTGTGTGTGTGTGTGTGTGTGTGTGTATTTAGATAGTGACAAATTTTCTTTACTGGCTTCTCAAAATTCTCATGCCCATGGAAGTTTCTATTTTAGTGCCCCCAAAATAAGTGAGTGAAAGATAATTACTGTAAAGAACAAATACCTTGGCAAGCATGAAGAAGAAGCGTACAAGTGAAGACAGCCACAAATACATTTTTAACATCTCTTGTAGGGGCAAACACTGAAACCAAAGCATTCCAATTATTTGACTGTAGGGTAATTAAGAATAAATTCTTCTATGTCTGAAAAATTTTAAACCCTCTTCCTACATTTATTTTATTATTATTATTATTATTATTTTTGTCGGTTGTGGGGCAGAACTCTAGGCCTGGGTGCTGTCCCTGTGCTCTTCAGCTCAAGGCAAGTGCTCTACTGCTTGAGCCACTTCCGGTTTTCTAGTGATTTATTGGAGATAAGAGTGACATGGACTTTCCTGCCCCAGATGGCTTTGAACTGTGATCCTCAGATCTCAGCCTCTGAGTAGCTAGGATTATAGGCATGTGCTACCAGTGCCCAGCTTTTCCTATGTTTATAAGTTGTTTATAATTTTAGCACAAATCTAGTGAAATGTGACATGTTTAATATCTCAAGCACTACAAATGCTGAATTTGACATAAAACTATGATGTCATTCTTAAGTAAATTCAATGGAATCAAATTGTTTTATCTAATTTTATTCAAATATAATATATTTTAATAACTGTTTTATTAATGACTCAAAATTATCTATAAAAACATATGGAAAATATAGTTTTGTATGATCATAAATTAGTATTTAAATTATTAAATTCAGCTTTTATTAGTTACTAATAGTACTGAAGTGATACAAAATACACATCTCTCAAATATTTATATTAATATTTAATATAAAAGTAAATTCATGATCAGATATGTATCTCGATAAAATAGTAGTCTCTCTTTATAAGGGCACATATCAATAGTTGCCTAAATTCTAAACTCAACTCTAGATTGAAAATTTTCAATATAAACTTCAATAAAGGGTTTCATTTCTTTCTTGTTTTTTTCTTCTGTTGTAAATTCTTAAGAAAATAAGCAAATGGAAACATTCTGATAGGCCCATCTATTTGTTTGCATCCCACCTAAATATTCTCAAACCAGAGTGATTCATAAATCAAAAAGCTAACTTTGGTAGGCTAATATGCCTGGCTGGTCTCAAACCGATGATTTTCCTACCTTCACCTCAAGAACAGCTGGATTATAGGCATGTGACAACATGCACAGCCTAATCAGAGCATTTTAGTCCCTGGACATACTATTTAATACTTACAAGCAAGGAGAAATTTGGTATTTATTAAGATGCCCTCAAGGGGATGGAAGGAGAATTCTATAGTTTTAGAGGACTGTACAAAGATAAAAAAATTAAATAACTATGTGTGCACTACCATATTTAATAACTCGCTTAATAATTGGTTATATGTATCTAATGAAGCATTAATCACTTCAATCACTCTAAAAAGTCAACTGGAGGTTATTTACTAGCTGAAAACCCACCGCAGAAATATAAGCAATTATAACGATACACATTTTCCCCAAACTATCTTACATTATCACTAGAGCTTAGGAGTTCTCATTAACTAGCATTTGGAATCTTAATCCATCATATTTTTACTATTTATTCCAATTATGAGGATCCCTGGATGAGCTTTCTTTACTTGTCGGTTCTTAATCAATGTAATTTCTGCATTTGGCCAGTGTTTGTCTCTTCAGCCTTCATTTTGTTCCCCATTACCAATATGAGTCTTGGAGAAATGTTACTTCTAGTGAAGTTAAGAACAAGATACAATCTGTCATGATTTCAAAGATGGAAATAGAGAAGACAGAAAACTTGTAAGCAGTCTGAGCACTGCCTCTCTAGTTTGTTAAAAATAGGCATTTTTGATATGTAAAATATTAACATATTCTAGCTCCAGTGTGCAAAAATAGGCAGCTAATGAATTACAATGCAAAAATAATTCTGACATTAATAAACTAAAATGAAAACAAATACACTTTTAAAAACCTCCTTTTAGATTATTTGCCCCTGTATCTTGTCATTCTGATAAACTTTTCATTTTTGGATGCAATAATCTCTTCAGAGAATAATGACAGACTATTTGACAAATTGTTGTAGTTTCAGATTATTACAATTCTGGTTAAGAATTTAAAGTTTCCAGAAACAGGTACTGAGACTATATTTCCCATCATTTTCATTAAGTAGGAGAATATTCTGTTCCAAATGACCATAAATATACATACATATATATATATATAATGATACATCTCATCAATTTTTCCTATTGCATCTTGCCTTTTTATCTTATTACTCTCAGGGGAGGTAGGGAGCAGAGGAAGACCCATAACCTAATAAAATAGCTCTAGGAGACAAAGAAGACACAGACATGTGACATAAGTGTAGTATTGCTTAGAGATATTTTTTTTTCCAATTGTGAGGCTTGAACTCTGGGCCTGGGGTGCTGTCCCTCAGCTGTTTCAGCTCAAGGCTGGTGTTCTACCATTTGAACCACAGCACCACTTCTGGTTTTCTGAGTAGTTTAATACAGAGAAGAGTCTCACGGATTTTCTTGCCCAGGCTGGCTTTGAACCATGATCCTCAGAGCTCAGCCTCCTTAGGAGCTAGGATTACTGGTGTGAGCCACTGGCACTTGGCTAGAGATTTTTTAAAAAATTATTTTTGTTTTCAAAACTGAGTCTTACTATATAGCCTGGACTTCCTGGAACTCTCTAGGTAATCTAGGCTGGCCTTGAATTCACAATATTCTTACCTCAGCCTCTTGTTGGCTGAGATTTTAGAGATGCACCAACATACATATATGTTTAAAAATGTAACCAATAATTAAATTTTCTAATTAGCATTATTTTTTATGATTAACAGTTCTTTTTTAAAAAATTCTTATGATACTGCATGGTATTATTTTTCACTTTGATGCTAACAGACACTCAACCCAAGGCTTCATGTATTTTAGGCAGTAATTCTACCACCTGGGCCACCCCCTCAGCCTTTTCGGTTCTAATTTTTTTTTGAGATAGGTTTTTCTTTTTGCCTGGGCTGGATCACAATCTCACTTATGCTTCCTGGGATGACAGGTACACAACACCACATCCAACGTTTTCTACTGAGAGAAGTCTTGCAAATTTTTTGCTTGTTCTGGCATGGGTGCAACTAGGAATCATGATTTTCCTAACCTCTACCTCCCAAGGAGCTAGATCACAGGTGTGAGCCACAGATTCCCAGATATGGTGGATATTTAAAACATTTGAAGAGGTCAAATCTAATTCTACATGTTATTCCTATTTGTATTGAACATTCAATACCCTTATCTTTATTTCTCTCAGATCAAGGTCTATCTAGAACTTTCACAGGACATTACCAGCTCCTATGTATATTAGGGACTCGAAGGATTCTTGCCTTGTGCAGGGAATGGGCCCTCAAATCCAGGACACACTGGAGAGTCTGTGAATACTATATGGTCACATGCCACTCCCTCCAGCCTGTCACTCCATTTCCCACTAGGCAGTATCATGAAGAGTCTAGCTAACACTGAAATAAATGAAATGTCTATAAAGAGTAAAATGCTATAAAAAGTTTAGGAATAATACTTCTATACTGTATTCAGAGAGACTAAAGCATTCTTGGCTCACTAACATAATAATACAATAACTCACTGGGGGCTCTTGCCTGTATTCCTAGCTACTCAAGAGACTGAGTTTTGAGGTTCAAGATTTGAAGTAAGCCTGGGTAGGAAAGTCCTTGAAACTCTTATCTCCAGGAAATCACAAGAAAAACCTGGAAGCAGAGCTATGGCACAAGTGGTAGAGCACTAGATTTGAGCCAAAAAGCTCAGGAGCAGCACCCATGTACTGAGTTCAAGAGAAAAAAAAGTTAATTATATAACTGAAAAATATAGTTTATCTATATTCCATTATTTGTTAGCAACAATTAGTCAAAATTCCAGTTGAACTAAAAACTACCAAATGATAAATTGAGTTGTCTATCCACATGGAATTTTATCGAACACGAGGTCTTGTATTCTGAGATTTATACCAATCTTGCATGCTGTTTCTATCTAATAGTTGGCAGGAATTCTGAGCTACCAGAATGAAGTAGGCAATGACAAGAAGCCTTGATTAAGTTTATTGGAAATATGGACTAAATAAGGCACATTAATTAGCATCAGACAGAAGGATGAATTGATCTCCAACAAAGCACAAACTGTTGAAGCAATAAAATTTAGAAAACGTGACAGAGGCATAATTCATGGTGATAATGGTGGAGATGAATCTCTTTCTGTTGTGCCAGATGAGTTAGGGTTGGCAGTGACTGTACCACTGAGAAACTGCAGTCAGTCAGCTTTGAGGAGACGTATATTAAAGGTAATCTGCCCCTGGGAAACAACTCTGAATTCAAAGCTTTTAATTTATTTGAAAAGTTAATTCAGTGTTCAGGGTAACACACAACATCTATTGTAGTCAAAGTTCTTTTTGGAAGGAGTAATCAGAAAGAGCACTGGAGCTTACTGTAATATTTCGTCTCTCAAAGTCACAAATTTTAACGCATTTAAATTGCGCACTTGGATGTCTCCTCTATCAGATTCTCTTTATGAGTCCATTATGAGTGTTCTAGAGTTTTAATAAGCAACATTCTCTTAAAAACTTGTATTTATTCGAAAAAGTTAGTGTTAGGGTACTGCTTCAGACAAGTTAACTCATTTTTGTTCAAGTCATTCATTTATTTTGTTGACTAAATATTTAAATATCAATTAAATACAAGATTTTGTATAAAATACGCAAAGCACATTAAAAGTCAGATATGAAGATTAAATAGCACATGATTCCATTCTTATGAAATACCCTAGAAAAGTTAAATTACTGAGCTAAAAAACTGATGCAGCATTTTCTAGAACTATGAAGGGGCACAGGAACAGACTGCAAATGAGTATAACATACTTTTTCAAAATTATGATGACACTTGCAACAAGTGAAAATTTTACTAATCATTGCTTAACTTATAAAAGATGACTTTTATAATATATACACTGCAACTAAATGAACTGTTTAAAAGACTGTACAGAAAGAAACATGGCACTGAGCCGGGCGCTGGTGGCTCATGTCTGTAATCCTAGCTACCCAGGAGGCTGAGATCTAAGGATCTTGGTTCAAAGCCAGCCCAGGCAGGCAGGACAGTCTATGAGACTCTTATCTCCAATAAACCACCAGAAAACCGGAAGTGGCGCTGTGGCTCAAACATAGAGTGCTCTCCTTGAGCTGAAGAGCGAGGGACAGCGCCCAAGCCCAGAGTTCAAGTCCCACAGCTGACCCCCCCCCCCCCAAAAAAAAAAGAAACATGGCATTGAGACTCCTAGGGGAGTTACACTTCCTCCAAAATCTCATTATGTAGTCATGTGAAGAAACCAATGCCAGAGTGACAGAAAAGTTTCCCTAAACTGAATGGTGTATGTTGGTGTGCATCTAATGCTTCCAGAATGGTGAGAACTCAATTCCCTCAGCCAGTACAGCAGCATGGTGGAAACTGAGGGTTCAATTTCCTGTAGTTAGGAAGACCTGCAACTGACTTTATTTACTATACAAATAATGCATCTGATAGATCAAAGGAATCTGGATGAATACAAATGAAGGCAGACTATATCAATACATGCAGGTGTTGCTACCATGGAACACAGAGGAACTTTATAGCTGTAACTGAATTTATTAAGAAAGAAGAAAGAATGTAATTCAAAAATCAAAGCAAATGTCCCCTGAAGATACTGTAAAATACAAATATATGTACATATACACCAATATATACAGGAAGTAAATAATGTAAGTGAAAATTAATAAGAGAATAGAAAAGCAAATGCAATGAAACCAATATGAAATTCAGTCCAAGTGAATAAATTTAGCGAGGTAAAGAAATTAAAGAGAGAAAATATTAAAACTAGATTTAAGTGAGAAGATATTACTTTCAATTGTATAGAAAGTATTATAAATACTATGAACAATTGTATGATAATAAATGAGAAAAGTCAGGTAAATTGATGTCGGGAAAGACACAAAATTCTGAAATTGACTCAAACATAAAGACAAAGAACAATATGTTAAAAGAGATCAAACAAATGATCTGAGCAGAAAGAGAAACTCAAGTCCAGACAGATTTACTAATGAAGTTCTCCAAAATGTTTAAAGATTAATATCAATTCTTCATACTCTTCCAAAAAAATAGAAAAGATGGAACATGCCCAAGCTCATTTTATAGTAACAATACTATTCTGATATTGAAAATCAGACAGAGGCATCACAATAACACTACAGAACAAAATATCTTGAGAATATAGAAGTAAAATCCTTAACAAAGTTTTAGGAAAAAAAAGTAAGAAATCAAAATAATTAACTAATTATGATGAAGTAAGAATAATGTTCATGGGATAAAATTAGTTAACATGCAAAAATAATATAAAATAGGATCTCATGTTGAAAGAATAAAACCTCCAAACTATATAATCATCCCAGCAGATTCAAGAAAAGTATTTCACAAAAGCCACCATATTTTCATGATTGAAGCACACAAACCTAGAATATAGAAGAATTTCCTCAAACTGATGTAGGCTTTTATGGCAAACAAAAACAACAACAAAACCTTACTGACTAGCATCATACTTCAATTTTTAAAGATGATGTGTTTTTCCCTCATGGGACCAGCAACCAAACAGGACATTTTCTTTTCTTTTTAAACCACTTCTATTTAACATTGCACAAGAGTATAAATAGTCAAGAAAATGAAATTACAATCAGATGTGAAGAAGTAAAACTATATAATCAGATAATATTCTGTTTTATTAGAAAACTCTGAGAAATCCACTAAAATTGTGAAGTAAGAAAGGAACTCAGTGAGGCTGCAGCACATAAGATCAATATACAAAATCAATTGAATTTCTACATATTTCCAGTGAGTAATTCAAAGATGATATTGAGGAACACTTTCATTTTCCATAGCATCAAAGGAATAATACTAGGAATATTTCTAACAACCAAAGTACATAATTCATACTTTTAAAACTATGCAATACTACAGAAAGCACTGAAGATCAAAACATAGGGTTAGATATCATGTTCATGGATTAAAATATTTAAGATTACAGTAGTCATCAAATTAACCTGCAGATTCAGGGTCATGTTCTCAGAATCTCAGCAGGGAAGCTTCACAGAATTTTTGCAGGAATTAATAAACTACTCCTAAAAGTCACATAGAAATGCAGAGTAGTAAAAAAAAAATCAAAAACATCTGGCAAAGAAACAAAATAAAAGGATTTGTAGTGATTTCAACACTTATGATAAAACCCCAGTAATCAATACAGTGTGGTATTAGCATGAGGATATACATATGTCAACAGAATAAAACTGAAAGTCCAGAAATAAATTCATGTATCAATGGTCAATTGATTTCATAAAGAAAGAAAAGAACTATTAGTGGGAAATGAAAATTTTGTTCAATAAATGGTCCTGGGGTAACTGGATATTCAAATGCAACAGGAGAAAGTTAGATCTGAACATAACAGCAAGTACAAAATTCAAAATAAATGGATTAATTGCCTAAATTTAACTGTTAAAATTATTTTTCATGTGAAAACATATGGATAAGTCTCTATGCTATTTATTTGCCTGGTGATTCATAGATATGATATCAAAAGCATAACCACAAAGAAAAATTTAATCGGCCATCATCAAATTTAATTGATTTAAGACATTAAGGAAGCAAAAACTCCAGAGAATAGGAGAAAACATTTGTTATAACATATATATTGAAAAAAAAGTACGTGTATATGTGTATGTGGGTGTGTGCTATGTGAACATGTGTGGTAAATCCATATGTTATTTACAATAGAGTAGATATTTTTCAGTTATGAAAACTGCATCCCAAAACCTGTTTTAAGATGTGAACATTGTAAATGAAAGAAGTCACGCACAAAAATATATACTTTATAATTGTATTTATAAGAAATATCCACAAAAAGAAAAATCAATATAGGCAGAAAGTAAAGTGTTGGTTGCTTAGAACTAAGAGACAAGAGGTAACAGATAAAGAGTATAGAGTTTCTTCTTTGAGATGATAAATATGTTCCAAACTTGATGTTGGTGATGACTGCTCAGTTTGGTGAATACACAAAGACGTTAGCCCCAAATGTTTACCATGTCTAAGCTACGAGATGATTTCAATCAACTGACTTAAAAAATTCTGATTGGGAGACTAATAAGATAGATCAAAAAAGGACAATATCTCTGCCCTATTTTTCAGGTTGGGGGCAGGTGGGGAACACAACAGAAAAGAAACAGATGGTATGTAGGTTTCAGTCCAAAAATTAAAAAGTGATGAACCAAAAAACATCAAATTCCTACCAAATTATCTCAAAGGAAGGTCTATTTTTTAGGGGTAATGTTTAAGTGGAGCTCCTCAATGCCAAGGATTCAGTTACAAAGGAGAAGAAGGAAGAAGACGGCAGGCAAAAAGAAATACAAGTGCCAGGTTCAGATATTTTTGAGTGGCTGTCTGAGGAGCAGGGTAGAGGACAGGTGCAGTGTTCAGAAATAGACAGAGGCAGTGAGGTCCCAGAGGCATTGAAAGATGGCTCAGGACAGACCTGCAGGATTTTGCAAGGGCAGATAAGTAGTTTCGATGTGTTTCTTCACTAATGCTCTGGACATCTCCCTCTTGTTAGACTTAACCTTCTCCATTCTTCTAGACTTCCTGCTCTAAAGAGATATAGGTTTCTTGCTCATTTTTTTAGATCTGGTGCTTAGTCACTTCTACCCAGGTTCTTAACTGGTTTCTGAAATGAACAAACAACGTACTGGTAAGGTAAAATTCTGTCTTAAAATGTTGAGACTTTTTGAACATAGATTGAGTATAAGAGAACAAAAATGTTCTCCAGAAGCAGTACTCAAATGAAGGACAGACAAGGTCCATCAGGCCTCTCAGACCTGACTGGCATTCTTTAAAATTATTATTATTATCTTTAAGTAGTTGCACAAGGGAGTTGTCACTTAACAAAGCTGTTTATGATCATCCCTTCTGACATTCTTGCCCATCCTACCCCTACACAAGCTTTCCTTCACTCTTCTTAATTTTGTAGGATATACAATGGATTCCTGTCTACATTTCCTTTTTATTCTCTTCTTCTCCTCTTTACCGGTCTATCCCTTTCCTCTTAGCCCCACCTTATACCCTTTGCAAGTACCTGCTTCCTGGTGGTTTTTTTGTTGTTGAACTTTGATTTTGGCATTCTAAGAAATGACACTATTTAAGGAACAGTAGCGGAAAAACAAAGGAAGGGGTAACAATGCTTGATAGGAAATGTACTCATTACCTTAGTCATGTAACTGTAACCACTGTGTTTAGCATCTTTACAATAAAAAAATTTTTAAAAATGACACTATTTGAGATCTCCCTTGAATCTACCCCATTTCAGTTATATCTGCATATCCCCAACACATTTCACTTATGAGTTTGTAAATTAAATCTAGCTTCCATATATAAGAGAAAATGATGGATCCTTTTGTCTTCTTAGCCTGACTTACTTAAATTTTTTTCCAAGTCTTATAATTTCTTTACAAATGGCATAATATCATTCTTTCTAATGAATGAGTAAACCCACAGACTTACAACCATTTAATAATTTGATAAGGGAACCCAAAACAAAGTCTGGAAGAAAAACAGCCTCTTCAACAAATGGCGCTGTCAAATCAAGATATCCACATGCAGAAAACTGAAACTACAATTTTAACTATCATCTTGTACAACCTTCAATTCAAAATGGCTTAAAGATCTCATTGGCTTTTCTATCAGACACTAAGATGTTTCCTAAGTTTAAATCCACTAACTAGAACGTCCTCTAAATTCAACTACATGTATTCCCAGAATGTGAACCATTAAACTGACAGAACAAAGAACAGGTATATCATCTCTGATGATTGCATGGTAGCCATTAACCAGTTCTCTAATTCATTCAGTTACTGAATATTGCAAATCAGAGTGCAGATATGTAGTATCTACTTTTACATGATGGCAGCACCATAACATACAAATTATAAGCTCTAGCTATAGTACAAAATATAGTGCAGACTCACACTTTCCTTATAAATGCCTACAGACATTTTGCAGCCTAATGGTTGGCTTCACATCTGCAGGTGGTACTAAACAGGGCTGCTGCCAAGATATAATTAGAATATTATTATCCAGAAAGGTACACAGTAATTCCAACACAGTGGAGACAAAGCCAACAGCAGTTTCAGCCTTCCATACCATACGATTTTAAACATAAACAAAACAACCAAAATATCCTTTGGAACCAACTTACTGTGGCCTTGAGGCTTCAGCCTGGTCTGTCTGCAGCTTCTCTCCTCCTTCCACTTCCATTGTACAGTAAACAATGCGATTAGGAGCCACTGACCTCAAACCTTGAACTTCCATTATGACAATCTGAAGATAAAAGGATTTGTAAATAATATGTCAAGTTACAATGCACAAAAAGAGCAGCATAAAGGAAATTAAGAAAGACTAAACAATACATTCATCTTGGAGCATCACTAGTATTTTCTGCCTTTGTTATCGACCTCTACTTACCCAGTATAGTAAGCAAATCTGGTTACTGAAAAGATAACTCTTGATAGATTTTAAAAAATACCTCTTGATAGTTACTAAAGTTGTAAAGTTAGAGACAGGTCCTACTGAATTAAATAAAATTTAATTTCAGAGATCTTAACAAGCCCATATGAATGAATTAAAGTAGAATCACAGATGAAAATTTGGTACAATCATAAGATAGGATTTATTATTATAGACAGTATTACTGTTATGTCAATTTATTGATACCAACACCTGATACCACATTTTCTATACTTATTTAACGTGATTGCTTGCTATTTATGAAACATTTTTCTTTTTAATCACTGTATATTTTACTATCAAAAAATAATAGCAACTATAATTTATAACTGAAAGGTTTTAATACTAATTTGATAAGGTAAAAATCAGTTACCTACCCATTAAATGCATGTACTAATTCCATTTATGACACTGGAAATACCACTGCTTTATATATTTCTACCTTCTGAGGAAAGGGAATTATGTTTCCAAGTGTGCTTTTTGTGTTTATTTAAAACTCTATCAATAAAAAAGTACTGGAACTTAATATTCTCTAGACTGTAAATATAATATAAATATTATTTTCTCCAGCTTCCTGACCAAAAATTGTATTATTCACATTCTTAAATTCTGAAGATTTACTTTACAAAATGTATTTAAGAACATTTCTAAATATGTAAAGTAATTGCTTTATTAACCTCCTGTTCTATGTGGGCAAATAATATTAACAGTGTTTATGGCACTATCTATATCATTTATTGATCATTTAATATCTTATCAGAGTCATTATAGTCTCCAGAGAATTGTGAAATGAATCTTACCTCTAAAAGTCTCAAACAAACAAAAGATATTAAAAAAAACTAATGATCTTTCAGCTCAGGTACAATGGGAAGGGTTATACTTGTAAATAAAATCATAATATTTATTTTATTTTCATGAACAGATCAAACTCAGAACATGGTATCTTCTCAACCAGAGTCTGTCATTGCCACATTGAAATGTATATTAGCATAAGAACAAGAACAAGGACTTCAATGAAAATAGACTAAGTCAACTACTGGACAATTGATAAGTTACTACCTCCCACAACTGCTCTAATATTCTAGTCATCAATTTTTAATAACTCAATTTTTTTACTAGTAACATTTAAAATAGTACTTACTTTTTATAAAAATTAAAAAATAATTTTAGTTAAAAAATGAATTTTACTTCTAGTAAAACTAACCAGAAACCATGAGAAATAAAAAGATATTTTTCATTCAATATTTCTGTTGGTACAGTAAGTAAAGGCTAAGTACTTACTATAATACTAGTGGCTTTGTCATTCAATGACCTTAACCTCCTGAGTAGGTAAGATTACAGGCATGAACCACCAGGTCCCAGTTCAATGGTAAAATTTTGAAAGGTCACTTAATATGTATAAAACAGCAGAATTATGTACAAAAAGGTAAGACTAGAAATCTAAAGTCTTGGTTCATATTTCAGATTGTTGTTATCACACTGTAATTTCTACTGCAGTATATTTAAAAGTCAGAGTGTAGAAGAGAAGAGAGAAATTGTAGGCTCACTATTACTTCTGTTGACTCTACTACAAGCTCTTGAAATGTGGGCCTACTATAGCATTCAACAAATAGCTTTTGTTCCTAAAAAACTAACTCTCATCTGTGCCAGAAAATTTTATCCTGTAGAATCATCACTTTGAAAGTATATGACTTCTGTAATGAATAAATATAACTATTCAGTTCCACAAATATGCTTTCCAAGAGGAGAAACATATAGCTAGTTCCAGTCATTGGTGATAAAGAAAGCCAAGAATTCCCCAAACCATCAGATAACATAATTTGAAGTTACTGTTTTAAGAAATTACCAGCTAAATTTGATAATGGACCCAGGGAAAAGAATACTGATCAATGCTATACCTTTCTCGTTCTCTCTGTTGCTGAAGCCCTAAGGACAAATTAGAGAAAGTTGTTCTAAAAGCAAAAACAAGGGAGGTCCCCTAGATAACATGCTTTAGAGTAATACAATGACCTGAGAGATATGGGACTCTTCAACTTGTGGGGGAAAATAAAAGGAAGCAGTAGAGTGAAATTGGGGATTATGTATGACCAGATCACAAAGAAGTCAACGAAAAGATTCAGTGTGCAAACAAACTATATTGAAATCAAAGACCCCATACCCATAGCACATCAAGTCATAATTTCAGAAACATCTGTTTTTTTCTACCTTTACTTTATTGTATGTAGTATGTCGTTATATAGCTTAGTGCTCTGTGGGTTAGTTTATGTTTTGCTTTAGTATTCTGTTGAAATGCTTCATGAATGGAGTGACTGAACTATAATCCTATATGTCTAACTGCTGCTTTTGTTGCCATAAAGTCTTAATTCAATGAATATTTACTGAGGCAATTGTGTACTAGGCACTGGTTAGATAGTATCACAATTCAGTCAACAGAAAAGAAAATAATAAGAATGTTCCTTGAAGGTTTGGAGGTGGAGGGAAAATGAAGGCAAGAATTCACTGTGTATATCACAGAATAATTTGTGCAGGGGAAGGGGAAAAACAAGTGGTTTAAATAAGGATACAGGTGGACCCATTGCAACAATGAGTAGTACAAGTTGTCATGTTGAAAACAAACTTTACAACTTTGGATGGGGGGGAGAGGATTGGGTGGGGAGGGGCGGAAGGTTAGGAAGGGATGGGAAGGGGAAACAAAGGAGGAGGCTACAATGCTTGATAAGAAATATACTCATTATCTTGCCCATCTAATTGTAACCCCTCTGTACAGTATTTTCACAATAAAAAATAAAGAAAAATTAAAAAAAAGAAATATTAGGGAAGGGATGAGTCCACAGATAAAGATACATTGTATACATAAACTACTTTGTTAAGTAGCAACAAAATTCAACGCATAATCTAAAATTAAGTAAGGGAAGGGGTGGGTTGGAGGTTGGGGGTGAGAATGTTGAAAGGGGTGACATTGATCAAGATGCACTGTGTTATCAACTGCTTAAAGATAATAAAAATATTCAAAAATGTAACTTTCCTGCAGCTTACATTCTAGTAGAGAAAATCCATGTGAAGATAGAAACAATGTTAACTAAAATATAAAACCCAAGAGCAAAGTTGAACTTGGTACAGGAATAGGTATAACGAGATAAAGAAGGGGAGGATAGACTTTGGGCATAGTTTTTCAAATCTGCAATTTACGTCTTAGACTCAGGATTCAGTACTTATGGACTGGTTCTAAGTCTAAAGAATGAAGTGTGAGCCAGGTGCTGGTGGCTCATGCCTGTAAACTTAGCTACTCAGGAGGCTGAGATCTGAAGATTGTGATTCAAAACCAGCCTGGGCAGGAAGAATCCCTGAGACTCTTATCTCCAATAAATCACCAGAAAATGGGAAGCGGTGCTATGGCTCAAGTGGTAGAGTACTCGACTTAAGCTGAAGAGCTGGGGGACAGCACCCAGGCCCAGAGTTCAAGCCCCATGACTGACCAAAGGAAAAAGAATGCTTGATAAGAAATGTACTCATTTCCTTGCCCATGTAATTGTAACCCCTCTGTCCAGTATTTTCACACTAAAAAAAAAAAAAAAAAAAAAAGACTGAAGTGTGAAAGCTTCCAACTGGATTAACTGCTAGCTTTAAGTTTTCTTAACTGAAATGTGGAGTGTCAGGAATAAGTTTTTTAGAAGGCCTAACTGATGTTACAGGCCCTCGGACTCCTCTAGAAGAGTAGTTTTCTCAGGGCTGCACAAATCCACTCTGGATTGTTATTTCTCTAACATGATTTAATTTTATTGCTGGGCACATAACTCCTCCATAAAATACTGTGAGCACTGGAGAACAGATTTGTATTTTACTATGGTGGCAAAATATCTGCCTTAGACAGAAATAGCCAAAGAGGCTGTCAAAGCAATTTCACAAACACACAAGCTTCTCAGACTACACAACAGTAAATTGTATGTTGTACTCTCTTCCTAACGCTATTATAACTGAACAGCTTGCTTTAGCATATTGGCAATAAAGTACAGAATAACAATTCCCAGTTTCAGTCATCAGTTTAATTTTTTTTTCATTAGAGGGAGCAGAACTTCTAAGATGTTAACTATATATAATTGATGAAAACTTTGAACAATAGCGGACAATGAGAAAATGTTCTGTATTTGTTCTTCAGTTCTGAATGTTTAATTATATAGTTAATGGTAGATTTATATATGATATATATTACTTGTTAGCTTAAGAACATTTGGCATATTGATTTTTTTTTGCAAAATTTAAGTGTTAAACTTGTGAAAAAATGTTATAATGTAATTAAATAAGAGCTTTCATTTGTGCAAAATCCTTTATAAAAAAGCACTGGTATCTCTTATTCAGTCAGCAAAACATTTATTTGAGCAAACAAGTAATCCACATGTGGTCATACATTAAACATCCTTATTTTATGAGGCAGCGAGGATGAGAGGGAAACCCAAAAGCAAAGCCACCTGGCAAAGCCATTAGTTTAACCCAGAGTGAAATCTTGGTTACAAAGAAAGCTACATATTTCTACTCTGACACTAAATTCAATCTATTGACCTAGAAAGAGATCATTAGCTGGAGGCTAAAGGAGTGAGAAGTAGTTGTTTTATACTCAAGCTTAACAGAAGAAAAAGTGGACTTTTCTGCCATCAACTAAGCAACTCTAACATCAGCAAGAAATACAAATCTACCTTGTCTATGCTTTTCTTTTTCAATCAGGAAACGCAGTACCAGGAACAAGCAAAGAAGACATAGCAATATAAAAGAGAAAAAAAACCACTACAAACCTCAATAAAATTTTGAGAGCTAGAATTTAAGCCAGCATTACTCACATTTGCTTATAGAATGGAATTTATTAGGACAAAAGCAGGATTTTGTTTTGTTTTGTTTTGTTTTTGGTCACGGGGCTTGAACTCTGGGCCTGGGCTCTGTTCCTCAGCTCTTCAGCTCAAGACAAACACTCTATCACTTGAGACACAGTGCCACTACTGAGTGGCTTATTGGAGATAAGAGTCTCACAGACTTTTCCTACCCAGGCTGGCTTAGAACCGAGATTCTCAGACCTCAGCCTCCTGAGTAGCTAGGATTACAGGCATGAGCCACTGGCACCCGACTAAAAGCAGGAATTTTTGCCAGCTTAAATGATGACTTGGCACTTCATTATTATAAATATAATATTTTATCTTGTTTTATTTCACATAAGTTCTCTCTCCCAGGTACATATGTGTGTGGTCTATAAACCTATAGACATATTCTTAGGTTGCATACATTTGCATAGATTAGTATGAAGAAAATAATCATGTAAGACATCAACAGATCCTGTACTAACAGTATCTGTGTCATTGGTTGTTTGATATGTGTGTGTGTGTGTGTGTGTGTGTGTATCTATAGGATGAAACTCTAGTGTTTTAGAGAACACAATTTTAAATGGATGACATTTGTTCTTGTTCCTTGTAATATTTGCTGTGTCTGTAATAAATGTGGAAGTCATACAAAAGAATTCTCTCCCTCTCATCCTCTACATTTCTCAGTATGTCCATTGCAACTGGTTCACTTGATTCTATCTTAGAAGGATTATTATTCTTAGATTATATCTTAGAAAGGGGAAGCCAAGAAGGATTCCAAATTAGAGAGAAATCAACAACCATATGTTTGAATCCTACTTTTACGCAGGTGTGTTTGCCTTAGTTTGCTAACGAATTTATACCAGTCTGATTGGCAAAAGATGTGCTTCAAAGTTTTATGATTCAATCCTAAATGTCACAGTTAAGTTTAAGGGACAGATTGCATTCATTTGTATATATAACCTATTTGTCCAAAAAACAGTCACTTAATACCTTCTAAAATTGTCATGTGGCTTTAAACTCTAAGTGTGAGCATGGAGGCCAGTAGAAATTACTGTGCAGCCTCATTTATGCTGCACAGTTATAAAAGAAGTACAAGATAAAACCACTTACCTCCAAGGTGAATGACAGGACCACATCAGACTTTGACAGTTGAATCTCATTCTCGTCCCCTAGGTCCAAAAATGCGGAATTCTGTGAACGTTTTAATTTTTGTAGCTTAAATTCTGGACCACCTTTTGAAACTGGAAGACTTTCTAAGTTGGCCATTAGCAAATTCACTGAAGATCGCAGCTCTTCTATGTACATACTCTCCATTTCTTTTGCTATAAATCTGGGGAATCTTCTTTCCTTAAAAACGAATTTTAAAATTATGTTATTTAAGTCAAATTTCAGCTTCCACTGTCTTGGAGATTATGATTCTCTTCATACAATTTGTCAGCCATGCATTTTAGTTTCTAGATTTTTAAATCTTTAGGCTCTGATAATTTTGATTATTTTAAGGATATCTGTGGTTTTAACTTTATTTTTATAGGATTTATATATGAGAAAAAGAAGCAAAAATAAAACCAGACATGTGAGAAGTTTTAGCATATGAAACGTTTTCTTTGAAATTATTGGAGTAAATAGTCTATAAGAAAATATTCAGGATCTACTGCTTTTCTAGTTAGAAAATATTTTAATAATGTCTTCTTGCACAGATAAGAAATGGGATAGTGTATTTTTATATATATAAGAATTCATATTAAAATGAATTAATTAATAACAAGGACACACTACTAGAATTAATTTCATACCACACCATGGTACCAATTTACTTTTATAAAAATTTAAGTTTAAGCCGGGCGCTGGTGGCTCACACCTGTAATCCTAGCTACTCAGGAGGCTGAGATCTGAGGATCGCAGTTCAAAGCCAGCCCGAGCAGGAAAGATCGTGAGACTCCTATCTCCAATAAACCACCAGAAAACTGGAAGTGGCGCTGTAGCTCAAGTGGTAGAGCGCTCGCCTTGAGCTGAAGAGCTGAGGGACAGCGCCCAGGCCCAGAGTTCAAGCCCCACGACCGACAAAAAAAAAAAAAAAATTAAGTTTAAAGCAAAAGATCAATTTATGATAAGAAAAAATTAAGTTTAAGATGTGAAGGATAAACAAAGGAGGAAGCTGCTTGGAAAGAAATGTACGCATTATCCTGCCCATGTAATTGTAACCCCTCTGTACAGTATGTTCACAAATAAAATAAATTAAAATAAAAAAAAGAAAAAATTAAGTTTAAAAAGTGCTAGACAACGTTAATTTTGAAGATTAGATGTTTGCTGAGGTACAAAAGCATGCATGAACATTGTCTGCAAATGCATTAATCTCTGCAATGCGATTTCTGTGTCTTTTGCTCAATTAAAAAGACATTACCAATACTGATGTGTAGGTAGCATCAAATTGTGCTTGGATGGTAATGATTTATATTTTCCTCCAAGCAGCAAATGACAGCATCATCCCCATTGTGTTCCTAGCTCTTTGTATAATCTCTGCCAATATGACCTGACTGATTTGTTAAAAGCAGTGGTGATGTATATTTATAACATCAGCCTCAGGAAAATCTGTCTACCACAGTACAAAATTTGGTGGAAGAATGGAGACTTAGAGCAGACATTCTTCAAATGATTACCCACTGCTCCAGAATAAAAAAAAAGAAACAAAAGAAAAAAAAAACTGCCTTCACTGCTGCTCCCTTATTATCATTTAAAACCTCACCTAGGAAATCAGCATCTGTAGCACTGTGTTCAGACTGCTCTCAGCACCCTGTACCCGGCCACTGCCTGGCTTGCACCAGTGAAGCCATTGGGCAGGAAGGAGCATCTGGCTCCACTTCACAAGTCAGTCCCAGAGTCTCAGGCCACCTGTTTTCTTTTGCCCTCAATATAGTCTTTGCAAATTCCCTTCAAAATTATTTACATATGATCAATATTCAAGTTACACATTTCATAGATATTGAATAGCTATATAAAAATCATTAATTTTTCCGAGGAATATTCCTAAATATGCTTTTAAAGTATTTATACAGCTGGATGCCACACCTCAAAATACCAAATTTGCATTCCCCCCCAAAAAAACCCATATTAACTACCCAGGTATATGATTCCTTGAGTTCTTTTAGAAGACAAAGTAGGTTTGGAATAGATTTTTAATTATAAAAAAAGTAAAATGTGCCATGAGAAATATCATTGTCTATTTTTGGACTAACTTTATTTATTTATTTTTATTTATTTTTTTTTTTTTTGGGTCCGGTCGTGGGGCCTGAACTCTGGGCCTGGGCGCTGTCCCTCAGCTCTTCAGCTCAAGGCTAGCGCTCTACCACTTGAGCCACAGTGCCACTTTCGGCTTTTTTTCTTTTTGCTTATGTGGTGCTGAGGAATCGAACCCAGGGCTTCATGCATGCAAGGCAAGCGCTCTACCACTGAGCCACCTTCCCAGCCCTGGACTAACTTTAAAAGCTGACCAAAAACCAAACCCTTCCCCACTCTAAAAAGCCCCCCAAAACACAAAACACAAACTAAAACTCAGAATTAAGGCAGAAAGACAAGTGTCAAGGGCTGGTTTCAATGCCATATGGAGCAAAAGCCATTCGACTATGGCCAAACACCTCCTTTTCAAATGTTCCACCAAGTTCAAATGTTCTTTGAACTTGAATTTTTAACTGGTCTGTTCACTAATGCATCGAACAGAACCTTCATTGTGTCTTCATTTTATATTTCTTTGAAGTGCGTAATTTTCCCTATTAAATCTATCTTCATCAAATAAAAGTTAAATACATGCATATTTGAAAGTCAAATGCACCAGTTTCACTTTCAAACTTCCTAGGTGCTATTTCATGAAAAACTAACATTTGTACATGAAAAAATAGCCTATTTATATTTAGCTTTAGTGCAAAACCCTTCATTCAGTATCATCTATCAAAGAGCAATTCTGGCAACATCTCCAAAACAGACTTACCAGTATTTTCAAGCTTTTTGGGAAATTAATTATACTGGAATTTTTATTTTCTCTTGTTTTGAAAAGAAAGTCTCACAAATATTTTAATGATTCTTATTTGAAAACAATAAAATTGATTCTGTACCATATCAGTATTAATTATTCATCTTAAATCTGATATTTTAGGCTAGAACCAGACAAAATCGTTTGACCATGATTGTGCCCATAAACTACTGCTTACATGCTTAATTTAGTCCTCTTCAGAGCACGGTGCACTAGTGGCTCTAACATATGACACACATGAAAACTATAATATGTGCTTCCCATTTGTTAAATTGAATCACTCTTAAAGAGTATTCCTAGTTTTCCTTTAGATGATATATGAGTTTATACTATCTGGAAATATCTCCAAGCTGATTTCTCCTTTGTTTTCAATCCTCACACAGGTTAGCATCCTTATTCCAAAAAGGTGAAAGCTGAAACGCTCCAAAATCCAAAGCCTTCTGAATGCCTGTGGGATGCCCCACTGGAAAATTCTGTGATGATTAACACTGTACAAAATTACCTTCAAGCTACATGAATTTCATGAAACCCGAATGAATTTCATTTTTCACTAGGGTTCCATCCCCAATAACTCTCATTATGCATATGCAAATATTCCAAACTCTGAAAGAACTCTTGTTCAAGCATTGCAGATGAGTTGTACTCAACCTATATTAATTTTCATGTTCTCAACTCAAGATCTGAAAATAAAGTAAATGAATGGGAGTAGAGATGGTCATGATCATAATGAAAACACAAGTGTTTACATGTCTTGTAACAAAATACAGCGGATTCACAGTTATTCTTACCATTATTGATACCTACACTTTGCTTTTCCATTTAAATAGGCTCTTGAATGGGTGGTAATGGGGAGAGTGTCTACAAGATATTCAGGAATCTGCTTAGATCCCCTTGAAACAGATGCCTTGGGGTTTTGTTGTTACTGTTTTCTGTTGTTTTGTTGCCTGCAAGTGAATATTCTGACTGTTAACTCGCAAACAATGCCTCTGGGTTTGTCCCACTGAAGGGGTGATAGTAATAAAGGAATGGGCCAATACTAAGGTTTGAGGCCTAGTTTTGATATGGATTATTTATTGTTAACTATGTTATCTTGGTGAAGTGTCTATTCTTTCCTGTGCTTCAGTCTCCTTCTTGGTAAAACTCATTATTTCATCTACCCTTATTGAGTTAGTAGTATTACTGAATATATAATGTTTGATGTTGGTATAATTTAGGGAGGGGAAGGGAAAAAATAAATTGTTTAAAAAGGAATATACAGGTGGACCCATTGCAACAATGAGATGCACAACATGCTATGCTGAAAAACAAACTTTACAACTTTGGCAGGGGGGTTGGGGGTGGGAAGGAGTGTAGTAGTGGAGATGGGAGGGCAGGGATGGTAGGGAAAAACAAAGGAGGAGGCAACAATGCTTGATAAGAAATGTACTCATTACCTTGCTCATGTAATTGCAACCCCCTCTGTACGGTATTTTCACAATAAAAAAACTTTTTAAAAAAGTATAGGCAAAATTACATATTCTTTAAATAAAAAAGATTGGTAGACTATAAGGAGTGTTATAAAAATGCTTCAATTTCTTGAAGTTAAAGCAGAGAGAAATTAACTCTGTTCTATCCATATTTCAATATGGAAAGGACTTATATTTTTGAGCTCCTTTTCCTTTCTAACCCATGTGCCTCACTTCATTCTTCTGACAGTTCTCTGGTTATCCACAGCTCTGATGAAACCAGTGGGTACCTCATAGGGGAAACCTTGTGTTCATTGATCTTTACATGTGACCCAGGTCAGGGCTTTATAAAACACATTCACCTCTTACAGGTGAACTTGAGAACATACCTGAGCCTAAGTCTTCTTCCTATAACTAACCAGAACATCACTTAAACTGTGTACCACAACATCTGTGTTCAGTCAGGCCCTTGAAGGAACAGGTACCTGAGACAAGATATCAATGCTGATCACAGATCTAAGGGTTTGCTCTGTGCTATTTGGTACATGTTCCCAAATTTGTTCTTACTATCAGGTATTAGAGAAAAGCAAACACCCTTCCTTTCTTCCAAGTTCATTATAGGCTAGTGTTTCACATAAATCATTTTCTTCATTAAAGCTTCCGGTTTCAATAATTCAATGCCTCTTACTCCTCCTCCAACTCACCCCCCCCCCCCGTCTTTTTAGATATCTACCTGCCACAACCACTCTCTGTTTGTGGATATAACCCTATCCTGCTAATTCACAGGATCCTGTATCTTCAGTTGTGAGCAGTCTGCCTCCACATTACCTCTCACAACCTACTGCCACTCCCATTACCCAATTTCTCTTCACCTTTCCTTATTTCTTTTTACCTCCAATTTCTCAATCTTTTCTTCACCTTTAAATTTAGATAAGCAACATTAACAGTCCTATAACCTGTTATATAAGTAAATACTTTCAATCACAAGAATAACAGTTTTTAATATATATTTTTATTATAAAGATACTGTACAGAGGGGTTTCAATTACATGAGTAAGGTAATGAGTACATTTCCTATTGAGCATTGTTACCTCCTCCTTTCTTTTCCCTACCATCCCTTCCCTCCCCATAAGAATAACAATCTAATTGTTAAAGGCAGCAGGTGAGACACATCGTCCCAAATGCCAGTAAGTTAACTGTCTTGGTTTGGAACTCAGTTCCATGAGATGTGTACACATACATATTGGACTGTTAACTACACTTTGAAATGCATGTTTTATGAGTCGAGAAATGGGGATTATCTATCAAATATTCTAAGCTTTTGCTTAGCAGAAAGGAATGAGAGAATCTCCACACAAATGTAAATACAATTCCATTGAAAAAGACTAAAAAATGTATGTCATTGAAGTAATTAATCTATTCATTCACAACAAAAAGTGGTTTGTATAATTAAGGTCTAGACTCTTAAACCCCTTATGTATTAAACAGAAATTGATGACTTTTTCTTGAAATCTATTTTCTTTTTCATTTTTGATACTGTCAAGAAACACAGCGATTACATAAATGGACTAGAATATTACAGAGAAGCACTTTATATATCAGACTGTATCCTAGATACTTCAAATTATATAGTTTGACAAATTTAGTAACTCAATGAAACAGTAGTAGGCACAATTGTTTATTGGGATACTTCATATTATTTCATAAAAAGATCTTTCTCCTTGAGAAAATCTTATATTTTGCTTACTATAACCCAGAATTTCTTGATCTAGCAGTTAGAGAAGATCAGGGATTTTTTTTTATGAAAAATGTATAAAAGCTATCATTTAACTTAAATGTTTTACACTTTAAGGATACATGTCCAAACGGCACAGCATGTTCCACTTAGTTAATATATGGTCAAATATTTGGGATTAAGAAGTGAATGTAAATGTGGGTTATTTATGTTCTGGTAGGTACAGGTGTTTGTATGTGTTTTCTTTCTCTTCTTCGGCTTTATAGGAAAGAAAAATGAGAGGAGGGCAGAAAGGGCAGGAGGTAGAGTAAACAAAATGCAATCATGGAATTCAGTATGTTCTATTTGGAAAATGAATTATGCAACTTGTAGGCAGAGATAGGAGGAGAAAACTAGGGAAAAGAGAAAGAAGGGATGACATTGTCCACATGAGAAATGTATGCATTACTTGAATTGTGAAATGGTAACCCTCCTGGGTAACATCTTAACAATTTTAATAAAATTGTATAAAATACACTAATTTTCCTTTTTAAGTGTATGTACCTTTCAGCTCACAGAAATCTAGCTAAGGGGAAAACGAACTGTCTAATATATCAAGGTGAATCGTTTACCTTTGCCATCTTTTCTGCCAACTGTAGCCGACCATCAAGCTCCCTTCTGATCTGGGCTGCTTGTTCATCTGCATTGTCAAGCTTCAAAAGAAAAGAAATAATATATGTGATTATTTAATATCTATTAGTGATATATAGACTGGAGCAAAAATTAAATAATTCAAAATTTTAATAATCTCCCAACTACTTGTTGAAAATGTAGAAAGCTACTTAATTACATTGTAGTCCAGATACATTACTTTTTCTAAAGAAAAGTTAATAAACCTCTAGGATTCAATCATTGAATTTAACTAAGAAATATAATTCAATAATGCTTTTCTTAATATGTTCATAACTCTTATCCAAGACATCCTTGTTTTCCCAGGATTGCATAAAACCATCATGAAGTTTCCTTAATCTATACTTTTCTTAGTTTCTCTCAGTCTATTTTTCTTTTCAGGGAGGTCAGTCCTTCCACAGAAAATTAATAAGAACTGCACATAAGCTTGAAATTCCCATACAATTTTATAAATTCCTTCCCAGTTGCACCAAAATATTCAGTATCTTAAAAAGTCACAGTTCCTCAAATTTCATCAAAACACTATTTAACACCTTGAAATATTTAATATCTTCACACTAACAGCTCTTAATTTTAAGAATTGTTTGCATTATTTCTGTTTTGCAAGAGTTTTTCTTTAAAAGATGTTTTTCACTATTTTAAAAAATTAATGCCCTAATTCTATTTGTCTGTTAAAAAAAAAAAGTAGGCAAAGTAAAAATTCACTACATAAGGGCATTTTTCTTGTGTAAACAGTCCAAGAAAGTATTAATTTAGAGACTATAGGTATCATAAAAATATAAAATCACACTCCAAAACATACTTATAGTTTAAAGATAAAAAAGAAATCCTTGTAATAAAGGGTACTAATTTCAGTTATTTATACTTATTTTATATCATGCTAAGACAAAGTTGAAGGGGTACATCATTTAACCATTTTTTAAATGTAAGAATCATGGTTTGATACCTTGTGCTTTGTTTTGTGTTTTGAGCATTTATTATGTCTGTTTGAAACACAATTTATTTAATTAAGTCTGTATCATTTACTTTTCATGAACAGTCATTCTATCTCACCCTCCTCTCAATATGCTCCTTCCCTCCTTCCTTCTCCTCTGTTGTATTCAGCTCTGCACTTTCAGTTGATGACACACCTTTTCCTTTCAGTCATCTTATAACGACCTCAAAATAAAACAAAATTGATCTTCACCACCACTTCCTAAAACTGCAATACATGGCTTGTAAAAAACCAAAACAAATAAGCAACCATAAAAAGAAAACCCTTATCTTATCCTAAATGAGACAAACCCATATTCAAAGGTAGGATTAGAATAAGAGTTTTCTTTTTATTGTTTGTTTTGGATTTTCAAAAGCTATCTATTGCAGTTTTAGGAAGTAGCATCGGATACTCCAGTTGAAAGATAAGGTAATTATTAATGATTTGTCATTGGATAGTCTATCTTTGCTGCTAAATAGTTGGTTTACATACTCTACTCAGCTTTGTCCCTCAGTGGTTGAATGGATCGAGAAAATATGGTGTATATATATATATATATATATATATATATATATATATATATATATATATTCTATGCTTCCATAAGAAAGACTGATATTGTCATATTTGTAAGAATACATAAAGATTTGGGAAAAAAGATATTTAGCGAAGTAAGCTAGACCCAAAGAAACATAGGCTGCATGGTTTCCTTCATTTGTGGTAGCTAGGAGAAATGTACTCATTACCTGACTTATGTGACTGTAGCCTCCATTCATCACCTTTACAATAACAATAAAAATACATATATACTTAAAAATAATTTTACCAGCATTTGAATGTTTCTTGGATCCTAACACACCTTCGGCACGGATTCATTTTCCATGAAACAATTCCTCCCAAGGAAAAAATCCCAAACTTATTTCTTCCCCTTTCTTGATCATTGTGAATTAGTAGTTACAACGACAGGGTAACTAATATTGTTTTTACATCTTCATATAACATAAAGATTGCAAGGAAGTGGAGTTGTTTTCACACTATTAGAAGCAGCACAGTTCCTACATAATTTGATGGATGAAAGAATCAAGGTAACATTCTATCTTCTAGATGCAAGTCTTTTAAAGAACTCCCTTATATCTCCCTTTTAAATTATGCATTAAAAAAAATCTGACTTAGAAATCGCAGTTCTGTCATGGACTCTTGTAGAACAGTTCCAAGAGTCTTAAAAATTCATTTCCCCAACCACATTTTCCTTTGAATACTTAAAACCAAGAAAAGATGAATGAGTTAATTAGCTATAAAATTACCCTATGTGAACTGAACTAAACTATATTAAATAATGGATCAAAATGTTCAAAGACAAGAACATAAGAAATTTAACCCTCAAACATAAAACCTTAGGATTTTTATAGCCTAGATATTCTATAGCCACATTCTATAGGTATAGCTGTACATATGTATGGAGATTCATACAGCACATCCTTAAAATTATAGATAAAACCTGACAAACATTTGTAAAAGAAATTTTCTTTGTATTTCATTTGATCATGACACTTTATCATTTGGACAGATGTAACATACCAATATTTATTATTACTACTACAAAGTAGTTGTACAAAGGTTACAATTCTATAAGTCAGGTTTAAGTACATATAAGTCAGGTTATAAGTACCTGCTTCTTGGACATTTTTACCCCTTCCTTGATTTTCCCCTTCTAGAGCATGCCTAATAAGGTTACATAGTTCATTTTTGTATAATGTACATTGAATATGATGATTGTAGTTGCTCACCTTTCTTCCCTCCATTCTGTGTCCCCACCTTAGCTACTTCTCTACAGAAAACATGTTTCCATTTCCTGGTATTAACTGTGTGGGTTCAGAGGAGTTACACCTATGGACTCCTCCCCAAAGTCAGTTTGTGTGTAAATGCATTGAACCCTACATAGGTCACCATACCTAGTTGTATTTTGGAACTAGCTTCTGCATGTGAGAGAAAATATGTACCATTTAACTGCATTTACCTCAATAAATCAGTTGAATCTACATTCATCTTAATAATGAAATAACATTGGGATTGAGCACTTAGCACTCGAGAGGAGGTCTTGCTTTTTCAGACCCTTCCAAGAGCAGATTAGAACACTAACTTCAGCATGACTAACAAGGTCTAAGTTTACCTGGCACTTACTATGGCATGGATCAGGTACTGGTCTAATGTTTTAGAAACACTATCTCAGTTAAGCCTGAGAACAACTCTATGGAATAGGCTGTATTGTCCCATTTTAGTAGTGAAAAATCTAAATTAGAGATTGATTTCAGCCACTGCCTACAGTCAAAGTTGACAAATGGCAGGACCAAGCAAGGTATGGATCCTGCATTTTGGCTTTAGATTTCAATGTAACCACCTCCATTCCTGAACCACTTACCAAACTCATCTCTTGTTTTTCAGTTTTTTACAATATATGAATGTCTGCAATGGGAACCACATTATATAATGCTGCATAATAATGGAACTAAGATTGACTATTTATCTTGTGCTGGAGTTCTTAAAATATAGTAAAGGAGGCCTATAAGGTCTGATAGAAAACAGGAACTGCTTCTTTTTGAGAGAACATGAGTGAATAAATGATTATTAGATCATTCATTTGTAATACAGTGTATTACAAAAAAAATGGAGGTAGTTACCTGAATACTAGTTATTCAAGCTAAGGTCCCAAGATTGTGGTTCAAAGAGAACATGGGGAATAAAATTCCAAGAGACTTTTCCTTCAATGAATCAACAAAATGGCCACCTGGAAGTATGGCTCAAAAGGTAGAATTTCAGGCAAGGCCCTGAGTTCAACTGCCCGTACCTTTCATTGACAAAAAAGAATGAAAGAGAAAAGCAAATAGGGACCTAAATAAATGCCACATCTGCTGGAAACTTAGTCAAGGATTATGAATTTGAACCATGTTGAGCAAAGGGAGCCATTTCTTGGTACACTCTCCCCTTTAAGGCAGAGTGTACCAGGATCAGGGCGGTACCTCATTAATATTAATCTAGCAACAAATATTTACAGAATTAGAAGAAAAAGGCAAGTAATAAGATACTGCCATGCTCCATGTGTAAAGTCAGTGAAGTCTTGGCCTACAGCAATGGCCATGGAAATAAGACAAGAAAAATAAATACATCTCATAGAGAAAGTGGCAATACTAGTTAATTGAGTTAGGAGGGCAACCAAAAGGAGAAGGCTTGTGATTGTGAATCAGAGGCCTGAATATGGCATTTATAGAAGGACATTCAGGGTTTTGTTTTGTTTTTAAGCATATTTGAATCTATTAAACTGGAAGATTTTCATATCCATCAGTTTTCATGTGTCTTAGGTGACAGACAAGTATAAGGACAATGATGCTCAAGGAAGTGTAATTTAAAATGTTATTAATAAAAAATTAAGATGATACTATAATAATTCATATCATTGATATTTTATTAATATTTTATAATGTATTTAATACTGTTTTTTAAACATTGAAGCATTTTTTCAATGGATCTACATCAATATAATAATTCCAATAGCATTTAATTTCTCAAACTAAGGACAGAAGCAAATCTACCTATTTTCTACCTGACTGTTCTTACACTAAGATGATTTATGCACTTTACCTATCTGTGCATGCAGTTTCTGTATCCATATGCATATTGCACCATGGAAAATACATGGGGAAAGATTGTATGTGTACTGCCTGTGGACTCACATTAGTTTTCATACAATTATTTTGGAAACAGTATGTAATAATAGCTACTTAGACAGTATCAACATTATATAAAGTATTGTGTTTTTGACAAAATAGGTCTAAGTTTTATGCAAACACTATTGTCCAGAGGGACTTCAGCACCCATAGATTTTGGTACCAGAAGGGAATTCTAGATGCACTGTTCAAACTATACAATGAGTTAACAAATCTTTTTGACGATGATTCACAGTCTGAAATAGAAGCCTTGTGCATCTAAAGATCTCCATACCAGAAGTTGGAAAATGCTTTTTGCAACCAAGAATAACATAATTTAAAATGTTTAACAATAATGGAGACGTTCCTATCACTGTATTACAAATAACTAGAATCAGCTATGACCATCCATTGCATAAATAAGCTTTTATGGGTCAAAGGTTAGTTGGCTTGGTTCTAATGAACATGATTAGGACAAAGGAAAGCATTTATTTTTTTCTAGTCTAAAACAAAAAAAGGACTGGATATAGCTTAAAATATTAACATTATCAAATTGATTTTGTAAACTATATCCCCCAAACCTTACCTCCTGTCGAAAACACAGGCTTGTCGATTCAGTGACCACTTACTATCTCATGGATGTCTAATTTATTTCAATGTGTACAAAGTAAAATTCTTGACTTCCAGAATTCTATCAGAAAGTGTTGCTACATAGGGGGATGTCCATAGATTAAGAGTCCAAAACTCTGCCAGATTAGAGTGGCTACTGTGTTAAAAGAAGTCAGAGATGTCCCCATCAAACTGTTGTAAATACAAAAGCTCAATCAACAACCACTGAAAATCCCCAAACTCTACAATTCTTAGACTTTCATCTTGTCCCTTTCCAGAAAACAGAAATAATCAAGAACTCTAATTGCAACAGATGCTGAGGGGATGTAGACAGAAGGGAACCCTACTGCATTGTTGGTGGGAGTATAAATTTGTTCAACCACTTTGGAAAGCAGTATAGAGGTTCCTCTAAAGACTCCACATAGAGTTCCCCCATGACCCAGCAATCCCACTTTTGGGCATTTACCCAAATTTTCACAAACAAGATCACACTAAAGCTACCAGCATGACTATGTTTATTGCAGCATTATTTACCATAGCTAAGATATGGAACCAATCCAGATGCCCCTCAGTAGATGAATGGATCAAGAAAATGTGGTATATATACACAATGGAATTCTATGTGTCCATCAGAAAGAATGACATTGCCCCATTTGTTAGGAAATGGAAAGACTTGGAAAAAAATCTAGTAAGTCAGGCCCAAAGAAACATAGGTCCCATGGTTTCCCTTATTTGCAATAACTAGTATATGTCTGAGTCAAGCAGAAATGAACCCCAAGATAAGTATTCAAATATTTTTTTTTCTTTCATGTAACTGTTTCTATCATATTTATAAGATGATTTCTTTGTTGCTTTGTATGTCCCTCCCCCACGGTATAACCCCTGCTTTCACTGTATTTGATGTTGGTATAATTTGTGGAGGGGAAGGGAAAAAATAAATCGTTTAAATAGGGATACAGGTGGGCCCAGTGCAACAATGAGATGTACAAGTTGTTATGTAGAAAAACGAACTTTACAACTTTGATAGGGGGGTTCGGGTGAGGGGGGACAAGGGGATATGGGAAGAAATGGAAAGGGGAAACAAAGTAGGAGGCAACAATGCTTGATAAGAAACGTACTCATTATCTTGCCCATGTAATTGTAACCCCTCTGTATGGTATTTTCATAATAAAAAAAAGGAATTTTACTTAGTATTACTAACCAGATCCCCAAATATATTTAACAAATCAAATCCATCCATTTTACACTATGATACATTTATTTATAAAAGAAGTAAATATGCATATAAATACCATGGCCATTTCAATGACCAACTTTAGACTTTGCAAAAATCAAAATTTACAAAATTTATTTATTCTCAAGATCTTATGTTGCTCTCTAGTTGTATTCTCCAACACAAAAACTCATTTCAGAACACTTACTCTAGCATTGGGAGTCTCATATTACAAATGCATATAAAATATTCCCGTCATATTTCCGTTTCCCTACTTTGAAAGACATTTTGAAAGTTATCAGGTGTAACACCCCATATAACATCTTTTTATTATTGCTGAAAAAGTCAAATCACTTTATGTAAAACCAAATGTATCACCAATTGTGTGCTCTGAGATGGAAAAGGACAAAGTAGTGGGTGGAAGGCAGATTTCTTTTGAAGATTCACATCCCTCTCCTCTATTCTCATTTTATAGACTTGAGAGGAGGTGTATGGAGCTGTTAATAGCGCCTGGCTTCCTGGTGAGAGGAACAAGAAACTGAGCAATTGCCTATTGATAGATTTCATTAAACCCCAGACCCACAGTCCAAAGCAAAATTTCAAATTAATCTCTCAATGTTCTTCTCCAAAGCTAAAACTTCTGGAGAAACAGGATTATAAAAACAACACTATATTTCTGCTCTCCCTTATCACTATACAAACAGTTCTGTGATACTAATTACTGCTACTTGAAGTTTTCAGAGTATGAAAAACTTTGGATAAGGGTCTCAATTACTTTGCTCTCACTTTGGTATAGATCTAGGTGAGTCATTTTACTCAGATAATGGAATGAGATCATAAAACATTGATGAAGTTTGCCTTTGCTAGAAAAAGATCGGGATCTAGATAGCTGTAAAAATTGAGTTACTTAAGCCTCTTAAAAATCTAAACACAGACATAAAGGAGAATTGCAAGAGTTGATAGGGTGCCATATGGTCCATTCTTCAGGTTCCACTTGTTTAGCATAGTATATCTCCAGTCAATTGGACTGCTAGCTATATTACCTCTATGAATGGCCCCCATCCCACACCATCTCCCTTCTGTTTTAATAACACCAAAGTTTCCTCAAAGTTTCCACATGAACATGCTGGTACATCATAGCAAATGAACAATTTCTTTTTTTTTTGTTTTACAGCTAAATTTTATTGAATATTAGCTACAGGGGAAAATTTTTCATCTTATTTCTTCTGAGAAATCATTGGTTCCATTTGGCTATACATGGAATTTTACATTTGGAACTTGAATTTCACTTGTGTAATTCTGTCTTCTACTCTTCTATGACTTATTTTGAAAAGGTAAAGACCATGGTTTACATTTTTACACACTGTAAAGTACTGTTTTATAATTCTATGACACGAAGATGAACAATTTCTTATTCTGGTATATTTCATCATGACACATTCAAAGATTTAAGGGTTTTTAAATTTATGTTCATGCCAGAAACTATAGTTTTTCCTTCTGCATGTATTATAGGAAAGTTAAAATTTTATACTTCCAAAATGAGCAAACAAAATGCAAATAACAAAAAGAACGTATTCTTACACCCAATCATCTGGTCTAAAAACGGAAGTGAAAGAAGCATAAGATTATATTCAGTTTCTCATGGGCAAGACTTGAACAATTTAAGAGAAAATATATTAACTTTCCTGTCTTTATATTACATAGTTTAACAATCGTTCTCAATTCATTTCTATATGGCTTCCTTAAAAAACACTGATATTTCAATTACTGCCATGAGACTCAGAAGACTTAGCAACCTATGTTTATGAAAAATTATTTTGCACTGAGGAGTATCTGCTTATTGTAAATTTCCAGGTTCTTCAGGTAATAGATGATTCTTACTTTAATATTCAGAACATGCCTCAAATATGCCCCAAGTACACACCAACTTCATGTCCCAAAATAGGCCCATGGGAGCAATTATTTAGTGGATACAGATTCTTCTCCTACCAAATACTTCTTTCAAAGCTTCTTTCAAATATCACCATTTGATTTATTAAAATTCAATTTCACTCAGCTTTGCAAGCAAAACAATTATAGGAAGGTAAGCACATCTTCACAGGCCTGTAAACACTTGATGATTATTCTGCGAGTCAGATAGGGAATGGGAAATTTCACAAAGTACTTACCTGACACGCATTGTAAAGAAGCTGATGTTCTAGTTTTTTAATGCCTAGTATCTGCTGGAACATTTCATAGAGTTGTTCCTTGCTCAGAATAAGTTCAGACACGGCGCTCAGGGTCATTCTGTTTGGCTGTTTGCACAAGTCTTCTTCCCCCCGGTAGATGGCATCATATTTGGCTATCCAGGAGCTCAACACTGTCTCTTTGCTCAAGCCATCTATTTCTGGCAAACTTCGCACCCGTTTTTCTATATTTTTCTTAAACACTTCTCTGAAGTCATTAGCAGAACACCCTCCACTTTGAACCATTCTCGCCACTCGGTCGCTCTTCAGAAAAACCTGAAAGAAAGAAAAATAATATCTTTAAATTAGCCATCATCATAGTGGCCAAATGTTTTCAGAAATTCAGCCTGGTGACTGACATCAACTATGCTGCAATGACTCAACATATTTTATGTAGTACAGATAGTCACTCCTTACAAAAAGGAAGCCCCAAATCCTTCTAAAATGGTGAAATATTGACAAGAGGAAATATGAAGTGCTGAGCAGCCTGTAAGATGATTCAAACTGGAACTTCATGTCCCTCATCTGAAGGTCAAGGGCAACTCTGCAATTAGATTCTTTAAGGTATTTTTTTGAATGCACAGGAGTTGTGTTTGTAAAGGATTCCAGAGAACCCCTCATCACTCTGCCAGGTGAAGACATGAAGTCGGCCTTCACCAGACATCCAATCTGCCTCGCCTTTGATGGTGAAATACCTCAGATCCCAATCAGCTGGTTCTCTTCAGATTCCTCCCCCATAAGTCATGCCTTAGTCAGATATTGCATTGTAGGGCATCACCGAACCTTTTCTGTTCACATTGTCACTGTAATATTTACATAAAATAATTGTTGACTTATATCTGTTTTAATCATCAGACAGTAAATTCCATATATCCCAAACTGCTTCATTTACTACATCTGTCACACATAAGTATCTAGGTAGGCAGACATGAAAACATTCTGTGTAAATGAATGAGCAGTTGGTGAGAAACAACTAATCTAATTCCTCTGTCTATGCTATAATTTCAAAGCTGAGTAAGTGAGCAAAGTGTGCCAATTTGCTATTATATTTGTGTAGAGGAAAGGGTGTAAGATATGGATATTGTCTGTACCAGAGAGAGAACAGTATTGTAGAAAAAAAGAACTACAATTACATAATGGGATAACTAGCTTCATGAGAAGGACAAGTTGAGCAACAGCCTGGAGGGACGGTGAGAAAAACCTGCTGAAATAGAAATGAAAGATGAATACAGGGTGTTCTGGCTGATGCCAGAGGCAATGGCGGAGCACTGGAGTGAAGAAGTGAGAAAGTAGCATATTGAAAGAATACTCAAAACTAGAGCAGACTTTAAAACTGAGAAACCCATTTGCATTATATATATATAATTAATGATTCAGCCTATAACACGTTTATACAATAAAAGTCTAGCTATATAGATATAGATCTTGTCTGTATGAATGGGAGATGAAAAATAAAAATCCCACAGGCAAAACAAGCACCATGAACTGATGTCTCAAGGGAAGAGATCTATTGTTGTGATGAAAGTAATTATGGAAACTGGTCCTAGAACTGGCCTCAACCAGTCCACAATAGTTTTTTGATCTGATTTCCAAGATCCTCCATGAAATTCTGCCTGGGAGATCTACAGGGAGCCATGTTTGTTTAGAAGCTGCCATGAGAACGAATTATATCCCCACTCCCAAAAAGTCACCACCAATAGGCAGATATTCTGTCTCCCTAGAACTTTTCAAACAGGAAGAGCTCTCCCTTAACCCACCCAATTGCCCTATGCTTTGTGGATTATTATTCTCTATCATAGACTGAGCCATTTAAGCTGAGGAGATATATGAGTGACACTATATCACAGAGTCTTTAGGAAAACAGAGAATGTATCTTGGCTTTTGGAATCAAATGACAATACTTCTTAACTTATTTTCTTACTCATTACCATGGTTATATCTCTGGTAGTCAGGTTGTCTGTCAATGTCTTGCCGGATGCTAGCCAACACCTCTGTAGTTTTCAGTAAAATTCTCTAATCATAGAACCAATTCAGAGTGGACATGAGGAGCATAACACTAGAAAACTAACCTACTACTCATTATCATATTTTTGACATTTCGGTGGGTTATATCTTTTACATGGTCTTCTCTGAGCACCTCCAACTGTCTGGATCATTTATCGGTTCAGATTATATACCAAACAGAACTTCAATGAATACATTAACAATGTCATGGGGAACTAATAACAAAGATGTAACCAGAACAAGAAATTATATCTGCAGTATAAGTCTACTCAGCTGTCCAAATAAGACTTCAAGTATATTTTTTCACAGAAACACATATTGTCCACACACTGCTGTTGATCTGAAGCAGGCATTGCTTCTTTGATTCAAAAGCATTGTATAATGTGGAGAAAACCATTATTTGCTTGCCAAGTCATTGTGGGTATCTCTGAGATGGTTCTTGGAAATGCTACCACCAAGTATTCAGCCAGAAAGATACTGAGAAAATAGAAGAGCCCCACAAACAAGAGATGCTTTGCTTTTATGCTTCAAAAATAGTCTATACTGTCCCTGGAGAGACAAAGATACAGTCCTTTAAAACTTTTTTAGGTATTTTCAACTCATAAAGCCTTTTAACAATGGTGAGCTTAATTTTACAAGAAATCAAGCAGTTTTGTTTTCCTGTACACAAACACCAGTATTTGTCAGATCTCTTTGTATAGCCAGCCCAGGGATTCCCCTCTGGCACCATATCTTTTCATTCTCTTCATCTACCCATGACTTCCCCAACTAGCCTTTTTAGCCTTCTCCGTCATTATTCCAAGGACATACTTTCTGTTCTAAGGGAAAGACTTGTTTAGGGCTCAACTCTCTCTATGTACCTGTAATCCTAGCTATTCAGGAGGTTGAGATCTGAGGATTGTAGTTCAAAGCTAGCCCAGGGAGGAAAAGTCCATGAGATTCTTATCCCCAATTAACCACCCCAGAACTAGAAGTGAGCTGTGACTCAAATTGGTAGAGTGTTAGCCTTGAGCTAGAGCTCAGTGACAGCATCTAGGGTCTGAGTTCAAGGCCCCTCCCCCCACAAATTATCATGGCCAAAGTATATGATGGATCAATTCGGGAAAGACCTTGGTAAGAAAAATTGTGTATGTTTACTGTTTACTAATAGTGGGACAAATAAACTAACGTGCCTGTGTTTGGAAAGTACAACTGAGAATTTCTGGGGCTGTGATAGCTTATAATAGACTTTTCATTGTAGTTGGGGAGGTCAGGAAGGCTTCCTTGAATAGATAAATAAAAATCTAAACACCAGAAGGAATTATGTTGGAAATGAAGGGAGACTTGGGGAGCACAGTGGAGTGAACACAGCTCGTCTAACTGTCCCTTAACTAAGCTCTTTGAGCTACAGTGAAGGAACTGAAGCCACCAGGCTATGAAGAGCCTAGAGGAAAAAAACGCACTTCCTAAGGTCTGGAAAGGTATATTGTCTTTATCTCAACAGCGCAGAATGCCACTGAAACATTTAAGAGTCACATGTTAAACTTTTTTTTTCAGAATAGCTATAATTTTCCTTAGTAATTTTGTACCTATAAGCCTTGTAACCATAGAAAACATATGCTAACGTCTATCATACAAAGAAAAACAAAAGCATCATGAAGACATATAGCCAGGATCAAATAGCCAAAAGCATAGAGAAATCAAGATTTAAGTCCTATCATTTGCTTCATGCAATCAATTCAGTTAATTGCTTATTAAAATGAGCTGGGGAAGGCAAGGCATGGATGAGTTGGCAGGGATTAGGAGGGAGGATGTATTCTTATCATTCTCCACCTGCTTTGTAAAGCATCCCACGGCTTTGTTATTTCTTCTTTTGGAGCTGTCATGGCTCTTCCTGTACTTCTGAAGATATTACTTGTACCTTCATACTTTTGCACAACATCACTACATCTCTCTTCTGCTTCAACTCTGAACTTCAAGAGTGGTAGACTTTGAAGCCTTTATAGTGTTTGCTATCATTACACACTCACATTTTAATGAAAATGATTAGATCTTTGCAGTCGTAATGGAATTGAGAAAGATACAGAAGCCAAGCCTGGTGTTTGACCAGGGTGGAATGATTTTTTTCCTTGTATTCAAGGATAACAAAACAAAAACAAAAACAAAAAAATCCAAGAAGGTCCAGTTTAACAAAACTGAATTTATTTCATATTCCAAGAGTAGAAATTACAGGCACAAGTCATTTTTTATTATTTAAAGTTATTAATGATATATGGTAGAAGTTTGTTGTAGTAATGAGCTTTCTTGGCCAGGAAAAAAAAGGAAAGAAAAGAAAAAGATTTTGCCATTATGTTTACTGATCTATAAATTCCAAAGATTTGGAAATCACTGACTTAACTGATTTCATTCCTTATCAAATGTGTAGAAATCACTGAAAACTGACAACAAATAATCTTTTCTTAAAAAAATAAATTTAGATAAGAGCTACACTGAAACCTTTATCTGTAACCTAGCAAATAGCTAGTTTCACAAGAACCTTCCATAGAACCAATCTAAATCCCTTGTATGAAATCTAAAGCCCTGATAGCAATTTAAATCCCTAAATTGCTAATCTTGTCTGTCTGATGTAGGGATGGAGTCCTCATCCTAAAGAACAAAAATGTTTTATCTTTTCAAAAGATAGGATTTTCCCATTATGTTATCAATGTTTTCTAGCTGTTCTCAAGCTTTCTGTCTTCTGGTTTTAAATAAAAATCATTTTGTTTTTCCTTATGGTTTAACTCCGCTCACGGATCACTTATACTTCTGTTCCTTTCTCCTCCCCTTATTGTCTAAGAAATAATGTAACAAAAGCTTGGGAGATACTAAAAGTCTTTATCTTTCAAAGTAGGACATACAATAAAAGACTGAAACATTACCGGTTTCTTAACCTCAATGGTAAAGTTAGAGTGGTTTCAATCTTCTCAACATGTGTTTTTAGTATTAGATGGGATGCATGTTTTTCCACATCCTTCCTGCTTTCCTCCCTTCCGTCCATTCTTTCTTCTTCCCCTCCTTCTATTCTTCCCTCCCTCCCTTCTTTTCCTTTTCCTCCTCCCTCTTTTCCTTCCTTCTTTCAAGAGTTCAAATAACAGGGCTTTAACTTGGAGCTTTCCACTTGCTCAGATGGCACTGTACCACACTTCAAGCTTTGCTTTTTGGCTGGTTGTTTTGGAGATGGAGTCTCACAGATACTTCTGCAGGCTCTGAAACTCAGTCTGTTGACATCAGCTTCATGAGCATCTAGAATTGCAGTTGTGAGCAACCAGTGCCTGTCTTCTCTCATAAACTTTAAAATCACTCTAGCTTACTCATAATATCTAATACAATGCAAATGCTATGTAATTAGTTGTTTTACCATATAAGGGAATTCAATTAAGTCTGTACATTTCAATATATAAAAATATTTAAATTTTTTGAATTGACAGTTGTGTGTGTGCGTGCATGCATATCCGCACACATGCACATGTGTGTAGATTGCACTCCAGGCCTCACACAAGCTAGGTTAGCAAGGGCTGTACTTCTTTTTTATTTTATTGTAAAGATGCTATACAGAGGGGTTTCAGTTCCATGAGTAAGGTAATGTGTACATTTCTTGTCGAACACTGTTACCCCCTTCTTTGTATTTCTCCTACTATCCCTCCCCTCCTCCACTTCTCCCTTCCATTCTCCACTGACCCCCTCCTCAAGTGGAAAATTTCATTTCCAACATAGTGTCTTGTGAGTACGCTGTGAGATATGGTTGCTTGAATCCAATGATGCAGAATACAAAAATATGAAAAGTCAACTATGTAGTAAAATGTATAAAAAAAATCTAGTAAAGGATTACAGGAACTTTTGAAGTGATGTGACATTGCCATGGTCTCCAAAACCATGAATTTTGACCAATTTTGACCAATATTCAAACATACAGCAAAAAAGAAAAATGTTTAGTATAAGCACATTTGTACCTATGATCCACATTTTACAATTGCTTAGATTTTTCATTTATATATCCATCTATCTGTCTATTTAATTGTTTACTTATTTCTCTGCTGGTCCTGGTGTTTGAACTCAGGGCCTGGGTTCTATCTCTGTGCTTCTTACACTCAAGGCTAACCTTCTACTACTTGAGTTACATCTTTACTTCAATTCAGTGGAGATGAAGAGTTTCATAGAACTTCCTGTCTGGACTACTTCAAATCATAATCCTCACACTTCAGCCTCCTGATTAGCTAGGATTACAGGCATGAGCCACCTGTGCCTGGCTTCCATTTTATTTTTGTTCTGTATTAAAGAGTAGGTCAAGTATATAATTCTGTATTATACAAAAGTATTTCTCAGTGGGTCTGGAATCAATAAGTAGGAATCCTTTGCTTCAGACTAAATGTCTCAAAAGAAGCTTTTCTTTGCAAAGATGGGCAAAACATAAAACAGAGGTAAGGAGATAAGTTATTTCTAATAACAAATCTTTTCCACACTATATCTAGGAAACCAGAAATAAGTAGCTAGTTTCTCAAATCCAAAGTTTACAAAATATGCATCTTGAGGATGGCAAGTCATTTAATCTTGATAACCCAAGGATCTGCATCTGAGCAATGGAGTTTCAAAGTGAATATGAAAAAAAGAAAATTTCTGGAAATCAATCCTAAAAGCAAACATTCCATTAAGTCAAAGATAAATGGACTCAAAACCTGTTGACTAAATTTCTCTGGCATGCAGTGGCTCTCAATCTATACTCCTTGGATGGATTTCATAGTTTATACCTTGTAGTTATTTATTTTTCCACCAGATGGCAACTATGCATGAAACAATGATGTTATTGTTCTTTTGTTTGTTTTTAATCTCAGAATCTGATTCTCAGGATGGTGAGGGAGTTCAAAGGTATAAATTCAATCATCATCCCAAAGCCTGAATTCCCTCTCACTACTACCAAAAACTGAAATGACATATAATTACCAATCTTCTTTAAGGAAAATTGCTCTCAGAACAACCTCTCTGGCAGAATGAACTTCTGAGATGCTGTTTCTAGGTGCCAATACTTTTTTTTCTAGCTGTCATTTTCTCACCTCCTAGTCACCCTGATAATAACAAAGAAAACCTAAATTTGTCCCAAGGCCATTCTTCATGTATTAGGGCAGCTAACACTGTCCTCTGCCTTCCAGATTCACTATGTCTCAGCTTCTCCTCAGATGACAAGAGCCTCATCCCAAGCTGGCTCTCCCCAGCACATACTCTGCTTCCTCAGTAAATGATTATTCCTTTCTTTGTCAACCCTCATCTCTTTAAATCTGCAACTGTCTTCTATCCTCATTTTTCCACGTTAGTAATCATAATTTTCTAACGATGTATATGTTTTGTATATTCTTCTCAGTAGAAAGTAAATTCCCACGTGGACAAACAATTCTGAATGATTCACCCCTGCATTTGGGGGCCAATCAGAATTTATTGAATGAGTCAATGAGTCTGCTATTCAGGTAGGATCTCACAATCAAAAAGAATAAAGTGCCAGTAATTAATTTAGAGAAGCAATTCCACTATTCATTCAGTAGAAGGCACCAGGTCCCTTTGACTAGCCTACTTAGATGCACAATAGCTTATCTCAAACTTATTTTCAGCCACATTTTTTTGGGGAGTCCGGTCGTGGGGCCTGAACTCTGGGCCTGGGCACTGTCCCTCAGCTCTTCAGTTCGAGACTAGCGCTCTACCACTTGAGCCATAGCGCCACTTCCGGATTTTTTCTTTTGTGCTTATGTGGTGCTGAGGAATCGAACCCAGGGCCTCAGGCATGCAAGGCAAGTGCTCTACCACTGAGCCACCTCCCAGCCCTTCAGCCACATTTTTATAGAATGTAAACTGAGTCTCCCTTAAGCACTGAGATGCTTGTTTGATAAGCCAGCTAAGAAATAACATGTTTTCGGAAGTGGCACTGTAGCTCAAGTGGTAGAGCGCTCGCCTTGAGCTGAAGAGCTGAGGGACAGCACCCAGGCCCAGAGTTCAAGTCCCACGACCGACAAAAAAAAAAAAAAAAGAAAGAACATGTTTTCCTTCTGTTTTGTTTTGTTTTGTTTTTGTCGGTCGTGGGGCTTGAACTCTGGGCCTGGGCGCTGTCTCTGCGCTCTTCAGCTCATGGAGAGTGCTCTACCCCTTGAGCCACAGCACCACTTCCCATGTTTTCCTTCTGAATTTCATCTTTGGCCTTCTGATATGCTGATGTCTGTATTAGTGATTCACTGAAAAATAAAAATCCTCTGCTGTAACAATGTCCTTGAGATAATTTACTAGGATTGGAAGAGGTTTCAGTTCATTGTTACTAGGTTGCACAGGTTTTAGACCTATGGCAGAACAGAACATTGTGGTAGACCAGGGTCCCAATATCCCCTTCAAGGGAATGACCACCTCCCCCATCTTCCCTCCATGAAGTTCACTCCCAAAGGTTCCACCACTTACCAGCAATACACTTGTAATAGTTGCCTAAAAGCTAATTTCCCATGGAAAAGCACTATCTACCTACTTGGAACGACAGATCAACTAGAAGCAGAAGAATGACTTGGCATCCCTGTCTCCATTTAGTGCTCTAAGTCTTTGCTCTAAGCCATCCCCTCTGCAGTCACTTTGCAATCACTTTGCAATGTGGAAAGGATAGGACTGATCAATGTCATCCTATGACAAGGAACCATGACTAACTCCAAGGAACAAAAGAGCATCCTTGGGAAAGACCACTGTGACCTGCAACACTGACTTGTCTGCTCTCCTCAAGACATAAAGTGATAACTTCTCCAGAACCCCTCCAGAAACAGGGACTAAAATATTGATCAAGAAAGTCATGCTTTCACCAGGAATATTCAATGAATACATACACCTTTCTCTCATTGCCCCCAGTCCTTTCTTTAATTTCTTATTGTGAAAATGTCACACAGAGGGGTTACAATTACATGTACAAGGTAATGAGTACATTTCTTACCAAGCATTGTTGCCTCCTCCTTTGTTTCCCTTTCCTATCCCTTCCCATCTCCTCCCTCCCTTCCCCGCTTCCCCCTTCTTCCCACCTGACAAAGTTGTAAAGTTCTATTTTCTACATAATGTCTTGTACATCTCATTGTTGCAATGGGTCCACCTTTATCCCTATTTAAACGGTTTGTTTTTGCCTACACCAACATCAAATACAATGAAAGCAGGGGTTATACCATGGGGGAGGGACATACAAAGCAACAAAGAAATCATCTTATATATGTGTTAGAAACAATTACAAGAAAGAAAAACATTTGAATACTTATCTTGGGGTTCATTTCATCTAATCGACTTATCTGACCTTTAAGTGGGCTTCAGACTTAAAAAGAAACTTCTCTGAAAAGGAAAGAAGGAAGGCCAATAGACACATGAAGAAATGCTCAACCTCTCTAGCCATAAAAGAAATGCAAATCAAGACAACATTGAGATACCACCTCACCCCAGTTAGAATGGCTATAATCAAGAACTCTAACAACAACAGATGCCAGAGGGAATGTGGACAGAAGGGAACCCTACTGCATTGTTGGTAAGAGTGTAAACTTGTTCAACCACTATGGAAAGTAGTATGGAGGTTCCTCAAAAGACTCCACATAGAGCTCCCCTATGACCAGCAATCCCACTTTTGGGCATTTACCCAATGATCACAAACAAGACCATACTAAAGCTACCAGCACGACTGTGTTGATTGCAGCATCATTTACAATAGCTAAGATATGGAACCAACCCAGATGCCCCTCAGTAGATGAATAGATCAAGAAAATGTGGTATACATACACAATGGAATTCTATGCCTCCATTAGAAAGAATGACACTGCCCCATTTGATAGGAAATGGAAAGACTTGGGGGAAAAATATATTAAGTGAAGTAAGTCACGATCAAAGAAACATAGGTCCTATGGTTTCCCTTATTTGCAATAACTAGTATATGTCTGAGACAAGCAGAAAAGGTGAGACAAATCATTGTCCCCAGTTCTTTGTCTGTAAAACCTACAATAAAACCTCATGTTGGTTTCCTGAAGATACGCTGATGTTCTATCTTCCACTGACTCAAACCTAACAAATCCTTTTTCAGCTCTTCCTTGCTCTTTATTTGGAATATATGGGAGAGTAGCCAGAACTGATGTGTTGAATCCTAAAAGTTTGGGGTCTGGGTCTAAAACTCTACTTTCACTATTAGCTTGAGACAAGTTCTTCAGTACTTGAGCCATGGGGAAAATTTAAGATCCAAACCATAACATTATCTTCCCACACATCCAGTGAATATGTGGAATTAAATTATACTCATCAACCCTGGCTAGTTAGAATAGACAATACTATAAATTCAAACAAAAACAAATGTTGGTGGGGATGTGGGGGAAAAGGAACCCTATTGCACTATTAGTGGGAATGTAAACTAGTTGAACTTGGACAACAGCCTGGAAGTTCTTCAATAACCTAAACATAGATCTTCTCTATGACCCAGCCATACCACACTTGGGCATCTACCTAGAACATCACAAGCCTATATACTATAAAGATACTTGGACATCCATATTTATTGCTGTACTATTCACAATAACCACATTATGGAAACAGCCCAGTTGCTCTACAATAAGAGATGAGTGGATCAAAAAATATGGTACCTAAACAAAATGGAATTTTACACAACCATTAGAAAGAATATTATGTCAATTTCAGGAATATGGATGGACCTAGAACAAATCATGTTCAGTGAGGTAAGTCAAGCTCCAAGAGACAAAAGACACACATTTTCTCCCATATGTGAAAGTTAGATCTAAAATACACTGGGATATAATAAATTATACAGGATTCTAGACCCTTACACACAGAGAGACCAAAAGAAGGTATTTTTAGGGGAGAATCGCAATGCATATATGCATCTTTATATTTATATAAATATCTATATGCCCCATATATATATGTGTATATATATATATATATATATATATATATATATATATGAACTCCAAGATAAGTAAACAAGAGGTCTTTTTGTTGTTTTCGCTTTGCTATTTTTTCTGTATGAGTTATTCATGTGTCTATCTTTGGGAGTATGGGGAGGAGAAAGCACAGAGGAAAAGGGTGAAAAAGATCAATGGTGGAGCTTACTAGACACTGATGAAAGTGAACTATACTGTACCAAAGACACTGTACGAAAGAAAATGTGCTCATCACCTGATTGACCTGACGGCAATCCCTTATACTAACAATAAAATAAATAAAAACAAATCATGTGTTGACCAGTTTATATGTGGATTGCTTTGTTTCTGATTTTCTATCATTCTACTTTGGAACTTGTGCATTATCTAAAAGTCTATGTTTTTTTTCACAACTGTCTTTGCAGTTGTGATAGCAATGGCAGATAGAGGAAACAGAAGTGGGAAATATGCATTTATATGCATAAATCAGAGACCAGTAACACACTTGGAATATACCAAAATGTATTTCATGATAATTTACTGTACAAGCAGCAAATATCATTTCAATAGTGCCTTAAGATTCACAGTTATTTTCACTTACATTATTTCTGCTTATAACTGTATGATGCATTCTAGCTAAAAAAAAAAAAGAAGAAAGAAAAAGATGAACTGACTCTCTGATATAAATGAGATTCTTAAACTTGCTCGTGCATCAGACTCAGTGGAAAGACTCCTTGAAACTGATCACAGGGCCCCCAGAGTTTCTGGCTGCATGCTGGTCTACAGTGGGACCTAGCACCCCCAATGATGCTGATGTTGCTGTTCTCAGCACAGCCACTCTGAGAAGTTTTGGTGTAGGGACAGGAAGTAAATGCAGGCGATTTTGATGCAAAAAAAATGCTCTTTTTGAAATGCTTCTTATGTGCCTAAACTTCTAAAATAGACTAATGCTAGTTCATAAGGAAATGACAACAAAAATTATTTTTACTCCTTTCATACTTGGAGAGAAAGTTTACATAAAACTCCTCTGGGAAATAATTACTTTTCACTCCAGTCAGTACTTCCTAAATGGAAGCATCCATTCTAACACGTTGCTTTTCCATGCACTCAATTAAATGCACTCTCCACCCACCTTCACCTTCATAAACTTACATGTGTTTACCTTTCCTAATCATGTGGAGATGTGGCTTTTCCATCGTCTGCACCTGAGAGTTTTGTTCCATGGTACTCAACAGTGGATATCCTAATGCTTCCTCCTTTGTTTACAAAGCTAATACATTGCTCTGTTATATTCTAGCTCTCTCTGCTACCTAGCTCTCTCTCTGTTCTTTTCTAGCTCTCTCTGTTCTCTCTCTGCTCTCTCTCACTGCTCTATTCTTGCTCTCTCTGCTACCTAGCTCTCTCACTGCTTTTTTCTAGCTCTCTCTGCTCTTTTCTAGCTCTTTCCTCTCTTTCCCAGCTCTCTCTCATTCCCAGGCCTTTCCCAGCCACGTGGAGTGCCAATCTTGCCTGGTCCCAGCAGGTCTACTGAATAAACCTACCCCTTACCTGAAAAAAAAAAACAAAGCTAATACATCAAGTTAATTATACTTTAGCCTAGCTGCATGAGCTACAGGACCACAGGTCCTGCATGAGTATAGGTTTTCTATATGTTAGCAATCAAATTTAAGCAAGTTACTCGACTTCTCTGGATCTTGATGTCCTTCAAGAGTGGGGATACCTATCTTCTCACAGAGCTATTATTCTGACTGAGTTTCTACTTGTTAAGTACAGAATTGAATTAAGAGTACCCTGGCATGTTGTAACTAATATTACTACCACGTCCACCATCCCTATCACCTTTCTTACATTTGCCAGGTTGTTACGCTTGAAAGACAAAAACTCATATAGCATTACAAACTGAAATACTAACAAGTATAGATGGCCCCAAACAGCAATATAAAATTTCACATCATAATAAACTCCACCCTAGTATAGAATAACTGGGTGGCAAATCATAATTTGGCACCTACCATGTATCAATTGTTTTGCTAAATATTAATATTTATTTCATTTAATTACTACATGCCTATATTTTCAGCTATTTATTAATCACCTAAAAGTCCTACAATTTTTTTTCAAATTTGGCATTCTAAAAGTATGAATTCGTATACCTTAAACTTATTTTACATGCCATTTTCTATCTTGCCGTATGTATGATAGCATTATAATCTATTGGTGCAAATCAGGGCTCTTCTGGCCCATGTTCTGCCTATTATTTTAAGAAGCTTGAATTCAGCGCCTAGGAGCTGTCCCTGAGCTTCTTTGCTCAAAGCCAGCTCTCCACCACTTTTAGTCACAGCTCCACTTCCCATTTTGGTATAGTTATTTGGAGGTAATAGTTTCATGGATTGTCCTGCCCAGGGTTGGCTTTGAACTGTGATTCTCACCTCAGTCACCTGACTAGCTAAGATTAAAGGGGTGAACTATCAACACCTGGCTTATTCTACCTCTGTATGTCTATGGTATGCTAGAAATAAATGGAAATAAAAGCCAGGAGCATAGAGAAGTTTTGAGATCAATTTTACAGTGGTCATCAAAAAATGAAGTAGAAAGCCAGGCACTGGTGGTTCACACTTGTAATCCTAGCTACTCAGGAGGCTGAGGATTGTGGTTCAAAGCCAGCCCAGGTAGAAAAATCTCCATGAGACTCTTATCTCCATTTAACCATCAAAAATTGGAAGTGGTGCTATGACTCAAAGTGGAGCCGAGGAGCTCAGGGACAGTGCCCAGGCCCTGGTTTAAGCCCCCAAAGCAACCAGCAACAACAACAACAAAAAAGTAGAAAATTCACATCGGCAAATGATCAATGATCAATGAATGATCAATGTATTCTGTTCATCTACAGTATCTTCACATTTTCACCTCCATTGCTTATTCCAACTGTCTCTTGAATTTCATCTAACTTTTCAAGTTCCTTAATCAAAATTGTCTAGGACATGCAAAACTTCTTCAGCAGTATTGTGTACATGGTTCCTTTCATGAGAATGATCTTCTTCCCAGCCCAGTGGTAGCTCCATTTCCAATGTTCTTTATGTGTTCTTTATTTTGCCAACTGAAATCCATCTCTCCAGATTGACAGGACCTTTATCAATTCCTCTCCATGAAATTCAACCCTTTCTTATATTTGATTTCTACAGAAGTAATTTCAGTAAGTGCATCCATACCAAAAAAAAGCAGTGTAAAATCATCAGATATGATTACCATAAAGGCTTTTGATAGAGCCTTTTGCAGTGGTTTTCTCAAACTTTTGTGCCCTGGAATTCCCTGGACAACTCTACGGAGACTAACTCTCCGGTGCAGCCCAGGTATTGAGATTTTAAAACTATTCTTCAGGTGATATTAATGTGTAGCCAAGAAGTACTGCTATCTGGCAAATATGAAAGGAAGCTTTAAAATATTATATAGTATTTTTAAATAGAAAATAAGGTTAAAATCAGATAGTAAGCAGCTAGTACAACTTGAGCAATACATGCTGCAGTGGAACAGAAACAAAGAAATGACAGTAGACATGACTTTAGTGTAGATAAATGATACTAAAGACAAAGCTAGACGGGAAAATTAAATGCTGTTTTATTGAGTAAAGCAGAAACGACTTACATTTGTTTCTATATTGAAACTAGAAAAGAAGGATGGGTAAAAGATGGAGAAAAAAACTGCCTGGAATAAGAGCCAAGAATGAGTCTGAAATATGATGAAGTGATACCAACTAAACCCAGTAGGGAACTCTGACAAAGATACTCTAAGTTGGCAAGTTTCCAGAGCTGATAAAACTGCATGCTTGTGGAATTGAGCATAAAGGTTACAGATTGACCCATTGCAACAATGAGATGTACAAGACACTATGTCGAAAAATGAACTTTACAATTTAGGGGGATAGGTGGACATGTAGTTGAGGAGGGAGGGAGGGAAGGAATGGTAGGGGGAAAACAAAGGAGGAGGCAACAATGCTGGATAAGAAATGTACTCATTACCTTGCTCATGTAACTGTAACCCCTCTGTACAATATTTTCACAATAAAAAACTTATTTAAAAAAAAGGTTACAAGGGTGGAGTATAGTTCAAATTCAAATGGCCCTGTCACCAACAATGATGCTTATGACAGCACCTGAAACTATCAAGAGACATAGCATCATGGAGCTGTGCTGAAGACACCACCACACTGAGGACAGAGGTGCCATCAGCTGGGGTATGCCTGTGACAAACGGGAGGTTTGGGTGCTCAGACTATGGGGAAATAATCCAATTTCTGGAGCTGTTTCCTTTAAAGTTTAAGTATAGCCCCACTCAGCCCATAATACAAAAGCTATCTTTGCTTGTTTGCTTGCTTTGTTTTTTTTTTTGTTTTTAGAATGACAGGTGTAATTTAAGATATTCCTGCAGTGTTAAATGTTATAACCTATAGTCCTAATATTTTATTACTAAGAACTAAAGATTGAAAGAACTGAGGACAAAAAAACAATACAAAGACAAAGAAAGTCATATTACACACACACACACACACACACACACACACACACACACACACACCATCTCTCTCTCTCTTTGTATTTATAAGGTGCTTATGTAAACCATGGAATGGGAGGATACAACTGTCATTAAAGCAATGCCTTCACAGGATCAGCATGTAAAGACTTCCCCTTAGCTTGATATCACCTCAAACTCTGTTCTTCTCCCCTCCTAGTTTTCTGCCATTGTTTCAAAACCCACGATGTATGAAGAAGGAGACACCATTTAAAATATACACTAAGTTTGAATCCCATTTGATGTCAGTTTAACTTGTAGAGGAGATGGGGGAAAACCAGTTGTTTAAGGATACAGGTGGACCTGTTGCAACAATGAGAAGTACAAGTTGTCATGTCCAAAACGAGCTTTACAACGTCGGTGTGGGGGGGGGGGAAGGGGGGGTAAGGGGGGGAAGGAGAAGGATTGGGATTGGGGGGGAGGGGGGAGGCTGGTAAGGGAGGTGAAGGGTAAACAAAGGAGGAGGCTGCAATGCTTGGTAAGAAATGTACGCATTATCCTGCCCATGTAATTGTAACCCCTCTGTACAGTATGTTCACAAATAAAATAAAATTAAATGTAAAAAAAAAAAAAAGAAAAGTCAGATTCCCTGGGTCCATAAATCCTTTGAAAGGCTCATATTCTTTCAAGTACAACATTTCATTACAGTTACGACAATGTTATAGTAAGAGTTCTGTCATTGCACATCTTACCGTAGTACACATGGACAAGAGTAAATGGTTTCATCTATCACATCACCCAATAACAAGTAAAATATGCTGGACTGTGTTTCACTTCAGTGCACACTAAACTTAATATATCCCAGAAATGGTATCAAAAACTAGCTTTTTTTTTTTTTTAAAAGTAAGAAGCATCAAACTTAACCAGGTATTGGGAGCTTATTTTTAAATTCTATCCACTTGGGACACTGAGCAAGGAAGGACTGTAGCTCAAGAGCAGTCCACACTAAAAAGTTATTGAGACTCCTTCCAACCACCAGCTGTTTGCAGTGACACATACTGCTATTTCAAGCTATTTGGGTGGCTGAGGTTGAGAGAACTGTGGTTTTAGGGCAGTCTAAGCAGAAAAGTCCATGAGAGTCCATCTCCATGGAGGGAAGCAACATGTAGTTGTCTGCTTGTGAATCTCAGCAATGACGAGAAGTCTAAAATAGGTAGAAAAACCTGGACAAAACCCTATTTCAAAAATAACCAGCAGAGGAGCTGGGAAGGTGGCTCAATGGCACAGTGCTTGCCTTGCATGCATGAGGCCCTGGGTTCGATTCCTCAGCACCACATAAACAGAAAAAGTCAGAAATGGTACTTGGCTCAAGTGGTAGAGTGCTAGTCTTGAACTGAAGAGCTGAAGGACAACACCCAGGCCCAGAGTTCAGGCCCCACAACCGACAAAAAATAACAGCAAAAAGGGCTGGGAACATGGCTGAAGTGCTAGAGCACCAGTCTAGCAAGCACAAGGCTTTCAATTCAAACCCCAGTAACTGATGGAGTATCAAGTCCCTGCTGGTATGAGGAAAGGGAATCAAACTTATTATCAGACATATAAAAAGAAGAAGTATAAGTGGAAACCTATTTTGATGCTGGTTTTACATACATACACACACAAGCTACATTACAGTGTAATGTCATTATGGCAAAATATATTTGCATAACTAAGTCTAACCCAAACTGACATAACTCACAGATTTGGTTAAAAAAAATCAAGAACAGTAAGTAATAACCTAACATTTGACATGGCAGTGCTATTTCTAGTTCCTGGTTATTAAAGCCAGAGTAAAAGTAGTTTATTGATCTGTTTACAACATTCTAAAGACAAGGCCTAGAACTGCTGTTTTGTGCTGACACGGACAAAACTGCTATGTTTGCAAGTGCACTTGGTTCCTCTGCCTGGTACATTTGAGGCACTCAGAAGTGACAGCTCCCAAATTCACTGACTTGATCCTCCTTCCCACCGTCAGTGCATCTTCCCACCACCCTGGAAAGTACATTCACTGAAGGTTCTCAAGACAAGACAAGCACACTGTGTTAAATAACCACATTCATAAAAGATCTCTTTTGAACAAACAAATACCTGCAAATTTCCTTGCACATGGGGATAAGTTGAGCCTGAACTTGAAATTGATGAACAAATGACAACAGTGATGGACCAAAAAAAAAGGGGGGGTAAGAAAGAAGAAACCAAGAAGGGTGCAGAGGAATGGTAAGAAGATATAACAGAATTCTAATTCTGAAGAACAAATTCCTTAAGTGCTAAGTCTTATCAAGGAATAAGCACCCCCATATGAATTTGCTATGAGCTAACAATGCGAAACTCTTGGTTCAGGGACTGTGAACCCTAGTCTCTTTACTACTTAGACACATTCATTTCTAGATATCAATGCTTTTCTCCTGCAGTGCTGAGGCTCAAACCCAGGGTAATATACGCATTGTAGGCAAGTGCTCTACCATCTAGTTCCATCTCCAGCCCAACACATTCAATTACAGAGCTCTAATAAATCTCTTGACCAGCCAGTAGACACCAGGGGACTGACTCTCTTCAGTGGCAGACACATTCACAGTGGACAGTGCGAGAATGAACCCTAATCCTGCCTGAAAGCTGATTCTCCAAGAGGAGGAGCTTTTATGACCTTCAGTATCTCTCTCTCTTCAGTGTGGCTTTTTGGAATAGGTGTATAGTCCCAGAGTAAACTCCAAACAATACCCCAAACTCTATTCCTGCTAAAGATTCCAGCAGTCCAATGCTGTGTAGTTCTTTCAAAGAAAGAATGGCTCTTATGATCAATACTCATACTTCTTGTGTATAAGAAAGTCTATACACACCAAGCAAGACATTTTCCCATCTGTCATCTGCCCTGGTTTTGCTATTTCCTGATTCTTTGTATAGAGAAGACTGCCCTGTTTCCTTTACATAGATTTCCTGCCATTGTAAACCACTACTAACTGTCCTTCTGCCTATCTCCAAATTCCAATACTACTAGCTCATGAAACTGCTCTTTGCAAAGTCTCCTCTAGGACTTCCCAGCAATTCCAACCCTGGTGTTGGTTTGACAGAGTTCAAAGTTCCTCATAAAGACTCTGCATGGAATCTGCCCAGATGCCCCTTTGTGGACATATGGATCAAGAAACTGTGGTATTTGTGCACAATAAAATTCTATTCATCCATCAGAAACAATCATATTACACTATTCATAAGAAAATGTAAAGACTTTGAAAAATTGTATTAAGCAAAGTAAGTCTGACTCAGAGAAACATAGATTGCTTGGTCTGCCTCATTTGTGGCACCTAGAATGCACCTATAAATCTATAAATAAAGACACTGGATGAGACAGGATAAATTATACAGATCTTTAGGCAGTCACAGTGAGACGGAAGAGGATATTCTTAGGAGAAAAACACATAGCTACAATACCGATGCACATCTGCTCATATAAAATAATATTTATCAAAATGAACTTCCAGAAATGGAAACAAGGAGTTTTTCCTTTGTTGCTGCTTTATTTCCCTTTGGTCTCCCTTGTTTCATTATCTGTCTCTGGAGGGTAACAGGGAGCACAGAAGTGGTGGGAGGTATGGTGAACAAATCCAGCAGCGGTGCTCACTGGACACTAGGTTGAAAATGCACTATACAACTTGTAGGTGGGGACAGGAGGGAAAAATTGGGAGGAGGAGGAGGAAAGGGATGACACTGTTCAAAAAGAAATACCCTCTATCTGATTTATGTAACTGTAACCCCTTTCTACATCACTTTAATAACAATAAAAATGCATGAAAAATAGTATGCATGGCTAAACTGCCATTTAAGTTATGCTAAACTATAATAATTTGAATAATTTGAATGCTGGATTCAAATTCTATTTTAATATTTTGTCACTGTGATTGAGGATAAAAATTTCCATTAATTCATTTCCATTAATTTTCCATTATATTGTAGAATTGGAAGAAACTTGCCTATTTTGTCAGGTTAAAAGAACATCAATGGTGAAAAATATTTTTCCTCATTTATTCTGATATGCATTCATCATTCAAAAACATGAGTGTTGGGCTGGGAATATGGCTTAGTGGTAGAGTGTTTGCCCAGCATGCATGAAGTCCTGGGTTTGATTCCTCAGTACCACATAAACAGAAAAAGCCAGAAGTGGTGCTGTGGCTCAAGTGGTAGAGTACTAGTTTTGAGTAAAAAGAAGCTCAGGGACAGTGCCCTGAGTTCAAGCCCCAGGACTGGCAACAACAAAACAAAACAAAACAAGGCAAGCAAGTAAGCAGACAAACAAAACACCATGAGTGCCAGGTAGACCTTGGGAATACTGTGAAGAAAATTAACATTATCCCAAGATTTCTTAGTTATCATTTCTAAATAGTATTACTTACTTGCAAAATAACTTGGTCTATCTCAAATGTTTTCATTATGGGAAAAAAAGGAATTGGGATGAGGTCAAACTCATGGAAAATAAGCATACCACCACAGATCATTGAATGCATATATTATAATCACATAAGAATTATCACAGGTAATAGTGAGTGCTGAAATGTTTGCTGTTACTTAAGGAGTGCTAGTACTTTGTTTTTACTTTGCTCTCAATAAGGCAGATGAAGAACAAACAAAACCCATTAATTACTTGACTACTACTGAAGAGTAATAAAATTCTGTACGACAGAATTTTCATGCCAAGCAAAAAAAACCTGCAACAAGTGGAAAAAATATACTGAAATAATATAAAAAATACTCTTGTTAGCACATAAAAGGTAATTTATGTTTTTCCATCTTAATTGATGGTTTGTGTATTAGAAGTCATAGGAACTTACACAAACAATTTGCTTACCAAAATGAGGCCCAGTATAAACACAAAAAAATAGAGCAAAAAAGTCTTTCCTTATTTTTAACAGGAAAGGAACACAGAAAGGAACATATGTGCACACAAAAGAATAACACACTTGAATAATAAGTCAAAAACTAAAATATCCCATTAGCCTTTTTTTTCTTTGAAGATTGGTAAAGTAAAAAGTTATCAAAATAGAAAAGGACACACAAAAACACACTTCAACTACTTGTCTGTTTTGGACCTGATTTGACAGACAGGTTTAATCTACTTTCTCCAAGGTCACGATGTCAAGGTGAGGGATGAACGGTTCCCACCACTGTGTCAGGCTGGCTGTCATTATTTGGAGAAGTAGGGTGCTCATCCACTTGGGTCACTTTATCTGACCTTAGGGGAGGAAGTTCGTTATTGGCTTCCTCTTCCCTAGGTGATACTGCTTCCAGCAATTCATTCGCCATTAGAACTTGCAGAGATTCAGCTCCATTTTCAATATCCCCTGGAATCCCCAAAGCTTTAAGAATATCACATTTGCACATGGGGCATGTGCCATGGGCTAGGATCCAAGGGTCAATACAATTCTTGTGGAAGAAATGTTTACAAGTCAGAATTCGAATTGTATCATTAGGCTTATAGGGTTCAAAGCAGACTACACAGTTATCCCCGTTAGGATTTAATTCTTCATCCCCTTCTTTCAACACTCGAAGTTGAAGCTGGCTAAAAGCTCTCTTAAGATTGGTGGTTAATCGTTGCCACCTCCTGTTCTGCATCCTTGCTATCCAAACCCTTCGAACGTGGTAAGAGATGAAATACGTTAAAACAGCAGTCGTGGCAATCATAAAGGAGATAAAATAGTGATTCAACCAGATGATGTGTTTTCTCCCTACCTCCACTGTGACTGTCACACGAACTCCTTCTTGAATTAAATGTAAAATTTCCATGCCTTTTAAGTTACCAATCATAACCACCACAGTGTCTTCAAATGTCTTATGAAACATGGGGAAAATCTGATTGCCAGTTCCCGGAAAGTTATAGATGATCACTCCACTGGCTCCTTTCTCGGTTGCCACCTTAATTTTCTGGGTGAAGGTACAACTTCCCCGTTCAATAAGTGCAAGCCACGTCTCTGCATTCTTTGATCTCCTGAAGCTGGTTCGGGGATTACATGCATTTTGAATTTTTCCCTCAGGTGGCAGTAGAACACCTGTCACTCTCTTCAAAGAGGAGCTTTTCCCAAAGACTCCAGTCTCCCCCAATTCTGACAGTATGCGGTTCCCAACATGAAATGATATGTTCATGTAAGCAGTCCAAATTGCACCTGCTCTACAACAGTTCTGACTGAAAAGCCAAAGAACACTAAATTTCATAAGCCAGATAGTTGCAGTGTCGTTGCTTTCCCAAGTACCAATCTTACGGAGATTCATCTCTCTGCCTAGTGACTTAAGAACCAACCCCCGAAACTGGTGTGGCTTCCACATCTGTTGGCAATCAATTTAGAAGTAGGGGGGGAAGAAAATCTTCTGGGCCAAAACAAGATCCATGGTCTTCCAGCATGCTTTTGTAAGAAATTCTTAAAGATGTCTTGAGTTTCAGATGTTTTATTAGAGAGAAAGGAACAATTTTAGATTGAAAAAAAAAAAATTCCTAACCTCACTACTGTAGCATTAGATTCTACTTACTGTTACATGATGTGATTATGACCTAAAAGACCAACCGACCAATTAGGTCAGGGCTCAGAGCATGCTGTCAGTTAATTGGCTCCAATGTTTCCAGTGGGAGGAGTGGTTTCTGTGTTAGGATGGATTCAAACACTGAGCTACCTGCAACGGCTACAGGTAGCTAATACTAAACCAAAAACTAAACATAAAATTTATTTAACATGCTCTTTGGAAACTTACAATATATAAAACATTACTGTATAATTGTCATTTTTTTCCTTCAGTGAATAAAGTACTTTTGAACTTGGCCCCTCACTCCTGTTCCTCTTTTCCTCTCTATTTCTTCTTCTTTGCTTTCTCCTTCTTTGCTACATCTTTGTTAAGCTTAAAAAAATAAAATAAAAGGTAAATAGTTACAAACTAGCACCATGAACAAATGAGAAAGGTGGAGCTCAGTAACCTAGTTTTACATCACAATGTGTCATTGTTGACTTCTTTATATACCATTGTATTGTAACTGATTTAATTCAAACTTTCTCCTGTTGAGGGGATTTATCTTGTTTGGATTTTTTTAAAGTAGAGTACCCTGCTACATCGACTTCTATCTCACTTTCTTTTACTTACAATGACAGTACACACAGATGGCTGGAATGAAGACAAAAGGCCCAAAGACTAATTACTTAAGAGATGTGAATTTCTCTGAAGACCCCGTCATCGGTTACTAACCATAGTCTGAAGGAAGAGGAGAGAAGATAGATGGAGAAACAAAATAGATCAGTTCTAGCTCAGCAAAATTCCCTTTTTTTAAAATACTGCTATTCATTTTTCTTAAACCCTGTAAGGTCAACAGTTAAAGTAAACCACTGACAGCAGCAATGGGAAAGGTCAGTAACAGACAAATTTAATAGAATTATTAACCAGAAAACCTCTCTTGTGGAAGACTTCTCACATACACTACCAGTTCTGCCTACACTCTCAGGTTATAGGCACACAATGACTTTACAGCTAAAGAATGACATAAAAACATGGGCAGCCATAGCTGCTGTCACATACTTTCTTGTGGATGTATCAAGTGGTTCTCTTTCAGGAACTGAGAAACTAAAGACAAAGCTTTTATCTTGAATACAAATATCTCTGGCTTTAATGTATAGGATGCTAACATTTTAGTTGGGCCACACCAACTAAGCCCATGATTATGATATGTGAATCTGCAGTTGGTAAAAAGGCAGAAAAGAGCAGTGTTCTATGGGCCCAACAAAAAGCAGCATAAAGACAGTATTGCCAGGTGTTGGTGGCTCATGTCTATAATCCTAGTTATTCAGGAAGCTGAGATCTTCATGATTTGAAGCCAGACCTACCAAGAAAGTTTGTGAGACTCATCTTCATGAGCCCCTGTCCTCTCCCTCCCCACAAAAAGAGTGGAAATGGACGTGTAACTCAAGTGTTAGAGTGCCAGTCTTGAGCAACAAGGGACAGTGCCGATAGAAAACGTTGAGCTAACGATGATTGATCTTCTCTAAGGCCATTGCACTGGCTTCATTACCACACAACCTGCCTCCACACCCTAAACATGTACAGTAATCAGTAAAAGTGATTCTACATAGCATCCTCAAAGAGATTTTCATGGAAACACCAAAACACTAGACTTTTGGCCCCTCTGTAATACGGTTTTTTGTTTTGTTTTGTTTTTATTAGAAAGGAGAAAGAGCCAAAATGAAGCAAAAGGTAAGAATATGGGAAGACAGTGGACAACATTTCAGCTTCACTATTATCAAAACCCCAATCAGAGACATTCACTATGGCTGAGAGAAGAAAAAATGACAACCACTAGGGGTGCTTCTAGATAGGCATCTGTTATCATAGCTGATTTATTATGCTAGTATTTAAAGGGATCTGGCAAACAAAGTGAATTTTTACAATATTTTCTTAAATGAATCCTATAAACTTTAAAACTTTTACTTACATAACCAAAAGTATTATCACCTAATTATTTGGAATTCATTACCCACCCAGTTAGTAGCTGTGGAAACCAGATTTCCTGGTTATTAATAAAATTAATTAACTATGGCAAATTAAATGAGGATCTAATGCTATAATTACATTTATTCAACAGACATAAATGATTGGAAACCAAAAATTAAACAAAATACAAAAACAGCATATTTTTAGGAAATTTAGAAACATTTTACTCCCCATTGTGTCAATGTTATAATCCGGGTAATTTGTAGATAAAGATCAGTAATATGTTAGCTTATACTCATGAGCTTATCTGCATTGACAAAAATGTATAACAACTAGACCCAATCCAAAAGACAACAGTTCGAGTGTTGAGCACAACATGGAGTTTTATTTTTAAAACACGAACCTCACCCTCTTTAATATTTGAGTAGAGAAGTTGAAGTGGAAATTTTCTTTAAGTTGCAACAAGAGAATTCATCTGATCGTAAACCTTAGAAAGATCTGGCTATCTCTTCTGCAGAGTCTCCAGTTTCCTTAAGATTTCAGAATGTCACACTTGCACATGGGACATGTCCTATGGGCCAAAAGCCAGGGGTCAATGCATGCCTTATGGAAAAAATGCTTGCAAGTTAAAACACGCACTACATCTTGGGGTTTGTACATGTCAAAACAAACAACACAATTGTCCTCATCTGGATCCAGCTCCTTATCTCCTTCTTTGAGCACTCGAAGTTGAAGCTGACCAATAGCTCTCTTCACATCAGCCTTTATCTGCCTCCGTCTCCTGGTTGAAGTATTGGGAACTCTGGGTCTCCAAGCACAATACAAAAAAAGGTATGCCACCGTGGCTGCCAGGAAGGTAAACAGCGACATGACATAGTGGCTCAACCATGGCATGTGCATTCTTCCCACCTCAATGATGATGGTCACATAGACTCCTTTCTGGATCAAGTGCAAAAGTTCCATGCCTTTGAGGTTTCCTATCATCACTGCAACTATATTTTCTGTTCCCTGGTGAGACATAGGAAATACTTTGTTACCTGTACCTGGGTAATTATAGATGATCACCCCGTTTGCTCCCTTTTCTGCAGCTACATTGATTTTGTGGGTAAATGTACAGCCTCCCCGTTCAATGAGGGCTAGCCACGAGTCTGCTTGTTCAGGCCTGCTGAAATTGGTCAGTGGATTACAAGCATTCTGATTCCATCCTTCCGGAAGTACCACTGCACCAGACACCCTTTCCAGAGGAGAATGATTCCCGAACACTCCGCTCTCTCCTAGTTCCGAAATAATCCGATTTCCCACCTGAAATGTTATATTCAGGTGAGCTGTCCATATTGCTTTTCCTTTAGAGTCAGGAAGGCTAAGTAGTAGAAAGATGCTAAGCCGTAACAGTCGACACAGAGTAGACCTATGAAGTGGAGGAGTATGTCCAAGTGGGTTCATTCCTCCATTTATCTATTAACTATCAAACATGAAAAACAAAACAACAACAGTTGTCAAAGAAAGTAAAGATGTTCTGCTTCAGTAGTTGGCAGTAGATTACTGAAGCACAAAAAGGGAAAAGGTCTTCACAGATCAAAGGTTTGTTGTTCCAGCATTTTTATTCTTGGTAGACTATCTTTCTTACAGTGAAACAAGTTAACAGGAGTTATTAGTAGCATAATGTGATTTCAAGAAAACTATGACTTCCTAATGGGGAAATTGTGACATCAGAGGGAGTTGAGCCAATCCTAGAGTTGATATTAGTGTACTGCATACTGACATCTTATTGGTCAAAAGCTACAAAGCAGTGAAGCTGTATACACACACAGATGTGTATATCTTCAGTATTTATTCAGATTAATGTAGATATCAAAGTGAACAACCTCTTAGGCAAAAATTAAATGAACAAAATTTCATTTTGAAAAATCCTGGAGTTTCTCCTGTAAGTATGAGTTTATTGAAAAAGTATCTTCTGCTATTTGTCTTTGATTGAAAGGTATGCTATTTGTTCTTTCTTTGTAGAAGGCAAGGACAGAAATCATTCATATTAGCCGGGCACTGGTGGCTCATGCCTGTAGTCCTAGCTATTCAGGAGGCTAAGATCTGAGCATCGCAGTTCAAAGCCAGCCCAGGCAGGAAACTCTGGGAGACTCTTATATCTAACTAACTACCAGAAAATCAGAAATGGCACTGTGGCTTAAGTGGTAAAACACTAGCCTTGAGCTGAAGGACAGTGCCCAGGCCCAGAGGTCAAGCCCCACCACCAACAAAAAGAAAAGAAAAATCATTCCTTAATGTACCTAACCAAGCACCAGTTCTCATGTATGGCTCTTTGCCAGTCAATCTGTCATTCTGTGAGGAGTGGAAGAAAATCATTTCTACCCACTTCCAACATTAGATACAATCAGGCCTAAGGAGTCCACATAAGGGAAGCTTAATAAAATCATATATGGCTAGCATGATGCAGGGACACTTTGCAAGGTAAATTCAACTTTATCATTGAAGCAGATGCTAAAAACCATGTGCTCATTAACTACTAATTACGGAGCATGTATTAGAAGAAAAAAAAATATACAATCCTACTCTTGTCAAACTACCACCAAGCTTTTATCACTGCCAAAATATCAACCAAGGATGATACCTCACTGTATAGTTTTCCCTGGCATAGAAATAGAGAAATCAGCTGGGTGTTGGTGGCTCATGCCTGTAATCCTGGCTACTCAGAAGGCTGAAATCTGTGGATCACAGTTTGAAGCCAACCTAGGTAGGAAAGTCCATGAGACTCTTATCTCCAATTAGCTACCCCCAAAGCCAGAAGTGGAGATCTGGCTCAAGTAGTAGCACACTAGCCCTGAGCAGTAGCCAGGATCTGAGTTCAAGCCCCAGGACCAGCAACAACAATAAAAGAAATAGCTCTAGGAAACTGTTAGTCTATGAAATATGATTATTTATTTTATCTATTTTATCAGAACTATTAGGTTTCTAGCCTCAAGCCAGAGTGTGATCATTATGATCGATTTGCTCCTAAATTCAGAGAGAAGTGGGAAAATTTCTCTGCCAAGGGCCATTTCGACATTTATAACATAATTCACAGGCCATATAAAATTGTCAATATAGGCAGATGGCTTTAGGCATTCCCGGAGAAGCCTCTAAGAAACATAGTAAGTCCATCACGTCATCTACCAAACAATTTTGTGGGCCTTATATAGCCCATGGGCCAGACATTCCCTACCCATACTACTAAGGATGTTCAAACACGAAACAAAGAAACTGGCTCTAAAGGATCTGTTTGAGTGATTTCTATGGTCAGACTTTCCATCCATGGACAAATACTTTCCACTGCCTTGTTACAACCCTCATAATCATTCTCACAGTTGAGAATGCTACAATAGCAACTTATCTAAACTTCCAAGCACAATTAAGTTCAACCATAATTACATCCAATGCCTCACCAGACCAAAAAAAAAAAAATGTAATGAGTCACAGCAGTAATTCTGTTTGCTTCACATCTCAGATAGCCACTTCTACTTAAGGACCTATATCCAAGACTCTAGGGGAGGATATAAGTGTTCAACTTGCCTCTTTTTTGACTAGCATCAGGCTTGAAATTGCTGTTCCTTTCAGTCAAATGGCCTAATGTTTTACTTGCTTCTTCTACAACAACCAGCACATATTACCTCACTCAGAATTCATCCCCTCTATAACTCTTAAGCTATCTGCCACTGTATTACACATTGCAAAATGGCACCAATTCTGAACTGATACTCATGATATGGCTTGAAAGGTTTCTCCATTCAGGGATGCGATTTACATATGCCCTGAACTCTGCAGTAACCTGATGATGACAGACTGACTAGTGAGAGTAATGGTATGTTAGTTTCAAGCCTCACCTTCCGGAGGCCTTGAACTCTGCCCTCACTCTCTCCAATCCTTGGTAGTCTGAAATGATCAGGGCAAGCCTAGTAAAAGATGAAAAACTACTTGGAGGAAAACCAGTTTGTAGACAGGTAAATGTGTGAGACCTCCAAATGATCAGAGATGTCCAGATGATCCTCAAGTGATCAGAGACATCTGAGTAGGTCTAGTCAAGTCCTAGAGACTCCTAATAGATCAAAGACTACTGAGAAATAATAGTATGTTGACTCTTGGGAAGGAGGCTCAGTGGTAGAGTACTTGCCTCATATGCATGAGGCCGTGGATTCGATTCCTCAGCACCACATAAGCAGAAAAAAAAAGTCTTTACATTCTGAGTAGTTAACTATATAGCCTAGGAGTTAAGGTAGGTCCCTCTTAGCTCTACACATGTATTAATTTCATCAGTTTCTAATGAAATTAAATATTATTAACGTTAGTTAAAACTTAAGATCTAGTAGTATATCTAGACTATTCTATGTTCCCAGTGAGGGTTCAATTAAATTGATAATGCCGTTATCTTCTATTTTCCCTCCTGCAACATTATTTATGCAATAAACATATCTACTTAGTTTCATCATTACATAAGTAATCATTTTGATAAGTAAAGAATAGTTTAGAGGGCTGGGAAGGTGGCTCAGTGGTAGAGTGCTTGCCTTGCATGCCTGAGGCCCTGGGTTCGATTCCTCAGCACCACATAAGCAAAAAGAAAAAAAGTCAGAAGTGGCACTGTGGCTCAAGTGGTAGAGTGCTAGCCTTGAGCTGAAGAGCTGAGAGACAGCGCCCAAGCCCAGGGTTCAGGCCCAACGACCGGACCCCAAAAAAAAAGAATAGTTTAGAGTGTGAATAATAAGGTCAAACTTCTTCTACAGATTTAATACTCATGAAACTTGATTTTTTTTTATTAGCCATGACTGAATTAAAAGATAAATGAGTACTTGAAATCCTACCAAAACCTTTTGTATCTTAAGGAACAAATCAAAGCTACTCATTGAACTGAAGCCAAGATCTACATAACATTAGACCTTTAATATTAAATTTTAACATTTATTGAAACATTAACATTAAATTGAAACTTTTTTTCTCTTATTCAATCTAACAAGTAAGAGACAGGATAGTAATAAACAGAGTAGAAATTCATTTCAACCTGTAGAGGGGATGGGGAAAAACTTCCATTCTAAATAAACACACAAGACTAAGGACAAAAAATGATGGTACAGTTATCTCTCTTAGGACTTTGGTGAAAAAACATCTTATTTTAACTACTAAAACTGGATTCTTGCCATGTGCCGGTGGCTCTCGCCTGTAATCCTAGCTACTCAGGAGGCTGAGATCTGAGGATCGTGGTTCAAAGCCAGCCCGGGCAGGAAAGTCCGTGAGACTCTTATCTCCACTAAAAACCAGACTCCACTAAAAACCAGGAAAGTTCATGAGACTCTTATCTCCACTAGAAAACCAGAAGTGGTGCTGTGGCTCAAGCGATAGAGTGCTTGTCTTCAGCTGAAGAGCTCCAGGACAACACCCAGGCCCTGAGTTCAAGCCCTACGACCAACAAAAACAAAACAACACCCAAATTAACAAACTCAGAGATGAGAATGGAAACATCACCACGGAAACAACCAAGATTCAGAACATTATAAGGGAATACTTCTCAAAACTTTATGCTAATAAGTTTGAGAACTTGAAAGGAATGGACCTTTTCCTAGCAAATATTGACATGCCAAAACTAAACCAAGATGAGTTAAACCAGCTTAACAGGCCCATATCAAGCATTGAAATAGAAACAGCAATAAGAGACCTCCCAGCTAAGAAAAGTCCAGGACCAGATGGTTTTACAGCGGAATTTTACAAGGCCTTCAAAGCAGAGCTCACACCAATTCTCCTCCAACTCTTCAATGAAATTGAAAGAGAAAGCTCATTACCGAACACATTCTATGAAGCCATCATAACCCTCATCCCAAAACCAGGCAGGGACTCATCAAAGGAAGAGAACTATAGACCCATTTCTTTGATGAACATTGATGCAAAACTTCTCAACAAAATTTTGGCCAACTGACTTCAACAATTCATCCAAAAAATCATACACGACGATCAAACAGGATTCATTTCAGGGATGCAAAGCTGGTTCAATATACGCAAATCAATTAATATTATTCATCACATCAACAGGAGCAAGAATAAGAACCACATGGTTATCTCAATAGACGCAGAAAAAACATTCGACAAGATCCAACACCCCTTTATGATGAAGGTTTTGGAAAAATTAGGAATCCATGGATCATTCCTCAATACGATAAAGGCTGTATATGACAAACCTACAGACAGCATTACACTCAATGGTGAAAAACTAAAGCCATTTCCTCTTAACTCAGGAACAAGACAAGGATGCCCACTCTCTCCACTTCTCTTCAATCTAGTATTAGAATGCCTAGCTACATCAATAAGACAAGATGCAGACATAAAGGGGATCCAAACAGGGAAAGAAGAAATAAAACTCTCCCTCTTTGCAGATGACATGATCTTGTATTTAAAGAATCCCATAGACTCCACTCCCAAATTACTCAAGCTGATTCAAAACTTTGGCAAAGTAGCAGGTTATAAAATTAACCCCCAAAAATCAATGGCTTTTCTGTATGCCAACAATGAGAAAAGTGTGGCTGAAATTAGGAAAGCAACTCCATTTGTAATAGCCCCACAAAAAATAAAATACCTAGGAATTAACCAAAGAAGTGAAGGACCTCTATGACGAAAACTTTAAAATCTTGAAAAAGGAAATCAACACAGAACTTAAAAAATGTCAAAACCTCCCATGCTCCTGGATTGGAAAGATTAACATCGTGAAAATGGCAATACTTCCCAAGGCTATCTACAAATTCAACGCAATACCTATCAAAATTCCACCCTCCTTCTTCAAGGAAATAGAAGAGGCAATCCAAAAATTCATATGGAACAATAAAAGACCCCGAATAGCAAAAACGCTCCTCAACGGAAAGAACACTGCTGGAGGAATATCAATACCAAATTTCAAACTCTACTATAAAGCCATAGGAATCAAAACAGCTTGGTATTGGCATAAGAACAGACCTCAGGACCAATGGAATAGAATTGAAAACCCAGAAATGAACCTACAGACCTATAGCCATCTAATCTTCGATAAGGGAGCTAAAACAATAGAATGGAAGAAAGACAGCCTCTTCAGTAAATGGTGCTGGCAAAATTGGTTAACTACATGTAGAAAACTAAAGCTAGATGCTTATATATCACTCTGCACCAGAATCAACTCCAAATGGATCAAAGACCTTGAAGTCAAAGCAGACACTCTGAAAACATTACAGGATGGAATAGGAGAAACCCTAGGTCTCCTTGGCTCAGGCCGAAATTTTCTGAATAGAGACCCGGAAACACAACAAATCAAAGAAAGTTTGGACAAATGGGATTGCATAAGGTTGCAGAGCTTCTGCAGGGCAAATGACATAGCTAGCAAGATCAATAGAAAGCCCACGGATTGGGAGAAGATCTTTACTAGCCATACAACGGACAAGGGTCTCATATCTAAAATATACTTGGAACTCAAAAAATTAAACCACCGAACAACAAATCCTCAAAGAAACAACTGCCCAATAAATAAGTGGGCAAAAGACTTAAAGAGAAGCTTCTCTGAAGAAGAAAGAAGGATGGCCAATAGACACATGAAGAAATGTTCAACATCCCTAGCCATAAAATAAATGCAAATCAAAACAACATTGAGATATCACCTCACTCCAGTTAGAACAGCAAAAATCAAGAACTCTAACAACAACAGATGCTGGAGGGGATGTGGACAGAAAGGAACCTTACTTCATTGTTGGTGGGAATGTAAACTTGTTCAACCACTTTGGAAAGCAGTATGGAAGTTCTTCAAAAGACTTCACATAGAACTCCCCTATGACCCAGCAATCCCACTTTTGGGCATTTACCCTAATGTTTACAAAAAAGACCACACTAAAGCTACCAGCACAACTATGTTTATTGCAGCATTATTTACTATAGCTAAGATCTGGAACCAACCCAGATGCCCCTCAGTAGATGAATGGATCAAGAAAATGTGGTATATATATATACAATGGAATTCTATGCCTCCATCAGAAAGAATGCCATTTCCCCATTTGTTAGGAAATGGAAAGGCTTGGAAAAAATTATATTAAGTGAAGTAAGCCAGGCCCAAAGAAACATAGGTCCCATGATTTCCCTTATTTGCAATATCTAGTATAGGTATGAGTCAAGCGGAAAAAGTCAGAGAATGTGATGTTAGGAAAACGAACCCTTAATGTTTTTGTTTCTTTCATGCATGTGTTTCTAACGCATTTATAAGATTATTTCTTTGTTGCTTTGTATGTCCCTCCCCCACAGTGTAACCCCCGCTTTCACTATATTTGATGTCAGTATAACATGTGGAGGAGATGGGGACAAACAAGTCATTTAAGGATTCAGGTGGACCTGTTGCAACAATGAGAAGTACAAAATGTCATGTCAAAACCAGCTTTACAATGTCGGTGTGGGGGGGGGGGTATGATTGGGTGGGGGGGGGGGGAGGCTGGGAAGGGAGGTGAAGGGTAAACAAAGGAGGAGGCTGCAATGCTTGGTAAGAAATGTACGCATTATCCTGCTCATGTAATTGTAACCCCTCTGTACAGTATGTTCTCAAATAAAATAAAATAAAATTTAAAAAAACAAAACAAAACAACAACAACAACAACAACAAAAAAGCACAAATTGGATTCTTGTTTGAAAGATTGGAAATATGGTAAAGTATTAAAAATCAGAACAAATACATCCAAGCAGAGTCTTTTGATTTTAATACTGGAACATATTTCATGTTTCTTAAGCTACTCTGCTCCTCTTTATAATAATATGGAAAGGTGAGGACAAAGTAGATATGGTAGCTAGCTGCTTTGCGGACTGCCATTTCTAAGTTGTCCTAAAACCTAAAGTGGATTCAAGATCTTCCTAAGCTACCATCAATCATGACAGATTTGAATAAGCTTTGTCTTCCTTAGATAAGTCCCAGGAGCACAGTGAACTACAGTGAGCTCTTAGCAGTCAGAAACAGCAAAGCAGAGGTGCTTAAGGAGATTTCCCCCATTTAGATCCCTTCCATTTTTCCAATCTGCAGATCAAAAAAACACTTCCTCTCTTTAGGGGATTTATTTCCTCTAGAGAAGCATCAGGGAAGAAAAATGGTGTAGCCTTTTACCATAGCAGAAATGGTGCCCTGAAGCATGAGGCTGGCTAGAATTGTAGAAAATCTAGGTTCTTCTATTTGCTAGCTGTAAGAGGGGAGCCACACTGAGTCTTGATTTTCTCTTGGGCAGAATGAGGAACTCTAGTCAGCTTCTTGGAGCACTGGGGAATGTCAGATGGCTTGTTTCTCCCTCATTTATAAATAAAGCCACTGATCTCACATCAAGAACCCTGCTCATTCGATAGGTCCTTAATTAAATGTGCCTCTACCTCATTTCAATTTCACAAAGTTTCTTTTTGTTATTGCTCACTTGAAAAATATTCTTATGCTTCAGGACCCATCCATCTCAATTGTCCTTACCAAAACAACCACTCACTTCTATGACACATTAAGATGCTTGTATTTCTGTCTGTTCTTTCAGCTGTTCTAGAAAATATTGCATTATTGTCTTATTTTTTAAGCCTGTTTTCTTCTTCCTATCCTTATCTTAGCATGGTAAAACTTGATCAAGGGCCCTGAAAAAAAAGTTTGGCCTTTTAATCACTTCCACATCAAACTACTAAGCTATATCAGCTGCTTTGGAAACGTTTGGTTTTTTCACAACCACCAATTAAAAAAAAATTGACAAGTCTTCCCTCAACTAAGAATCATATTGACAACAGTTGTCCAGGAAAAGGTGTATTTAACATCACAGGATCAGAGCCCAGCTGCCTTATATTTTCTCTCCGAAAGTCAAGAATAAATACCATCCATATCTCTATTTTTGAAATATGTACTTAATATCCAGTAATATATAACCAAAAGTTACAAATTGTTTCAGACTTATAAGCAAGCTGCTTTTACTGAGTTTAAAATCTTTTAATTATATGAATGAATCTAGATTTACTAGTCTCAGAATATAGACATAGGTTTAAAAATCTTTATCTCCATATATGTAAGTATATACATGCATATACATACATTTTTAATATATATTTTTATTGTAAAGATACTGTACCAGAGGGGCTAGAGCTACATGAGCAAGGTAATGAGTCCATTTGCTATCAAGCTTGTATATACATAATTTCTATATACATGTAGTTATAGCCATCTATCAAGGTCAAGATCTTTCTCAAGTCACAAGACAAATGGTCACTATCCACCACGAATTGTATCACATTGATTATATATATACCTCTTGGTACCTCAAAAATACCTTTAACATCATAACAATAGGAATGTCTAAAGCAAGAAATGTCTAATTGTAACAAACTCCATCTCAAGAGAGTGATCTTGAGGTGACTAGATGCAGAAAAACTGTACAGTCCCCTCAAAACTTCCTTGCTTATTAATTCAGTCCCAAATGATATCTCTCTACTATGAACCATTCTAATATGCTTTAAAACTTTGTATTCATATTAGAATATATTATAAATAATATATTATCTCTATATAAATACATGATGAGCAATATATTAAGATCTTATATATGTATAGTATGTACAATATTATATATATTACATATATAGAATATATTAGCTACATAATATATAAGACATAATAATATATACTAGATCTCTCATATGATAGTATTAGGTATTAAATATTATACAGCATAATATCTAAGATATATTTTTTAAAATCAAAATAAGGGTTTGTGCATCTTAAATTAGACTAGTTCAAATAGTGGAGCACTTACATGAACAGCAAGAGCAATGCTGTAAATTTAACCCTCACTACTGACAAAAAGCAAAATAAAAGCAGAAATAAACATTATTTTCCTCATTTTGCTACATCCTTTGCAAATAAATTATTTCCCCGTGATATTTTTCTGCAGGTGCTAAAAACAATGTTTACCTTTCCTCTCTTATGAAAGTTGTATTTATCATTCAAATGGCAGGCTTTTTGAAGGAGTTTGATGGATTTCTCTGTAGTCCTATGGGGCCTAGTACATTGTATAAAATTATTTACTTATTTTATTTGATATAATAAAGGTAATTCCCTGGCAGGATTAAGCACCTGCCATGTCAGGAATTTTCATATCCCTTCCAGGGTACAATCTAAGATCTATCCAATACCTACACTATTGATATTTTTCTCATTCATTCAAGATATTTATTAAGAACCCAATATGTTCACAGTTCTAGGGCTAAGGCTAAGCAATGAGCAAAAAAGAACAGTACCTTGTGTTCATGAATCTTTCATTCTATATTCCAAAGATCCACAGATGAGGTCAAGGTTATATCTTTATTCAAGAGGCTGACATTCTAATGTGATAAATATGATAAATATGTTTTGAAGTGAGTACCAGGAAAACACTTGCTAGGATGGCTTATAAATAACAGAAATTTACTTAACATAGTCCTCCAGTCTGGGAAATCCAACATCAAGGCAGATTTAGTGTTTGTGGAGGGTCTGTGTTATGGCATATAGATAGCTCTTTCTCATTGTGTTTTCAAGAGTTGGGAAAGATGAAGGTGTCTCTGAGGTCTTTTATAAGGGCTCCAATCCTACTCCTTTGGGCTCAGCCCCTTGCCTAATCACCTCCCAAGGTACCATATCCTAATTCTATCACTTGGGAATAGAACAGGATGTCAACTTTTAGAACACAATATCCACAATGATAAAACCAGTCCCTAAACCAGACAGTTTAACACATAGTTTTGACATCTAGGCCCCACTTTTCTAAGTACATACATAGCCAAAGCTCCTAGATTCAGATCTCATATAACTTTCAAGTTTCTAATATTTAAAGAAAAATCTTTGTTTTATACATTTTTAATATTTTCCTTCTGCAGTTTTCTGATGGACAGAGATTAAATTTCAGATTTAATTACTTCTTTTTTTGATAGAATCTGTTTATGCAATTTGGGCTGGCCTTGAACTTACAATCTTCCTTGAGATTACAGGAATATGATGACTTAATTCTTAATCCATCCTGTATGGATTTAATTATACGTTAGTCATGGTCCTGAAAATTTAGAATCCTGTGGGACATTCTAAACAAATCAATGTATTTAAAGTTTGCAGAATGCTGGCTGTCACATCCCCACAATGGCCAGTATTCACCGTAGATACCATTCATTACTACCTGTATATCGTATGTTATTCATTTTATTTTACCAGAAAAGAATAACACCAACAATTCAAAAGGGACAGGCTGAGAAGTTAAAACCAGGAGCTGAAAAAGTAGTTAGGCTCTCTTTCCACCCTGTCTCCTATTTAGTGTTTCAAGATCAGAACGTCCAGAAGGCACTATTTAAATATCTGATCTCTGAAATGGTAAACAATGGGGGACTTTCCATGAATGGGTAGAGAAGGAAAGAATGAAAGTACATATCTGGTAAAAGGAAGTCCTAAATGTTCCCTGTGTTTTGGATTGGCCTCATCCATCTGACCTACCCAAATGTATTAAGGATTTACTAGACTGGTATGACCACAAGTATTTATCAAGCTTGGGAAGTATAAAAGGTACTGATAGACAAGGTCAAGATAAATTTTATTCATAAATTGTTTTGTACAACTACATAAAAATAATGATAGTAATAATAGTAATCACCATCATCATGACAATAAAGAAACCACCATTTTAGCTCCCATATCATGAATGGTAAGCAGGAAATATTTCTCTCTCTCTATTTCTCCCTATTTTACTCTGTTAAATCCTTGATGAAACTTAAAAATATACTAAGAATTCCACCAAGTTTGTAAGAAATCTTCCTAATATAACAATTCTAAGGAAGTATTCATGCTTACATATTGTTACCACTTTTCAACATATAATATTCACTATTGAATATTTGTGATTTTTATCATATCTGAACTTCTCCAGCTAAACAGCTAATATTTGTCCATCTAGGACACAATATTTCATGATTCATGAAGGATGCATGAAAATAATTAGAGCTCTTTTATTATGAAGGTATAAGCCAACTTCAAACAAAGAACCATTTTTAGTCCCTTCACACCTACACTTTTCACAAAAAACAGACAAGTAAAACATAAAAGCAAAGTCTGACTAGCTTTCCTGGCATAATATTCTTCAAGATGCTGAAAAAGAGCCATGTTTCACCAACAAATTGCTACATTATTAATCCATGTGAAACTGCAAGAATATTCAGGTCACCAATGACTCAAAATTGGATATTTAGGAAAAATAGGAGGTTATTATCTTGTGAAAAAACAAAAATATATTATACATTTACAAAACAAAAACTAATTTTAGGCAAGACCTAGAGATGAATTAATTCCACTCTAGTTGGCTTCTACTTAGCCAGGAAGGTTATACTAACATAGAGTATGCAGTGAGGAAAAGTCAAATTTCTGACAGGATATATAATAATAAAGAGAAAAAGTCATCTGGTTAATAGATGTTTCAGTCTTTCCTTCAAAGTACATATTGGACACCTTCAGAATTGTTTCCAAATTTTTAGCTTTTTTTCCTGTGCCTTGGTTTATGTATATTTATGCTTCAAGATCTGGCAAATTTCTTTAATACTTACTTTCAGCAATAAAATCAAAGAAGAAATAGGATCGCAGATAAAAGAATTACAGAAAGAATTCATGGTGAAGTATAGAGACAGAGATTCTTAATGTTTTCTTTATTAGATTTATGTCTCAAAGGAAAGACATGAATATGAAACAAATTACTAAGAAAGAAATAGAGAGCAGACTAGAATAAAATACAGTGCCATCTATTGGAATGTCTATTTATAACACAGTCCTCTTACAGACTGCACCTAGCTAACTGTAGAAGAATAGTTTTCATGTATTGGTCAAACAACTTAAAATGTTAATGGTATCAATAATGATAGCAATACAAGCTTCAATTTAAGTGATTAATGAATATTTGTTGATTATGTCCCACTTATTCAAAATTCATAACAATTAAATGGCATAGAGACTATAATAATCTTATTTGATAAATGAAAAACCAGGAGCAAAACAAGTACTATGTTAGACATCATCAATTTAAATGGATGAATTAGAATTTAACGCCAATATGTAGTTGAATGTATCAGAGCCCAATAGTTTTACTTTTATTGTGTGCAAGTACCAGTCCTGGGGCTTGAACTTGAGACCTAGTCTCTGTCCCTAAGCTTTTTTAGCTCAAGGCTAGCACTCTACCACTTCAGCCACAGCTCCACTTCCAGCTGTTTGGTGTTTATTTGGTCTCACAGACATTTTTGCTTGAGCTGGCTTCAAACCAAAATCCTCAAATCTTAGCCTCCTGTGTAGCTGAGATTACAGGCATGACCCACAGGCACCAAGCTCTACCTTTGTTTTGTGTCACTAGATACAGATGGGTAATTCTGTTACATATTGGACAGGGGCCAGCAACAACAATTTCAATGCTGAATTAATACACACTTAAAAGTATTTAAAACCTTCACCTCATATAGCCAGTATACTGCTGATTTTTCCAACAAGTGTCAGTTGTGATGTCATTAGTACATTTTGTTGTACTGCTCAATTTGTCAATTATTCATACATGTATTTTATTCATACACTTAATTAGAAAGCAACCAAATTACTGGGAATTTGCTTTTAAATATTTCTAAGACACAATTCTTTATAAAGAAAAGTATAAATAATAAAGTACTCATGAATCAAACTCAACTTTAGTGAGTTGTAGACATGTTAGATATTTGCTGGGGAGAAGGGAGATTCTTCTTTAACAAAGCATTACAGAAGGAATGGTCTGGTATGAGAATTACCTCATTTCTCACAGTTCTAGAGAACTGTGAGAAACTAAGGTTTTGGCATGACTGGTTTCACCTTCAGTGTCTGAACTCTATAGAATCTCTTCTCTCTCACTTCTGGCAGCTGCCTGGAGTCACTGGTATCCATTGATATGCTATGCATCAAGACAGTTTCTGCCAGAATCCAAGGAAACCAGGCAATATCAACAGCCATGAAAAACTGGATGAGAACAGGAAAGCCTGCTAAAGCTCCTTGGGGCTGTGAGGACTTTCCTGACACCTTGATTCCAGATTTCCAGAAATACAAAATGTATTTCCCTTATTTTAAGCTACTCCGTTTATGGTAATTTGCTATGGGAACATCACAAAAGTCATACAGCTTACTGATGATTAGGTTTCCTCTTCTTGGAATGGCCATTTGTCTCCTTAATCATTTTGTGTGGGATCATTTCCCTTCCATGGGTAGGAATTCTGCACACATCTTAAGAGTCTACGCCTTTGTTGATTATGAGTACCATAACAGCTTCCTAATCTTTGGCAATCTCTGTCCCTAGTTGGGTTAGTCAAGCTTCACAACCCTGTCTCCTTGGTAAATTTTTCCCTTCCCCAGTCCAGTTGGTGAAGCTGTGATGAAACTACATTTGATTCTTCAATAATCTCAAGAGGATTGCTATGCCTATCAACTTAAAAGCAGTAAACATTGTTCTTCTTATGCTAAAGGTCAGGGGGAAAAAAACCCTGTCATCCAGACAAAGGCCATATTAAAGTCATATGCCCTTGAATAAGGTCTGAAATGTATAATAATTATGCCTTAAAAATAGAACTGGGCTACTGTAGCGGAAAAACTGGGACTACTGTAGGGAGTGATAAAATGTTTGCCTAGCATGTATGCAGCTTTGGATTAGATTCCTAATACTGCATCAGAGAGAGAGAGAGACAGAGACAGAGACAGAGACAGAGACAGAGACAGAGAGACAGGGAGACAGAGAGACAGAGAGAGAGAAGAGAGGGAGAGAAGAGAGGGAGAGAAAGAGTGAGACGAGGAGGCTACAATGCTTGTTAAGAAATGTACTCATTATCTTGCCCATGTAATTGGAACCTCTCTGTACAGTATTTTCACAATAAAAAAAAAAGAGTGAGAGAGGAGGAATAGAGAAATGGGAGAAGGGAAGGAAAGGGAGGGAAAGGATAAAAGGGAAAAAAGGGAGGAAAAGAAGGGAGAAAAGAAGAAGGAAGAATTGGTTTCCTATGAAGAAAGATAGGTTCATCTTCTATAGTCAAAATTTTACTAGCAAAAGAATCAAAATCTCCCACATAATCCACAGGCCAAGACAAAGACTACAACAAAAAAACCCTACAGATTATACATACTTTAGTACAAAGCTCCAAAGTGAAAATTCTCAGGTTCTGCTTTTAGTGTGGCACAACTGAATTTTGAGGTCATCCACCCTGATCCTGGCAGAAACAATAATGGCATGGTTTTGCTCTTTATGATTTTACTACTAAGGGCCATAACTTCAATAGGAAAAACTCTATTTTTTTTTTTTTTTTACTTTGCAGTATACTCATTAAGGCAAGGAATAAAACTTGGTATTTAGAAATTTACCAAAGGTAAATTCAAAATGTTATCACCATAAAAAGTGAAGGATATATAGATTGATTTGATTTACTTATTCCACATTGAATGCATACACTATAAACATCAAATGGCACATCATAAAAATGTCATATTTGACAGCTAAGATGTAAGTTATAAAAAATAATCTGAAGTCATGCAAATATTTACAACCTATCTACGCTGGTTATTTATAAATATTGGCACAGAAGTATTTGTTTTATGCTCCCAGACCTCATTGGGATCTGACATAAAATACATATAGTATGCTACCTTTTAGATATCTGCAACAACTTGGCTTTTAGGGAAGAAATTGTAGACCTGTAATCCTCTCCTTTAAAGTTCTCTTCAAAGCAGGCCAATAACCTTCTGCCTCCATCACTTCCACTTCCACTTCTACCTCTACTCACTCCCAGAAGAAAAAAAAAGCCCTTGTTAAGCTAACAGTGTAGCAGACCAAAGGGCACAGGGCTCCTGGGCTGTTGTAACTGCAGGAGAAGGGAAGGAATATATGCCTGGTATCTCATCCAGCCTTATTAACGAACTAAATCACTAAAGGAACAGGTCAAAGGTGGAGAGGGTCCACAGGCATCTGTTGTTATAATACAGAGGTTGGAAGGTTAGTGGCTATAAGAGAGAGAAGCTGATTTAAATGAGAAAATAGATTCCATAATTAATAACACAGGGTTTAGTCTCAATTTGGAATGTGAACATGTTTTGAATTCTACTAAACACACAATAGCATTTCCAATGTTGACAGTCTGTAACCTTTATGCATTCTATCTGATTTGTACCTTCCTCCACAAAATTTCCACTTCAAAGGAATTTATAAAGAATGAAATGGCAAAACAGACTCCTTTTGTAATATGATTAGGACTTTTTAAATGTCTATTTGTGCATTCATATTTGGAATTCAGCATATGCTTGATCCAACCACTTATCAACATATCTGACAATATCTATCTCCTGCTTTTTATCATCTTGAATTATTTTCTCAAGTAGCCTTCTCAGAACCCAATTAAAAAGTTATCTCTTCTTATCAGTTTGGTATTTAGAAATTTACCAAAGGTAAATTCAAAATGTTATCACCATAAAAAGTGAAGGATATATAGATTGATTTGATTTACTTATTCCACATTGAATGCATACACTATAAACATCAAATGGCACATCATAAAAATGTCATATTTGTCTTCTTATTGTCTTCTTATCTTATCTCTTCTTATCCAGTAAGAAAAGATGACAGATAGTTAGTAGCAATACTTGAGTAGTCTGATAACTTCAAAATGTGCAAATTGAGGGTACAAATGCATAAACAAACTATAAATAATTTTCATGTTTTAAAAATATTTTTGAGTATAAAGAGACATTCATGGATAAGATTATTTTTAAAAATTTTACAAACATTATAAGACACATTGGCACTAGAAAAACGACATTAGCAAAATGTCAGGACCTTTTACTCTAAAGGAAAATTGAAAATAAATCACATATATAACAAGTCTTATATTGTTCTACCTGGAAGTTATCTTAGAACTTAGAAAGTATCAATTAATTTTCATAAGCAAAGTAGATAGCAAAGATGTAATTTCCTGATTAAGGAGACCAGACAATATCCTAATGTAGGAAATATACCCACACAACATTTACCAATCAGAATCTTTTCACCTTTCCAAAGTTTACATTGGAGAAGGCATAATTATTGCCCTCACGTAGAAAAATTATTAGGCAGCAATAACGATATACTATTTAGTTATGATAAACACAAGATTCTATCTCCAAAACATATATTTAGTTTACTAAAGCAGAAACTCTGTAGAAGTAGTTTTACTGTCACTACACAATTCAACTAGTACATCTTACCTATTTAAAAACTTTCTTGTCATCATTCTCCATTGTACTCCTACATATATGAAAGTTTTTGACATGGGGAAATGATCATGAATGTACCTGTTTCCCATCCTTCTACCTGCTTTTCTTCTGCCTTCCCACTTCCTTTCATCAGACTGATAAGAGAGGCAAAGTTCTCCAGTTATAGAAAGGTAGAAAAACCTCCAAAACAGAAGACATAATAATGAAAAGCCACATATGGAATGTTCAGTTAATCACCTGTACTTTTCCCTACTGCTAAACACCCAAATGTGTATAGGGAAATTAAGTGAAATTGGGCATAAAAGTTAAGAATGGAATGAAACATGGCTGTGATAAGGCCTTTGCAATCTAAGCATTACCACACAAGATTTAAAGACAAAACATTACAGAACAGAGAAAGTGAAGTCCTGACCATAGAGAACAGCTGCCTCTACACGGACATCTGGACCTGACCTCTGACCATCAGCTGGTCTGTGACCAAAGTGAATAGAAATCATTGAAGCAACCTGTTTTTCCAGGCAAAGAGAATGTGTTAAAAATCAGTAAACTCTATTCTGATCTCCCCTCTGGCTGCTATGTCGGATTGTGCGATTGTCGGAAGGTGGTAGACTTCTAAGAGGTCTAGAGGGAAAACATTAGGTCAAATGGACAGTTACCCTCACAAAAGATTAAGATCATTCTTTGGAAGCCCCGAGTTAGTTCTCAAGAGAGTCTTGTTCTAAGAAAAGCAAGGGTGGCCCTTGCCTTGCTCTGATTTACTGTTCTCTTATGCCGTCTCTCCAACCATGACACCATCCACCAAAGGAGCCCCACTAAAGTCAATACAGGCACCATTCCCTTGAACACCTAGAACTGTGAGCAAAATAAATATTTTTCTCTTCACAAATTATCTAGTCTCGGTTATTTCAACAGGCGAATGCTTTTATAGATCCTGCCACATGCATGGTAATAATGTGTTGCCAATTAACATTCCCATAATAAAAAATTCAATGACTACTACCTCATGCCCTTGTATATGTATACAACTTTGAAGCACTACTAAAGGAAAAAGCCGAAGTATAAATCCCTTCACACTACTGTAGATAGACTTGGCTTTCTTTGAATATTTACTAAGAGGCAAGGGGAAAACAGGAGTTTCAGATATAGGAAAAGGCACTTACAATCATCAGTCAGTGCAGAGGGTCCTGGGCATGACAAGGAAAAGCTAGGGGAGGAGGAAAAAGGAGGGAAGAGAGGGGGCAGAAAAGAAAGGGGCCAGTTGGCTTGGTGCAGGGGCTCTGCATGAAGAAAGCAAGCTGGAAGGCCCCATACAGCCCTTCCTCTACACTACAAGCTTGCTCAAATCATCCACTTCCTCCATCTATCCTTCTGTTAACATAAGTAGGGGGCCAAGTTCACACCAGGGCTACCACCTGTGAGTGCAGCAGAGCATGCAATGAAGCCAATTTAAAGAACAGAAGCATACTGGGCATGGGGGAAGGGTTCTCTCTCTCTCTCTCTCTCTCTCTCTCTCTCTCTCTCTCTCTCTCTCTCTCTCTCTCTCTCTCTCTCTTCCGTCTCTCCTTCATATACATTTATAAACATTAAGTGTATTTAATTTCCCTGGTAAGGTCCTTCACCTCTATCTGTAATAATCCGTGGTTTAACACCTTCTGTCCAAGCTACACCATCAGATACACACACAATTGTATAAGTTTGGCTAGGATGGAAAATCAATTCCTCCTTATACCACAGAGATTTTAGAACAGAAAACTTACTACTCCACTAAAATCTCAGCAGTCTATATAAAGGTTTAAATGTACATTAAAGTGCCTTAAAAAGTCACAAAAGTAGAACATTATCACATTACCTCATCAAAATCCTACACAGATTAAAGGCCACTGAGAAAAGAAAAATTACTCCTCTGAAAGTATTTGTTAAAATTAAAAATTATAAAGCCTCAGATAAGCCATCTTGTAGAGGTAAAAGAAATTTGCTCAAAGAGGGAGAATTTTCCAGGCACCAGTGACTCAGACTTTTAATCCTAGCTATTCAGGAGGCTGAGATCTGAGGATGGAGAGTCAAATGTTAGCGTAGGCAGGAAAGTCCATGAGACTCTGCAATTAACCAGGAAAAAAAAAACAAAAAAACCGAAACTAGAAGTGGGGCTGTGGCTCAAGTGGCAAAGTGATAGCCTTGAGCAAGAAAGTTCAGGGACAACACCTAGGCTCTGATTTCAAGCCCCATGATGGGCACAAAAGAGAAAAAAATAATTTGTGCAACAGAAAACTATAATTATTAAAACAATGCCTCCTAAAATTAAGATTTAATTAAGTATGTTGTAAGTGATTTCTAATTTTGGAGCAATAGACTATTCCAATTCATCACTGACTAAGTTGACTGAGTAGAAATAAAAGTTACAACTATCATAACAAAAGTATCAAACGAACATATGAGTAAACTCTTTTAAGGACAGTAATGGTATATGATGGTTAAACCACAATGTTTTTAAATAAAACTACTAGTTATAATTTCTAAGTGTGAATTGAGAGGAGAAATCAAATATTTGGGGACAAAATTAAGAACACAAGAAATAACAGTACTGCTACTATAAATATACATTCTTAAATATACCTTTATATTAAAATTTTTGGATAGGGGAAAATCTAAAGATGTGTTCATTGATGTATACACATGGAGAGTTTCATAATCTTATAAATCTTTAAAAACACTGTACCTCAAAGCCAGGCCTGGTGCCACAAGTTCATAATCCTAGTCACTCAGGAATCTGAAATCTGAGAACTGCAGTTCAAAACCAGCCCACATAGGAAAGTCTCTAAGACTCTTATCTAAATTAGCCACTAAAATGCCAGACGTAGAGCTGTGGCTCAAGTGCCAGAGTACCAGTCTTGAGTAAAAAATCAGAGACAGTGCCCAAACCCTGAATTGAAGCCAGTGGTCTGGCACAAAACAAAACAAAACAAAAACAATGTATCTCCTAAGAAGATCATGAGGGTGAATCAGCTAGACATTGACTGAGGTTTATTGCCTAGATTTTTTATGAGTCCTGTCACACATCAACCACCCAGAAGACTTATCAATTGAAATTCATTATTGCTATTTTAAACACAATTAAATTTATTGACATGAAGCTGACTTTCTGATACATTAAAAAGTGGAAAATATTATCACTTTTATATGATTCAACTAACAAGTATCCTGAAACATAGTATATGTCAGTATGCTACCATGCTTAATCCTACTCATCACAGTGTCATGAGAATTTAAAACAGAGTCATTCTATAAGGCCTTTCACTTTCAAGTATGTAGTATCTAATCTCTCAACACAGAAAATAAAAATGGCATTCAGTCACTGCTGCATTCTAATCTGATGAAGAAAGAACAATTTTAATGACTCATGTCTATATATCTGTGTGTCCCAGCAGGCTGTAACCTTGCCTTATTCATCTTTCCATGATATGAGATAATACATGACTAGCACTCAAATAAATGCTTGCTTAATTAGATAAAGTGTTTATCACAAATTAAGAATCTACACTTAGTGTCTACTATGTGTGCACTACTGGGTAAACCATAATTATATAAAAATTTCAGGCATTTAAATAGTTTGAGCTTAAAAAAAATAGCTATCTTTATTTAAGACACTAAATCTTAACTTACCACCTCATCATTCTACATATATTGCTCATTACAAACCTGGATTCCTATGGAAAAGAATGCTAGTCCAGGTTACTTTGGGACTTCAACAACATAAATGAGTATGTTACAGGAACTGGAAAGGGGCAATATCATTAATATGATTTACACTGTACCAGATTAAAACAAGCCTTTTGATAATTGTTCTGATGATAATGACTATAAAAGAAATTAAGAGCTGTGTGCTGGTGCCTCATACTTGTAGTCCTAGCTACTCAGGAGGCTGAGATCTGAGGGTCATGGTTCAAAGCTAGTCAGGACAGGAAAGCCCATGAGACTCTTCTCTCCAATTAATCACCAAAAAGCCAGAAAAGTAGAGGTATGGCTCAATTGGCAGAATGCAAGCCTTGAGCAAAAAAGTTCAGTCAACCTCCATGCCCTGAGTTCAAGTCCTACTATTAGCAGCAACAAAAAAGTAATTAAATTTTATAGACTATGCCAATAATGTACTAAGAGATCAATGAACACCTTGACTTATAATCTTGAATATTGTACTTTTTGTTTTCCAAGAACTTGTTTTCTCCAATTTTGTGATTAAAGAAAAGTATTCAAAATACTGAGATTAGACCCAGTACCTATTATGTAAAAGTACAAGTGATTTCTCTAATGATTTCACTCCGAAATCAAAGCAACAACAAAAAGATTTGCAATGAGAAGCCTAAGGATAAAACAGATGATCTAGTAAATGTAATAGCTGATAACCAAAGAAAATGCTTAACTGGCTCAAGATGACAGCTGAGCAAGCACAAAACTTTTTAACACTTTTGGAACCACAGAATCAAGGAGAAGGGACTTGTAGAAATTGAACAACTAGCACAATTTTTAAGTCTAAATTAGGGTGAACATTCTGATTCAAAACACTATACACTTAAGTTTGTTAAGGAAATAACCAACAAAATTAAGATGTTCAAAGATATGTTACTTAACCTTGAACTGACAAGAGAGTTAAAGTAAAATAAAGGAATCTAAACAACTTTTCCAGGAAAGATGTTTAAAGTTAAAGAACATTTCCTTGATTAATGTAAAAATGATCTTCTTAGGCAAAATCTGTTACCCAAATATACTTTCTCATCAGATATCTGCAGCAGAGACACGGCTAGTGTTCATTAGGGCTCTTGGTGTTATTTCTATCATTATGGAACTAGACACATGGATTAAGCCTATAGTACTAATTAGGAGGTAGAGATCAGGGGATTGGGATTCAAAGCCAGGCCAGGTATGTGAGACTCCATCTTGATCAATGGCTGAGTGGGCTGGCACTTGCCTGTCATCCAACCTACATGGGGAAGTACCAATAGGAGAATTGCCATCAAGGTTGGCCTGTACATAAAGGCACACCAATTAAAAAGATAGCTAAATGTAAAAATTTCTGGCAAAATGTCTCAAGTGTTATTGTTCTGGCCTTACAAGAGCAAGGCCCTAGGTTCAAACCTTAGTACCAACCCCTCAAAATAATAGAAGGTTTATCTCTTTGTTGATGCTCCTTTAGTGAAGGAACCATGAGTTTCTGGGTCCCTAATGGTTACAGACACCATGTCCAGGATTATCAGAATACAATGGTGATATAAATTGCGGTGCCAGGCCGAAAAAGCCTAACAAAATGAGCACCTCAAAATTGTGAACAATGCGTGTGAACAAAATTCTCCCGTGAGCACAACAGCAGATTTTCAGAGGCAGGTGAGTCTACAGATCACACTGACAAGGCAGCATAAAACCTGATGCCCTAAAGAGAAACAGGAATCTCAAACATGAAGCCATTTTCCAGGATCTTATGTAATACTTAATTTCAAATGCCTCCTTGAGAATATAAGAAACACAATGTGAACTCAAATAGCTAATAGCTAGTATCCAAGATAATAAATGAGGTGTGATATGAAGAGCTTGGTGCAAATTTAAAACCTCATTTCTCATTACTGGTTACTGGATTTCATCTGTGAATGTTTTGACCTTTTTTTTTTTTAATCTCTTCCTGCCATAGGCTGCCAATCTTGGTTTACTTAGAGATGATCCATTCATGACAAAAAAGAAAGAAAAGAAAAGAAATCAGGCCTTTTCCAAAGGATTATTTCAAAGTCTAGAAAGAGACTGTAAGAGGTCAAACATCCTCTGGAACATGAGAAGTAAATTGTAATCCAATGTGAAATGATATGAAAATTTCATAAAATCATTTCAATATTGATTGCCCCTGTTTCCCTTCTCTCTCTAACTTACATATCTACTACTAAGTAGTACGCTGTATAGATCAAGTCTAAAATAGTAAGGTGATTATATAGATAAAGCAAGAAATGGCTTATAAAACTCTATTTTCACAAGCCAACTGCATTTGATTTTTAAATAAATACTGAGTTAAGTATAAGGTCAGGGAACGAGAGAAAAATCATAAAAGGAGATGATACAAACCAACTGCTGTTAGGGGGAGAACTGGAACTCTTCCCAATTTTCATGAACAGAAGTTGATTATTTTTGTACGTTTTTTATTGTAAAAATGATGTACAGAGGGGTTACAGTTACATGAGCAAGGTTATGAGTACATTTCCCATTGAGCGTTGTTACCCCCTCCTTTGTTTTCCCCCTACCATCCCTTCCCTCCCACATCCACAACTACCCCTCAGCCCCCCCCCCACCGTTGTAAAGTTCATTTTTAACATAGTGTTTTGTACATCTCATTGTTACAATGGATCAATCTGCATCCGTATTTAAGCATTTTGTTTTTTCCCTTCCCCTCCCTGAATTAGAGAAATGTATATATAAGATGCAAGGCACCAACATCAAATATAGTGAAAATAGGGGTTATATTGTGGGGGAGAAACATACAAAGCAAGGGAAAAAATCAAATGATACATTATAAATATGTTAGAAACAATAGCAAGAAAGAAAAAAAGATATTGTCCCTATCTTGGGGTTCATTTCGCTTAACATCATCTTATATGGTCATATGTACTTAGCGTTTGGCCTTTTCTGCTTGTCTTAGACAGGTACTAGTTATTGCAAATAAGGGAAATCATGGGACCTATGTTTCTTTGGGTCTGGCTTACTTCACTTAATACAATTTTTTCCAAGTCTTTCCATTTCCTCACAAATGGGGCAATGTCATTCTTTCTGATGGAGGCATAGAATTCCACTGTGTGAGTTTATATATATATATATTATATATATATATATATTATATATATATATTATATATATATATCACACACACATCCTATTTTCTTGATCCATTCATCTACTGAGGGGCATCTGGGTTGATTCCATATCTAAGCTATGGTAAATAATGCTGCAATAAATATAGTTGTGCTGGTAGCTTTAGTGTGGTCTTGTTTGTGGTCATTTGGGTAAAGGCCCAAAAGTGGAATTGCTGGGTCATAGGGGAGCTCTATGTGGAGTCTTTTAAGGAACCTCCATACTGCTTTCCAAAGTGGTTGAACAAGTTTACACTCCTACCAACAATGCAGTAAGGTTCCCTTCTGTCTACATCCCCTCCAGCATCTGTTGTTATTAGAGTTCTTGATTATAGCCATTCTAACTGGGGTGAGGTGGTATCTCAATGTTTTTTGATTTGCATTTCTTTGCTCCAGAGGTTGAACATTTCTTCATGTATCTATTGACCATTCTTATTTCCTCTTCAGAGAAGTTTCTCTTTAAGTCTTTATTTATCAGGCAGTTTTTCTTTGAGGATTTGTTGTTGGGGGATTAAATTTTTTGAGTTCCAAGTACATTTTAGATAAGAGACCCTTGTTAAAAAAAATTGTTTCACTAGTATGTAGATTAACAAGTTAGTCAGCAATGAAGCCAGAAATTCTCAAATTTATGCACTTGGCCACAAGAGCCCAATGCTAGGAACACATTAGGAGAGCCTCAGTCTGAGTTGCACAGGTCATACAGAGAGAGAGGCCTATCCATGGGCTTTCTATTAATCTTGCTAACTATGCGCTTTGCCATGCAGAAGCTCTGCAAATTCATGCAATCCCATTTGTCCAACCTTTCTTTGATTTGTTGTGTTTCTGAGTCTCTATTAAGAAAATTTCGGCCTGTGCCAAGGAGACCCAGAGTTTCTCCTATTCCTTCCTGTAATGTTTTCATGGTGTCTGCTTTGACTCTAAGGTCTTTGATCCACTTGGAACTGCTTCTGGTGCAGGGTAATATATAAGGATTTAGCTTTAGTTTTCTACAGGTGATTAACCAATCATTTACTGAAGAGGCTACCTTTCTTCCATTCTTAAGCTCCCTTGTCAAAGATTAGGTGGCTATGAATCTGTGTGTTCATTTCTGGGTCTTTAATTCTATTCTATTAGTCCTCAGGCTTCCTCTTGTGCCAGTTTTTCTTACTGTAGCTTTGTAAGAGTTTGGTAAGTCAGACCCAAAGAAATATACAGTCCATGGTTTCCCTCATTTGTAATTATTAATGTCTAGAATAAAATTATCCATTATTACAATGAGGTGTACAAGACACTACGTTGAAAATGAACTTTATAATTTAGGCGGGGGGTGGTGGGGTGGGAGGGGGGTGAGTGTAGTTGTGGAGGTGGGAGGGAAGGGATGATAGGGGAAAAACAAAGGAAGAAGCATTGATAGGAAATGTACTCATTACCTTGCTCATGTAACTGTAACCCCTCTGTACAGTATTTTTACAATAAAAAACTTAAAAAAAAAAGAAGAGGATCACAATAGCTCAATAGCTATGTACATATGACTATAGAAGATGATGCTAAGTGAAATGAACTCCAAGGTATGGAAACAGAGGTTTATCTTTGTTGTTGTTTTTAATGTAGTATATAAAGTTATTCTTTTTTTAATTGTTTTTTCTCCTGTGGTTTATCCACTGTTGTCAGTGTATTTGATTTTGGTTCCCTGTTTATTGTATATATGTTTATCGGAATTAGGGAAGGGAAGGGAAGGGGAACAACAGAATGATGAGGCAAGGGAGGAAGGGCAAGCCAATGCAACAGTGATACTCACAGGGCACCTAGTTGGAAATATACTTTACAACTTGGGGGACCTGGAAAGGAGGGAAAGTGGGGAAAATGAGGGAGGGGTAGCAATGTGTGACAAGAAATGTACTCACTTCCTTATGTATGTAACTGTAACCCCTCTGAACATTACCTTGACAATAAAATTAAATTAAAAATAATAAAAATAAAAGTATTACAGAATAGGAATGTTCATTTTAAAGTATATTATTGAAATCTACATACAAATTTACATTAAATATTCAACAATCTAGTGGTATGCAATCTTTGAGATGTGCTTTAAATTTGCATGTGCTTAGATCATTTGCATCAGGTTCTATTTAATGTGAAAAGCTGAAATGTATTTTTCTTTCTTTCTCTCTCTTTTTTTCTCCCTTTGGTGCCGGTTGTGGGGCTTGAACATCAGGGCCTCAGTGATGTCCCCAAATTTCTTTTGCTGAAGGCTAATATTCTGACACCTTAGCCACAGTTCCACTTGTATGTTCTGACTTTTTGTTTTGTAGTTCATTGGAGATAAGAGTCTCATGGACTTTCTTGCCTGGGATGGCTTCAATCTGCAATCCTCAGATCTCAGCCCCCTGAGAAGCTAGGATTACAGTAATGAGCTACTAGCACCTGGACTTTTGTTTTATAAAATGAATAGTTACACAAATGAATTTCACTGCTGCATTTCTTTGGACTTGAATATGGACTTTTAGCTTTTGCTTTATCACATGATGAAATTATATATCTTCCATTTCTTTTTTTTTAAGATTCACAGCCAGATTTTACCATGGAAGAATGAGGTGTTCAATCTTGCAAGAGAAGATGTAAGACCGTATGGTAGGATAGTTACACAGCATATCTACTATAGCCACTGAATTTCTTCATACTTAGCAAGCTGTGCTTCTGTACATTTTTAAGGTTTATTCTACTTTTAATATATTTTTATTATCTTTAAGTAGTTGTACATAGGATTTGTCACTCAACAAAGGCAATTTATGAGCATAAGGCATCTTAAACAATGCCACCCCTTTTAACATTCTCATCTAACCCTTCCTTCCCACCCCTTCCCTCACTTATAAAATATACATTGACTCTGGACTGAATTCTCTTCCTCACTTCTCTTCATTCATCTGAGTCAATAGGCCAAGGAAGGGTAAAGTACACTTTCCTGAAGATGTATTAGGGAACTTCTGATGTATATATATGCCATCCCCAAATTACAAACCTCATCCAGTAGATACTTTGTTTCTTACATGAAAATATTCCTGCCACAGGAAAGTTTGTACCACAGTTTCTCCAATTTCCCAATTTCTACTCATCTACTGTGTGACTGCATGCTATACTTCTTCAGCGGAAAGGTTGAAAGGACATGCACAATGGAAAGAACCATTTCCCAACGGCTCTGAAATGCTTAGGAAGTAAAAGGGAGCTCATCTAACTTAACAACTATTGGCAACTCACTGAAGTAGTTAATGACTATGTGTGAAAAGTGGTGCACATAGGAAATCCACGGAGAATTCCTTGTGAGTCACAAGGTAAACCAAAAGGAACAGTAAAACAGCAAGACAGTACTGTGCTATCATTCCTTCCAGAAGAAAAGAAAAATCAATTTACCCTGTTGGAATTAGTTATTGGCCTTTAATTAGTCTAAGCTTAAGCAATAAAACAGCATAAGATAGCCATTTACGATTTGAAATCCTGATTAGAAAGGATAACTTAGATGTGTGGTCCTGAAGATAGATATATTCAGCTGTATCAATCACTGCCAGAAAATTTTTCTAAATAGTTTACTTTCCCAAAGACGTGAATAATTTCCCATTCTGTTTATCTCTCAAAGCCAGGCTATGGAATTAAAAGAGCTTTTAAATTGAGAAATAAAACCAACAATGCTTTAAGAAGGTGGCAAATGCACAAACCTTCTAATATACCAGAGAGTTTCTTTTTGTTACTTTTTAAAAATATTTTTAAGTAGTTGTATAAAGGAGTTCAATTGAACACATCTGTTTACAAGTACTATGCATCTTGACAATGTCTCACCTCCAATCAATGTCCCAAATCTCTTCCAAACCCACCCTTCCCTTCAAGTTATCTAGTCACATTTTCACATATGTACATTGAATAGTATGACTATATTTGCCACCTTTTCTCTCTCCATTTGTCTGCCTCCCCTCATCTTCATCTCACCCTTTCCCAGCAACACATGCACCAAGTTCCTGGTACTCATTTTGTTAAACTATGAATTTGTTGTTCAAGGTAGTGACACTATTGCAATCCTCCACTGCTCATACCATACTTTAGTTGCTATGTTTATGTATGTATGTATATAACTCTATGTATTTTCATATATACATATATATGTGTGTGTGATTTAGATCTGACCAGAAGTTTCTTAAAATGGGAAAGTCATCAAACAATCTTTCAAAAAGCACCACAATGCTCTAATGTTCCTTAAGCTCACCTCATAGTAACTCCGAACAGCATTGCAAAATGCTTCATCAGCTATGATTTGGGTTTCCCCACTGAGGAAGGCCTGGAACCGTTCTTTCAGTAACTGCAATTGTTGTTTGTTAAGCTGTAATGAAAAAAGAAAAAATAATTTGATAACTGAATCAATACATATTGTAAGATCATTATTAAAAGTTACATTTGCTGTATATGTATTAGATTTGTATCCATAGTTGGCTGTACGACCAGGAAAAGTGAAAACTAAAATAGTCTACTGCTTACACTTATGGTTCAATATTTATAATTTTATTAGCACAAATTAATTGTACAATGAGATTTCACTGTGATATTTACAATTTTCATACAATATTCTTGAAACAAATTCACCCATGTACTGTTTCTTCCTTTTCATTTTTTTTAAAAAAAAAATCCAAGATGGGAACTCAACTTGGTACCTGATACTTTCACTCATTGGCTAGTGCTCTACCAATTAAGCCATGCCTCCAACCCCACGTGATTCTTTCTTAACTACCCTTTCACTTACCTCCTCTTTTTAAGCATTTCTTTTCATCCATTAACATAATATGGTTTTGTAATATTCACTCACTTTACCCTCTCCTTTCCACCTCCTTCCACTTACTGATTATTGCATTCCACATAAAGCCATATCATTTTTTTACACTGAGAAATTGCATATAAAGAAAAACATGAAATATTTGTATTTCTGAGTTTGGTAATCTCTTTTAATGTAACAATTTCCAGTTCCATTCATTTTCCTATAGTGATAAAATTCCATTCTTCATTATACTGAATAATGATATCCCATTATACGTAGACAGTACATTTGATTAATCCAGTCCTCAGGTGCTGATCACGTAAGCTGGTTTCATATCTCAGCTACTGTAAATAGTGTTGCTATTAGCAGGGGTATGTAGGTATCTCCCTTCTAGGCTGATTTACATTTCTTCAGATATATACTTAGGATCTTTTGGTAATTCAGTAGAATTACTGAATTAGTTTCATGAGGAAACACCAAACTGACTTCTATCGTTGCTAGCCTATTTACTTTCCCACCAACAATGTAAAAGGGATTCTTTCCCCCACATTCACACCAGTCTTTGTTGTTGTTTTCCTAATTTCAGAAATTCTGACTAAATTAAGAATATCAGTTCTGTTTGTATTTGCATTTTCTTTATGGCTAAGAATGTTGGAATTTTTATCTATGCATTTATTAGCCATTTGTGCTTTTATAAAGGGCTATCTGGTCAATTCATTTTCCCACTTATTACTTGGATACTTTGTTCTTTTGCTCTTCAACTTTTGACTTAAAAAAAGTATTCTCAATAGTAATCCTTTGATAAATAGTGTGTAAAGATTTTACCCCATTCTGTGCACTGTCTCTTGTTTCTGAAGACTGGTTCCCTAGATGTGCTAAAGCTTGTGAAAATTACTGTATTACTGAAATCAGTCTATAGATTCAGTATAATCCCCAAGAAAATCCCATGTCATTTTTCACTGAAATGAAAAAAAAATCAAACTAAAGATTTATTTGAAAGCATAAAGAGAGCCTGACTAGCCAAAGCAATCCTGGGGCTGGGGTTGGGGAGGAAGACCAATGCTAGAAGATACCATAATACCCAAAGCCAAGTTATACTATAAGCCATAGTAACAAAAACAGCATGGTACTGGCACAAAAATAGGCAGGCAGACCATATGGCTTGGGCCATATGGGAAGGAAAAACATATTGGAGAAAAGATAGCCTCTTTGATAAATGCTGTTGGAAAAACTGGATATCCTCATGGAGAAGATTGAAACTGGAGCCTTGTCTCTCACCTTGTATAAAAAATAAGCTTAAAAAAGATTTAAAAATATAACTTAAAAGTAAGACCTGAGACTTTGAAAGCATTATGGGAAAACATGGTGATATATGCATAGACTATTATTTTTAAACAGGATTCTTATTGTTCCAAATAGAAGAGCAAAAATTGACAAATGGGATGGTATCAAATTCAGAAGTCATGACTTGACTTTGAAACCTTTTGAAATTACTTCCTCACGTATTCCAACATCTTGATACAGGGGTTGGAGTCCAAATTTCTACTCAAGGCACACTTTCATCATTAGCATATCAACCTCTTTCAGAGAAAGAGAAGGGCCAAAATTTGACCAGAAATATAACTAATGTACAAAACTGTCAACTGCCCTGATTTAAATAAAAAGCAGAGAAAGGAAGAACTCTCCTAATGACTGGACAGGTTGGAACAAAAGGGAGAATGACAGAAGGAATGCCATTTTAAGATGCATCATGCTCATAACTGTTGAATTTAAACCCCTCTGTAAAACCAAAGGTAATTTTTAAAAAATTAAAAAAGACTGGCTAGGCAACACTTCAGTCACCAGATAATAAAACTACAATGATGTAAAGGACAGAAAGGACCTTGCAAAAGAAGCTTCTGGAAAGATTAACTGTTGAGTGAATAATCCAAAGTTTGGATTCCATGAACAATCATACATCAGTGCCTGGGCTGAGACACATGGAGCAATATAATGAGCCAAAGCCCAAGAGACTATAGAGAGGTAACAAGGGAGAAGTGAGTGTCTCACTAAGCAGCAGATTAATAACCAAACTTCCTCACCTTGCGTCCAGCTACCATGATTACTACAGAGGATTGGTTAAATGTGTCCTCAATCAGCCATAATCAAAATCACCTACTTAAATGTATAAGACTCAATCCAAACTGAAAGCAAAATCTTCTTACTAAAAACCTATCAAGAATTTCAAAACAGCAGGGACACTACATTAAATCCATGGTGGAGTTGTTTGGTACATGTGTACCGCTCATGCCCATAATGCTCTCTATCACTGGGGACACACACTTCACTAGGGCATTAAGCCATACAGAAGCTTTGTGATGATGCTTAACCAGAGCAAGAACAACATCATTTTGGAAATAATCATGAAAATGACATGGAACAATGCTTCCTTCTCATCTTCCTTCTTGTTCTGCAATCTACAGAGAGATATAATGCATATGGAAAAATGATAAGGATGGAATGATTAGAGGATTAGATAAACTAAACAAAACAAGTATTATTTAGCTTCAAAATCAAAAAGGTTTATGTAAAATCAGTTCAAATCTAGTTTTTTAAAAAAGGTTGATGGAAATGACTTTCACATATTAGAGATAACCATTTTTATCCAGGAGTCCAGCAAAAATAATTTATAAAGAAACTTATTGGTGGTAACAGACTGAAAAAGAAGTAGACTATTGTACCCAGGTGGTTAAGGAAAAAAAAAACTGTACAACAAATGCACACACACACACATTCACACACACACACACACACTCACACACACACAAAAACACACACAAATACAAACCTTCTTACTCTGAAAAATGAAGAAGAGCATTCTATTTCTTTTCTAAGGTCACTTCCTTCATTTTAGGAAAACCAAACTGAAATACAGCAACACCACCATTATATTGCAATAGCAATTTCTATAATATGAAGAAAATGAAAGCAGGGACCTTTTGTCAGTGTGTGCTAGCAAGACAGGTCAAGTTAAACTTTAGCTCCCTAGGTGAAGTTCACACCAGGGATCAGATGGAACTGGGTCAGTAATTGCTAGGAGAGAGGCAGCTGAAGGCATGGCAGGCCCGAAATCCTAGGAATCGCTAGGGAAGGATTCACTTTGTAAACCAAGTGTCCCCAGGAAATAATGGGAAAGAAGATGAATATAAGACTGACAGGAACTGGAGGGGACTTTAATGATCATTATTCCAAATCCCTCATTGAATAAATAAAAGATATATTGCTCAGAACCATGCATTTTTTCATTCAGTATTCTTCTTTCAAGTGCATTTTATTTAAAACTTCCTAAAAAATACTATCTTTGCAATTCCTAGCTCATCAGTACTTAAGTGGTTGTAGCAAACTAGATGTGAGTAAATCATTTTCTTGGAAGCTCCAACCAAATCTCTCACAAGTTCACAAGACATTCCAGAGACACCTATTTATCAAATTTCAACTTTTATAAATGAATAATTCTATAGATACATTTTTTTAAAAAGTGTCAAATATTACAGTCATCTACAGAGAGTCAACAAATTGCTACTTCATTAGTACAGAGAAAAGATTTGTAGTTTTTACATTAGTAAAGTAGAGAGAGAAAAAAAGAAATTAAAACTAAAACCGAATCAGGAGTAGTTGTGAGAAATCAGTTTCTTAAAACTTGTTTCCCATTCTCAAAGCAAACTATTACATTATCAACAGATAAACCAAGAAAGTGGATCAAAAAAATTGATCCTGAGATGATCAGAAATGTATAGAAAAACAATACAGCCTCGCAAAATAGTAGTAATTGATGGTCTCTTCAAGAAATAATAGTATAAATGGACAGATCTCAGGAAATATCAAATTGCACCATAATTATTCTGTATTAAATATATTAAAATTTTCAATATATAAAGTGGAAGCATAAAGGTACCAGAAATAATAGAGGAATTTCTTTAAACATCAGTATGAAAAAGACTTCTAAATATGACTAAAAAACCTACAAGTCCAGTAAAAGAAAGCAGTAGACTGGTTTTTCTTATAAACACAGATATAAAAGCCATCAAGAAGGGCTGGGAAGGTGGCTCAGTAGTAGAGTGCTTGCCTTGCATGCATGAGGCCCTGTGTTCGATTCCTCAGCACCACATTGGCAAAAAAAAAAAAAGCCGGAAGTGGAGCTGTGGTTCAAGTGATAGAGCACTAGCCTTGAGCTGAAGAGCTGAGGGATAGAACTCAGGCCCAGAGTTCAGGCCCCACGACCGACCAAAAAAAAAAAGCCATCAAGAAAAATAATAAAACTGCATCTTACAATATATAAAATGAATATACACCACAACCACGCAGGATTTGTCCTGGATAGACAAGGCTGGTTCAACTAAAAAATGAATTGTTATAATCTATCACATCAACAAACTAAGATAAGAAAAATCATGACTATATCTTAACATTACAAACATGAAGATATTCAGGAAACTTAGATGGAGAGAGTCAGATGGAGAGAGTCAGCAAAGGGTCATGTTATTTACAGCATCTTAACCATGGCATTGTCAAAAAAAATCTATTTTAAGGCAAGCTCTCAGAGTCCACCTGAGCCTAGCAAACATAAGTATACACACATCACTTACTATAAACATAAAATACAATAATACTTAATAAAGCCTATTTTAACCTCACAGTTATAAAAAGTTAAAATCCATTTCCTAGATCTTCAGAATACTATTGAACTATTTGTACATAGGAATTCAGGTATCAGAACACAAGGATTGGTTTATTCAGGAGTCTTCTCATTTCCTGAGTAAATTTTCTGTTGCTTTCAATATGTTAGGGGTACACTTAGATTACCAATAAAATATGCATGGTATATAAAGCTAAGTCCTTTAGCAGTTGAGCCCTTTGAAAGCTGAAAGATTAAGAAAATGAAATCCAATAGTGAGGTCCCTCTTAAATGCACCAGTACAATTCTCATTCTCCTCAGACAGTGTGGGAGGACCACTTCCCACATTGTAAGCACTCCCTGTCTATTAATTGAACCTCAAAACCAATTAACTCTTCTTGGCAGTCACATCAACTGACTCATCTCATGCTTATAATCAACAAAAACTTCTAAAACATTCTGAAGTGTTCTTTATTAAGCCATGTTTCATCTTGCTAACTTCATTTGGCCCACTGTTCCAGTTGATTCTTTTAATATTCGGATTCCTTTACCCATGTCTACATTGTTTTGTCAATTTGATTTATCTACTAATGCAATAAAGTGCTGTCCCTATGGACAAGTCATAAATCCAAGCCATCATAAAAAATATTTACCAGCCCAGGTTTAAGAGCTCTATTTGGTACAATGTGCACTCCTTCTACCAGAAAGAAGAAATCAATTGATATTTTTAGGGAAGTTATTTTTAAAATTATTATTTAACCTGCTTCAATTTTCCCCATATTTTATCTTCAAACTACTCTATGTACCAATGATAAACTATTTTTCAAATATAAATAAAAAATTGACCAGCAAAATTTATCTAATGAAGTTTGTGTGTGTGTGAGAGAGAGAGACAGAGACAAAGACAGAGTTCTAAGCCATGAACTCAGGATCTGGATGCTTCCTTGAGTATATTTCTCTTTTGTTGTTTTTGCTTTTTGGGATTTTTCTTTTCTTTTTTTTTCTTCTTTTTTTTGGCTAAAAGCTAATGCTCTAGCCACAGCTCCACTTCTGGTTTTGTTTTTTTTTTTTTTTGTTGTTGTTGTTTTTTGCTGTTTAACTGGAGATAAGAGTTTCACAGGCTTTCCTATCTGGGCTAAATGAACAGAGCTCAGCTTCCTGAGTTGTCTCTAATAAAAACTTTAAAAGAACATATATACGAGGACAAACTAGAAGATACATATTTTGCAAATAGGTTACTATATCCAAGAATCTAGACTTAAAAATACTTCAAATATAATAATACGCCAAATTTTTTTTTAAATTTTATTTTATTTTATTTGAGAACATACTGTACAGAGGGGTTACAATTACATGGGCAGGATAATGCATACATTTCTTACCAAGCATTGCAGCCTCCTCCTTTGTTTACCCTTCACCTCCCTTCCCAGCCTCCCCCCTCCCTCCCACCCAATCATACCCCCCCACCCGCCCCCCTCCACCGACATTGTAAACTGGTTTTGACATGACATTTTGTACTTCTCATTGTTGCAACAGGTCCACCTGAATCCTTAAACGACTTGTTTGTCCCCATCTCCTCCACATGTTATACTGACATCAAATATAGTGAAAGCGAGGGTTACACTGTGGGGGAGGGACATACAAAGCAACAAAGAAATAATCTTATAAATGCGTTAGAAACACATGCATGAAAGAAACAAAAACATTAAAATACATATTTGAGGTTTCGTTTTCCTAACATCACATTATCTGACTTTTTCCGCTTGACTCATACCTATACTAGATATTGCAAATAAGGGAAACCATGGGACCTATGTTTCTTTGGGCCTGGCTTACTTCACTTAATATAACTTTTTCCAAGCCTTTCCATTTCCTAACAAATGGGGAAATGTCATTCTTTCTGATGGAGGCATAGAATTCCATTGTGTATATATACCACATCTTCTTGGTCCATTCATCTACTGAGGGGCATCTGGGTTGGTTCCATGTCTTAGCTATGGTAAATAATGCTGCAATAAACATAGTTGTGCTGGTAGCTTTAGTGTGGCCTTGTTTGTGATCATTTGGGTAAATGCCCAAAAGTGGGATTGCTGGGTCATTGGGGAGCTCTATGTGGAGTCTTTTGAGGAACCTCCATACTGCTTTCCAAAGTGGTTGAACAAGTTTACATTCCCACCAACAATGAAGTAAGGTTCCTTTCTGTCCACATCCCCTCCAGCATCTGTTGTTGTTAGAGTTCTTGATTTTTGCTGTTCTAACTGGAGTGAGGTGATATCTCAATGTTGTTTTGATTTGCATTTCTTTTATGGCTAGGGATGTTGAACATTTCTTCATGTGTCTATTGGCCATCCTTCTTTCTTCTTCAGAGAAGCTTCTCTTTAAGTCTTTCGCCCACTTACTTATTGGGCAGTTGTTTCTTTGAGGATTTGTTGTTGGGTGGTTTAATTTTTTGAGTTCCAAGTATATTTTAGATATGAGACCCTTGTCTGTTGTATGGCTAGTAAAGATCTTCTCCCAATCCGTGGGCTTTCTATTGATCTTGCTAGCTATGTCATTTGCCCTGCAGAAGCTCTGCAACCTTATGCAATCCCATTTGTCCAGGCTTTCTTTGATTTGTTGTGTTTCCGGGTCTCTATTCAGAAAATTTCGGCCTGAGCCAAGGAGACCCAGGGTTTCTCCTATTCCATCCTGTAATGTTTTCAGAGTGTCTGCTTTGAGTTCAAGGTCTTTGATCCATTTGGAGTTGATTCTGGTGCAGGGTGATATATAAGGATCTAGCTTTAGTTTTCTACATGTAGTTAACCAGTTTTGCCAGCACCATTTACTGAAGAGGCTGTCTGTCTTCCATTCTATTGTTTTAGCTCCCTTATCGAAGATTAGATGGCTATAGGTCTGTAGGTTCATTTCTGGGTTTTCAATTCTATTCCATTGGTCCTGAGGTCTGTTCTTATGCCAATACCAAGCTGTTTTGATTACTATGGCTTTATAGTAGAGTTTGAAATTTGGTATTGATATTCCTCCAGCAGTGTTCTTTCCGTTGAGGAGCGTTTTTGCTATTCGGGGTTTTTATTGTTCCATATGAATTTTTGGATTGCCTCTTCTATTTCCTTGAAGAATGAGGGTGGAATTTTGATAGGTATTGCGTTCAATTTGTAGACAGCCTTGGGAAGTATTGCCATTTTCACGATGTTAATCTTTCCAATCCAGGAGCATGGGAGGTTTTGCCATTTTTTAAGTTCTGTGTTGATTTCCTTTTTCAAGATTTTAAAGTTTTCATCATAGAGGTCCTTCACTTCTTTAGTTAATTCTGAGGTATTTTATTTTTTGTGGGGCTATTAGAAATGGAGTTGCTTTCCTAATTTCAGCCACACTTTTCTCATTGTTGGCATACAGAAAAGCCATTGATTTTTGGGGGTTAATTTTATAACCTGCTACTTTGCCAAAGTTTTGAATCAGCTTGAGTAATTTGGGAGTGGAGTCTATGGGATTCTTTAAATACAAGATCATGTCATCTGCAAAGAGGGAGAGTTTTATTTCTTCTTTCCCTATTTGGATCCCCTTTATGTCTGCATCTTGTCTTATTGCTGTAGCTAGGCATTCTAATACTGGATTGAAGAGGAGTGGAGAGAGTGGGCATCCTTGTCTTGTTCCTGAGTTAAGAGGAAATGGCTTTAGTTTTTCACCATTGAGTATAATGCTGGCTGTAGGTTTGTCATATACAGACTTTATTGTATTGAGGAATGTTCCATGGATTCCTAATTTTTCCAAAACCTTCATCATAAAGGGGTGTTGGATCTTGTCGAATGCTTTTTCTGCGTCTATTGAGATAACCATGTGGTTCTTATTCTTGCTCCTGTTGATGTGATAATATTAATTGATTTGCATATATTGAACCAGCTTTGCATCCCTGAAATGAATCCTGTTTGATCGTGGTGTATGATTTTTTGGATGAATTGTTGAAGTCGGTTGGCCAAAATTTTGTTGAGAAGTTTTGCATCAATGTTCATCAAAGAAATGGGTCTATAGTTCTCTTTCTTTGATGAGTCCCTGCCTGGTTTTGGGATGAGGGTTATGATGGCTTCATAGAATGTGTTCGGTAGTGAGCTTTCTCTTTCAATTTCATTGAAGAGTTGGAGGAGTATTGGTGTGAGCTCTGCTTTGAAGGCCTTATAAAATTCCGCTGTGAAACCATCTGGTCCTGGACTTTTCTTAGCTGGGAGGTCTCTTATTGCTGTTTCTATTTCAATGCTTGATATGGGCCTGTTAAGATAGTTTGCCTCATCTTGGTTTAGTTTTGGCATGTCAATATTTGCTAGGAAGAGGTCCATTTCTGTCAAGTTCTCGAACTTATTAGCATAAAGTTTTGAGAAGTATTCCCTTATAATGTTCTGAATCTTGGTTGTTTCCGTGGTGATGTTTCCATTCTCATCTCTGAGTTTATTAATTTGGGTGTGTTCTCTTCTTTTTCTGATAAGATTTGCTAAGGGTCTGTCAATTTTGTTAAGTTTTTCGAAGAACCAACTCTTTGTTTTGTTGATTCTTTCTATAGTTTTTTTGGATTCCAATTCTTTTAATTCTGATTTAATTTTGATTATTTCTTTCCGTCTACTGGATTGGGGTTTATGTTGCTGCTCTTTTTCAAGGAGGTTTAGATGTGTCATTAAATTGTTAGTTTCAGATCTCTCCAATTTGTTGACGTAGGAACTCAGAGCTATAAACTTGCCTCTGAGTACTGCCTTTGCTGTGTCCCAGAGGAGCTGGTATTTTGTGTGTTCATTTTTGTTGAATAGCATGAACATTTGAATTTCCTTTCTAATCTCTTCCATGACCCACTCATGATTCAGCAGTGTGTTGTTCAGCCTCCATGTGATACCGGACTTTCTTTGGTGGCTTTTGGTGTTGAGTTCTAACTTTATTCCCTTGTGGTCAGACAGAATGCAAGGTATAACTTCAATGTTTCTGAATTTAGACAAGTTTGCTTTGTGGCCTAAAATGTGGTCTATTTTAGAAAACGTTCCATGTGCTGCTGAGAAAAACGTGTATTCTGATGCTGCTAGGTGAAATGTTCGGTAGGTGTCTGTTAAGTCTAGTTGATCTATGCAGCTGTTTAGATCTGCGGTTTCTCTGTTGAGTTTTTGCCGAGTTGATCTATCTAGTGGGGAGAGTGGTGTGTTAAAATCCCCAACAATTAATGTCTTTAGATCTATATGGGATTTGAGGGAAAGTAGTGTTTCTTTGATAAATTTGGGTGCTCCATTGTTTGGCGAATAGATATTTAGAATTGTAATATCCTCCTGAAGGAGAGATCCTTTAATTAGTATGTAGCGACCTTCTTTATCTCTTCTCATGAATTTTAATTTGAAGTCTATTTTATCTGATATTAGGATTGCAACTCCCGCCTGTTTATGGGGGCCGTTTGCTTGGTAGATTTTGTTCCAGCCTTTAACATTGAAAATGTGTTTGTTTTTACGGGCAAGATGTGACTCCTGCAGGCAGCAGATAGAAGGGTCTTGTTTTTTAATCCAACTAGACAGTCTATGTCGCTTAATTGGAGAGTTCAGTCCGTTAACATTAAGAGATAGGACTGAGAGGTATTTGGGAGTTCCTGCCATGTTATCTACCTTCTTGGGGGCTGCGAAAACTGGGTTCTTCCTATGGTTCTTGGATTCTCGGTTTGGGTGCAGTTTCTTGGCCTTTATTGCGGTCTTGTTGGTTTTCTTTTTTTTTTTTTTTTTTTTAAATTTTATTTTATTTTATTTGAGAACATACTGTACAGAGGGGTTACAATTACATGGGCAGGATAATGCATACATTTCTTACCAAGCATTGCAGCCTCCTCCTTTGTTTACCCTTCACCTCCCTTCCCAGCCTCCCCCCTCCCTCCCACCCATTCATACCCCCCCCCCCCCCACCGACATTGTAAAGCTGGTTTTGACATGACATTTTGTACTTTTCATTGTTGCAACAGGTCCACCTGAATCCTTAAATGACTTGTTTGTCCAAATCTCCTCCACATGTTATACTGACATCAAATATAGTGAAAGAGGGGGTTACACTGTGGGGGAGGGACATACAAAGCAACAAAGAAATAATCTTATAAATGCGTTAGAAACACATGCATGAAAGAAACAAAAACATTAAAATACGTATTTGAGGTTTCGTTTTCCTAACATCACATTCTCTGACTTTTTCCGCTTGACTCATACCTATACTAGATATTGCAAATAAGGGAAACCATGGGACCTATGTTTCTTTGGGCCTGGCTTACTTCACTTAATATAATTTTTTCCAAGCCTTTCCATTTCCTAACAAATGGGGAAATGTCATTCTTTCTGATGGAGGCATAGAATTCCATTGTGTATATATACCACATCTTCTTGATCCATTCATCTACTGAGGGGCATCTGGGTTGGTTCCATATCTTAGCTATGGTAAATAATGCTGCAATAAACATAGTTGTGCTGGTAGCTTTAGTGTGGCCTTGTTTGTGATCATTTGGGTAAATGCCCAAAAGTGGGATTGCTGGGTCATTGGGGAGCTCTATGTGGAGTCTTTTGAGGAACCTCCATACTGCTTTCCAAAGTGGTTGAACAAGTTTACATTCCCACCAACAATGAAGTAAGGTTCCTTTCTGTCCACATCCCCTCCAGCATCTGTTGTTGTTAGAGTTCTTGATTTTTGCTGTTCTAACTGGAGTGAGGTGATATCTCAATGTTGTTTTGATTTGCATTTCTTTTATGGCTAGGGATGTTGAACATTTCTTCATGTGTCTATTGGCCATCCTTCTTTCTTCTTCAGAGAAGCTTCTCTTTAAGTCTTTCGCCCACTTACTTATTGGGCAGTTGTTTCTTTGAGGATTTGTTGTTGGGTGGTTTAATTTTTTGAGTTCCAAGTATATTTTAGATATGAGACCCTTGTCCGTTGTATGGCTAGTAAAGATCTTCTCCCAGTCCGTGGGCTTTCTATTGATCTTGCTAGCTATGTCATTTGCCCTGCAGAAGCTCTGCAACCTTATACAATCCCATTTGTCCAGCCTTTCTTTGATTTGTTGTGTTTCCGGGTCTCTATTCAGAAAATTTCGGCCGGAGCCAAGGAGACCCAGGGTTTCTCCTATTCCATCCTGTAATGTTTTCAGAGTGTCTGCTTTGAGTTCAAGGTCTTTGATCCATTTGGAGTTGATTCTGGTGCAGGGTGATATATAAGGATCTAGCTTTAGTTTTCTACATGTAGTTAACCAGTTTTGCCAGCACCATTTACTGAAGAGGCTGTCTGTCTTCCATTCTATTGTTTTAGCTCCCTTATCGAAGATTAGATGGCTATAGGTCTGTAGGTTCATTTCTGGGTTTTCAATTCTATTCCATTGGTCCTGAGGTCTGTTCTTATGCCAATACCAAGCTGTTTTGATTACTATGGCTTTATAGTAGAGTTTGAAATTTGGTATTGATATTCCTCCAGCAGTGTTCTTTCCATTGAGGAGCGTTTTTGCTATTCGGGGTCTTTTATTGTTCCATATGAATTTTTGGATTGCCTCTTCTATTTCCTTGAAGAATGAGGGTGGAATTTTGATAGGTATTGCGTTGAATTTGTAGATAGCCTTGGGAAGTATTGCCATTTTCACGATGTTAATCTTTCCAATCCAGGAGCATGGGAGGTTTTGCCATTTTTTAAGTTCTGTGTTGATTTCCTTTTTCAAGATTTTAAAGTTTTCATCATAGAGGTCCTTCACTTCCTTAGTTAAGTTAATTCCTAGGTATTTTATTTTTTGTGGGGCTATTACAAATGGAGTTGCTTTCCTAATTTCAGCCACACTTTTCTCATTGTTGGCATACAGAAAAGCCATTGATTTTTGGGGGTTAATTTTATAACCTGCTACTTTGCCAAAGTTTTGAATCAGCTTGAGTAATTTGGGAATGGAGTCTATGGGATTCTTTAAATACAAGATCATGTCATCTGCAAAGAGGGAGAGTTTTATTTCTTCTTTCCCAATTTGGATCCCCTTTATGTCTGCATCTTGTCTTATTGCTGTAGCTAGGCATTCTAATACTAGATTGAAGAGAAGTGGAGAGAGTGGGCATCCTTGTCTTGTTCCTGAGTTAAGAGGAAATGGCTTTAGTTTTTCACCATTGAGTATAATGCTGGCTGTAGGTTTGTCATATACAGCCTTTATTGTATTGAGGAATGTTCCATGGATTCCTAATTTTTCCAAAACCTTCATCATAAAGGGGTGTTGGATCTTGTCGAATGCTTTTTCTGCGTCTATTGAGATAACCATGTGGTTCTTATTCTTGCTCCTGTTGATGTGATGAATAATATTAATTGATTTGCGTATATTGAACCAGCTTTGCATCCCTGAAATGAATCCTGTTTGATCGTGGTGTATGATTTTTTGGATGAATTGTTGAAGTCGGTTGGCCAAAATTTTGTTGAGAAGTTTTGCATCAATGTTCATCAAAGAAATGGGTCTATAGTTTTCTTTCTTTGATGAGTCCCTGCCTGGTTTTGGGATGAGGGTTATGATGGCTTCATAGAATGTGTTCGGTAGTGAGCTTTCTCTTTCAATTTCATTGAAGAGTTGGAGGAGAATTGGTGTGAGCTCTGCTTTGAAGGCCTTGTAAAATTCCGCTGTAAAACCATCTGGTCCTGGACTTTTCTTAGCTGGGAGGTCTCTTATTGCTGTTTCTATTTCAGTGCTTGATATGGGCCTGTTAAGATAGTTTACCTCATCTTGGTTTAGTTTTGGCATGTCAATATTTGCTAGGAAGAGGTCCATTTCTGTCAAGTTCTCAAACTTATTAGCATAAAGTTTTGAGAAGTATTCCCTTATAATGTTCTGAATCTTGCTTGTTTCCGTGGTGATGTTTCCATTCTCATCTCTGAGTTTATTAATTTGGGTGTGTTCTCTTCTTTTTCTGATAAGATTTGCTAAGGGTCTGTCAATTTTGTTAAGTTTTTCGAAGAACCAACTCTTTGTTTTGTTGATTCTTTCTATAGTTTTTTTGGATTCTAATTCATTTAATTCTGATTTAATTTTGATTATTTCTTTCCGTCTACTGGATTGGGGTTTATCTTGCTGCTCTTTTTCAAGGAGGTTTAGATGTGTCATTAAATTGTTGGTTTCAGATCTCTCCAATTTGTTGATGTAGGAGCTCAGAGCTATAAACTTGCCTCTGAGTACTGCCTTTGCTGTGTCCCAGAGGAGCTGGTATTTTGTGTGTTCATTTTTGTTGAATAGCATGAACATTTGAATTTCTTTTCTAATCTCTTCCATGACCCACTCATGATTCAGCAGTGTGTTGTTCAGCCTCCATGTGATACCGGACTTTCTTTGGTGGCTTTTGGTGTTGAGTTCTAATTTTATTCCCTTGTGGTCAGAGAGAATGCAAGGTATAACTTCAATGTTTCTGAATTTAGACAAGTTTGCTTTGTGGCCTAAAATGTGGTCTATTTTAGAAAACGTTCCATGTGCTGCTGAGAAAAACGTGTATTCTGATGCTGCTGGGTGAAATGTTCGGTAAATGTCTGTTAAGTCTAGTTGATCTATGCAGCTGTTTAGATCTGCGGTTTCTCTGTTGAGTTTTTGCCGAGTTGATCTATCTAGTGGGGAGAGTGGTGTGTTAAAATCCCCAACAATTAATGTCTTTGGATCTATATGGGATTTGAGGGAAAGTAGTGTTTCTTTGATAAATTTGGGTGCTCCATTGTTTGGCGAATAGATATTTAGAATTGTAATATCCTCCTGAAGGAGAGATCCTTTAATTAGTATGTAGCGACCTTCTTTATCTCTTTTCACGAATTTTAATTTGAAGTCTATTTTATCTGATATTAGGATTGCAACTCCCGCCTGTTTATGCGGTCCGTTTGCTTGGTAGATTTTGTTCCAGCCTTTAACATTGAAAATGTGTTTGTTTTTACGGGCAAGATGTGACTCCTGCAGGCAGCAGATAGAAGGGTCTTGTTTTTTAATCCAACTAGACAGTCTATGTCGCTTAATTGGAGAGTTCAGTCCGTTAACATTAAGAGATAGGACTGAGAGGTATTTGGGAGTTCCTGCCATGTTATCTACCTTCTTGGGGGCTGCGAAAACTGGGTTCTTCCTATGGTTCTTGGATTCTCAGTTTGGGTGCAGTTTCTTGGCCTTTATTGCGGTCTTGTTGGTTTTCTATGTGTAGGACATCTTTAAGAATCTTTTGTAGGGCTGGTTTGGTGGAGATGTATTGTTTCAATTTTTCTTTGCTATGGAAGGTTTTTATTTGGCCTTCAGTTATGAAGGAGAGTTTAGCTGGGTACAGTATTCTTGGTTGATAGTTGTTTGTTTTTAGGGCATGGCATACATCATTCCAGGCTCTTCTTGCTTTGATTGTCTCTGCTGAGAAATCTGAGGTGATTCTAATTGGTTTCCCTTTATAAGTGATTACCCTTTTCTCTCTGACAGCTTTAAGGATCTTTTCCTTGTTCTGAGTTGATCCTGTGTGGATTATAATGTGACGGTGGGATGTCCTATTCTGGTCTGGTCTATTTGGGGTTCTAAAGGCTTCTTGTATCTGGACAGGCCTATCTTTTTGCATGTTTGGGAAGTTCTCTGCTAGGATCCTGTTAAACAGATTTCCTAGACCATTAACTTCTGTTTCTAGGTGCTCCTCTACACCCATTATCCTTAGATTAGGCCTTCTGATGGTGTCTTCCAGGTGTTGGATAGATCTATCATACTTCTTGGACTTGTCTTGGATGGTTGTATGTTCTTTCTCTATAATATCTAGGCTGTCTTCAATCCCTGAGATTCAATCTTCTGCATGGTCTAACCTGCTGTCAAGACTCTCTACTTTGTTTTTTATCTCTTTTCCTTCTAGTTGGTCAGCTTTGATGGCTTCAAGTTCTTTGTTGAAGCTCTGTTTTAGGTCTTGTATGAATTTCTTTACTTCCTTAATTTGGTGTTCAGTGTTTGTCCTCAAATCACTTAGTTGATTGGTTATGGTTTCTTTGGGCTCCCATTCCTTCTGTTGGGTTCCATTCAGCATTCCCTTTGTGGTCTCCCTGACTTCCTTCAGCTCTTTGTTAATGGATTCCATGAATGCCTTTAGTGATTTTTGTGTGTTCTCTACCTGGTCTCTCAATTCCTGTATTACTCTTTGATTAGCTTCCTCCCGTTCGTGGGATTCCTGCAGATCTCTTTGAGTGTTCTCAGCCTGCTCACGCCATTCCTCTCTTTCTCTTTGAGTATTCTCAAGTTGTTCACGCAAATCCTGTATCAGTTTTTGAGTAGCTTCCTCACGCTTATGATATTCCTGTATAAACTTCTGGGATGCCTCCTCTCTCTCCCTATCACGCTCATACAGAGTCCTTTGTACGTTGTCAAACTTTTCATTTATCATGTTTGCCAGCAGTGTTTGTAGAGCTGTTTGGGAACTCTCCTCTGGATTATTCATTATCTGTTCTAACTCCTGATTATCAGGATTGGGAATTGAGATACCCGAATTTGCCATTTTTCTTGTGTTTTTCCGGCTTACTCTGCCCATTTGAGATGAAGATAGCACCAGTTTTGTGCTAGAACACTATCTTAAGGCAACCATCAACCAAAGTTTGCATTTGTACAGTCAATAGTCTACAGATACAATCTAGTTCAACAGATACATCTATTCGACATCAAACACCTTTATGTTAAAGGACTTCGAACCGCAGAGAAGAATTTGGAAAACCAGAAATTATTAGGGTTAGGGAGAGATGTGGGTAAAAAATAGGAATAGATTGGTGTGGGGAGGCACAGGGAGCGTTAACTATGTCCTAATCACAATGCAGGAAATAGGTTGGGTAGGATGTAAGTAGAGAGAGAGAGAAAAAGAAGAAAGGGAAAGGGGAATGAAAAGAGACCAGAAAATAAAATAGAAACGTAAAAATTAATGTTATTTTAGAGATTAAAAGACCATCTATTTATAGAGGAATATGAATATGTTGAGAGAAAGGGAGGGACATAGAGGAGATGAGAAAAACTTTAAAAAAATGCTTAAAATATTATATAGGTATAAAGATGTAGTACTGCTATTAATGAATTTAAGTCTCAGAGGTTTTGAATTGAGTAATAAGTTTGTGGATTAAGTGTGTACACAATGGGGGATAGGGTCTACTGGTTAACTACGGGTTTATCTGAGGATGTGCAGGACAAGAGTTAAGTCACATAAAGATGAACAAAGAGGAAAAGATGGAAAGGATAGGAAAGTGAGAAGAAAAGATCAGAAGTTCAGTAGAGCTAGAAAAAAAAACAAAAAGATAATTAAGAATGAAAGAAAAAGAGAAAGAAGACAAGAAAAGAAAAGAAAACACACATTCACGTATTCCTAAAATAAAAATTATAAGAGGAGAAAAAAAAAAAAGTTAATGGAAAACAATTATTTTTTCAGAAGAGGCAAAAATTAAAGATTAATAAAAGTTTTAGAAAAGCAAAAAAAAATTTTATATATATATAAGGTAACAAAAAAATGAAAAAAAAAACAAAACAAGAAAAAGAAAAAAAAGAAAAGAAGAAGAAGAAAAAAAAAGTTCTTTGATTTTTTTTTTTTTTTTTTTTTTTTTGGGAGGGGTGGGAAGAGTCCTGTATCTCCCTTTTGTCTGTAATCAGAGTCTGGTTGGAGTCTCTGGTCAGCTTGAGGTCCTGTGGCTTGATTGGTTTCTTAAGTCAGTTTATTGGAACAGGCAGAAAAATGCTCTGCTTTACCCAAGATTTTGAGATCCCCCTCCCAGGTTAGTTTACTGGGAGGGTGATCTGCTTTGAGAATCACAAAAGAGGGTGATGCAGTGATGAGGCTAGGTTCTGGGTAGAGTTGAGGCCTTTCAACAAACAGTAGCTTTTCCCTAGGGCTATTTTGTGAAAAAAAAACTCACAGCACCCAGCCTGGAGCCATTCTCAGGGTTTGTGTTTTTCAATTGATTGTGGTGGCTGCTAGAGGGAGGGGCAGCCTCTGGCTCTGGTTACCCGGTGAGGAGAGCCACTCCAATGGCTGGCGCCTGAGCTGGGTGACTTTTCCCTGGATGGAACTGAGTCTGTGAGGTCACTTCGCCGTTAAGTTCTTGTGACCTGCTAAATGACTAGTTTTATTCCAAGGCCTGAGCTGGAGCTATCCGCTCCTCCGAGCTTTGTTGGTATCCAAGATGGAGATCACCGGTGCTGGGTGGGGGGAGGGGTGGCCTTCCCTCCTCTGCTCCCTGGGAAGGAGTGAGGAAGTCGGGCTTCTACTCACGCCGAGTCTTGGATCCTGGGTCGTCTCTGGTCTGCAAAGTGCAGGATGAAGTTGTCCGCTCCTTGTCGGTTCTTGCTGGTGTTGAGTAGAATCCGCTCGTCTGCTGCGTCTGGCTCCTTCGTCCTGGACTGTGTCTCAGGTATGGCCCCCGCGGCGGCGCCGCGACCCTGCCGCCACAGCAGCAGCTGCTGGCAGGCGCTCAGATGTGTCTGCTTGCCTTCCCCTCTCTTGACTAACGCTCTGTCCTGTGATGGCACACTTGGTGTGATTCTCTGGCTTGGGACTGTTCACTGGAACTCTGAAACTGTTTTCTATGCAAGAGCTTGTTCAGATTCCAGCTTCTCCTCCGCCATCTTCCTCACATTAATACGCCAAATTTTACAGATACAGTCCTGCTGTGGTATCCACGATGGCTGCAAACAAGATTCCACCGTAGATATTTCATATTTCTTGGATATTTTTTTCTTTCACATTCAAAATTAGAATCTAGCCTTTTCATTCTTAAATCATGGATCCACAAAAGACATATGCCAGGGTTTTTACTACATGGGAGACTGGCAAATATGCTACAAAGGAAGCCAGCAACCACTGCTGTGTGAAGCCAGCCCTGACTTGTCACCTCATGAGGCTTTGCACTCACAGTAGTGACTGTGAGACATCATGGTGAGCAAAGATGATCACCAATTCCACAACAAAGCAGCAGGTGAGTAGGGGACACCATAGCTTCAAGACTGGAAGCTGGGTGTTCATTTTTCTTCTAAACCTCAAAAGTAGAAAGGCCACAACTTTTCTAGGAGGTAAAAATGCCTTATTCTGGATACATACGTTTGTAAACTGGCACAAATGCACAACTTTAAGCCCTGCTAACAGGTTAAAAGTTATCACCAGAGAAAAGCTAAAGGACATGTGCTTAAAACATTTCTTGCATTCTCAAAACAAACTTTTATTGCTCTTCTTATCAATACTCTGTCCAAAAATATATGCATCAAACTACTGGAGAATATTAGCCACACTTTCCACATGCCTGAAACAACTGTATAAAAAAACAGAACCTCCCCCCCATAAATCCCATGTGTCTGAAAAAGGTGTATGAGAAAGTACTAGGATCTTCAACCACCCCTCTTGCATGAGAAACCCTGTGAGAGGCATACATATTACTGGTGTCATGTTTAAGTAACTATTCTAGTCCCCTTCCAAAAACCATAGTCACAAATTGAGCATTTAGGATTTCACATTTTCATACTGAGGATGCTCAACCTATAAAGTCTATGCAAACACCCCAAAATCCAATAAAGAGTCTGAGATTTGAAATATCTCTGACCTCATGACTATTGATCATATCCCAGTCAAGAAAAGGGATATGCAAGCTGTATTTGTTTGGGACAGTAACGATATGCCCATCTAAGACTGCAAATACCACATGCATCTGACCATACAATCAAGTGGCTCATTAAGGGTAATGAGAGCTAAGCAAAGGAATGAGTGATTTTCAGGAAACCAGACTTGCTAAAGCACTCGTTTTGACTTTTGCTCTTTCTTCTTTTCCTGCTGATTGGTATCTGCTGTGACAACTGAAACAGCTGTCCTCACCCATGAAGATGGTGAGACACGAGCTCAAGACCACATACTATGAAGCAGAAGTGAAACTCAGACCGCCAATGACCACCTTTCTTCCTATAGGAAAGAAGTTAGCTCCACAGTCCACACCACTTCTATAGAGCTTTATTGGTAATATGGAGTAAAGTGTAACATGTTACTAAATCCTTACCAATAAATAGCCCAAGAAGCCAAGTGCTGATGGCTCATGCCTAGCTACTCAGGAGGCTGAGATCTGAGGCCAGCCTGGGTAGGGAAGAGCTGTAGCTCAAGTGGTAAAGCTCTAGCTTTGGATGCCAAAGCTCTAGCCTAGGACAGGCACTACACACACACACACACACACACACACACACACACACACACACAGCCTAAGAAAGTACCCAACCAGAGGGAAAATCACACACACACACACACACACACACACACACACACACACACACACACACCACACACAGAGCCTAAGAAAGTACCCAACCAGAGGAAAAATGCCAGCATAGTACCTCCTCATAAAGATGATGTTAATAGATTCTAAACACAATAGTCTTTCCACATGATCTGTCACATGAAACACTCCCTAATGAATGAACAGGCCACTGTGGGCAGTGAATAGCTGAATCTAAGTGTCTGATCTAGACTAAAAGTAACTTTATTTAGGCAGATTGAAACCCGCTATCCTACAATATTGAGAAGATTGAAAAACCCTAACTGTGGCTGGAATCTGTGATCTAGCTATATTTAGGAAAAGGCGAGCCTGTGTGTATATGTGTATACTACACACACATACACATACACATATATACATGCATACATACATATATATACACATATATGCATATATACATACATACCTACATACATACACACACAGCCTGGATACATACATATATATAAAATCTATAAAGGAAGGGAAATTCTAGAGCTAAATCCTCCAGGGATGTGAGGGTTAAAGAATGTTAACCTAGAGTTTTCCACTGTCAGAGTAGATATTTTTATACACCCACCTTCCCACAAATGATATGGCCTAGAAAGATCAGAATGAGACACTGATTCATAAAACCAGTGGGATAAGGGACCCTAATCTAAGTCTCCGAAATCCAAGTCCATGGTTCTTACTATATTGCACTGTATTCCTCCAATTTCACTGATAGTTCTCATTTGATTCTATGTTTTCATTCAGCTGCATCTTTAAAAAGAAAATCAAGTTAAGCACCGAGGAGTTATTCAACAGGGCTCTCTTGTGTCCCTAAACAGGATAGTAAAGAGATAAGAGAGAAAACTGACAAGACTTGCTGGTCATTATCTTCCAAACATTTGTTGTAGGATTCTCTTGTTCATTGAGAGCATCCATTTTCCTCATCACTCTGAGAATAAAAAGGATCACGAAAAGAGCCTTTATTTGACCCACCAAGAATATGAAGCTCATCAAGAGCAAATGCAAACTAATTACCATCAGTAGCCACTTGAGCAATCTCTGCTGTAATTAGCAGTTCAAAGATAACAGAGGAAAGGAAGAGAAATTTCTTTAGACATTCTGAGTTCTGTCTACAATGAGATCACATCCACTTCTCAGTCAGCCACTGCTTAAAAGTCTGACAAAGGCCGAGAGGCAATACAAACAAGCCTACTTGGGTATTTTCCATGAAAAATGCAGAAAATGGAAAGAACACACTTGGTTGTGCTACTTTACCGTCCTGAAAAGTAGAACGCTTCTATTAGGAACCATCAGGCAAACTTACTAGCCAATGCTTTCCTAAATATAGAATAAATTGCATCCAGATAGATACATGATAATTACACTTTTAAAAAATTATTGATGTACAGAGGGGTTATAGTTATATAAGTCAGGTAGTAAGTACATTTCTTTTTGAACAGTGTTACTCCCTCCCTCATTTCCCCCTTAGTTTTTTCCCTCCTTACACCCCTCCAAGTTGTATAGTTAATTTCCAACATAGTGACTAGTGAGTATCACTGTTGAATTAGTCCACCCTTTGTCCCATCATATCACTACTCTTTTAAAGCAATATCATTCTTCTTTGACCAACTTTAATATAGATGTATAACAAGTAGGAGTAGTAGCTTATCAACTATTTACTAGCTAATAAACACTGTTTTAACCTCTTTGCATGGATAGCTTTCCTACCAGTGCCCCTCTGTGAGGGAAAGAGAGCCCTTTTTTTTAAAATGAGAAGCTAAAGCCCAGAGAAGTTAATAAAGTGCTCTAGCTTACAAAATTTAGGAGCTGAGCCAGTAATACCTGGTATGATTTTTATCAACTTGCTACCCTTAGCTTTTCTTTGGAACAGTTCAAGTCATGTTTTCCACATATGGATGAGACCATCAGAACCCAGCAAAGCCAATTTATGACTATTTGAGATAAAGACCTGAGTAAATTTTCGCCTTTGCCTTCAAAACACCTCTCATTATGCTAGTCCATGCCACTATACCTTTGCACACGCTCATTACTCTGCCTGGAATTTCATTTCACACTTTAGATCCAAACTCTGATTAAACATCTAACAAATTTCCTTTGTGCCACTTTCATGATTCATAATCATATCCACCATTTGCATCTGTGGCTTTTTACGACTAGCGTAGAGATTCCTTAAACATAGAAGCAGTCATGTCTATATTCCCACGCTAAGTAGTATTTCTTATTGGAAATTTCTCTAAAGTAGAGAAAAATCAGCTCTTCACTATTACTTTCCTGGGCAGTATTTTGTCATAATGACTGAGCAAAGACTCTAGCAGTACGTAAATGAGTAGGGTGGAGGGAGTAGACAGTTGGCAAAAATTCCAACATAGCTTGTATGTTGTCCAAATACTACATTCAGCCAGACTCAGTGGGGTCTAAAGAAGCAAAGGATTTCTTTGTTGAGCTGCAGCGTGAGTAACTCTGTTTTGCAGATGATGTTGTTCTCAGAAAGGAAGAACTTTGTGCCTCAGTACCATCTGGTATTTCATGGCAAGCTTCCCTACGCTGAAGCCATATTTGCAAGAAACAGAGATTTTATGTTCATTATTAGATGGAAAGATTGAGCAACAGACAACTGAATGCCTATCTAGAAGCTTAACCATGATGAACAACTCCTTGCCACAAAAGTCATTGCCAGGTAATAAGTGGTTTGATAAAACAGTACACAACTAGACTTTCCTCAGAAATCTTTCTCTTTTTTCTTTCTCCTTTCCTTCATTCTTTTTACTTCCTTTTTTCTTCCTTCCTTCTCTCCTCCCTTCCTTTGTTCCATCCTTTCTTCTCTTTTCTCTGACTTTGTCTTTGACTGTCTCCATCCGTCCTTCTTTCCTTCCTTCTTATGGTTGGGGGATAATTTTAAGGTAGGTAAAGAAATGCATCAACAATTACAAACAATTTAGCACCAAAAACTGTTTTTATACAGTAAGAAATTATGTGAGGTAGATATCAAAACTTCAGCAAATTTTATATAACCCAGACTTCTATGTGAGTCAACCAATCTCACCAATCGTTAGTCACATAGCCCAACTGCCCATCAAAATGTCTGTTATTGTTTGCTAATGAAATCTGTTGGTTATGGTATTTAGGGCCCCCTTACTTGTAAAATAAGATCCTAAAACCCTATCTGTCCTTAACCTTAGTTCATAGGATGACAACCTGTTCCTCTGACAATGGAGCATACGAAGCAATAATCCTCTCCATTGTTTGGGAACTAAACAGAACAGATGAAAAGGAAGGGAGGAGAAAAGAAAAGGGAGAAGGTAGCCAGATGGTCTGGACAGGAAGGACACTCAGAATGGGGGGACAGTGAGAGGGTGTGACATGATGCTGATGATGGAACTTCCATTCTCTGAAGATAAAGTGACCAAGAGATGGTTTGGTGCACGTTTTATTCTAAAATCACTCAGGGTACAGTTATGTTAAAGTTACCTTCTCCAGGAAAAAGGTACATTTCATGACTTACACATGCGTATTGATATATTTGAGCATTCTCAACTTGCTCACTGTTTAAGCCTAATGACTCCCACACACTATGCCACCCAGGGTTTTTTAAACAAGGACAAACAGGACACCTTATAGCTATAACTGCCTCTACTTTTATTTTAAATGATGATTTTTTTCCAGTTTTGTATTTATTCAAGTTACAAATAATTACAGCAAACACTTACTGGAATCTTAGCGTACACTGATAGGGATGAGTGAGACCCAAAAGAAACACACCTAACATTCAGTAACAGTTCAATAATGTTTTCAGAAATATACATCCTCACTTTCTAACACATTGTAAACTAAACTGTGATACTTTAAAAAGAGTGTTCAAATGCAGTTATGACTGAAGAAAGCAGATTTTTCTCTTCCTACAGTCTTGATTTGTAAGAGTACACTTTAGCCAAGAGCCTTGGCTGCCAGCAATTAGATGACAAATTTCAAGCCAGCTCCATTGTATATACATAAACACAAAAATGCTTGCCTGGCCCTCATGGGGAGAGGATCTGGTTCCCCCAGATCCCACTGGAGGGGCTGCATGCTCCCCAAACAGTGTGCGCAGGCCACCAAAAAGACATTTAAAAGAACTCTTTTAAAGCAACCATTCAAAAATGTAAAGCAATTGGATATTTGAACATTATCTAAATATCTTCCTTCACAAATATTAATTTGGCAGTTATTTCAACAAAAGAGAGTAAAACATAGAGACTACTCCCATCTAGTATTCATTAAAAGTGTCCATGATATCTTATACTACACCGTTTCTCTCCAGCCTCCAGGTACATCCATCAGTCAGTAGGATTTGTTTACTCATAATTTATTAATAAAAAGTCTAGCCAGATGCCTATGGCTTACACCTATAGTTCTAAATACTCAGGAAGCTGAGATCTGAAGATCCAGATTTGAAATCAGCCCAGCCACGACACTTTCTGAGACTCATATTTCCAGTTAACCATCAAATAGCTGGCAGTGGAAATGTGGCTCAAGTGATAAGAGTGCTAGCCTCAAGCAAAATACATACATACATGCGTACATATATATACATACGTATATACATAAAATCTCAGGGACAATGCCCAGGTCCTGAGTGCAAGCCCCAGTACCAACACAGATATTAACTAAATTAATAAAATTCTTTTTTGCATATTAAACTTTAAAAGCTATGAAAATTAAGTCTTCAAAAAATTTTATGAGTAGCTAGGATTATAGCTGAGATCTGAGGATCACAGATTAAAGCCAGCCAGAGCAGGAAAGTCCATAAGACACTTATCTCCAATAAACCACCAGAAAACCAGAAGTGGCACCTTGGCTCAAATGGTAGAGCAATCACCTAGAGATGAAGAGCTGAGGGACAGTGCCCACACCCAGAGTTCAAGCTCCATGATCTACTAAATAAATAAATAAATAAAAGCTTATGAACTATATTTGCATAGCATGAAATCACTAGTTATGCCAAAGTATCATGAAAATTACAAATCATTTATGTTGCCAGATACACATCTATCAAAATTTTGTTGTATTTGGGACCAATGAAATGGGATATTACAAAGGTCCTGGTTGTCAAAATTTTTAATAAAGTAAAACTGTCCGATGACAGAGACTAGTATTTCAAAACATAAACTTTCCAGTACATATTACTGAATCACTAAGTGTTAAAGAATACTATTCTATGTTAAATTAAAATTAAAATCCCTGGAAACATCAATAAGAATTAAATTTTTAAAAAGCCAGACGCATGTGGGGGCTCATATCTATAATGCCACCTACTCTGAAGGCTGAGCACAGTGGTTCAAGGCCAATCTAGGCTAAAGTTAGTGAGAGCCTCATTTCTACTAATAAGCATTGGAATTCAGTAGAATAGATATGTCAGCCCAGTTATGCAGGAACCCTAAGTAGGAGGAGGACCATGCTCTAGGCTAGCTGTGACAAAAAGCAAGACTCCCATTTCAAAATTAGCTAGAGAAGCCAGGTGTTAGTAGCTCATGTCTGTACGACAATGCCAGGTACTTAGGAGGCTGGAATCTGAGGATGTCGGTTTAAAGGTAGGGAGGCCAGAAAAGTTGATGATAGTCTCCTCTCCAATTATCCACAAAAGGCCAGAAGTGGAGCTGTGGCTCCACTAAAGCTCAGGGACAGCATTCAGGTTCTGAGTTCAAGCCCCAGGACTAGAATGAAAAAAAAAAAGGAAAACAAAAAGCAAAACCCAAAAAATAGTGAGAAAAAATGTGCTGAAGACCTGGTAGAGTTCCTACCTAGTCAGTGTAAGGCCTTGAGTTCAAATCTCAGTCCTACTTAAAAACATGAAGAACAGTATTTATTGTTACTAGTGAGTATTTATGCTCTATCCTGATAAGAATAGAAATGGCTTTGGTGGTCAAGAACTTATGCTAAAAACACTGCAATTCAAGTAACACATAGTTTTGTTCCAAACAAGTCTTCCTATATAGAAGTTTGCCTGGATTCCACATTAGATTATGTCAAACTAATGAATATTATGAAATCTCAGCTGCTACTGCCCCATCTGTTTCCAGCTTTTATATAAAGAAATTAGATGAAAGCATCGCTTCTTATTGTTTTTGACCCCAGCATACTGATGATACAGACGAGAGCTCAAGTTTAATCTAGTTTATCCCCTAAAAGGTGATATGTTTTAGTATATTGCAAACACCTTATTTTCACCTATCAGATTCATTTTCTTGAATCTAAAGTTATTGGCTTTAAAGGATGATGAACTTAAATGACATACAGCTCCAGAATGAAAAACTGAACAGTACACAAACTGAATGAATATGTAGTAACATGTACAGATGAGGTTGAGAGTCAAAATAAAGATTCCTCATGGACAAAGAGAGGTTAAAGCAAGTCATACCCTGCTTAGTTGTCATTTGTATCCTAAGAGGATAGAAAAATAGCAAGTTTGTTCAGTAAGTCATTGTTTTCATATGAGAACACTCAGTTTAATTTAAAAGTATTTATATTACCGAATAAAATATACATACTCTATTCATTAGAAAACAATAAAGTTTTTAGATTTAAAGTACTAAGGAGAGACTGATCAGGTTACATCATAAGCATATGGTCTTATCAAAATAAAAGTTCCTTGTACAACTAGTTGGTGCTAATTTTTTAAAAGTGGAGTGGGGGGAGGATAGGAAGTTGGATTTAAAAAGAAAAATAAAATGGAAGTAGCAGGCTGTGGTGGTATAGTTCAGTAGTGAGGAAGTAGAGGCCAGAGGATTGTGAGTTAAAGCTTAACCTGGGCTACATAGAGAGATCCTGGCTTCATAAAAACCCAAAGAAACACACAGAAGATATATCCCATGGAAGAAATGGTTCTACCTTTGATCTATAATTAGATTCCCAAATACTTCAGTGTTGTACCTTGCCATAATCAGTACTATAAAGAAAATGGCATGAATTCTTTCCTCAAACTCTGTACTAATCCCAGTACCCTCAATTGTATGCTTCAAGACACAATGTAGAGCCTGAAAAACTTCCCTAAATATTTCTCATGTTGAGGAAGCACAATACTTCTTGGGTACCCCTTAGTAGGTATCCAGTGGGTGAACTCTGTCCAGAGTCAAAAGGCAAGATTCTGATGCCCTGCTGATCAGCCGCTATCTACCTAAGTTTTTTTTAAGTGTCCTGTATGGAAATAACTTGAGCACCCACCTGTGACAATAAAGAGATGGTAAAGTCCCTTGTTGGGACTCACAGGGCCTAATCCAGGACTCCAGATCCTGGCCTACCATTGTGTAGTAATTTTTATTATAATTTGAGGTGACTATGATAATCATGAAAAACTGGCTGAAACTTGAAAAATTATTAGATAGCTCTCTTGTTTGTTCATTCAATCACTAGCTGAAATCTGCTAAGTAACTGACTAGCAACTATTGTACAGTTGTAGATTACGAGAAAAAAGAGACTATCATTTTATTAATTGAAAGGGAAAATGTATTACCCTCTGCATACTGACTGTGCATTATTTTACTTCAGGGTAAAAAGAAGGTTCTGAAAGGTCTATTTAAGGAAACCTAGGCAGTATGGATGTCTTCCTATAGATACTAACATAGATCAGAGAGAATAAACTACAATTAACAGGGGCATAAGGCTACCATATAAACATTGCTATACCTTCCAAAATAATTCTGTCTCCTACCTACAGTGCTAATATTAACAAAATGACCTTCAAAATCTAATATTTTTCTAGAAAAACATCAAACCCATTACTAGAAACAAATAGAACCAAGAAAAGCTGAACTTCCCTTTTATTCTGTTAATAACTTCCTTGTAATTTTTAGATACTATTTTGAAATAAAATTTTGGTTATTCATATACAAGTATGACCAGCCCTCCACATAAAATTGTAAGTGACTTTGGTTGAAAATTACCAAGCCTTATTAATTTTCATAGTGCCTGCAGGTTCTCAAATAAATGAGTGGAATAAAGAAAGGATCAGGCTGAAAATAAAGTGAACTTTTGAGAGGTCGAAGTAAAGGTTAACAAACCCAATGACATCTTTCATTTAGGACTCTATCAACAGTGTTAGGTATTGTGATGACTACAAAGGTAAAAAAATGTGATATCATGTCTTACTTTCTAAATCTCTTTCACTTAGTGTAAATCATCATGACTGTATAAAATAAGAATATCTTTAGATGTGTTCCAAATTCTGAAATTAAAAGCATGATTTAGGTAGAATTTAGATATAATCCATATAAACTTTCTCATATATGCCTCTTAAAAAATCAACTGCTGCCGGGCACTGGTGGCTCACGCCTGTAATCCTAGCTACTCAGGAGGCTGAGATCTGAGGATCGCGGTTCAAAGCCAGCCCGGGCAGGAGAGACCGTGAGACTCCTATCTCCAACAAACCACCAGAAAACCGGAAGTGGCGCTGTAGCTCAAGTGGTAGAGCGCTCGCCTTGAGCTGAAGAGCTGAGGAACAGCGCCCAGGCCCAGAGTTCAAGCCCCACGACCGACAAAAAAAAACAAAAAAAAAACAAAAAAAAATCAACTGCTGGCCAGGTAGCAGTAGCTCATCCCTGTAACCCTTGCTATTTAAGACGGTAAGACCTACAGGATCACATTTTGAAGCCAGTCTACACAGAAAAGTCTAAGAGCCTTTGTCTTCACAAAAAAAAAAAGCAAAAAGATGGGTTGGAAGTGTGGCTCAAGTGGCAGAGGGCCAGTAATGAGAAAGCAAACAAGCCAAAGGCCCAGGGTTCAACAATAATAAAATGAATAAGTTAGATCCCTGAGAGCACCCACAATGTTACTGTGCTTCCTCCTTTCTGCTTGTCTGTCTGCTTGCCTGCTTGCTTACTTACTCAATAAAGCTCTGCCAAGTTTTCTTACCATTATGACTTGTCCAGAAGTTCTTATTCTGCAATCGAAGTCAAGGACTCTAAGTGAAGAGCCCCTACTTTTACAGGGAAAACTCCACAGATTCTTATCTGTATCTAGTGACAAATTCAGTAATAGACTACACAACAAAAATAATAAAATTAATAAGTAAATAAAAACTGAAGACACTTTGGAAATAGGCACATCATAGTAAATCACCCCTATTGCTCTTAAAAATAGCTAAGGAATCAGACACATAAGAGACTCAGGGCAAAAGCTTCCTAATCCTTAAGGAAGAATCTATTTGCATATGTTTACTGACCTTTTTCCCTAAGTAGTTTTTAAGAGCTGATGTCAAACTAATGGTTTTTAAAACAAGAAATAACCAAGTTCACTGCAGGATGTTTTCTTCCGGGAAGAAAGCCTTTGGGATCAAAGAAACAAGGCAATAGCTGCAGTCACCAATGTTTCTTGAATTTATCTTTATTAACACAGATTGGAGAGAGGGGCAGCCATAAGCAAATAAATTAGTAATAGCACTAAGGTCAGGACATTTTAGAAGTGCATTTTATTTTTTTTACAACACACTGTTTTTTGCTGAATACAAATTGCAAAGTATCTTAAAATATTTCCCCCCCAAGGGAAAGTAATGAGCCAAAGAATCTTTAGGTAGATTAAAAGCAAGAAGCCACATTTCTATAATGTGGCATGAGATATAAACTTTGGTTAAATTTTCTTCTAAACTAAGAATCACACTCGATTGTCTTAGAAGCCACTAAAAACATAGAGCTTGTCTTGTTTCTGTTCCTGACATGATTTAGGCATCTTCCTGAAAACCACAATCCAGTGATATGATGAAATCATTATGGTCCTAAACTCTCATTTGTGGGAAAATAAACTTTCACAGGAAAGGAGGTATCAGTGGCAAATTTAGGAATGCAGATACAGACAAAGGGCAGATTAAAATATACAGGTTAGAGAAGACATCGAAAGATTACTTTAACAGAGTTAATGTTTTGTTTCTAATTTTTGGGAAGTACAAATAAAAGATTAGTTGCTTTGTATGTCCCTCCCCCATAGTACAACCTCTGTTTTCACTGTATTTGATGTCCGTATAATTTGTGGAGGGGGAGGGAAGAAACAAATTGTTTAAATAGGGATACAGGTGGACCCACTGCAACAATGAGATGTACAAGACATTATGTAGAAAAACGAACTTTACAACTTTAGCAGGTGGGGAGAAGGGGGGAGCTGGAAAGGGGGAGATGGGAAGGGATAGGAAAGGGAAACAAAGGAGGAGGCAACAATGCTTGATAAGAAATGTACTCATTACCTTGCCCATGTAATTGTAACTCCTCTGTATGGTATTTTCACAAAAAAAAAAAAAAAAAGATTAGGGGAAACCATGGGACCTATGTTTCTTTGGGCCTGGCTTACTTCACTTAATATGTTTTTTTTTTTTTCCAGGTCTTTCCATTACCTAATAAATGGGGCGGTGTCATTCTTTCTGATGAAGGCACATTTTCTTGATCCAGTCATCTACTGAGGGGCATCTAAGTTGGTTCCATAACTTAGCTATGGTAAATAATGTTGCAATAAACAGAGTTGAGCTAGTAGCTTTAGTATGGTCTTGTTTGTATTGTTTGGGTAAATGCCTAAGAGTGGGATTGCTGGGTCATAAGGGAGCTCTATGTGGAGTCTTTTGAGGAACTTCCATACTGCTTTCCAAAGTGGTTGAACAAGTTTACACTCCCACCAACAATGCAGTAGGGTTCCCTTCTGGCCACATCCCCTCCAGCATCTGTTGTTATTAGAGTTCTTGATTATACCCATTCTAACTGGGATGAGGTGGAATCTCAGTGTTTTGATTTACATTTCTTTTATGATAGAAGATGAGCATTTCTTCAGGTGTCTATTGGTTTCCCTTATCTGCAATAATTAGTATATGTCTAGGACAAGCAGAAGAGGTCAAAAGCTATGTACATATGACCATATAACCTGATGCTAGCAAAATGAACCCCAAGATAGGGACACAAGAGATTTTATCTTTCTTGTTGTTCTTTTTAACGTACTTATAATGTACTACGTGAATTTTTTTTTTTTTGTTTCTTTGTATGTTCTTCCCCCATGGCACAACCCCTGTTGTCACTGTATTTGATTCTGGTGCTAGGCACTTTGTATATACATTTTTCTAATTTGGGGGAAGGGGTGTTGAGGAAAGGGATGGTAGGAGAAAAACAAAGGAGGGGTTAACAATGCTGGATAGGAAATGGACTCTACCTTGCTCATGTAACTGTAACCCCTCTGTACAGTATCTTTACAATAAAAATATATACATTTTTTAAATAAAAAAATAAAATATCCATCTCATTTTCAAAATAAAAAAAAGATTTATCAGTTTGGCACATTTTATTTCAAAACTTCTGAAAAATATGTAGAGCAGCTTAATATCATTAGGCTACATGGACCACACTGATTCATAAAGAACTTCTGTGCTTGTACTGAGTAGCATAGAGAAAGGAAGCTGTGGGAATACAGAAGTCTTTCCTGCTCAGACGTCCCACTGTCACCACATCTGAAGAAAATCAGTTATCACCATAATTTAATTTTAATATTACATTACCTAATTCAACTCAAACTATACGGCAAAGGTTTAACGCTTGCTAGAAAGAGAATTAAGATCTAAGTAAGATTCCTTTAAGGGAGCATACAAAACAGAAGCCAGCCATAAATCATGTGAAGACTTTAAGTCAGTCATAACTTTGTATCTATGTGGGTATATATATGGCTACAGAAATGAAAAGATGTACATTTATCTTCATATAAATATATGAATGTAGGTATAATAAACAATTTAATATATATACAATTAATATATCATATAAATTGAAAAATGCTGTTAAGGGCCAGGCAGGGTGACACATGGCTCATAATCCCAGCTATGCAGGAAGCAGAGGCAGGAGGGTCACTGCTCAGAGCAGCCTAGGGAAAACACAAGACAGTATCTGAAAAATAAAGTAAAACCAGAAGGACTGGAGTATGCCTCAAGTAATAATGCACTTGACAAGCAAAGCAGGAGGCCTCAAGTTCAATTATCTGCACAGACAAAAAAAAGAAGAGAAAGAAAATGGATAAATAAATATTATTGTATAATTAGCCAAGCAAACAAGTAAATTTTTGCCAATTTTAGAGAAAAAAAAGAAAATGAAATCATATTGTGCAACAAAGCTCAGTTGTAAACATTTACAGCGAGTGAATAAACCAAGAAATACTGTTGAAAAATATTTATTATGTATCCTTATAACTTCTTCCCAACACTATACCACTAGGTACCTGCTCCTAACTGTGTTGAGAAAAGATGGTAGATTTCTTTGCCAGATTAAGAAAGTCTCACACATGAGAATCCCAGGAATAAATCAAAGTGGGATGTTACGCAGAAAGTTTTGTGAAGTGAATCTTTACATAATTAATAAGCATCAAGATCTTTCCTCCTCACTTGTAAAACACTGCCAATCCTTCATACATTACTGAGGAATCAGAGCATGCCAAACTTCAAAAATAATAATAAGCCAAGTGTCAGTGGCTCCCATCCATAATCTTTGCTACCTACTAGGTATGTAAGTATGTATCTTAGCCACCTACTCAGGAGGCTAAGACTTGATGATCACCATTCCAAGACACTCAGGGCAGGAAAGTCCATGAGATTCTTATCTCCAATTAACCATCAAAAATCAGGAAGCCGAGCTGTGGTTCAAATGGTAGAGCACTAGCCTTGACCTCAAAAACTCAAAGACAGTTTCCAGGTCCTGAGTTCAAGCCCCAACACTGGCACGCACACACACACACACACACACACACACACACACACATTATGTACCAAAGAATAAAACTAAATGTCTGAAAGACCTCTACAATAAAAACTATTAACAATTTAAAAGAAAAAATGGGAGAAGATACCTATCATGTTCAAATATTATTGTGCAAATGGCTATAACTCCAAAACCAATCTACAGATTTAATGCAATTTCCATAAGAATTCCAATTTCATTCTTGACAGAAATAGAAAACTAAAACTAAAACTCATGGGGAAAAACAAAAGACTTAAGATAGTTAAAGATCCTGAGCAAAATCAGCAATTATAAGGCATCACAATATTGGACTTCAAATTATACTACAGAGCCATAAGAACAAAAATAGCATGGAACTGATGGAAAAGAAGATAAATAGACCAATAGAATAAAATAGAAGACCCAACTAGAGCCACTGATTTTTGATAAAGGCAACAGAAATGCACATTGGAGGAAAAACAGTCTCTTCAACCACTAGCACTGGGAAAACTAGTTATCTACATGTGGAAGATTTAAACCAGATCTCTGCTTCTCACCTTGTTTCAAAGTTAATTTAAAATGGATTGAATCCTAATGTAAGACCTGAAACTTGGAAACTACTAAGAAACCAGAAAGGAAAGAGAAAGATAAGAGTTTAAGAAAGATTCATAAGCTAAACGTGATGAATATGAACCCAAGTGGAAAAAAGAATTGACAAATTAAGAGTTCCTGTAAAAAAAAAAAATGAAACAATTATTAGAATCAAGGGACCACCTTGAAGTTCTCCTTGGTAGAAAAATCTTTGCAAGTTGTTCATCAAACAAATAATATCCAGAATACATAAAGAGGTCTAACAATTAAACACCAAGGAATAAACAACCCAATTAATAAATGGACAAAAGAATTGAACAGACAGTTCTCAAAGGAAGTACAGATGGCCAAAAAATACAAAAAGACATGCTCAATATCCTTAGCCACAAATGAAAATCAAATCAAAATAACACTGAATTTTCACTTCACCCCAGTCAGAATGGATATTATCAAGAAAATAAACGATACTGGTAAGTACATAGAAAAAGAACCTATATATGCTGTTAGTAGAAATATAAATTAGTGCAGCCACTAAGGAAATCAGTATGAAAATTCCTCAAAAACTAAAATATAATTACCATGAAATTCTACTATACCACAACTACGCATATATTCTAAAGAATGTAAGTCAACATACAATAGAAATGCCTGCACATCTATGCTAATTACAACACTATTCATAATTCCAAAACTACAGAATCAGCATACTTGTTCATCCAATGATGAATGGAGCAATATTTATTCATAGAGCTAAAATTATGTCCTTTGCATGAGAATTATTGGAACTAGAGATCATCGTGTTTAGTGAAGTAGTCCAGACTGAGAAAGACAAGTATTATGTTTTCTTTTATATGTGGACTCGGGACAAAGAAAAAAGAAAGAAATATACAAGTATAAAATAGGTTCTACTGAAGAATGGGACCAAGTGTGGGGAGGGTAAAAGTGGCTAAATATGACTGAAGTATGTTATACACTTCTATGAAAACAAAATAATAAAATCCTTAAAAATCATCTTTAAAAAAGAGTATGATGATAGAAAAGAGTAACAGAAAGGTGGAATTTCATCCTAGCAGATTAGATGCATGGAAATATCACAATGAAACCTCTTTCTACAATCAATATATACTAATAAAAAGTGCATGGATATTTATTTAACTTTGCCAAGAAACTTTAAGATCTCTTCAGCCTGGCAAATAATTTTAAGTCTTGATATGCTTTCCACTTGTTCTTCTAGACAAATCTCTTTGGAGGTCCCTCTGCCTAATAAGCCTGTCCTGCCCACCCATTGCATCATAGCTGCTTCCGTCCAGATTCTTCTACCATGCCGCTCAGATACCATCTTCTCCAAGATGCCTTCTCTGTTCCTTAAGAATAAAGGTCTTCCTATGTGTTCTATATCACTGTTTTCTCATCTCAGAGAAGAAGACACACTGAAATCTCCTGTCTTACTAATTTCTCTTCAATTTGAGAATCTTGATTAGAGTGACTGTATCCTATTTATAACTGTATCCTTGGCAACCAGCAAAATAAAGAATAATCATTGGCATGTATAAATGTTTCACTAATAAATGAATTTGTTCATTAATACAAATAATACTTATATTTATTTTCCCTAGGTAATGAGATACAACCATAAAAAGAACAAATAGTTTGCCTTTGGAGAGCTTATATACTAGATGGTAAGACAGGAAGAGACAGACAAATCAATTTATAACACAGCACAGACATTCTGAGTATTGCAAAGCAACATAAATCAGGGTAAACATACAGTGAAAGAGAGAACCCAAGGCTTTTTTAGACAAGATGACAAAGAGGGAAGAATTCTGTAAGCACATAAGACTCAAGACATGACTGAGAAAATATGGCATGCAAACAATACTGGTGGAAAGAACAGTCCAGATGGAAAAGAATGGATTCGATGCATTCAAGGCAGGTGTGCCATTAATTGGTTAAGAAATTTCTACCGAGTCATTTCACCTCTGAAAAGCTTAATTTTTCCCATCTGCAAAGTTTATTACAATAAACCAAAACTTGTGGTCTACGAGTTTCACTCTGACTTTGTTGCTTCCATGATTCCTACCAGTCCATTTGGTGTCATCACATGGCTTACCAGGTATGCAGGTGGCTAATCTGAATAGATGGATGATAACACTTGTCCTCTGCATGTTCTGGCTTGGAATAGAGTTCAAGTCCTCCAAACTATGTCCTTTCCAATCTGGCTTTAGAAGACTTCTAGTTTTGTATTTAACTTCATCCCAAAGTTAAAGCTTAAATTACAGCTTCAGCAAGTAGAACTTCATTGTCTCTGACTCCAAGATTTTAAGTTCAAATCTGAAAGTACTATGTAGTTCTGACTGAGTTCTGGTCTTCTCTTTGGTCAGTGCTCGTACTCTTTTGCTCCTGAGGCAAAGCCCCAATTAAAGCCTTGCCTATGTTCCTGCACATGTAGCATGGTTTCCTTCCTACCAGCTTCCTGCCTGCCTCAAGTAATACCTAACAATACAGCAAGAGTACTTGATCCCTGTGCAGATGAATAACTGGCCATTGGGCATGGTGGAAATATTAGGAACTCATCAATCACAGCCAGTGTCCACAGCTGAAGGACCATGGAAACAACTTTTCTGTACTTTATAGCCATTTCACTAACTATATTGCAATGCCTCCTTTAAGCCATTTAGAAGATCTCCTTAACTAAACTGTGGCCAATTAGCAATATAATATGTACATGAAAAAACTGAACTGAGTAATATTAAAGCACATAGTAGTTGAAGTAATAGATATTAACCCTTGAGAATTTTGTATATTCACAGCAGGCTGAAATGTAAATTAATCATCAAAATAAACCTGTATAAAATTTTTTATTATTTATATTTTGTTTCTGTTGTCAGTCTTGGGTCTTGAACTCAGGGCCTTGGCACTGTCCAGAGCTTTTTTGCTCAGAGTTATATTATTTACATTTTATAGTTGAGGACACATACTCCAAGTAGGTGACATTCACACAGTCACCCAGAACTTTCATTTCTTCTGCTTTGTTCTTCTGTCTCTTGGGGAATACAGACCACATAGCAAGTTTTTAATTGTTTGCACCATGGTAACCATTAGCCACCTGTAAATTCAGAAATATTTTAAACATCTCTAATCATTTTGCCAATACACCAAACAAAACCAATATTACTGTTATCCAGCCATGGGACCACGGTGTAAGGAGAGATGAGTCAACTGTTCTCTCCTCTCTTTTCCAATATATGGACTGGTTCAGCTCAAAAGGACACATTATTTCACATGAAGACAATACTGAAAAGCCATCTTGCTAACACCTAAGAGAAAGTGTTAATAAGGGTGTATGGCAGTTCAAAAGACAATAAATCTCATGAGAAATAGGGCTACTTCAGAGCTTTTAATAAAACTGTGGAACACAGAACTGTGGGAGAATGTGTGTCAAGTATGATAGTGTATCCTAGTTGTTAGAGCATGGAGTGACACAACAACTTAGGCTCTGTTGGCAGAACTGATGTTAATCCCAGCCCTACCGTTGCTAGTTACCAGGAAATGCTTCCTCTTTACTAAAACTCCACTGCTTAGTTATAAAGTGGGGATTACAACACTATCAATCCCATAGAATCTACACAAGAATAACTAATACATATAAAGAACAAAAGACAAACATGTAAGGTCTTCTCCGGGGAAGGTAAGGCTAAGTCTCTGCCCAGTGCCTGTGTCACCTAGGTAACTGGAACACTTGGAGGTGGTCACCTCCCCCTCCTCCAAAGTCACATCCTGGGCCGCCCACAGTCAGGCCTCCCATCCAACCAGGGGAGGGTCCCAGGCCCTGAGGTCCCACCTGCATCTGATGTGGCCACACCTTCCCTCACCTGGCCTTCCTTCTGCCACGCCTCTTCCCAACTTAAACCTCAGCCTCTCTCCTTCGGTGTGTGGTCTCCACCATGCAAAGCAGGGGCAGGCAGTTGGGAATAAATAATAAACTTCTTGTCCTGCTTGAATACCATGTTCTGTTCTCTTTATCGGCTACCTAATTAAACCTATTTAATTTACCTAACAAAACCTAACAAATATCTGGAGATTATTTAATTTAAAAAATATTATTCCAGAAATAATCTCAGAAAAGATTCAGGTAGAAGGTATTGTACAAAGCAGGTTTCAGTGCAATCAAATGCAGTTTGCTTTGAAACATACAGTTTTAGAAACTGTACTTGAGTACTTTAATATATATTTAATGCCATTTCAACTGTTTCCACTAGAGAGTAAAGAGGTCTTCATATATAGCATATCCTAGACTTTAGACAGTAAACTGAGAAGCATTTTTCTTATCAGATCCTCACAATTCTATGAATTCAATGTTATTGTCTTCATTTGATTAGTAAGAAAGAGTGAGCTCAGAAGGAGACTGCTCATGCACGTACATGACAGAGCTGGGATTCAAAATCCAGATGTGTTTGATTCTGAAGTCTATGCTTTGAAACACTCCGTTATACTAACCCCATATTTCCTTAGAGACCATGGCTATGCCAACCACAGGGCTTTACAGGAAAGTTAAGCTTCCCAGTTGGAGAGGGATTACTGTATGATTCTTTCTCAAAGGCAAAGTCAATAGTTGAAAACAGCATTGGAAAGCATGTAGTTAGACCAACAAAAGCTTTAATTCTGCACAGCTGGCACATGTACTGTGCCTTTCTGTTATTCCCCTTGACCTACCACTGGATGGTATGTAAATAATTTTAGGAACTCAAAATCAATCATTTATTGATTTTCCAACTAATCTTACTTCAAGTACTTTTGGTAAAAATGTGATAGTGGAAGCTACCCCTGATTTGAAAAGCTCCCAGATTGCCAGTCTGTCCAATAGGTTAGAATTATAAAGACTGAAGAAAATAGTCCATCAAAGTACTCAGACAATCTAACATTCAGTTCCCATAATTCTGAATCCCTACTGGCCAGTTCTACCCCTCTCCTTGCGGTATTTCATGGGGGAAACTAGAAGCTTACTTTTATTTTTGCTTAAAATTATAGAAAAGAAATCTATAAGGACAAGGTGGCAGAAATAGTAAGATGAACTTTTGATTTTATAGAGAGCTTGTATAGTACTCTGTAGCCAGGTGTCAATCACAAATTAACAAAGGGAAATGTGGTCATTAAAGTCAAGTATCTTCTAGTAAAATCAGGTTCAAAGCAGACACCTTGTGTCTATAATCCCTGCCTTGGCTCAGCACCTACACTCAGTAGTCACAGAAATCCAGTTGACACTGGAATGTGCTGGTAATCCAGGGCTTCAACCTTAATGTCCTACTTACTGTTGTAAATAGTCATAACAGCATGGCAGGGTAATAAACATTATTCATCTCAGAAATGTGCACCAAAGTCCTATATACTAAACTAGGATTACCCTGTTAGGACACTGGAAAAAGTGTTGTTGTTTTTTTTAAGTAGCACTAGTTTGTTCCAAACTGATTCATGATATTTTTAAAGCCAAATATAGGTGGTGAAGAGATGACTGCTCATTCTTCAGATTAAGTAAAAGAGAAACTCAAAAGCTAATGCAGAAATGCCACATCTTTTCATTGGTCATTCAGCGACAATCTTTATAACTAGCAAATAACTACAAATTGCCCCATGTGTGTATGAAATAATATTTTAATTTTGCAGATAAAAAATAGAATGCAATATAATTTTAAAATTTCTTCCCATAAAAGGCAACTTGGTTAGACTGGATGGGTAAGGAGGGGGGAGGAGAGAGTAAAGTGCGGTGATGATGATCAAGAAGCATTGTCTACATCAATGGAGTTTTAAAAATGAACTGCCTTTGTACACCTACTTGTCAATAAAAACATTAAAAAAATAAATTTCTTCTTATATGGGAGGAAAATCCTATCATGGATCATTACACAATAAGAGTTCCTCTGAAGGCTTAGACTGATATGCAAATATTGTCCCTTTCATATCTTGAGTTTTGTACTGAAAAGCCTCATGTGTATAAAGTCACAGATCCCATGTGCATAAAGTCACAATAAGCACAGACAATAGAACATGTAGCATGTAGCATGAAGGTAGCATGTGTCACTAAGTGCTAAGTGCCACTTTCAAAAGAAGTCACAGTTGCCAAAGGTCGGTTATTTCTAGATGGCAACAAGGCTGCCACTCAAACTGCAATGTCAAATTCTATTGTAAAAGTTTATAAATACATAAGGTACTGATATTGAAAAACTCACTCAAGAAGGCCACATTCCACGTTAGCCAGCTACCAAATATGCTTCTCACAGGGAACTCTACAAAGATAACTGTTATCTGCAGTGTACATGGGCCCTGACCCTCTCTCTCAAACCCAATATTCAGTACAATAATGTCCTTTTGTTTCATTTAATGTCCATCTAACAGGGGATAAAATAAAGAGATGAGAAACACTCTTCGACTCAGTACAACGTATAGTTTGTGCACAGCCAATGCAGGGATCATTTATCTGTTTAACTCTAAAAGGCATGGTGAGTTTCTGCACAGCACTGCTGAGCATGTTTATTGCCATGGCTAGAGGCCCCACTGGGAAACCCTGGACATTATCTGTAGGATTCCAGGAATCCTATAGAATTCCCAGAAGTTGCAGCATGGATTGCCATTTGGTACCAGAAGAACAGTGAGCAAAAATGGGGAGATGGGTAAGAGAAGAACTTTATTGAATTTAGCTATAGAAATGGTTTGGAGCTGATGCACTGGACATCAGACAGAGTCATAGACAACGTAGGGCAATGAGGGGATGATCTCAGGAGAATGATACAGGACTTAGCAGAAAGCCTGGGAAAGTCCTCAGCACTCCCTAAGCCACTCAGAGACTTCAAGATAAACTGACTGACTGGTAATTGTGACACTAAGGACAAGGCAACTTGTCTCTTGTTACACATCAGAATTGAGGGTGTTTTTGAAAATACTCAGGCTGATATCCAAACTTAGAAACTGATTTAATAGGTCTGCAAGAGGACCTCAATATGCTGGATTTTTCAAAGCTTCTGAGGGGATCCTAACTTGCTATGGGAGTTGAGAGTTGCAAGCCCAGGGTAAGTAAAGATTAGAGAAATACTGATTAAAGTGCTTCATCAAGTGGGTGCTGAAGGTCATGAAAGGCTTTACAATGCAGTTGTAAAGAATTAGATTTATATTTTAGAAAAAAAAAACCACTCTGATAGCAATTAGGAAGAAAAAGGAAGACATTGCTCTTCTCTGCATCCATCCAAGCCCTGGGAACTATGGGATTTTATTAATTAGAAAGGGCAGTGAACAGGATGAATAAGGAACACAACTTGTGCTCCCAAGATACTTCTCCCTGAGAAAGAAGAGTAATATAACAGTAAAGCATTGTCTATTAAGTAGAATATCTACACAGAAGAGTACAATGGGAGTTGAGAAGAAAGGCATCTAAGATAATTATAACAGCTGAGTTGCAGCAGTTACAAGATGAAGTATTTTAATGCTGGAACAAGGGCAGGTGTGGAGACCTGAGGCAGTAAAGCCAGAAATGACTCCGCAGTGGGACATCTCGGATTAACTTTAAAACATTAAACTGATATGATCAGATTGAGGAAATAAGGGGAGAAATCATCCTGACAGAAAAGGAAGGATGGACTCTTCCAGGTGGGGACATCTCGTAGGAAGTCATTACAATAAACTGGGTAAACCACAGTGAGGAAGGAGGATGGAGAAAGGTATTATGAGCATTTGGCATAGAAGGTTACAATTAAAAGTGGCAGGGTGAAATCACCAATATAAGAAAAGATGAAGCAGCAAACTATGAGTATGCAAGTTAGGGAAAATTCCAGGAGAGTGTCATGAGGCTAAATATATGAGAGGAAAAAAATAGTAAATCAACTTTAATGCTTCATTAAAATTACTTTCCTTCAAGGCTAGTTTGTATTTCTCCAAGGATGGTTTGCAATACAAATTTGATTAGGATCACACTTCAATAGGCCAAATTTTTAAAAAGCATAAAGTGATTTTAATGTGGTCAAATTCAATATCCATTCTAGATTTTTTAAATGAAATAAATAAGTCTTGGAAAAAACATTATAAGACAATTCCCCAAACAAAAACAACCATGGGTAAAAAATTAATGAGAGTCTTATTAAGTCTAAACAAAGTAGAAATAGTTATTTTGTACATATTATTTTCTAACTAGAAAACCAGAATTAACAGAGTATCACTGATTTATTAATATTTATTCATTATTACTGATTAATTAAATATAAATATTAATTAATATTACTGATAAACACAGTGGCTTGGGAAATACAACGAACAATTTGCTCTGTGCCCACAATGCCAAAATAAAAATTATTTTCCTATATAGTGAAATTGTTAAATGTAATAGAAAAATCTATTGTCAAAAGCTATCATTATTTTATCTTACAAAGATTCTGTAGAAAGAAAAAAAATATTTACCTACAAGAAACTAGATGACAGTTCTTCCTAAATGGATTATGCATATTGGTTGGAAATCTAGTGCCTACAATAAATTTTTTTTTACATCTGAACAAGGCACATAAAACTTATGAAACTGTAAGAAATAAAGTAAAAAATTGAGGGTCTTGACAGAGAAAGAGTTTCCAGGCAAAGAAAAAGACGATCAGATATTTTAAATACACAAAACTTCTGCAGATCAAAATAGATGGCAATGAAAATAAACAAACAAACACACTAGAAGGAAACAGCACCATATGGAGTGAGGATAAATCAGTATTTTATTAGAATTAGATTTCATAAAGCAAAACACAGAAGTTAGGTACAATTCATAGAGAGAGAGAATCAGGCATGGTGAATAATGCTTACCTAGAATCTCAGATACTTGGGAAGTGGAGATAGGAGAAACATGATTTCTGACCAACCCAGGCAAAAAGTTAGTGAGACCCTATTTCCGAGAATAAGGCAGGCATGCAAGCATACAAGGGAATCACAGTCCAAGGCTAGCTCGTAGCAAAAATGGAAGATATTATCTGAAAAATAAACAAAAGCAAACTCTCTCTCTGTCTCTCTGTCTCTGTCTGTCTCCCTCCCTCTCCCTCTCTCCCTCTCTCCCTCCCTCCCTCTTTCTCTCTCTCTCTCTTTCTCTCTCTCACACACACACACACACACTCACACACACACACACACACACACAGAGGCTGGTGCTGGGGCTTGAAATCAGGGTCCAGGGTCTGGAAACTGTCCCTGCCTATTTTGCTCAACACTAGAGTGTTACCAGTTGAGTTATAGCTCCACTTCCAGTTTTTTGGTAGTTACTTGTATGTAAGAGGTTCATGAGCGTTTCTGCCAAAGCTAGCTTCAAACTGTGATCCTCAGATCTCAGCCTCCTGAATAGTTGGAATTACAGGCATTGAGCCACCAGTGCCTGGCTTAGAAAGATTATTTTTATCACTTAAAAGAAACAAGGACTTTAAATTTTTCCTACCAATACTGGAAGGAATGTGTGGTATGAATATCTTCATATATTGTGAACATGGAAATAGGAGGGGCATATCCTATATGCTAGCTGGCCTGTTACCTAAACATTACTTCACTATTTAAGCATATAATTGCTTCCCTATAATGAATGAATCGTAATAAAAGATTCAAAATATGCTCATTTACTATGCTCATTTACTTAATGCTATTAATTACAGAACTAAATTGCTGATAACAAAAATGAAGGTGTTACACCACACCCAGGCTAATAGGAAGAACACACTCTTAAGTTTAAACCTGAGTATGCAAAACAACAATGAACAGCATCCAGACCAGTAATGTGGAAATACTTCCTGAAAGAGCGCAGATATTATATGCTTACACACATCCTGTAATTTTGTGTAGCAGGCAATGATTAGTTTTGAGGGCATTGCTTTAATTTCAAACAGGGATTGGCATACAAGGTACTTTCACTTACTTTCTATTTGCAATAAACTATTTTTCTACAACTGTGCTTCACATTCTCATTCCACGTTCCTCTTAAAGCTTTTCCTAAGTCACCTTTCACATTTTAAAGGCAGGAAGACTGCTAGATCTTGCTATAGCTTTGCTCTCTTGTATTTGACATTCACATTTTCCTTTACCCTGTTTGTTTTGATGTTATCCAGATTATAAATTTATCTTTGAGCCTTCTTCTACCTTGTGCAAACTTTGTATAGTATAGGCCAAAGTTTTTACTAATAGGCTGTAAAAAATGAGGAATAGGCAGAAAAATCGATGTCACTCACAGATACTAAATTAAGTTCTACTAAGCACTTTTGGTTTAAAAAAGTAAAACAAAGAAAACGTGACTTCTATTTCCTTTTCAATTTCAAACACTATTAGTCTCCAAAAGTAGGTCTACATTATTGAAAATTGATTTTGAAATTCTGAAAAAAATTAAGCTGCTTAAATCTATTCCATTCTTTGCCACAAAAACAAAAAATTATAGATATAGATATTCAAAACATACCAAGTGACAAAAGAAAATCATTGCAAGCCACTTTATTTTTCTTAAGGCATAGAGTTGGTTTTCCTTTCTAAAAATAGAATGCTGTTAATATAGCTTATCTTTAGTAGTAAGTACCTGAACCATTCCAAGAAAAAAGTTAGTTTTAGCTCTGAATTCTTTGTTTTGAGATCATTTTAATAAATGAATAAAGTTATAATTTTTCACTACTTCATTTACTTTTCAGAACACTTTTTCTAGAGTATTTGATAATTTCTTCAAATCAATCCTACAACCCAACTAATATTTGATATCCCTGTTTGATTCCAAATTTATTTTTAAAGATGTTTAGTTTCTGTTAGGTATCATTATTATTCCTAATTGAACTTTTTCTGGTGCTTTTGAGGGTGAGGGGGCTTGAACTCAGGGCCTGGACACTATCCTTGAGCTGTTTTGTTCAAGGCTAGTGCTCTACCATTTGAGCCACAGCTTCACTTTTGCTTTTCTTGGTAGTTAACTGGAGATCAGAGTCTCATGGACTTTCTGCCCAGGCTGGCTTTGAAGCTTAATCTTCAGATCTGATAGCTAAGATTACTGGCATAAATCATCAACACCCAGCTTCAATTACAATTTTAAAGAATACAAAATAATACAGAGTATGCTGACATGCACTTGTAATCTCAGCATTGAGAAGTTGAGAAAGGAGTCTGAGGTCACCCTGGCTAATACAGCAAAACCTTGAATGAATGAATGAATGAATGAATGAATGAATGAATGATCCTACTTCTAGAAGTTTTATATATTAAGTTGCTATGTTCTTTTACATTATAAAAATTTTGTCAATTATATTATTTTGAGTATGCTGTAACTTTTATCCAAAAGTGACATTATGGTTCTTTTTTTCTTTCCTTTTTAATTTTTTATTTCTTTTTGTCTCTGTTTTATATTTCTTTACTCTTTGTCTTGTTTTATATTTCTGTACACTTTGTCTTTTATATATTTTATCTGATTTGAGAAGGAAAATGGGAAGCATAGAAACAGTGGGACAAAGGGTGAACCATTCAACAGTGATACTCACTAGGCACTATGTTGGAAATGAACTTTACAACTTGGGGGGGGAGGGGAGACAGTAGGGGAACAACTGGGAGAGAATGAGGGAGGGGGTGATGGTGTTCAAAAGGAAATATACTCATTGCTTGACTTATGTAACTGTAACCCCTCTTGTATATCACCTTTACAGTGAAATTTAAAAAATAAAAAAATATTTAGCAAATGTTACAACAAAATGGCTGTGAAGAATCTGAGATCTAACTGTTCATCAGATTAACCTACGATGGCTTATTAGACAAAGGCTCAAGACTGGGGAGTTCTGGGTCCAAGAATAAGGATGCTGTTATTCACAATATGAAGGCTTCTTTCGATTCCCACTCACCTGCCTCCTCTTTCCCAGGAGTGATTTGAGGTTATCCAGGAAGGTATTACACACAGTACATTTCTGTCCCTGCAAGGCAGACCTCAGAGTTCAGGATATGCCAAGTTTTTGTTTGGTTTTGTTTTTAAGCTACTACCAAATCACCTCAAACTTGGTTCTAGAAAGAGATAATAAAACTGGTTGCCTTGGTTAAGAAGCAAAGCTACTCTGTGTCTCAGAAATAGGCACTGTTTTTTGTTGCTGTAGAGTGTTTCTCTTTTAGTAATGGCGACCTTTTGTTTAGCAACTTCAACCTCTATTTTCTTGTCACCATCCAGAAGTAATATTAGATATGATCTAAATACGACCACATGAATAAAATATGACTGTAGGCATGGTTTAAACTCTTCTCTGCCAAATTCCTGAACTTCACTGGAATTAGGCTTCCATCCGGCAATCTCATTTTATCTAATCTTTGGCAGTAGAGCTTTTGAATTTTGAAAAGTCCTTTCCTAATAATTGTACCATGCTGCACAAGTTTTCCACGAACAGCATTTAAATTTAATCAGAAATATTACTCATTTCAGTGTTTATTCTTCCTTCCACTCCATTTCGTTCTTGGGTCTATAATTATATGCTTTTTTCATTTGCTATAATATTTTTCTAAATTAAAATGTTGATTCTAGTGAAGCTGGAGGAGTACATATTTTCTGGGACTTCAATCATCAACATGAGATTTCTCCCATTCGGTTCCTAGTATCTAACACGGAACTTCAGGGTCTCACTCTTTGAGCCTTTGTTCCCACACACCAGTTTCCTGAAGCACAGCTCTGCTTCAGGCTGGTAACCAGACTGGGCCACGGAGGCATTGCCCTCATTCTGACTCAGGCACAGGAAACAAAAGCTACCAGGGCATGCTCTTTTCATGCTGGGAGAGCTAGCAGATCTCTGGAGACCTTGTCCAACTCTACAGCACTTTTCAAACCTCTGCCACATCATACATCTGAATACAGCACTCGCTAAGCAAGTCGAAAGGCCAAGCTTAAGCCAGACCATAGGAAAGTCTACTTAGGCAAGAAGAAAAGGTAGATAGAAAGCAGCCTTTCTTTGTTGTTATTACTTTAAATGCATCATTTTTATGGTTTTATTTAATCAGTTTTGGTTTGTTCTCTGAACTATTTCCTTCCTCATTATCCGACTTTTTCTCATCTAGAGTTAGGAAGAGAGTCCATCCCATCCCCCCTACCCCCTGGCAAGTCCCTGCTATAAAGAAGATACAATCTACTCCACATTTTCAGGAGAGATGTCGACTTCTTGTCTATCTATTTTACAGTGTCTTCTCTTATACCTTTTTAGTTTTGGGGCCCAACTTCTAGGTGGTTTTTTTTTTTAAATAGTTTTGTCTTAACCCATTTGCACTTTATTTTGTTCCACCATGTAAGAAAATTCACAAATATCTCCTTCAACTATGTCAACAACATTCTTAAAAAGTCTATCATTTTCAAACTAGGCATGGTGGCTAACATCTGTAATCTCAGTGAATGTGGAAAATGTCAGTCTGGAAGAACATCAGTTAGAGGCCAACCTTGACAAAAACTGTGAGAGCCTATCACACCAAATAAGTTGAGCCTTGTGGTTGACATCTGTAATCACAGCTACACAGGAACATAGATAGGAGGAACTGGTCAATAGTGGACAAAATGCAAGACCTTATATGAAAAATAACTAAAGCAAAAAGAGCTGGTAGAATTTAACTGGTACAGTGTTTGTCTACTAAACACAGGACCTTGAGTTCAAACACTATATTACTGTCAAAAAAAAGTCTATGATTTTCTTAATCAGTTGTCAACTTTTCTCTATACAAGAAAAGAAAATGCCTCTTCTGTATAAAAGCATATATTTAGACTTTTCCATTTTGTTTCACTCTTCTACTTAACTCTTCCTTTGTTTGTTTCAGATAGGATCTCAATATGAAAACTTCCTGACTCAGCCTCCTGAGGCCTGGGTTTGGATGTGTACACAACTACCATGCCTAGCTTTTAACTTTTATTTGTGGTAGTACCAAGGTTTGAACTCACAGTCACACTCTTGCTTGCTCGACTGGTACTCTACCACTTGGGCTAGGCCTTTAGCCTAGGGTTTGACCGATCACTTTGGAGATGGAGTTTATCAAACTTTTCTGACTGGACTGGCTTCAAATGCAATCCTCTAGATCTCAGACTCCTGAGTAGTCAGAATTTCAGGCATGAATTATTGGTGCCTGGAAGATATGATTAATGTTGCATTAGGTATAATTAATTCATAGTATTTTGTCTTGAAAATATTCTGATTTGAGTAGGCAATTTCTCATCCTTAATAAATATTCCATTCTGAAGAATTTATTTTTCCATAAAGGCATCACAATTATTTCATCCGTTGTGAAAAACAACCACGTTAAAATCTGAAATGAAAGACTTCAAAGCTGTAAGTTTATTTTAAGTGATTTGATATTTACATGCTACTGAATTTTCATCTAGGGACAAGAAATGTCAGGCTAGTCACCCAGAGTTGGTTGTATGTCAGGAAAAATTTAGTTTTCTTTATGAAAGTCTAATGCTTATTTTATTGAATTTATCACTAAGAATCTTACTGATAAAGTAAACCTTGTATCACTAAATTATTTTCATTTTTTTCTTTGTAGATGGTTAACATCCAATTAATGTCCAAACAAAAGCTATTTTGTGTATCTACTTTCTATCTAGCAACCATATGAAATTTGTGTAATTCTACGTTTTACAAAACTAGAATTCTTTGTGTTTTCTAGGAACAGAAATGGTAACTGTTAGTAAAAGAATAACCTCCTGCAGGGCCTTTCTTGTGTAAACTATTTTATTTGTAAAATATTCAAAGAAATATTAAATAAGAGTACATTTGGGCTAGGTGCTGGTGGTTCATACCTGTAATCCTAGCTACCCAGGAGGCTGAGATCTCAGGATGGCAGTTCAAAGCCATCCCGGGCAGGAAAGTCTATGAGACTCTTATCACCAATAAAAATCACCAGAAAACCAGAAGTGGTGCTGTGGCTCATGTGGTAGAGCACTAGCATTGAGCTGAAGAGCTGAGGGTCAGTGCCCAGACCCAGAGTTCAAGCCCTATGATGCAGCGCAAAAAGGAGGTACACTTTGAAGCCTTGGTTGGTTGTTACTGAAACAAGACTTGTACCAAATACTCTAAATACCAAAGGTCAGATTGGTAGACTTCAAGTGTCCTGTCATATTAGTTACTTGGTTTGGGTTGAAAAATGACTGAAGTTGTAGCATAGCAATTGATTCAAAAATGTATTTGCTCATCTCATCCAAAGATATTATTGCAATGTGTGCATAGATTTTCTATTTTAATTATATTAATATTTTTTAATTTTAGCTGATATGCTGTATGGTATATCCATATCTTATCTCATCTTCAAATTAAACGAAGTTGAATTTGATTTTTACTCAATGTCCTTTTTATCTCATTTCCTTCTAATCTTCGTGTACTGACTTGTATATTTTGCATTTCATTGTGTATTTAATATATTTCCATACTTCAAACATTTTTAAATTTTGTCTTTTTTTACTCTATTTTTTGTTAGCATAAATTAACTGTACAAAGAGGTTTCATTCAAGCACACTAACAACAAAGCAATAAAGAACACATAATTAGGATTGTTTTTCTAACAGCCTGATGTCTGGCTTTTAATTTTTTAAGTCAGTGTGTTCCTATTTAAAATAATGACTAATGTGGTTGATTTTATTCCTTCAGTTTTTGTGTTTGTATCATTCTTATCCTTTTCCTTTTTTATCCCAGTTCCAGGTTTGAACTCACTACCTCAGGGTAACTTAGCTTTCTTGCTCAGCTCACCCTTCACCATTCAAACTATGCCTCTAGCCTTGTTTTACATTGGTTATTTTTGAAGACATAATCTCAGGACTTGCCTGCCTCCCTCCCCACCCACCTCCCCACTGGCTTTGAACTTCTATCCTCTAGTTCTAGGTTCCTGAGTGGCTAGGATTACATACAGGAGCCACTGAAACATGGCCTTTTTCCTTATTTTTGAGAGGCTGATCACATTTTTTCTCATTAACTTGGAAATTCTACTTTAGTGCTCTCTTCTGCTAGTAGTCACCACTTTTTCCTGTGCTCATGATATGACCATTCCTTGAAAGTAGACTTCAATTTCCATGAAAACAATCCTCTGTATGCCCCTTAATTCCTCGATGTAGCTGAGTGTTTTATGCTTTATTTCTACATTCATCCTCCTCCCTAAAATCTTTCTAGAATCCTTTTTCTCTACTCACCCCCCAAGCTTCTAGCTTAAATGGCATAGTTTAATTTTAGATTTTTTTTTCTGGTTAACTTTAACATGCTCTTATTTTATATTTTAATCAAAAATGCTTAGAAAGCAATCCCTATCCATTTCAGTTTAATTTCTAAATATCTACACACCCATATGTTAAGATTTAGTGTGTTTCCTCTTCATTTCTTTCCATCTGAAATGTCTATTCCAGTCCACTTACAGTTTTGCATGTATCCCTAGAAGGGATAGATGACACTCTGAGTTCAAACACCTTTTTACCTAGGTGGATAAGTGACCTACATTGGAAGCTGGATTTTCAGATTGTGTTTCCCATCTCTCTGCACTGTCTCCTTGCTCTGTATATGAGAAAATCAAAGCCAGGCTAGTTCCCACATCTCATCATCTTGTTAAAGTAACTTGGTATTCATCAATGTTATTGCAGAACATGAACTGTATAAGAATTTTTGTCTAGACTTGGTCTTTTCTCACTGAGTGATCTTAGAACTTGTTAAGTACCTCCAGTTTGCAGGCCCAGACCTTTCTGTAACTCAGGTCAGGAATACTATGTTATATAATTATCATCTTTTTACTTATTTGCCTTAACTCCATTGCCTTCATTTCAGATCCTAAAAGGTAGTCTACAAAGTTCCATATTCCCCTCAGGACTTTGGGCTTTTAATCATTACTTCATATTTTTGCTCTGTCATTTTATTGTCTTGCATTTGGTGTTCAAGCAATAGTAAACTGGTCAGCAGAAACTAGCTCTCTTCCCTTCTACTCATGAACTGCATTATGTAATTAGAAATTATGTCTGAAACTTTATGCAGACTACAATTGAATCTCCTCCAGGTCATATTTTTTTCTCAAATATTTCCTCCCACATTGCTCCTTTCATATTTATTCTTACTGTCCAGTTTTCCTTTCTTGGCCTTCCAGCTAGGTTGTCAGGTTAGCTTAACTCTGATGTTGGTTCTCAATTCTGGCCACATATTATATATTTCAATGGGGAGTTGATCTGTAATTTGTTTCATTGTACTATTTATTCATTCATTTATTTATTGTCAGTCATGGAGCTTTAACTCAAGGCCTGGGTGCTGTCCCTAAGCTTTTTCGTTCAAGACTAACACTCTACCACTTTAAGCTACAGTCACTTCCAGTTTTGGTGGTTAATTGGAGATAAGAGTCTCATGGACTTCCCTGCCTAGGCTAGCTTCAAACCTCAGCTCTCAGCCTCCTGAGTACTAGAATTACAGGTGTGAGCTACTGGTACCCAGCTTATTTTACTTTTAAAATAAATTATAACATCCAGAACTAGTGTGCGGAGAAGACGCCAGGTCAACACACCAGGTCCCCAGGTAAATGTGGAGCTTGTGAATGCTGGCACTAAAGTATCTGAATATCACTCCGGTACCCACACAACGAGGGAGGCTGTCACTGTGATTCCTGTTAAATGACCTAGGTTTCTTTTTTCCAATAAGGGTTTGTTGGAAGAGAATGATGCTTCATCTCAAGATCTGGGTAACAATTTGTCAATGAAATGCATATCTTACCTACTAATACAAGAATTCAACTGACAGTATATTTCCAAGAAGTGAGATTAAGAAGTCAAGACATCAGATAATGGATCAGATAATGCCTGAAGTAAAGTCAAAATGATTTAAAGATATCAAAAAAGATAGAATATTTATACAACAAAGTTGTCCAGTTGGAGGAGGAAGGTAAGGAATGATGATCATCTCATTCTAATCATTCTTTGTTAACCTTAGAAGAATTGGCTTGTAAGACTTTATCAAGAATGTTTTTACAGATGCCTGTGTGGTACTCACTAGTAAGATAAATACATGGCACAAATTGCGCTGTATAATATTGCCTTTCAATTTTAAGCTACAAATGTTTTTTACTCATATTGGGAATTAAATGTTTAAGACATGAGTGTAAGAACTACTTCTGAGCTCTCCCCATTACACCAAACTGAGTAAACACAATAAAACACCCCAAGATCCTTGTTGTGTTCTTCTGTCAGAGGTGCTTTTAAAATGTGTGCTGTCCCCTACTTGTTCAAGGAAAACTGGACTAAAAAAGCATGTCCTGGAAAACACAAATATGAACTGAGCCTTTTTATGACCCCATCCTACCAGCTGGGAGCATTCTCTCTACTGGAAACCAAGGTCCATTTTAACAAGGCCTTTGTATTTCTCACACCTACATCCTTAGTGCTACAAAATGCCAGGCATATCACTCATCTTGCTAAATACTTACAAAATGAATCCTCAAGAGTATTTAGGACTCTTTGGAGACCACAAGAGCCTTTTGCCTTGATATTCTCTGGAGAAGCCAGCCCAGAGGGAATACAAACTTTAAACATCACAAACAGCTGATGGCCTACCAGCTGAGTGATTTGAGACTGGATATATTTGAGACTTGTGTCTCATGAGAGTTTGACAAGGTGCCTTGCTTCCTCACAAGAAATAAAAAGGAAACTGACTCACTTATAAACTCCATTGGACAGTAGGTGTTATGAATTATCTCAAGGTCATGCAGGAAGAGCCACAAAAACCACTGGCCCACTAACTAGCTAACTGTTAACCATTACAGAAGTTTTTATATGAAGGTCTGTTTTTGTGTGTACCTGTATATTTACAGCTTGACTCTCATCTGTGAATCCAAACATGTTCCAGTGAAAGATTCCAGTCCCAGAAAACTGCAGAGCCCTCAAGTTTCTGAAAGAAGTTAGGAATGGGCAGCCACTCATCCTCTTGCACCCCAGCATAGATTCTTTGCCTTAGCTCTCTGTGCTTCTATATCCACCTTCCCAAAAGACAACGGGCGCCTCAAGAACCTCATTCACACTTGACAAATCTAACTATGTAGCACATGGTACATGCGAGGCTCTCAAACTGGTTCTGGGAGCACAGACAAAAGAGTGCATTCAAATCTAACCAATGACTCCATTCTGAGGTATCTGATATTTGCAGATTGAACAGCCTTCATAATATTGCTAGTGGTTCGCAAATATCCACCTCTCCTAGGGAACCAAACACAGCAGTTCTCAAATATTTCATTCTTCAGCCTCAGTAGACATTACCTATGCCCCGGCAACCAGAAGCAAGGAAGCAAGGAAGGAAGCAAGCAAGCAAGCAAGGAGGGAGGGAGGGAAGGAGGGAGGGAGGGAGAGAGGGAGAGAGGGAGGGAAGGAAGGAAGGAAGGAAGGAAGGAAGGAAGGAAGGAAGGAAGGAAGGAAGGAAGGAAGGAAGGAAGGAAGGAAGGAAGGAAGGAAGGCAGGCAGGCAGGGAGGAAGGCAGGCAAGACATTCACACTGTCTAAAACTAATGAGAAGGAAGCAAGTCCTCAACACGTAGGACTCAAAGACTGGATGTCATAAACAACATCCTGAGAGACTGAGAACAGGCTACAGGAGACTGAGAAAAAGTAAAAATTAGCCCATACAAAGACAATAAAATACTGCCTGGCCACTCATCTAGCTGCAGTTACAGACGAGACAGATCCAGCTTCCAAGTTAATAGGAAACAACGCATTTCTCAAGGACATTTTGCTACTGTAAAGTACCACAGTAATCCCATGTTTGGACATCTACTGTTCTCTTACTCACTGAGCAACTCTGTGCTCTCAAATCAGAAGATCATCAGAAACTTTGCCATTTGAAATTACAGTGGTCAGAATAAAGCATTCTACTGCTACCCGAAGGATCTTAAGTCACTCTGACACAGAGAAGTAGCCTTCACTTACAGCTGAGGTGTGGAGCTTCATTAAAAAGGGCTCTTGGATATGACATGGCACATTATTCTGAACTTTGTAGTTTCCAAGGAAACAGGACCCTGGGCCACTCTGTAGTGTTGGGCATCCATTTCTATACAATCCTGCTTTGCTTTGAACCTATCAGCACGTTGCTTCATTTGAATTTCACCTAAATGTTACCCTTCTAAAATGAATCCTATATTAGTAATCCTCTTTTCCTTTGTTTGGTGAGAAGTCCCATAAGAGTTTCCTGAAGTGTGTGGTAGTAAGTCAGAAAACTGTCTCTTTTAGATGCTGATGGTCTTAAACTGATAGAGCCATGGCAAAAGTCTGAAGTCTTTTGAGAACCTCCTTTCCATGCATACAGCAGATTCAAGCAATGCCTTATGCAAGAAGGCAAAGATCACAGGAAGTCACTTTGTCCTTTGTGCTCATTTTTAAAGGGCTTAAGTAACTTCTCCTCAGAGAGTCACTAGCACTGAAGAGAAATCCACCACAGCAATTATATCTTTTCTTTTCCAGCTCTTCAATGTTTAGAAACACCTTGGGTGTGTTGCATGCTGACTACAAAGGAGGACTAGCAGAACTTGCCTATTTGTATCCAACCCTTGGTTCCAGGTGCTCAGTAATATGTTTCCAGCATTGGAATGAAACCATGGTCATGACTCTTGTCACTTTGCTGGGCTGCCCTGACCCATGGGAGGTCAGAGGGTAAAGGGAAAACCAGGAGAGAGGTGGGTTGCGATTATTATGAAACAGTCATTCAGACTAAAATGATCAAGGATGCCTAACAGGTCAGCCTAGAATACTGTGTTTCAGGGAGAAGGCTTTTGTAACCTCTTCTTTATCAGTCAAAAAGGAATATGGTTGTACCAATTCATCTCCCAAAGTCCAGGTATTTCAAACAAGGGTTTTACACTCTAATTGGTACATTCTTCTAAAGGCCCAGTAGTTAGTAGTGAGAATTCCAGTTTAATTGCCTCTGCCACTGTACCTTGCTTTGAGCACTCAAAAGGTCTTGCCTAAGAACACCAGCTAAGTACTGTACAAAGTTCAGCCATTTACTTACACATTGCATTACAACCTATGTCAAGAAATATTTTATCTCCAAACCTGGAGGACAGCAATACAAATCTGTCCTTACCCATAAGAAACTCAACAAAATAATCACAATAACATACCTGGTGAGATGAACTAAAAGCTAAATATGGCTGCATTCAAACATGTCATTGTAACTGTACAATGGGAAACTATACCCTAGGCCAATATTTTCAAAGATTATTTGTAGATAAGGTATAGAGAAGCTGAATAGAAAACATTGTTAATTTGACTACAAAAATCTTCAATACTTGTTTATGGAAAGCAAAATATCAAACACTAACTAGAAATAAAATAGAATGTGTGGAGAGGTTATCTGCAATGTAGAACAATCAAAAGCTAGATACCTATGCAGCATCAAGAGCATAAACAACCACAAATGTTGGCAAGAAAGAGAGAAAGGAACTCTAATACATTGTTGGTGGGATTATAAACTAGTACAACCATTCTGGAAATCGTACGATGGTTCCCAAAGAAACAAAATGAGAACCACTATATGATCTAGCAATACATTTGGGCACTGACATGAAGAAATGTTAAGTGAGGGGCTGGGAATGTGGCTTAGTGGTAGAGTGCTGGTCAAGCATGCATGAAGCCTTGAGTTCAATTCCTCAGTATCTCATAAACAGAAAAGGCTGAAAGTGGCGCTGTGGCTCAAGTGGTATAGCACTAACCCAAGCAAAAAAATGCTCAAAGACAGAGCCCAGGCCCTGAGTTCAAACCCCAGGCAAAAAAAAAAATGTACATACATATACATACACACATATATGGAAGAAGTCTAATTAAATTATGGCATATGCATTTGTGTGTACATGTAAACATATATAGTTATTTATGTGTACTTTTTTACACATGTATTTATATTTTAGGTCTAATAGGTACATATGATGATATTTTCATTAAGTGAAGTGGTATTTTCACTTAATAAGATGGTTTCAAGATCCATCCATTTCCCTCCAAGTGACAGTGTCATTCTTTTTATGAATAAAGAATGTTCCACTGTGTACCACATTTTCCTGACCTACCCCCGAGTAGTAGGGAACCTGGTCTGTTTCTAGAGCTTGGCTATCGTGAATAGTGCGACAGAGAACTTGGGTGTGCAGATTCCTCTATTACATACACATGCAATAAGACCTATCCATGAGACACTTTATCAAGTAGAGCTGAGTAGAAGCACATATCTTTGCTCCTGTCTCTAGCAGGCCTGATGTTTTAAAATGCTTTATGTTTTCTGTATTAATTGAAACATGAGAAACACAACCTGGTTTGCATGTTAAGTTTTCAGTTTGGGAACTAAAATGGTGTTTTGTTCCAATAGAAGGAACTTACACTAGTAATACGTCATAGTCTAAAATATTCATTCTGAATTAGAGGGCTAAGTATTTGAGTTTACCATGCCAAAAGATAAAATTAAAAAGTGCTTTATTTCTATTATGAGTTATTTGCATCTAATCATTTGCAAAATCACTGTGCGTTTTAAAAAATGTGCAGTGTATATTAATATCTATCTGATTCTTATGGGAACTAAAGTAAATGACTCATTCAGTTTGAAAACAGACCAATCCGTATGTATAGCTTGGGCTTTCTTTTGCTGAATACTCGAAAGAAAGAATCCTCAAAACAAAAAACACCGTCAGTATCTGCCTAACAAACCATAACCTCATACTAAGCACCTCTGGTAAAAAAGAGGAGAGCCCCATTACTCTGGTAGCACACTATTAGAGAAAAATAAACAAAAAAACTCCCACCATTTTAAATTACCTACTATGGTCTGAAAGTTAGTGTTCCCTCAAAATTCATTTACTGAAATCCTAATGCCCAGGGAAATGATATTTGGATACAAAGCCTTTCGAAGATAAGGCTGTCCTCATAAATGAGATTTATGCTCCTTTAAAAAGCACTAATTTAAAGATGCTGAATGACCTAAGACACAGACTCTCTTGGGAGTTTCCTGGATTCACAGGAGATACTTACATTAACTGTTTAGAAAACTGTTACCAAGTCCCTTTACTGAGAAATTTGATGATGCAGGTACACCATATAATGAGGTGGCCTCCAGTGCAGCCAGCTTTGTCTCTATGGCTAGGAGGACAAGAAATCTTCGGTAGCCTTGTGTTGAGAGAGAGTGTCAATGTGAAAATACTGTCACATCAGAGTATAAATAAGTCAGAAGTTGGTCTATAAACAAAATCTTTTTTATTATTATCTGTCAGTGGTTGTACAAGAGTTGCCATTTATTGAAGCAGGTGAAGTTTATAACCTTTCTACTTTTCAATAATGCTACCACCACCACCTTTAAATACTAGCTCTGAGCTAATGCCAATTTACTTGAAAATACAGTCTAAAATTTTGGTAACAAAATAACAAAACAAGAAATAGCAGAACATAACCAACATTTTAACAGGTAGGCTTATTCCATTAACTATAACTATCGAGAAAAAGTATGAAATGTAAAATCAAGCTAAACCATTTAAGTAAAATCAAGTGAAGACTATAATCCATGTGTCAAAAACAGAACAGATTAAAATGTTAACACTGTCACTCAAATTAGTCAATACATACTTAACAAATAGAGTTTAAAATACTCACTAGTTGACTGTCTCTTACAGGTAATTAGTCCAATGCCTTACACTAATACTTCTTTCAATTGCTACATTTACAAGTGTAAGAAAAGTCACTGAATATCAAATCAGGGGATGTGAATTTGCATCCAGATTCTGCTTGCAAACAAGCTACACATAAAGGATGGCTCTCTCCCTTCGATGTACATCCCCTTCCACTCAATCTTCCTGGGAGATAAACACTGTTATGTCAAATATAGTGCTCCATCAACAGCGGTTACATAAGGCTATTTCATTATCCACGCTTGGAATATATTAAACTTTCAATATAACATAGATAAACAGATCCAGAGTCACTATACTACTTACTTTATTCTTGCTACATATATATATTGATTCACAATATCAATATACTTAGGAATAAATATTTTTATAAATGTACAGTCATGGTGGGAAAAATTGAACATATCACTCCCAATATTCAAAACAAAAAGAAACAACTGGAGAACTTGTCAAAGTTAACGGAGAGAATTTTTACCTGAAAATGATAACATGCTTTAAAGAACACATATAAACTTTATATTTAGGGCTGGAAAGGTAGCTCAGTGGTAGAGTTCTTGCCTTGCATGCATGAGGCTCTGGGTTCAATTCCTCAGCACCACATGAACAGAAAAAGCCACAAATGGCGCTGTGGCACAAGTAATAGAGTGCTAGCCTTGAGCTGAAGAGCTCAGGGACAACACCCAGGCCAAGAGTTCAGGGCCCATGACTGACAAATAAATAAATAAATAAACTTTATATTTTTAAAAAAACTAATGAAATGCTAGAACAGATATATAAAATCTTTAAATTTATGTGAATCACCTCACCAGGGAGTCCTGTATAAATGTAGACTCTGTTACACTAAACAGAACATGGTGCTTAGGAGACTATATTTCTAGTAAGTTCCCACATGATGACAACTGCCTATCTTGGGACCACATTAGAACAACAGTGTTCTAGACTATGAAGAACACAGCATTCTAAGAAGCTTTCCTCATATGTCCTACATAGTAGAACAGAAGGAAAAAAATAAGTGAACTTCCTATTTTGGTAATCTGGGATAAGTAGAAAATTTAAATGGCAACATATAGACTTGAAGATGGTTAATAATAAGAAAAATGAGAATTATAAGCCATCGAGCCAGGCTGCAGGCTTCCGAGATGGCAGAAGAGATTAGCTATGAAAGCTGATTAGACCTGAAAGGGTGAGAAGAAGAACACAGATACACATATATGTCCATTTATGTGGGTCTATCCCATAAAGCACCTCAAACTAGAAATCCATCTTATCTGTTATTCAGAAGGCCTCGTGTTCTTTCCTCAATACCATATAATAGACAGTATTTTCTTAAGATTAAGAACAATTCAAGACGTCCCATTTTTTTCTCTCTCAAAGTATAGGAATAAAATTTCCCTAAAAATTTGCCTTGGAGTTCTCAGAGAAACAGTTAGAAAGAAAATATCCACTTATTATGGACTATCATTTTAGGGTCTCTGAAAATGTTCTATTGCCACTATGTGATACAGAGCACGCCATTCTCTATGCTGTTTTCTGACACAATCTTGCAAGAAAGCTTGACACAAACCATAAATCACAGGAATCTTTCATCACCAGATGGTGAATTTCTGGCTTGGCACGCTGGGGTCATTGGTTTTTCAAGAATCAACCCTACTCTATCCATCTTTAAAAGATTTAATGATTTAATTATGCACTAAGCAGGAGACTACTCAAACATAGTTATCAGAACATGGTTTCAAAAACCAAAATCATGTCATTCCTCTCTTCTTCCCTTCCTCTCTCTCATTTCCCTCATAAATAGATATAGCTATAGGTATATATGTGTACATGTGTATACATACATATGCACATATGTATAAATACACATATATGCATGTATAAGTTTTAATATACATATATATAACTCAAATTACTGTAGCTCTGGAAAGCTACTTATAAAACGACAATTCCTGAACTAAGAGTGTCTACTTTTGTCCTCCCCGCTCCTGGCTCTTTTTCAATGATTCGTACGTAGAAAGAACTACTACATAGCTGACACTGAGGTTTTGCTTAAGGCCACATTTTGATCAACTCGTTGTGGTCCCTCATGTCCAGCTATTGCACTACCCTTGCCCTTTGCTCCCAAGCAAAGGATGGGCCAGGAGATCAACCTTAATTTGCGGGGGGGAAATCTGGAGGTTAAACTTTAATGTTGACTTCCACAGATCTCTTTCTCCACCTCAGTGTCAAGGGTTGGGCAGAATAAGTATTTCTTCACAAGGACAAACTGTTCATTTGATTTTAAATTTTCTTCCCAATAAGGTAAAGCAAGGCAGATCTATAAACCAAACATTAATATATTCAGAGGATAGCTACATTATGATTATCTTTGTTTTCAGGAACATATTCTTAATATGATGAAACATGCTCTCTTACAAGCCAATCTGTGTCATAGGACTGCTTCTGGAGCAAAACCTGCTAACCCCATTGATTGAGATTTTTGGATATTCCTGCTGGGACAGAATCCGGACATGATAAGACTTACATTGGCAGGAGCTAAGTTACTTGCAAAATTATTAACTAAGGTTACAAAATAGGTGAGCAGAGTCAACTGTTGACTCTAGGTAAGTGTTTTCTTATTTCTGCGAGTGAGGAAGATCAGTGCTTTCTGTCTGAGTGAGTAAATCAGTTTTCTGACGATATCAGCTCTATGCTGAAATACCTAAAAACAGAACTGGTAATAAAACATACTTTGACATATATCATTTTTCCCCTACCACTGCACCACAAAATGAATAGGAAGCATGCCTAACAAATTGTCCTGATTGAGAAGTACAGGACAGAACCTAGGATTTATTGCCCAATTAATTCCCTCTCTGGTAACTTACTAGCAAGGATTTATAAATTTACAACACAGGATTTATGGATTTACAACACAAATGCCACTTTAACAATGACTTAAATATCTTAAGGTGTCTAGATAAACGACCTATTTATCAAGTCTTGTCTACTGTTAGCATCAGTGCTAATGGTTTCTCATGCAGTTTACTGTGAATACAGTCTGGAAAATATTCATGCTCAAATTGTTGTTTAGCTTCTGTCTCTTGTTTGGACCTTTTCCAATATACTCTCCTATATTCTACATTCATGGTTTTATATCTTTAGAACTGTCAGTTATGAATCTGACATAGTAAAATATGTTACAGCATGAAAGCTGTAACTACTATGAGTTACTCTTAACCACTATGAACATTTCGCTGATAGGAGAAAAAAAATCTATAGAGACACCATAAGCTTTTCTTTGAAGCATATGAATCATTGAATTCTTTAATCTAAATTAAAGTTTTAATGGTAAATGCAAACAAAGTTCAAATAGCTCTCAAGAGAGGCATCGTATCTGTCTTACATTTTTGATAACCATAACATTTGCTACAATAATGTTCTCTCTCAATTACAAGAAAAGATTGGATTAATTTTTGGAAAGTAGTATTTTTGGACCCCAGTGTTGGTTCAGTAATGTTCATTATCACTACACTGGTATTTCCATGTTTTTCAGTAGAAAAAGGAAAGATATTGAAAATATAGGCTTCTTTAATTATATCAGCAGAATACACTGATATATAACCTATATACATATATAAATGAACATACACACTTATTTATGTGCATTTAGGTGTATGTATACATTTACATGTGTGTTTTATATTCATATAAAACATACACACATGCTTATGCACAAGTTTACATCAAGCATCAAGTTCTACATTCTACTTAGTTTCTTGGCTCTGAGATCTTTTCTACATCTTACAGAAGAGGAACCTAGTTAAAGTTTAGTCGAGCTTTTGCCCAAGAACTTTTTTTCCATGGAACTATAGAAATGACACAAAATGTGGTACTGCTATAACTTTGCTTCAAGAAATAATTCAGGAAGAAACAAAATTATTTCTTCCTTTGGGCCTCAGAAGTCTTTGTGCTCCCTACTAAGAATGTCTCTCCTGTTGATGCACAGGGTCTACTCAGAAAACCCATTTGGATTTAGGGCATACAGGATTTGTCCTGATTTCGGACCAGCAGAGCGGGATTCTATGCTGCAAGTCCTCTGCATTATTTCTGGATGTCCCACAGCATTATTTGACATTTCTCTGAGAAACATTTGATAAACTGTTAAGCTGATGAAACTGGAAGAACACAGTGACCAGGAAGTCCCAAAGTTTAATATAAAAAGATTGACGCCCTAAGTAGCTAGTATTAAAGGCATGAGCCATCAGTGCCTGGCTTTAATTATTCTCTAATTTGATGATCCACACATCTTTAACATAGAGATTGAACTGTTTAAAAGAAAACATGATAAAGAAAAACAAGCCCTGGGCACTGGTGGTTCACACCTGTAATCCTAGGTATTTATGAGGCTGAGATCTGAGGACTGTGGTTGGAAGCCAGACCAGGCAGGAAAGGTCACAAGACTCTTATCTCCAATTAACTACCTAAAAACCTGAAGTGGAACTGTGGCTCAAAGTGGTAGAGCACTAGCCTTGAGCAAAACAGCTTAGGAACAGCACCCAGGTCCTGAGTTCAAGTACCATGACTAACCAAAAAAAAAAAAAAAAAAGAAAGAAACAAAGAAAAATACACAGATACGTTTCTAATGGTTTCTAAAATCATGTTTTCTTTTTTTAATGGTTTTATTGTAAAGATATACTGTACAGAGAGGTTACAGTTACTAAAAACATACTTTCTATCAATTTTAAAGGGAAAGCTGTTTTGTCTGGACAACAGAGGGAACTGCCATGGAGTTTTCCAGCATCACAGTTACTGAATCATATCAACATGCATCTTTGATACACTGGCCAGGTGAAAGTAGTGTTTATACACAGATCATTGTTTCCAAGGACATTTTCTTATATCACACTGTGCTAAGCAGGACTACTGATCAGGCAGATAATTTGCTAAAGTGAAGAGGATCTATCTTTCATTTAATTATTTACTCAATAGCTTCAATTAAGTACTGTTGATGGTTTTTCCTCCTAATTTTGAAATTCTAGTATTCTCAGCTTAAATTTATTCCTCCTTTCCTGCTCCCTATGTTGCTGCTGCTCTATTTGTTGTTGTTGTTATTGTTATTGTTGTTGTTAAAAGTACTGGGGTTTAAATTCAGAGCTTCATACTTGCTAGACAATCACTAGTACTTGAGCTATATGCCTGCTGGTCCTGGGGCTTGAACTCTGGGACTAGGCATTGTCCCTGAGCTTTTGTGCTCAAGGCTAGTCTCTATCACTTGAGGTACACCTCCACTTCTAGCTTTTTATGATTAATTGGAGATAAGAGTATCTTGGATTTTCCTGTACAGACTGGCTTCAAACCATGATCCTCAGAACTCAGCCTCCTGAGTAGCTAGAATTGCAGGCATGAGCCACCAGTGCCTGCCCATAGTCCATTTTTTATTTAGTTTTCTTTCAGATGGGGTCTTAATTTGCTTGGGACCTGCCTCTGACTCTGGTTCTCCAATTTAAAGCTTCTCACATAGCTGAAATTAGAGGCTATATTCTGTGTGTTGATGGTTCCTTGGATCCCACAAAGCCACAAAGTTAGGATTCATATTCATCTATTATTATATCTGATATGGAACAGTAAGAAAATCTATAGTAACTAGATTTTTAGTTACATGCCTGTAGCTCATACCATAATCTAACCTACTTAGGAGACTGAGATTGGGTGAATGGTAATTCCAGATCATCCCAGGCCAAAAAACATCCATGAGATACTATCTCAATGAAAACAATTGGGTGTGGTGGTATGTACCTGACATCCCAACAGGAAGTTGGAAAATAGAGGCTTTCCCAGGAAACAAGACCCTACTTCAAAAATAACCAGTGCAAAAAAGGGCTGGTGGCCTGGCCCTGCAATAGTGATTGTCTAGCCAAGTATATAAGTCCTCGGTTCAAACACCAGTAACATCAATTTCTTTTTAAATGACCTGGTCCCTACAACTTAACATTCTCTCTCAACTTAATCAAATTCCAGAGCCATATAATTATGAAAAAATTAAAATTCAACACTATTATCTTAGGGAAAAATACAAGCTAATTATGTCATTATTAGTCCCAACCCTTTTTTGACTGTCCCTCTAAGATACAAGCCAATACCTACATTTATGCAATCTTCTCTTCCCGTTCCCAATGAGAAACATTCTTAGAAGCAAAATCACGAAAAGGAACAAATACTTTAATTTTCTATACAACTTCAATTTCTAGGTTTAATTATATGAACAACCTACAGTAATTATATTGCTCAGTGGTGCTAATTTGTAATAATTACATTTAAGTCTCTGATGTTTTTGTGAAATCAGATAACTGATCACTTCCAACTGTTCATTGCCATACAGTGTCAAAAACCATTCATAACCACTGTCACCTGTAAATTACTTTATTTATGCTGAGCGTCTCCAGTATAGAAATGTTCTTAAATGTTGAACTTTATCATCAAATTGGATTTAAGTAAATACTTAGAAATATGTGAGGCCTGCAAAGAAGTGTTCAGACTCTCTTGTTACAGATTTTAAAGTGTGTAATTCTGAAGAATAACTTCAATGCCCTAATTGCTTTTTACAGCATTGTTAAGAAGTAATATTTTTAGCATAGCATGAAAAAGACAGTAGATTCTAGAAATCTAAATGAATAGATGGGTGCTTCTTTAAAACTATGTATACTAACCTGACTTTATTTTGTCAGTCATGGGGCTTGAACGCTGGGGCCTGGGCGCTGTCCCAGAGCTCCTTTGTTCAAGGCGAGTGCTCTATGACTTGAGCCACAGCACCACTTCTGGTTTTCTGGTGGTTAACTGGAGATAGTCTCATGGAATATACTGCCCAGGCTGGCTTTGAACCATGATCCTTGATCCTCAAATCTCAGCCTCCTGAGTAGCTAGGATTACAGGCATGAGCCACTGGTGCCGGGCCTAATGACATTTTTTTTAAAGATTCTTTCCTTTATGTTAATGCTAAGATGAATACATTCCATAAAAATGGAACGGTGTAAGTATATATTTCAAGGTTAATACTCTCCAAGCTGGCATTTATTTATTTACTTTTTGTTTTTAATGTTACTTCACCAATATGTAAAAGCTGATCATATTAGACTTTTGATATGATAGCATGAACTAAGGCTGAGGAAAATTTAATTTTACCCAGATCACACAGCTTTTAGAGAGCTTTGAAAAATAAGAAGGACCTCTCCTGAGCTTTAAACAATTTTTGGTGAGTCTCACTGTACTACTTTCTGACACATACTTAACATGATTATATGATAGTTCTATTTGTAGGTTCTTGAGGCACCTCCATATTTAGTTTCATCCCTGCTGTACTAACTTGCATTCCCACCAACAATGTACAAGGTTTTCTCTCCTTTGACATCCTGCCAGCATCTGCTGTTGTTTTCTTGATGGTGCCCATTGTAACTGCGTGAAATGAAATCTGCATGTGCTTTTCTTTATGCATAAGCGTGCTGGCAATTTTTTTATGTGTTTATTGGTCATTTTTAATTCTTCTAAGAACTGTCTGTTCAATTTGTTTGCTCATTTATTAGTTGCATTATTTATTCTCTTGCCTAATTTTTGCCATCCAAACAAACACAAATTAAAGAACACAACAGATCAAAGTGTGTGGACAAAAAAAATAAGAAAGAAAGTCATTAAATGACATCAAGAATATTACAATAGTAACAGCATGCTTTGCAAAATCTTAAGAGAAATAAATCAACAAGGAGACTTATACCAAGTGGAATATTTATACAAATGACATTTTGACATCTTCCCTCAAGCTAGTGAAACCAAAAACAAATGTAGATTTTTGAAACCTGAAATGAATTTCTGGAAGAAGCATCTTGTCCACACCACTAACAAGTAACAGTATTATGAAAATAACAATTATAGATAACCCATAACAATGTTGGTGAAAATCAGCAACCTGGTGTGTGTGTGTGTGTGTGTGTGTGTGTGTGTGTGTCTGTCTGTCTGTCTGTCTGTCTGTCTGTCTGTTCTGCAAGCAAATAGTATCTTCATGTATTTAAATGGTTAAATTGGCTGACAGAACAAAATAGAAGCTTTCAGTCACAAAGTTTTTATCAGGACGCAGCTGTACTCATTCATTCATTGGTGTAACTTCAACACTCCCATGACACAACTGAGCTACTGAAAGTGAAACTCGTGTTTTACCAGAAGGTTGAGCTGTTGAAATTAATGCTGCTGCCTTATACAGAAAATGTTTACTGACCACAGTCAGTCCAATTAACTCCATTATGCTTTCATGATAGGCTTTTGAAAATGTCATTACTTATTATTAGCTTTATTATAAAAGCTATTACTATGAAAAAATAAAAATAAAACTATAGAGCCAACCATGAATGCACTGTCAAGTTATTTCATTTAACTTGTATCTCCTTCAGTCATTTTTGATAAGGTACATTTCCTAAAGCAAGCTTTGTGTACTTATACTTAGGGCAGTTGCTAAGAGTGCACGAAATGTAGGAATGTGGGAACTGAAGTCTAAAAAAGCATAAAATAAAGAGAAAAAGTACTAAGTTGTACAGGCAAAAGCCAAGAAAGAGTTAAGAGGGAAGCAGACAAAAAGAAGAAAAACCTGTTCTGCATGGACTTAGCCACAGAGCTACCACAAAGCAGCTGAATGTGTTATCTTGAAGAAAATTAAATCACCATTCTACCTGTAAATTATTGTTCTCTAGTCAACATTGTTAATGGAGTCAATCTGTGGAACTCATCTACTTGAGATACTCTCCTAAACGAACAAGAATGTGAACTAATTTGCTCTGGCAAGAAATGTGCTCAAAGTCCCAAATAATGCTCAAAAGATGTTTAAATGATTAAGCTCTTACCTCACATTTGGAAACATTATCATCAACTAATTCCACAAAGCCCTAATCCAGAAAATTTCCATCTAAAATTCACAAAATATCAAAACATAAACCTTCATTTGGAAATTAACAAAAATAAATTCTAGGGGCTGGGAGGTTGGCTTAGTGGTAGTGCACTTACCTTGTGTGCATGAGGCCCTGGGTTCGATTCCTCAGCACCACATAAGCAGAAAAAGCCAGAAGTGGCAGTGTGATTCAAGTGGTAGGAAGCTACCCTTGAGCTGAAGAGCTGAAGGACAGCACCGAGGCCCACAGTTCAGGCTCCATGACCAACAAAAATAATTAATTAATTAATTCTAAAAGATTTGATCTCACTCACTAGAAGGGCTGAAGAAAGGAGAAACATGAAGAAACACAGCAGAAAGCGACTAGAAGGTAAAGACAACCAAGGCTAATTGTAAAACAATTCAAAAAACAAGCTGGGCACTCGAGACTCCCGACTGTAATCCCAGATACTCAGGGGGTTGAGATCTGAAGATCATGGTTCAAAGTTAGTTTGGGCAAAAAAGTCCCTGAGACTCTTATCACCAATTAGCCACCACAAAGCAGCAAGTAAAGGTATTGCTCAAATGGCAGAGCACCAATCTTGAGTAAAAATCTAAGGGACAGATTCCAGGTCTTTAGTTCAAGCTTCAATATTGGCAGAAAGGAAAAAAAAAATCACAGTACATTCCAGAAAGTCATTAGGCTTGACAAAGCTAATATAGAATAAATTCATATGACTTTCCACATGATTATAAAAGTGCATTATTACCATTAAATTATCAATACCTGACAGAAAGCAGCCCCTATTAAAACTTTTTTCCTAAAAAAATTACCACCTGAGTTAGCACAGAAAAAAAGATTCAACCTTTTCTCAAAGGGTTATTTAAATTGTAAATAAATTATTTTATATCAAGGAAAATCATCCTGAAGACTATTTCTTAGTAATTTCTCAGTTGTCTAATGTCATTCTATTTGGCAGGTTAAAAGACTTCCTCGTATCTCAGTTTCACTCTCTGCAAATTGGGTATGTCAGAACTTATCTCTAAAATATGAGATATCAAGTGAAATGATGTATACATAATTTAATATAACTTTTGTTGTATTAAACCCTTGTTTCCCTCTGTATCACTTGTACCCTAGTCAGATTTTATGTTAAAAGTACTATCAAGCACTTCTCAATTTTAAATGTGCATACAAATCTCCTGGAGATAAATAAATTTTACTTCCATGAGCTTGAGCTATAATAAGTCTTAGTTTCTAAGATGGTCAGCTGAAGCTGATTTTGCCTGTCTGTAGACTTTGAGAAGTAGAACTCTAAGTCTGGACAGAGATTGGATGCAACTAGACAGAATATTTTGGTTGCAAAGAATAGAAATGCTGAGAGATCACTTAGAACATTTAAGAAAATATATGACCTGTGGCAGACATAGCACTGAAGCCAAGTCTCTGAAAGTCTCGCCCTGCTTTGTGATTCCCTTGTCTTCTATTCAGGTTCCTCAACATCTACTCCAACAGATAACAGACTGGACATTGGTATGGGAAATTCATGTTTTTAAAAAGCTCTCTAGGGTTCTATACCTAATACGATATAAATGGTAGGGAATAGTTGTTATAATGCATGACTTAGGAATAGTGACAAAAATTTTGTGCACATGCTTTTCTTATGTTTGAATCCATTACTGGATCCATGATTTCATATTTTTATGTTTAGAATTTATTCTGAATTTGTAATTTATTCTGGTTTATTATGTGAGAAACAAATCCAATTTTATCTTTGTCCATATGGCTATCTGGTAGTCTGAATGCTATTCATTTAAAAAGCCCACAATCTTCCTGATTTGAGATGTTATTTTTTTTACATACTAAATTTTTGGAAAGCAAAACAAGAACTAAACCAACACAGACATACTCCAGCAGCAAAAAGTGAAAATAATCCAGATGTCCTTCCATGTTTGATTTTGAAAGTTCAAGGTAGAAAAATTAAAAGGGAAGAAAAAATGTATAGTATTTGGGTGAGGGGGGAAAGTTGACTGTTCCTAATATTAAATCTTATAACCTCTCTACAGTCTAAAATTGAGACAAAATCACAAGCATGTCTAGTATTGATTTAGAAATGCCACACCTACTATTAATGTTTTCTAATAAATATAGTAAGGAAAAGCAAAAAAGAAAACACCAAAAATTCCTATCAGTAGTCTTTCCCAAAATATAATGCAAAAAATCATAAAATAACCAAACCAAGAACATGTAGCAATAATTGTAAAAGCAAAAAAAACCTTAAGATTCATCCATTCAGGACATGCATGCAAGAACAAAGATCTCTACAATGTATTTACAGAGGCAGCTCAAAAAAAGCCACTAAAAGGATATTTAATTATGTCCATTTATAGTGAGTTAGCAAAAAAATAAGTAGCCAAAAAACAAGCACAATGAATATTATTCAATTTCAAGTTTTCAAATTTAATAACTGTAAAAAATTTACAGCTGGACATTTGGATACTTTCAATTTTCCACCTAACAAGTTATTCAGAAAACAAACAAAAATATTGAATGGAAAACAACTTGCATACTGTAAAAGTAAAAGGTTAAAGGCAGACCCATGTTCAACAGCTGCCATTCTTCTAGCTTTAAAATAACACTGTTCTGTTGAATTTAAAAAGAAAAATCAATAGAAATGACAAAATGACATAATCATGAAATTAAAAAGAAGGTACTTTTAAAATATCCCCATTAAAAGGCAGTAACCAGGACTTTACTGCAAGAACATATAATAGAAACAAACAGAAGAAACAGTGGATTGAATTGGAAATAGATGAAAAGTACACTATAAGGACTTTTTAAATGGCGAAGGTAAAGGTTGAAAGTCCTACCAATAATACTATGCAAATAGAGACACATACAAGATGTTCAGAGAAATAATACTATGTAAAACTCAATGACCTGCACAAAGCCAGCATCCTGCTTTTCTTTCTGCCCCTTGGGTATGATCAATCAGGGCTATTATGACTCAGCTCCAAGGGAGGCAAGTTCAATACTATGCTATTAAGTAAGGTTTCAGACACTGAATACTATATTGCACTGTACCTCAAGCATCATAATGAGTTTTCCCTATTGGTATTATCATTTGAGCCTCCCCTCCCCCCTTTAATAAAGTGAAAATGTAACACTAAGTCATTCTTCCAATTCCATTTATTTAAATCAGAACTCACAATCATATGTTTATTCAAGCAAAAGACACATAAATAAAACTGTTTTAAAGTAAAAAGATTTATAATTTACCAAAATGACAAAGTATTGCACCAATTCCTCTTAGGGTATGTGTGTTTATTGAGGTGGGGGGAGGGAGGGTTGTTTTACATTAAGTCCTTAGAATTGCTAACATTTCAATCAAAAGAACCCCAGTTCTCACTTTCCATCCCAGCAGAGGCCAAAGTCTGAGCTTGTGAGATAACTCACTTCTCTTACACTAAGGCAATTTGTAGAAGAATACAGCTTCCTTTTATTTTGAGTAAAAAGTACTGGATGAAGATCTTGGTAAGATGGGAGCATGTGGAAGTAAAACACAACATTGTTTTAAACGTAAAAATAAGGTAGGGACATTTCTAATAACTTGTTTAATAGGTATGTTCTAAGCATTGTTAAGACATGAACATGAGAAAATCAGTTGTCCTTCATGGGCTTCTAGACTCTAAGGTAGAGAATGAAAAACAACCCATTTCCTATAAACATATCAGTACATTTATTTTCTCCAAGGTCCCTTGATGGGCAATGTCACAGTTTTTAAAGATAAGAATCCTCAATAAAATACAGGTAGTCAAATATTAAAAGGGTCTAAAAAAATCACATATTTGCATACATACTGGTATCATACAATATATGACATGGAAGCCAGACTACAGGAAGAAAAGAAGTCAGCCTAGCATGACCTACGTGAGGAAGAGCATTTCTGCCAGAGGGAATAGCCTAAGCACTGAGAAGAGCATACTGTCATTTTAGCACCTGTAATTCCAGCTACACAGAGATCAAGAAAAATCAAGCCTTCAGAATGGCCAGCCATGGCAAAATGTTCGTGAGAGTCAACAGAAAAATCCGGGCAGGAAAAGTGTGTCATTCTAGCTATAGTGGGAAGGATAAAGAAAACTACAGTCCACACTGGGCCAAAAAAAAAAAAAAAAGAACTGACCTCAAAAACAATCAGAGCAGAACAGGCAGGAAATGTAGGTCAAGTAGTAGAGCACCTGTCTATGCCAGCCTGAAGTCTTAAGTTCAAACCCCAATACTTCCAGAACAAGAAGAAAAGGAGGTAGAAGATCATCATCGTCATCAACAACAACAACAACAACAACATCATCTTGATTCCAGGTGAAAACGTGCACAGAGGTTGAGGTTAGTGATGATTAGAAAGAACAAGATGGTGATAGGTAAGACAGGAATTTGGAGGTGTGTCAGGGAAGATGATGGAGTTCACTGCAAATGATTCAGTAACTTGTCTGCTCAGTGCATAGAAAGCTACCTGAGAGTTTGACGACTTAAATTCCTTAGAAGAATATATAATGTTTGAAGATGTTCTTAGTGTACAACCATGTTGATGAACTCACAATGACGGTGTTAGATTTTTCTTTCTTTTTTCATAAAATATATTTTTTATTTTAAGTAGTTATACAATGGAGTTGTCCTTCAACAGAGCAGTTTATGTATACAGTGCCTCTTGACCAATGTCACCCATTTTAACAATCTCATCCAGCCTTCTCACCTACTCTTTCCTTGCTTTTCTCAATTTTATTTATTGTTTGCTATGTATCAAGGCAACTTGTGTAAACAATACATCCTGATCTGTGTCATCCTTTTACCATCTTCATCCTCCCTTCCACCCACCCCTTCCCTTATTTTTCTCAGTTCTGTGACATATACAATGCATTCTTGCTTGCATTTTACTCCTTTCCCATTTATTCATCTACCCCTCTCCTCTTACCACCCCATTTGCAAGTACCTATTTCCTATTTTATTGTGCTTTACTGGACTTAGTCTTTCTAAAGAATTACACTATCTGCACTGTCCACAGAGTCTATTATACTCCAGTTAATTAATTCATATAACCACTTGGGTACTATCCAGTATGTTTACTTATAGATTTAGAGGCACATTATACTCCCACAAAGATGGAGAAAAATGCAGCCTGTGCTTCTTTGGGTCTGGCTTACTTCACTTAATATAATTGTTTCCAAGTCTTTCCATGTTTTACAAATGGTACAATGCCATTATCGCTGATGGATGAATAGAACTCCACTGCATATACAGATCACATTTTCTTGATCCATTTGTCCACTGAGGGGCATCTTGCAAACTTAACTAAGAAAAAAAGAAAAACCACCCAGATAAATAAAATTAGAGATGAAGAAGGAAACATCACCCAGCCTTAAGCAAAATTCAGAATATCATAAGCTTCTATGGCAACAAATATGAGAATGTGGCAGAAATGGAATTGTCCCTAGACAAACTAAATATACCCAAATGGATCCTGAAAGACCCATCATAATTATGTAATGAGATTGAATTGGCAATAAAATACCTCTCTTTCAGAGCTAAAAAAAAAAAATAGAATGGAAGAAAGACAGCCTCTTCAATAAATCGTGCTGGCAAAATTGGTTTATCACCTGTGGAAAACTAAAGCTAGATCCTTATCTATTATCCTGTACCAGAATTAACTCCAAATGGATCAAAGACCTCAGAGTCAAAGCAGGCACTCTGAAAACATTACAGGAAGGAATGGGAGAAACCCTAGGTCTCCTTGGCACAGGCCGAAATTTTCTTAATAGAGACCCAGAAACACAACAAATCAAAGAAAGTTTGGACAAATGGGATTACATGAAGCTGCAGAGCTTCTGCATGGCAAAGGACATAGCAAGACCAATAGAAAGCTGTCAGATTGGGGAGAAGATCTTCACTAGCCATACAATGGATAAGGGTCTCACATCTAAAATATATTTGGAATTCAAAATTTTAAATCCTCCAACAACAAATCCTCAAAGAAACAACTGCCCGATAAATATGTAGGCTTAAGACTTAAAGAGAAACTTCTCTGAAGAGGAAATAAGAATAGCCAATAGACACATGAAAAAAATGCTCAATCTCTCTAGCCATAAAAAAAAATGCAAATCAAAACAACATTGAAATTCCACCTCACCCCAGTTAGAATGGCTAAAATCAAGAACTCTAGTAACAACGGATGCTGGAGGGGATGTAGACAGAAGGGAACCTTACTGCGTTGTTGGGAGTGTATACTTGTTCAACCACTTTGGAAAGCAGTATGGAGGTTCCTCAAAAGACTTCACATAGAGCTCCCCTATGACCCAGCAATCCCACTTTTGGGCCTTTACCAAAACGATCACAAACAAGGCCACACTAAGGCTCTCGACACAACTATAGTTATTGCAGCATTATTTACCATAGCTAAGATATGGAACCAACCCAGACACCCCTCAGTAGATAGATGGATCAAGAAAATGTGGTAGGTAGGTAGGTACATAGATAGATAGATAGATACATACATACATACATACAGAGATACATAGATACATAGATAGATATAATGGAATTCTACGCCTCCATCAGAAAGAATGGCATTGCCCCATTTGTTAGGAAATGGAAAGACTTGGAAAAAATTACATTAAGTGAAGTAAGCCAGGCCCAAAGAAACATAAGTCCCATGGTTTCCCTTATTTTCAATAACTAATATATGTCTGGAACAAGCAGAAGAGGTCAAAGCTATGCACATATGACCAGATAAGATGAAGTTAAGCGAAATGAACCCCAAGATAGGGACACAAGTGGTTTCTTCTTTCTTTGTATTGTTTCTAACGTATTTATAATGTACCATGTGATTTTTTTTGTTGCTTAGCATGTTCCTCCCCCATGGTATAACCCCTGTTTTCACTGTATTTGATATTGGTGCCCTGCATCTTGTATATACATTTCTCTAATTTGGGGAGGGGAAGGGTAAAAACAAAATGCTTAAATAAGAATACAGGTGACCCATTATAACAGCGATGTACAAGACACTATGCTGAAAAAACGAAATTTAAATTTAGGCGTGAGGGGGGCATATAATTGTGGAGGTGGGAGGGAAGGGATGGTAAGGGAAAAACAAAGGAGGAGAAAACAATGCTTGATAGGAAATGTACTCATTACCTTGCTCATGTAACTGTAACCCCTCTATACAGTATTTTTACAATAAAAAATGTATTTTTTTTAAAAAGACCTCCCTTTCAGGATCTGAAGGCTTCAGAGCCAAATTCTGTAAGACTTTAAATGTCTTATAGGAGAATGATCACTAATACTCACAAACTCTTCAATGACTTAGTGAAATGTTCATAAGCACTCCAGTAGAAACACAGGCAGCCATATGAAGGAATCAATGGACACAGTAAACTCCAAATGAGAGTAAGCTTTCATGCTTAGATAAATGTGCTTACAATATCATTTATCTAAGTCTACTGGAGAAAGGCTAAGAAGTGTATACAGGTAGGAGGCCATAATTATCTCTGTAAGCCTTTTTGGTTGTGCTTTGATAGAAGCACTAAAATTATCCATAATAGAACATCATTTTCATAAAACTTAGATCATTACAGAAAAACAAATCCCTTCAGCTTTGGAGTGAAAATTCCCTTTAGTTTTATATTTTGATGAACTTTTTTGTCAGTCCTAGGCTCAAACTCAGAGACTGGGTGCTGTCTCTGAGCTCTTTTCCCTCAGGACTAGCATTGTATCACTTTAAGCCACAGCTCCACTTTTAGTTTCCTGGTGGTTAAGAGTCTAGTGGCATTTTCCAACCCAGGCTTGCTTCTAAACAGGATCCTCAGATCTCAGCCTCCTGAGTGTCTAGGTTTACAGGTATAAGCCACCAGTACCCAGCCTGAAATTACTTTTTTAAAACATTTCTAGGAATTGAACTCAGGGTCTTATGCATAAGAGGCAAGGACTCTACCATTTAAACCCTCCCCTTAGTCCTGCTTTATATTTTGGCAAATAAAATTAACTGTAATTGCAACACTGGGGAAACTTAGGCAGGAGGATGGAAAGTCTTAGGCCAGCCTGGGCTACAGGGTTAGTCTTTATCTCCTCAAAAACCTAACCAAATACAGCATATTAAATAAAGACAAAAACATCGCTGATCAAGAAAAACTAGAGAACTTTTCTTCAATACTTCTGCTCCCAAAAGATGTCTAACCATCCTAATAATATTCCAAGGGAAATTCTTAGTGTTTCTTTTCAAAACAGACATCAGGTAGTAAGTGTTTTACATTTATGTCCTAAATGTCAAATGGTGTTATAAATGTCATAACTTGTTTTCAGACAGGATACTGAAACCTACCATTATTAGCAATGGTAGGCAAAGTGTCATGAATATAATAAAAATGGCATTCTATTATATTGATAACTAGGTGGAAGTTACCGCAAAAAAGCCTGCAAAAGCAGCAAAATTTATAAAAGGCTCAATGAACATTTATGTAACTAATCCAAAGAGAATTATGAAATAGTACTGTAATAACTCAATGTGAAGCAAATTCTCTTTTTAGGGACTGAAGACTCCTTTATTATAAGAAAGATAAATATTGCAAAAATTATTCTTTTTCAGCTAATTCTTGTTTTCCAGAAATACTCTAAATAAACAAATAAGAACTTAATCTGAAAACAACTGCTGTCAGATAATGCATGGAGAAGAGAGGGTATTTTAGCTTTCCTTAATATACATATTACAAAATAACCATCATTAAAACCCTACTGTACTACCATAAAATTGGAAAAATACACTGATATTAAAAAATTACAAGTCCCAGAAAAAATGTAATTATATGACATTTAATAAATTATAAAGTAAATATCTAAGTCAAAGGATTGGGAGGAATTACTTGGTAAGTAACCAAATACTGCACCACCACAGAAAATGTTCAAGTTCAATCTATACCTTATAGCACAAAATATCACACTGCCAATTTATCAAGGTGGTAGCAGAAATGAAAATTGAGTATTTATTGGAATTCGGGGTGGATATTAATTTCCCTCCAACTCTGCATCAGGGGTAAGAGAAACAGAAAGCTGAAAAAATACTCAAAAGTCTGATAATGAGGGAGAAAAAGTAAAATCTCTCTAGACACCAATCAATAATCAAAGAAAAAGAGAAGCTGATTGCAATTCTCAACTGTTCCTTCCAAAAATACTCTAAATAGGAACTGTTGAAGGACTTACTTCAGCCTGAGTCCAAACAATTCAAAGTTAATCGTCCATTTAAGAACTTTATTTCTGATGGAAGTAGTTTCTTCAATATCAACTCTACTGCCCAAAAAAGAAAATAGAAAAAACTGCATGACCAATCAAGGGCCCAATAGAAAAAAGCTGGGACAGGTTCCATGCAATGGTTTATCCCTGTTACCTCAGCTACTTGGAAGGCTGAGATCAGGAAAATCATAGCTTAAGACCAGCCCAAGCAAAAAGTTAGCAGGATCGCAATAAATAAGCCAGTCAGGGAGATCACTCTTGTGATCCTATCTATGCTCCAAGTCTAGATTCTTCACTGGATTTTAGAACAAGGCCAAAACTAGCAAGAAGAAAGCCACAAACAAAACCCAGTGCTGGTGGCTCTTGTCTATAATTCTAGCTTGAGATCTGAGATTGTAGTTTAAAGCCAACTGGGCAGTGGCATCCACATGAGATTCTTGAGCCCAAGTGCTAGCCTGGAGCAAAGGAAGCTCAGGGACAGCACTCAGGCACTGAGTTCAAGACCCACAACTGACAAAAAAAATACTTGGAGCAGAAGAGAAGTTATGACTTTATCATAAACCACCATTATAACTTCATCATAAACCACCTTCATCCAGGAAGAATGACTGTAAAAACATGACATGCTTGGGCGTGGAGGCAGGGAGGAGGGAGAGGTAAATGCAAGTTGTTTTTGGGTTTTGTGTTCTTAAGAGAGACTGAGGGCATGGCTCAGGTGGTAGAGCTCAAATTCTAGTACTGCCCATTAATAAAGGAAAGGAAAAAGAAGTGACAGGTCATTTCACATGGGAGACTGTGGAAAGTTTATTTATAAGAGGATGATTACAGGATGTGCATGGCCTGGGCTGGCTGTCGCTGAGCTGTTCTACTCTAGGCTGGAAAGGAATAGATGAGGAGCAGTTATTGAAACCTTGAAGTACAGTCGCCAAGTCCGTTGTCTCCTAAGAAGTACAGTTTTGGCTCAGGTGCACGGTTCACCCCACTTGTCCTTTGAAGAAAGGGTAGAACCATAGGCAATGATGATTTAATTTCTCTTTGCTTGCATGCTTTCTCTTTCTCTAAATTCTTCCAGGTACCTGATGGGCTAAAACCAACCAAAATAAAGAGAGGATGAATCCACAAAGGTTGGCCTCTGGATCCAGAGGGCAGATTGGAGGAGGATAGAGGTAGGTGTGGAGAAGGAAATATCATAATCTGTGTGTCTATCCTCATAACCACTCTTTTTCAACTAGTGTTCACAGGATTGTTCTTGAGAGATTTGGTGTCTTGCTATAAAATCCAAAGAAAGAGCCTTGATAATTTAAAGCCTTTCTCTATTTTTTTTCTTTAGGCATCATAAAGAGATTTATGTATAAGAGCAAAAAAGCAAAACTTTCAGCGGGGCATTTGGGGCTCTTACCAGTAACATTAGCTATTCAGGAGACTAAAATCTGGAAGATTGTGGTTCAAAGGCAAGCCACGAAAAACAAAAACAACAGGAGACTCCATCACCAAAAATAAACAGCAAAAACTGGGCTGGAGCATGGTTCCAGGGGCACAGCACTAGCCATGCATGAAAGCCCAGTAAGTAAGCCCTGAATTCAAAACTGCTGCAAAAACAGAAAACAAAAATGTTCAGAGCCAAATGACCAACATATGACAAGAAAAAAAATGATCATTAATATCACTGTTGTGAAGTTTAATGTAGAATTATCTGGAGTACTATATATGACAATGAATATATTCTTTAATATCTCAAAGTTATAACTATGTGAACAATGTACGAATTAAAATAGACAATATCTTAAAATGGTGTGCTTTAATTCTACAACTTTAAGAGTGTCTGAAGCACAAAATGTGGCCAGAATGTGTAAGTGGGGAGAAAAAAAATGAGAAAGGAAATCGAACAGTCATTCACATTATCCAATAAGGATAATCATAATTTTGCTCTAAAGACAATTAAAGAAAATAAGCCAGAGAGCCCGTTAAGCCTTTAACCACCATTCTAGGGATGTGTTTTTAAATGGAACTATAATCAGGGGCAGAAATCAAACCACAAGTACCATATTTGAATGGGAAGAAGGCCCAAGGGGAAAATGTACTTTAATCTCATATGATTTAAGTACTTAAGGAATTGTGTTTGTTTTCAGAATTAGCTAAGGATATCTAAGTTGGAAAACAAAAGGCTCCATTAAAGGAGCAATGCTTTCTGGGAATTCTAGATAACTCATTTATCAATGAATGTTGGACATTCACTTATTACATGGGATCTTTTGCTTTTCAATCACATTCATAAAGAAGTGTCCCATCAACCATTTATAGAATGAATTTTTTTAAATCTACAGGACTTAATTTCACATATATCTGCCATGGTGAGGAGTGGAGGAAGCTTTCAAAATGTTAACTTTAGAATTTTGAAAGGATTATATGCTAACAAACAAACTTTAAGAATGAGGAACCCCTGACACAGCCTCTCAGGTCATAACCCAAGATGCAATAATACAGTAGCCCCAAGTGAAGCCTGCTAAGGACAGCTGGCTGCCTGCCAAGTTGCTTCAAATCTAGCAAATTGTCTCCTCCAATGAGCTGGATAAGATCCATATTCAAAAGAAATAAAGATTCAAAAAATGAGTTCAAATTCCTAATCAAAATCTCTGCCTGTGACACTATCAAACCTCTGGCACTTTCTGGAGACTCAGTGGATTCCTCATGTGGATTCCCAGCCCTTTCTCAAGGCTGGAAAGGTGACTCAGTGGTAGAGTGCTTGCCTCACATGCATGAGGCCCTGGGGTCGATTCCTAAGCACCACATGAACAGAAAAAGCCACAAGTGGCTCTGTGGCTCAAGTGGTAGAGTGCTAGCCTTGAGCTGAAGAGCTGAGGAGCAGTGCTCAGGCTTAGAATTCAGGCCCCACGACTGAAAAAAAAATACAACCTTTTTTTTTTTTTTGGTCTTAATTTATGAACCCAAAGGTAGAGGAATCTGTGGCATTTATGAGTGAGGAGAGATTGCTTTCTCAGGATCATCCCTCAGCCTGTGTTGCTATCTGGCTGTAACCAATGGAACTTTTGGCTGGACACCTACACTGCTTTGAACCATCTTATGAATCCTGTGTTCAGAGAAGCTCAGGATAGCACAGAGATGAATCTGATGGTAGCTGCAACGGGAATAATGGTGAAGTGATTCTAGCAAAAAGGAATGTGAAAGGGGCTTCTGTTTTTTGCAGCTTGTAACTCTTCAAGTTAGCAGTTGTGGTTCAAGAGCAGTCAAGATACAGTCAAGGTGGGAAGTGGGTGTTGGCTTTTCTATATCCCACAAAGGGCAGGAATGGATTTCTGGACCGTGGTTGCATATTAGAATCATTTAGTTAACCAAGAAAAGCTCCATTGCTAACCAAGGGTATATATCTTGGCGTGTGGGCTCAGCATGTTAGTTGTGGTTTCATTTCAAGGCCATTCAGAAGATTCTAATTTGTAATCATGGTTTGGGATCAAGTCCTCTAATCCTTCTTGTTTTAATGACTATTTTAGCCCATTGTCCAATATAGGGATTACATGCTCAGATACATTTTTAGCTAATCAATCTAAAAATGTGCTGGCTTTGTGAGTAAGATTTTTTTTATTTGAGAAAAGTTCTTCCCATGTAGCTCAGGCTTGTTTAAACATTCTGTTTCTCAGGCTGGCCTCTACCTTTCAGTCCTCCAGCCTCTGCCTGCTCCTGAATGCTCTGATTACAGGCATGGGCCAACATACCCAACAGAGAAGATCCGATCATTTGTTAAGTAGACACTGTGTATCTAGGACTTAATTCAAATTCTTTACAAGAAAAACTGACAGTAAAGGAGTTAAGTGCTAAGGAAGGCATATAAACAAAGGTATAAAGAAAACACAGATGTGGGTATTTTAGTATATAGCAGTACAAAGCAACACAAAGAAAGGAGCTGCTGGTTTTTCATGGGATACATGCAATCACAGTAGGCTCTTGAAGGAAATAAAACTGAAGCAAAAGCCTGAAAATAAAATCTATGATAATACTCCAGTGAAGGGGAATAATCAGTAGGGCAGATCCAAAGCAGAATGGCCATGTGAAATTGTCAGATTGGGAACTAGCAGATTTGGCTTTGGGGGTGTTGCGTGTAACAAGAAAATGAATCCTAGCACCCAAGTGGAGCCTGCATGTGTAGAATGTTTTGCAGTTTGCCAAGTAGATAAGCCTTATTCCTCAAGGATCTAGAGGAGGTCATAAAGAAGGGAAAAAGAAAACAAGGCCAGATGAATGTTTTTGGAAGGCTACTCTGAGCAGCTACAAGCAGGATGAATTTGAAGAAGTTTTAAGGGGAGAATAACAGGAAGTAAAATAGGACAGTCAAAAGTAGGGTGTCTGCTGAGTAAGAGAGAAAGCATGCTGTGTTGGCTGATCAGTGAATTGATTTTAAATTGGATGTACCTGAGAGAAAGGTAGGGATTAACGATGGCTGCCAACTCTTGGTCCTGGATGACCACATAAACGATGGTAGGTTCCCCAGATTGGGAATGCATCACAATTAGCATCACAACAGCCCCATCTAAGGACTTCATTTCCTTGTTTCACCCAGAGGCAATCGGATTTTGTACAGGACCCTACTCCAATCTCTTAGCATAATTGATCCAAGCTAGATCAAGCTATTTCCTTTACTTACTGGCCATAACATTCTAGGTAATATACCGGTAGTTAAAGTGATACCATACTAAGTCCAAGGCTATCAAATAATTTGAAGAAACAGTACACCTGACTTCAGACCAAGAATGAGATAACCAGAGAGAGGGGAGAGGCTGTACAGCCCACAGAGGAATTATAAATCGATCTGCCTTTGCTCCTATGTTTCCAGTTCTGGAGGCAGTTCCTGCCCTTGAGCACTATGAGACAAATTCCCTTATAATAAATTCCTATTTGTTCTCTGGCTTCCTCAAAGTAGGTTTTATTACTCAGAGCTCAAAGAATCATGACTAGTGTAGGCTAAGTCCAGCTTTACCTGCTGGATGCAGTACTGGACAGAATGAGGGAGAGATTGCCAATGGTCACAGGTCAGGATAGATCAGAAAGGATCCTAATCTAAAATACGATCAATCCCACATTGGAAGTTAAAGGGAGGTAGAAGCAGATAGGGCCTTGGTCTTTTTGTTTTGTTTTTTTAAGTGCTGTGTCAAAGATGGAAAACAGCAAATGAGTTCAAATGTGAGAGATAAGGAGGCTTGAAGACACTGATCTTGAAAGGATTAAGGACATTTCCCTAAGGCTTTACTGCTGATGACTGTCACGAACAGATCTTATACTCCAGTATTCTCACTTCATATTTACTACTCATCCCACGTACTTGGTCTACATCACATCAAACTCCACTCTGAGTTACATGCGTGGTTAGAGTTCACAAGTCAGCTGTAACAGGGAGTCACTGCAGGGAAGATGTCATTCTTTTCTCTTTAGGCCTAGAAATAGACATTCTCAATGCAAAAAAAAAAAAAAATAACAATAACCTGGCTTAAGTTTAGCTCAAATTTTAAAGATGAAAGATCAGTTTCAAGTTTCTGTAACAGAACTCTATATTTGAGGGCAAAAGATGCATCATTTCAGACACACTGCTTATGTCAGTAGGTGAGCTTAAGTATCATCGAATTTCACAGAGGCTCTCATGGTGGAGATCACAAGAACTGGATCAGCACCAAATAACCAAAACCTACCCCTCATGGTGAGGAAGGCACAGCTCCTCTCCCTTTTGCCCAGCTCATCCACAGGGGAGTACCACCAGCCAAATGTCTTAAAGGTCATACTCTACCTCTCTGAGAGGCTTGCTAAAAACCTGTGAAGTTACCCATAGTCAGGGTACCAAGTTCAGCTTTATCACCACCACTGCCATAAATGAGTTTGCATTTATTAATGTATTTGGGACAATTCACCAAGTTGTTTCCACAAAAGTTTATTTTTTATTTTATTATTATTTTGTTGGTTGTGGGGCTTAAACTCTAAGCCTGGATACAGTCCTTCAGCATTTCAGCTCAAGACTAGCACTCTACCCCTTGAGCCACAGCACCATTTCCAGTTTTCTGATGGTTTACTGGAGATAAGGTTTCAAGAACTTTCCTGCCCAAACTGGCTTTGAGCCACAATCCTCAGATCTCAGCCTCCTGAGTAGGTAGGATTACAGGCATGAGCCACCAGTGCCTGGCTAGTTTATTTATTTTCTTAAACATTCTTTCCAGAATCAGAGTAGCTCCATGCATCAAAGATCAGACGGAGAGAAGACTTGCAGTCTTAGTTTTGTCCTGGGATTCCAATGTGTCTTTGAATAAACAATCAAAACATTATTTAGTTGTCATATTGTAGATGTACCTTGACCTGAAATCTTGGTATGAGTTACATCGGGATAATAAAAAGTGATACCCCATGGAGAGTGAAATGAATAGAAACAGAAAACTGGTACTTTAATACATAGGATGATGTTTTATATACACAGCAAGCAATGCATGAAGGATGTTTCTGACCATCACTCCATGATGATGCTATCATGACAGATTAACACAAGAAAAACAGTTTCATAATAAAATTGAGCAATCTGCCATGACAGACCAGAGAAGGCTTGACTCAAAATTCCACACTGATCAGAATACAAAAGCAAGACAAAGAGAGCATGAGCTAATGAAGAGGTGGTACAGAAGGCCACGCATCCAAAGGCAGATCTGAAATGATGGGTGCGTCAGCAGGATAAAAAGATAGGTGAGGGAGATCAACAGGAGGTAAAAATTCAAAGTGAAAACAAGATCCAGATGAGGGCCAGCAAACTTGTAAAGCATTATGAGCAGAGAGATCTGACAAAAAGGCACGCAAAGAATTCAAGATTTAAGTGCACTGAATCTGAAAGGAAATGGAATACCCAGTAGAGAAGTGTTCATAGGCAAGGAAGTCGGGAATCTAGTTTCCAGGCAACTAGGTGAATGCAGTATTGAACCTAAGCCCAATCCAAAGCTGCCAACTACTTGTACAGCAACCTCATAAGAAACAAGCCTAGCCCTGCCTTGAGTGTGGGTTATATGTACAGGTTGTGGTTAAGTGTCACAAAAGCAAGGGGAAGTGAACCAGAACAAGAAAACAATCCAGATGTAACTAGGTTGGAATTCACATTTCCTTGAAAATTCATTTCACAGAATTAATGGCAACTATTTCCTTTCATAGTTTTAAAGATATAATAAAAATATCACACATTTGACTCCAAAAAGGATCCTCAACAATGCACTAAAAATTAGAATTCTTTTTCATTAACTCCTTATTTACAATATACAAATCAAATAAAGGGCACTGAATGTCTAAGCATGGGTGGCTCCTGTCTATAAATCTTGCTACTCTGGAAGCTGAGATCTGAGGAGGAATGCCCACGAGACTCTTATTTCCAAGGAAACAACCAAAAGCCAGAAGTGGAGACATTACTCAAGTTACAAAGTACTAGTCTGGAGCAAAAAAGTTCAGAAACAGTGCCCAAGCCTGACTTCAAGCTCCAGGACAGGTGCATGTGTATGCATGTACCCATATGTGCATGCATGTGCATGCACACACACACATACACACAAGATATACATTCAATCACTTTATTTCTAAGTTTCCTTCTCCAATGACACATACAATAATGCACCTAGTCAAAGCAATGCTCAATATGGTAGAATTGATGTAAAATATCATTGTTGATCCTGTGCTATCATATTAATAGAAAGGAAATATTTCAGAAGACCAAAATATTTTCAGATCTATAGCAATATATCCTAAGTTGCATAATTTTAGGCCAAAAATTCAGGTATGATATATAAATAAAAAAATTATCCAAAATTACAGTAGATAAAGGATTAGAATTCCAGAAAGTCTGATGTGATTAAGAAGCTCAGGCAGATATAAGGTTAAGGGACAAAGTAAAAAGAGGGAAGTTACCTAAGGCTTAAGAGACTAAGAGCAAAGCTCACAAGATAGACATCACACATACAAAGCAACTTCGAATTATTTTCTTCTAAGACTACTTTGTTGGATGTTTTTCTAGTTGTTGTTTTTTTTTAAGATTTTTTTTTGGGGGGTCCGATCATGGGGCCTGAACTCTGGGCCTGGGCGCTGTCCCTCAGCTCTTCAGCTCAAGGCTAGCGCTCTACCACTTGAGCCACAGTGCCACTTCTGGCTTTTTTCTTTTTGTTTATGTGGTGCTGAGGAATCGAACCCAGGGCCTCATGCATGCAAGGCAAGCGCTCTACCACTGAGCCACCTTCCCAGCCCCTGTTTTTCTAGTTTTTTAACCCACAGTAGGAACAAGACCAAGGAGCTTTTGAACAATTTAAATTTTCAATTTAGGCTTCTCATACTATCTCCAATGGACAAAACTAATCCAAATAAAGACCTTAATATTCTCTGTCACAAAATTCATGAATGAGGAGGAAGAGGGCTTATCATCATTGGTTAGAAACAGGACAATGAATGCAAGAGAGAAGAGACAACAAATACCTGTCTCAGCCTTTGAACTGGTAACTTTGAAACACCACCATGGATTCCATCTTCAAAGACCAACATGCTCTACCCCAGATCTCTGATGAAGTTAGATATGTGCTGTATCAATTACTGCCTACATCAAATCTCAACTTCTTCACTACAGCTCTCAGGGATGTCCACAAATGGACCTTTCCAAACTTATGCCCCACAACAATGCACTCTGTACTCACATCTTATTAACCTACCTAGTACTTTCCATACCTGTACCTTGGCTCCATTATTTCTTTCACCCCCATTAAACCCATCTCTCTCCCTGTTGGTTTTTTTTCTTTCTTTTTTGGGGGGGGAGGTGGGTTGGTTGTGGGGCTTGAACTCTGGGCTTGGGTGCTGTCCCTACACTCTTCAGCTCAAGGTAAGTGCTCTACCCCTTGAGCCACAGTGGCACTTCCAGCTTTCTAGTGGTTTATTGGAGATAAGAGTCTCAGCAACTTTCTTCCCTGGGCTGGCTTTGAACTATGGATCCTCAGATCTCAGCCTCCTGAGTAGCTAGGATTAGTCATGAGCCACCCATACCCTGCTCTCTCCCTCTTTTTTTTTATTAAGTTTTTTATTGTGAAAATACTATAGAGAGAGGTTACAGTTACATGAGTAATTCTATGCTTCCATCAGAAAGAATGACATTTTCCCCATTTGTTAGGAAATGGAAAGACTTGGAAAAAAAATATATTAAGTGAAATAATACAGGCCCAAAGAAACATAGGTACCATGGTTTCCCTTGTTTGCAATAACTAGTACATGTCTAGGACAAGTAGAAAAGGTCAAGCTATTTACATATGACCAGATAAGATGAAGTTAAGTGAAAATGAACCCCAAGATAGAGACACAAGTGGTTTTTTCTTTCTTGCTATTGTTTCTAACGTATTTATAAGGTACCATGTGATTTTTTTGTTGCTCTGTATGTCCCTCCCACATGGTATAACCCCTGCTTTCACTGTATTTGATGTTGGTATAATTTGGGGAGGGGAAGGGAAAAAATAAAATGCTTAAATAGGGATACACATGGACCCATTGCAACAATGAGATGTACAAGACACTATGTTGAAAAACTAACTTTACAATTTAGGTGGGGATGGGGGTGGTGGGGAGAGAGTGTAGTTGTGGAGGTGGGAGGGTAGGGGACAAAAACAAAGGAGGAGGCAACAATACTTGATAAGAAATGTACTCTCCCTCTTTTTTAAGGAACATTTTTTATTATTATCTTTAAATAGTTGTACAAAAAAGTTGCCATTTAACAAAGTAGTTCATGAATATAATATAGCTTTATCCATGTCATCCCTTTCTTTTTTTTAATTTTACCTCATTGTAAGGATGCTGACATATATTTTTACTCAAGATCTAGTTCAAATGCCGACACCTTCTTGGTCGTTTTAAATCACCCTAATAAAAACTAACCATTTTGTACATATAACACGTGATTTCCTAGGTTTTATTTTTTACATAATATATATGGACCTTTATTTATAAAGTGCATTTAAATAAACATACACTATCTCCACCATGGCAAGCCAAGTCCAACAGAAAGTTAGCATGGTGCCTGTTATAGCATCAGAACACAGGAAATGTCAACCAAAGTTGTGTTTTGCCAACAGCTGTTGTGCAACAGACACTCAGTTACTGCCGATTGCTTTTAATTTTTGCAGTTCTGGCCCAATGGAACACAACAGGATATGGAAACAGCGCTCCTATAATATTAACTTTAGTCAAGGCATCAGAAGACCAAAAGCAAAACAAGATAAATCACCCAATAGTGTTGTAGAGGTTGTAGTTTGCATAAAGATTTTCAATGGAAATAGCAGGCACTGCTGAAATCCATCATAGATTTCATTTCCCAAGAGCGTTGTTTGGGGTGGGGCTCTGTCCCACCCATACTACCTTATGTAGTAGCTATTGAACTAGTGGGATACAATAAGGAGAGTAAAAACTATAGATAACAAGGATGTAAAGGAGGTAACTACAGATGAGAACAAGAGAGAGAGAGAATTAGTCAAATATCCAACTTGTGTGTAGAAAATGAAAATGAGTCAAGCTAAAGAGGCTATGATAGTTTCATTAGAGAAAGTTCTTGAGATATTTTTCCCCTTCTACTGCAACTTTCCTCCTCCAGTTGAGTAAAAGAAACTTCAAGAAGATGATTAGACTATCCTGACATGAATTCCTTGGACTCTGGTGCCATCACAAGGGACTGCAGCTAGAGCTAAATCTGAAAGTCTTTAAGGTGAAGAACAGAGACAGAAGCTGCCTGTCTGGTGGAAAAGTACAGAGAGGGGCCACCCTCTCCACAGATTCTCCCCATCCACCATGCTGGACCAAAATGCTGTGTGATTAAAAACACTGAGGCCCTGAAGAAGGAAAGTGTCCTGGTATTCAGTGTGTCTTGGGAGACCTTATACACATACAGCAGCCTCCTACCTGGCATGGCAGATGATGTCAAAAGAGAAGTTGGTAAAGATATGACATCATACCATCTAGCAGAGAGGCACTACCAGCAACACAGAGCTGACTTCGATTCCCCCAGGAGAGAAGATTAAAAAAAAACTAATTCTGCTGAAAATCAGACTCTAGCCACAAAAGAATTAACTTCAAATTTTTTTCCAAGCCTAGAAGTTGCCAAGGTCACACAGTAGTAGCACAGGCTTTCTTGACTGCCACTGCCCTTTCTCCATCCTCCACAACCATCCCACTGGGAGTCAGACCTGGGACAGGAACTTGGGACTAAGAGCCTTAGACCGAAAGCAGGTTCATTTGCAGAGGGGAGTATCTTCAAGTATAAATGAAGTTTGAAACTTTGACTATGACGTAGGACTGAACAGTAATTGTCAAAATAAGACTTTACAGAATTGTTAATAGTAAGAAAACTTGATATATTGTCCATATTGTTTTCCATGTAAAGTTAAGGCATCTACCTGAGATTCCATTCAAAGAGAAATCTGGGGGAAAATATCATCACCAAGCATTTGAAGGGATAGATAAGAAAAGTTAAAGCTGTTTTATGGTTGTGCATCAACATTCCTCCCTTCAATGCAATGGTTAAAATAACATCAAAGAATAAAACTAGAGCCATTCTAAAAATTCAGGAGTAAGGAAATATGAAGGGTTCTGGCTGTTTATCTCTAGGGATTCACAGTTAAGTTTTTGGAACATTTATTGTAATGTAAGGTATTAAATGGAAAGCATTGCATCTTACATATTCCATTTAGCCACTTTAAAATTAAAGTGCTGAGGATGTTCAAATATTAAGTGATAAAGGTACTAACAAATCTAGTAAGCAAAGTCTATTCCTCTCTACTCTAAGGAATAAAAAGACATAAAACTGATTTAACAACTCAGCGCAAGGAAAAAAATGCTTCATATGCAGGAAAGAGTATATGTTAAATTGAAGCCTAAAGCAAAAGGTATAAATCTCTGGAAAACTGAGAAAATCATTGTAAATAGTTTATAAATGTGGAGAATCTTGACGGATGTGCTTTTCAAATCTCAAAAGTAAATTTTAGGTTGGGTTTAATTAAATGCAAGAGAACCCAAGCACGAAATCTAAAAATCGAGAATAAGGCATTTGAAACACCACCTCAGAATATATAAAGAGCCTGTACAAATTCAGAATGAGAACATGCAAATAAAGGAATACTGATATAAACTAAGAAACTAAAGACTCTGTAGGTACTTCTGCAAATACAGGAGTAGATGATTTTAAGAAAGAGGCAGACGAGAGTTTTTGCATCTGCAAAACAAGAACAAGCCAGAGAGAACAGGTTTTTGGATAGCCAAAAATGAGGTTCCAAGAGACAAAACGCTAAAGCTGACTAAGGGGTGATGACACAAAATCTGTCTTTGCTTCCTGAGATGGTAGTCGTACTGGCATCCACTCCTTATAAAAAAAAGTATGTCATGCTAGACACACGACCTTGCAGTAAGCCTCTACCAAAACTAGTGAGGCCAATAGTCAAAACTACAGTGCTAATTAAAATGTAGATTCTTGTGCCCCATATCACACCTGCTAACCCAGTAGCCAGGCAACAGGCCCAAAAACACACACCGTTAAGGGATTCTTCTAGTGATTTTAATGTCCACTCATGATCAAGACCAATGTTATAATGACACGAATTCTCTTCTCCATTATTCTTTTTAGGCAGTACTTCTAATCTACTTCAAAATTCACCTTCAATCAGAAGCCTTCTGTGAAAAACTCCTTCCAACTCTGATGGGTCTTCTATTTTCTTAAATAGTTATCTGCCCAGCTCTGTGCCTTTTTTTCTACTTTATTCTAATTACTGACTTTCTATTGTTGAATAAACATGTCTAAAGCACATCCAGAATATACTGAGTTGAGCCAGGTACCAGTGGCTCATGCCTATGAGCCTAGCTGCTCAGGAGGCTACTTTTTACCTCTGAATATTTCTTTTTCTATTCAACTATTAACAACAGCCCAATAGAAAAGGTAAGTTTCTTCTTCCATTTAACACCTGGGAACACAGAGATTTCAAAAGTTTACTTTGCTCACACTGCTAGGAAACAATAAAGTTACAAGAAAAACCCAGATAGCCTTGTCAGGTATTGCTCTGCATTGTTACTTAAGGTTTAGCCTTTTTGAAGAACTTTTTTCTCAGTACAGACAGAAAGAAAGTAGAAAAACAAGAATGGGTAGACTGATGTGGTGGTAGATGGTAAAGGTTTTCAAGGTACACACTAATACATGTGATTCACAGCAATCCTGCAAAGCTAATTACAGAAATCACCATGCCTAGGTAAAAAGCTGCTGTATTAGGAAAGAAGAAAAACATTGCTTTCACATACACAACAACTACTTGTTTTGCCAAGACTGCACCTTCTATGCTGATCATTAGAGTATTCAACACTTTGCTTATAGCCAAAGTCTTATAGTTTCATAAATGTTCCTAGAAGCAGTGCCCTCCTTCAAGCAATATATGTGTGTGTGTGTGTGTGTGTGTGTGTGTGTGTGTGTGTGTGTGTGTATGTGTATATATATATATATGTGTGTATGTGTGTGTGTATGTGTGTGTATATATATATATATATATATATATATATATATATATATATATATATCAACATGACTGAAAGAGCAGTACCTACTAAGGCAGTGTTCTGCAAAGAAAAGGATTTCTTTTGAGGTCATTTCCTGACCAAACAATCTCAAATGTCTACGTTGTTTTCCTCAATATACTTTGCTTCTTTCTTTCACTGACAGGTCACTGCTGGCTAAATAAACAGTTCCAAGTTAGCAGACTATATTAATATTTTGCATTTGTGTACAAAATGCAATACTCTATCTGAGTTTTCAGACACTAAAGAAACTTGGCACCTTTAAGAAACTCCCAGGAGATAAGGATGATGGAAAATGGAAACCTGAAAAATGCCACACAAAAGTTATCTTTCTGAATATTTCACAAAGGAAAATAATGCTTCTGAAATACCTTGCAAGAACTTTTCATGTTCTCCTGAGTTTTGATGCATGACCACGGGAACCGGCTTTCCAAAGCAGGTTGACGAATTGTCGCTAAACCTTTCAACTTTCTGTACCTACAGTTTTTATCTGAAACCTCAGTGAGAGATTCAGGCTAAACTCAAGTCGTTCCTAAGCTACCGAGTAACAACCCAGACATTTGCACATCCAGTGATTAATAAACATGCTGCCACCTACTATTGTGTCATAGTCGCAAATCTGATTGTTTACTACATTTATTAAATTTTGCCAAGCCTTTTAAAATATATTCAAAGCACAGATGACTTCTGAATGTTTGATTGTTTCTACTTGAGCCATCACAATTGCCATTGCTACAGCGTTCCAAAGATGTTCCTCTAGTAGAGTCACAAAGTTCCTTAAAGAATGAGATTGGAATATTGATAGCTATCACACTGAATTTGTAGACAGCCTTGGGAAGTATTGCCATTTTCACAATGTTGATCCTTCCAATCCAGGAGCATGGGAGGTTTTGCCAATTTCTAAGTTCTGTTTTGATTTCCTTTTTCAGGTTTTTAAAGTTTTCATCATAGAGGTCCTTCACTTCTTTGGTTAAGTTCATTCCTAGATATTTTATTTTTTGTGGGGCTATTATGAATGGAGTTGCTTTCCTGATTTCAGCCGCGCTCTTCTCATTGTTGGCATACAAAAAAGCCATTGATTTTTGAGGGTTAATTTTATACCCTGCTACTTTGCCAAAGTTTCGAATCAGCTCCAGTAGTTTGGGAGTGGAGTGGAGGGAGGGGAGGGTAGCTAAGGAGGCATGAGGGAAGGGATGGCAGGGGAAATGAAAGGAGGAGGCAACAATGTGGGACAAGAAATGTACTCATTACCTTGCTCATGTAACTGTAACTCCTCTGTACAGTATTTTCACACACACACAAAAAACTTAATTTAAAAAAATTCCTGAAATCCCTCAATCACTGACAGTTCCCAGTGCTCACCTACCCCTGTTTCCCAAGCAAAGTGAAAAATCAATTCCAGCACTTAAGGAACGTTAATTTAACACATTTTTATTAAGGGCTTGTGTGTAGACGAAAACAGCCACTGTGTCTCTAAGAAGAATTAAAAAGCAGCCACATTTTGCCTTCAGCAAACTTTCAATTCCAAAAGCTACTAACTCTCAGTAGAAATCAGGCCAATGGTGGCTGATGAGACACTCATAGGCTTAACGATGTTCTCCCTTCTCATTGGCAATAATCTTACCTTTCCCAGCACAAGACAGCTAATGAGCTCTTTCTTGGCCAGACACTTAGGCCCTCGCTTGGACCAGAGAAGTCACGTGCCTACAATGACATGACTGTCTTCTCAACTCATTCATGTCAGTGTTGCCTTCTCTAATTTCAATATCATGTCACCAGGATGCGGACAGCAAGAGAAGACTAGACAAGCCACAGACACTGTGCAGTAGGAAACAGGAGAGGCAAAGAGCATCCACAGATGCAGGCTCAGGTCTGATGCTATGGAAGGCAAAAATAGAAAGAAGGACTGAAGGTCAGCACTGTCTCCAAAGGGACAGGGATTCCACAATCAAAAGTCACCCAGAAAAGAATTCAAGAATTTACAGGGGGGTTGGGAAGGTGGCTCAGTGGTAGAGCATTTGCCTTGCATGCTTAAGGCCCTGGGTTCGATTCCTCAGCACCACATAAGCAAAAAGAAAAAAAACCCAGAAGTGGCGCAGTGGCTCAAGTGGTAGAGCGCTAGCCTTGAGCTCAAGAGCTGAGGGACAGCGCCCAGGCCCAGAGTTCAGGCCCTATGACCAGACCCAAAAAAAAAAAAAATTTACAGGAATGGGTCTGCTTTCTTGTCTCTTCTGTACCCAATCACCAGTAGGCTACCACAGAAAACACCTCCGAAAGAATGTGAACACAACTGGATCAAAGTTACTTTATCTGTCGATGCTTCTGATGCCAGAAGACCAGAGGGCACCAACACTACCAAAAGTAGCTAGGGCACAGTGAGTACTTTCTGTACAGATGACTTAAAGAGTTTTCACACATGAATTTAATATAATACCTTTGAGGTAAGTAAAGCTATTATTTCTTTATGACAGGCTGGGAGACTGAGGTGTCAGTCTGATCAAATCGCTAGCAAGCAGCAGGTCTGAATTTAGAATCTAGACAACTTTACTACCTCACAAATTGGAATGATAACGCAGTTACATGAGTGTTTTTTTTTTCCTGCAAAAAAATTAAACACTTTGGAAGGACTCATTAAAAGCAAGTTGACAAATTATTGCTGTCACATTAAATATAATTAAGGCAAGAGAACAGCATTAGGGAAAAGAAATACTAAATATCTGAGAAGAGTCATTCAGTATCTCTTGAATTCAGGCACTCTGTGATGATGTGCCAGGTGTTCCTCTAAGAACACTCATTCACCGCCTCAGCAGCAAATCCCAGCCTTCCTGCAGTTCCTATCACTGTGTGTGTGTGTGCATGTGCGTGTACATACTCAATGTATGTGTATGTGGGGTAGATAATAAGTGTTACATAGCATATTAGGAGGTGATCACAAAACAAAAAAATCAAACAGAAAAGTAACAACTTTGTGGTTGGATAGAGGTGGGAAGTGAGGAGAGCACTGATGGCTGAGCAAAGGTGAAGGAGGGCAGAAAGGGGTACTTGGGGGGAACAAAGAACAGTAATCACAAAGTGAATGTTTCATGAACTGCCAGGGAGATAACTCTAACAGAAGTGCAGAGGGTAAATGAGAAATAGCAGGAGATGAGGCTGGAGAGGTAAGTGGGCAGATTCTGTAAGGTGAGCCACTGTAAACTTTTTCTTTCACTGGAGTGCAGTAGAATTCACCAGCAGTGCTAACCAGAGAAGCAATCAAACTTGTGTGTTTAAAGATCACTGTCACACATAATCCTGTCTCTAAATAGAGAGGAGACAGGGTTGGGCATGGTAAAACTAGAAAAAAAAAAGCAAGATGAAAATTTTACTGCATATTCCTGCATGTGGACAGATTTGCAATATCACTATGAAGAATCTAAAAATGGAAATGACAGAAAGTTCTGTTGGGATGTGGCTTCTGCTACCTTAATGCCAGGCCTCCTACCTGAGCATTTTCTTCTGTTCTTGGGCTTCCCTTGCAAAATCCTCGACTTTGCAAATGACAGGTCTCAGGCTTCCCTGATGGCGTCCTTCTGATTTGAATGGGATGACTACCAGGAGATGGGACAGGTGAAGAGATGAAAGGTCAAGGCATTTCCACCCTCTCCCTTGTGTGTGGCATCACCAGATCAGCCACATCTCAATTGTTCTACTTCCCTATGTGCTTTCCACTCCATGGTTCCTGTTACCATTAAATGGCCCTGAATCCTGGTTTCTGCTCATCTCTTAGACATACTCCCTCCTTGACTCCCTCCTCTCTGTTTCTTAATCCCATTAGTTAGAAAACTCTTACTGTAGTTGGTAGCCTCTGTACTACACAGCAGAACTTTATTGGCTCTTTAGTTTTATTACAGTATCTTTAGTTAATTCCCCATCTTAAATCCTCTTTATACCCCTTACATCAAAAGAATAAACATAGCGGGGCGCCAGTGGCTCACGCCTGTAATCCTAGCTACTCAGGAGGCTGAGATCTGAGGATAGCGGTTCAAAGCCAGCCTGGGAAGGAAACTCTATGAGACTCTTATCTCCAATAAACCACTAGAAAACTGGAAGTGGTGCTGAGGCTCAAGCGGAAGAGCACTCGCCTTGAGCTGAAGAGCACAGGGACAGTGCCCAAGTCCAGAGTTCAAGCCCCATGACCCACCAAAAAAAAAGAATAAACATATATCTCTATAATTCTGTTCAGTTAAAAGTGTTGCATATGTGTACTTATCATTCTATATGATCTGCACTATTCACAGCAAATCATTCTCAGGGGACCTGGGCTGGGACAGAGAGGATGGGAAAGGAAGAAAAGAGGATGTGGAAAACGGGGGGTGGGGGAGGGCAGAGTGAGAGATATAGGACCATGTGTTGTGTGCCATGGTTTCAGAGCTCTGCAGTCACTTGTCTGGAGCCCATGGAAAAGTTCCAACACTCCTTAAGACATCTGGATTGCTGGTAAAAACTCTAGTCCTCCCTTCAAAGAGCCTACTGGCAATTATTCACCACCAAGAGTCTTCGGGCCATAGTAACTCCTGGGACAATGTCCTAGAGAGTTCAGAAGGGCTGGTCTGAACTCTCACCAGTCTTCAACTCACAGCCTATCCTAATGGAAAAAAAGATCATAGCAGAGAAGATACACGAACATGTAATAAAGACAAACTTGAACCTGAGATACCAGGATGAAAATACCATCCACGCTTGCTAGAGAACATTTATACAAAGGACAGACATTGTGCTGTGTATCTGTGCCAGAACAAAGTGTGTCATGCACATGCAAGGACAAGAGAGACTTGGTGAGCATTCTCGAAGCTATGCTTCTCAATCACTGCAGATAATATGCAATTTTGCAATATGCAAAAGCAACACTAGACAGCTGAGCGTCAAGTAGGTGCAGAGGTTCTACAGAAAAACACTTAAGGTTATATTGTGTTGCATAAGCATTTATTATAAAAGGAATGTTGAAGTGACCCCAGGAACAGGTATTCTCACTGACATGAGAACATTGCTTTAGCACGGCAGCTGTTAGACACCACTTAGCTTAATTCAAAAAGGAATTGCGTCCTTGAAACTCAGGAGTATAAAAGGACATCATTACATTGGTGTAAGATCCCAAAAGATAAGATCATGTTTACTGACGCGTTATATATGAAAATATAATCCCTACAAATATAACCTATAAAAGATTTCAAATTATTTAAAAGCCTTTGTGCCTGGGGAGGAAGTAGTTTATGGTGGAGCCAAAAAGCTTTCTTTCTGTGTGACTTTGATGCCCATTTCTAAGTAAGACTGGAGAGAAACACTGGTTGGGAGAGGGGAAAACTTAGAGAAAGGTTGCTAATTTCAGGGAGAGATCATCACAGTATTAGTAGTAGAGTCACCTATCAGAATTCAGCCTGGAAACCAGTTCTTCCTGTATTAGTATTATGGAGAGGAAAAAGGGAAAGGAGCAGCCACTGACAGTGAGAAGCATGGAGCCCAATTTCGTTTCTCATTTCTACAATCACAGCATAAGCAATACAAGTCTGGAGAGATATGAACTAGACACACAAAAGGCAGTAAAATGTGAAAAAGCAGAGGAGACATTCAGATTGCGTTACTTGTCCAATGATGGTAACCTCTCTAAGTGGATTGGGTTACTTTGGGGAAGAGAGTGGGTGCCAAGGAGGAGACACTGCAGTAAGTGTTTGGTGAGATCAATAAGCCCCTTGGCACTTAGGCAGACTATTACAGCTTAGAAGAACTCACAATTCTAATTATGAGAAACTGACATTTTAAGATTTCCTACTCAAACAGTGCACCAAGTAATCCCAATAACTCCCTTCACAAAATCACTGTTGAAGACAATAAAATAATACTCTCTATTTTGTATCAGTCGTGTGTGTGTGTGTGTGTGTGTGCATGAATGTGTGTGTGTGTGTGTGTGTGTGTGTGCGCGTGAGTGTGTGTGTGTGTGTTCAAGTAGGGCTTGAAGTCAGAGCCTATGCACAGTCCCCTATCTTTTTCACCCAACGGTAGCACTCTACCATTTGAGCTAGAGCTCTACTTTCATCTTTTTGGTGGCCAACTAGAGATAAAGAGTCTCACAGACTTTACTATTTGGCATGGCTTTGAACCACAATCCTCAGATATCAGCCTCCTGACTAGTTAAGATTACAGACCTGAGCTACCAGGACTTGGCATATAACACTCTTGAACTGTACAATATGCTTCGGGGTACATGATTTGTCTTTAATATGCTCTCAAATTCAACATGATAAAATAAATCAGTGTGAATCAGTGTTTTAGTATGAAGAACAATGCAATCTTAATTTCCAAGGGAAAAAAACTTAGGAAATTCCTCAGGTAAAGATCCAATGATTTGTAGACCCAGAAACTAAGTTCAAACTGTAACATTATCACCATCAAACTGCATGATCTTGGCCAGACTGTTCATACTGTCTAAGCAAATGTAAAAACAGAAACAAGATGAGCTCAAACTTCTAAGCCTTGAAAGTGTCAATCCTACTCATTTTTAGAAGCCATATGTGCTTTATCACTTACATTTTAACCTTTATTCTCTAAAGAACTTTGGAGAAACTGATAAGCATTAATATTTCAGGCACATTATGTATAACTGACATTTTAAACGATATCTTTTCCTGACAAGATAGAGACTATGACGTTTCGAGCTCTGGGGACAACAATATTGCAATTCTGAAATGAATGACAATATTGAGGGCAGTTCAAGGCCCCGATGAGGAAAAAGAATAAGTAAAAAAAGAAGTGTTTTATGTAAGCAAATATGCAAAAGCAAGTTCCCTTTGGGAAGACTAAAAGAAGCTGCTTCATAAAAAGTTAAAATGTTCTCATTGTCACACATTCAGCTCTTGGGGGAGAACACAGATGCTGGTACCTACTGGAGACATTGCACACTAATAGTTCGGGAAGGGCTCTAGAGATAGTCACATAAAAGGAACTGAGCAATGTTAACCTCAATGTTGCCCACTGGATTTATATCTCTGTTTGACCTTAATATATATCTCACACTTTTTTTTGTTGTTTTATTTTTTCAGAATATACTCCTGATTGCTCATAATACAGTTTAACTCCTAAAATTACTTAATATTTGACAAGGTCTGAGCAAGGCAAAAGTCTGTAATACTTTACATGAAGGAAAACTTCCCCAAACCTTTAAAATGAGTGATTAAACATGGTTTTCATATATTAAAAGAACTGGATAATTAGCATGAATGAGAACCTTTTGATTTTTACTCCAATCATAATGTGTGCAATGCCTGGTTTATGCCTCTGAGCAAAAAAATATTCTGCTAAGCGAGCAACAAATTTCTTTTGAAATTCCTTTTATCAGGCAGACTTTCTATTTCATGCTATCAAGGATGTTTTGAATTTATGGGCCTTATTCCTGTTAATAGCTCCATTATTAACAACAATCAAAGATAAAATGAAATCACAGAGAAAATTAGAACATGAGGTAAACAGGAAATGTTTCAGTTACATAAAGTAAATGTACTGTCATGATACTCTGATTCTCCAAATCAAACTGTATCACTCTGTACACTAAAACTAAAGCAAGAGGTGGGCAGAAACACTTGCTTGTTAATAACAATTGTGAGAGAATGACTAGAGGGCTGCAAAGCAGATAGCGAGTAGAAAGCCCTGAGTTCAAATCCCAGTACAAAAAAATCAAGAGCATGAGTAGAAAATTCATCCAAGTGAAACATCTGGAGATTATTGAGTGCACCAACAACGACAGTGGGATGACTTCAAAAACCTGTCGCATCTCGACCAATGGAACAGAATAGAAGATCCAGAAATAAATCCACAGGCCTACAGCCAGCTGATATTCGACAAAGGAGCCAAAGACATACAATGGAAGAAACACAGCCTCTTCAACCGCTGGTGCTGGGAAAACTGGGCAGCCACATGCAGAAAACTAAAAGTGGACCCCAGCCTATCACCATGCACCAACATCAACTCAAAATGGATTAAAGACCTTAACATTAAACCTGAATCTCTGAAACTACTGCAGGACAGAGTAGGAGAGACACTTGAACTAATAGGCACAGGAAGGAACTTCCTGAACAGAGTCCCAGGGTCACAACAAGTTGGAGAGAGACTCGACAAATGGGACTACCTTAAAATAAAAAGCTTCTGCACAGCTAAATCTATCGCAACTAAGCTAGAAAGACAACCAACTAATTGGGAAAAAATATTTACCAGCAATATATCAGACAAGGGGTTAACATCCTGTATATACAGGGAACTCAAGAAACTAATCCCTCCCAAACCTAACAAACCAATTACTAAATGGGCAAGGGAATTAAAGAGGGACTTCTCAAATGAAGAAATAAAAATGGCAAAGAAACACATGAGGAAATGTTCATCATCCCTGGTGGTGAAGGAAATGCAAATAAAGACAACCCTGAGATACCACCTTACCCCAGTCAGAGTGTCCCACATCCACAAATCAGCCAACGACAAATGCTGGAGGGGATGTGGAGAAAGAGGAACCCTATTACACTGCTGGTGGGAATGTACACTTATACAACCACTTTGGAAAGCAGTCTTAGAAAGCTAAAGATTGACCTCCCTTACGACCCAGTCATACCACTTCTAGGCATCTACCCTGAACAACAGGAACCAATACACAAGGACACGTGTACCTCCATGTTTATTGCAGCACTGTTCACAATAGCTAGGATATGGAAACAACCTAGATGCCCCACCACAGATGAATGGATCCAAAAATTGTGGTATCTATACACAATGGAATATTATGCAGCCATTAGAAATGACAAAATAATGGCATTTGCAGGGAAATGGATGGAGCTAGAAGGAATCATGTTGAGCGAGGTTAGCCAAGAACGAAGAGACAAACGGTACATGGTCTCCCTGATAAGTGGATGCTAAATCCAAAATGTTAGGTGATATGACAAAACTAACAGGACTTAAGAAACAAAGAAATCCCACTCATCTGGTTGAACCACTACTAAATATCCCCATGCTGCTGATCACATATATGGTATATAACATGTGAACACCGTTATATGTTACAGACTGTGATAGACAATTTGCTCCAGGAAAGTCAGAATGAACTTGTGACTTTAAATGAGCATCATTATTCCACAATACTGTGAATTTCCAGAAATTATGTAATCACTTAATCACAATCAAAAAAAAAAAAGAACCTCGGGGAAGGGAGGGAGGGAGGGGATGGTAGGGGGAAAACAATGGAGGGGGTAACAATGTTCAAGAGGAAGTGTACTCATTACCTCACTCATGTAACTGTAACCCTCTGCATAGTATCTTTACAATAAAAAAAAAAAAAACCTGTCACATCTCACCCTTACAATAACAAACTTTTTCTTCTGGACTCCCTGACTCCTAATTTCCTTAAAAGTCAGAGAATGTGTCTTGCACAATTAAAAAAAAAAAGTAAAAGGGCAAGGCACCACCAGTTTCATGCTTATAATCCCAGCTACTCAGAAAACTCAGTCTGGTTTAAAGCCAGACTGCACAGAAAAATCTGCACCAGGACTCAATCTCCAAAATTACCAGCACAAAGCTGGGCTGAAGGCACGGCTCAAGCGATAGACAGCAAGCAAGCTGAGTAAGCATGGGGTCCTGAGCTTAAGCTCTATTATAGGCTAAACGCTAAAAGGGAATGACTTAAACATTTTAGAATATACAAAGGCCAAGACAAAACAGTGAAAGTTTGTTTGTAAGGGGGGGAGGGATGGGAGGGTCATTTAAAAATAGATGAAACCATACTTCAAACTTTTTTGGGGGGGTCTGGTCGTGGGGCCTGAACTCTGGGCCTGGGCGCTGTCCCTCAGCTCTTCAGCTCAAGGCTAGCACTCTACCACTTGAGCCACAGCGCCACTTCCGGCTTTTTTTTTCTGCTTATGTGGTGCTGAGGAATCGAACCCAGGGCCTCATGCATGCAAGGCAAGCACTCTACCACTGAGCCACCTTCCCAGCCCCATACTTCAAACTTTTTATCAGCAACAGTAGATAGTGGAAGATGGTGCTCCAAGGTCTGAGGCAGAATAAGTCCAACTTTGAATTCTATTCCCACTTAAAATCCTCCACCAACCTGCATAAAATCAGAACGTTTATTACATTCTCCTTTTCACAAACGTACATGTGAAAAGAGTCTAATAGAATGGCAGTATTAGAAAACTGACTCCAATGCATAAAAATTATGGACTGAGAGTGACAACTCTCAACATCTGTTCAAACACAGGTTCAGATTAGAGCTAGGCAGAAGGCAGCTACAGGAAGGATTGCAGGGGGAGGGAGACGGGTGAAAAAACAGATTACTGATACTTTTTAAAACAGTATTTCTCCATCCCAATCATACACAGTGTCTCCTATCTTAAATACCTGTGTTCGTCAGCTTCCTGAGTTGTCTTTTAGTAAGGTACCGGCATGGAATCAGAAAGAGACAAGGTATTTAAACCTTTAGCACTGTCATGTAGGGTCTGAGAATGTGGCTTCTTCCACTAGAGCCCCAACTTTATCACGAAACATCTCTTCCATGGAGGCAGTTTCCACCCTTTCTAGCCACAACTCCCCCCTTATACCCAGGTAGCCCTAAGGGTAGAAATGTGCTCGGTCCGAGGTAATTGGTGATTGCTTCACTTTCCATGGTTTCTTACAATCGTGTCCAACTCTGTAATTCCTAAGCTGTCAGTCAGAGTGTAACAGCCATCTCCTATTGAGACCTAATTGACAAATAAATAATAACCTTTTATTCTACCCAGAAATGAAACTGATACATACATGATATCATATTATCCTCATAGAAATGTTTAAAATATAAATACATAATACAGAAATATAAATCAACTATAGAATAGCATGCATTGCAGTATAGAAATGTTTACATGCAACTGGTCGAGAAGACAAAATAAACTAGATGTGGACACCTACTTATATAATTGGGTTCTGGGAAGTTAGGCGATATTTTACTGAATGTTGTCAACACCATTCTTTATTTCTGACATTTTGAAATAAGGGCTAAATAGTTTTTGTATATATCCATAGACTCAAGAAGAATGTGACAACTGAAAATGAAGGCTGACACATGCATCCTGAATTGGGAAAACAAGTATCATAAAGCATCATTGCTGTTGGTGACATTATTTTCCAAAATGGCAAGCAATTCTCTAGACAGCCCCCAACAAAATAAGGTTCATTTTTCTCTGTTTATTTGGGAATTCTTTGCATATCTAAACAAAATACTCTATATTAAGTCATACAAAATGCATCCTAAATTTTATAGAGTTATAGTCTTGGCCCAAATAATTACCTTTTTCCTTTGATATAAAGGATAGTAAGATATCATAAAAGGCGAAGTAAAAATCTTCACGATTGCTTTGCAAAATTTCTAGAATTGTTGATCCTACCCACTAAATACCAGTAGCAACTCTTGACCATTGAGAAAATCAAAACCACTGCTTTTGATCCTGAAATATCAGCAAAGCAGAATTATCACCTTTCGTGAGAACCACAAACTCATACTTCAAAGAACTTATAGAGACAATGAAGGGAGAGGATATGGGCTAGAAAGTAAAAATAAATGAAAAGAAATGTAACCAAAGCATACTATGTGATGAGGTGGCAGAGTAGGAAATCTTGATAGTGTAAAATCATCCTCAATTCATAGAATCAAAAGTTTAACATATAAATATTACATTTTGGCAGTTATGGGGCTTGAACTCAGGACCTGGGCACTGTCCCTGAGTTCTTTCCCTCAAGGCTAGTGCTCCACCACTTTGCTCTACAGTGCTACTTCTGGTACTTGATTGGTTAACTAGAGATAAGAGTCTCACAGGAACTTTTCTGCCCAGAGTGACTTTGAACCTTGATCCTAATATCTTAGCCTCCTGAGTAGCTAGGATTATAGGCACAAGCCACTGTCACCTGGCTACATGTAGATAACTTAATGATAGTTACAAACCTGAGAGTAAATAATCAGGATGTATTCTTCTTATAGGAAAAGGTCTCCATGCATCTAGTATTGGCTGGTTCCAGACTTATGTGTCTCATCTTCAAAATTATTCTTTGTATTTTCCTCAAGTCACAAATGGTTGCTATGGCTCCAGACACATCTGCTCTAGACGTGGTGTTGAGAGAAGGCACAATACTAATAATGTCTGTCTCCTGCTTCAGGCATCAAAACTGAAGTCAGGTACCCCACCTCCCCCCCGGCCTGTAGCTGCAAGAGAAGCTAGAACAGAGAATGTTTTACCCAGAGCTGAAACACTGCAGCAAGAAAGGAGAAAAACTGATTCTCAAGTAGGGAATTATCACTCTCAGCAGTAAAAGTAGGGACAGTAGAAAAAGTCTATGGGCAAAAGAACAAGAAAATAAAAGAACATGTATACTATTACATGACAAGGTCAATTGTAGTTAGAACATAGATATAACCAAGATCAACTGTAACAAACACCTAAAATTAAGTCAGTGCACTTAAACTCACGCATTTAAGCTTATCTTTCACACAGAAGAGATCTACGGTATGACTCCTTTGCAGAGTTGTCAGGGTCCCAGACTCCTAACTTACTGCTCTGCTATCCTTTACTAGTAGAAGAAGCCATGAACTCATCTAAATGGCTGTTCTAACTCCTGTTACACTGAGACTGATATTCTTGCCAGTGAGGAAAAAAAAAAGGAGATCAGGAATGTATTCCCTTTCTGGGAATGGCCCATACCATGTAGGTATCACTTCCTTTCAGACACCACTAGCCAGTGCTTAGTATCTTGGCTCTCTGTACCTGCAAAAAGAGCTCGGACAAGTGTGCGGTCCCAACTGATCTCAAATCACTTACTGATGCATCTGCAGGACAATTATTGAAGCCACGCACTTGTTTCTGATCTGGCAAGTCAAGACTCACTTTCCACTCTTCCCAGAGAAATCTCAGCAGTGTCTGGCCTATCTCCCAAGTTCTGTAAGAACAAAATCACAGCACCCCTGAAATCTGCATGAAGACTGATGATCTCACGGGGTTCTTGCCCTGTTCTCATGTGGGAGAAGTAACACAGCTGTGTTGTGTTTCCCAGGGCTGTGTTTGTGAGTCACGTTTTCTAGTGACAAACATGCTTAGTTAAATTTCTAATGAAAGGGGCAGAAATGAGTAATGCCTTCAGTCAGACAGCCATTGGCACAACTAAAAATTACTGCCTACAAGGAGACAGCATACTGTAAGTCCACTGTAAATTCTGTAAGCAGTAATCAGTAACCACACTGCAATAGAAAGGGGGTGGGAAGCTGCTGTGTCCATGGATTCTCCCATCTGGTACCTTCTACCGGAAATAACGGCTAAAGTATTAAAAGAAAGTAAGAAAAATGGCACAGACCTCTTTCTTTCATTTATAAAATATTTTCTAGAAGGATTAAAAACATTAATAGTTAATAATGGAAATGAGAAGTATAATAGGGCACAACTGCTTTCTGTTGTAAATTTTGCAAGACTGTGACATTTAGCCACACCAGTATATTTGTTATTTTAATAAAGTAGCTTAAATATTGTAGCCATGTTAGAATATCAAAACAGCACAGCTTTGCCCTATTGATCCTTATACATTTGGTAATTAAGTTAAATCATGTTGAGTAAACATTTCCTAAAGTCTCTATCACCTCCTAGGCTACTACCCTATTCAAAGCTGAACTATTCCCAAGGCCTAACTATTCTTCCTGCTTCCACTTCTGCCCACTAGATGGTGTGGCTTTAATTCCATCCCTCTCATTCATTCCCCTCCAGCACCCATCCAGCCATGGAGTGTCAATTCTTAGATCATTTTACAATCTTAATCAGATCATTCCTATGATCTGTTTGAAATCTTCCAGTGACTCGCCATCACATTTAGATTCTGAACATTTCACCACCCTGAAGAATTTACATAAGCTAGCCATAGAAATTCCAGTACAGCCATCATAGATCTCTTTGCTATTCGTTATAAGGAAAACATACTTCTTCTACCTTGGGACATCTAGGCTCATCTCCAAGTGGCTTAATCTTTCACTTGCTTCAAGTCTTGCTCAACAGCCACTTGCTCCTCTGTGATACGTCTTCTGACAATCCTATCTGAAGTGGCTGTGATGCCAGTGCCCCACCACCCCACTATTCCTTAACAGAAACGTAGATTCTTGCTACATATTTGTCAATCAATCATCTCACCCTATCAGCTTCAAAAGTGTTATCTATTCTCCAGTGCCCAAGACAATGCTTAGCGTGCAACAACTATGCAAATATTGTCTCAAGATTTGTTGACTAAATTCAAATGCTTTAAAGAGGGAACTGTTTTCCCTGGATGGAAATTATTAGCAAAATTTTAAAGAAAGGAAATTCTTTGAAATCTACCCCAAGCAAGCACTATCTACATGAGGTACTTTATAGAAATTATCTCACATCACCTTTAATGCAGCTTGCTGAGCAACTTAGTTTCATTCCATTTTTAGGGTATATACTTCAGGATTTGCAGAAGTTCTTTAAGGTTGCTTCTTAACTTTACAACTGAAAGCAACGGAATTTAATACGTACCTAATAAATGTCAAAGACTACCATTGGCAGCATACGTGATGATCTTTCTCTCAATTATATCACGCTTGAAACCTGTGTGTGATTAAATTTTAATTCATTCTATAAAACCAAAGTTCAACAGCTATGCATGCAGGTTCATATATTTAATTTATATAGTTTCCATCCCACCCACCCCCCAACCTGCAAAAAAAAAAAAAAACTATACAAAGAGCAACACTGCCGAAGCCTGATCGTTGGAAGGCAAAGCCACCAAGTGAAAACTCAAGCTGTTCACCAGCTAAAGTAAGAAAGGCTGAATTCTGCATATAAAATCCGAAGCTTAAGAATGTCAATATGTAAAAAAAAAAAAAAAAAAGTAGATTGTGTGAATCTGAACTTAAAATGGGTTGCTATTTTCACCAATGTTATGGGTCATCTCCTTATCACTAACTCCAACTAACATTTCAACTCCTGTCTTTCCTGACCTGGCAGTAGCACTGCATACTGCTTTCCCCTCCCTTTGTTAAACAGCCCTTCCTTTAATTTCTGTGACATAGACCATCCTACTTTTCTTCTTGTGTATCACTGCTCCTTTTCTACTGCCTCTGACATTGTAGTCTTTTCTCCTGTCTTAAATCTTGAAGGTTCTTTAAGGCTACTCATTAAAATCTTCTTGCTGTGGTCTCTTTGCTTAAGCTATGTCATCTAAGGTCAGGGTTAATTATCACCCATATGAAAACTCTCAAGGTTTACTCTTGTGTCCAAATCTTTCCTCTTGAGAACCAGGCAACCTACTTATTTGAAGGACCATGAACTCCAGGACTCAGTATCAGAATTCAGAAACTTAGAATAAAAATCTTTTTCAATCAAATTGTGTAACCTCATATCACCTATCTCTTAAATAGTTGAAAGGAGATTAAAAAGTAGGGGAAAAAATCAAGGTCAAAATTATGTTACGTGAGGTCAGACGAGCTCAATGAGGTGAACAGTGCGTGTTTTCCCGTATATGTGGAAGACAGAGATAAAATACAAGTGGACATGATAAATTATGCAGGGATCTATGCATTTATTCACAAACAAACAGACTAAAGGGAAATATACTTAGGGGAGGTATCTAAAGGTGTAACACCTCTGAACATCTAAAATACTGTTCATCAAAACAAATTCCAGGAAATAAAACATGTTATATGGGGAAAGCAAAGAAGGGGTGACATTGTTCATGAAGCAATGTACTCATTACCTAATTTATGGGATTATAACCCCTTTACTGAACTCCTTCATAGCAATAATTCAATTTCTTAAAAAAAAAAAAAAGAAGAAGAAGAAGCAGCTAGATGCCAATGGCTCATACCTGTAATCCTAGCTACTTCAGGAGGCTGAGATCTATCTGAAGATTGTGGTTTGAAACAAACCCAGGAAAGTCCATGAGATACTGATCTCCAAGTAAACAACAAAAAGAAGCCAGAGGTGGAGCTGTGGCTCAAGTGGTAGGATGCTATCCTTGAGCAAAAAATGCTCAGGGACAGCACCTTGGCCTGAGTTCAAGCCCAGGACACACACACACACACACACACACACACACACACACACACACACACACAGGACACACACACACACACACACACACACACACACACTCCTTCAAAATCAAAGATTTTAGCTGGGCACCAACTACTCAAGTGGCTAAGGTGAACAAATTTAGAAAGGACGGACATATCCAAGAGATTCTTATCTCAATTAAACGGAAGAAAAAAAGGAAGCAGAGGTGTGGCTCAAGTGCAGAGGGCCAGCCTTGAGTTCAAAAGCCAAGCAAGAGTACCAGGCCCTGAATTCAAGCCTTGGTACTGAAACATACACACATACACACACACACACACAAAGTAAATCCTACATATTCTAAGCCTCGATGAACAAGTTTATGGCATTATGATGATCAGTTATTATGGAATTATATACTTGAATCATCTACCTTATTTTTCACCATCATTTGGACATTACAAACGTCCTATCATTTTATAGCATACTATTCCAAAATGATGACTTTCATCACAAATGAATAGAAGTTTTATGTCTTCAGAGGCATCTATAAATAAAAACTCCTTATGTGAAATGTGCAAAAGTAATATGACCTAGTTGAAGAAGGGATAGGAGAATAAAAATGGGTTTTCTCACGATCCCCCTACTTACTACTGAGCAGTCCTTGAGATTAAGGAAACAAGATTTGCACATGTAGGCTACAGTTGTCTTGGTACATTTCAGATATTTTTTTCAGGATATTCAGCATTTTTAAGCCTTTCTATCTAAAGCAGTATGCATTTTAGTTTTTTAGAACCAAATTAAGACATCTCTTTAAATAAAATTTGGAACACATTTCCCTAAATTTGAAGTAGGAAGAATGAATGTTTGGGGATAGAATTTCTTTCTTCCCCATCTTCCACGTGAAAAAAATTCCATGTACATCCTGAAAATGTATAAACTTTATTTTTTAAAGAACAAAGATAAAACTGTAGCCCAATTTCCAAAGGAAATGTCCACTTCCTTTGTTCTTGTTTGTTTTTTTGTCAGTTCAGGGGCTTGAAGTCTGGGCCCGGGCACTGTCCCTCAGCTCTTCAGCTCAAGGATAGCACTCTACCACCTGAGCCACTAGCACTGTTTCCAGTTTTCTAGTGGTTTGTTGTAGATAAGAGCCTCCTGGATTTTCCTGCCCAGCATGGCTTTGAACCACGATCCTCAGATCGCAGCCTCCTAAGTAGCTAGGACTACAGGCATGAGCTGCCAGCACCCAGCTCACTTCCTTTATAAGACATGAACAAAACTGGAGATCAAGCCTCTTAAAATACAAGTGATTTGCCCCTGGAATCAAAAGAGTGAGTACAACCATGGTCAAGAAGACAGAGGTTGGTACTGTATGACTCTATCTATCCCCAGCTCCAGGATAAGAGATCTAAAATGCCCTAAAATACAGGTAGCTAAATATCCCCCTGAAAATGTCATCAAAGAAAGCACTTTCTTCAAAATGTACTTGGTACTTCCATTATACTCGTAAGTAATTAGCATTCTTAGAGCAAAAAAACATAAAGCAAAATCCAAGCGAAACCAGCCAGGCAAAGAAGGAGATACTATCAAAAACAAATAAATAAATAAAGCAAAATGGGTTGAGGGGCTGGCTCTAAGTTCAGACTTCATTATGATGAATAATAGGTAAATAAAACTTTTGCTCAATATACAATAATCAACAAATGTGTCTCTACACACACGTACATATTTATAGATGGATGTGCTTATTACATGTTCATATGGTGTATGGGTGGCTATGAGAGATATATTCTTCAAAAAAATAGCTTTTTAATGTTAAATCCAAACAAAGTAAATCTTTCAACTAAGGCACTCATTAAATGGATGAAAAGGAGACACTTTTCACTATTTACAAATATATTTATAAATCTATCCATGATTGAGTCTACCATCAAACATTATGAATTAAATATAGCTAGAAATGCAGAATAATTCCATATGTAAGATAACTTAGTTAATAACAGATGAAGAATAACTAGAACAATAATGCCATTTATAGGATATTTAACAAATTTTTAATCCTAAAGTCAAATATACATTAATTTATGATGGGCAATTCAAAGTTAATTATACAGTAAAATACTAAAAATACTTCAGTAAACTTTCAAAAATATAAGACCAGAAACCTAAGGAGAAAATATTCCTTCAGCCACTGAAAATTTTAAACCACTCTTGTGATTTACCATCTGGTCAAGGAGGGAAAAAAAGAATAAATAGCTGAAATAACATAAAAGGCTTAAATAAATAATGTTTCATGAGCCAGGTACCAGTGGCTCACTCTTGTAATCCTAGCTACTCCAGAAGCTGAGATCAGAGGATTGCAGTTGAAACCCAGCCCAGGCAGTAAAGCGCATGAGACTCTTATCTACAATTAATCACCAGAAAACTAGAAGTTGTGCTGTGGCTCAATGTGGTAGAACTCAAGGATACTGCCCAGGCCCTGAGTTCAAGCCCATGGAGACCACCACAACCACCACCACCACCACCACCAACAACAACAAAAACAAACAAACAAATAAATAAATAAATGTCACAATGAAGCACACAGACAAATGTTAAACTAAACTGAAAGTGAGAGGTAAGTTCATAGATTTATATTTTTTCATTATCTCATCACATAGCACAAAATAAAGTAAGCATCTAAACCAAAGAATCAGGGGAATAAATTACTCTCTTAATCCCCACTGACCTTAGCCCCCTTAAAAAGAAAAAGAAAAAAGAAAGAAACAAAGACATACACTACTACTGGTTGTTGATTTACGAAACTGAATTTATAAAGTTAACTGATAAGTTTGTGAAAACAAGAGATCTGAACATTTTAATCAATAGTTCTTTTCTCTGTATATTTTTTATTGTAAAAAATGGGTTACAGTTACATGGGTGGTTAATGAGTACACTTCCTATTGAGCATTGTTACCCTCTCCTTTGTTTTTCCCCATTGTACAAAATCTAAGATAGGTTTTAATGTATGAAATTTGATGGGAAAAATCATTCAAAAATCCAGGTAACAACTCAGAATGTGGCTTAAAATTTGTAATTCTGGCTACTTGGGAGGCAGAGAATGGGAGGATCTCACTTCAAGGCCAGTCTAGGCAAAAAAGCATGGAAGATTGGATCTCAACTTATAAAAAGCTAGGCACCATAGTATTGTCATCTTAGCTATCTAGAAAGTATAAATAAGAATTTAAGAACCAGGTTAGCCCAGATACAAACGTGAGACTGCATATGAAAAATAACTAAGGCACAAAAAGGCTAGAGGTATGGCTCAAGTGGTAGAGCATTTCCATGACAAGTATAAAGTCTTGAACTGAAATCCCAGTAGAACAAACCTCCACAAAAAAAATCAAGAATTCTATGAGATCTCATACTTTAATAAAAGAAACTTCAATAAATCTGACACATTAGTAAATTAATCATCTCTACTCATCAGAAAAAGAAACAAATTTTGTTAGCATTCATCAATAATCCCTGGTTTCATAAAAATAAGATGACAACTGTTTAAACAAGAAAGAATATTTATCTTACAATCCTTTCCAGTAACCACTGTTTAGTATCCAAAGTAATCTCAAGTAAAGGTAAAACCAAGAGACAAGCATGTTGGTAACTAGTACCAGTGTTGTACCATGTAACACAGAAAAGGGATGGCTACTGGATAGGAACAGAACCCATCCATAAGGGACACAATTCAACCATCTATGTAGAAAACCTAAAAGGATCAATACTATGCAAACAGATTATGTACCACCAGTATAATCAATATGACCTGTTATAAAATAATTAAAGCTTGCTAATAAATCCATAGTTGGATAGATTATAGATAAAGACTGGATGTGAAGAGAATAATAAAATAAAAATGTCTCAAAAATAAGATGAAAACTGTAAAAAATTAATTTCAAAACATAAGCATCTAAACTCAGTGAAGAGATATACTGTGCTTCTAAAGGACTCAATATAGTAATAATATCTGTTTTCCAAACAGGCTTAATTAAATTGAAAATTAAAATTAAATGCCACGATTTAAAGTGGAGTATGCGTGTGTATTAAGTACTGCGCTGTGAGGGTCACATCATATGATTTAATGTAATCACAAAAACAATTTTTATTAGATCATTCTCCCACTTAACACATGAAGCAGCAAGGGCTCAGCAAGGATCTTTAAGATGAGAAAGGAAAAGGAAGAATGATAACAGCAAGGAATGTTTGAAAAAGAAGAGGTAACTAAGTCCATGAGAAATTATTATTATAAATTATTAACATATAATAAAATATGTATTATCATCACTCAAAATTATACAGTATTGTCAACATGGGAAAAAACTAGATTAATGTATTAAAATATATAACCCAGAAATGGATGTAAAAAGAAAGATACATACACACAAATTACATATAAATTATTCTAACGTTCCTTAAGGGGACTGCAAGGAATGACTGTGTTTTCCTCAAACTGAATTGTTTATTCGTTTATAGTCATAGGTTGCAACTGGGAGCGTCCTTTTAAAAAAAACGTACCGAGACTCTACTTTGTGCCTAGGAACATTTTCACATAACTTTGTAAATTTGATGGTTTGAATATTTTTTTATAACCCTCAGGTTGGCAATGAATTTTTACAGTGAAATGTTACTGGGGCAAAGGGCCTAAATGATTTAAAGGCTATCTTTACCAATCCAATAGCTGAAATGACATGTCCAAAGAACACTGGGAAGTAGAAACTCACATTTCAGGGGCTCAGAAAATAGTTGAATTAACAGAAGACACAATAATGTGACTAAAGCTTAATGAAAGTAAGACATAACAAAAAGGATAGGCTACATCAATTCCTTAGCTATTTGTACGGAAAAGAAATTCAACTCCTCACCTCAAGATTTCATTCCAGATGGGTACTTGTTTGAGATCATAAGTGAGGGACAAGTTATGAAAATTTAAGTTATAGCATATCTAGAAACAAAATGAAAGACAAAAGAATTAAAAACTTCCTCCACAAAGAAACACTACCCTTAACATATTATCAATAGTCTTTGCAGATGACTTGATCTTGTATTTAAAGAATCCCATAGACTCCACTCCCAAATTACTCAAGCTGATTCAAAACTTTGGCAAAGTAGCAGGGTATAAAATTAACCCCCCAAAATCAATGGCTTTTCTGTATGCCAAAAATGAGAGAAGAGTGGCTGAAATTAGGAAAGCAACTCCATTCATAATAGCCCCACAAAAAATAACATACCCAGGAACTAACTTAACCAAAGAAGTGAAGGACCTCTATGATGAAAACTTGAAAAACTTGAAAAAGGAAATCAATACAGACCTTAGAAAGTGGCAAAAACTCCCATGCTCTTGGATTGGAAAGATCAACATCGTAAAAATGGCAATACTTTCCAAGGCTATCTACAAATTCAATGCAATACCTATCAAAGTTCCAACCTCATTCTTCAAGGAAATAGAAGAGGAAATCCAAAAATTCATACGGAACAATAAAAGACCTGAATAGCAAAAACGATCCTCAACAGAAAGAACAGTGCTAGAGGAATATCAATACCAAATTTCAAACTCTACTATAAAGCCATAGTAACCAAAACAGCTTGGTATTGGCATAAGAACAGACCTCAGGACCAATGGAATTGAATTGAAAACCCAGAAATGAACCTACAGACCTATAGCCATCTAATCTTTGATAAGGGAGCTAAAAAAATAGAATGGAAGAAAGACAGCCTCTTCAGTAAAAAGTGTTGGCAAAACTGGTTAACTACTTGTAGAAAACTAAAGCTAGATCCTTATATATCACCCTGCACCAGAATCAACTTCAAATGGATCGAAGACCTCAGAGTCAAAGCAGACACTCTGAAAACATTACAGGATGGAATAGGAGAAACCCTAGGTCTTGTTGGCACAGGCTGAAATTTTCTTAATAGAGACCCAGAAACACAACAAATCAAAGAAAGGTTGGAAAAATGGGATTGCATGAAATTGCAGAACTTCTGTGTGGCAAAGGACATAGCTAGCAAGATCAATAGAAAGCCCAAGGATTGGGAGAAGATCTTCATTAGCCATACAATGGACAAGGGTCTCATATCTAAAATATACCTGGAACTCAAAAAATTAAATCCTCCAACAACAAATCTTCCAAGAAACAACTGCCCAATAAATAAGTGGGCTAAAGACTTAAAGAGAAACTTCTCTGAAGAGGAAAGAAGGATGGCCAATAGACACATGAAGAAATGCTCAACCTCCCTAGCCATAAAAGAAATGCAAATCAAAACAACATTGAGATACCACCTCACTCCAGTTAGAATGGCTAAAATCAAGAACTCTAATAACAACAGATGCTGGAGGGGATGTAGACAGAAGGGAACCTTACTGCATTGTTGGTGGGAGTGTAAACTTGTTCAACCACTTTGGAAAGCAGTATGGAGGTTCCTCAAAAGACTCCACATAGAGCTCCCCTATGACCCAGCAATCCCACTTTTGGACATTTACCCAAATGTTCACAAACAAGACCACACTAAAGCTACCAGCACGACTACGTTTATTGCAGCATTATTTACTATAGCAAAGATATGGAACCAACCCAGATGCCCCTCAGTAGATGAATGGCTCAAGAAAATGTGGTATATATACACAATGGAATTCTATGCCTCCATCAGAAAGAATGACATTGCCCCATTTGTTAGGAAATGGAAAGGCTTGGAAAAAATTATATTAAGTGAAGTAAGCCAGGCCTAAAGAAATATAGGTCCCATGGTTTCCCTTATTTGCAATAACTAGTATATGTCTGAGTCAAACAGAAAAGGTCAGGTAAGTTGATGTTAGGGAAATGAACCCTAAGATATGTATTCAAATGTTTTTTTTCTTTCATGAGATTGTTTCTAACACATTTAGAAGATTATTTCTTTGTTGCTTTGTATGTCCCTCCCCCACAGTAAAACCCCTGCTTTCACTGTATTTGATGTCGGTATAGTTTGTGGAGGGGAAGGATTGGGTGGGGGGCGGGGGAAGAATGGGAAAGAATGGGAAGGGGAAACAAAGGAGGAGGTGACAATGCTTGATAAGAAATGTACTCATTATCTTGCCCATGTAATTGTAACCCCTCTGTACAGTATTTTCACAATAAAAAAAAACATTATCAATAGTAAGCATAGAAAAATCTCAGAAGGAGAAAAATGTCGTTTTCACACATAACACACACACACACACACACACACACACACACAGACATCTGATCCCCTAATCAGTTAAAAGAGAAGTAAATTAAGATCATTTCAGCTATTAGAAAATAAAAACATCCTCCACTAAGTAACACTAACTTCAAGATGGAGATTATCATTAGGCAGTAGAAGCAAAATCTCAGAAGAAAAACTAGAAAAGGGTATTAGGACACGGAAGGACACACAAACACACATGCACACACAAAACTCATCTTCACAATCACCTAGAAAATAACATATTAACTATCATTTCCACTATTAGACTGACAATGATAGCCTTTTAGTCATTCACACCCTATACCCAGTAATATCTCCATTGTGAAAATTCATTATCAACTTGAATGTTATAAAATGCCTAAATTCAAATTACCAAGTTTACAGTGTTTTGTTAGAATGTTCCTACAGCAGAAAATCAGTGATGCTTTCCATAGCAGTAAGCTTAAAATGCAATTAACTTTTTAATTCAATTTGTTAATTCAACTTTAGGAAAACAGGCTATTCCTTGCTACCTCCATAAGAAGTTACATTAGTGCTGGTGAGGAAATGTCAAAATGCTCTGGTCTTTCTTAAGACAATTATTTGAGAATGCCTTAGAAAATTTTCCTTTTGAAGGTGGTAGTGGGTTTGAACTAAGACCTCAGAGTTGCTAGGTTAATGCTTTACCACTTAAGCCACACTTCCAGCCTGGCTTTATTTTCTGGATAGACTCTCTCAACTATTCTGATGGAGCTGGCCTTGAATCAGGATCCTTTTGCTTTTAGCCTTTGAAGTTGCTAGGAATATAGGCATGAGCTACCAGTGTCCCATTTAAAGTTTATTTTTTGACAAATGTACATACATTACAACTTCATACAGGGTGGCAACATTCTGCCCACAAAACACGCATAAGACTTGTTAAAGTGATTCTACAGGTAGGCATTACTTAGTGTTAGATCCCAACTTGGAGATTTCACAATATTTTCCTTTCTACAGCTGACTTTTGAACAGAGAACAACATTCATACTTATACTCAGTGTCCAGTATTTATCTTCTGTTGTAGCTAACAAAATGATCTACCTGTGCTTTTATAATGAACGGATTACAACTGCAATTAATTTACAGTTAATTAATTAACTAATTAATTAATTAACTTACAGTTAATTGCCTCCAAGATATCACATAATTAAGAACCTTTTAAAAGTCTAAATACATATGCACCAGCATCACCACGGTACTGCCTCAAGCAATTCTATTATTTTATTTAGATCTCCTATTCTTCATTGCTTAGAATATCATTTCCTTTCCTTACCATAGAATGGCCCTTTAATTATCTAATACCTCACTTATACCTTCCAAATACTTTTCACCTTGGCTAGGTGAAAATCAGCCATTTTTCTTTCCTGTAGCATCTCTTTAGAACAGTAGATCTCAACCTTGGTTGTACAAGGAAATCACTTGGGGAGCTTTAAGACTACACCCCAAGAGACAGATTTAATTAGTCTAGAATACAACCTGGATAATGGGATTTTTTAAAGCTCTCCAGGTGATTGTAATGTGCAGCCAAAGCTAAGGATCATAGATTGTCCTTAAGAAAGGAAATCATATAAAACTCTATAGGTAACCTAAATTCAGTCAACATCACATAAAATGTTAAAAGATGTGGGAATGACAATTTCACAGTTTGATACTTGGATATTCTTCAAATTCTAGGGATCATCATTTATTCAATTGACATGTCTACGATTTATAATCATAAGGTTTTCAATTACCTTTAAACGGAAATAGTATGTAACCTACATCTTACTTGCTAATCAAAAACAAGTGTCAATTAATGTGAAATGCATATAAAGCAATACAATCTCCCCAAAATGGCCTATCTCACAGCAAATGACACCTAATAAGATGGTTTGGTTTTGCTTTTTCCATTCCAAATTCCTGTACTTTAGAACCTGGCAGCTAGCTTCCTCACTTTGGCTTTTAAACTTTTTTATGTTATTTTTTTTGTCAGTCATGGGGCTTGAACTCAGAGCCTGGACACCTGTTTTTGAGCTCTTTTGCTCAAGGCTAGTCCTCTACCACTTTGAGCCACAATGCCACTTTCCCTAAACATCTTTAATGGCCTTACAATCTAAGTTACTGATTTTGTAGGAGTACAAATAAATGAAGATCTTTCCATGAAAAGCAAAACAAAGACACAAAAGAGAGACAAGGACATATTTTATTTCACATTTCTAAGCAGTCATCACATATCAAAATAACACACTTCACTTTTGAAAGGAAGAAGCCAAGAACTCACTCTGTTTGTGTTTTCATTAGCACAACTCATTCCATCAAATTAAGTGCTGTGGTCTCAGGACGCCCTTAGCGGGTTAGATGAAGCAGCTGAAGCAACATGCATTTTTCTAGGTACCATTTTAAGTCCAGACTAAGGTTTTCCTTTAACGTGTGGTTTCTCACTCACAGAGGACAAGGTATTTCCTATCATTAAAAGTAACGAACAATGTAACTTATCCTGTATTTGCACCAAACGGTACCAAACCCCAAAGAGTACATCACCGAATCTCTTGGCAAGATACACCATAGAGCTTTCACACTGTTTACCCGTCTCTGGGATTTAGTGATGACAATGGGAAGTTTCTTTGAAGTCACATACCAGCAGGTATTTCTACTTTTATGATTTGCTCCACAAGGCTAGGATAAGCTGTGGAGGTCTCACATATGTCTAGGAACACGTTTCCACAGAAGACTGGATGGAAGGCCTTCTAACTTGACCTTTATCTTTCTTTCACCCTGTATCTAATAATTTGAGGTATGAGCTAAACCTCAGACTTCCCTGTATCCAACATATGTGTACTAAGTTCTTATATACCATGCACGATGTTAAGAATATACAGTCCTGTGCCACAGCTCTATCGCTAGTCTCTAAATGTAGGGCAACATAGCACTTAGGGACAGTGTAGCCCTTATCATAAGAAAAGTGATTTGCAATCTTTGCAAATCTGTAGCTCATTCTAATAAAAATGGTTCTTTGCCTGAACTTGGGGATCATGGAAGTAGCAAGAAGATTAAAAAGTATATAATTAAAAAACAGAAAGTACTGTCTTTCCAAAGGAAGATACAAGTGTCCACTTTAATATACAGCTTGAATTTCCATCATTTTGAAATTCTTGGGACCAAAAGTTCTAGATTTAAGTTTTGTTTAATTTTGGAGTATTTTCATATATAGGCAAGAGACCTTGGAATAGGATCCAAGTCTAAACATAAAACATTCATATATATATATATATATTTGTATATATATACATATATATTATACATACAGCCTGAAGGTAATTTTACACAGTATTTTTACTGTTACTATGGTTTGACTGTCCCAGCTCAGGTGAAGTCAATTGTAGAATTTTCCATTTACCAACATTAAAAGCTTTTGAGCCTTTGAAGCCCTTAGGGTTTGGAATTTTCAGATTAAAAGATGCTCTATCTCTAAACAAACATTCAAATGAGACAATGAAAGGCAAAAACCCCTCTTCCCATGATCTCACTTGATAGTATTTCCTTACATGCATTCCTGCATGTCAGACTTATCTAAGAATTATATGCAGTATCACGGAATTATTTGTGTGTATATCTTTCTCAAACTTAGAATAATCAAGGAAATTATAAAAGGCTGAAGGATTACAAAAAATGTTTATTTAGTAAATATAACAATGACAATACACATAGAAATACAAAGAACGCGTGCATGTATGAATCATAATTTGAGTTATCGGGTACAATTTTAATCACTGCAATTCCCTCTTCATTACTTCTTATTAAAAATGAATAACAGTTGGCTTCTTTTCAGCATCTGAATTTTACCAATAAGAAAGGCAAAAAATGACAGAGAAATTACTACCAACCTACCGATCAGCACTTTAAGTTATATGTACCATAAATATAACTAGGTACTTAGACCCACAGTCTGTAAACACACTCTGGGAATGAACATACTTTTAACACTTTAACATTTTCTACATTCACTGTTACACTTGCCATAGTATCCATCCATACCTTCCAATTGCCCAGAGTCTTAATTACATCTGGGTTCTCAAGGACTTCCAAAATTTGACAATTACCTTTGTTAACTACTCTTGATTTACTTGCTATGTTAGTTTTCAACACTGGTCCCACCCTTTACTGATTTATTCTCATCCAATAATATCACTGTTATTAATGCTAGGATGGTATAAAGGCACTCTAAATATATTGGCATGAGAAGCTATGGTGGGGGCAAAGTACAATTTACTCCTGAAATCATTCTATGATGGCTACCCATTAGTTTACATACCTGTCATATGTGTAACTGAAGGAATGTTCACTTAGGTGATATGATTGCCTGGTACAGTGTTCTGTCAGTGTGTCTAGCCTGTATGCACCTGCAGGATTTGTTGTATATCATTAATAGTTAATCAGAGGTGCTGTCTAGCATACGACTACTGTTACTACTGTGAGTTGAAATACTCCTACTCCAAAACAAAGAAATGCCTATGCTATTAAGCATTCTCAGACAGTTCATGGACACACTCTTTTACTAGCTTTCACTTATTTTAGCCAAGTGAAAAAAAATTAAAAATAAGCAGTACTGTGTCTCTGCTGTGATTCATAAAAAGCCCTGACAGTGAAAAGGTTTTGATGAGAAACCTGAGTTCCAGCCTCAAGGGTACAAGCTCTTTATCTCAGTGATTAATTTTCTTCATTTACAAAATAAGAACTCTTTCAGATCTCTGAGTCTCTAATTTCTCCAAGTTGAGAGGAGAGAGTAAGCAGCATTTCAATGACAAACAATTTAAGCTATTAAATCTTTCTACTGGGTGTCTGACTACTTGAAGATAACGAATAAAAATATACAATGGATTAGTGATTTTGCAATTATCCTGTTACTTCTTTTATATAACCCACTGTATAATCAAGACTTAAAGTAAGTTTTTGGCATTAATTATTGGCTTGTGCATCAAATTCACATGAACATAGTTAAATTCCCATTTCATTTTGTCCTAGGAGGAAATCTGACTGCCAAGAATTTCTGCAGTTCCCTTTAGCAAGCAGCATGTTCTTAAAGAATTAAAAAATGTAGAGGAGCCTTTTTGAACAAATACTTAAGTTGTTATACTATCTCTCCTTTAATAAGAACCAAAAACTATTTCCAAAGTTCATCTGATTATGCTTGGTGCTCTCAACGATGAAAGTGTCTAAGCATTCCAAATAATTTTGCATAGAATACATAATGTTTTCCATTATTCTTTAAGTTTGGAATCGTTCTGGAAAGGCCTGGGTGAGGTTGTATCAGCCGTATTGTGAACACACCTGTTTGCCAATTCAAATAACTTCTGGTGAAACAAACATTCTGTTTAAACAAGAGGAGTCAGGGAGAGCTGCACTACTGAACAACCAGAGAGTCCTTACTAACACATTACAGGAACCGTTTACTCTACAACTAAATGACTTGTTGCAACAGTATCTCCAAGGATAATATTCCATATAGAAATAGCTTCCTGAGCTCACCAAAATTATTTCTACACTTAGCACACTAAAATTGAAGCTTAAATGGAATATGAAAGGTAAAACTGGGCACTGGATGCTATGTATACGGTTTTATGGGCTCTTACTACAGTACAAAGGAGTTAAGAATGACTACTGGAGTTGAGAGTTGCTTGTGTTGGAGGCCAGAAGATGTAATGGGTGACTGCCTGGGAACAGACGCAACACAAACAGAGGAGGACTGAGGACATTTGGTTTTATACAAACACCTCAAGACATTCAACCCTGACCTGAGGAATGGTGGCTTCAATCATGCCAAACAGTATGGAACTGGGAAATGCAATTCTGACCTATTTCTGTCCTCCAACAAGCTAGAGCTGGTTGGTTCTCTTCTTGTTCTAACATTCTGCTGTGAGATCCACTCAGAGAGCTGATTTACCTACCAGATCTGTGATTAGCCTTCAGCTACAGAGGAATACTGCCTCTCCTGCCGCCCCCCCAACACACATACCTTCCTTGAGAGAATGAACGATTCCAAAATAGCTGCTCAGTTTGGTACTTGTTTTTTAAAAGTTGGGGAGAAGCCTTAAAATACGATCTACCTTCTTGAAAGTATATAATATAGTACTATAGGTAGTTTTAGAGGTGTATATTTATTCCCAAATCCAATAAGCTGTATGCATTAAATATGCACAGTATTTACACGCCAAGCTTCTAAGTGGGATCAGGGGTGTTATAGGGGGGTTGCACTGTATTGGCATTTTTCACCTCACAAACTGATTGCTATTTCAGAAAATGAGTAAAACTGGGCATGTAACTGTGTACTGCCTTGAGCAAACTACAACCTCTGTGGCTCTCACTCACCACACTCTAAGAAATGTCTTCAGAACCTTCCAGGTTCAGAGTTCTATTAAGAAGGCTTTCCAGACAGTTTCCATTGTAAACATTTATTCAGTTAGGGCAATTTAAGGCAGTACCTTTCTCTGCTTCAGAACATCAGACCCCAGGGTCTTATTTTAAAGGCTGACAAAAACTCCTTACCTCTTGGTGGAAAGAAAAAAAAAAAAGCCGAATGGAAACCTTTGCACAAACGCATTGTTTTACAAAAATCAGTAATGGGCCTGCTCAGGCCAGGAATCATTCACTCATCTCCCCCCACTCAAACCTTCTTCAGTGTTTGGATTCTATGTGCTAGCTGTGTGGCAATTCTGGAAACCTCATGTTTTAACTTTTTTATTTTCTTAAGCCACCCAGAGTAATTTCAAGCCCTGTGAGCCTAGTGAAGATTTCTCCCTAAGTGGCAGAAGGAAAGTGCCCAGCCACCACCTGTTTCGCCGAGCTACGAGCGAGCTCCTTTTGACCTATGGCAAAGCCCCAGTTCTAGCACTGATTATCACCAGGCCGGGGGGGGGGGGGGGGGACAGAAATGTACCCCTGGCCCGTTAGATATTAAAGTTGATGGGAGTTAGTTGCATTGGAATCCGGCAACAGCCCAGCTTTGCCCTGATGCAACTACTGCAGGGCCGCCGGCCGGCGCTGTCTGTCGGTCTGTCTGTCTGCCAGTCGGTCTGTCTGTCTGTCTGTCTGTCGGTGGGGCTTCGGGCTTGGGTGAAGGTGAAGGTGACAACTCCTGGCCAGAGGAGGGAATAAAGACATTTCCCGGGCGGCCTCCCTCCGGAGCAGGCTAAAAGCACTAACAAGGGGAGTTTTTGCAAACAGGACGCTGGGACAGGTACAGCCCCCACCCCCACCCCCCGCCCTCCGCCCCGGCCCCGAGAGAGCTGCGGTAGGAGAGAAACCCCGGGGAGGACGGGAGGCGGCCGGAGCCCGCCACTCACCTTCTGCTGCCTCCGGGCCATGTCGGTGGGCTGCTTGGCGTTGAAGGGGTACGCGATGCACCTCACCACGAACACGTACAGCTGCAGGCGGATCCTCCGCTCCTGCTCCTCGTGCAGCTGCCGCTCGGACTCGTCCCTGCCCTCGCTGAGCACCGAGGGGCTGGGGCTCACGGGTCTGGCCGCGGCGCCGCCGCCGCCGCCACCGCCGCCGCCGCCACCGCCGCCGCCCGAGCGCCCCGGCGCGTCCCGCCGCCCTTCCCGAGCCGGGGCCGGCTGCGCTCGCTGGGCACCGCCGGGCGCCACCAGCACATCGCGGCTCTCCTCTTCCAAGCCCTCGTCCGACTCCTCTTCGCTGGAAGAAGGGTCCAGCATGGTGCTCGGGGCTGGGGGGCCCCGCCGATCGGCCCGCGGGCCCCTGGCGGCTCACCCACCCCCCCTCTTCTCCCGGCAGCCGCACCCCGCGGGTCGGAGGGCGCCGCGGGAACGAAAGGGAAAGTGGCCCGGGCGGTGCGGACACGTCGAGTTGAGACGCTCGAGTGTTTTTCCTCCCTCCGGAGCGGAGGGGGCGGGCGGGAGCCGGGAGGAGGGCGCGGAGCGGGAAGACGGGGCGCCGCCGGGATTGAATAGGCGGAGTTAGCGTGGGGGGGGGGGGGGGGATGAGCCCGAGCGGCTCCGGGGTAGCGGCTGGGGAAGCGGGGGGAGCGGAATGGCCCGGTCAGTCCCCCCCAGCCCCCTCCGCCCCGAGCTCCCTCGATGCCCACGGGCGGGCCAGCCGAGCGCCCCGAGCGCCCCGGCGCAGGTGGGGAACCTGTGGCTCCTACAACAAGCAACACGTGGAATGGAATGTTGAGGAGCGGGCGCGGGGCCGTCCCGGGCGCATGCGCGCGCGCCGCCGCCGCGGCCACCGCCGCCACGACCGCCGCGGGCCGCAGGGTGCCTGAACCCCCGGGGGTGAAGGGTGAGGGGTGAGGGTGGCCGGCGGCACGCCGTTCGCAAACGCAGATCGCTGCTGCCGAGCGAGGCCCCGCCACCCAGACCCAGGAAGCGCCCGCACCACCCATCATCCCTCTCCACCCCCCCCCCCCCCCGCCCAGCTCCCTAAGTTAGAGGTGATGGTTGGCCCGAGGGCGGGGGGCACAAGTTCAAGGGTCCCGGAACCTAATTTAAAGCTCTTGGGGGAGGGGGGTGAGCGTCTCCACTTCCAGGGTCGTTTAGCGGAGACTTCGGAAAGCCCCTCGCTTTTGTGGATGCTCCGAGTCCAAACGATCAGCGTTCTGGCGAGTGCATTAAAAGGGTGGGATGGGGGGGGGGCAACTTTTATGTGTAACTTTTTCTTTCCCCTGCGGCTGTGGGAGGCAGCTGCCTGCTAAAGGATGCTCGACTCGGCCCGGGACACGCCCGATGGCTTTTTCTTCTGGATTGGGAGATGAGGTTAACCCCCAGCCGTGTGGACTGGCTCCAACACGCCTGGGCGCCCGCCCCGGGCGCAGCCCCGGCCGCCTCGGGCGCAGCCCCGGCCGCCCCGGGCGGAGCTGGCGCTGCACCCGCGCGGGCATCGCGGCCGCTCCTGTTTCTGGCCTCCAGTGGGCGTCTCGCAGCTCCGCTCTCTAGGGGCGCGGATTTCTCAGAACTGCCAGAACGACCCAGCAGTCCTCAGCGCCCCTCTTCTCCTCCGACGGCAGGAGGGTGCGCTCCGCACAGGGGAGACCGTGCGGCCATCCGGCTGGCTGGATGGCGAGGGCTCTGTGGAACTGAATTAGCACCCGCTCACTAACCACCAGCTCTGAGCCAAATAGCAGTTTTTTACGTTAGGAGTCAGATACACAAGAGACAGGCTTTCCTTCTGCATTCCATGACTTTCTCCCCAGAAGGGGAGAGGTAAGTATCTCCTTCTGGGGAGTCTCTCTGGTCTTACACTAATAAGAGGTCCTCACCAAGAGCTAGCTGCAATGTGATGGATGGGCAACCGCAAAGAACTGGAAATCTTTGAAAGCTCAAGACTGTTTTATTTGGGGTCTAGTACTAATGCATAGCTTCACTGTAGGCTGTAGCTTATGTAGCCATGCTCAAAGCTTCCTGAAAACACACATCTAATATAGTGGCATCTAAGTAACCTTCCAAGGCAGCTGGTGCTAATACTGTGGTTGCCACTGCACCAGGTATTTCACTGAGCTCAAGGAACAGATCAGGAGCCTGAGGTTACAGAACTAGCACGGTACATGCTACAGAATAGCATAATGGAATGACTCAACACAGGTCTTTAGTTGCGAATACTGGATATCCTCTACTGTAATTTGGCTTGATACTGTCAGCATATTAAATTATGAGATGTTTATTAAACTACTGTAATAGCTAAAATGTGAATCTAATTCCTAGGAACATACTTTGTATGTAGCCAAAGGTATGTTTGTTTCCTTTATTAGTTACCACTACATAAAAGCAATAGCTTCATGTTTTTGTCCTACTAAAAAAGATAGCAAATCGGATGTGGTGCTGTGGCTCAAGTGGTAGAGTGCTAGCCCTGAGCTGAAGAGCTGAGAAGCAGCACCCTGGCCCAGAGTTCAAGCCCCATGACCGGCAAAATATAAAATAAAATAGCAAATCAAGAATATTCCAGCTTTTGGGGAACCCAGGAAAACATCTGATATGTTTTTAAGTAACATATAAAGTGAAAATGAAAATAGTTTAGGAGGCTCAACTTATATATCTAAAAGAGAACACATGTTCAGAAACTTAAACCATATCCTTCTGAAAAGGGAGCACGCAGAAGTTTTAAGTAAAACACACTATGACCTGTAACTGTTAACAAGTCCATTCCATGCACAGCAATTTAAGGACAGTGGAATCAGCCAGAGGCGTGACAAGAGGATAAAATAAGAAAAAATGATATATGTTTATGTATGTATAGACACACACACGGGGGGAGGGGGGAGGAAGGAGGGAGAATGAGACCAATCTTGAAATTAAGACAGGACAGGAGAAGGGAAGCTTAAGAAATTATAGTCTGAGCTGAGGAAGAGGGTCAAGAATAGACTTACGTTTTCCAGCTTATGTTTTCCAGCCTGATTTACCATAAATGAAATATCAACTGCTATATCAACTGCTAGAAGACAACTAAAATTAGAGAAGCTTCACATCCTTGAGGAGTTTATGCCATATAACACAGAGAAATCTTAGAGTTCGAAATGCAAACCTGATACTCAACTCTAAATAAGAAAATCATCGGTAGACCCGGTGGGGTGGGGGGTATGATGATATAAGGGCTGGCATTGATTATGATATATTGTACTCATAAAGTGGCACATTGAATTGAAAAAAATCATTGACATGTTGGTGCTAGTTGAAGTTACAGATAGGACTGATAAAAGTCTGAAATAATGTGTTAAGATGCTAGCCATAGAGGGGTCTTCTTAAACTCTTTCTACCTTTCCTCTAATTATAGGATGGTTTAAAGAAAACTTTTGTTTAATGAAACAAAAACCTACCTATTAGCAATTAAATGTATGCCAACAATTTGAATTAAACTTGTCTTGCTCGAGGCTGGCACTCTGCTCCTCTACTTGAGCCATGCCTCCAGCCTGAACATTCAAACTTCCAATTTTGTCTGTACATTAATATTCTTACCAAATGTCAACCTTACATATTAGCTTTCCAGGCTATTATAACTTTGGTTGATGTTCGGGAACATTATTAAAAGCTTTTATTAGTTTGTGTCATTTCATAAATATATGTAATATGCTTGAACTTATTCAATGATTCATCTTTGCTTTTGTAAAGATGGATATAAAAAAATTGAAGGTATACTGTTTTTTAATGAAACACTTCTAATGTTGAGGAAAGATGGATAAATGGTAATAAAGTATAAAATGTGCTTTCACCATGATATGTAAGCAAACATGTAGATGACTTGAATACTTATAACTGGGCTATTTTATGCCTGAGAATTGATTTGTGCATCAAAGTATTAACTCTTTGAAGTCACAGGTGAAGAAGTCATTCTTTTATTACATAAGCATCCTTTGCTATCGATGAACTATCTTGAAAATAAGAATGGCAAAGCCACTGAGAAAATAGATATGAAGCACACATGACAATAAAATAAATAATGATAGTAATATATGTTATGATGTTAGAGAAAAATGGAAATATTTCTTAAGATATTTAGGAGTGAATAATTTACTACCTTTTGTAATATAGTTATAATAACGTTACTTTACTACAGCAAGAAGAATCTTTATCATGTTGAAGAGAATGAACTGTTTTGCAATATTCATGAGAGAACCATCAACTATATATGCAGAAGAAAAATACACTTTTTGAAACTGTAAGTTGAATATTTGAATCCTTAGAAACAACCAAAGTCCATTTGAGTCTCTTTTTTCTTTTATTCATTTCTTTCTTCTTAGTTAGAATCTGAATCCTAGCAGAAACAACATGTTATAGCTAATGGGTGAAAATATATGCAGGTAATAAGCACAAGTTGACTGGTAAATTAAAAGTGCCCCAACACACATTCAAAAGGCTATTGTGAAGATTAAGGTAATAAAATTAACTAACCAACCAGGAGGTGCAGAGTGGAAAATTACAGTTCAAAGTCAGCCCAAGCATAAATGTTTACAAGCATCTACCTCTACTAATGACTGGATATACTAGCACATGCCCATCATCTAAGTGATGAGGGAAAGCACAAACAGAAGGATGGCAGTGCAGGCCAGCCCAAGCATACAGCAAGATGCTAACTAAAAAATAAACAGTGTTAAACTAAGCACCTACAATCCCAGATACTCAGGAGGCTGAAATCTAAGGAGTACAGTTCCAAGTTAGCCTGGGAAGTCCTTGAGAATTTTATTCCCAATTAACCAGCAAAAAGCTGGAAAGTGGAACTGTGGATCAATTGATAGAGCACTAGCCTGAGTGAAAAAGCTAAGGTATGGTGCACAGGCCTTTAGTTCAAGCCTCAGTATCATATAAGCACTAAGAACTTCGAAATTTCATAATTATTTTAAGTAAGTTTGGCTTCAAATAAGCTACCAACCTCCTGCTCCTAGTAAACTTGTGAGTATTCACTAGTAATTGATATTTTTGGTATTTACTTTTCCATGATATGAGAAATTTGAAAGAGTAAACAAATGAGTTGGATTATGAAATTCAGGGAGGGGGAAAATAGAAGAAACACACTGTGATCAATTGTATCCAGCTGTTATGAAGGAAGTCTTGCCTTCATTCAACAAATGTGTGTGTGTATAATTATTTTCCCAAGAGGCATATATTTAGTTTGTATGAGTTCTAAAGGTTTACAGAGCCGTAAACTGTAAGACATTTTGTGGCACAGGGTAAAATTAAGGTATTTTTAAAATTATAAATAGATAAAGCAATAGCTATTTTTCCGTACAGTTTTCATATACTTCCTTTGGTGTGGTCAAACACATTTTCTGCCAGTTAGTAAAATGCTATCAAGTGCCTATTTTATACCAAGCACTCTACTAAGATGCTGTACAAAGAGAATTGCGTGAATTGCATTGGTTGGCTAGGAACTCAACCAATGTGTCTATGGAACAGATGAGAACTCTGCTGTAAAAAAAAAAAGGCAATATTTCAACAAAAAAGCTCAAAAGAGAAACCTAGAGAATATATTGGAGAAAACGCTACTAAAAATTATATCAAGTGGGAAAAAATAAAGATGTATCTTTATTAACTATAGACTCTAACTCTGTTCTATAATAGTTACTATCAAACTTTTTTCAAAGGATCTGCTTTCGTACTTGAAAGATATTAGAGATCATGAAAACTTTTGCTTGTATATATTGTATCTATCATTATTTTTCATGTTGGAGGTTTGAGAACAGACTGGGAAGGAAGTTCATGAGACACTATCTGTAAAAAGAAAAGTTTAAAAAAAAAATCAAAAAAACAGATATGGAGACAAGGCTCAAGTGGTGTTAGCGCTAACACAAACACCCATCTACCCCCCCCCCCATACACACACAGAATCCATTATTGTATTTTGAACTTTGAAGCGGTCTTTTATCTATTCATGATATAACACCATTTATTGGTCATTTGGGAAACACTGGTTCATCGAATTATAGCTTTTCCAAATGTCATTGCTATACTGTATTAAAAAATCACACTTGTCAATAACCATCAACCTCAACCTCAAGAGAAAAGTATTTAATACTGATAACAATCAAACCCACAGTGGGGAATGCAAATTTTACAAAACTATAATTTTCCCTTAAAAACTTGAATTTTACTGCTGACAACAGTACTGTCAATTGTTGTCATTAAGATGACAGGCTTGCTTTGTTCACTTTCAAGAAAATGTCTCCTAAATATTTCCAGGCCTGGATAATTATAATTTTTCTGTCAGTTCTTCTCCCAAGTAAAAATGGGGTCCCATGAAGCTATACCCAGTTCAGCTTGCACCTCAAACTGTTGCTTCTTACTGAGATAACTACCATGCTTCATTATGCAGAAGTGCTTTATATAATACTTTGAATTTTGCTCACAAGGCATTCAAAAAAGTACACCCAATGGATGAGATTTAACCAAAGTAATAACCCCTACTGCTTAACCAAGATCATTCCTAATAGACTAGCTGTTTATACTTCCCTATGGTTGTGAAGGGCGGAGGATCGTAGGATTGCTTGTATATCCTGGTCGACTACCTTGACTCAAGTGGAGGCCCCTCACAGCTTTACCATTGTTCTCCAGCATCAATGCAACATCAACACTGTGAAAAGTAAAAGAAAACATTTTAGCATTCTCATGAAAATAGTCTAATAGTAAACATTAACAGTGTAATATATGCATTCATATTGCATATACAGTATTATATATATAGTAAATACTAATAGTACAGTATTATAAACTACCATAAAAAAAATCTGTGACCACCAGGGATGGGAGGTCTAGCAGTCTACAAGGTTGTGTCTTGAACTGGTTCATTGAAAATAAATCCATAATTATACTATTGAACAACAAATGCATTATATATTATTAAGCAAATACTTACCTTAAGTGTTAACTCTGCCCAATTTAATGACAAAGTAAGGTATTACATTACAGTCAATTCTGTTATACTAAAAGATGCTGAAAGATCAGGTATCTGACTTTTTGTGAATTCTTATACAATCTGCTCTTCAAAATAAAAGCATATACTAACACAATTGTTCTATAATATTAATAAATGCAAAATTCTTTTGACTCAGCATTTTGCTGTGTAGCTCAAATTGACTTCTAATTCATCTCCTCCTACCTTAGCCTCCTGAGTCTTGAGATTTCACATGTGTACTACCATGCCCAGCACAAAGTTAATTTTATAGAAAGACAACTTTACATGTAATGATGATCTGTAAGCTTCTGTTTAACATCTAATGGTTAATGAGTTGGACCTTAATTCAAACACCATGCTATTGTTATAAATCTAAAATTTTCCTATTAAGCTAAAAACTGCCTATCCATTTCTGAGATGTGAATATAAAAATATGTATATGGTATGATTATAATTTTCAAGTTAATATTATTTTTCTGTTAATAGGAACACTAATAGAAATAACTTAGTTTTACTAAGTCAGTGACAAGTTTATATTTGAAAAAATCTAAATTTTGAATTGAGCCTGCATTATATGATTCCTAATAAAAATATTACTAAACTTCCACTATAAGGTAGAAGTCTGAGGAAGAAGCCCAAATTATACATGTGTATATGTGTGCGTGTGTGTGTGTGTGTGTAGCTTCTGAGAATGTATATTTATGTATCTATGTATGAAAGTGAGAGCCTGTGCATGTAAAAATTTGTCTTTCTACCACAATATGATTGTCCATCTATTTGTAATTAGTTCCCTCTTCACTCATCAAAAACATAAGCAGAAAAAAATAAATATTATAATAAAGAGAATACTAATTAAAACAGGAACTCCAGAGAGTATGTGCCAAGTGAATGACACTAATATTTTATTTTATTTTTCTAAATAGAAGATTCAAAATTTTTGCTATGAACAGCAAGATGCTAAAATGCTAAAAGCCACTGTGTGTCTGTGTTTTGATTAAAGTTTATCATCCTGCAATGCCTTCATTCCACATATGGCAACAAAGGGAAAGGAATTACACTTTAATGCCATTGAGAAGTTATGTTCACCAATTTTCTAGTTACCTCCTGGCTATGTGCTCTATATTAAAATAATAATAATTATTTGGAAGTATTTGTTTTGAAATATCTGTCAATATAAATGTATAATAAAAAGTATAATTGATAGTGGGGAACATAAATCACTTATGGAAATAATTAAATGCTAGATATGCATAGAAGACTTCAATACTATTACAGTTTCAGAAGAAAGTTCGCTGGCTTATAAGTATAGGCCAGTTTCTCAACACTTGGGAGTATGACTCAGAACAAGTAAAAATACTTCTACTTTTTTGTAGTTCTCTAGTTTTATACATCTTTATGTGATGATATTCAATGCTACCTTAGTGTCCTATAATCTTCTAGAATTGATAGTATTCTAGGACAAGCATTTGACAATTAAAAAAATTTATATGAGCCTGGTGTCGGCTGTTCACATCTGTAATCCTAGCTACTCACGAAGCTGAGATCTGAGGATTGCAGTTCAAAGCCAGCCCAAGCAGGAAAAACCATGAAACTCTTATCTCCAATAAACCACCAGAAAGCCAGAAGTGGTTCAGTAGCTCAAGTGGAAGAGTGCTAGCCTTGGGCTGAAGAGCTGAGGAACGGTGCCCAGGCCCAGAGTTCAAGCCCTGAGACTAACAAAAATTTTTTTTAAAAAATTTATATGTTATACCAGCTTCTTATTTACCTTCTGAGTAGAATTCTTTTTAAAAATTTTTTTGTGAAGAAACTGTACAGAAAAGACTGGCAAACTCTATGCCTTTGCTTATCACAGCACAACAATCATAAGCATCTTGATACGTAGTCACTCAACACTGAATTTCCTCCCCTAGTAACTTTTCATTTAATTGCTAAAGTGTTGCCATTCCCAAACTCAAAAGCATTTCTTTAACATCAAATTTTACAAATATAGAAATATCCATGAGATGGTGCTGTATCTTTAATTTAATTTGGTCGATTCTTTAATGCTAAAATACATCTACTACACTTGTGATTAAAAGACTGAGCTGGAGTTTGATCTTTAATAAATTTTATGCTGTACAGATGATAATGAATGTATAATAAAAATTTAAAGTAATTTACTTTTCATGTATCATGCAATTGTTAAGGTATCTTTGCTCCAGATCTAGTAGCCAACTATAGATTATTTTGAAAATAATTGAAATTCTCCTTCCAACCAATATTTCTGAAAAATAGCCACACTGCACATACAAATGACTGCATCATTTGTCTAATTTAGTATTAATTTCTACCAATATCTCTAGAAGTCTTTAAAGTACTTTGAAATATCATATTTGATTGGGAATTAGAAATGACCTCAAATGCAAACATTTGCTCTCAAATGTAAAAAATTGTGAAGGAAAGAATTCAATAATTTTCTACATCTAGTGAGATTATTTACTCAGTGAGAGAAAGATAATTTAAGTATACTAAATGTAGCACTATTACTGATATAGGGGGATTCTATATGGAGAAGTAACATTTCATTTCTAATTGTTAAAAATAAACTGATTTGGTAAGCAGAATGTTTCAAATGAGTTATGTGGCTCTTTATTTTATCATAAATAATTTTATGGCAAAGGAACAGAAAGGTTTGGGGTTTTTTTTGTTTTTCTTTTTTGTGCATTGTTGTTGTTGTTTGTAATGGCGATAACAAGGTGGCTGAGAAAGCATGTTCCCATTTCATTGGAAAGCTGGGGGAAAAATACGCGGACTCATGAAGGGAAAAGAAGCTGGCAGAACCAAATTCTCACCATGGAAATACACAGAACTTTCAAGTGAGAAATTTACTGCAAGGATTGGAAAAACATTTAATCTCCTCGATTTGCTTTGCTTTCAGTTCAGAATTTTCTCTGCCTTCAAACCGTGTGGCTTTGAATGCCACCATCAATACATCTCCCAATTCAAAATGTTATAAAAATTTTGAAGATATCTTTAAATGACAGTAAGTTCACAAATAGTTATTATTAAAAGGCTAAATACTTCAGCTAGCTTTTTTTTCTGCCAGCAAGATATTCTAGTCTAAAAAAAAAAAAAACACTGATGAAATCCTTCTTAAGAAACACTGGATTCCAGATTTGTGAGGGAATTTTTACTTTCTCAGAAATTCATACAGAATGAAACATTCTTATTTCTTTCTTTCTTATCATACATTTTATCTTATATAATCTGCAACTGAAATTTGTATAACATTGGGGCTAACATAAATAAACCAACAGAAAAAGTTAGAGGCGTTTGATTGAGAATAAAAAAATAAAAAGCCCTAAATTCAAGGAGCTGGATATATAGTTCATAATCAGAAAACTTCCCTAGCATATGTGAGGCCCTGGGTTCCATCCTCAGCAAGCACTAAACAAAATAAGGCAAAACTAGAAAAGCGAAATAATTTCTATAACAATACTGTGCTTTTATTCAATAGGGAGAAATAGTTTTACAATGTATAAAAGATATCAGCATTGAGGCGACTAAGACTTACCAGCTGTGTTTGTACTTGCATTTTAAAAAGTGGACCAACAGGATCTGTTGAAATAAATAATACCTAGTCCGGTGCTTCAGAGGAGATCAAAAAGAAGATAAATGTCTCTATTTAGAAAGACACTTACAAGGCAGGCACTATCTATAGGAAATCTGCTATCAGTCAAGAGACCATGAAGAATGTGAAAAACATCTACAGATGGGGGGCGGGAGGGGGGTTATTACAGTTTAATCGAACCAATGGATATCTATTTAAATCTTTACTTTGAGCCAGGCACTATGGTAAGTGAACAAAATGGAATATATAATGGGTAAAATAGAATTTTCCCTTCATGAAACATCTAATTTGGGAGCAAAACTAGATATTAATACAATGCATAATATAATAAAGATGTTCTGAAATGTTAAAAATTAAGCTTTCTGGGTGTAGTGATGTTGCATAATATGATCTAGTCTAGCAGCAAGATGAAGGAAGTAAAAGTACCATCTTAAAACATCTCAAAGAGTAAGTTTCACAGTGTATCTTGGATTTGCTATAACATATATCTATATATCTATATATTATGGAGGGTACAAAGCGTAATGATTTGCTTAAAATAAGATGATTCCATTTTCTTCTTGAAAAAGGATATGGCTCATAATTTCAGTGATAAAAGCATAAGTTTTGTATATAATGTATAGATACGTGTGCACGTATGTTCATACACTCACAAAACACACACACACATACACACACACACACACACACACACAGCTTTATAGGCAGAGATAGGACGCTTGAAGGCCAGGAGACAAATAGAAGCTGATTAGTTCTCAGTTTCTGAAAGAGATTCAGAGTGGTTGGAGTACCAGCAACTAAAGACTGACATTGCAGGATTGGGACCAGACAGAAGGTTTTGTTCTTTATCCTAGAGAAAATAGTTGATGCTAGGCATCAGAGTTATTTTCATATTTTTGGTAATAAAATCACTAAGGGTGTAATGTGGAGACTAGAAGGCAAGGATAGATTAAGGGAAAGGGAAATATGAAGAACAGAATTACTTGAAAAAAGTATATAAAAATGAAATACCATGATAAAATTCATATTAGACAAAACATGAGAGGATAATGTTAAGATTGTCTTTTAAGTTTGTGCAATTTTGAGCTTAACAAGTGCTTTACATTAAAAAACTGTTTACCAAAATAACAATTTAGTCGTGATGTCTTCTTCCTAACATGCACATTTCTTCTTTATTTTCTTTTAAAATATTTAAGTGCTTATCAGGCTGCTAAACTCTTCCTATTAAATTTTGGCTTCCTTTTGACTCTGAAGGCAAGATTTTGTGAGTAGTGCAAAACTAATTTTAATACACTGGATTCTGATAAGACATTGAGGGTATTAATTATGTTTATATGCTGGCTGTTCAATCTGTGATTACATAGATTTTCCAAGTCAAGAATTACAAGCAAATGGTCTATATGATCTATGGATAATTAGAAAAGGTATTTAGGAAGTAAAAGATATTTAGGAAGTAAAATATAGATGTCATTACAACAAAAATCTACAGCAATACTAATTAGAAAATGATCTTTTCCTTCCTTTCATTCAATACTATGGGTAATGTATAATTTTAATTATATGTCTAATGGAATCAATAGATTAAATTACATTACTAGCTCATATTAACTGGAGGGTAAGAAATGGCTCAGGATTAGAAACAGCTAATAGTAAGAGGTGTTAGCTGAAACAAAAGGAAGTTCCCTCAAAATCCTCAGGAAAATGTATATTACAATATAAGACTAGATTGAACTACAATGAAAGATAGTTAAGGAAAATTGATCACTTCCAGTGGGTTTTATATTAGCAACACCATACAATTCACATGTTCCAAGTTTAGAGTTGACCTAACCCTTTAGCTATTATATGAAAACCTTCCTCTGGAAATCATTAGAGAACTTTCAAGACAAACAACAACAACAACAAACAAGTCGAGTGATGTCGCTTCCTGAATTTTTCTGTGATTTGAAGAACAAGCTGTCAACCCAGTCTGTTACCATAACCCTAGCATGAACCCTAAAGGAGTTCAATGTAAACATCTTAAAACAACAACAAAAATAAGACATTGTTAGACCATATCTTGTCTTATGGACAAGGCAAAACAACAAATGGACAGTTTCTTCCTTACATAGCAAACTAATTTTCCAATCCTCAAGTTCATTTTACAGTTTTCTGAACTACCTGTATTATATTATTTTTAACTCTGCTGTTTTAACTGCAGAACAAATATTAAATTCAAACAGCTCCCCACATATAAAACACTCTGAGACCATAATGTATTCTTAGACTGAAGCAACACTCATTTAATCCTAAAATTTACAGCATATAGGTTTCGGTATCTTTAGTGTGGAGTAGGAACTGAGTGAACATCAAATGAGAGTGTACTGCTGTAAGAGAAAATGATTTCCTTGATTTTACCCCATTATTGTCAAGAATAGAAATGATTGTTTCCCTAATTATAAGCATAATTTGTGCTTCAGCAATTAAGGAGCTTAGCAAACTTTCAAGAAATATCACCATTTTAGTGTAAGTATTTGCTACACATTAGGCACTGTTCTGGGCACTAAAGATATCAGGGAGAAAAATTTTTTCAACCTTGCAGTAAGCTTGGCACTAGTGACTTACATCTATAATCCTAGCTACTCAGGAGTGAGCCATCTGGAGTGTTCACAGTTCAAAGCCATCCTGGACAGAATAGATAACAAGGCTCCATCTTGAGTTAATTAGCAAAAGGCCAGATAAGAGGCATAGCTTAAGTGACAGAATGCCTGTCAAGCAAATAAGAATGTGTATAATGTCCTGAATTCAAACCTCAGGATCAACCAACAACAAAACAAGAAAAATTCTTGCATTTTCCTAGTGGCGTGAACATTTTCCAGGAACTTTGATGGTTTTTACTTACTTATAGTCATTTTTTAAGGAAGTAGTAGAATTTAAAATGATGACTTGTCAAGTCTTAAGTCTCTTTCAGACAAACTTTTTTCAGGCTTATAGGTCTTTACTTGGTCTGCCAACTGGTTAGCTTTCTCTGCATGTCGAAAATAGCTCAGTATTTCTTCTAAGTGTAGTTGTGTGGTACAGAGCCTATACCCGTATTTTCATGGTTTAAATATTTTTTTTTGCCAGTTACATGAAGTGATGACACCACCCTCCAGCTCAAACTGAGTGAAATAAGTACTGATTATTAATTATTCCCTATTGTTTGTGGGTTACCTGAGCCAGACCAAGCTGTGCTTTTACGTTACAGGATGGTTATATACCTACTGTACCTATGTGCCATCTTTCATGTAGCTATCCAGGACACTTACTTCACAGAGTGATGGCAGAGTATAAGAAGAGAACCCATTCCTGCACACATATTTTAAGACTTTGTCTTTGTTGGCTAACATCCCATGGGGATTTGCTTCAAAATCAATAGCAGTCTTCAAAAGTCCTTTGAAATATCCAATTTGATGAAAATTAGAAATGACCTTGTATGCAAACACTTCCTTTCAAATGTGAAAGTTTATCAGAAGCAAAGAAGTAATGAACTACTAGAGGCTATAAAGAATAACCTACGGGTTTTGACACACTGTTTTCTAGCATCAGTGTCACACATGCGTACATTTGCTAAAACTCAACAAAGTGCATACTTTAAATGGATGAAGCAGACCATTTGTAGGTTGTAACTTAAAGCAACTCACAAGGTCAAGTCCAAAGTCATTATTTAAGAAAAGATATAGGACAAGGACACAGGTTGACCCATTGTAACAATGAGACCTACAAGACACTATGTTGAAAATGAAATTTACAACTTCAGGGTGGGCTGGAGGTAGAATCTGGAGAGGTGAGGAGGGAAGGGATAGTAGAGGAAAAACAAAGGAGGGGCTAACAGTGCTCTATAGAAAATGTACTCATTTCCTTACGCATGTAACTGTAACCCCTCTACAGTATCTTCGCAACAAAAAAAGAAAAATTAAAGAAAAAATATAAGGACCAACACTTTGTCTACCACAAACCTGAAGCCATCCCCCAAAAAGCAAGAGGCTAGAGAATGAAGAAGAATAAGGCACCACAGTGTCCTTCATATTCCTTCCCTCACATTTGCTCTGTGTATTACCCACTCAAGATAGCTTTCAGAATTTAACAAAGCATTGAGTGTTGGTATATGGTGCACTAAGTAAATAGTAGGCATTGCTATTTTTGCATGACTCTGTTCATTGAAGGGATCCCATTTTCAAGGCTCAAACACCCATCCTGTTTCCTGTCATATCCCAGGAAGGATTTTTATTTCCTAGGAAGCATGATTTTTGGCCCAGGACAAATGTTTATGTTTAGATGAGGCCACTTCATGTGACCATGGTAATAAAAAGATTCATCAACTGGAAGGTCTATCCGGCAAATGATGCGAGTTGCCCATTTTTTTTTAAAAGCATACCTTTATTTCCACCTTCTGAAGGAGATGAATTTCCAAGCACTCAAAAATCCAGCTTCATAACCTGTATGTCTTTATATTTTCTAGGTTCTTCGTAGTGTCTGTTTCTTTTCTAAGGAAGTAGATAAGAATTACACAATAACCTAATTGTAGTGGGCACCATCTCTGTGAGGTTGTCTACACCTTCTCTATGAAATTAACATCTTTCTTTTGCAATTGTCATTGGCTTGTCTAAACAAATATTATAGCCATGACTGTATTACAAGTGATGTTTTTATGCCTGTATTCCAAAACTAGAATGTCTAAGAAATATTTTCTTATTTTTGTAATTTTCTCAGTGCAGTACATGATCACTGGGTATGATTAATAGTATTCATTGAATAGAATTGGGAATAGTTTAGAAATAAATTAGTAAAAAATCACTTTAAAAAGTGATACATACCATTAAATTCTGCCTGTGAATTATACCTCTATAAAATTGACTTTTAAGAAGAAGTTTCTGAATCTTTTCTCCAACTTCCACTCCATGTGGGTCAGAAAATAAAATTCCTTCTAGTTAATCATGGTATACAAAAATATATTCCTGATAAAGGAACTCAACAGATACTTCTCAGATAAAGAAGTACATATGGCCAATAAATACATGAAGAAATACTAAGCATCACTGACCATGAAGGAAATACAAATAAAAACAACACTAGAGTGAGATCATCTCACTCTAGCCAGAATGGTCACCATCAGGAAGACAAAAAATGCTTGTAAGAATACAGGGAAGGAGGGACCTTAGTGCATTTTCAGTAGGATAATAAACTATGGAAATCAGCGCTATTATATGGTACAGTGACACTACCTCTGGTCATTCAGCTGAAGGTTGCATGACAGGATACAATAAAAGCACCTGCATACACATTTTCATTGCAGCACAGTTCATGGTAGCCAACTTATGCAAACAATACAGATGCCTACAATGGACAAATGTACAACAAATGGAATGAAAAAAATAGGATTTTATGCAACCATATGGAAGAATGAACTTATGTCATTTACATGAATAGAACTGGAAAATGACATACTGAGTGAAGTAAGTGAGAACACAAAGGCACATGTTATCTCTTCTATTTTTTTCTTAGGCCTCAAATAGAACCTCCCATGAAACATACATGGACCTATGCGTGACTAAGTTCAAAAGAGTACAATAGCAGAATAAAACCCTGTGGAGTAAACTTTTTGAACAATTAACAGTTTAACAAAATGAATATCAGAAAGCAGAGACAAGTTTGAAATGGGAGCATACTGAGAGAGGGGTGAATGAGTGAAAAGGAGAAAGGAGGACAAATACAAACAGAATATTCAATGAGAAGATTCGATAAAGGAATTGGGAAATGTGAAATGAATCTGAAGGGAAAGGGAAGGAGAGATGGGGAGAGTAATAAATGGGGTGACTGATCAAGAAGTAATGGACACATAAATATGTGTGATATATTGAGACACCCTTGTACAACAATTCATGTTCAGAAAATAAATTAATTAACTTGTTAAATCTTTAAAAATATTTCCTAAAGGCAAGAATAGAACCCATCAAGCATTCACTTTTTATCTTGAAGATAGGAATGTTTATTGAAAAAATGGATAAGAAAGCAATACTGCCAAGCATCTAAAAGATAAATTTTGGCTATTACTACAAAATTATCATTGAACAGATACCATACAACAAAATACCATATCATTGAACAGGATACCATAAAGAATGATCTTTTAAACAAATGGTACTGTAACAACTGGACACCTATAAAAATGAACAGCCATGATCTTGTGTCACAGTTAAAACAAACTAAAATAGATGACAGAATTAAGGCACAAGTTAAATCTGTGAAATTTCCAGAAAAATAGGAGAGAATGTCTTTTTGATTTTAGATTATGTTAAGATTTCTTAGAAAAGTTGTTAAAAGGATGAAACATGAAAGATGAACACATTGGGCATTATCAAACTTGAACTATTTTTGTCTTTAAAAGGTTCTTTATGTCTTATATATAATATTATCCCATAAGTGGAAGGGAAAGGGAATCACAAAAACAGCAGGATATGAGCCAAAGCAACATGGATACTCACTTGACACTATTTTGGATATGAGCATTACAGCTTGCCGGGAAGAGGCATAGGGAGGGGTGAGTGGGAGACCATGAGGGATAGGGTAACAATGATTAAAAACAAATATACTCATTACCTTACTTATGTAACTGTAACCCCCTGGCTCAACACCTTTTCAATTAAAAAAAGTCTTGGCTATGGTCATGGTTCTGTAAGTGTGAGGCCCTGAGTTCTAATCTAAATAAAAGAAATCAATAGTCTTCCATCCCCAATAGTATTTTAAAAATTATTCTTTTGTCATTGTTGTTTATATAAAGAGGTCGTTTATTCTTTATTTTTAATTTGGGAAAGAATTTTAGGGTATGAAATTTAAAAACTAGCGTAGCATATATAATTCCATTAAAGCAATTGGAAGTACTCACAGAAAAAGAATTAAACATTTTCAGAATTTAGAAAAAGTACTCCCAAGGTCATGGTAATGTATTAGTGCCCACAAAAGCTCTTGAAATTCTGACTTAATTTCGTGTATCCCTAAGGAAAACCTTGCTAGTTTCTACTTGTTTTCCCTCACAACTGGCCAGTTTGAATCTGCACATTGATTGCACGTTTGTTTTTCTCTCTTTTCTACTTAAGATGTTTACACAGAGCAGAACAGGGATTAAGGGTCCATTTACAAAATAAACTCATTTTTTTCATATAGTTCAGTTAGAAGCACGCTTTAAGAAGAACAGTCTATTAGTTTTAGTTAATTTACCTTTTCAACCTTAATATTTCTAAGGATGAATATTAAAGAAATACCATAAATAACGTCAACGCGAGAGTCTTTGGCATTGTAATAGGATCTGCATATTTAGAGTTTAGAAACATTCCCATATACATATACATATATACGGGAAATTTATATATATATATATTTGGGAATGTTTCTAAACATTCTAATGTTTCTAATATATATGTGTATATACATGTATATGTGTATATATGTATATAAGTATATGTGTGTATATTCTAATATATGTGTATATATGTTTATATATAATATACATATATACATATACATATATATAGTAAGGTAACTTATCAGAGAAGCCACATTTTGAAAGATGGAATCTTGGAGTCTTTATTACATAATTAGCAGTCTGCAGGTAGCCAGTTGTTACAAAGGCCCCCAGCCCCCAAATACACGTAGCATGGTTAGGAAACTGGCCAGAGAGGAAAGAAAGAAAAAAAACAATACCAACAAAGCAATTCGGCTCTGATGAAGAACTGAATTGGGACACCATGATGACTGGAGATGAGACAGGAGACAGAACGCAGTACAGTATCACAGTGACATGTGGAATGCTGGTAATGGTGCCTGTGGTGGTCCTGGCCTAAATAGGATCAGCGCAGGGAGCTGATCCACAGGAAATTCCCAGTCTCAGGCACTAGACTGACAGGTTCAGTAACCTGCCCTGCCACCAGGGATCCAGACATGCCCATCACCTGGGAAGCAGGGGCATTTCCTTCCCCCAGCATGAAGACAAGATGCCAGGCCCTACCATCTGCCATGTGGCCAATATGGCACCGGCCACACCTGACCTCCCTATCTCATAGGCAGTATTTTTGTGATTTGATTTTATAATATAGTATTTTCATGGATGGCACAGCTTTTCCTGAGGAAATGCTACAGCTGAATTGTCTGGTGTAGGTGAAGCTGTAATAGAGATTCCATTTTTTTTTTATATTTCCACCCTTCTATGTGCATGTATAATCAAGGTCCAGCCTTGTTAAGTACCTTAGATGGAGGTGGTTTTGTTTACATTAGAGGAGAACCCCCTTTCCCTCCACACCCATAGAGTTACCTGACAATGATAGTAGCACATACTTACATAAACCTGGGGCAATTGTGAACACTACTGACAATCATTAGGGCTGAGGATAAGCATGTATACAACCTGGCTTTGTGAAGATCATACATACTGCAATGTATCAGTGAACTTTTTCTGACTTCACTCAAACTGGAGAAAGCAGACATGAACATTTGACTATTTTTGTAACTGAGCCTCAGATATACTGAGATAAAACATTAATCTTGCAGGTTTTGTAGCACCTCAGTTATTACTGAATGCCATTATCTTAGTATTTATCAGACTTTAAATTAGTCCTATTTTTTCCTCTCATCTTCATGATTGAATGCATTGTAAATACATTCTCTAGAAGAATATGAGCTGAAATAACATGTTAACTGCTAAATATAATTTAATCATTCAAATCACAAAAATTTGTATATTCTTTTTGATGAAATTACATTTTCTGATGTAATTTTCTGATCACATTATCACAGCAACGTTCTCCATGTATAATTTGCTTGATTGTCACTGACAAGGGTAAGACAAACTAGATGATTAAACCAAGTATTGGAAGTTATTGCAATTAAATGGTAACAAAATTAACTGTGTTTGTTTGGAAGCAGAGATGGGCAGATACATTTCTTTTTTGATCTTAAATTAAATCTTTAACACAAAAAAGAAATTATTGTGTGTACGTGTATATATATGACACATGGTTGGAGAGATGATAAACAGATGATAGATAGATAGATAGATAGACTGTGAAGTTCAGAAATAATGTTTAAAAATACAGGTTGATATTCTGACATTCCTAATTCTCCTTTCACATTTTCTTTTATTAGCTTTAACATTTGATTTGATCAAATATCTAACAGATATAACTGAAGAGAGGAAAGATTTATTGGTACATGGCTTTCGAAGGTCCAGTCCATGCTTGCTTGGACTTGTACACTTGGGCAGCACATACAGAAGCAGCAATGTGTGCTCCTTGTTTTTCTCCTGGAAGCAAACTAGGAAGCAAAGGAAGACAAAAGGTACCAAGGTCAAGATACCCTGAAGGACTCATCCTCAGTGACTTCCTCCAGAGACGCTTGAATCACCTTAAGGTTCTAAAACCTTCTAAAATAGTGGTACTGCTTGAGAACCAACCCTCAACACTGTCATCTTTTTTTTTTTTCCCCCTGGATGTGGGGCTTGAACTCTGGGCCTGGACGCTGTCCCTCAGCTCTTCAGCTCAAGGCAAGTGCTCTACCACTTGAGCTATAGCTCCACTTCTGGTTTTCTAGTGGTTTATTGGAGATAGGAGTCTCATGGTCTTCCCTGCCTGGGCTGGCTTTGAACCGAGATCCTCAGATCTCAGCCTCCTGAGTAGCTAGGATTGCAGGCGTGAGCCACAGGCACCCAGCAACACTGTCATCTTTTTAGGGGCCTAATCTCAAGAGTTTGTAATCCATTTAAAACCACATAGAAGCTTTTGACAAGACTGTAGACTACTGTTTTTTCTGTTGCCAAATGCTCATTTTTTTCTCCATTTACCATTATTGAGTATAATGGGCAATGACTATATATCTTGCACATTTAGAGGATGAAGTTCAGTTAAGCTTTTAAGACTATTAGCTTATTCATCTATTATCCTTTTTCTTTTCTACAAGAAATAGAAACCAGGAGTGAAACTAGCAATATATTCATAAATGTTTTCTATTTCTAACCTATGTTGAAATCAGCAGTAATTCTGAAAAATAACATTTAGTTTAGGATGCATCAGCAAAATGTTTCATAATCAGAATTTAACTTAATCTCAATGTCAAGAATCCACAAGCAGAAAGATTTCTTAGTAAACAAACAATAGTTGAAAAGCAGGAAAGAAAGTTTCCCCTGCATTCTAAAAAAAAAAAGATACTTGAAACTTACAGCTACATAGAACTTGCTTTTGCTAAAAATGCTTATTGCTCACCTGGACCACAGGCAGGACACAAATGAGGCAGCTCTGTGTTCACTTTGTATATATCTTTTAGTTTGGGCAAGATTCTCATTTAACTCTACAGTAGAAATGGAAATTATTCAAGGAATGTCTGTAAAAGCCAGTGACACCAAACCTACCTCTATCCTTTCAAGACTAAAAGCACAAAAGAGTAACAAGTCATTTTACTGTCAATACAGTAAAGGCCAAACACAATATCCAGACATTTATCAGCTCCTGATAGGGATACATTTATTTTTCCAATCTAATTTCTTCTTGTTTGTGAAGAAAACTTTGCCTATTTATAACAATTCACTTACAAAGGATTGTTACCTGTTTATGAAGACCAGGAAGCTGGGTATGGTGGTAAGCATGAGTAATCACAGCTACTTTAGGGGCAAAGGCAGGAAGCAAAGGCAGGAAGATCAAGCTTTGAAGCAGACAAGACAAATTGAGAGACTCTAACAATTCTAAACCAAAATAAAAACCAAAGGGTATGGATGTGGTTCAAGTACAAGGGCAAGTGCTTGAGGCCCCCGGTTGAATCCCCACCACCAGGGCTTTTCCTAGAGAAAAAAACAAAAACAAAAGCAAAAACTAATCATGACAATTCACCAGAAGTTGTACATTAGTTCTCAGAGTAGAAATTTAGAACAGTAGGAATTAGCTCTTTGGAAATGTCTGAAGAACAATCAACCTTATAGAGACTGAAATATGTAAACCAACATTTAATATTTTACTATGAGAGTAATCATGCAAAATGAAACTGTTTGCACTTACACAATGCATTGGACACATTTTGGAAAAAGAATTTGTGGATAATCAAGAATTTGCAATCAGCAGGGAGCCAGAATAAAGGGAATAGTGTATAATAAATATTAAAAACAGAATCTTCTCCCCACCCCAAATTATTCAATGTGAAGACACAAGAGAAAGAAAACAATTACGGGAAAAAATATGAAATAGTGAAATACACATGAAATATTAACTCGCTAAAATGACTGCAAAGACAATCAGATCTGACCTTTTTATGTAGCCACATAGATAAAATACATTTGATCTCTGAATAATACTAGATTTAAGTAAGAAAACTTAACACCATTTATTACACGTTGGTCATTCTTATCTCTCTTGCTAATTGGGGTGGCTGTCTGTATTAGCTAATTAGCCTCATCCAAAAGAAAAAATAAACTCTCGCAGTTCTGTAACAGGAGGTAACTTGGAATGAAACTCAAAAATTGGAAGATAAGAACTCTTACATTCCTTAATGATTGTATTTCAAAGAGATAGTGCCCAGAGTGTGAGAAAGTCATTTCTGCGCCATCAAATTGACAAGAGGATTATTTAACTCTTAAACGAATTTACCTACATTTCAAAAAGATTGAGAATCAACAAGCTTTCTAAATGGAGTGTATTAAGAAAAAGGAGAATGTGGAGGCTTCTTCTATTTTCAATCAGGAGAATAAATACCTCTTATTTGTAAAAAAAAAAAAATCATTTATTGCAATGAAATGTATGATTAACCAAATATTTTTCTAGGTTTTTAGTTATTGTTATTGTTGATAGTGGGTCTTGAACTCTCGGCCTGGGCACTGTCCCTGACCTCTTTAGCTCAAGGTGAGCACTCTATCGCTTGAGCCACAGCGCCACTTCCAGTTTTCTGGAGGTATATTGGAGAGTCTCACAAATGTTCCTGCCTGCCTGGCTTTAAACCGTGAAACTTACATCTCAGCTTCCTGAGTCGCTAGGATTACAGGTGTGAGCCACCGGTACCCCACTTTTCTAGTTTTTTATATGTAGAAAGTTTTATTTTTTATTTTTTTATTTTTTTCTTGAATTTTCACTTTTTTGTGAACTTCAAAAGTTTTTACCGGGGTTACAATTTAAAGTGTCCAGTACAATTTAAAGAGTATCCAGTACTCCTTGATCAGAGTCATCCCTTCCATTAGTCTCCTGCATCAGTCTGATATTTTTAATTTGTAATTTCCCTTACAATTGAAGTATTGCCATGCTTAATTTGCATCAGACTTGCCTTGGCTGAATTCCCCTCTTGAAGCTTACATTCCCACTTCCTGTTTTGGTTCCAGCTGCTCCAGGAAACAAACTCACTTCTCCATTCATTAACAGTCTTTTCTTTAAATACATTGTTATTTCATTCAATCAGGTTACAATTAGTCAGGGGACCTATTCAATCTCATTAAGACAAATTTGTTAATTGCTTCTTTGGGCATTGATTTCCAAGTTATTTTCTTAAGGCAAGCAACTGAATTTCCCCCATTTTTAAAGCTTCTAGAATGGGATAGGAGGAAGGTGGAAAGGAAGGAGAGAGGAGGAAAGGAAAGGGGGAGAGAGTGAGAGGACAGAGGGAGGGAGAGAAGGAAGGATAGCAGAAAGAAAGGAAGGAGGAAGGAAGGAGAAAAGGAAGGAAGAAAGAAAGGAACGAGAAAAAGAAAGGAAGGGAGGAAGGAAGGGAAGAAGAAAGAAAGAAGGAAAGAAAGAAAGAGAGAGAGAGGAGGGAGGGAGAGAGGGAGGGAGGGAGGGAAGGAAGGAAGGAAGGAAGGAAAGAAGGAAGGAAGGAAGGAATCTAACAATAGAGTTTACCAGAAGTAATGTAACCCTAGAGCAGCCATTTCTCAACTACTGCCAATTGATTGAGAAACTTCATTAACTGAGAGCCAGGCACAGTAGCTTTCATTCCTCAACTCATTTCTGTGTAAAGTTGCATATTGGCAATTACAGAAACGGCTTCCATTTCCAATTGTTTTAAAAGAAAGTAGCAAAATTAAGCAATCAATGACATTACCAAGACCATGAGTACATCTAAAATGGGAACTTACCAAATGGGTAGGTGAATCTTTATTTAACCTCTTGAGAATTACCAGAGCCTATGTAATCACTTTGCTGTGAGAATTTAAAAGAGAAAGAATCTGTGGCTGAACTGGGGATAGAGACCTATTCTGCTTCACTTTCCCCAAACATCTAAGCACTTCATTAACATGCTCATAGCTGTGAGTTCTGTAACTGCCTCTGGCACCAAGAGACAAGCTCAAATTAACATGCACTTAGGAAGCCTTTGCCTCCATTCCTGAAGGGCTTGTTTTGTCCAAAATTACCTTTGGAGGCAGCTCTGCTAATCTATGTCCACTGCTTTAAATTAGAAAAGATCAGCAAGCAATCTTCATTCCTCAGAGTACAACACACACACACACACACACACACACACACACACACACACACACACACCTCAAAAACAACTTGCTCAGCTGTTGTTTGTACATCAACTCCAAATAAAATCTTTGCTGTGTATAATAAAAACAAAGACAAATTTATTAAATCACCCTATATTAGTAAGCAGCTATAATGTTTCTGTAAGACATGTTAGTAGCATCATTTCTGCAAGACCTCTAGCAACTGTGTTTATGGAAATAAGACCCAAGTCATTCCCTTCTCTGTCAAGATTTTGTACCCAATACTGGACAATAAATAACAATTTATTTTGTAAAAAACAAAACCACCCACAACTCCTCAGTATTACTTTTGCATTACTATTGGATTTCCCTCATTGGGCATACTTTTCCCTGAGATTCAGATATGGCAAAGATGTTTCACAGGCAGCCATTTTCTAGACACAAGGCATAGAGGCAAGGTGGGAATCATCCTTCTTCAGTGATTATCGTAAGACAGGAAATGGGAAAACAGTAAGCTCATAAGTATAAAAGATTTGAAAACAAATCTGTCAGTAATCAATTCTGTGAACTTGTTTGAATTATTAATCTACTTGGGCCCTAACCTTCATATCACTCTCCTATACAGGTATCTTACTATGTAGTCCGCATAATACTGTGATATGAATTATAATAGAGTGTATAGCAAACACAAGAAGCGGCCAACACATAGCAGATGTTCAATAAAGGGAAGCTATTATTATTTTCTTATCAAAGATTCTACAGCATCCTATTTTAGTGAACACTGAAAAATGGCAATTATAATATGCTTGGCACTATTTTCCTGGACTCTGATGGTATAATTTTTGTACCTGATATTAGCACAACATGTTTTCATAATGAGCTCTAATTTGTTCCTAACACCTTATCCTTCCCTGCAAAAGCATCCAAATGATGTGTTAGACCTCAAAAATCATCCCACCAAAATATGTCTCTATAATTCTATTGTAAAAATTTCTTACATATTTGCCTTCAGTAGCATGGCTTTCTTTTTACTCAAAACCTAATACCAGACAACAAGATTTTGTCCATGTCATATATTTGGACAACAACCATTAAATTATGATACATTAAAATAGTTTCTTAAAGGGTAAAAGCAAAAGGAAGTTATGTCTAATCAAGAATCTTAGAAAGAAAGCCTGTGCCAGAGACTCATGCCTAGAATCCTGACTACTCAGTAATCTAAGACTTCTGGATGACCTTAGTTCAAAGCCAGCCCAGGCAAAAAGTTCTTAGAGTCTCTATATCCAATTAACCAGAAAAATGATGGACAGAAGGCATGGCTCAAATCATCTATGAGCAAGCAAGAGCAAGAGGTGTTGAGTTCAAACCCTGGTACCAGCACATGCACATATGTGCACACATGCGCTCTCTCTCTCTCTCTCATTCTCTCAGCACGCACGTGCACACGCGCACACACACGCACACACACAGACAGATTAGAAAAAGCACAATTTTTTTTTCTGTATTTATATATATATATATATATATATATATATATTTTACAGTGAAAGCAGGGGTTATACTGTGGGGGAGGGACATACAAAGCAACAAAGAAATAATCTTATAATTGCGTTAGAAACAAATGCATGAAAGAAAAAAACATTTAAAATACATATCTTAGGGTTCATTTTCCTGACATCACCTTATCTGACCTTTTCTGGAAAAGCACAAATTTTAAACCTGTTAGTATTCATCTTTAGTGCTCATCTTCCCCAATCTCTTATTCCCTTTTTCCCTCCCACATTCTTTTTTTTTTGTCCATCCTGGAGCTTGAATTCTGGGCTTAGGTGCTATCCCTGTGCTCTTCAGCTCAAGTTGAGCACTCTACTGCTTGAGCCACAGCACTACTTCTGGTTTTCTAGTCGTTTATTGGAGATAAGAGTCTCATGGACTTTACTGCCTGAGCTGGCAGTGATCCTCAGATCTCAGCCTCCTGAGTAGCTAGGATTACAGGCATGAGCGATCGGTGCCTGGCTTCCTTCCCATTCTTAAGACAATGAAATTAATGGTCAGAAATAATAGATTCCCAATATTCCACTGTATCATGTCAGTCATATTTTCATTATCTGGTTGTACATAAAGCTTCAAAGAGAAAAGACAAAAACTGACAAATGCTCAAAACTTTGATCTTATTCTCATGACCATTTTCTAGTTTTTCCTGCTTGTAATGAAACTTCCTTTTTCTACTAGCACAATGGTCATTTTTTGTGACAATGTTCTTCTTCCACACAGTGTAATGAACTGACTCCCCTTCTGGCCCATGGATGGGTGTCTTTGGCCTGGTCAATCAGAATAACTTGATCTACTGTAATTGGTTCACAGGTGGTAATGTAACCATTGTCCAAGATATCTACCATTTCAAGATTCAGAGTTGTTGGAAACAAAAGTACCTTCATCTGTCTTTCTTTATCAGAACTGATTTAGATTTGGAGTTTCTTGGGGGCATGACCAATGAAGCCTTTACAGAGAGAAAAGCAGAGAGAAAAGAGCTAATTAAAGGAGACCTAGTCCTGAACACATTATTGAATGAAGTTACCTCTGTGCTTGGAAGTTTCCATTACTGAAATCTCCAATACTCTGTCCTCTTTTTATTTGTGTATTTATTTTTGGAGAATTTGAGGTGGATTTATAAAAAGGGAAAAGACATGAAGACACAAAAAAGTGAAGTCATCAATAAAAGACAAAAACAAAACAAAACACAAATTCAGAACTGAAACCCTAAGAAGTTCAAGAGAAGAAATGGGTATAAAATATTTTGCTATAAGTTTAGGCAGTAAAAGCTTGTATCCTAAATTTAACAAAATCAGAAACCAAATTATTGTTCACATTTTCCCACATGATTTGGATAATATTTGCCATTGTGGTCATTATTAATAAAGCATAATACATGACCATGTTTGAGAAAATTATTTGGGGTCCTGTAGTCTGTGCTAGCAAATGAATACCATTTATGAGTAACATAAAATAAGTAATATAACATTGTCACCCCTACAAAGAGACATTAAGGGCATGATTGCAGAAACACAAAGATTTGTAATGTTTCAATACAATAAACTTTAAAGAGCTATTGCCTTGTGAATAGTAAAGCATTTCTTTCACCTTAAAATAGGAGAGAGAGCATTAGACTGACATATTTAACAATGAACATATTTAACTTGTTCAGAAAGGCTGGCACAGAAAAGGATATCGTCTGGAAATTACTGACTGAATAACTAGGTAAGTACCTCTTCTTTGCTATTTCACTGTAACTCACATAGACCTCTGAATTTAGTAATGTACGTTAAATCAAATTGTTCATGTACAAGGGTCTTGATAAAGAAAAAAATGTATTTTGCTCCCAGGACTCCAGATAGTCTAGCGGTCAGAATATTACTTGTTCCCCTAGTCAGTCATCAACATATCCAGACATATGATTAGCCCCAAGCAGGTCACGAAGGCTCCAGGAAAACTCTCAAAGGCAGATTAATACCCAGTGTGTCCACTCTTGAATGCTTCTTCTTTCATTTTACCTGTAAAATGTTTTACACATGCAAGGCAAAGCCAAGCTCAAGATCAGCAGATTTGGCTGAAATGATAACAACTGCTTACATAGAAAGAACACAGAAGTTCAGCCAAGGGTGCCAGCCACGATACTAAAACAAAGAGGGGTAAGATGGCTAAAATGTGAGGTGTGGGACACCATATTCCTGAAGAGCCCATTCTATAATGTAACTAAGAAGTTTTATGACCATCAGTTAAATGCAGAAAGAGCAAACAGAGCAAAATTCCTTATTGGAATACAGAAGTGATGAGAAACTAATGGCCATATCCATGGAAGATAGAAAAATAAGTGAGAAGATGATCAGTTAACCACACTGCTCACAAACTTCTAAACTCTCCTACTGTGGGAGGATTGGATCATAAGGCATCTGGCCAAAGCTGGGATCCTCTGCCTTTCCTGCCTTGATCACTTAACCCAGGTGAAGGAGCACCAGGTTGTTTGTTCTTGCCACAGATTGCTGTTCTCCAGTTGATCTTCCCAAGTGGGAGCCATTTTGTCTCAAGTTTACTACCTTAATTCTTGTCCATTGTTTTAGAGGAGATCATCTGTCATCAAAGGAATAGATGTGCAATGTGGAGTTAGATTCCCCTAGCTCCAGTCGGCAACATTATACACAGGTTTCACAATGTTACTGTGAGTGTATACTTCCTGTAGTATCTACGATGGTGTAATATAATGTGGGAAATAGCAACTCTTATTCTTTAAGTTGTCTAGGGTTACTTTCATTTCTTCACTAAACACCTGCAACATTTCACTACTGATGCTTTTCTTTTTAAGGGAAATTGGCTCAATTTCCTCTTTAGATTACAGCAACTCATATCTTTGTCAATTGTTTCTTTCTATTCCACCAATTGATATTCTTCCTAATGCTCTTGTATATTTTAAAGCTTGATCAAATCTTTTTATTTATTTCTGATGCTGAGATTTTTTGTAATGATATTTAAGTTTTGAAATATTAATGAATAAAATATGAAATATTCATTTGGTTGTGTCTAGTTTACTATTAAATATACCCAGGGAATTCTATAGCTTGTTTTTGTTTGTCTATCTTGAATTTGGTTACTAGATATTCACACATCTCTTCTGTCCCTTTTTTCCACATCCCCATCATACTTGTAGTTTGATTACACACATCAGATTTTCAACTGTTTCTCTGTTTTGTCTTTTCTATTATGTTATTCTTCTATGCTTTAGGCGTCTTTAATTTGTCTCATTTCAAGTTTTCAGTAGAAACTTCTATTGTGTTCGATTTGCGTTAAACTTACAAAAATAAATGTCTAATTTTGAATGCTTCATTTTTTCAGTTTTACAATTCTCCCTGGATCATATTTTACATTTATTTTTAATCTTCCAGCAGTTTAAAGATGACATGTGTTTTAGCCTCTAGGCTGCTGAGAAGTCAGGCATCATTTTTGATTTTTCAGAGAGAAATATATTTTTCTATACCCACTTTTACATTAGCCATTATAATTTATTCTTAGCAACTCAATTATCATATGCCCATGCATGAGGGGATTTATGTAATATTCTACATGGGTTTTGCAAAGTGTTTTAAATCTGTAGGCTCATATTCTTAAGATTTGTAAAATTCTGTGTTCAGTCTATTGTTACAGATATCCAGTGATTTCCTAATCACTGATTAATTAGATTTCATTGCCCTAAAATTATCTTTTAATTCTTCTTATAGGTATTAATTCTCCTTTGAAAAGTTTCTCAAGTTTTACCCATGTTAATGAATATTTTCTTTAGAATTTAAGCATTATTTACTAACTTCAATATCTTCAATATCTGTATTATCTGTTCATCAACCTCTATTGTTTGATGGATCCTCTCTATTATTGTCTTGGTGCTCTGAAATCTTCAACTTTCATTCTTCCTTTTGTTGCTCATTATCTGTAAGACAATTATTAGGGCTGCATTTGATACAGTTGGTATTATTTTTCCCCAGGAAACAATAACTCTTTCCTCCTCTTCCTTTCTTCTTTTGGTAGTGCTGGTACTGGGATTTGAACTCAAGGCCTCTCACTTGCTTGAGTAGGTATGTACTCAACTATCTGAGCCACACCACAGCCCTTTTTTGCCTTAAGGATATATTTCTGATAAAGTCACACTTTTTACTCTGGCTGCCCTGGGATAGCAATTGTCCTATCTATACCTCCCTTGTGATGAGGATAACAGATGCGTGCTACCATGCTTCATTATTTGCTGACTCACTAACATTTCCCCCAGGCGGCTGCAAACTCTGATTCTTTTGATTTTCACCTTCCTTTTATTTGGGTTTAGGGGCATGAGCATTACGAAGGCTTCCCATTCCCTCTTTGGCTAAGTATAAACAGTGAATGGCTCACCTTAATCTAATCAAAGATTAATTTGAGTCACTGTTTGTTCCCAGTGGACTTCTCATGTTTCTTTTTTTTTCTTGAGCATGAGTTTTATTTGAGAGTTTGGCAGTTTTCTGTGACTTCAGTCTTAACAAAACATGGAAAACATAGTTTTGCTCTTCAGAAATGTAGACTTAAGTTTGGAACCTTCCATTTTTTTTTACAGTTGCAAAATTGCACATTTTCTTGAGTATGAGACTGGATTTGTGGTTCATAAATCTCTCTCCCATTGGTATGCCTGTTTCCTAAGTATTACAAGATGGCAAGAATTTCCTTTTTGCTTCTTAGCAATTTCTGATTTCCCTACCTCACCCCCTTGTTTCACCCTACGTGCTCAGAAAATTCTTATAAGGAATTTGGAAATATATTCAGAAATCTTCAAGATTTGAATCCATTATGACAGCCCACCTAGATATCAAAAGCTATGGCTTACTCTATCTTCAGTTGTCTTCTTAGCATGTAACAGCCAACAAATGTTGGCCAGGATGTGGGGGAAAAGGAACCCTATTGCACTGTTGGTGGGAATGTAAAATGGGACAACCACTCTGGACATCAGTCTGAAGGTTCCTCAAAAAACTAAATATACATCTTCCCTACGACCTACCTATACCACTCCTGGGCATCTACCCTTCACATCATGAGCCAGTATATGATAAAGACATCTGCACATCCATGTTCATTGCTGTACTATTCACAATACTCAACATATACAAAAAGCCCAGATGCCCCACAATAGATGAGTGGATCCAAAAAAGTGTGGTACCTGTATACAATGAAATTGTACACAACCATTAAAAAGAATAAAATAATGCCATTTGCAAGGAAATAGATGGAACTGAAGCAATTACGTTAAGTGAGTTAAGCCAAGCTTAGAGAGACAAAGGGAGCATGTTCTCTCTGATATGTTGAAATTAGATCTAAAAGACACTGAGGTACAATAAATTATACAGATTGTAGATACACACAGTGAAATCAAAGGAGGATACTCTCAGGAGAGAAACAAAGAGGCACAATGTCTATGTGTCTCTTCACATTTATATAAAATTATCTATCTATCTATCTATCTAAAATTATCTATCTATCTATTTATCTATCTATAGTGAATGAACTCCAAGATATAGAAACGAGATCTCTCTCTTTGAAATTTTTAATTTTTGATGATTCTATCTTCTTTTCTTTATATAAGATGTATTCAAGTGTGTATCTTCAGTAGGGTGGAGGTACAGAACTGGAGATAAAAAAAAAAGGTGAAAAGGTGCAGCAGTGGAGCTCACTGGAGACTGATAGAAGTACAACTCGTGGGTGGAGACAGGACGGAGGGACAGGGAGACAGTGAGGGAAAAGAAGACACAGTATGAAAGAAAATTCATTTTGTTGTAATCCCTCTGTAAATCACCTTTATAATAACAATGAAGTATAAAAAGGGCAAATAAGCACCATTTATTTGCAACTCTAAGGAATAACAATTAATTCAGGAATGAGCTCAGCGGTTTGTTGGCTGACCTTACCTGTGCAGCAGCAGTCATTTCTCAGCTCAGCTGAGTCTGGATGTGGCATGGTAGCCTCAAGTGCATTGCCATCTAGAGAGGTAAGCATCGCCATTGTCCTCTCCTGGGCTAATTGTCATTGAGTAATGTAGATAAGACATCTTTACGTGCAAGTCTCTTTTTCAAACAAGAAAACAACAACAACAAAAAATAAAACAGACTCCCCCATTCATAATTTTCTTTGGTCATAACTTTTTTAGTAAAACAAGTCACAGAGCAAGGGATGCTGCACAGATTTTTATCTCTCAATAGGAGTGTCAATATCACATTTCCAAGATCATGAATGCATGAATGCTATGAGCAATCACAGCCATCATTGCAGACAAAGACTTAAAGAGAAACTTCTCTGAAGAGGAAAGAAGGATGGCCAATAGACACATGAAGAAATGCTCAACCTCCCTAGCCATAAAAGAAATGCAAATCAAAACAACATTGAGATACCACCTCACTCCAGTTAGAATGGCTAAAATCAAGAACTCTAATAACAACAGATGCTGGAGGGGATGTAGACAGAAGGGAACCCTACTGCATTGTTGGTGGGAGTGTAAACTTGTTCAACCACTTTGGAAAGCAGTATGGAGGTTCCTCAAAAGACTCCACATAGAGCTCCCCTATGACCCAGCAATCCCACTTTTGGGCATTTACCCAAATGTTTACAAACAAGACCACACTAAAGCTACCAGCACGACTATGTTTATTGCAGCATTATTTACTATAGCTAAGATATGGAACCAACCCAGATGCCCCTCAGTAGATGAATGGATCAAGAAAATGTGGTATATATACACAATGGAATTCTGTGCCTCCATCAGAAAGAATGGCATTGCCCCATTTGTTAGGAAATGGAAAGGCTTGGAAAAAATTATATTAAGTGAAGTAAGCCAAGCCCAAAGAAACATAGGTCCCATGGTTTCTCTTATTTGCAATATCTAGTATATGTCTGAATCAAGCAGAAAAGGTCAGATAAGGTGATGTTAGGGAAATGAACCCTAAGATATGTATTCAAATGTTTTTTTTCTTTCATGCGATTGTTTCTAACACATTTATAAGATTATTTCTTTGTTGCTTTGTATGTCCCTCCCCCACAGTATAACCCCTGCTTTCACTATATTTGATGTGGGTATAATTTGTGGAGGGGAAGGGGAAAAACAAGTCGTTTAAATAGGGATACAGGTGGACCCATTGCAACAATGAGATGTTCAAGTTGTTATGTCGAAAAATGAACTTTACAACTTTGGTGGTGGGGGGGTGGGGGGTGGGGGTGGGCTAGTGGGGAGGATTGGGTGGGGGGCAGGGGGAGGATGGGAAGGGATGGGAAGGGGAAACAAAGGAGGAGTCTACAATGTTTGATAAAAATGTACTCATTATCTTGCCCATGTAATTGTAACCCCTCTGTACAGTATTTTCATAATAAAAAAATAAAAAAAATAAAAATTTAAAAAAGGAGGTTTTAAAAAATATACTTTTTTGGTAAATCATTTGCATTTTCTTTTAGCAGCTTTAGTGGCTTTTTGGCCTACTACTCTATCATACATAGCAAGAATTGCTTGCAGAACTGCAAATCTGCAGAACTATTTAAATGTTTTTGTACATTTAGTTTTTCAAATTTAATCAAAGAAATAAACCACTTTAATTGATATAAATCCCAGTGAGCAGAAGATGCCTGCATGCAAACACTGTCAACATTCAGTGTGCTAGAATAAAGAATACACTAACAATTTTTTCCTTGTTGTTCAACTAAGGCGCAACATTGTTTCTAAATTCGCAAGCTTAATTATATTTAGGACTGTAACAAAACTAATGAAGAGACTTTTTTAACACAGCACAAGCAGACAAACTAGCAAATCTCCACTGAGTTTGTTAAACAGTCTATTGAGTGGTTCCCTATGGTTTTTCTGAAGTGCTATTCATTCCTTTACTCTGTTCGCCATAAATCATGGAATTGTGGCATAAAAGAGAACTTACTTTAATCATATTTGATGATTATTAAGTCATTTCCTTGTGGTTTCCCCAAAATACTATTTTGTTTTCCATTCTGCTTGTGTTTCTGCAGACCAAATTTCTCTTTTTACCAGGGGTTTCTCTGTTAAGCGTCCACAACAGAGCATTCTACTTGTACCTCGTTTAAAAAAAAATATTGTCAAGGTGATGTCAAGAGGGGTTACTGTTACATACAAGAGATAGTATATTTCTTGTCTAACTGGTTACCTTCCTCATTTTTCTTCCACGTTCTCTCCCCCTACTCCCACTAGTTGTACAGTTCATTTCCATTTCTTGTGAATATCACTGTTGCATTGGTTTCCCCCTTGTTCTTTGTCTCATCAGTTTGCTGTTCCCCTTCCCTTCCCTAATTCAGATAAACATATATACAGTATCAAGGTACCAAAATCAAATGCAGTGACAAAAGGGGATAAACCATAGCGTGGAAAGACACAAAAGAAAAAAGAAATCACATCGTACATTAAAAACAACAATAAAAAGAAAAACCTCTTGTGTCCATGTCTTGGAGTTCATTTCACTTAGCATCATCTTATATGTTCATAGGAACATAGGTATTGGGCTATTCTGCTCATCTGCTAGGACTATTCTAGACATATACTAATTATTACAAATGAGGGAAACCATGAGATCAGTTTCTTTGGGTCTGGCTTACCTCATTTAATATGATTTTTCCAAGTCCTTCCATTTCCTTACAAATGGAGTGACACCATTCTTTCTGACAGAAACATAGAATTCCACTAGATAGATAGATAGATAGATAGATAGATAGATAGATAGATAGATAGATAGATAGATAGATAGATAGATACACATTTTCTTCATCCATTTATCTACTGATAGGCGTCTGGGTTGGTTCCATAACTTAGTTATGGTAAATAATGCTGCAATAAACAGTTGTGCTGGTAGCTTTAGTATGGCTTTATGTATGGTCATTGGGTAAATGCCCAGAGTGGGATTGCTGGGTCATAGGGGAGCAACAGAGCATTCTAAAATAAACCTAGAAGTCAGGAAGGAGTTAAAGGATACACTCTTCGTGTTTTCCTTCCTGTGGCTCTCAATATCATTTGAGGGATGGATTTTATCCTGGAGGTGGCAGTGAGTGAACAACAGCAATTGGTTCTAGCTTCCAGTTATTTTCCCCAAACTGCTACAACCAGCCTCCTTTTGACTTCCCGGGGAGACCTGTACAGTTTGCTGAGAACCTGTCTTCAGACAGGTCCTAAACTAAGTCCAGTTTGCTGAGACAGTGAATTACAAGTGCCAGCCAGGCAGTACTTCCTCCAAGTACCATCTTCTGGCTTTCACATACCCTCCCCATTGTTGCCCCAGTCCTAGTTGAAGCCTTTATAAACTTCAGGGTTCTCTTTGTGTCTTTCTGATCCTCCTGTTCCTAAGAAATAGATTTTTTTCTTCCAATTCTCTTGTTTGAATGGCTGGTGTGATGTGTGCTGTACTAAATACAGTATTTCTTAATGTGTGTGTGTGTGTGTGTGTGTGTGTTTGCTTTACAAATATATAACAAAAACAGTCTAGGTTAGTAAAAACAAATAGACTTTATCTTAAGGATATTGAGTCCTAGCCTATATTGTGCTGCTTAACAGAATAGTTAAGACAAGGTAATTTATAATGAACAGAAAAATTGTTTTACTCCTGGTTCTGGAGGATGGAAAGTCCAAGATGGAAGCATGGTGCGGAGTGAGGGCCTTAATGCAGCATCACAATTCAGCATGGTGCGGAGTGAGGGCCTTAATGCAGCATCACAATTCAGCATGGTGCGGAGTGAGGGCCTTAATGCAGCATCACAATTCAGCATGGTGCGGAGTGAGGGCCTTAATGCAGCATCACAATTCAGCATGGTGCGGAGTGAGGGCCTTAATGCAGCATCACAATTCAGCATGGTGCGGAGTGAGGGCCTTAATGCAGCATCACAATTCAGCATGGTGCGGAGTGAGGGCCTTAATGCAGCATCACAATTCAGCATGGTGCGGAGTGAGGGCCTTAATGCAGCATCACAATTCAGCATGGTGCGGAGTGAGGGCCTTAATGCAGCATCACAATTCAGCATGGTGCGGAGTGAGGGCCTTAATGTAGCATCACAATTCAGCAGAGGCAGCATGTAGGGGAGTAGGAAAGAGAGGGAGTGTAACTTCCTTTGGTAGCAAGCACACTCCTGTGATAATTAAATTGACTCATGTATTTATGTGTTCAGAATACGCCTAACTCCATCGTCTCTTTAAAGTTCCCATGTCTTGACACAATTGCATTGGGGCTTAAGTACTCAATACATGAACTTTGGACACATTCAGGCCATAGCGTGTGAGTTTCTCCCAATCATGAGAAAAGAAATACACACTGGCTTTATTCACTTTGAAAAACAGCTTGCAAGTAAGTTACTCTTTTTTATCTCTCTGGGACTACAAGGATTCTTATATTTCCTAGCCTTTCTCCACCTTGCATCTATTTCTCTCTCAGTAGAGCAGTTTTCTCTGACTTTCAGTCATAACATCCGGTAACTCTGAGTTTGGTTTTAGTTCAAATAATGTCTACTCCGCCCACTAGAATTCTAGTTCCAGATAGGAGGGAAGAGACTCTGAGTGGTCTCCTTTATACAAATACCTGAACTTGGCCCTATTTGTTTTTCCTATTATAAACACATCCGTGGGTCTTGGCTGCCAGGCTGAACACAGATGGGGGTCAGAGGAATTTGCACTCAGTGTATGGGCTCAGAGTAACTTCTAGATTGCCTAGTTGTCTCTGAATGAGAACAAAGCTTAAGGAGATTCATCTAGAGGCTTTACTTGAGACATACTCCATTGGTGTATAAAAATTATTAGATTACTCTAAAATTTTTTGCTAAGTACATATTTCCTGAGGAACACTAAATACAGATGAGCCAAATTAAAAAAAAAATAAGATAGCAGCATATATCCTCAGATTGCAGCAATTTATAGTTGGATTCCTAATAAAACTGGATTTTTTCCTTAGTAATAATGTTAAATTAAACTAACGTGCCAAAACTTTGTTTTAAGAACCTCACTTTAGCCATTCATGGTGGCACACACATGAAATCTCAGCAGTTAGGAAGGAGGAGTATCGTGAGTGTGGGTCAGCTTAAGTTACATAAAAAGTTTCAGGCTAAGCTAAGCAACATTACAAGTTACTATGTCAAAAGAAAAACAACAAAAATGTATGTAAAGGATACTAATTTAACCAATTCTGAATTATTAGCCAATTATTAACCAATTTTAGCTAATTCTTTGTGCATATGGCTATTTCTTTAGAGAAAATTTTAGAAGAATTTTAAAATGTATATTTCATGCTATTTGATATATTTATATATGTATAGAATATTTGTACGCCTATTTCAGTTTCCAGAGTTTATCAATTAATATTTTACCCATTAATGTAAAGGATTACTGAGTTTTGCTTTTTAAAAAAAATTGACACAGTAGATGTTAGCAAATTTTGACATAAAACAATTTGAGAAGAACCCTGGCATCGTATATGCGTTTCTTATATGCTTTGCTTTTAAATATTTAGTCAAGTAGTTAGAAAGCTGGTTGGCCAGTGGTTTTTTTTTTTTCTTTTCTGATTTGCTCTTTTTCTCTAGAACTGTTCTTATCCAAAGATTAATTTGTAATAGTAGGAGAGAAGATAATCAACTTCCATTTTTCAGTTGTACTCTTTGATCCGTGAAACAAATCAACTTGAAAATTAATAGTATCCTTACGTTGCAAGTACCACCAGAGTTTAAGCTAATTGCCATCTCAATTCAGTCTCCAATTTTATTAAAAAAATATTTTATCACTGACATTAAGTGTTAATGAGCTCTGGTCAAAAGGTAAAATACCATTTACTTACTAAATAGCACTCCAAAATAATAGATCCATAAACAGTGAAAGTTAATTAGTTATAAAGCTTATCTACTTAAAGATCAATGAAGTGTTCATATTAACTCATTTGGTTACAAATGTGTTAGTGAGTGATAATTTCTTAAAATACTTATTCCAACTATCACGTATAAATTCCAGCAGCAAACTTCTATAGACTAATTTTGTTGTCTTTTTGTGCTGGTGTGAGGACTTGAACTCAGAGGCTAATTCTCTCTGAAAGTTCATAGCTGGTGCTCTACCACGTGACTAACTCCACTGTCTTTTTGCTGGCTAATTATAGGTAAGAGTCTCTTTACCCCTGAGTAACTAGAATTACAAGTGTGAGTCACTGGCACCCAGAGAGACTAAATATTTAGATTAGAAGTTTATGAACATAAGAAACACTTTCAGCACTTTGATTTTCTGCATGGCTCAATGCCCTCAGAAGTCTCACCTGGAGGTAAGAATTCAGAAGAGAATGTCTGGATGGTGACAGCAAACCTGAGTAAATTCCTAGAGAATACAAACTATAACAATAATCTTTTTTCTTTCTTTTTTTATTGTGAAAATACCATAGAGAGGAATTACAATTTCATGGCAAGGTATGAGTGCATTTCTTATCAAGCATTGTTACCTCCTCCTCTGTTTTTCCTTCCCATCCCTTCCCGTCCCTACCCCTCCACCCACCCCCCCCCCCCCGCAAAAGTAGTAAAGTTCATTTTCGACATAACAACTTATACATCTCATTGTTGCACTAATCTTTAAGTAATAATCTTTAAAAGAACCTAAAATCTAAGACAAAGATCCCAAACCCATGCAATTGCTGGAAAATTATTGAAAATATTTAATTCCAATATTTTAGTTATTGGATAATAATTTTTAGCTTCACTTTGCAGGATGTCGAGTAAGTTAAATCTGCCTGGGGATATTCAGTTGTTGGGGATAAAAAGAAATAATAAAATGAAAAATAGAATATTTTGGGGAAAGTATTCTAAAACATTGTGCTTCTCTTTTGTTCAGTATCACTAATTCCATCTTGTGGGAAACAACAAAGCAAACCTATATATTAGTATTCAGATGTAAAACATATTCTGCTACTACTTGAAAGAAAGAATTCTGGGTTTGTGTTTTCAAAGATTCAAGTTTATTTCGTACAAGGACTGGAATAGTGTAATGAAGCTACTGCAGAGTTTAATGCAGTTGAGGAGAAGTCTGGGAAGTCCTGAGGACTGCATCGGTTCAATGGAGACAGGTGGCCATAGAACATAGGGAAGAAAGCACTTTTTTTCTGTTATTGTGACCAAAACTTAATGAAGAACAAGTTATGGTTCTGAGGGCTTGGTCCATGGTTGACTAAATCCCTTGCCTGGAGCTTGAGATGAGGCAGAATATTGCTTACCGCAGGGCAGCCAGGATGAAGAGAGAAATAGGGAGACACTTGGGACCAGACATAACCTTCAAGCGTATGCCTCCATGGCCTGCTTCCTCCAACCTGGTCCTACTTCCTATCATCTTCCAATAATGAATCCTGCCAAATTATGAATCTACCAATAGACTAATTTGTTGATGAGATGGGAGCCCACGTGATTCAATCAACTTTCAGTAACTGGATCCACCAGTTGGAGACCAAACCTTGAATGCAAGACCCTTTTGGGAGATATTTCATGTACAAACTTAGGTAATTACTTAGCATGTCATCAAGAACCAAGCCACTTCCTGCCTTCATTTGGTGTTTCTTTTCTTCCATATGCTTCTTTCTTTGCATCACAAATCACCACTGCAGCTGAACATAATGCTCAGAAAAGGACCAGATTTGGTTCTTTACTAGCATGGAAACAAATGGAGGTTTTCTGCTGGGAACACTTGAAAACTGTTTAGCCTATCATGTCTGTAATGGTTACTTCAAGATTTCCTATTAACTGCTTTACCAAAAATCCTGCCATAAAGATCACCCACATCTGATAGCTCTCTATATCTTTATATTTTATATCTTTTCCTGTTTCAAAAAATGTTCATGCCAGAGGCCAGTGGCTCAGACCCCTAATCCAACCACTCAATATGGAGATCAGATTGCAGTTTCAAGCCAGTTAGAGAAGACAAGTCCTTGAGAATGTTATCTCCAATCAACCAGCAGAAAGTTGGAACTGCCAGTGTGATTCAAGTGGTAGAGTGCCAGCCATAAGAGAAAAAGCCATGTGAGATCACAAAGTCCTTATTTATTATGTATTTTTAAAAAACTATCATCTTTTTGACTACTTCCTATCTTCTAGGCTTCTTGATAATGACCATAAATATCTTGCTTCTTTTAATATTTTTAAAACCTCCTAAGTATTATCCTCATTCATAGATGATGAAACTAAAAAGCAGAGAAATTAAGTGAATTCCTGTATTAGTGTGAGTCCCCAGAGAGTGAATAATGCACACAAAATATTTATCTGTGGAGATGCTTATAAGAACAAAGAGGAAAGGGAGAAGTCCACGGCAGGGAGAATCTCGAGCACTTGTGATTGAAGAGTGGTGTCAGTCGACATTGTGCCCATGAAACGTATTCAGTATTATGTTAACTTCTAAATTTCTAACTTAACCATTTTCCTGTAAGAGATAAAATATTTGTTATGTTTTATGAGAATCCACATACTTCAGGGTTGTGCCCTTCCCTTCAAGTTGTTATTAAAAATTAAGCCAGGTTTAAGATAAACTAAATGTAGGATTAAAAACTGTGATTCAGAATAAATGCTCTGATATCCTGATGTAGACATGGGTACTGAATTATTCAGACTAAATGGATTAGACCTTTCCCTAGCCTTTCAATTTAGCCTCAAACGATAGTAAGAAGTGTGGAGATAAAACCTTCAGTGATTCTCTCTCCCTGGTCACCTAAGGATGGATTGAAAGACTTTCTCTGAAGTGCTTTGATTTGGAGTCAACTTTGGAGTAACATAGATTGTTTCCTTCCTGACATTGCTTTGTGAAATTAGGTTGGGACACACTCTTCCCTCAAGAGCCTTACTCCCACAAATGTTTCCGATTACATGAAACCATTCAGAGTATGAAGGGTCATCACATAGAGAGGAGTATCTGACTATTCCCTGCAGCCACGAATAACAACCTGTGAAGAAGGTTGTATTGTTTAAACCCATCTGTCACTAAATAGCATGGCCTGTAATTACTAGAAGTTATTGTCAGGACATACAAAGCAACAAAAAAATCATCTTATAAATATGTTAGAAACAATCACAAGAAAGAAAAAAAAACATTTGAGTCCTTATCTTGGAGTTCTTTTTGCCTAACATCAACTTATCTGACTGTTTCTGCTTGACTCAGACATATACTAGTAATTGCAAATAAGGGAAACTATGGGACCTATGTTTCTTTGGGCCTGGCTTACTTCACTTAATATAATTTTTTCCAAGTCTTTCCATTTTCTAACAAATGTGGCAATGTCATTCTTTCTGATGGAGGCATAGAATTCCATTGTGTCTATATACCACATTTTCTTGATCCATTCATCTCCTGAGGGGCATTTTGTTGCTTTGTATGTCCCTCCCCAACAGTATAACCCCTGTTTTCACTGTATTTGATGTTGGTATAATTTGTGGAGGGGAAGGGAAAAAACAAATTGTTTAAATAGGGATACAGGTGGACCCATTGCAACAACGAGATGTACATTAGGTCAAAAAATGAACTTTACAACTTTGGCTGGGTGGGGAGGTGAGGGGGGGCGGGGAGGGTGAGATGGGAAGGTGAAACAAAGGAAGAGGCAACAATGCTTGATAAGAAATGTACTCATTACCTTGCCCATGTAATTGTAACCCCTCTGTATGGCATTTTCACAATTTTTTTAAAAAAGAAGTTATTGTCAGGCACTGTCTTAAACATTATTACCTATCTTAACCCAGTATTTACAGTAGATCTGTAACGCTGAGATTATTACCATTATTTTCAGATAAGGAGGCTGATGCAGTGAGGATTTTTCTAAAATATCATACTTCATGATAAGTAAGAGTTAGATAAAGTTAGTTAACTGAACTTAATTTCTCACTGGCTGGAGATTATGTTGTACTCTCTCCCAGTCAGCAGCCTCGTTTCCTGTCATTCAGTAGCATTTTCCTTTATTTTCCGGTTTCCATCTGCTGCTGGGCTGTGATCTCGTCCAGTCTCCAAGCCCAGCTGGGTAGAGTCTTTTAATGGCTTCTATCCTAATCACCTCTCACAGTGCAGAGGTGATGGTAGTAGTGAATGACAGCTGCTTTGTGCGGTGTCATCTCTCATAGCAGTTTTTCTTACTTCGATGTGAACTATCACATTTGAAACTGTTTTTCCTGTCTTTTAGTCCTCTTCTTATTCTTTGACTGTCATAGTCCTATAGACTTTGAGGGACTTTAATGTGGGACTATATGGCCAAAGTGACTAGACAAGAAAGAGTACAATAATAGAAAATCATCAACACTTTAATTTTCTTAAAGGATGATCTCCATGAAAATAGAAGATTTTTAAAGATGAAATTACTAGTTTCTTTTGATTTTATTAAATAAAAGTATTGAGGCACTGTGGGTTGAAAGTTGCATTTTCCAATGAGCATTACAGGCTAATCTAATCTTACATACTCATGCTTGAGAACTGATGTTTTGGTACTTAAGACAGTTCCTACTGCCAGAAGCAGTAATAACCAGAGAGGGATTGAAGATGAGGACGTCCATCTCTCAAGGCCTCTCTAAGGCAATGAGCCTATGTTTTAAATGATGATAGTGTATTCCAGGTGCAGGTAATTAAACTAATATGGCTACCTATGGATCTAGCCACAGACAGGTGCCCTGTATAAAGTACACTTTGCAAAATTTAGCCCAACTGGAGAAGATTTTATGATGATCTCACCAGTGTGAGACTACCCCAGCAAGAGGTGCACTCCTGCACCTTCATTTAAAATATCCTGGCTGTAAATAAACTGTTGTTTTGATTCTTCATGGAGCTTAGTGTCTTCTCAGCACTGGAGGTGAGGGGCTTCTCTTTCATTTCTACTCCCCTGGGCATTATTAAAATAATCCAATGTCATCCTATTTGGTTTGTATCTTCCTAGCAGTCTCTGAGAGTTTAGCAAAGCATTAGTATAAAAACTGTTAAAAGATGCTATCCAGTACCAGCAACCAACAAGAAATAAAACAATTTTCATTGCATACAAAGAAATCCAAGTTTCTAGTGACTAGTTGTATTGATATCTGTTCTCTTGTAATAAAGAAAGGAAAACTGAAAATAAACAAAAAACTTAACTTTATAATAGCCTTGAAAACGCATTGGGATGCTTTGTATGGAACAAATCTATGAAACATTCCTTTTAAAGTTTCATAGCTTTACTTCTGGAGGTAGACAGAGGTATGGGGCAGCTGAGTAACTGACTGCAGATCAATGAATTTAGCATTAGTATGGAAGTTTGAAGGGAATGCCTCTCTTCCTACAGTCTCCTACAAGTCTTAAACTAGGTAAGTAGATAAACTCAACATTATGTTAAGGTTAAGGTTATATTGAGTATTTAGAACTGCAAAAATGACTGACAAGTAAAAAGAAAATGTTCAAGAAACATCTGTTTCACTTCACTTGGAAGTGTCTAAAATTGTATTCAATCTCATCATCCTCAACAGGAAAGAGAAAATAGCACTTCTTAAATCTTTCTATATTTTCCAAGCATCAGATTGATTTTCCTATTTAAAGTTGACATTCATATGTATAGGCCTCTTAATGTGCATGTACCTTGCTAGTGAAACAACCTGGAAAATTATGTTTCATAATTGGGGTTGCCGAGTGTATAGAATAGTTTAGCACCAAAGTCATGATGAAATTTATGGTTAGATCTTCACAAATTCAAAATGCATGGCTATAATCAAGTACAATACTACATACTTGGAATACAATTAAAATGAAAGCCTTAAAATGCATAAAGCAAATCAAGGTGAAACATTCCATACTTCCCCATGATATTTAGCTTTAACACTGTGAACACACAGTTTAAAATCTATGATCCCTATCAATCATTTCCTACTAGGCCCTCTTTGTTAGCCTCATGTGAAAATATTCATGATTGATTATGACATCAAATCTTTTTTTTCATTGTCCCTATTTCCCATTGTCTAATAAACCATCTTCTTCACCCATGCATCTGCTCTTGGTCTTATTCCTCTTCCTGTATTTCTTGCTTTCTCTGTCACTGATCTTTCTTTTCCTTATTACCTCCAACTTTACTGTATTCATCACAAAAAAGGTATAATTCCCTGGGCTAGTGAACACATACTGTTATGTCTTCATTTACTTGGTGTCATCTCTACAAAACATCTGCTGTCTCTCTACTTTCTTCATATGTTGTGATTCCCTACTGTGGTTTCCATTTTACTGAAGTCACTGACGTTAAAAGATGAGCTGAGTTCTAGGCGTGGTGGTACACAGCTCTAATCCCAGATACTGGGGCAAAGAAGGAAGGTCAATGTCTGATAGCAGCCTGGAAAAAAGTGCAAGCAAACCAATAGCAAACAAAATATAAAAGGGCCAGGAGTGTAGCTCAAGATGTAGAGTCATTGTTCTACAAACAGAGGCCCTAAATTCAATCCTCAGTACTGCCAAAAAGAAAGAGAAGAGGCATTTGAAGAATCTAAATAAAGGTGATTTTTCTTTATAGCTCATTTTTCTTTGATAGAGCAGTAGATCTACCCACTTTGACACACATGACTCTTGGTTCCATGTATCACTTTTGGCTCTTAAAATTTCTTCTTTGTCTTCTTTGATATCCCTTTTCCAATGGAACGCTTTTTTTATTTTATTTTTTTGTGTGAACACACTGTACAGAGGGGTTACAATTACATGGGCAGGATAATGCGTACATTTCTTATCAAGCATTGCAGCCTCCTCCTTTGTTTACCCTTCACATCCCTTCCCAGCCTCCGCCCCCATCCTCCCGCCACCGCCCCCTCCCCCCCATCAACGTTGTAAAGTTCGTTTTCGACATGACAACTTATACTTCTCATTGTTGCAACAGGTCCACCTCTATCCTTAAACGACTTGTTTTTCCCCATCTCCTCTACAAGTTATACTGACATCAAATATAGTGAAAGCAGGGGTTACACTGTGGGGGAGGGACATACAAAGCAACAAAGAAATCATCTTACAAATGCGTTAGAAACAAATGCATGAAAGAAAAAAACATTAAAATACATATCTAATACATATCATTTTCCTAACATCACATTATCTGACCTTTTCCGCTTGACTCATACATATACTAGATATTGCAAATAAGGGAAACCATGGGACCTATGTTTCTTTGGGCCTGGCTTACTTCACTTAATAGAATTTTTTCCAAGTTTTTCCATTTCCTAACAAATGAGGCAATGTCATTCTTTCTGATGGAGGCATAGAATTCCATTGTGTATATATACCACATTTTCTTGATCCTCCAATGGAACCCTTTTTAAAGTGACTGGGATTATTTCTGCTTTCAGAACTACTATCATTTTTGTAAACTATACCAGTTGCTTATCAGTGTTACTCATATTTTATGTTCATGAATCTTTCAATTCACTATATTACTCTGACCTCTCCGTTTCTTAAATTCTAATTTATATCCTGCAATAAAAATAGTTTTTTTCTAGCTGGGCACCAGTGGCTCATGCCTGTAATCCTAGCTGCTCAGGAGGCTGAGACATGAGGATCATTGTTTGAAGCCAGACCGGGCAGAAAGGTCTGTGACACTCATCTTCAATTAAACACCAACAACAAACAAACAAACAGCCAGAACTGGAGCTGTGGCTTATAGTAGAGTATTAGCCTTGAACAAAAAGTTTGAGAACAGTGCCTAACCTAGAGTTCAATCCCTGGACCCACACAAAAAATTCTTTTTTCTACCCTAACTACAGTTGAAAAGTAGAACTATCATTCAGATTGTTCCTTCTTCCATGTTACCTACTTTTGCTTCGAGCCTGTAACCTCTCCATGGACCATCTACAGCTCTTTATTTATTTCCCTCCACAACTCTTTTCTAGTGAATTAATTTAATCTATCAATTCCTTTGGGCCTAATTTCCATATTCCTTCTGGAGATCTTAATTTTATCCTAGCTTATTAATCCAATAAAAATTTGTTGATATTTGTTCAGAATTATTCTGAACATGGTAGATACAAACATGAAAATTATATAGTTTGTGCTATTAAGGAATTAGCCAAATTGTAGTCAAATTGTAGGAGGTCTGTAGAACTTTAGGCACATTGTTTTTTGAGTGTGAGAAAGTAATGATTCAGTGTTTAAGGAGACATATTCTTCCCATAATTGCATATACTATAAAATGTCTGTGTGTATGTTGAAGCAATACATGATATTTCATAAATATTTACAAGCTGGTGTCCCTTCTTTATTTTTATTATCTTTTGTTATACAAAATAGTTGCCATTCGGCAAAGCAGTTTATGAATATGGTACATCTTGATCAATGTCACCTCTTCCATCAATTCTCCCCATTTCTCCCAAACCCGGCCCTTTTCTTCAATCTTCTTTATTTGTAGGATATGCACCAAATGTTATGACTGCATTCTCCCCTGGTTGTGTCCTTTAAAGTCAGTGACCTAAACAAGGAAATGTAGGAAAAAAGATAATGCTAGTGATTTCTCTGTATTGTGGTGATAGTAAGTCTAAATGGAAGAGCTTTTGCTTGCCCTGGAATGAATAATTTCAGGAATATTTTTGGTGTATTTAGTAGTTACCCTTTCCTAGCATTTCTGTATCAGAAAACAGGCCATTTGAGAAGCAGTGGGAAGGTATGAGTGGGAGCCAGGTGTCACTCGGGGGAGGGAGGAGGGGGCAAAAGACAATCAACTACATTTTATGTATGCAAAGTCACTAGAACGTCTCTAATAGAAATGACTTGAATTCAGCTTTTCTGGCAGAAAAGGACTGAAAAAATAGCCATCTAGGTTTGCCTAGGAACAAGGAGGCTCAGTTATGAAACTGAGAAAGTCTTAGATAATATGGAATGAACTGGCCACACTGTACTTTAAAGCTCATTAGAGGGAAGGGAAAGTCTATCCTGGGGGTTCCTGTTCATTACTACTGCATGTAAATGAAGTCATCTGTGGTGCTCCAGACAAGTCACACAGATGTTCAGCTCCTGCTGATGGGAAGCCAGAAATGAAACTATGGAAAGTAAGAATGTACTGTTTTAGTTTGAGAGGACTTCCCCAACAAAGTATCAGAAACTATGTCACACATACTTACTGTGTCACAGTTCTGAATGCTACCTTTCAAAATGAAGGTGTCAGCAATGTTGGAGTGTTCTAAAGGCTCTGAGGAAAGTATTCAGGCTTTTTCTTCTTGTCTTGGAGTTGACTCTCTTTCCTTTGTGATTCTTCATCTATTCTTTGGTCTATGTTTGTCTCTGCATGTATGAGAACACTAGTCATATTGCCTTAGAGCCCAGCCTAGTAACTCCAGTTTAAAGTGATTATGCTTAAAATACATTATTTTCAAATAAGGTTACATTCTAAGGTCCTGGGGCTAAAAACTTCCACAAATGAATTTGGAAGGGCATAATTTAATACCTGTTATTTATATGAAATACTATGTAAAGAAAAAATTCTATGGTGGCAAAGAAAAAAAATTCTATTCTTTGTATGTCCAATGGTTTCTTATCACTGGCTAGACTGTTTTTGAGAATGACTTGATTCCAGCACAGTAGTGTCTGAATGAGATATGTTCACGGACCACAGCTACACGAGTGAAGTGGTATTCCTTTAAAACAATGACTGATCCATTGAGTAAGTGTAATCTTTAGTTTTGCCCTTTACTTGTAAGCTTTTGGCTTCCTTTAAGAATAATAATACTTCCAGGCTATGGTGTCTCACTCCTGTAATCTTAGCTACTCAAGAAACTGAGATCTGAAAATTATGTTTTGATGCCAGCCCAAGCAGGAAAGTCCATGAGACTCTTATCTCTAGTTAATCACCAGAAAATGGGAAGTGGAGTTATGGATCAAGACGGTAGAACACTAGCTTTGAGTAGTAAAGCTTAGGGACAGCTTTCAGGCCCCGAGTTCAAGCCCCATAACCATTACTACCACCACCACGACCAACAAATTGGACCATAACAGTATTCTGGGAGCTCAACACACAAATGTTTCAGTACAGTGGTGGGCACAGATGTTTACCAGGCAAATGGATTATTTTCCTCAGTTATAGTGAAGAAAATATAGCAGAGACAATGACAAGAAATGAAAAAAAGAAGGCATTATGTATAGAGTAAATAAGGAACAAATTCTAGTACTTTCTCAGTCTGGTATTAGATGTGCAGATGGATACTTGTTTAGCAAGTCAATATACAGCTATATGCTTAAGATAATACCCTGCTTTGTTTTGTTTTAGTTCTTTATTTCTATAGGCCAGAAATCTGGGCACAATATAATTAGATTCTCTGTGCAGGGTCTTACAAGGCTAAAAACAAGGTGTTGGCCAGGGAGGAGAATTATTTTTTTTTCCATGCTAGAGATGGAACTCAGATCCTCACACATGCTAGGCATGCAATTTATAACTGAGAAACATGTACAGTCCCAGAGTGAGATTTTATGTGAAAACTTTGAGGGGAAATGTCCTTTCAACCTCAATAATATTGTTGGTAAGTTTCAGTGTTGCAGCTATTAGGATCAGGGTCCTGCTTTGTTGCTGGGTATTGGACAGGAGACCTCTTTTGATTCCTTAATCGATTGCATTTCAATATAAGCCTCTTCAGACTTCAAAGCAGGAACCCCACATTGTCTTTCTCATGCTTTGCATCTCTTTGCCTTCCTTTTCTGCTTTCCTTATTGACTTTTAAAAGGACGGTGGAGCATATCTCTCCTCAAGGAAATCCAGATATTCTTGCATGCTGTGACTTTGAGATTTTCCAAGTGGCTCAAATCTGGGAATTTGAGGAACTGGAACTTTCTGCTAAGATGATATAACTTAGATTTCTGTTTACCATACAGAGAGATATTCAACTAAAATATAGCCCTTAACTGGGCACAGGTGACTCACACCTGCAATCCTAGCTACTCAGGAGGCTGAGATCTGAGGACTGCAGATTGAAGCCAGCCCAGGCAAGAAAATGTGGGAGACTCATTATTGTCAATAAACTATCAAAAAGCTAGAAGTAGAGCTGTGACTCAAGTGGTAGAGTGCAAGCCTTGAGCAAAAGAAGCTCAGGGACAGTGCCCAGGCCCTTAAGTACAGCACTTTGTGGTTTCCTATACCTTTGGGTATAGATTCACTATACTCAATAAGCCAATGATCATTATTATTCAAATCTGCTTCCAAGTATGATAATCTATATATACATTTACTCTGGAAACGAATACTTGAAAGCTGGCACTCAGCACACTGAGTTGCATCGTTCTGCATTGAATTCAAATAACATCATAACACCATCATTTCCTACTGCGACTCCTGTCCTCTAGAGTATGACTATCACAAAGGCCTTCAAAGATGGTGTGTTCCTCCAGTGTACTTCTCAAAGCCTTCATAAAGGAAAGGTCTGTCAACTTTCCATGGGGACATAATTAGATGATAGATGAAGAAGTCAGGCTGCAGTATTCCAATTACCCTAAATATTTGACAGCTTTCTATTTGGAATTTCAAAAATCATTCTGATATCTCAATTTCAGTTGACTTTTCTTTGGTTCCAAATTTCAGTCCAGTGATCAAACTCATAAAACCACTTCAAACGACTTTCGTTAACATGTTAAAAGAATTTCAATGAACCAATAATTTAATCTTTGTATTGTATTTCTTTTAGCTGACCTAAGGCTCTTAGAATTTATTGTAATGAATATTCCTAAGTTTTAGCCAATGTATATTGGCCATATTGTACAATTAGTATGCATGCTACTTATTCTCAGATCATATTTTGTGCCCTAGATCTTATTAGAGTAATAGGTCAGGCAAAATGAGAAGAGGAAGATTAAAGAAGAAATTAAGAATTTCCTTCAAGGCAACTCCTTTTGAAAGGACATTGCAGCTCCTCTAGGCTTGAGGAGTCTGATCTCCTTAGTGAGAATGAATGACCTTTACAGAAGAGAAGGCATATGGAATTTTGAGGATTTAGGTCTCTAATTTCTCTTGACCATACTTAGATATTCTGGATAACTATGGCCTACTTTTTTTCAATAGTGTCATTTAACATGAGAGTTGGTGAATATGGATTCTATATATATTCTATGTTAGAGACCTGCAAAATTTGGACATTTTGTTGTTATTGTTGGTGTTTTGTTGGTTAAATCTCAGTGCGTTAACTGCAGGGCACACGGATTTTATCAGGAGACACACAGAAGTCTTTTGATTCATTTTTTAGACTCTGTGTGTGTGTGTGTGTGTGTGTGTGTATGCATACATGCTGGTTTGAGGTTTTGAACACAGGGCCAGGATGCTGTCCCTGAGCTTCTTTTGCTCAAAGCTAGCACTCTACCACTTGAGTCATAGCTCCACTGCTAGCTTTTTGGTAGTTTATTGACAGCCAGCCTGGGCTGGCTTCAAACTACAATCCTCAGATCTCAGCCTTCTGAGTAGCTAGGAATGTATGTGTGAGCGACTAGCACCCAGCATTGAGTTGGAATTTTAAAGTTCTAAGCTCATATATTTATTTCTTAGTTTTTTATTTTTTCAGTGTGTAAATGATTCCCCATTCAAGATAATTTATGACCTTTCAACTTCATGACATGAAAGCATACCAATATAAGTATTCTATTTTCATTTTCAGTAAAGTAACAAATACACACCTGAAATATTCAACATGCCATCATAAAATAGATTTTGTGTTAGATGATTTTAGTTTCCTGTGGGCTAATATAAATTTTCTGAGGAGTTTAAATATGACTAGGATAAAAACACCTGCTTCTCAGGGTGTAACCCATTGTAAGTCTACATGCAGCTGTACTTGAAACAAGAAACCAACTTACTATGTTTTTGCTTTGGCTTTCTGTTAGAAACCTTGCCATTGTAGAAGGCTTAAGAGCACTTGACTCCAGATGGTCAAAGTACTCTACTTCTCATTCTAATCAAAATTATGAAACCAAGAATGAATGAGAGGAAAGTTGTGTCATAGAAAACCAGAGCTGCTGTTGATAGAAGAGAATGGGAATGAAAGCACAAAAATTCATGCACCCCATCCACAAGCCAGTTTGGCCATTCAAAAGGTGAATATCAAATAAGTGATTGCCATTATTCATAAAAAAAATATCTCCTTGAGAATTAAGAAAAGAATGGAATTGGTTACAGCCTGAGACAAAGAGAGAGTTGGAAGGTTAGAGAGTTAGAGTAGAAGAGAATATAAAGAGACAAGGGACTGGAATGATTGGGAAACAAGATTGATCAGAAAACAAACTTGCCCATTCATCATCATTGCATGTGGTATACATACACAATGGAATTCTATGCCTCCATCAGAAAGAATGACATTGCCCCATTTGTTAGGAAATGTAAACACTTGGAAAAAATTATGTTAAGTGAAGTAAGCCAGGCCCAAAGAAACATATGGTTTCCCTTATTAACAATAACTAGTATATGTCTGGGACAGACAGAAAAGGTCAGATAAGATGATGTTAAATGAAATGAACCCCAAGATAGGGATACAAGTGGTTTTTTCTTTCTTGCTATTGTTTCTAACATATGTATAAGATGAATTCTTTGCTGCTTTGTATGTCCCACCCCCACGGTATAACCCCTGTTTTCACTGTATTTGATGTTGGTATAATTTGGGGAGGGGAAGGGAAAAAACCAAAATGTTTTAATAGGGATACAGGCTGACTCATTACAACAACGAGATGAACAAGACACTATGTTGAAAAATGAACTTTACAATTTAGGTGGAGGGAGGAGGGAGTGTAGTTGAGGAGGTGGAAGGGAAGGGATGGTAGGGAAAAAACAAAGGAGGAGGCAAAAATGCTTGTTAAGAAATGTACTCATTACCTTGCTCATGTAACTGTAACCCCTCTGTACAGTATTTTCACACACAAAAAACATTTAAACAAAAAGAAACTTGTCACACAATTAGGCCACAAATGAAGATAGGCTTTGCCAATGTCACTTGTGTTTGAAGCTATACCTAACAACAATTAAGCTCATTTTCTCATGTCCAGCATCAATTATTTAAGGATAGAGGCAAGCAATTCTTCACATTTAAGAAATATTCTAGGATTTGAAACTGAAATAGTATTAGATCTTATATGTGTAATAACAACCCATGTCCTGAAGTTAAAGTTTTATTCTTACATTCAGATATCATTTGAGTAATAAGTAATCAAAATGAGTAATTAGTAATCATAATAAGTAATCATATTAAAATTATTATTTAAAAATAATTATTCTTATTCTAGCTCCCTTTTATAATGAATATGATCTATGTTCATTTAGAGGAAAGTTTAGGACTAAATCTTCTACTACTTATCACATCTTGCAATCATTTCTAGGACATTGAAATTCATGAAGTTATTTTCCAGCTGACAGTATCCAGATGGATATCTAGACTTATATCTAAGAAAGATTTCAAGGACTTCTTATAACTCAAGAACTCAAGTTATATGACTTTGAGGGGCTACCACACAATATCCTGGCATTGGCAAGAGTTAATCAAGCTCTTGCCACTCCTAAACCTGAAGCAATTACAATGAAATCTCTGAACAGAGCCTGCTCTATGATTTGGTACACTTAGATTGGATGAACAGGTTATGGCTTTAACTTCTGCTTTTCTAAAGTTTTTACCAAAGGGATTTTTATAATGACTCTGTTTAACCCCATTTTCATTTAGCAGTGTCCGCCTCTTCTGTGGGAGTCTCAAGTTTACCTTCCATGACCTGATGCTTGTTAAGCAGAGCTAAAAATATATGGAATACCTTTCCAGGTTTTAGTGTCAGTTAAGATTATCAAGAAATAAACCCTAAGCACATGCTCTTAATTACTCAAATTCCCATCTGCTTAACTATCAGGTTAATCCCAAACAGTTAAGTACCATTGCACATTTTTAAAAAGAAAGTATTCCTGAGTTAAGAGGAAATGGCTTTCATTTTTCACCATTAAGCATAATGCTGGCTGTAGGTTTTTCATATACAGCCCTTATTGTATTGAGGAATGTTCCCTGGATTTCTAATTTTTCCAGAACCTTCATCATTAAGGGGTGTTGGATCTCGTCAACTGCTTTTTAACCTTGTGGTTCTTATCCTTGCTCTTGTTGATGTGATGAATTATATTAATTGATTTGTGTATATTGAACCAGCTTTGCATCCCTGAAATTAATCCTGTTTGATTGTGGTGTATGATTTTTTGGATGAATTGTTGAAGTTGATTGGCCAGAATTTTGTTGAGAAGTTTTGCATCAATGTTCATCAAAGAAATGGGTCTATAGTTGTCTTTCTTTGATGAGTCCCTGCCTAGTTTTAGGATGAGGGTTATGATGGCTTCCTAAAATAAGTTCGGCAGTGAACTTTCTCTTTCAATTTCATTGACGAGTTGGAGGAGTATTGGTGTGAGCTCTGCTTTGAAGGACTTGTAGAATTCCGCTGTAAATCCATCTGGTCCTGGGCTTTTCTTAGAAGAGGCAATCCAAAAATTCATATGGAACAATAAAAGACCCCAAATAGCAAAAATGATCCTTAACAGAAGGAACAGTGCTGGAGGAATATCAATACCAAATTTCAAACTCTACTACAAAGCTATAGTAATCAAAACAGCTTGGTACTGACACAAAAACAGACCTCAGGACCAATGGAATTAAAAAACCCAGAAATGAACCCACACACCTACAGCCATCTAATCTTCGATAAGGGAGCTAAAAAAATAGAATGGAAGAAAGACAGCCTCTTCAGTAAATGGTGCTGGCAAAATTGGTTAATCACTTGTAGAAAACTAAAGCTAGATCCTTATATATCACCCTGCACCAGAATCAACTCCAAATGGATTAAAGACCTCGGTCAAAGTAGACACCCTGAAAATATTACAGGATGGAATAGGAGAAACCCTAGGTCTCCTTGGCAGAGGCTGAAATTTTCTTAAAAGAGACTCAGAAACACAACAAATCAAAGAAAGGTTGGACAAATGGGATTGCATTAAACTGCAGAGCTTCTGCATGGCAAAGGAATAGCTAGAAAGATCAATAGAAAGCCCATGGATTGAGAGAAGATCTTCACTAGTCATACAACAGACAAGGGTCTCATATCTAAACTATTCCTGGAACTCAAAAAATTAAATCCCCCAACAACAAATCTTCAAAGAAACAACTGCCCAATAAATAAGTGGGCTAAAGACTTACAGAGAAACTTCTCTGAAGAGGAAAGAAGGATGGCCAATAGACACATGCAGAAATGCTCAACCTCCCTAGCCATAAAAGAAATGCAAATCAAAACAACATTGAGATACCACCTCACTCCAGTTAGAATGGCTATAATCAAGAACTCTACTAACAACAGATGCTGGAGGGGATGTGGATAGAAGGGAACCCTACTGCATTGTTGGTGGGAGTGTAAACTTGTTCAACCACTTTGGAAAGCAGTATGGAGGTTCCTCAAAAGACTCCACATAGAGCTCCCCTATGACCCAGCAATCCCACTTTTGGGCATTTACCCAAATGTTCACAAACAAGACCACACTAAAGCTACCAGCACAACTATGTTTATTGCAGCATTATTTACCATAGCTAAGATATGGAACCAACCCAGATGCCCCTCAGTAGATGAATGGCTCAAGAAAATGTGGTATATGTACACAATGGAATTCTATACCTCCATCAGAAAGAATGACATTGCCTCATTTGTTAGGAAATGGAAAGGCTTGGAAAAAATTATGTTAAGTGAAGTAAGCCAGGCCCAAAGAAACATAGGTCCCATGGTTTTCCTTATTTGCAATAACTAGTATATGTCTGAGACAAGCAGAAATGTTCAGGTAAGTTGATGTTAAGCAAAATGGACCCCAAGTTATGGACTCAAATATTTTTTCTTTCTTGCTATTGTTTCTAACACATTTATAAGATTATTTCTTTGTTGCTTTGTATGTCTCTCCCCCATGGTATAATCCCTGCTTTCACTGTATTTGATGTTGGTATAATTTGTGGAGGGGAAGGAAAAAAACAAATTGTTTAAATAGGGATACAGGTGGACCCATTGCACCAATGAGATGTACAAGATGTTATGTTGAAAATGAACTTTACAACTTTGGCATGGGGGGGTAGAGGAGAGATGGGAAGGAATGGTAAGGGGAAACTAAGGAGGAGGCAACAATGCTGATAAGAAATGTACTCATTACCTTGCCCATGTAATTGTAACACCTCTGTATGGTATTTTCACAATAAAAAAAATAAAAATAAAGTATCTCTAAAGTATTGTCATTTCAAACTCTGTTTGCAGTACAATGCCATATTTTAGTTTCTGTGAAGGGACTTGAACATTACAAACTTTGTAAATTTATATTTAATTTGGTATGTGATGGAATAGTAAGGGATATAATGTACGGCAATTTATACTAAATGTATACATAGTATACACATATATAGTGTACATTTAGTATACTTTGTATACTAAATGTATTACTCTGTATACCAAATGTATTTTATGGTAGATTTGTGGCCTAATGAGTTCCTTGAAGCTTTAAAGAGATGGTTTTCATGGGACTGGTGGCTCATATCTCTTATCCTAGCAACTTAAAAGGCTGAGATATGATCATTGAAGTTCAAAGCCAGCCTGATCAGAAAATCTTTAAGACTCTTATCTCCAATGAACAAGCAAAAAGCAGAAAGTCAAGATCAGGCTCAAGTGGAAGAGTGCTACCTTTGAGCAAGAAAGCTAAGGGACAGCATCCTAATCCTGAGTTCAAGACAGTAGTGGCATACACACACACAGACAGACACAGACACACAGATACAGACACAGACACAGACATAGACACAGACACACACATAGACACACAGACACAGACACAGACACAGACACACACACACACACACACACACACACACACACACACACACACACACACACAGTCTTGAGTGTCATTTTGGGCTGGCTTTATAGCACCATCCTAAACTCTCATCTTCCTGAGTAGTTAGAATTGTAGTTGTGAGCCATTCGTGACTGGCTTAAAAAAAAAAAAAAAACAACTTTTTCTTGAACCACTTGCTAAGGTAACTATTACAGGAGAAAGAAACACGTGTCTCTCATTCTTCTACACTTTGGATCAGATGCTTGCTTATATATTCACGGCTTAATCACCAGCTTGGTGCTTTTGCGAGGTGGGAAGAAACAGATATATTAGGAGGTGGGATCCCGTGGCCATCTTCTAGTCACTAGGGACATTTCTTTGATGGAACAGTGGTACCACAGCTCCTTCTCTGTGTCTTTTTTCTTTATTGCTTCTTGGCTCTGCGTTGACTGTTTTGTTTCACTACACACTCCCCAAGATGATATGCTGCATCACCACAGACCCAACAGCAATGGGACCATGGATTCAGACGAGGATTAGAACCTCTAAAACTGTGAGTTACAGTTCTCCTGCTAAATTGATTTATCTAATTATTTCTTCATTATTATCATTATTAATTATTATTTATTTGCTAGTATTCCTTATTTCATGTTTTTGTTACAATAACTGAAAGATAACTCACATAGCTGGACCAGTTTTTAATTTGTTCACAAGTAATGCAAGTAATATTTGTTCACAAGTATGAGATCATCTCTAACTAAATCTAGCTTTACATATATAAGTAACTTTTCTTTAATCCTTAGTAAAGGACAATATAAAATATAAATACAGTGATTGTAGTGCAAATAAAATTAAATTTGATAGCGCTGCTTCTTATCTGTGTTATGGCAAGAACAAAATGATGAGACTCTGTAGTATATAATTTCCTCATATACTACCTCCAATGTCTTTTAGTCTTGTTCTACTTACATGACACTTGTGATCTAAATGTTTATTTTAACACTATTTATTCAATATATTCTTAAAATTGACTTTATATAACTCGTTTACATAGGATTGAACTAGTTATAGTGATTCATGCCTAAAATCCTTGTACCAGGGAGGCTATGGTACAAAGATCATGAGTTTGGTGACAGCCTGGGTCTTATAGTGAGACCCTTAAAAAACAAACAAGCTAAATAACAAATAGAATTTGGAGTAGATATGACTACTTGAAATGATATGGAGTAGACAGCCATTTAGAAAATATGTAAGCCAAGTACCAGTAGCTCATATGTGTAATCTCAGCTTCTCAGAAGGCAGAGATTTGAAGCTAGCCTGTGCAAGAAATCCATGAGACTCTATCTTCAAATAAACAGCAATACTAGCCTGGCTAAGAACATGGCTTAAGTGGTAGAGCACTAGTATAATTGAAAAACTGGAAGAGAGTGCTAACCTCTGAAACTGGCACCCCCTCCCTGCAAAAAGAAAAGCATTGGAAACATACAACATACTAGCAAGAACTCGAGATTGTTTAATATATATATAATCAACTGAAAGATTATAATTATTATGTAATTATAATAATTTTAATTTTAATAACATATGTGATTAAATTATATGTAATGCTACATAAAACCTAAAATTATTCAGGAATCCCATCTTGTACTTTATAAAATATTGCTCTTTGGTGCTTTACCCCCTATACATAATAAATACTAATGACAAAGTACTAGGGGTGGGGTAGATGCCAGCAGTATTCCAGCCCTAAGTAAGGAGTAGTTTCTCTTTGTTTCTATGTAATCCATCACTTAGAAAGTAGATAGGAAGATGGTTGACTCCTTCAATGTGAGCATTCATTGCTATCTGTGATATTTTCTCAAGATTTTGCTTTTGAACTAGACATTCAATTATTTTTAAAAAGTAACTTCAGCTAACTAGTTTGTGATCCTGGGTAAAATTACATTATTATAGTGTAAAACTTAAAATGAATATCAGGGGCAAACAGGGTAAGCTTGAATAGACATTTAGCCTTGGACCTTAAAATAATAAGCATCATTAAAGAACTAGATGAAAGAGAGTAGGTCATTTTACAAACAAACGCCATTTCACTTTATTTGAATGGTCTCTGATTACAGAGCACTTCCAAACCTCTGCGTAATTCCTGTTTGGAAACTGGAAGAACACAGTGACGTGTTTGGCAGAAATGGTGTGTGAATGTGCTGCCCACAAAAGTGGAGGCAGGAAAATGGCCTGTATAAAAAGAACACGTGGGTAGATGTGATAGCAGTTTCCCCATAGAGCTTCTCTTACACACTGGGTCATCAAGCAGAGATTCGGAATTCTGTTGGAGCCTAGTTATCATTAGCAGGAATTTCAGTATGTTCTGAATGCCTTAACATCTACAGTATAGCTTATAAACGTTTCTACTTTGAATGGAAAGTTCTGTATTCACACACAAAAAGGTCTTTTTTTATTCCCCCAATAAATGGGCATTTCATTTGTTCAGGTTCCCCATTTTGTGAAACTTCAAAAGTCTCTTCTATTTTCATTCTAAAATTTATTTGGTGGGGAAGAGTGATAGAAAGATGCATTGTACTTATAAATTGATATGTTGAACTAAAACCTTCTATACAACCACTTAATGATAAAAAAATTTTATAGAAACTTAAAGAAACATATTTGCATATTCAGAATACCATGATGATTCTCCACTTTATAAAGACAGATTAGGCTTTGTGATAGTTTGACTATTTACCATCATGTATTTCCTTTTGCTGCTGGCTCACAAGTAGTTCTCAATCCATCCACCTTGGAGAGTTGTTTATGCAACTGAACTGTTACCAGTGAGATGGTGAAGAGAGTTATGTCTCTCATTCTAGCTCTGCTTTCTCTTTTCACCATTGGTCACATGAATTTGAGAAGTCAACTGAAAACATGAGTTCCTAGGAAATAGTGAGACTACAAAATGTAACCTCTCCTTCAATGACTTTCTTTTCACAATGAAATTTTGTTAGGATGTGAATAATATTGGCAATTGATATTGTTAGGAAATAATATTCTGTCAATTCATTGATGCTTCTAGTTGTTCCTAAATCAATGCAGATTGATAACAATGAAAAGTTTCAAATGACAGTTTGCCACCTGTCACATTAGAAGGTGAAATAGAACAGAGGATGATAGAAATCAGGCATCTGTTTAAGAGTTCTTCAAGTAGCCCGCTAAATACATAATCACCTTCTTGCTACATCCACAGCAAACAGGGAGCAGAGTAGGACCCCTTTCATGGTCTGCTCCAGGGTTATAGAATCAACATCTTCACTCCAGTCTGACATCCAAGACCATTCCACCAGCTCACTCGGTCACTTTCCTGTGGAGCAACCAAAAAACTATCTTGGAAGTAACATTTAATACAGAAAGATGATTCTACATTTGTTTTTCTAAGTTTATAATTTGCCAATTTTGGTATATATTATATATGTTTTATATATATGTACATATATATAAACCATATATATAAACATATATATAAACATATATATGTATATATATAAACATATATATAAAACATATATAATATATACCATATAACAAACATATATGTTTTATATATAAAACATATATAATATATTATATATACCAAAATTTGGACCTTCAGTTTAAAGAAAGTATTATTCAGTTCTCTAATTATACTAAAGTTATGTTTACCATTGCTTGCTGTATAATTGTATTTTAGCTAACTCCTACTAATTTTCTACTTTTTTTGGGGGGGGGGCATTAGCCCAGGTTTGTCCTCTATGCATTAATAGGTTTCAGTTACTTCTGTTCCTTACTGATTCTGAGATTTTGATTAATTCTAAAATTAATGTATGTTGTTTCTCAATTTGTTTCTTTACCCATTTATCTAGTTGCTTTGTCATCTACTCATTAGGCTCATGTTTCACTGATACTGATATTGATTATTCATTGGGCTCATGAATATTTATTGATATTCATATTCTGTTCTTCAATGTCTCAATGTGCTTCCAGGGACTTTATTTTACATATTTCTTCCATGGTGTATTCCTCATGCCTTCTCATGTTTTATTTTTACCCTTCTACCTTCTGTTTCTAAAATATTTACATGTTTTGTCTTTGTTTTTTTTTTTTTTTGCCCCATCCATATAGCAGCTTGCTTCCATTTAGTGTGAACAGTTTTATCAGAGAATCTCAAATGTGTACTTAATTAACTTTTGAGGAAGTTCTGACTATGTAGCCCAGACTGGCTTCAAACGTGCATCATCATGACCAGCTCAAAGTCTTTGTGTAAGAGGTTGAGTCCTTTTGTGCAGCTTTAGCTTTTTACCTAAGAGGGGTTTAGCTTTGAAGATGGGAGACCATATGTGTCCTCCTTTGTTTGGTTTAAGCATGTTTGGGAACTGGGTCTTAGTAGTCCTAGTGGCAGGATTAAATGTCAAGTTCTTGTTAATATTTTGGTCATGCTCCACTCTATTCTGCATTGGGTCTATATCATCTTGTGCAAGATATGTCCCACATTTAAGCGAGAATGATTTCAGGCTTTAGGTTGTTTTCTTTATTTGTAAAGCTCTAGACAATGATTATTTGTTTTTGATACAGAGGCTTAAATTCAGGGCGGCCTAGTCACTGTTCCTTAGCTTTTTTTATGCTGTACTACTTGAGCTACAGTTCCATTTCTGTCTTTTTGGTAGTTAATTGGAGATAAGAGTCTCAAAAACTTTCCCATTTAGTCTGGCTTGGAATCTTGATCCTCAGATATCATCCTCCTGAGTAGATATGATTAAAGGCATGAGTCACAATTTTGTCTTTATTCTACGGAATCCAAGAAACTTAGAAAAATTCAATTGGCTTCTACACTGAAGATATTCCCCATTTCCCCCACTGCCTACTTAACTTATAATAAATACATTTCTCTGTAAATTGACAGGGCTTTTACACTGATTTTAGGCAACCCATCTCTTCCTTCATCAACACATCTTGGGAGTCCGAAGTCATACATAAAAGCCCCAGAATCTTCTAGTTCCTTTTAAACTGCAATAGATGTACCACTTTTAAACATTGATTTACTTGAATTTGGAAACATGGAAACTTACAGTTTAATTTCTTTCTTTAGAAAGGCTTTTACCCCTCGTCCCTTCCCTCAAATAATACAATCAATCTGGAACTGATTTAGAAGAAAACAATTGAGATAATAAAATGATTGAATTTTTGACAGTTCACAAACACTTCAAATTGTAATGAAGAAGGAGTAGAGGGTGTGTACTTAAAGACGCCTCTAGATGCAATCAGCAGTTACAAAAGGCTTCCTTTGTAAAGCAGCGAAGAGTTCTGTGTCAGCGGATCCAGGAGAGGGGAGAAATAGCAGTGGTTTGAAATCACAGGGGAAGAAACTTCCTATTGGTATAGTCCAAAAACTCGGGTGTCAGGAGAGGGTTACTTGCACATTGGTGGCTCTGTTTCTCCATCCTGAGCCCTTCCCTGTAGTATCTGTGGAAGCCACTCACTCCATCCTCCTTGTTTTGCCAATGATATTTCCCTATTATTTTCATCTCTCCCACACCCATTCTCCTATTTCTCACTATTGAACCGTTAAAGCAAACACAAAAGCAGGTGTGGTTTTACAATTATTTGTATTTTTTGTTTCTCACAGGGTATGACAATCACAGTCTATGGGGTATAGCCACTGGGCTATTAAATAATTAAATTTATATTAAGTACTAATATTAATTAAATAATAATATTGATTGAATCATTTAAGAAAAGGCCTAGTAGTTTTGAGCTGAAATAAATGTTCGGTGGTATTACAGCCCTTTGCTTTAGTGTTCCTAAGATTGGATATCTCATCATTGTCTAAACTTAGAGGATTTTGAGTTCTACTACAAGACTAGGTAAAAAGAAACCAAATTGAATACCTCACTAGCCCACTTACAGCCTTTATAATTAATGAAGTATTTCATTATTTAAATAACTATGCTGAATTAGCAGCTACATATAAAATGAATTATTAAAATTATTGAGTTGGAAGTATTTAAGAATTTATATGTGCTGTATACCTTTAAATGTTATGAACATATTTCTAAAATAATGCATGTAAATGGGATTTTGCTTTTTAATTAGGGTATCATTTCACAGTGTAAAAAAATAATCCACCTTTATAAGAGATTCTCATACTTTGGCCATTAAAAATCATTGAATACATATTTTAACAATCCAATTAATACATTGTCCTTTTGGCTTATACTCACTGTTCCCTGTTGATTTGCACCCTTTGTACCCTGTACATTTATTACTACCTTAAAGTCAAGTTCAATTGCCCACAAATATTACTGGAATTGTCTGTAGTAATCCCCTCCCGCTGTCTTTTTTTGTTGTTGGTCTTGGAGTTTGAACTCAGGGCTTGGTCACTGTCCCTGAGAGGATGTGTTCTTAAAGAAGCCTCTAGATGCAATCAGCAATTACAAAAGCTCAAAGCTAGTACTCTACCACTTTGAACCAGAGCTCCACTTCTGGTTTTCTGGTGGTTAATTGGAAATAAGAGTTTCACAGACTTTCTGCCTGGGTTGGCTTTGAACTGCGATTTTCAGATCTCAAACTTCTGAATAGCTAGGATTACAAATGTCAGCCACTTACACCTGGCTGTGATTCTCTTTTTCCTGTCACCTTTGCTTCTTTCTTTCCTCCTTTTTATTTCCTTCTCTAGGTACTCTCCTTTCTTCCTTCTCTTATTGGATTTTAATTTCATAGAGGAAAGGAAGACCAGAATTGAGGAGATGCAACCAACATTCTGATCTATTTCTGTAAAAATTTCCATCTTATTTAAGAATAATTCTGCCATTTTGTTCTCTATAACTCTTGCTGTGGGGATATACTGATAGGAACTAGAGAAGGAAGGAAAAGGGGAAAAGGAAATTAAGCGAATTAAGAAGAATAGGAAGATAAATATGGGAAGTTGGGAGAAAGGAAAAGATAAAAAGAAGTGAGCCAACAAGAAAAAGACAATAACGGTGGGTTAAGTGAGATGAAAGAGCTCTTCTAAAATATAGGTAGAAGAATCTAAATGGATGCTAATTGTTAACTTCCCCATTTTACTTCTGGTCTTGGCAGATTTTCTTTTAGTGTTTTCATTCTTGCCTCATTAGTTTTTTAAAAAATTTTCTTCCTTCCTTCCTTCCTTCCTCCCTCCCTCCCTCCCTCCCTTCCTTCCTTCCCCTTTCTTTTTCTCCCTCCCTTCATCTCTCCCTCCCTTTCTCTGTTTCTCTATCCTCTTCTTTCTCCCTCCTCTCCTTCCTTCCTCTCCTTCCTTCCTCCTTCCCTCCCTCCCTCCCTCCCTCCCTTCTTTCTTTCTTTCTTTCTTTCTTTCTTTCTTTCTTTCTTTCTTTCTTTCTTTCTTTCTTTCTTTCTTTCTTTCTTTCTTTCTTTCTTTCTCTCTCTCTCTCTCTCTCTCTCTTTCTTCTTTCTCTCTCTCTCTTTCTTTCTTTTTGCAATGCTAGGGGTAAAATCTAGGGTGTCACCAATGTTAGGCAAGCTGTATACTACTGAACTATCTATCATCCTATTTATTTTCTTCTCTTTTAAAATAAATGGAAAATAAAAGTAATACATTCTGACAAAGCAAGTTACTGAAGATGAAAAGAACTCATAAAGAAAAAGCCAATCTAGACCTTCCCTCTGCATAAGCTCTCTAAATCCAAAAATACTGTTACCAATTTTCCTGTGCCTGCTTGTCTCTACTAACCCCTTCCTCATCATGCAAAGTGGGCTGTGTCTGCAAACCACAGTAATATCATGGAGGCTCCATTTTCTTTTAGTTGATTTCTCTTTTGCAACCTCATAAAAGCTCACAACTACAGGTTTTATTGCTCATTGCATTGTTAGCTAGAATTTATTTATTTTTGGTGTAACTAGATGTTCACTGTTTGAATTTCCCTTTGCTGAATAGGAAGCCAAAAAATACTTATCAAAATTTAACTCCACATTAAAATTTCCTTGTGGTTGAGGATTGGTTAATCCAGTTTAAATTAGTACTTGTCTTCCTAACCCCTTCCCCCCTACTTCCTATTTCTCTTCTCTTCCGCTCCTTTCCTGTCTTTGGGGTGACTTTTTCTTGACATAATAGAGATCTTCCAAATTGCTCAGCACAAAGGAACTAGAAGTTATTTCCTGAGGGAGAGACTGTATTACGTGTAGTGTTTTACATCAAGACCTTATATTGTATATAGATAAGATCTATCCTCCCTGTTAATACAAGGAATTCCTCATGCTCTTAGAATTGTTTAACAACATAATCGATTAAACTATATTTTTCAGGCAGGAAGGAATAGTTTATTCATGTACCTGAGCTTAGTATATAATCATTTTCTCCTACCTACTCCTGCTTTTTCCTCATGGAGATGCAGGTGGAGTAGGGAGAATACTACAAAGAGTGCAAGTATAGAAAGTAATTTGTAAAGCCCATGTCTTAAATAATAGTAGTGACATCTGTATGTAATGGAAGCAATATTTAAAGAGGCAAACTATAACAATTGTGTGAGACATGGTAGCAAGATTCAATGCAAAAGAGTAAAATTTTAGCTAGAAAATAAGATCCGAGTATTAGAACAGAAGTGGATCTCAGCTTTCACATTTAATAAAAAACTTATGTTTTAGTGAAAGGCAAATCTTTCTCTGCCATTTCCTCCTTGCCTTCCTGTTCCTGTGAGATTTTATTCTCAACACTAGCCTTTCTTCTATGAATGAAAGAACTGACACTTTACAAAAGTCTTTCGTTTTTGAAATGGTTTGACTCCTTACATGATTGGTTGTGCAGAACCTTTGGATCCTGGAGATTATATGTTACATGCAGATCAACTTGTAACCTGGGCAACAAGGTGGAGGGCCTGGGCTGTACAGTCACAAAATGCCATTCAGTGTCACACTTCCCTTCCTTTTCTCTCTCCTCTGGTCCATCCATATTAGTGGAGACAGTAAAACTGCATTGGGAAAGGTTGGGGAAGTGGATTTTTAAAAATACATCTTTTTAATACAGGGATGAGTCGTTATGTGCTTTTCAAATCATGAATATTGAGAATCTGGAGTTTATATCTCTTCGTTGAGGAGGAAGAGCCAGGTAGCCTTAGAAATTAGGACAATGAAGGGACAAAAATTTATGGGAAACCACAAGACATATACAGGTCGGTTTGGTTTTCAAGAGAAGCTTTGTGTTTAGGAAGGAGCAAGACCCTAGAATGAGTTGAACCTCTTGTAGAGATTGTGCTTTCTCATTTATACATCCCAGTGATAGAGAGAGAAAAATATTCAGAGAACTGAAGATAAATGGGAAGGATGGGAAGGATAGCAGCCTGGGAATTAAACCTGGCTGGGAGAAATATCTTTCTTTTATTTTCTTCTCTGGCTCTCCAAATTCTCTTTCTTCCACTTCTGATTATAAAAACAATACCTATTCACTGTTGAATATTTGGAAAACACTGAAATGTGTAACACAAGAAATAAATATACTTATAACCTGTCATTCAGACAATAACATTATGGACATTTTGGTTTATTTTGTTTTTAATCTTCTTTCCTTTGGCATTTTTATCTTGAAATATAGTTTTAGTTTTTATCCCAGTTGTATAAGCATAAAACTTTAATGAAAGAGTTCTGTAAAGTTTATCAGGAAAAATGATAGTTAACAGTTTTCACAGTCTTTTAATTTGTACTCCCATTACAATATAAGAGGCTTATTTTAGAAGAAGAATTTATAGAATAATTGCCCTTTGACCCTGAAGTTTTAATTTCTATGAATTTATCATCACAATCAATAAAAATGCACACAAAGATTTATGCAAAAAGTCATTGATTTTAACATTAATAATAAAAGAAGATAAAGAAATTAAAAGTAGCCAGATAGACTCAAGCTGAGTACATGGCAGTTATATGTGATCAATAATTAGGCATTGTAAATAATAAGCAAGATCTATGAAAATAATACTGAAAAGTAACTCTGGGTTGCTTAGCTAACTAACTTGCTGGTGTCTGGCATTCCCATTTTCCAGAGGGTGGGCCCAGCAAACCTCATATCCCCTGGGCCTACATGGTAGCTGCTATCATAGGAACCAGACCTATAATGTAATGTTCCATGATCTTCAGGTCATAAGGTACCTGGCCACTATGATTCTTATACAAAGCCTGGCTGGCAGGCAAGCAACATCTTCTAGTTCATACAAGCAAAGCCTGTTCTCTGGTTCCTGTTTATAAAAGAACTTCAGGAAGAGGCACACTCCACAGGAATTACCCTAGATACTGGCCTCAGTGAGAGGCTCTGAGGCCCCACAGAAGGTTAGGTACTCTGTTTCTTTCCTCTATTTACTGACCTATGTAAGCTTCCACTTTCTCAAATAAAACCTGCTTCTAACCCACGCTTTTTGATTTCTGGAAATTGTCCTGAAAACCTGGCTCAGAATAAGAGAAGGAGGACCCAGTTCTTACAATAGTTGTCATCAGTTTCATCTCTTAATTATTTTAGTGGCATCAGAAACTGTGTACCATATTATGAAAAATGGAAGAGAAATACAATGGCAGGTGCTAGTATCTCATGCCTGTAATTTTAGCTACTCAGAAGGCTGAGACCTAGAAGACGGAAATGTGAAGGCAGTCTGGCCAGAAAAGGTTCAACAAAATGCCAGGGGAGGGCTGGCTCATATGGTAGATTACCAGCTGAGCAAAGTGCAAGGCCTTGAATTTAAGCCCCAGTATTGGTAAAATAACTAGCTGAATTAATTAAAAAAGTGAAAACCTATAGAACTCTAAAATTTTATGTGTGCTGTGAAATAAAAACCTTTACACACAAAATACATTAATACATTAATCATATTCCCCTTAATAATTTTAAGGGTATAAGGTGAAACATTAGGACAAAAGGGTAGTGCTGGAGTTGTAATGGGAATATTTTAATTTGTCAGCAGAGCACCAAAAGTCATAGACATTTTCAAAATAAACTAAAAAGAAAATAAACACTTAATTATAACTAGTGTTTCTAAGTGAGTTTTCTTATTAAAATATAATTAGAGCAATTAAAGTTGTTTTTAAAACTATGAAACAGAAAAAATTATTCTGGACCAAAGTATAATTTTGTTTATTGCTCCAGCTAAAAGCATTATGAAAGTACCTCTCTCTCTCTCTCTCTCCCTCTCTCTCTCCTCCCTTTCTGTCTCTGTTTGTAAAAAACAACAGAAAAGAAAATGTGCTTGATTATTAATTGTCTCTAATACTCTCAGAGTGTCCAGAGATAACAAGAGCCAGTACAGGATCTGGCATCTAGCATGGAAGAATCAGAGAGTAATTGAACGGTGAGTTGAGACTGGGGGAGCAGAAGGCCTGCTTCTATGATGAGGCAATGGGGAAGGCAAAGGAGAAGCAAAGGAAGAGAGGAACCCTTCACATACCTGATCCACATTTGTGCCATCACCCCTCTTTCCATCCTCAAGAACACCATCAGTTGTGATAGGTAAAGGTAGCTTACATGGTCCAGTAAGTGGACTGTGCTTTGCTGGTAGGAGAGGAGAAGATATATATATATACATATATATATATATGTATGTATGTATATATACATGTGTATACATATATATATATACATGCATGTACACATACATGTCCAGTAAGTGGACTGTGCTTTGCTGGTGGGAGAGGGGAAGTTATATATATGTATATATACATATGCATATGTGTATATACATGTATGTATATACATATATATGTGTATATACATACTATACACTAAATACATTCATGCACACACACACACACACATATATATATATATATATATATATATATATATATATATATATATATAGTGGTGTGTGTTTGTGTGTGTGTGTTTGAACTTAAGACTTGAGCACTGTCCCTGAGCATCTTTCGCTCAAGGCTAGTGATCAATCACTGGAGCTACCACTCTCCTTCCAGCACTTTTAGTATTGTTTTGGAGATTTGGCACAGGGAGGGGTGAGCAGGGGGAGATAGAAAGGGATGGGAAGGGGAAACAAAGGAGGAGGCAACAATGCTTGATAAGAAATACACTCATTACCTTGCCATGTAATTGTAACCCCTCTGTACAGTATTTTTACAATAAGAAACATATTAAAAAAAAAAAAGAGTCTCATAGACTTTCCTGCTTGTGCTGGCTTTAAATAGCTATCATCAGGTCTCAGCCTCCTGAGTAACAAGCAGTAACAAGTATTACAGGCATGAGCCACGGTGCCTGGGAAGTGAAGAATATTTTGTATGGCACCTTTATTAGCACTTTATGAATAATGATCTAAGGGCTAGTTCAGGCTTTTCAGAAAGGATATGGTGGTCAACAATGTTGTATTTCCTATCGTCTTTTTTTTTTAGCACATTTAAAAATTTTTAAGTTTTTTAGTACATTAAAATTTTTTTTAAATATTTTTATTGTGAAAATACTGTACAGAGGGGTTACAATTACATGGGCAAGATAATGAGTACATTTCTTATCAAGCATTGTAGCCTCCTCCTTTGTTTCCCCTTCCCATCCCTTCCCAGCCTCCACCCGCCCTCCCCCCAATCTTCCCCCCCTTCACCAAAGTTGTAAAGTTCGTTTTTGACATGACAACTTGTACTTCTCATTGTTGCAATGGGTCCAACTGTATCCTTATTTAAACGACTTGTTTTTCCCCTTTCCCTCCACAAATTATACCGACATCAAATACAGTGAAAGCAGGAGTTATACCATGGGGGAGGGACATACAAAGCAAAAAGAAATAATCTTATAAATGCATTAAAAACAAATGCATGAAAGAAAAAAAACATTTAAATACATATCTTAGGGTTCATTTTCCTAACATCACCTTATCTGACCTTTTCTGCTTGACTCAGACATATAATAGATATTGCAAATAAGGGAAACCATAGGACCTATGTTTCTTTGGGCTTGGCTTACTTCACTTAATATAATTTTTTCCAAGTCTTTCCATTTCCTGACAAATGGGGCAATGCCATTCTTTCTGATGGAGGCATAGAATTCCATTGTGTATATATACCACATTTTCTTGAGCCATTCATCTACTGAGGGGCATCTGGGTTGGTTCCATATCTTAGCTATGGTAAATAATGCTGCAATAAACATAGTTGTGCTGGTAGCTTTAGTGTGGTCTTGTTTGTAAACATTTGGGTAAATGCCCAAAAGTGGGATTGCTGGGTCATAGGAGAGCTCTATGTGGAGTCTTTTGAGGAACCTCCATACTACTTTTCAAAGTGGTTGAACAAGTTTACACTCCCACCAACAATATAGTAAGGTTCCCTTCTATCCACATCCCCTCCAGCATCTGTTGTTATTAGAGTTCTTGATTATAGCCATTCTAACTGTGCTGAGGTGGTATCTCAATGTTGTTTTGGTTTACATTTCTTTTATGGCTAGGGAGGTTGAGCATTTCTTCATGTGTCTATTGACCATCCTTCTTTCTTCAGAGAAGTCTCTCTTTAAGTCTTTAGCCCACTTGTTTACTGGGCAGTTGTTTCTTTGAGGATTTGTTGTTGGAAGATTTAATTTTTTGAGTTCCAAGTATATTTTAGATATGAGACCCTTGTCCATTATATGGCTAGTGAAGATCTTCTCCCACTCCTTGGGCTTTCTATTGATCTTGCTAGCTATGTCCTTTGCCATGCAGAAGCTCTGCAACTTCATGCAATCCCATTTGTCCAACCTTTCCTTGATTTGTTGTGTTTCTGGGTCTCTATTAAGAAAATTTCGGCCTGTGCCAAGGAGACCTAGGATTTCTCCTATTTCATCCTGTAATGTTTTCAGAGTGTCTGCTTTGACTTCGAGGTCTTTGATCCATTGGAGTTGATTCTGGTGCAAGGTGATATATAAGGATCTAGCTTTAGTTTTCTACAAGTAGTTAACCAATTTTGCCAGCATTATTTACTGAAGAGGCTGTCTTTCTTCCATTCTATTTTTTTAGCTCCCTTATCGAAGATTAGATGGCTATAGGTCTCTAGGTTCATTTCTGGGTCTTCAGTTCTATTCCATTGGTCCTGAGGTCTGTTCTTGTGCCAGTACCAAGCTGTTTTGATTACTATGGCTTTATAGTAGAGTTTAAAATTTAGTATTGATATTCCTCCAGCAGTGTTCTTTCTGTTGAGGAGTGTTTTTGCTATTTGGGGTCTTTTATTGTTCCATATGAAGTTTTGGATTGCCTCTTCTATTTCCTTGAAGAATGAGCTTGGAATTTTGATAGGTATCACATTGAATTTGTAGATAGCCTTGGGAAGTATTGTCATTTTCACGATGTTAATCTTTTCACGATGTTAATCTTTCCAATCCAGGAGCATGGGAGTTTTTGCCACTTTCTAAGTTCTGTTTTGATTTCCTTTTTCAAGTTTTTAAAGTCTTCATCATAGAGGTCCTTCACTTCTTTGGTTAATTCCTAGGTATTTTATTTTTTGTGGGGCTATTATGAATGGAGTTGCTTTCCTAATTTCAGCCACATTTTTCTCATTTTTGGCATACAGAAAAGCCATTGATTTTTGGGGGTTAATTTTATACCCTGCTACTTTGCCAAAGTTTTGAATCAGAGTGAGTAATTTGGGAGTGGAGTCTATGGAATTCTTTAAATACAAGATCATGTCATCTGTAAAGAGGGAGAGTTTTATTTCTTCTTTTCTTATTTTGATCCCCTTTATGTTTGCATCTTGTCTTCTTGCTGTATTTAGGCATTCTGATACTAGATTGAAGAGAAGTGGAGAGAGTGGACATCCTTGTTTTATTCCTGAGTTAAGAGAAAATGGCTTTTCGAATCTGCATAATATTTTTAATTTTTACCTTTCTATTTTTTCTGGTCTCTTTTTTCCCCTTTCTCTTTCTTCTTCTTTTTTTCTCTCTCTACTTTCATTCTATCCAACCTATTTCCTGCTTTGAGATTAGGACTTAGTTAACTCTCCCTGTGCCTTCCCACATCACTCTATTCCTAATTTTTACCCACATCTCTTCCTAAACCTAATTATTTCTGGTTTACCAAATTCTTCTTTGCGGTTCGTAGCCCATTAATGTATAGTTGTTTGATGTTGAATAGATGTATCTGTTGAACTAGATTGTATCTGCAGACTATTGACTGTGCAAATACAGACTTTGGTTGATGCTTGCCTTAAGATAGTGTTCTAGCACAAAACTGGTGTTATTTTCATCCCAAATGGGCAGAGTAAGCCGGAAAAACACAAGAAAAATGGCAAGTCCAGGTATCTCAACTCCCACTCATGATAATCAGGGGGCAGAACAGATAATGAATAATCCAGAGGAGAGTTCCCAAATAGCTCTACAAACACTGCTGGCAAACATGATAAATGAAAAGATTGAAAACATACAAAGGACTCTGTATGAGTGTGATAGGGAGAGAGAGGAAGCAATCCAAATGTTTATACAGGAATATCATGAGTGTGAGGAAGCTACTCAAAAACTGATACAGGATTTGCGTGAGCAGCTTGAGAATACTCAAAGAGAAAGCAGGAATGGCATGAGTAGGCTGAGAACATTCAAAGAGAACTACAAGAATGGCATGAACGTGAGGAAGCTAAGCAAAGAGTCATACAGGAATTGAGAGATCAGGATGAGAATACACAAAAATCACTAAAGGCATTCATGGAATCCATTAACAAAGAGATGAAGGAAGTCAGGGAGACCACAAAGGGAATGCTGAATGGAACCCAACAGAAGGAATGGGAGTCCAAGGAAACCATAACCAATCAACTAAGTGATTTGAGAATAAACACTGAACACCAAATTAAGGAAGTAAAGAAGTTCATACAAGATCTAAAACAAAGCTTCAACAAAGAATTTGAAGCCATCAAAGCTGACCAACTAGAAGGAAAAAAAAATAAAAAACAAAGTAGAGAGTCTTGACAGCAGGTTAGACCATGCAGAAGATCGAATCTCAGGGATTGAAGACAGCCTAGATATTATAGAGAAAGAACATACAACCATCCAAGACAAGTCCAAGAAATATGATCGATCTATCCAACACCTGGAAGACACCATCAGAAGGCCTAATCTAAGGATAATGGGTGTAGAGGAGCACCTAGAAACAGAAGTTAATGGTCTAGGAAATTTGTTTAACAGGATCCTAGCAGAGAACTTTCTAAACATGCAAAAAGATAGGCCTATTCAAATACAAGAAGCTTTTAGAACTCTAAATAGACCAGACCAGAATAGGACATCCCACGGTCACATTATAATCCACACAGGATCAATTCAGACCAAGGAAAAGATCCTTAAAGCTGTGAAGGAGAAAAGATTAATCACCTATAAAGGGAAACCAATTAGAATCACCTCAGATTTCTCAGCAGAGACAATCAAAGCAAGAAGAGCCTGGAATGATGTATGCCATGCCCTAAAAACAAACAACTATCAACCAAGAATACTGTACCCAGCTAAACTCTCCTTCATAACTGAAGGCCAAATAAAAACCTTCCATAGCAAAGAAAAATTGAAACAATACATCTCCACCAAACCAGCCCTACAAAAGATTCTTAAAGATGTCCTACACATAGAAAACCAACAAGACCACAATAAAGGCCAAGAAACTGCACCCAAACTGAGAATCCAAGAACCATAGGAAGAACCCAGTTTTCGCAGCCTCCAAGAAGGTGGATAACATGGCAGGAACTCCCAAATACCTCTCAATCCTATCTCTTAACATTAAAGGAATTAACTCTCCAATTAAGAGACATAGACTGTCTAGTTGGATTAAAAAACAAGATCCTCTATCTGCTGCCTTCAGGAGTCACATCTTGCCCGTAAAAAAAAACACATTTTCAATGTTAAAGACTGGAACAAAATCTACCAAGCAAACGGCCCCCATAAACAGGCGAGAGTTGCAATCCTAATATCAGATAAAATAGACTTCAAATTAAAATTCGTGAGAAGAGGTAAAGAAGGTCGCTACATACTAATTAAGGGATCTCTCCTTCAGGAGGATATTACAATTCTAAATATCTATTTGCCAAATAACGGAGCACCCAAATTTATCAAAGAAACACTACTTTCCCTCAAATCCCACATAGATCCAAAGACATTAATTGTTGGGGATTTTAACACACCACTCTCCCCACTGGATAGATCAACTCGACAAAAACTCAACAGAGAAACCGCTGATCTAAACAGCTGCATAGATCAACTAGACTTAACAGACATCTACCGAATATTTCACCCAGCAGCATCAGAATACACGTTTTTCTCAGCAGCACATGGAAAATTTTTGAAAAAAAATTTTTTTTTAAATTTTATTTATTTTTGTCAAGGTGATATACAAAGCGGTTACAGTTATAGAAGTAAGGTAGTGGGTACATTTTTTGTTTACTTGTTACCTCCTCTCTCATTTTTTCCCTCTTTCCGTCCCCCCCAGCCCCCCCCCCAAGTTGTACAGATCATTTCAAACATATTGTCTTGTGAGTTTCGCTGTTGCCTTGGTTCCCCCTTTCCCTTTGTCTCACCATTTTGTTGTTCCCTTTCCCTTCCCTAATTCAGATAAACGTATATACAATTCCCAGTCTATCAAAATCAAATACAGTGACAACAGAGGATAAAACATAGGGGGGAAAACACAAAAGAAAAAAGAAATCACGTAATACTTTAAAACAACAACAACAAAGAAAAACCTCTTGTGTCCATGTCTTGGAGCTCATTTTCTTACGGTCTTAGAAAATTAATTTTAACAAAAAGTAAAAGCACACAGGACCTTAACATATGCTCTATAATAAGTGCTCTACCACAGCGCTATATCCCTAGTCCTATCTTGTCTTCTCACTACTCCTGATCTCCTCAGAATTTTTGGAATTCTATTTTTACTTATTAATTACTCATATAAATTTTTGAAAGTGCTTACCTAATTTAAAAACATATTGGGAGCATTTTAAAGGAAAAAATCATTACCTATATGGATTCAAAGAGAATTGAATAACATGAGTCATTTTACTATTATTATTGTTACCGCTGTGGGATACTAAGTTTACTTTTCTTTTTGCAAATAACTGCCTGTCATCTGGCTTTCACTTGCCCCAAACTATCTCTATAGAGCTCAATGAACTGCAATGCCTTTTTAACCATATCCTTTAGGAGGTTATATTCTAATTTTGTCAAACATGGAGAGGTTCAGTTCAGTGTGCCATTTTTTCCCCTTGGATTTTGCAATACTTCAGTCAAGAGAAGTATTATATTTACTGTTTTCTAAGATAGAGTTACTTGAAATTGCTCTCTCTTCTTTCCTAAGTAAACAAAGGACAAACTTTACTTACGTATTCTTTGTGTTCCTGTTGGCAGTTGTAGACTTTTGGGAGGAGTTTTTATTTAGTTCCCTTGTCTTGGATGACAAGGGAATGCTGATCATGACTGTTTCAGGTGAGAAAAAATATTCAGTCATTGCTGGGTGTGTCCATGAAGGGTGGACCTCTGCTTGGCACAGCTAAGATCAGAATTAGAATTCCCATCCTGTGGGTTGCTGTTTCACTCAAATAGTAGCTTCTTTTGCTGTGCAGAAGCTTTTATATTTGTTACAGTCACATTTGTCAATTCTTGCTCTTATTTGTTCTGCGGTTGAAGCCCTATACCTAAAACAATTACCTTTGTTTATATTTTCCAGAGCTTTCCCTTTCAAAATTCCAAGGGTAGCACATTATCTTTGAACTATTTGGAGTGGGGTTTTTAAAATAAGTTTTTTTTTATTGTGAAAATACTATACAGAGGGGTTACAGTTACATGAGCAAAGTAATGAGTACATTTCTTATCAAGCATTGTTGCCTCCTCCTTTGTTTTCCCTCTACCATCCTTTCCCTGGAAGACAAGAATTTAGTTTCAGTCTTCTATATTTGAGTAACCAGTTTTCCTAGTGCCATTTGTTGATGTATTTTCTCTTTTCTAGTGGATACTTTTGGCTCCTTTGTCACAGATCAAATATTTCTATAAAACACATATGCCATAGACTATTACTTAGAAATAAATCAGAATGAAATATCCAGGAATATAGATGGATATGGAGATTATCACGTGTTAAGCTCAAAAAGCCCCAAATGACATCATCTCCCTTGTTTGTGGAACCTCAGTCCACCATGATGATGATGATGATGATGATGATGATGTTGGGACATAAATGTAAAATTAACAAAAGTTGGGAGAGGGAAAGGAAAAGATATGGAGGGACAAAGTATGATTTTGGTGCATTTCTCTGAGTGTGTATATCATAATAAAACCTAATAAACATGGTTGGAGAAGTGGGAAGGAGAAAGGGTGGAGCAGAAATATAAACTGAAAAGTTTATATAAAAAGAAATATAAACTGTGCATGTTTCTATGATCACAATGGATCCTCCTTGTTCTATATGCTAATGTATACTAATATGCCAATACAGAATAAAAATCAGAAGAGAATAAACATTTTATGGTTCTATTTCTCCTCAGTCTTTACTAACACTAACCCATCTTTCTTTGGTTTTCTTTCATGAAAATTTGGTGTGAAAAAGCAGACTTTTATCCTGTAGGGAAGAAGTAGGCATACTATGGCCAGTGGGCTGGACCTGGCTTGATTTTTTGGTTTTAGTATAAAACAGCCGTTTCTTTGTTGTTTATATATTGAGGATGGTTGCTTTTATGCTACAGCATAGATTCTAGTTATTGTGAATGAGTCTGTATGGTACAGAAAGGCTAAAATAATTAATGGTTTTGCCTTTTCCAGAAAATGCTTGTTGACTCCTGATTAGGAAACTCATTTTCCAAGTTCAATGTTCATCTAAATCAGGTTGAATACTTTATAGCTTCCTGGTTTCAACTCTTTTTTTATTTTTTGGTTTCTACTCTTAATGTATTAATTTCTGGAATGCCACAAGAGATTAAAAATGATAATCTTAAATACTTGAAATAATTCTGACTCAGATAATCTTGATAAACATTGAAAAACCTTACTCAAGGCCATCCATCAAACCTCAAGAGGTAGATTGTAAGAAAATTCAAAGAGCTCTATGCCGTGTTCTTGTTCCTTTCTCCCAAAGTAAAATCAAATCTCAGTGCCTTTTGTTTTTCCTATGTAATACAAAGTTCTCCTCATTAAAAACCCTTTTCATCTAAAATAAATAAATTTCCACTGAAGCAGAGTACAGCAAATTTCACAAAGGGACTCTCAAACTGAATGCAGTTTGAGATGCTTCTTAAGAGATTTGGAGCAATGATTCCACTATCTGTCATTCATGTGCTTATGAATACATTTTTATTTGTTCCCACTCATGTAATTTTACATATATTAGAATAATTGTTTTTTAAAAGATATCTCTTATCCTTGGATAATTCTCTAAAGGAAATTACTTTGAAATAATAAAATACTTGCTTAGTTTGCTATGAAGTGAATTCAATGTTGAAGTTCCCTGGTTAATTCCTGAAAGTAGATGAATTTTCAGAAGCATATAGACAGATATTAATGCTTAATATTTTAGTGTTAAGAATCAGGATTGTCATGTCTTGCTCATCAGAAATAGTTACTAATGAAAAAGTTGATTAGGATAAGAAATTATGACAAGACTTTTAAGACATTTTACCAAACAATTCTGACCAATGGAATTCCATTGAACTTGCTTTAAAATGTACATTATGACTTGGAAGTGTGATTGTGTTGTTTGCTTTAGAAAGCAGAAGGCTCTGAGTTGGAGCTACAGCACTGCAAAATTAAAACTAAAAACAAAGAAAGAAAAAATGCATATTCTAAGAAAAAATTCATATATATATATATATATATATATATATATATATATATATATATATATATATATATATATATATATATATATATATATATCATTTTTTTCACCTGAAATTGATTTTAGGAGTCTGTATTTTTATTTATTTAATGTAATTCATTTGTATTTTTGGTGTTGGTCCTTGGGCTTGAACTCAGGGCCTGGGCTTTTTCCTTGGCTTTTTATTCTCTTTTAAGACTAGTGCTCTACCACTTGGGGGTTAGTTGGAGATAAGAGTCTCATGGACTTTCCTGCCCTAACTGGCTTTGGATAGTGATCCTCAGAACTCAACTTCCTGAGTAAGCTAGGATTACAGCATAGTCCACTAGCATCTGACCCAGAAGTCTGTATTTTTAATAAAATATCAGGTAACTCTTATAGTAAGGAACATTTAGAGACCACTATAATGCGGTTACATTTTACTAGTCAATTATGTCTATTCTTTGACAATGAAAAATTGTATGAAAGTAAGTTGGGTTGTCTTCTTTTGGAAGTTGTTATAGTTGTTTCTTATTTATTCTTCCTTAAAAAACATTAGAATTGGGTAAAAAGGAAAAACCATATTTGCTTGATTTGCTTTGCCATCACTACTGCTCTTTAACCAGTGCTTGTCATTCTTGGCTTAGATGCCCTGTATTCTTAGGGGCCAATCTATCTTTCAACTTTTTTGTTATGCAAAAAGGTTAGGCCAAACTGTTCAGACTCTATCCATTTTATATAATCCCATGAAACGACTCTCTTGCTATGCAGTTTCTGCAACAATTGAAAAATTTTGTAAAGAACCTGATACATAATAAATTTACCTCTATACACAAATATACAGTCATTTATATCTATTTTATTGATGCCAGGAGTAGATGGAATATCTCCAAACTGAAGTGGGAGAGGATTCTTTATAGTGTCTTTAATCAGAATCAGGAAACGGTGTATAGAATTCTGAATATTAGAGTATAATGTTTATTTGCTTGATAAAACTATTTTAATGATTTCATTAAAAATCTAAAAATGTAAAATTGCAAAATACAGAAGCCATGCCAATTCATAATTAGAAGTGGTCTCTTCCTGGAGGGAGTATAAAGAATGAATTTAATTTTAATGGAAAAAGGAAGGTTTGAAGTTCTTTTTTTTTTTTTTTAATTGTAAAGCTACTATACAGAGGGTTACAGTTACATGAGTGAGGTTATGAGTACACTTCCTCTTGAACATTGTTACCCCCTCCATTGTTTTCCCCCTACCATCCCCTACCTCCCTCCCTTCCCCGAGGTTCTTTTTTTTTTTTTTTTTTTTTTTTGATTGTGATTAAATGATTACATAATTTCAAAGTCACAAGTTCATTCTAACTTCCCTGGAGCAAATTGTCTACCACAGTCTGTAATATATAACAGTGTTCACATGTTATATACCATATTTGTGATCAGCAGCATGAGGATATTTAGTAGTGGTTCAACCAGATGAGCGGGAGTTCTTTGTTTCTTAAGTCCTGTTAGTTTTGTCGTATTACCTAACCTTTTGGATTTAGCATCCACTTATGAGGGAGACCATGTACCTTTTGTCTCTTCGTTCTTGGCTTACCTCGCTCAACATGATTCCTTCTAGCTCCATCCATTTCCCTGCAAATGCCATTATTTTGTCATTTCTAATGGCTGCATAATATTCCATTGTGTATAGATACCACAATTTTTGGATCCATTCATCTGTGGTGGGGCACCTAGGTTGTTTCCATATCCTAGCTATTGCGAACAGTGCTGCAATAAACATGGAGGTGCACGTGTCCTTGTATATTGGTTCCTGTTGTTCAGGGTAGATGCCTAGAAGTGGTATGACTGGGTTGTAAGGGAGGTCAATCTTTAGCTTTCTAAGGACCCTCCAGACTGCTTTCCAAAGTGGTTGTATAAGTGTACATTCCCACCAGCAGTGTAATAGGGTTCCTCTTTCTCCACATCCCCTCCAGCATTTGTCGTTGGCTGATTTGTGGATGTGGGACATTCTGACTGGGGTAAGGTGGTATCTCAGGGTTGTCTTTATTTGCATTTCCTTCACCACCAGGGATGATGAACATTTCCTCATGTGTTTCTTTGCCATTTTTATTTCTTCATTTGAGAAGTCCCTCTTTAGTTCCCTTGCCCATTTAGTAATTGGTTTGTTAGGTTTGGGAGGGATTAGTTTCTTGAGTTCCCTGTATATACAGGATGTTAACCCCTTGTCTGATATATTGCTGGTAAATATTTTTTCCCTATTAGTTGGTTGTCTTTCTAGCTTAGTTGCGATAGATTTAGCTGTGCAGAAGCTTTTTATTTTAAGGTAGTCCCATTTGTTGAGTCTCTCTCCAACTTGTGACCCTGGGACTCTGTTCAGGAAGTTCCTTCCTGTGCCTATTAGCTCAAGTGTCTCTCCTACTCTGTCCTGCAGTAGTTTCAGAGATTCAGGTTTAATGTTAAGGTCTTTAATCCATTTTGAGTTGATGTTGGTGCATGGTGATAGGCTGGGGTCCACTTTTAGTTTTCTGCATGTGGCTGCCCAGTTTTCCCAGCACCAGCGGTTGAAGAGGCTGTGTTTCTTCCATTGTATGTCTTTGGCTCCTTTGTCGAATATCAGCTGGCTGTAGGCCTGTGGATTTATATCTGGATCTTCTATTCTGTTCCATTGGTCTTCGGGTCTGTTTTTGTGCCAGTACCATACTGTCTTTGTGATTATAGCTCTGTAGTAGAGTTTGAAGTTCGGCATGGATAGCCCTCCCATATTGTCTTTATCCCCTAGAATTGTTTTGGCTATTCTAGGTCTTTTGTTGTTCCATATAAATTTTTGGACTGTTTTCTGTATTTCAGTGATGTACATCATTGGGATTTTAATAGGAATTGCATTGAATTTGTATATTAGTTTTGGAAGTATCACCATCTTTACTATATTAAGTCGGCCTATCCAGGAGCATGGGAGGTCTTTCCATTTCCTAGTGTCTTCTGCAATTTCTTTCTTTAACTTTTTATAGTTCTCATTAAATAGTTCTTTTACATCTTTGGTTAGGTTAATTCCTAAATATTTTATTTTTTGGGAGGTTATTGTGAATGGGGTTGCTCCCTTTATTTCCCTCTCTTCCTGTGCGTTATCAGTGTATAGGAAGGCAACTGATTTTTGTGGGTTTATTTTGTATCCTGCTATTTTGCCGAAGTGACTTATGATTTCTAAAAGTTTGGGGATGGAGTTTTTGGGATCGTGGAGGTATAGCATCATGTCGTCTGCAAAAAGGGATAGTTTCACTTCTTCTTTCCCTATGCGGATCCCTTTAATGTCTTTTTCTTGCCTTATTGCCCTGGCTAAGGGTTCTAGGACTATGTTGAAGAGGAGTGGAGACAGTGGACATCCTTGCCTTGTTCCTGTTTTTAGGAGGATTGGTTGTAGCTTTTCCCCATTAAGTATAATATTGGCTATTGGTCTGTCATAAATGGCTTTTATTGTTTTTAGAAATGTTCCTTCTATTCCTATTTTCTCCAGAGCTCTTAGCATGAATGAATGTTGAATTTTATCAAAAGCCTTTTCTGCATCTGTGGCGATAATCATGTGATTCTTGACCTTGGCTCTGTTGATATGCTGGATTACATTTATTGACTTACGTATGTTAAACCATCCCTGTGTCTCTGGGATGAAGCCTACCTGATCATAGTGTATTATTTTTTTTATGTGTTTCTGGATTCTGTTAGCTAGAATCTTGTTAAGGATCTTTGCATCTGTGTTCATCAAGGAGATTGGCCTGTAATTCTCCTTTTTGGTTGGGTCTTTGCCTGGTTTGGGGATGAGTGTGATATTGGCTTCGTAGAATGAGTTTGGGATAGCTCCCTCCTTCTCTGTTTCTCTGAAGAGCTTGAGGAGTATGGGTATTAGTTCTTCTTTAAAGGTCTTATAGAATTCTGCTGTGAATCCATCTGGTCCTGGGCTTTTTTTTGTTGGAAGACTTTTGATAGCTTCCTGTATCTCATTATAGGATATTGGCTTATTTAATTGGTTAACTTCTTCTTTGCTCAGTTTGGGTAACTTGTATTTCTCTAAAAATGCATCCATTTCCGCCAGATTTTCTTCCTTTAGAGAGTATAGCTTTTGAAAGTAGTCTGTTAGAATTGTTTGGATATCTTGGGTACGTGTTGTGATGTTTCCCGTGGCATGCCTAATCCTATTAATATGGGTTTCCTCTCTTCTTTTTTTAATTAATCTTGCCAACGGGCCATCAATTTTGTTTATTTTTTCAAAGAACCAGCTTTTTGTTTGGTTTATTTTGGTTATGGTTTTCTGATTTTCTAATTGGTTAATCTCTGCTCTCAATTTGGTTATCTGGCTTCGTCTAGTAGCTTTAGGTCCCATTTTTTCTTGTTTTTCTAGCTGTTTTAGTTGCAACATGAGATTATTTACTTGATCTGTCTCCATTCTCTTGATGTGGGCACTGAGGGCAATAAATTTGCCCCTCAGGACTGCTTTTGCTGTGTCCCACAAGTTTCTTTGTGAGGTGTTTTCATTTTCATTGAGTTGTAGGAAATGCTTTATTTCTTCTCTGATCTCTTCTGTTACCCAGGCCTTGTTAAGGAGTGTGCTGTTCAATTTCCATGTATTAGAGAAATTTCTGCGGTATGCTTTGTTATTGAGAGCTAGCTTGATTCCACTGTGGTCAGATAGGATACAGGGGATTATGTCGATCCCTTTGTATTTGCTTAAGTTCCTTGAATGAACTATGATATGGTCTATTTTGGAGAAAGTTCCATGAGCTGCTGAGAAGAATGTGTACTGTGTTGTTTTAGGGTGAAATACTTGGTAGATGTCAGTTAATTCCGCTTGAAGTATGGCCTCACTTAATTTGGTAGCTTCTTTGCCAATCCTCTGGTTGGTAGACCTGTCCTTTGGTGAGAGTGGCGTGTTAAAGTCTCCTAGTATTATCGTATTGGGATCTATTTTATTCTGTAAGTTTGAGAGCATTTGTTTAACATATCTGGGTGCACCGATATTTGGGGCATATAAGTTGATGATGGTTATATCCTCCTCTTGGATTGTTCCCTTTATTAATATGTAGTGTCCGTCCTTGTCTTTCTGTACTGATTTTAATGAAAAGTTTATTTTGTCAGATATCAGGATAGCTACACCTGCTTTCTTATTGGGGGAATTTGATTGGTAGATCCTTTTCCACCCCTTCACTCTGAGTTTGTTTGTATGTTTGGCTGAGAGGTGGGTCTCCAGAAGGCAACAGATGGATGGGTCTTGTTTTCTGATCCAGTCCTCAGTTCGTTTTCTTTTAATTGGCGAATTCAGCCCATTTATATTAAGAGAAAGTATAGAGAGATGCATTGTTGTCCCTGCCATTCCGTTTTCCTAAGTTTTTCTTCTTTCCTTTCCTCCTGTGCTTGCTCAGTTAGACTTTGAGTAATGCCTGTTTGGGGCAGGTCCCAGTTCCTGGTTGCTTTCTTCAGGTTGTGTCCCCCCTCTTAGAATTCTTTGTAATGCTGGCTTAATGTTTATGTATTCATTTAGTTTTTCTTTGCTATTAAAAGTTTTCAGTTCTCCATCGAATGTGAATGCTAGCTTTGCCGGGTATATCAGTCTGGGTTGGCAGTTATTGGCTCTCAGGGCTCGTATGGTGCTTTCCCAGGCTTTTCTTGCATTCATTGTTTGTGTGGAGAGATCTGCAGTGATTCTAATTTTTTTCCCGTTGTAGTATAGCTCCTTCTTCATTTTTGCTGCATGCAGGATTGTTTCCTTATTATTCAGGTCCATCATTGTTACTATAATGTGCCTAGAAGTGTTTCTCCTGGGATCTTGCTTGTTGGGTGTTCGATAAGCTTTTGTGATGTAGTTAAGATGGTCGTTTTTGAGGTGGGGAAAATTTTCATTGACTATCTTGTTAAATAGGTGTTGCATTCCCTTGCTCTGGAATTCCTCACCTTCGTCCACTCCGATTATGCGAAGGTTAAATTTTTTAGCATTATCTGCTTGCTCTTGAATTTCCCTTTGGTTTAATTTGAGTGATTTTTCCATATCTGTCACTTTTTGGTCCAGTTGGTGTATTCTGTCTTCTGTATCTGACACTCTACCTTCCATTTCATTCACTCTGTTGACCGTGGCTTCTATTGTGGTTTGCATGGTGGAAATGGATCCCTTTATGGATTCAATGTTGGTTCTCAGAGTACTGATCTCACCTCTCAATGAGGTGAGATCAGTATGCATTACCTCTAATTTGGCGTTTATCTCACTTCTTACTGAGGTTTGTGCAGCTTCTATTTTTGCATCCAATTTTTGTTTGATATCCTGTATATCTTTTCATAGTTCATCCTTGTGCTCTTTCAATTTCTGATCCATTTCTCGCTTTATTTCTTGAGTCATTGCCTCCAGCAACCCTTGGATGTAGTTTTTGTCTTCCATTCCTGCTTTGCTCCCACTGGGGCTCTCCCCTGCATGGCTGCTGGCTTTTGAGGTGAGCTTGCTGTCCTGGGTAGTGGTAAACCTTGTGATTTTTCTCTGTGATTTTCGCATGGGGGTTCAGGAGACTGCTCTTCAATCTTGTTTTGGTGTGTCTGTCTTTGCTTGGTTGCTGATTCTGTATTGGTAGAGAGAGTCTGTGCCTGATCTGGATTCTGTTGGGAGCCTATTTCCAGCTGCTATTCTGACTTACTTAGGATTCTCAGCTCTCTGCTGTAGCAATTCCCGCCTTTGGAAGGGTTGAGCAGCCTAGACTGCTTGTGTTTGCTCCTGCGGGTGCTCTTGGGAAGATCAGATGCTCTGGATGCACTCTCCCAAATGCTGGAGTCTGCTATGGGCTCCTGATGTGTTTTTGTTTGTTTTGGGCTGGTTGTGGGCTTGAACTCTAGGTTTGGGTGCTGTCCCTCAGCTCTTCAGCTCAGGGCTGGCACCCTACCATTTGAGCCACAGCCCCACTTCTGACCCTTTTTGCTTTGTTCAGGCGCTGGTCCCCTGGCCTGGTTCCGGCCCCAGCCTGGAGCGCGCTCGTTAGGCCTGTGCTAATGTGTATACCACCTAGGTTATGCAGCCTGGAGGACATAGTTCAAATTTCTTCTACTGTTGGTAGTCTTGACCCAGGGGCGCTGTTCCTGGCTTGGGCATTTAAGCTCCTTTCCAGGGGCGCTCTTGCTCTGGCCTGGCCAGCAGAGTGTGCTCCACCGGCTGGTGGAGCTCTCGAACAGTTCCCAGTTTTAGTGGGTCCTGTGGTCCGGGTGTTGGGGTAGGGAGTCTAGGTCAGGGTCTGGGGATTCCCTCCAGCTCTGGTCTCCCTTGATGGATTCCCTGTCCCCTGATGGGTACTCACCCTGTAGGTCGTCAGTTGTTGTTGCAGTCCGTCAGTTGTTGTTGCAGTCCGAGTTCAGTTGGGGTGGTTGCAGGCTGGGTTGGGCGGCCCCCCGCCGGGTAGTTGTGATCGCGATTGGGCGGGTGGTCTGCCGACAGGTCCCTTTGTGGCGCTGCTGGTGCCGGGTGGCTTTGGCGGGATGGAGCCTCTCCGCTCCGGTGGAGAGTGAGGGGTGGGGGTGGGATCCTCGTGGAGACTCCCGGCTGGTAGGTTTCTCTGTTCCTGGCGATCCGCAGTTCTGCAATCCGGTACCTGGTGATCTGCAAGCAGCCCCCTGTGTCTCTGTGGCTCAGGCAGCCCCCGCAGGGCCGGCTGGCCGGCGGCTTGGCGCACTGCCGCGCGGCCAGTAAAGGTTGGGGGAGGGGTCTTCGCTCTTCTCTGTTCTGAAATTCTTCTTTTCCTCTCTTTCTTTTTTTGTTATTTTCCACCTCTGGTTTTTCTCTGAGTGTTCGTCTTTTTGTTGTTGTCGGTCTCTTGGGGAGATTAAAGGTTGGAACTCGAACTCTCTTTTTGGTTGGAGAGAGCTGTGGCGTTTCCCTACTGCCCCGTCGCCATCTTGGTCCCCCCTCTCCAGGTTTGAAGTTCTTAAGAACAATATCTTCTAATTTTCTCTCCAACATTAAGATCTGTAAGTTTTGAAACACTCAGAAATTCTCATATTAAAATATGTCATTCTAATTAGTTTTCTCTATTCTTCTCTCATATAAGTTTGATGGTTCCAAAGCTATCGGCATATTTACTTACAGGGGGAAATTTATTACTTATTAAATTCTCCACAGAATTCATAAATTCTTAGATAGAATTAAGGAGAAGAATAAAGGAAAACACAACCATGAATTTGTGCTTTCTACATATTAGGAATGTGGGGAAGAAATAGAATATGCTCACCAAGAAAGAGCTAATAAATAAATAACAAAAATTATAATTTTGGGGAAAAGCTGTGATTTGAACTTAGGTCTTCATGTGTAGTAGAAAGATCCTCTACCACTTGAACTATACTCCTAACCCTTTTATTTTAGTCATTTTTGAGATATGGTCTTGATTTTTGCTTGGACTGGTCTATTTATCCTTCCTACTGTCCCAGGACTAGTATCAGGACTTCAACTCAAGATCTCATGCTTTGGCTTAGCTTGGTCACTCATTGCTGGTGTTCTGCCACTTAATCCATGCTTCTAATCTGGTTTATTGCTGGATAATTAGAGATGGACTATCACACACAGAGAGGTTTTAGCCTCCTGACTAGGTAGAATTACTGGCAAGAGCCACTAGTGCCTGGCATTGTTAGATAACAATATTGAGATTAGCTAATCTCTTACTTCATATTCTCTTGAAACAATCTGCACAGATTCCTGTTCAAGTGATAAGGCAGGGGATGTTTAAGCATGGAAGTGAATTTCTTAGGAGAATGGTGGCAGATAGCAGATACTAGACAGGGCAGAGGGAAAGAGACCAGAAAATGGTATGCTTTCAGTTGGAGAACAGTTGCACCCTGAGTGCCAGGAGGTACTGATCAATTCCCAGTCCACAGTGCTACAGTATACAGCAAATGACTAGACTAGATGAGGCAGAAAGTTTAGCTCTCAGGCAGCTTCTGGTCCAGATTAGCTCCCATGTAGTTTCTCTTCCTGATGGAAGTTCTTTCAAGAAAACATCACTAGTGAGTCGTTAGCAGTCAGTACTGACAACAGCTGGGCAATGAATGTACAGGCTTGGCAAAGTAGGAGGGAAATGAAGTCCATCTAGGACAACTAGTGATGTCTTCTTCCTTACAAATGTTTCCCACTGAAATAGAATGCAAATGATGTGTGGGGATGCTGAACAACCAGGCTTACCACTGTCTCATCGCTCTTTGCATAATTATACTACAAGTGCTGATATTAGTAGAGTTCAGTACTCTTGATTCCGATAAATGCTAAGGTAGTCGTATTTAATTACTCGTGTTTCTGTTACTCTTGTTACTAGTTTCTTGCTTCCATTAGATTTACACTTAGTGGTTATTCGTTGCTTGAGAACTTTCATGATTTACTTTCCGAATGAGATCATTATTGTGATAATTTTTATTACTGAATAATGGTGAAAGATATCTGAAGTGAACTGAAGTGTATAAATTACAGATTGTATGTACTTGTTCAAGAAATGCATGACGAAGTGCTGGGCCTGCGGGCTGTGCCTATAACTATTTCTACTAGGGAGGTAGAGATTGGGAGGATTGTAGCTCAAGGCCAGCCTAGGTGAACAATTCCATCTCAACAAACTAGCCAGATGTGATGCTTTCATGTCTGTGATTTCAGCTACTTGGGAGGCATAGGTAGAAAGATCATAGTCCAAGACAAGCCCCAAGCAAAACATTAAGGCCCTATTTGAAAACTAACTCAAGCAAAAAGGTCTGGAGACTTGGTTCAAGTGTTAGAGTATCTACATAGTTCAAGTGTGAGGTCCTGCTTTTAACCACCAATGCAGAAAAGATAGGAGAGGGACAGGGAAAGAAGAGAAGGCAAAGGAAGAGAAAAATGAAGAGAAGAGTAGAAGAGAGGAGGGGAGGAGAGGAATAGGGAGAAGAGGAGAGATGAGAATGAAGAAGAGGAGAGAAAAAGACAGGTGTGGTGAGGTTTTCCTTTGTCTCCACCTGGCAGCCTTCAGTGGAGGCAGAGAAGTTAATCATGACATCACCCAGACATGTAGAACCGCTAATACTCTCTGTGTGAACAGGTTCAGCCAGACAGAAGCACTCACCACATGATACAAAGAAGAGATCATCGATGTGGGATGGAGGCTGGGATATGGTTATTTTCTTGAGTCAGAATGCTTCTGGGGTGGCTGTGATGCAAATTCTGTTCTGTTGTCTGCTCCAGGGTCATGGATGTTATGCAGCAGGTGGTGTGGCTGAGCAATCTCACAGGGCTGCCATGTCTTCTTCCTCGCACTCCCTTTATATGCTGCCTACAGTCTTGTAGGAAATCCTCTCTACCCAGAGATTCTATCACCTACAACTCAGAATGGCAGCACTAACAGCAACATTAAGTAGTCCTCAATGCTAGTAGGATTATTCTCAAAATAAAAACTCACTGAGATCTCTCTTTCTTCTCTCTTTCTCTCTCTTTCCCTGTTAGTGGTTGAATCCAAGGACTTCCACATGGTAGGCTAGCCCTCTACCAATAAATCCATAGTCATAGCCTACATTTTTTTGCAGTTCTCCATATGACAGTCAAGTTGAGAACGAAATTCATACTGAAACTGAAGCTGGAAAAAAATCATCCATAAGCATGGATTAATTATAGAATGAAGAAGTCAGCGAAAGAAGGCAGAGAAGTTTCTGCTTTTCATAGTCTTAAGCATGGGCCAAGAAAAAAGACTGAGTATGGCAGACAGGACACTCTGACACCAATATGTCAATGTGTATCAAACATAAAAACCTGATAATAGCTGGACATGATAGTATATTCCTGTAATCAGGAGGCTGAGGTTAGTGGATTATAAATTTGAAGCTGGCTTGGGTAACATAGACAGAACCTCAAAAAGCTAAGAACACAAATCCATGATAATAGTAGTGGTGTGGAGTGAGTGGAGCTTTCTGTGTTACTTTTCTGAGTGAGTGCAGCTTTGTGTGTTACTTTTCTGTTTCTCATAGAATGCTCTCAGGATGGCTAAAAAGGTGGTGGAACAGTTTGAATGGCCTACTACCATCAGTCCCAATATATTGGCCCTGGCCCCTCAAGGCTTGCGGTGCCTTCCTCACTATATATATTATGTTGTACTTACCTGTTCCTGTATTGCAGGACACAGGTATTTTTCTATTCTTGTCTACTTAGCAGTGAGTATGTAGCCATCACAGCATGGACTGCTGTGATGGCTACATATTGTAGTACATATTGTACAATATGTAGCCATTGCAGTACATTTTGTTATCGTTATTATTTTGCTTTATTATTATTATAGAGGTAATGTACAGAGGGATTACATTTACATGAGTCAGGTAATGAGTATATTTCCTTTTGTACAGTGTCTTCTATTTACTCTCTCCCAGTCCCTGATGCCCATCTCCATCCACGAGTTGTATAGTTCACTTTCTTCTGTGTCCAGTGAGCTCCACTGCTGCACTTTTTACCCTTTTCAAGGTCTGTGCTTTCCCCTAACCCTTCCAAAGACGTACATTTCAGTATACCATACATAAGGTAAAGAAGAGAGATTCATCAAAAACTTAACAACAACAACAAAAACAAAGAGAGATCTCTGGTTTCCCTATCTTGGAGTTCATTTCAGTATGCATATTATTTTATATAAACATAAAGAGGCACTTAGGCATTGCATCTTTGTGTTTTTCTCCTACGAGTATCCTCTTTTGGTCTCATTATGTGTGAATACCTAGAATCCAGGATAATTGATCATATGACAGTGTATTTTAGATCTGATTTCTGCATATGGGAGAGAACATGCACCGGGAAGTAGCAAATCTTAATCAGATGAGTGGATGAAAGCATGGGGCAAAAGCTGGAGAAATCGATATGACCTGGTTCCAAATGCCTTGGTATCAACTTAGAGGACTTTGTCATAGGACCAGAAGGATTCATTGTTGACTAAACATCCCCTACCCAGAGCACAAGTGAAACTGGGTGAGTATAATGAAGATCAAATGTTTACTTTTTGCTTGTGTAAGTTTTTTTAAATCTATTTTACCTCTCTTTCTGTGTGACATATTACAATGTGGACACAAGCTAAACCCTGGATTTCAACTGGAGACATTTAAGCCACTCATTTTCTGGTCAATTCTTAGATTGTTTAATTTAGGGCAGAAAGAAGTAGAGAAGTTGGTTTCTCGACATACACTTCAGAAAATAATTTTCTTTCTAGGTTCTTGGAGTGAGCATCATTCAAGCCTTCAAGCTCTGACTATACTGATCTCTCAACATTCTTGAGAAAAAGCTACCTACACAGTCTATCTTTAGGCCTTAAGAATAAAAACTTGTGAAATTTATCTTTCCTCTAATTTTAAAGCTTACATTTGAAGATTCACTCCCCCTGCAAATGCAAGTGATTATTTTCTGTCATTTTGACTGTACTTTGGCCATATTTCAGTTACATTGAGCAGAGTTTTAAAATAGAAATTTATTTACTTTAAAAAAATCCAATATTTGAATTAAAATTTAAAGAAAAACAATTTATGATAAGGAATTTATTATCTCTAACTCAATGCAGTATGCCATTATTTGGCAAATATTATTTAGCCAAATAAGTTCAAAATTCTTTGGTATTGAAGCTAAGTTTAACCAACTGTCCATATCTTTGCTATTAAAACTAGAAAGAATTGAATTTACTTTTAGGGTTAATTTTCTTAGATTTCTTAAGATATAAGAAATTGTTGGAGAAACTGCCTCAAAGAAAAGTTACTTTGGGAGTCTGAGACCTAAAGCACTGATAACAATGAGTCCCAAGAAGTCCACTAAAAACTCTGTGAAGAAAAACCAAACAAGACTTCCCATATCTACTGTATGTATGTATATCTATACAGGTCTTCTCAGTCTAGAGAGAGAAAGAGAGAGGGTGGTGGGGAATAAACAGTATCTAAACGCTGTTTCGGGGTATAGAGATGGCCCAAGTAATCACTGTAAAGGTGGTTGAGCAATAAGGAATAGCAGAGATGGGGAAAGAGAGAGAGCAATAGAGAAGATTATTTTGATTAAAATTTATTTACAAACTATCATGGTGAAAACCCTTGGTATAATTAATATACTCAAAAGAAAAAAGAATGACAGAAAAGCAAAACAGCTCTGTCGGCGGCAGTTGTCAAAGGGAGAGAAGAGGGTGAGGAAGGTGAAATGGTGGAAGACTTTATATGCATATAGGCCAATAGAACAATGAAACCTGTTGAAACTGGTTCAGAGGGAAAGCAATGAAAAAGTGGCAGGGAATGTATGGTAAAGAAACTCATAACCAAAGAGTGCAAGGATGCACCATCTCTTCCCCACTATAGGAAGCGTTTTAGCTTTTATATATAGTTATAAGAATATGTTCTGTCACACTGGTAAGTACATGCTCCTCTAGGTTTTATAAAAACAACAAAAAGAGTTACAGATTTCTCTCCTTTAGTATGCATCAGTGGCACAAAACAAATTCAGATATATTTTTAAATTGGACTTGTATTGAAGTTGAATTGTAATTTTTGTCAGTCATGGGGCTTGAACTCAGGACCTACATGCTGTCCCTGAGCTTTTTGTGGCTTCAGACTAGGCCTCTACCACTTTAAGCCACATCTCCATTTCCAGTTTTCTGGTGGTTAATTGGAGATAAGAGTCTCAAGGACATTCTTGTTTGGCTTCAAACTTGGCTGCCTTCAAACTGTGTTCTCAACCACCTGAGAGCTGAGTCATGGGCACCAGGCGATATTTTTTATTTCAAAAACTCTACCAGTCATACTAAAGACAGAGGTAAGAGAAGGAGGTCTGATACTGGGCCAAATTTGCATTTGGTGTCACGTAAGTGGTCGAGGCAGCAGATGCCATAGATGTCCAAGGCAGCTTGGAGTAGCAGAAGTCCGGGTTATGTTTAGTATTTGTGTATGTGATGGAGAATGTGCCAGATCACAAGGGGAGTGAGATGCTTAAACCACAGCCTTAAAGAAATAGAAAGGGAGCTGACATCAGCAAATGTGAGGAACATTTATTCTAAGCATGAATGTAGTCTATGCAAATGTGTGTATCAATATTCAGGAAATAATGAGGAGGTGTAACTAGTGCAATACTTAGGTTTATGCTAGAGATTATTAGGAGCTAAAGTGGTTCATAGACAGGTCTTGGAAATCATGAATACCAGGCTGAGAACAAGGCAAAAAGGTGTCAAATAAAGTTTTTGAGCCCATGTATCCTCCGTAGCAGCAGTGCTCATCAAGAAAAGAGAGCATCCAGTGGACTAAATCTGTGGAATAACTAATTAGTAGAAACACATTCCCTGCCAGGCACCATCAGGAATTAATTCACTGTTATTGTCAGGCTCATCAGAGTCATAGGTATACAGGATTGTATGGGACGTTGCACAAAGGGCCTACTTTCTAGACACTAGTGATGACTGTTTATAGGATCTGTTTGCAGGCACCTGGCTGTGGCAACCACGAAGCTTCTCTTAAATTCACCACTACCACTGTGGTCTTCTAAACATTCATTCTTAAAACCCAGAATTAGAACCTTCTGAGCCTTCTGAATTAGGACCTTCTTAGCTGTGAACTCATAAGAAAACACAGGCCATGCTGTCGGTAACCAGCCTCATGTAGGGTGTGGCATTTATAATTTGGACAACAATAAACAGATTAACCCAGTAGTGCCTTAATTTCATATCCAACTAAAGCTCTAAAGATTTCCATTGTGCTTGGCCACAATCTCTCTCTGATTGTTTCAGAAGTATTCCCCACTCCCATCCCTACCCTGCTTTTGTAAAGTTCTCTCCTTTTCAGATTAAAAGTGTTTGCTCTTTTAAAAATTTTCCCTTGGTCTCCTTTCCTTTTCACTGGATTTCAGCTTGACACTAATTGTAAATTTAGATAAATTGTCAGGCCTTCTTAGATGTTCCTCATCTAGGTTGGGTCATGCAAGCTTATTTTGCTCTCTGATTTCTATATTCCTTGAACTCTTTCTAACATCCTGACCTCAGAAATATCGTGGATAAGTTTTCCATTGCATTTGATTCAACAGAAGGCAGTGGAACACTAAAATAAATGACCCAATATCTTCTAGAATAGTACCATTGTGTGGACTAGTGTGGGGCCTAGGTTCATTCTTTTCCTGTTTGCTATGTATACACAGGTGAGGAGAACAGTCCCAATTTCTTCCAGATCTCTGAGATTTTAGAACATGCGAGGCCCCTTCTAGAGGTGGATACAATTGATAGTGAGAAAGCATCCAAATTTAATGGCTCATATTCAACCTACACAAGGAAGATTCTAAACTCAAGCAACCCATCTCCTCAGTAGCTCCAGAGCCTTCCAGGGAGTCCATGGGCAGATAATACATTGCTGTTGTATGTTTTATTGGCTCAGACCCCTTTCTGGTGGTTTGGGTTCAGTTCTCCAGACACTGCTGCACCTATCACTTTCTGCCTCTACTATTAGCTGCAGTTGAACTACTGTAGGTCAGGAGATGCCCAGGCCGTGTGCAGAACTGGTACAGGTAGGGTAGTATGTGCTGATACTTTCTGTGCAGTGGATTGTTTTTTTTTGTTTTTTTTGTTTTTTTTTTTTTTGCCAAATAGCAACTTTCATGGATGCATTCCTTCAGTTTTTGTTTATATTCACACCTTCAGTTTCAAGTGGGAATTTGACAGGAGACAAATAAGAGTGATAGACCCAGCACCAAATCAGAATATTCACTCTTTCGCATGAACGAAAACTCTCTTTTCCAGCCAAGCTTGAGCCACCCTCCAGCCTCTTCCATGAGATGGCTGGTGTGTTGGAGGCATTTCAGTCTTCTAATGGGAGAGCTGGAAGTTATCAGAAATGTTGTCTGAGAAACAACTGTCTTTAGAAAAAACACTGTGAAAGTATCTGGAATGGATAGAAGGCAAGACTCAAAGGCCTTGGAGGTGGGCAATACCAGAACGTTTGGTTGCTACTAGATGGGTGTGAAAAGAAAGAGATGCCATGGGGAGAAGGTAAGACTGGATTCTGCAAAGGAAAAGGGTATGACTGAAACCTGTTGGCTTGGGAAGGTGAAAAGGACTCCTAAGAACAGTAATATTTTAGGCTATGTTACAGGTGATTACAATGTGGTTTCTAATATATGTATCTATGCTGGAGTACTATTACAAAGCATAAAGTAAAGGGGCTCCTAACTATCTGAGTCATGTTTGGTAAGGCACTAGTTATGTATCAGTATAAGAATCTTTCAAGAACATACCCTCCAACTTACAGTACAATAGTGAAGTAAGAATTGAGCCAATGAAAACCATCTGTTATTGACTCACATCACTATTTAGAGAAGTAAAAAGAATGAGCTTAGACAGAGTAAGTGACCTGCTGTTATGGAGAAGAATATAACATTTTGACAAATGAAATACAAGAGTTAAATATTGGCTTGAATTTTAACGGAATGAAGGCACACCATTTAGAAAAAAAATTTATATTGTTGAATAAAGTTCCAGAAGCAGAGGAAGGGATAGGGAGGTGGGAGAGACGGAGAGAGAAAGTAAGAGTAAGAACTTTGCCTTTTAAAAATGAGAATGAAAAGTTTAGTGCGGGAAGTTTTCAGGGCACAGGCAAAACATTCCTGTGAGGGAAAGGATTCATATTAATGTTTGAAACAATGAACAACTCTGAGGAGATGAAATAATGAGAAGGAAGATGCCATGATTTTGACTATCAGGTATAAATTTAAGATTTCAGAGGCGGTAAAGTCTAAGGAAATGGGCAACAGTCAAGAAAAAAATCAAGACTGACCTGTGGATTGTGGAAAGGAAAGGAATGGAATAGAACAGGGTGTAGAAAGAATGACTTAGAAATAGATGGCTATAAGGATGAAAGAGAATGAAGCTTATATTCATAGTATATCTGATCATGAAGATGACCAATAACAAACAACGCTGGTTACTGGTATTCATTTTACCAGTGAAAATGTCCACTTGCCCAGAATCTTGCTATACCCCATGACTCAGGCAGCCTCTGGGCTCCAGCACTTTATCTTTAGAACCTTTTTCATTGTAGGGTTATTCAGCATCATCAAAGTGGAATTAATAGTAACATTGGCATAGATGACAGCTTCCCAGGCCCAGAACCAAGATCTCTTATCAAGTAGGACTCCTACTTAAGAGACAAGTATACTCAGAATGTAAGAGGTGAAGAAAATGAGGAAGATGGCAAGAGACCTCAGGGCAGAAGACCGAGCTTTCCTGCTGGAGCTGCAGCGGCCACTGAGAGGCTGTTGGATCTGCTTCCAGTGCTGGGTCAGTGAGGTTGTAAGTAAGATGGTGGAGGCCAGGAACAGGAAGAAGGGAATACACAACACAATCATCTTCTGAGATGTGCGATAAACTGAGTTGACCATCTTCATTTTCTCCATCAAGCTTATGTTTTTGTGTAAATGTGCCATGGTAGTTATTTCCAGCCAGGTGAAACCCCTAATAGCTGAAGGGATGGTTGCTACAAAAGAAATCACCAAAGTACCCAGTATCAACTGAGGAACCAATCTCAAAACTCTCCACCTCAGCCAGAAAAAGATGGGATGCGTGAAGGAAGACACTTTGACACAGTAGAAGACAGCAAGCAAGCTGCTTAACCAGATTGTAGCATTATTGACGAGTTCCCAGCAGAGTGCTATGCTCCAGAATATTCCATTAGGGTTCACAAAGGAACAAAAATTGTAAATCATTGATAGCAATTGTAGACAGAAACGACAGATGCTCAGACTGGTGAAAATCATTTCCAAAGGTGACAATCTTTTGGCCTGCATCCACTCTCTGCCCGTCACTACAATAACAAAGCTGCTCTGGGCAATTATTGTCAAGGACTCAAGCAGATAGAGGAAGATGAAGATGATAGTGACTTGGATGATTACCATGCTTCTATTCTTACCTATCTTCCTGCACCAAATTCCAGATAGGAAACAGATTTCTGTTCCTGCCACTGTCTGGTATAAGAAAACACTTCATTTTGGATGCAAATTTTCCCCAGCTTAGTTTTGATTTTGCCATTTTCCTATCTAGAGGATTTCCTTATGCTTTGTTTGCTGGCTTGTTATCACATCTGTATGCACGAAATATTATTTGAATGAGCATTCCTGCTCCTAAGATGATTTGATTATTTGTGTACAGGTATACCTATTACAAAACTATGCTGTTCATTTTCTTTTTTTGGGGGGAGGGGGTCCAGTCGTGGGGTCTGAACTCTGGGCCTAGGCGCTGTCCCTCAGCTCTTCAGCTCAAGGATAGCACTCTACCACTTGAGCCACAGCGTCACTTCTGGCTTTTTTCTTTTTGCTTATGTGGTGCTGAGGAATCGAACCCAGGGCCTCATGCATGCAAGGCAAGCACTCTACCACTGAGCCACCTTCCCAGCCCCCTGTTCATTATCTTTATCAGCTTGAAATGCCCTTATATTAATCCACCATCATCTTTAAATGATATGTTTAACCCAAACTTTGAGCCACAATAATACCTTTTTGGTTTATTGATGTCCTGGGAAATGTTTCCATCCTGCCTAGTGTTCTACTAGTGTCAGCATTAGAAGGACTGTCTTTCCAGCTTCCTGGGAGTGGATACAACAACCAGAATGTGAGGTTAAATAGAAAAGATCACAAAAAGTCTTTCCTCTGACATTCTACATACAAAATTCCTGGCTTCTTGGACCTGTAAGTGCCTCTATCTCATGCAGACCACTTAATGCCCCAAATCCAAGAAATCAAACTGCAAAGAAGTCATTGCACTCTCTTCCTTGGACTCCTTCCTATCGCGATGAAATATCCTTAGCTATTGTTATTCTGCCAATTCCAATTCCTTGAACATATGCTTATTATATTTTTGGAAACTGCTCCTGTACCATTAATATCTCTGTTTCCCCCCTCCTTCCATGGTTAGGTTCTTTTAATCACTTCTCACAAATCAGCTGAAAGAAAACTTCTTATCACCAGTAAATTACCTTGCTTCCAAATATGTAGGCATTATTGCATAGCTGCACGGGCAGAATGGAGAAGGAATGCACTTTCCCATTGACTCAGGACAACCATCCCAGATAGAAGCCAAATATTTAATTAGTGGTTTCAGAAATGAGAGATACATTCTAATAATTAGTAGTTATTGAAGGAGACAAAGTAGGAGTCATTGACCCTCTGCATGAGAAACTTGAAGTCTAGATGGATACATCATCATTCAAAGAGGGAAAAATAAGCAATCTAACACAAAGCTTAGAATTCTCAAACACAACCCCCGCAAACCACTGACCTCAAGAGGCAAAGGAAAGCAATAGCTCTGAAGATGACACCAGCAAACAGAACTAAAATTAGAAGGCCTCTGCTTTACATTCTTAGTAAAATGCAAGAGACCAGAAATAAAGCAAGACATGACCAAACAATAGTCTGCAATAAAAGGATGAATTGGTTGATATAGCCAGACATAAGAAGGGAGAGAGATGAGATATTTCTATTTTGGTTAGAGAACAAAGGAATGACAGCACTAGCATCTGCCTTACTTCAGGCTACTCTAACTGTGTTGCCTCCTACCTCGATGGTCTCATTCTGAGTCAACTTAGAGTGGCTACATGCATCTTAACCTCTGTCTGTTGGACTTTTCAGTTGCAGCTACTCTACTCTAGTCCTCAGGTGTGCTACCAGCCATGACAGCTTGCTCAAGAATGATTCCCTTTCCAAAGCAGCCATCCATAGTTGCTGTGAAGATGGAGAGATGGCCTGACACTCCTCTCCTTCACAGGACTAATCTCTGCAACTTCAGGCCAAGCATTTCAATTCCTAATCCTGGTACTCTTTTGGGGGAGATTATGAATGCTATACACATGGAGTTGCTGTTCCCTGAAGTTAAGAGTTGAAAGACTGGCTCTTTAATAGTGTGTGCATGTGAACACCCCATGGCAATCTTATGTTTCCTCACCCTTTAACCCCATGCAGTGATTCCAACTCTTGGTTCTTCCTGTCTACTCTCATCCACATCCCATCCTTAGTGTTTTCCCTTGTCAGGGTGAGGATTGTTGCCCATTGCTAGTGCTGGTTGACTCGGTGTTAGCAAGGAGACTGGAGCCTGGCTACTGTCTGTAAAGCACACATCATCTCTTTCAAAGTCAGTCATTCTTATCAGACAAAAGGATGGAAATGCAGGCTGCGTGCTCTCTCCACATAGTCCTCTCTCCATCTCTCCAGTTCTTGTTCCCCTTTGTAGACACAACCAAGGTCCACCTGTTGCTTTCCTAATTGCATGGTAGCAGAAAAAAAGAAATGCCAATCTATCCTGGAAGGTATTATAATCTTCACTCTTAAAGGTTTTATCTTTTCTTCTTGATTTCACAGAACATTATTCTTTGTCTTCTTGAATATTTCATTTACTTCCCCTTGGAAAAGGCATGCTAAGTATTTTTTTAATTTGCAAATTTGGTAAGAGTAATTTCTCAATTCTGGATCTCACTGTTGATGATCATACATTATATACTATATATAATTTTAGGTACTCAAATTTATATACCCATATATATACATGTATACGATGTACAATATATAGTATATATACATTATATATTAATCATATAGATACTAAAAACTGAAAAATTTAAAAGAATAGGCAATTAACCAAAGGTAAGCACTAATGTTACAAAGAAGTGCTTCAAAAAAACTAAGGAAATATTTTTCATCCTTCACATTTCATAAATAAAATTTGGATTTCAACTCTAAGAGATGATATGTAAAAACAGGAAGCTTTTTATACTACTGGAAAGGGTGCAAATCATCACAGTTATATTGAGAAATAGTTTGGTCATATTTAATAGAAAATTTATACACCTTACTCCACAGCCTTTACTCCTAACTATGTACAGTTTCTCTCTAATATACAAAGGAGAAATTTATGGCTATTATTTTAGAATTATTCAAATATCGTACCAAAAGACTAGAACTGTATAAAAAGCCATCAGTGGAGTGTGGTACTTTTATGGGATGGTGTAAAACTATGGGCATTTGTTTACCTTCCCTGAAGCTGAATTTCTTCCTTATAGATAGAACTTGCCTATTATTGGAGAGGCATTAGGTGATAGTTCTTGTGGCCTGGTATGGTGGCCTACTTCTGTAATCCTAGCTCTGTGGGAGATGGGGAGAGGAGAATGACAGTCCCAGAAGGCTGCCACGTTACATTACACAGTTCATGTACCCTTCGCATATTGAGTTTGGGCATGTGAATCAATTGTGAGGTTGGGGAACAGAAGAGAAGCTGCTGAGACTTCCTGTGGATGACCTTCCTGATGATAACACAAAGATTCAAAGGTGAAAATTCTTCTTTTCATTTGATATTGTATGTAATCTTATACTACACGTGATATTGGGAGCTACAACAGCCATTTGGTGACCCTAAGGGAAAAATTAGGGGAAAGTGCAAAGAACACAGTGCTATGTATTGGTGTTAAATGTTTAATAATATTGTACTGGGCCATCTTTTAAATACTATTTTGTGCTCAGAGTATTCTTTGTACTTTAAACAAAGTAGAGATCTTGGGACTCTGGGATAATACCAAAAAGATGACAGAGAGGGAAAGAGGAGAAGGAGAAAGAGTGAAAGAGAGAGAAAGACAGTTCTAATTGCGAATTCAAGGGACCAACAAATACTCATTTTATGTAGTACATAAAGAACATCAAAGCTTTAGAACAATCCTGGTTGCTTGCCATCAGTGAAAGTCATTGCTTTTTTTAAAATCTGGTTGCTTGCCATCAGTGAAAGTCATTGCTTTTTTTTAAATAAGTTTTTTATTGTGAAAATACTGTACAGAGGGGTTACAATTACATTAGCAACGTAATGAGTACATTTCTTATCAAGCTTTGTTGCCTCCGCCTTTGTTTTTCCCCTACCATTCCTTCCCTCCCTTCTCCAAAACTACACGCCCTCCTCCCAGCCATTGCTTTTATCATTGATTGAGCATAAGCAAACATTTAATTGCTATAGACATAGTAATGTCAATTCAACAAGTGAAGTTGGCAAAGATGCCAAAACTATGTGTCTTCAAGTTAGTAGCTTTACTATTTATTTGTTTGTTTGTTTATTTAAGTTTTGGGAGAAGCATATCTGGGGTCATTCCATTTACATAAATATTTTGAAACTGAATGAGACATATGGTAATTAGACATTCAATAAATCATGTGTGACACTGGTAAGATGCTTCCGTACACCTAACTTTAAGTTTGCTTTGCCAAGTGAGATTTAGGCCTAAAAGACTGGAAAAATACACCCAACTTAACACAAATTGTATTCAGTAATGCCCTGGTCATGATCCCTTGACATGTTAATTTACTACATACACTGTTACAAGGAAAGCAATGGTCCCTCAACAGGTTTCCACCTGACCCCCTCAAATCTTTGAAAATATGTGAATTTCAAGGTAATAAGTTTGTATTGTTTTAAGTCATGAAGTTGTAGGAAATTTGTTTCATTCAGCAACAGGAAAATAACACTTATGCCAACTATACAACTCTTATTAGTACACTCCAGCATTACTTGATTTGTAATTTACAGGTACTTATATTTAGTAACTATGAAAATAATGAGGTTTTACATAGGGAAACTGTCCTTGGGCAGGAGAGGCTAATTAGGAATCACTAAATTTCAGACATGGAGATTCCCTGAGGTGCTTGTGAGCATTGGAGCTGAACTTCAGTGTCATTCAAGAAGTGTTCAAAACAGTAACTGAATCCTGTGTCCCAGCTCTAGCTTCTGGTTGGTCTGGGGTACAGCTGGGCATTGAGACTTTAAAAATTATCCCGCCTGATTCTCAAGGGCAGCTCAGGTGCAGATTCATGTGTTTGGAGATGCCTCTATGGAGAGGAGTCCCTGGTAAGTGCTGAGAAAACAAAACTCTCTCTCTCTCTCTCTCTCTCTCTCTCTCTCTCTAAATATATATTTACAAATCAGTTGTGGCATGAAGCGAGTTCTTCTTTGGGAGAATTACAGGAATGTCAAGTCTGTTAGGAAAGTGTTGTGTATCCACAGTGTAAAGGGGAATGTGCGTGCACACACACACACACACACACACACACACACTGGTTGTGGGGCTTGGACTCAGGGCCTGGGTGCTGTCCTTGAACTATTTTTGTTCAAGGCTAGCATTCTACCACTTGATTCATAGCTCCACTTCGCGGTTTTTTTGGTAGTTAATATAAGATAAGACTCTCCCACACTTTCCTACTCAGTCTGGCTTCAAGCTGTGATCCTCAGAGTTCAGCCTTCTGAGTAGCTAGGATTACAGGCATGAGCCACCTGTGATTGGCTTGAAGATATACTTCTTAATAGTGTCCCTAAACCTATTTGCACCATGGAAATCTGCCTGTGCTTTTTTTGGACTCCATTTTTATGAGTACGTATTAAGTTCATTTGATGTTATCCCAAATTTTATTAATTATGCTTGAAATTTCATTTTCTGTAACCACAAATGAAATGTTTAAGTGCTATCTGTTGCAATCATTTCAAACCATTTACCATCCACATCCACATGTGTGTGTATGTTTTTTTTAATCATCTATGAGCATTAGAACCCATTACACAAATGTAAATCCCTAAACAGACTTCTTCCTAAAAGGTCTTATGAAAATTGACACCCTGTAGGTTGCTTTTAGCTGCTCTGTATTATAGAAAGCCAGAGATAATTCAGCTTTAGAAGCAACATATTCATTCTTGCTCCTACATGTAGGAAGCAAGGCCTTTCTTCAGCCTGTACCTTCATCTCATTTTTCCTGGAATATATTTCTTTTTAAAAAATTTTCTAGAAAACTTGTTTTTATTCAGATAAAGAATATTTGTTTCTACAAGTATTAATTGGAAATATAGGCAGTTTCTGTTGTGTCATCTGCTGTACCACATTAATAAGTGGCTAAAGAATTAAAAAAGACTTCTCCAGAAAGGAAATAAGAATAGCCAATAGACACATGAAGAAATGCTTAACATCTCTGGCTATAAAAGAAAAGCAAATCAAAACAACATTGAGATTTAATTAAAAAATTATCCCAGTTAGAATGGCCATTCTCAAGAAAACTAATAATAATAGATGCTAGCTGGCATGTGGCCAAAAGGAATGCTACTACACTGTTGGTGAGAATTTAAACTTGTTCAACCACCCTGGAAAGCAGTATGGAAGTTTCTCAAAAGACCAAACATGGAGCTCCCCTATGACTCAGCAATATACCACTCCTGGGTATTTACCCAGAAGACCACAAACAAGACCACACTAAAGCTACCAGCACAGCTATGTTCATTGCAGCATTATTTACCATAGCTAGGGTATGGAACCAACCCAGATGCCCCTCAGTAGATGAATGGATCAAGAAAATGTGGTATATCTACACAATGGAATTCTATGCCTCCATCAGAAAGAATGGCATCACCCCATTCGTAAGGAAGTAGAAAGACTTGGAAAAAATTGTATTAAGTGAAGTAAGCCAGGCCCAAAGAAACATAGGCTCCATGGATTCCCCCATTTGTAAAAATTACTATATGTCTAAGAGAGTCCTAGCAGAGTATAACAATAGCTCAATATTATACATATGACCATATAAATCATGCTAATCTAGATGAACTCCAAGATATGGAAACAAGAGGCTTTTGTTTTTTAAATGTACTGTGTGTAGTTATTTCTTTTTTCTGGAATATAATTCTATTATGTGGGAGTACATTGCATCAGTGGAGGAAAATGATTTTATCTTCACCCCCAGAATAAACAGTACACAGTGCTTATCAGCCTTTCCTTTTTTTCATTTTTTTGTCAGTTATGGGACTTGAACTCTGGTCCTGGGTGCTGTCCCTCAACTCTTCAACTCAAGGCTAGTACTCTACCACTTGAACCACAGCACCACTTCTGATATTCTGATGGTTTATTGGAGATTATAGTCTCATGGACTTTCCTGCCCAGGTTGGCTTTGAACCGTGATCCTCAGATCTCAGCCTCTTGAGTAGCTAGGATTACAGGTGTGAGCCACCGGTGTCCAGCCCACCCTTTCCTTTTATAAATCCCCTAATCCCACCTTCTATCATGACATTTTTGCTTTTGACCCACACTAAATAATCCTATGTTGCTTAAAACACAATGGACCCATGATTCCTAATCAGCCATACATACTTGGTTGAACTGCCAACATTCAATAGCAATCTGTTGATCATGTTCATGTAGCAATGACTTCCAAATAGACTGCTTTTTAGAAGCCTAATACAGGCTGAAGGCCTGGCTTAAGTGGTAGAGTGACTGTCTAGAAGTCTAATAGTAACCAAATGGCAGTCATCTAAGCATGGAGTTCATTTTTCTAATTTTGCCATCTACCTGTATAGCCAGAAAGAAGACTCTTTGATTTTTCTCTCAATTCTTAAATAAGAGTGGTATTAGCAATTTTTTGACTACAACTTATTGAATGCACACAGAACTGAAACCCTAGATCTATGTATCTAGTCAACTAACAAAATATCAAAACACACAAAAAATACAACTAGAATTTAATAGTTAAATTAAAGCAGAGGTCTTAAATAAAATTCTGAACCAAAGGAGTTAAGAGTTTTGTCATTATCCACAAATCAACTATGTTCGGGTAACATCTATAACCCAACCAGAGAGTTGCCTGTTGCATATCATTGAGAGCAACACACAATGTTTGGCTCATTATAGCCTTGGGATGGTACTGTCCTTTCAGATCCAGGCTGCTTAATGGCTGCTCTCTAGGATCCTCCAGTTACAGATGGATTTATCTGACTCTCATGAAAGACATAACTTTGATCCAAGTTGAGACTCCCTCACAAGAAGTAAGTTTTATTTTCTATTGTTATTATAAAAGAGGTGTACAGAGTGGTTACATAAGTTAGGTAATGAGTACATTCTTTTCTGGACAATTTCACCCATGACATGAGTTCTTAAAAACAAATATATGATGTGTAACTGGAGAAGTTACTTTGCTTTTTCTTTAACATTAAAAAATTATCTTTTAGTTGTAAAAAGCAGTTGCTATTTAACAAAGCAGTTTATGAATATAACATGTTTTGACCAATGTCACTCTTTTCAAAATTCTTATCCATCCTTCCCCTACCTACCCTTTCCCTCATCTTCATTCTGTAGCATCTACATTGGATTCTTGACTGCATTCTCTCCCTCTTCATCTCTTTATTTGTCTTTCCCCTTGACTCTACCACATCCCTTTCCAGTATGGTATCAGTCCAGATGTCTCCCAATAAACAAATGGATGAAGAAAATGAGGTATATACACACAATGGAATTTTACTCATCCATTAGGAAGAATCATTTGTATCATTTGTAAAGAAATGGAAAGACTTGGAAAAATTGGCCTTAAGAGACAAAGGATGAAGGTTTTCCCTACATGTGGAAACTAGATTTAGCTTATAATCTTGTATGCAAATACATGATATGAAAATATGTTGGGTGGTATGCAAGAGTATACAGATGTATTCACTGAAATATGATAGATTCAAGGGATAACTCAAATAATGTAATTGCTTAGAAGAACAAAGTCAAAGTTCAGCAAAATAAAGTACCGTGTTCTTACCTTGAGAAAATATGCAATTTTTGGAGATAAGCTAATTTAGAATTTTGTAACAAATTCATCCTCAGAAATGTGAGTTAAAGGAGATTCAAAGGTAGTTTGCCTACTGAGCAGCTGGGAGAAACTTGCACTGGCTGCCTATGGTTATCTGTGTAGCATTCTCAACTCTCAGGTCAATGACCTATTAGCCTTGGGTACCAACCCCTAATGGATGCCTTAGGTGATATTCCCATATCACCCAAAGAATTTGTGGGTTAAAAGAAATAGGAGGAATGAAAATGCCAAGAAGGATAAGAATGAAAAAGGAAGGAATGAAAAAGGAAAATTATGAATTCCCAAACCTCCTAATTTTGCCCATTCCCAGCCCTCAGAGTTGTTCACAGGCTGCTCTAACCCTCTTTGCAGAGGCAAAGGAGGTTCTGCTGAAAATGAGATCCATAGAATCAATGGAATTTACAACCATCATTTTACACAGGTGAAGATGCTAAGTACACAACATTATCTAGCCGGAGCCAGCTCCTCACCCTTAACTTGAATGTCCTATGACACAATGAATAAGATAGTAAATGGTATTAATTATTTCATGGGAGGAAGGGATGGAAGTTGTTTATAAGACTGGATAAATGTCACTTCTAAGGCTAGGAACGATTGGTTGCTCCTCTGAGCTGACCCAATATCTTTAAATCAAGTAAGCCCACCCATTATGTAACTTAAAACAACGCTCCAATAACAGGTGAATTAGAAGCCTAGCAGTAGTCTTAGACTTTCTCTCTTAAGTTATTCCATGAAAACAATGAGAAAATTTAAAAATTCAATTGTAGTTCAAGTTTCAATGGCTCACTCCTATAATCATAGCTACTCATAAAGGATCTTGCTTTGAAACCAGCGAGGACAGAAAAGCCTGTGAGATTCCATCTTCTATTAACCAGCAAAAAGCTTGACAGCAAAGAGCATGGCTCAAGTTGGTAGAGTGTTAGCCATGTGCAAGAAAGCTATTTTCAACATTTAACAAAAATTCACATACAAGACTAAATTGCAAGCATTACCAGTATATAAGCAACCTAGTTGAAAACAAAAACGATCTTATTCCATTCTATTCTTCCAATTTGGCAAATAGCAAGGATTTTCCCTCCTAGTTTCCTTACAAACAATTTATCAAGTCATAGCTTGAGTCACTAGTAAAAGAATATCCTCTGCAAATATATAATTATGCTAATTATAATTTTGCTCATTCATTCACTCATTCAACAAATATACTAAACATCTATTATGAGCCAGGCTCTGTTTGGGGCCTGGGGATAAAAAGTTTGCATAAATTAAGTTAAAAATGCATATTTTAGAGAAAATGAGTAGGAAGTTTATCATAAATATCTAAAGTTCAAGGATAAAGTCTGGGATAAGGATATACATTTAGATTTCTAAATATTTGCTGATGTTATTTGAAATGATAAATTTGAATGATATTACCTATTTTAGGTTCTACATTTAGGTCTTAGATCCATTTTGAGTTAATTAATTCATTTTGAGTTAATTAATGTTTGATAAGGGCACAGCTCCTTTCTTTTGCATGTAGATTTCGTTTCTCTAGCAATGATTATCCTTTCCTCATTAAGTAATCTTGGCCCTCTTATCAAGTATGGAAGGGTTTATTTCAAGCCTATTTCTTTGGTGCATACATCTGTCTTTACTAATGTAAATGGTTATAATTAACCATGATTTTTTTATAATGAGTTTTGAAATGAGGAAATGTGACTTCCCTATTTTTGTCCTTTGTTTTGGTCATGGGTTTTGAACTCAGGGCTGGGTGCTGTCCCTGAGCTTTTCTGCACAAGGCTAGCACTCTACCAATTTGAGCCACAGATCCACTTCCAGTTTTCTGGCGGTTAATTGGGGATAAGACTCTCATGTAAATTAAGACTCAGACTTTGAACAGATATCCTCAGATCTCAGCCTCCTGAGTAGCTAGGATTACAGATATGTGCACTTTCGTCCTTTTTACTGAATGTTTTGACTGTTGAAAGTCTCTTGAGATTTCATATCCATTTTTAGGATGGGTTTTTCTGTTTCTGAAAAACAAAAGTTAGGATTTTGATAGGAAATACGCTGAATTTCTAGATAATATGGGGTCAGTACTAACATTATATCAATATTGTCTTTCAGTCTATAAACATGTTTACATTTACTTATGTTTATAACTTCTTTCAGTACTTTGCATTTTTATTTTTTTATTGTGAAAATACCATACAGAGGGGTTACAATTACATGAACAAGGTAATGAGTACATTTCTTATCAAGCATTGTAGCCTCCTCCTTTGTTTCTCCTTCCCATCCCTTCCCATCCTCCCCTCCCCGCCCCCCCCACCCCCTCCCCCACCTAACGTTTTGTACATGTCATTGGTGCAATGGGTCAGCCTGTATCCCTATTTAAACAATTTGTTTTTCCCCTTCCCCTCCACAATTTATACCCACATCAAATACAGTGAAAGCAGGGGTTATACTGTGGGGGAGGGACATACAAAGCAACAAAGAAATCATCTTATAAATGTGTTAGAAACAATAGCAAGAAAGAAAAACCATTTGAGTCCTTATCTTGGGGTTCATTTCACCTAACATCAACTTATCTGACTTTTTCTGCTTGTCTCAGACATATACTAGTTATTGCAAATAAGGGAAACCATGGAACCTATGTTTCTTTGGGCCTGGTTTACTTCACTTAATATAATTTTTTCCAAGTCTTTCCATTTTCTAACAAATGGGGCAATGTCATTCTTTCTGATGAAAGCATAGAAATACTTTGCATTTTTTATTGTATAAACTCACTTCCTTGAATAAACTCAAGACTTACCTTTTAATGATACTTTAAGTGGAATTATTTTTAAATTTCCTATATAGATTGCTAGTGCCTAGCAATGGTGAATTTATCAGTGCTGGTATTTCTCACTCTCTCTTTCTCTGTAATCTCTAATGTTTTCTTTCTATGTAAGATCATAACATGTTAATAAAGCTAATTTTACCTCATTCATGCCAATTTAAGTGCCTTTTATCCTTTTTCTATTTTAATTGCTCTGATCAAAATATAGCACCATGTTGAATAGAACTGGTGAAATCCTTTATGATAGAGGAAAACCTTAGTTTTTACTATTAATCATGATGTTTTCCATGGTTTCATAATATATATCATTTACTATTCTTAGGTCATTTCCTTCAATTCCTACTTTGTTGAATACTTTTTTATCATGAAATGTGTTGGATTTTGTCAAACCTATTTCCTGAAGAAGAAAGAATAACATAAATCTATATTTCATCTGCTCTTACTTCCTTTGATGTATTAATGATTTTCATTTGTGGAACTAATTTTTATTTCTACAGACAAATTATACTTGGCTATGATGTATAATCCTTTTAATTGGCTCATTAATACTTAGATAAGGAATTCTATAGCAATGTTCACAAAGAAAATTGGTATAAAATTCCTTCCTTTTCTTTGTTCCTCTCTTAGACTCTCTCCGTCTTCCTCCTTCCCTCTCCTTTTTCACTTTTCTTTTCTTTTTATGTATTTATTTTTGGAGACAGGACCTCACTATGTAGCCTAGATTGTCTTCAAACTCATAATCATCTTGACTAAGCTTCCGACATGCCAGGATGTGTTCATCATCTTCCTAGCTACAAACATAATTTTAATAATCAGGAACATGTATCTTAAATGACAGTTTTTATTTTCTTTGAGCACTTTGAATATATTGGTCACTTCCTTTTGGGCTTAAATTTTCTGAAGAAAAATTTGTTGATAATGTATTGAGAATATTTTTATGATTTTTGTTATATATATTTATTATTTTATTATATGTACAGAGGGCTTTCAGTTACATAGGTAAGGTAATGAGTACATTTCTTTTCGACCTCATTATCCCTTCTCCCAATTTTCTCTTCCTTTCCTTCCTGCCAACCCCCCTCCCCAAGTTGTACAGATCATGTCCTGCAGGTTGTCTTGTGTTGCATTATCTCTGTTGCATTGGTTCCCTGCTGGTCCTTTGTCTTACAATTTTTTTGTTCCCTTTCCCTTTTCTAATTTCAGGATGCATTATATAAAATACCAGGGGACCAAAATCAAATACAGGAACAACAAAGGATATACCACAGGGGGAAGAACATACAAAAGAAACAAAAAATCACATAGTATATTAAAAACAACAGCAATAAAGAGAAACTTTTGTGTCCATGTCTTGGAGCCCATTTCCCTTAGCACCATGTTATATGGTTATATGTACAATGACTATTGAGCTATTCGCTCCTTTTTAGGTATTCAGTTTCTCTCTTGAATTCATTTTAGCTTATTGAGCTGCTTCTATTTTATATGTATGTCTTTCCTCTAATCTGGGAAGCTTTCAGCCATTATTTCTGTAATTGTCTCTCTGCTTTGTCTTTGCCTTCTGGAACTGCCATGTGGTGTATTGGTCCACTCTGATGTTCTCCAGGTCTCCCTGTTTGGTTTCCTTCTATCTTCTTTCTATTCCTCAGATCTAGTAATTTTCATTGTCTTATCTTCAAGTTCTGATTACCTAAATCTGACTGCATGTTCCTAATGAATATTAAAATTTTCAAGTATATTCCTTTCAGTTCCATAATTTCCTCCTGGTTTCTTTTTAGATATGTCTATTATATTGATAGTTCCATTGTGTTCATATGCTTGCCATGTCTTTTTTCAGTTCTTTAAGGATTTTTAAGGTAATTATTTTAAAGTCATTCTCTAATGTATTTGCCAACAGATCTTTCCCAGGCATAGTTTTCCCCCCAGTTTCTTTGTATATCTTGTGATTTTTTTTATTGCTAAAACTGGACATTGAATCTAATACTGTGATTTTTCTAGAAGTTGGATTCTCTCTCCCTTGTCTATGGCTTGTTAGTTTTTGTGACTATTTTTTAAGATTATTTTTGTTAGTTTTGATTTTTGGAGGCTATAAGAATCAGCCTGATGTTTAAGCTGAAGACCATTTCAGGCCTTCTCTTTGTCTTTCGATGTGCATTTAGGGCCACTTTCCAATTTTCATCATACATCAAATAATTTTTTGATCCATTTTTAAGTCTGGCACCAGTTTTTGCTTATTCACTTTTCACTTTTGATATGAAAATGCTCTGGACAGTATCATAGCCAATCCTTATAGCAAAAGGAACATTTAGCCCTATATTCAATGTCACATCCTAAGCCTGAGTCAAGATACTCTGCCTAAGAGAGAACTTTATAAAACCATAAATGATATTTAAAAGGATATAACAAGTAAGATTTCTCCCTCGTGCTTTGTTCTTTGGAGCAAAATGAATTGACTTTTGTCTCAAAATTATGGATTGAAAAACTAATCCAGGTTTGATGAGCATTCAGATTTTATGATTACCCAATGGTCTGTGATAAACTATTTTAATCTACTTGTTGCTCTGCCCAATTCAGGCAATCATTATTATTATTATTGTTGTTGTTGTTGTTGTTGTCAGTCATGGGGCTAGAACTCAAGACCTGGTTGCTATGCCCGAGCTGTTTTACTCAAGGGTTACTCAAGGGTAGCACTCTACCTTTGAGTAAGAGCTCCACTTCCTGTTTTCAAGTGGTTAATTGGAGACAAAATTCTCAAAACCTTTCTTACGCATGCTGGCTTCGAACTGCAAACCTCAGATCTCAGCCTCCTGAATAGCTAGTAAACGTGAGCTTACTCCGACCATCTTTAACAAGTGCAATGTTTCTTACTTTTCAATTCATTGTCTTTGAGCTTCCCAGATGTAACAGAACATTTTGTTCTATCTACTACTACTACTACTACAAATAGTAGTAGTACTTTAATATCTCTACTCCTACAAATAGCAGCTTCAACTCCAAACCATTCATGTAAAAAACATTAGCATAACTTCTGACTTCTTTATCTTTCATTTTCTATATCTCTTTTATTAGCAGTTATGGACAACTCCAACTTATTTCTTACTAATTACAAGTGTCCATCATCTGTCATCTCATTCAAGAGAATCACAATAATTCTTCCACTGTCTTCAAGTTTTACTCTGGCTCATGTGTTGTATCCTTAATATAATCTTTGGAATAGAGTAATCTTTAAAAAATTGTGGTTAATGGCCGGGCACTGGTGGCTCACGCCTGTAATCCTAGCTACTCAGGAGGCTGAGATCTGAGGATGGCAGTTCAAAGCCAGCCCGGGCAGGAAAGTCCGTGAAACTCCTTATCTCCAATAAACGACCAGAAAACCGGAAGTCATACTGTAGCTCAAGTGGTAGAGCGCTAGCCTTGAGCTGAAGAGCTGAGTGACAGTGCTCAGGCCCAGAGTTCAAGCCCTATGACTGACAAAAAAAAAAAAAAATTATGGTTGAATCATGTTACTCCATTACACAAAACCCTTTAGTGCTTTGTTGTAATGGTCCATGAGTTCCTATAAAATATTTCTTCCCTAAACTCATCATTTTTCTGGCCAGGCAGTTTTCCAACTCAGGGTTTCTGAGAGTATTTAATTTGCTGTCTTCAGTCTCATTTAAATACCTCCTATAAATACCTAGTTTATTGTCCCTATTTCCTAAGTTTTGCTCAAATACCTCCTTCACAAGGAGGCTTTCTCTTTTCACCTTGTTTCAGATGACATTTTCTCCCCCCTCCCTCTTCACTGACCTTTATTTCTCTCTCTCACTCTCTCTTTTTATTTTTTTTTCATGGCACTTGCTATCATTTGTAATACCATACACTAAACTGTTTAGAGTCTGTTCTCTGAACCAGAATATAAGCATGATGAGGACAGGTATTTTGTTTTGAATATTACTTTGTCTCTCCTGTAATACAGATTATGGAGCTACAAGAATAGCTTTATGAATAATTCATTAAATTTTGCTAAGGGTATCCTAAGTTTTTGAGGTCTATTCATAAGTTCTTGAACACATTTTCTAACTTATGCTGGAAGACCAGAAAAGACAATATAGTTAGATGGTTGAAAAATCCATCTATGTTGGGGAAGTAACTTCACATCAGTGCTGTATTAGTACTGAAAAGACAGTGTCCTTTTCATGGAAAAGTCTGTTATTGGCCATGACTGGAGTCTCTCCTAATTCATCTATCATATTTTGGAGCCATAGTTCATGACTTAATTTAACTGAAAGGATAAGGCTATAAAAGTATTGCAAAAATAATCTGTAGGGGTGATGAAGGAAAAATAGAAGGAATACTTGGGAAAAATGTCAGTTGGGTATAATGACTCTGTGATTATGAAATATGATAATAAACAATATGCCGTTGCCTTAAAAATCTCCAAAGATCAAATTTATACAGGATGTTCCTCTTTTTCTTTTCTGTTGTCATGTGCTAAAATAGCATATATGTATATTTTTCCAAGTTACTTTAGACTACAATGACCTGACTAAAATATGTTTATCAGAGAAGAAACTCTGCTTACTTTTCCTCTCCTAGTCTCATCCTCCAAATACCCCGACCTTGGTACCCTCTGCCCTTGACTTCATCTGATTTCCTTTGCTCCTTTTAAATTGGTGGCCTTCTCTTCCCTGTGGCTTTCTGACCAACTCCTTCAGTGTTGGATGTTTTTGCCATCACTACTTGTCTTTTAACCTACAATATTCTTTGAGGCTTTTTCTATATTTAATAACTTCCAATGTTGAGGTCATGTCCATAGGTCATTCTCTGGTAGGACAAAAACAGTATTTTATCCTTTTAGTCCCTTTGGCCTCTATTTCTTCTATTACCCTCAATTCTTCAACTGACAATATTGCTTACCAGCCTAGGGAAGGTAGGTTAATCTCTGTTTCTACGTCTCTATTTTCCATGTAGCTCCTACTACTACCCCTCCACCCCCGGCAAAAAAGTTGAATTCTCTCTCCTTGCTCAGGATCTGCTCATCATTTCTGTTTCTCCTCATCCTGTCAGACTTCCTTTAGGATTACTCTTAACATTTTGCCTTCTTCCCACCAAACAGTATCTTTCTCATCAATTCTTCAGGATTTTTTTATTTTTATTGTGAACATACTGTACAGCGGGGTTACAATTACATGGGCAAGTACATTTCTTATCAAGCACTGCAGCCTCCTCCTTTGTTTACCCTTCACATCCCTTCCCAGCCTTCCCCCACCCCCCTCTTCAGGATTTTTTATATCTTCATATGTTCTCACGTGATAAGACTAAAATAAACCAAATAATCAAAACAAAAACTTCCCAAAGTACTAATTCTCTGGCTTTTATTCAACCTCTAAACTTCTAATGTAAGACCATGGAGAATAAGCTCATTTAACATTGTCTTCTCCATTTTGGCTCACTATTTCTACCCTTACTTTTCGTGTGAAACTACTTACTAGAATCACTCACCTTTATATCACCAACTGCTTCCTATTCTTTCCCCACTGGGCACCTATGTTATACAAAAGACTATATTAGGCAGTGTGGGGGGAGGATAAGACAATGAAAGTAGATTTTTAAAAGTACATTTTTAAGTAGAAAGGATAGATTTTTAGTATTGGTTGGAAAAGACCAAATGTATGTGGTTGGATGTAAAAAAAATAAGACATATGGTAAAAGGATTATGTATTATATATAAAAGAGGTAAAAGAAACTGATAATCAAGTGATGATACCTTGGTAGTGTGAATAGGATCTCTGTGGTCCAATTGACTGGATTAGAATCCCATTTTCTCTACTTGACAGTTCTAGCACTTTGGCCAAGAGTTGTTTTAGTCCATTTACTTTCCCTTTTTATAAAGATATAATTTATTAGTGGGTGACTTTTTTTTTAAGTCTAACAGCCCCAGTTTCAGAGGCTGAACATTCAACAAGACTGGCCCAGCTTGGTGAAGGGATGCTGCTTCCACTTAGTTGTGTCAAATGTCAGATGGTATTACAATGGCAGGAACACAGGCAAGAGCAAGCAACTTGCTGGTGAGATGGCAAGCCAGAGCATGTGGCCTGGCTTTTTACAACTAACTCTTACTGGAACTAACTGGGATCCCAAAGAATCTACCTTCCCTTTAGGGTAATGTCCCAATTATATCCATTAGGTCCTGCCTCTTAAAGAGCCCACTTCCTCACATTGCCAAAAAGGCAACCTTGGTAGGTTTCAATAGCTGAGCCCTTGGGGGAGCAGTTATATCCAAGCCATGAGAACTAACTTATCTCCTTAAATTAACTTCCATAAAATGAGAAATACCTGCTTATATGCTTTTCTTTATTTCTTCTTCTTATTTTTATTACAAAGGTGATATACGGAGGGGTAACAGTTAGGTAATTTAGGTAATGAATACATTTCTTTTTGAACAGTTTCACCGCTTCCTTCATTTTCGTCCAGTTTTCCCCTTCCAAACCCCTCCCTCACAAGTTGTATAGTTCATTGTCAAGGAAGTCTAGTGAGTATCGCTGCTGAATTACTTCACACTTTGTCCCACCATTTCTGTGCTCTACTTTACCCTCCCCCAAACAGATTGACAAAAGGTACAGAAATAAAAAACAATGACAAAGGGGAAAACCAAACCAAACCAAAGAACAAAAAAACATCTTGTTTCCATTTCATGGAGCTCATTTTGATAAGCATCATTTTACATGATCACATGCACATACCTTTTGAGTCTTTTTGATCCTCTCCTAAGACTATTATGTGAGTGTTTAGAATCCTGTTTAATTATCTTGTCCAAGTGTAATTTTGTGTGTTTTACCTTTCATAGTGTGTACTTACTTGTAGATTTATAGGCACATTCTAATTAATACAAATGAGGGAAAACATGCAACCTATGTTTCTTTAGGTCTATCTTACTTGGCTTAATATAATTTTTCTCTAGTCTTTCCCTTTCTTACAAATGGTGCAATATCATTCTTTCTGATGGAAGCATAGAATTCCATTGTGTATATGTGCCACGTTTTCAAGGCTGAAATAAACATGGTAGTGCTGGTAGCTATAGTATGGTCTTGTTTGTGGTCTATTGGATAGATATCCAGGAGTCAGATTGCTGGGTCATGGGGGAGCTCTATGTTTAGTCTTTTGAGGAACCTCCATAGTGCTTTCCAGAGTAGTTGAACAAGTTTACATCCCCACCAACAGTGTAGTAGTGTTCTCTTTCGGCCACATCCCTGCCAGCATCTGTTACTGTTAGTTTTCTTGATAATGGCCATACTAACTAGGGTGAGATGAAATCCCAATTTTGTTTTGATTTGCATTTCTTCTGCGGCCAGAGACCTCAATGTTAAGCCAGGTAGCATGAAAATATTACAGGATGCAACAGGGAAAACCCTAGGGTTACAAGGCATAGGTCAAAATTTCCTAAGTAAAGATCCAAACAAATCAAAGAAAGACTGGGTAAATGTTATTGCATGAAACTGAAGAGTTTCTACATGGCAAAGGATGTAGCTAGCAAGATAAATAGAAAATCCCACAAAATGAGAGATCTTTACTATCTATGTTTCAGAAAAGTGCCTCATATCTAAAATATACTTAGAACTCAAAAAATCGAACCCCCTCAAAACAAATCCTCAAAGAAACAATAACCTAATTAATAAATGGGCTAAGGACTTAAAGAGAGATTTTTCAGAAGAAGAAGTAAGAATAGCCAATAGACACAGAAGAAATATTCAATATCTCTGGTCATAAATGTTTTTAAATGTCCATTTAAATAATTTAGCTCATTGCTTAGGAACTTAAATTCTTAATAAGTGCCAACTTTTCCTACAGTACATGAAGCTAAGAGACATAAGAAGAGGAAGATATTAAATGTTAATTTATCAAATGTCCTTTAAAACAAAGATATACTTGAAAGAGAAGATATTTGTAATTTATTTTTTTGGTGTTAAGCTTTTATTTAAGTATTCTGTTGTCTATAGTGCTTATTGTTCATTTTATTCCTATCTTATTTCTTTTGAGTTTTATAATAAAGACGTCTAGTTTGTAATATCTGTTTATCTATACTAGCAATATTCTGCATTTTAATTGTTTATCTTGAAACACATTTAAAAGACTACATTTTTTAGACGCCTTTGCAAGTACATGTAATCATATAACTAAATTCTGACTAACGAGCTACAAAGAATGAATAGAACTTTTTTAAATTGGAAGTACTGAGGTTTGAACTCAGGACCTTAGTAAATGTTCTGCCACTTTAGCCATGCTCCCAAGTGTCTTACTTGTAGCTATTTTTTATATAGTATCTCTTTTTGTGTTGAGATCAGCATCAAATGGTAATCCTCTTTTCGAAGCCCACTGAATAGCTAGCATTTACAGATATGAGCAACCTTAACTGAATTTTTGTTGAGATGTATCTTGCAATTTTCTATTTGTATTCTTGTCTAAGATTGTCAAATTTCACTCACAAGAAGCAATAGGTAAATGAGTTGCTTTATTTGTTCTATTTACTCATCCATAATTTGGGTAGTGAAAAAAAGGAAATAATTTATTTTCTACCTTCTGTAAGGATGGAAAGGTGTATGGTTAATCATAGACAGAAGAACGTGAAAGGAAAAAGTAAAGCTTGATAAGAGAGGTTAAAAAAGTCACTTTCTTCACAGGAAAGCTAATGCTAATAAAGAGCCAGTAATTTTAGGGTAGACGTTATCATGAGAGGTGAGAAATACTGGTGATGTGGTGTTTGTGTTCAATCACAGTGTAGGAAGGATGCTTTAGAAGTGATTATAGTGTGTAAGTAAGAGGCCAACACAGATGGGACATAGTAATCAAGACTTAATAAGCACGTGTCACAAAGGCAGGTAAGTTATTGAGGCTGAATTAGGACTATGAACAACACAGACTTGTAACCATGGAAACACAATAAGTCAAGGATAACTCTAAACCCTCGATCAGTTTTTGTTTAGCATTAAATGCCACTTGGAAAAGAAGGAAAATGAAGTGCTGAAAATACCCAGATGTATACCACCCAAACTTTCCTAAAGCCAAATAAGAAGAAAGATATTGGATATTTGCTATAACTAAAGGTAGGATCATATTCTAGTTCTTGTCTGATCAGACACAGAAATGCATCTTCATAGAGAGAGAGAGAGAGAGAGAGAGAGAGAGTTATCTCTACATTTTCAGAATGCATAATCCTTTTATGCTATCTGTAACTGACCTATACCCTATCTCAAAAGAGAAATACTCGTAACACATTTTTAATTAGAAAAGAAGTGAGAAAACCAAGTTATATACACTATACCAAAAGGCAAATATATGCCAAATACTTAGCTAGAGTTTTGTGAATTATTTCATTTACTAGCCTATAGCAGGAGAATATCATTATTATTATGTGTTTGGCTACCAAAATAAAACCTCTTTGGTTAAGTTTCACTTACCCATTGTCTCTCAACTTTTGTACGGTAGCATGGATTTGGATTTTAGAATGGGCTCTCTTATTTCTAGAGCATACAGGTGTAGGCAGGTAAAGGAACAGGAGCTACAAGATTAGGATGTTTTTGAAGATCTTTGGACAAATTCCCTCTAATAGAATTTAAATAGACTCTGATATTCATCATCTGATTATTAGCCTATGGTAAACTAAAGTTAACAATTAATAATGTAGGTTAATCAAGTTAGTTATATTAAGATCTCTACATATGTTTCTGAGAGTGATAAATTACAACACATTCCAAGAAGGAATGAGGTAACTTTCCTAGACTGCTTTGAGACTCTCTGCATTTTCTAGAAATTATCATCACTTGCTGCTTAATATAATAATTCACGAGGCCAGAAGGACACATTGGCCTGCACATTGGAATTTGTATACTGTGAGGATATGAAGTTTTTATGACTGTCTTTTACTTCTCTCTTAGTGAAAATGACATTTTCCTTTTGGAGCAGCTAAATGATTGTGCCCACAGTTTCAGTGTGCTGGCTAGTGTTGACCACCACAGAAAGTATCACTGGCTGAGTGGCTCAGATATTGCTATACATTAAAATCTATCATTGTATTTATACCTGCGCCTGCTTCCATGGAATACTGATAATCACAGAAGAATGGAAGAGATAGGGAGACAAAGGCAGACCTTTCTGTTCTTTCAGAGAGTGATTTCTTTACTGAGAAAAAATTGATAAGTTTAGAAACATTGCCCAAACTGCAGTCTCTCTCTTCTTCTTTTCCACACTCAGGGTTAGGTGGGTCAGGTTTGTATCTCCCATTGTTCTCCTATTCTTCTGCTCCTTCCCTATTTCCTGTTACATAGATATATTCATTACTAATTCCTTTGCATGTCTAATTCCATGTTGGTATCTATTTATTGGGGAAACCAGACTATCAACAGTGAAGCTAAGAGTAGACTGCAAATATGGGTAGCTTACTAAAGAATACGAAAGAATAGAATGGAATAGCTGATATGGTAATACAGACATTTTGAAAACATAAGAAAGCTTACAAAGAGAGTTGTGTGATTACTACAAAGCTATTATTAATGTCAGAATAAAGGGATGAGCATAGTTAACAGTTGAGTAGCTAAGTGTAACCACCAGAGAGAGACTTGGTAGTAGTATATAAAGAAGCACACATTACTTGTGATTACAAAAAACAGATACAATCAAATGGCTTAGCAGAAAAAAAATTAATTATGAGAATAGCACAGATCCAGTGACATAGAATTCACTGACATCCATAGGTAAGAATTTTCTGTTATGTGAAACTCAGGAACCCAATATCAAAAATCTTGGAATTTGAAATCTAGAACAGGAGTAAGATAGCTATTACTGAAAACCTTCCAGTACCTTAAAGGTTAGTAGAAGACTAGTATTTCCTAATAGGAGTTAGAACTTTGGCTGTAAGGTGATACAGAAGTCTTTCTTTGTCCCTGGATATAAAACAACACTTAACCTTGTAGAAGTTTCACATTCCTCTTTTGCCAAATTGGTACTTGGGGTAAATCTCAGCATTACCTTGCGGGAAACCAGAAAGATAAAATAGATCTGCAGATCAACAATCCTTCAAGTACTCCTTTTCCTTTGCTTCCTAATGTTTAGAGTCTGCCTGAGTTTCTTGGCTTCTGTCCGCACCTCCATCTTTAATTCTAGCAGTGCAGCATCTTCAAATCTTTGTTCTCTCATGCTTGCTCACATCTGTGATTCTTCTTCCGCTGTCCCATTGCTTTCCTTGCTCTTGCGAGTTTAACAAAGAAAATCATTAGCACTTAGCATTATCCTGTTTCATATAATGTTTGCTGTAAAATGTCCAGATTCCTGTGCCATAAATTTCATGTCCTTAGACAAGTCATTTATCTCTCTGAACTTCAGAGGGGAATCGAGATACTAGATGTCTAAGTGAATGCTCAAGTGTTTCACAGCTTGGATTTCCATCTTTTGAAATTCAAAGATAAGCTTTTTGGGACTCTTTTGGCAATTCAGAGATATGAAATCAGAGCGAGAAAGGACAAGGTAGTAATTTCATATGGAGATTTTGAGTAATTCATTTGACTGAGAAAAGACAAAATCCAAAATCCAAAGAAAATCATTTTTTAATTAATTAAAATTTTTTTTTTGTCGATTGTGGGGCCTGAACTCTGGGTCTGGGCGCTGTCCCTCAGCTCTTCAGCTCAAGGCTATTGCTCTACCACTTGAGGCATAGCACCACTTCCAGCTTTTTTCTGCGTATGTGGTGCTGAGGAATCAAACACAGAGCCTCATGCATGCGAGACAGGCACTCTACCACTGAGCCAACTTCCCAGCCCCAAGAAAATCCTTTTTAAAAACATATACAAAGATAATTCATTGTGGCATTATTCACCATAGCTAAGATACGGATCCAACCCAATTCCCCTCAGTAGATGAATGGATCAAGGAAAATGTGGATATCTATATCTATATCTCTATATATCTACCTATCTACATATATATATGAATTCTGTGCTTCCATCAGAAAGAATGACACCACCCTATTTGTTAGGAAATGGCAAAAGTTAGAAAAACATCATATTAAGTGAAGTAAGCCAGATTCAAAGAAATATAGGTCCCATGATTTCCCCCATTTGGTCAAAAGCTATGTACATATGACCATATAAGATGATGCAAAGCGAAATGAACCCCAGGATATGGACACAAGAGGCTTTTCTTTGTTGCTGTTGTTTTTAATGTACTTTGTGATTTTTTTCATTTCTTTTGTATGTTCTTTCTCCTATGGTATATCCCTGTTGTCACTGTATTTGATTTTGGTACCTTGCATCTTGTATATATATTTATCTAATTTGGGAGGGGGGGAAGGAGAATAACAAAATGCCCAACAAGGACACAGGATGACCCATTGCAACAATGAGATTCACAAGACACTATGTTGAAAATGAACTTTACTCTTTATTGCTTTGTATGTCCCTCCCCCACAGTATAACCCCTCTTTTCACTGTATTTGATGTCGGTATAATTTGTGGAGGGGAAGGGGAAAAAACAAGTCGTTTAAATAAGGATACAGGTGCACCCATTGTAATAATGAGAAGTACAAGTTGTCATGTCGAAAATGAACTTTACAACTTTGGTGGGGCGGCGGGGAGAATTGGGTGTCGGGGGGGAGGCTGGGAAGGGATGTGAAGGGTAAACAAAGGAGGAGGCTACAATGCTTGATAAGAAATGTACTCATTATCTTGCCCATGTAATTGCAACCCCTCTGTACAGTATGTTCACAATAAAAAATAAAAAATAAAAATAAATAAAGAAAAAAAGAAAATGAACTTTACAACTTTGGGGAGGGGAGGAGTGGGAGAGGTGGGAGAGGAAAGGATAGAAGGAGAAAAACAAAGGAGACAAGAAATGTACTCATTACCTTGTTGATGTAACTGTAACCGTTCTGTACAGCATCTTTACAAGACAATAAAATAAAATAATTGAAAGTAGTCAGGTCAGGAGCCGGATGCTGGTGGCTCACTCCTGTAATCCTAGCTACTCAGGAGGCTGAAATCTGAGGATGGCAGTTCAAAGCCAGCCCGGGCAGGAAAGTCCGTGAAACTCTTATCTCCAATAAACCACCAGAAAACCGGAAGTGGCACTGTAGCTCAAGTGGTAGAGTGCTAGCCTTGAGCTGAAGAGCTGAGGGACAGCGCTCAGGCCCAGAGTTCAAGTCCCACAACTGACAAAAAAAAAAAAAAGAAAAAGAAAGTCAGGACAAAAAAAAAATAAAGCAACCATAAAGTGATTCTTTTAAGTTGAAAGATAAACAGTCTCAACTTAAAAAAGAACAAAAATAAATACTGAGATTGTTAAGATCAAAAACAAACAAAAAAAGTATGCAAAGCAAAAGCTCTTGAGTCCATGTCTTGGAGTTCATTTCACTTAGCATCATCCTATATGGTTATATGTACATAGCTACTAAGCTATTCTGCTCATCTGCTAAGATTGTCCTAGACACATACTATACTAATTATTACAAATAAAAGAAACCATGGGACCTATGTTTCTTTGCGTCTGACTTGCTTCACTTACTATGATTTTTTTTCCCATGTCCTTCCATTTCCCTACAAATGGGGCAGTGGCATTCTTTTCTTAGTTGTTGTTGTTTTTCATGTACTACATGATTTCTTTTTTCTTTTGTGTCTTTCCCCCTATAGTTTATCCCCTATTGTTACTGTATTTGATTTTGGTACTGTGGGTTATATATATATACATATTTTTAACTGAATTAGGCAATGGAAGGGAAACAAAAAATGGTGAGAAAAAGGACATGGGGGAACCAACGCAACAGTGATACTCACAAGACACTGTTACTGTGTTGGAAATGAACTTGCGGGAGGCGGGGGGATGGATAGGAAGAGGGAAAGAGAAAGAAAAATGAGGGAGGGAGTAACAAGTTTGATAAGAAATACCTTCCTTATGTAACTGTAATGCCTCTGTACATCAACTTGACAATCAAATTAAAATTAAAAAGAAAGAAAGAAAGTTCAAAGGTTGGGAAAAAAGCATATGCAAACTAGGCATGTTTCTCATGCCTGTAATCCTAGCTACTTAAGAATTAGAAAGTGAGAAGATATTTGGAGGCCAGCCTTGGAAAAATATTGGGAAGACCCAATCTTAGCCAATAAGTGAGGTATAGGGTACACAGCTGTGATCCCAGCTACTTATGAGGATTTCAGTCTCAGACTAGCCCCAAGGAAAAACCTTGGCATGTTACCTGAAAAAACAAAAACAAAAAATAAGGTATATCCTTAGCAAGTATTAATTCCTGAGCTCAAACACTATCACCAAAAGAAAAATGTAGACAGACAGACAGGCAGATAGATAGATATGCATAACCATCATTGAGCTGTGATGTGGAGAATATAACGAAGTGCTAGATTGTGTGCCATACACAGAAAGGGCAAATAGTGTAGATGCTTTAGGGAAGAAATGACTAGTTTTACAGAAGATAGGATATCTGATAGAGAATAGGATGCTGCCTGCCATTTGGCATTTAAGAGAAAGCCAGAGCACTCTCTGGCTACTATATTGTAGAAAAGATCTTTCAGTGGAGTGAGAGCCTGTGCTACTTTCAGGTCTATTTTTCAATGGACAGAACAGTAATGCTTTTATGAATGAAAATGAATACAACCAGTTAGAGTGCTCTTTTAAAAAAAATATGGAATGGCAGCTTGGAGCATAGAGTCAGCTGATTCTTCTTAACTGTAGGGCTTTAAAGGTCACTTGAAGTCTTTAAGTTTCCCTAAGTATAGTTCCTATTAACTATCTCTTTCTGGCCTTTGTTGTGATGTTATATTTCAAAATAAATATATATGAAACTTGCATATGAAATCCTCTTGCATTGTTTAAAGTTTTAGACAATCACTTGCCATTGCTATTCTTACAATTAACATCTTTTGGTGATCATATCATAGGGACTTTTTCCATTCCCATGGAATGTAAAGAGATTATTCATCACTATTTTACAATTTAGAAGGATACTAAATGTAGCTTAACTTATTAGTCATAAACTAAGTCCAGAATAGTCCAGTTATTCTTCTACACATAAAAGTGAAAGTGTTCTTTCAGCTAGAGAAGACATTGCTACAGGCTTCTTCATTTCAATTTACTGTTAGAAATCAGTGTTCAAGGTACTAGTGTTTGATCTGTAATTTGACCAGCAAATGGGTGAGAACTGAAAAATGACAGAAGTAATGTGACTGAAACCAATGTGTAATTCTCATGGGCAAGGCATAGAGTATTTTAAATCACACAAAATGGACTCCTCAGTAATCCAGAGTGCACTCATTTACTTGATGAGCAATTATAAAATGTGTATGGGGGAGGGATCACTTAATCCAACATCGAATCTATCAGACTTTAAGCTGTCTCTCAATATGTCTTTTGGAAAGGTCATATTTTCAATTTCCCCAGTGGGTGAAGGAAAAATTGCCTTTCATTAACTTCAGTCATTTTTCTCTTCACTTTGTGTGAAAGACTGAAAGTTTGAGAAAGAAAGTTAAAGACATATTCTCTATTTCCTGGCTGTTGGAAATAGGAAAATAAAATAGAAGGCAGAAGTAATAGATAAAACCCACAAAAAGATTATATATATATATATATATATATATATATATATATATCCTGCCCAAAGACTCTATTTATCTATCTATCTATCTATCTATCTATCTATCTATCTATCTATCTATCTATCTATCATCTATTTATCTATCTATCTATCTATCCACACACACACACACACACACACACACACACACACACACACACACACACACATATTTACCTGAGCTGTCAAGAATATCTGCCATTTGAGAACTGCAATAATCATTGGATCATTATTAACAAACTGGGAAAACAATAGAAGGTGAGCATCAAATGAGCACAGAGATGTGGTCAGCTCGCAGAAGTTTGGTCATGTGACCTCTGAGCTAAGACACACACACAAATCTATGGAATGATTCTGTTTTCTATATTGCTGTGATTCTTGGGTGATAAATTTGCCTCTCATAAGAAACAAAAGTAACTCTGATGAGGAGGTTAATGGAAAATAAAATTATTGAAGGTCTTATGTGGGATTATTTTCATAACATTGTCAAAGCACTTACATTTTTTTCACTAAGTATTCATTTAAAAGGTAAATAGAGTGGTAATTGGAAAGGAGTGAGTCATGAAATAGAGATTGGTGGGATGATGTTTTTTAGCAGGAATGACAAAAGTTGATGTGCTCGTATAATAATTATGAAAATAAATTTCTTTTATATAATGGACAATTGCTTAGCCAAAGAATATACCAAAGATTTTCTAAAAGGAAATAAAATATTTAGCTTTTTTTCCATTGCACATTTTCATTTGGCAGTGACAAGGTGTCAAAGGACAAACCAAGATGATATACTAATAAAGCACATTTGTCAGTAAGTAAACAGAAAATTAGCAAAAAGGAAAGAAAGATTACTAGGAGGAGGTTTTCTTCATAAGTAGTCATGTTGTTTTTAATGTTAAATGACTTCCCAAAGTACACCTTTTACAATACTTTTCTATTTATCTTACCCTCTCTTATCTTCTTTCATGGACCCTGCCAAGCTTTTGAGAAAACATCGGAGCGCTAATGTGACCCAGACAGTATAGAATGTCCTGGTTTGGCAAGTCGTTTAAATAGGGATACAGGTGGACCCATTGCAACAATGAGATGTACAAGTCACTATGTCAAAAGCGAACTTTACAACTTTGGTGGGGGGGGGGGGGAAGGAGGATTGGGTGGAAGGGTGGTGAGAAGGTTGGGAAGGGATGGGAAGGTAAAACAAAGGAGGAGGCTACAATGCTTGATAAGAAATGTACAAATTATCTTGCCCATGTAATTGTAACCCCTCTGTACAGTATTTTCACAATAAATAAAAAAAAGAATGTCCTGGTTTGGGTCATCATTGTATTAATTCTTGAAAAGTTTTATTGATTTTTAAAAGTCATGACTTTTATGGACTACTTACAGCTTAATCAAGACAGTTAAATTAATTCCAGCTGCTAAGGATTTATAATCTCAGAAGCTGCACACAGTATGGCACACAGTATGATAACTATAGACCTAGGGGTTAAGTCTCCTGATATGTGGCATATTAAAAAGAACTCAGAGGCTTGGGTTTTCCTCTTTGTCATCTTCAAATGAAATTTTTACTTGTAAATATCTTACCCACATGTATGTGTGTATGTGTGTGTGTGTAAAAACATACCAGTGGTATGTAACTTTTATGACATATTTTAGAAATAATTTTCAATTTTTTTATTGCATTACTTTGGTATACAGAATTTATTCTGGATCACAACATTTAGAAATTAATTTGGGTTTACTGGAAGGAAAAAGCCATAAGTAGCTGGCACAAATTCTAATGGGGACCCAAGGGGAGGAAAATGTGAATGTTTTACAGGTTGCCTTTCTGTTAAGTAGAGTCAGCCTCCTCTGAGCTCTCTTGTATCTATATCCTTCTCTCTTCCTTTTTGTACAGATTTTTCCTTTGTCTTCACTGGTCTTATGATACCACTAGTTGTGGCCAGCTCAATTCTGGAGACACATATTAAAGTCCATGATATCAGGATGACAAATGGCCCCCTAGCCAGCGAGTCATAAGTCCTCACCATCCCTCCAAACAAAATGCTTCTTTTTCTTGTTTCTGCAAAATGCATGTTGTTGCCTCTTACATCAACATATTATGAAACCAAATAGTGTTTCTTTTATCAAAGACACCTCCTCATCATAGTAAAGAAAGTATGGATATAAAACTGTGAGAGAGGGGCTGGGAAGGTGGCTCAGTGGTAGAGTGCTTGCCTTGCATGCATGAGGCCCTAGGTTCGATTCCTCAGCACAACATAAGCAGAAAAACCAGAAGTGGCGCTGTGGCTCAAGTGGTAGAGCACTAGCCTTGACCTGAAGAGCTGAGGGACAGTGCCCAGGCCCAGAATTCAGGCCTGACAATCAAAAAAGAAAAAAGTGAGAGAGAACAGAGAAACTGCCCAAGTATTTTGACATTTTACCTTAAAAATAGATTTGATTAGTATCTGTTTGCACAAATTGTACCATGTTATTGTAACATTGGCTTTGCAATGATTTAAGCAAGTTGTAGAGGCTTTTAAAAAATATGAACTTGGGAATAAACTGTTCTAATTTCCTTTACTTTTTAAACTGTGGAGAAACTAGGTCTATGTAATAATAAAAAAAATGTCCTGTCAATTCAGTTTAAAGTCCGTCTTGTTCCTTATTACCATGACAGAAGCACTGATCTGATAAAAGTTTACCTTCAAGTTGTATTATCAGTGCATACCTTTCCTGGTTTTTCTGTTGGTTCTTCTACTGATCTCACCAGATTGTTGTGAAGATCAAATGAGATAGTATATGAAAAAGGGCTTTGAAAAGTATAAAAACTATGTCAATATGGAGTAAAATAAGCCTTCAAGTGATTTCCCCCATTTTTAATCTAAGTAGGTTGAGCACCTCTCTTTTCCATTTCTAACAAAAACTTTGAGTTAGTTAAGATAGCAACATACTAGAAAAGTAAAAGTCACATTCCCAGAATCCTTTACAGTTAAAGACAGGTATGTGTCACACTTGTGACCACTGAGGAATGGATAAAAGATCATGGGTAGGAATCCTTGGAAATACTTTTAAAATTAGGATTTAAGTAGTATCTTAAGTCTGCCTGACACGCTTGTTTCCTCATGAATGTGTGTATTTTGAGTCTAGAACTACAGAGGTCATCTTATTGCCTTATGGTGACCTAACATGGGAAACCACCGGAAAAAGGTTGGATTGTGGCAAGGACTAAGGTGCCCAGGTCATTGGCCACATTCTGGACTTGATGAGCCAAGCTCTGGGATATTTACCCAAATCTCCCATAAGACTTGTCATGTTACTAAGAAAAAAAAAACCTCCTATTGATTTTAATCTACTTCATCATTCATTTGATATTCAGAGTCAGAGCAGTTTCTAACTGAACTGGGATAATTAGTATCTATAGTTTCTATTACTTAATGCAAAGCACTCATATATCAAACAGCAGTATTTCATATCTACACTGTCATCTGTTATATGCCATGCACATCTCAGTAACATTTGTCATGCAAGGGCTCTAAAATTCAAAATGCAGCTCACCCTTCCCAGAAGCTCCCAGCCAGCTTTTATTCTCTAACTCAGTGAAAGTCACTATTATTATCTTACTATTGAGGCAAAATGTGGGTGTTAAGCTTTTACCGCATTGGAGACATTAGACCTACATTTTTGTTTCCAGCTGTCAACCTTGTACTTGGGCCATTAAAACTTGAGGATCTTTTGTAGAGGCCTTCACAAACTTTTCACTCCCCTGTCATCCCTCTAAACTACATGTAATTCATGAGCTTACAGAACTTTACAAGCTCCTAACCACCTAGAGGAGTGATTCTCTGCTTTTCCTCTTCTATCACATATAGAAATTTTTATATGTATAGATGATGGGATAATGGATGGAAGTACTTATCCTAAATGATCATCATGCAGGACTTTTATAACATTCTCAACCTCTAGAGATAATCTGTTTATAGAATGTGTGCCTAAAACAGATTCAACATGCCTATGCCAGTTGGACATGGCCCACTGTTTAGGAAACTTGAGCTTAGAAGACTCAAAGTCAAAACACCTTAGCATGCCATACAAAGCACTTTCAGCTCCAACACTATCTAAACCTACAAGGCTTTGCTGTAGCTTTCCCCACCCACCACAATCCATGATCTTACATACATAGTGATATACCACATTAAAACCTTCTGGTTAACAGTGGAAGTTATATATAATGTTTGTTTCAGAGTATCATATTATCTAGTGATGTCACTGCCATTTTAATTGGGGTAATTACACATTCTATGGTGATCACACTTGGATGAATTACCTCAGAACATAGTCCTACTAATTGATCTCTCTGTCTCTCTGTCTCTGTCTCTCTCCCTCTCCCTCTTTCTCTCTCTCTCACACACACAGATCTTTGTGTTCCTGATATCTTTCTTCTTGAGCCACTGTAACAAAAAATCAATTCTCTCTCTCATACACACACGTACTCTCTCTGTCTCTGTCTCTGTCTCTCTCTCTCTCTCTTTCTCACACACACACACACACACACACACATTTGTGTTCCTGATCTCAGTCTTCTTGATCCACTCTAACAATAACAACAAAAGCTGGATAGTTTTTAAACAGAAAGTACTGCGAAAGCTGAGAAGACCAAGAGAAGGTCAGGAAACTCAGTGGCTTGTGAGGGTTTTATTTTACCTAACTGCTGTCTTTCCACTGTGTAATTTATTGTCTTTCAGCTGTGCATTTACACTGCAGAAGAAATAGGCATTTATTTGAAGTCTCCTTTATAAGAAACTAATCCACTTCGTAAATTCTGCTCTCATGGCATCATCATTTCCCAAAGGCAAAACCATTCAATAGTGTCATATTGAAGACAAGTTTCAATATGTGAATTTTGAGGTTACATAAATAATTACACCATATACATGTTTCTATGTGCACATATACACACATGCTTAGTTTATGCCACATCCTCAGGCTGTACATATAAACTTACATATATGTGTATATGCATAGAAATAGTCTATATACATGCTTTTTAAAGCAAGCCACTGTTTATGTCTTTGTCTGTCATCTAACGTCTCTCTCTCTCTCTGTGTTTCCTATCTACCTACCTACCTACCTATCTATCTTCTCTACAGCTACTCTACATTGTTTTTCATCTTCCTGGCCTATAATTCTTCATGTCATATTCATCTGCAGTGTTCATGTTGAACTCAACTTTTCAAGCATGTTTCAAGTATTATCTTCCATATGAAGTCTTCTTGTCTTCCTTAGAATGAATAGACTACTTTTTCATATCCATTGGCCTAATTAACAATTTGAACATTCACTAATCCTTTTTGTGATTCTCTGTGTAGAAGGCTGTTGACTACTGTAAGTAAGGGGTTATGAATTATTCATTGTCATAACTCAGCAGTGCTTGACTCCATGACAGACAACAAGTATTTGTGTAGTATTGCGTTTACTTTCAAATAAAACATTTTGGTAAAATGATCAGAAGAATTACTACATTATACTTACAGGTTCCACCAACAGAAAATTTCCAAACCTACCCTGTTTAAGATCTGATTGCTTGATAAACTTAAAGAGTTCAACCCCAAAATTATTGCCATGAGAATTGCACTATTTTTTACAATTGCCAAATGCTATACTTTCAATAATTTTTGAGTAATTTTTGTTTCTTGCTCTAGATATTGATAACGACATGGAATATCATCTAAGGTTTAAACCTCTTGGTTTTGCTTCAGAGAACAGATGTCAGGTATTCTTGAAAGTCTACATGCACATGGCATTTAACATGTGTTGAACAACTAAGCTTTATTGTTGACACTGTAAAATCATTTGACAATTCCTGAAAGCCTTTAGTTCATATCAAGAGTGACAATGACTCTAGAAATAATGTCAAAGTAACCAGAATTTGATATGTTACAGAAATATCAACTCATTAAGTTAAATTTTTGTTTAATAGAAGGGACCTGAAACTTCTCTCCTCCATACCTGAATTCTTTTTATAATTTCCAAGGAATATGCTACTTCTAACTAAGTTGAAGACAGAAGGAAAGAATTTGGACTTAGCTCTCACTGTTATAAATTTTGCCTTTTGAATAATCTACCAAGTATATATACTAACTGTTAATGAGAAGAATGACTTTCAAAGAAACCAGGTTCTTATTTCAAATGCAATAAAATTTATATACTAGTGACAAGGTTGCAACTAGTCCACTTTGTTAAGCAACATAAATTTTTATGGCCAAAGAATAAGACTTTAAAAGTGATATCTCAATAGTTACTAGGTAGTTATTTGCTCATATAAGCAGGAAGTACATATTGTTTAAAAAAACTCTAAATTTCTATAACTAATTGGTAAATTATACTAATTTGTAATGTAGTACATGTTCATATTTATATATTATATTATGTAAGTATATTATATTATAACATAATCTACATAATATTATTATAACATTACATAAATTATTATAATGATTATATAATAATACATATTATATATTATATGTTTTATATATATTATATATATATACCTGCTTCTTGAAAATACATGTCATGTACTTTGTTGAAGAAATCCTTAAACGTTGTGTACATACATAATAATATAATACATAAATATGTACATAATAATATAATGATACAATATTATATTATAATATATGACATGTATTTTCAAGAAGGAGGTATATTTTTACTGCATCTAAATAACAGTCATAATTTCTTATGTATGGCAGGAGATCAAAAATGTCTTTATTGATTATGAAAGAGATACAATCAGTAATGAGTTTTAACTTCTTCAATTATTTCTCTTTCTAGATATGTGAAATCAAAGGTAGTAATTTCAGTGGCTGCAGGTAAAAACTTAGCATGTGCCATCTTCATTAGTAATTGAATGATCCTGTAGAATTATTATCTCTTACCTATTTATTGAGTGTACATCTGACATAGACCTGTAGATATTGTCATAAAACTTTGAAATAAATATGGAAATGTTGCTACTAAGTTTTATAATAAAAGTGATCAATAAGCAATTCATGAAAGCAGGTACTGTCTATAATTGCACATGTACACCCTACTGCTGCTCATCTAGTTTAGAAGAAAAATGATCTTAATGTTCCCTTTGCCTTCAAATGTTTATCTTCCTAACTTCCTGCCATTACTATTTATCCTGTGTAGCTATTTATACTTACTCAGTGGAAGCTTTGAAAGGCCTCAGTAAATGCTATCAAAAGGAATGGATGTGTGGGAAATAACCTTCCTTGTGGCAAAGTTTAAATAAGTGTGACCTTCAGGGAGTGATTTGCATGAGTGGTTTTTCATGTGGCCTTTGTTTTCTGAAAACAGAGAAAGGAAAAAAAAGTGCCAGGAGAACTGAAGTAGGAAGGAGAAGAAGACAAAGAAGGAGGGGGTTGCTGTGACAAATATCTCTGGGATATAGATGCTCATAAACAAGGGCGACCTTGTGAGGAGGGCAGCCACCACCTGTGGTTAGTACCTGTGGGTCAGCATTCGTGTCTCATGGTCAGTGGTCCTTGCTAGAGATCCTTTAAGGGAACGAGCTGTTTGTTGCAGGAGAGCAGACATGATCCTTCACAGCACTGGAATTGTTTGAGTGTAATGGAGATTCATGGAACCTAGAAACCACTGATAGAGATTGATAGGGGATGAAGTTTTGGTTAATGAGTGGGACCAGAATGACATGAGCTATTACCACAACTTTGTCCCTATCAAAATCATAGGATGAATATTTATGAATAAGTGCGGATAAGGCATACTCAAACTCACATGGATGAATTCAGTAAAAAATATGATCTCATATATATATATATATATATATTCCCAATAAAAATATTAGTTTGCTGCTTTGGCATAAAATCAATCTAGGCCTTCTATTATTTGATCAAGAGTTAAAACTCAGAAATATATATCATCTTTGCTACTGTACTTCTTGGTAGTTTCTAAGAAAGTTTTTGTGCTCACATGAGGAGATCTAGTGATAAGAAAATTGTGGTTTTTTTTAAAAGGTTATTTTATTAAAGAATTCACAGCCCAGAATACTCTCTCTCTCTCTCTCTCTCTCTCTCCCCCCCCCCCCTCTCTCTCTCTCTCTGTAATCCTTCATTTTCAAAATAGGAATATGTCACATTTTTCATATATACTGAGTTCTTGGGCTAAGTCCCTTTCATAATATGAAAGAAGTTATTTTCAAAGTAGTACACTGCATGTTGTGTGTTTTTCTTATTTAACCATCAGGTATTCAATGTTTGCTTGAATCATCAAAAAGTGTATTTCCAGCACAACTGACATTTTCTCATATTAAAAAAATAAATCCTTTGGTTGACAGATATCCAGCTGTAGGAGGTAAGGCTTTTGCTGACAGTTGCTTCCTGGGACAGGCTTTTAATTACAGAGTCAGCATGCAAGCTCAGAGGTCCCCAGGACTCGGTAGCGAACATTGACTTGTGTGCGATCCGTTTCTAGAACTATAGCTGGGAAAAGTGTGCAATTCTCTGTGGGTTCAGGAGGAACACAGACAGGGTAAGCTGGCTTGAACACCATGAGTATTAATTTCAGATAGAAAAAAAGAGGCTATCATTTCCTCTACTTAATTTCCTCATAAAACAGATTGTTCTCCACAATTAAATGTTCATAATAATTGAGGGTTGGAATTTATTCACTGAAATATTTAAGACATTTAGTTATGAAACTACATCTTTCAAATGAATATTAGACATTTCCTTTATCTTAAGTACAGCATTCTCAACAAACTACAAACTTCTCATCTGCAGCAGATACAAATGATGTATTTTATTTTTTTTTTATTGTGAAAATACTGTACAGAGGGGTTACAATTACATGGGCAAGATAATGAGTACATTTCTTATCAAGCATTGTAGCTTCCTCCTTTGTTTCCCCTTCCCATCTCTTCCCATCCTTCCCCCCAACCCCCTACCCAATCCTCCTCCCCCCCACCAAAGTTGTAAAGTTCGTTTTTGACATAGTGACTTGTACATCTCATTGTTGCAATGGGTCCACCTGTATCCCTATTTAAAGGATTTGTTTTTGCCCTTCCCCTCCACAAATTATACCGACATCAAATACAGTGAAAGCAGGGGTTATACTGTGGGGGAGGGACATACAAAGCAACAAAGAAATAATCTTATAAATGTGTTAGAAACAATCGCATGAAAGAAAAAACATTTGAATTCATATCTAAGGGTTCATTTCCCTTATCAACTTATCTGACCTTTTCTGCTTGTCTCAGACATATACTAGTTATTGCAAATAAGGGAAACCATTGATGTATTTTATTGTTTCTGGTTAACTGTGGAAACAAGGAAACCCTACTTTTTCTTAGCGCTGTGTCTTCTATCAGCTGTATCTTTTCTTAGCCTCAGCTTTTAGCACAATAGTCTTTTGGAATTGTTTGAATGTAACCTAGGAACTGCTGATAGAGATTGATAGGGGATGAAGTTTTGCTTAATGAGTGGGACCAGAATTACATGAGCTATTTCTACAACTTTGCCCCTATCTAAATCATTGGGTGAATGTTTATGAATAAGTGTGGTATAAGGCATACTCAAACTCACATGAATGAATTCAGTTGTCTTGTGTATTCTAGATACACAGGTGAAGAAGTTCTTTAACTTCAAAATTATTTCCTCATCATTTTAAGCCAGTGATTTTTTACCTAAAGTTGAAAAATCACTTTTTCCCACTGTGGACTCAAATAGTTTTCTAATCAATCCCCCAAAGAAGTGCAAAGTATCTCATACATGCCAGACAAGAGGAAGGTTGCCATAAATGTGTCATTTGGATGAGCAAAATATTAGGGAACTGAAATCTTTTGGGAAGCAAGGAGTTTGCATTTCAATATTTTTCCCAAGGCTTTCTACATCCCTTAGCACAGTAAAGACCTTGTGCAATTCTAAAATTTTATTTTTTTTTAGTTTTGACAGTACTTGCCAGGCAGGCACTCTACCCCTGGGCTACACCTCCAGTCCTTTCTTTTGTTGATTGCTTTGTTGATAGGGTTTCTTTCCTGCCCGAGCACCAACCTGGACTGTGGTAAATATGCATAACCATACCCAACTATCGACCAAGAAGGGGTCTCCTGTGTATGCTTGGGCTGGCCCTTTTAAGCAACTAGGATTACAGTAATGATTTCCCAGCAACTGACAGGAACTCATGATTTTATGAATTTTTCTTCTACATCAGTGGAGGAACATATAAAATCTTTTCAGATTTTCAGTTTTAGATTCAGTGTAAGAGTTTTCTGTGATATCACTCTTTTCAACCCTTTGGGCTAAGTCTTGAGCTGCCCATCTAGAGAACTTGTTCATGTCTTCTTATTTCTGTGGAGAAAATGCTTGCGTGTAAGCTTCACATTAGAAATTAGATGGGTTGAAAACCCAGAAATGAACCTAAAGACCTATAGCCATCTAATCTTCAATAAGGGAGCTAAAAAAATAGTATGGAAGAAAGCCAGCCTCTACAGTAAATGGTGCTGGCAAAATTGGTTAGCTACTTGTAGAAAACTAAAGCTAGATCCTTATATATCACCCTGCACCAGAATCAACTCCAAGTGGATCAAAGACCTCAGAGTCAAAGCAGACACTCTGAAAACATTACAGGATGGAATAGAAGAAACCCTTGGTCTTCTTGGCACAGGCTGAAACTTTCTTAATAGAGACCCAGAAACACAACAAATCAAAGAAAGGTTGGACAAATGGGATTGCATGAAATTGCAGAACTTCCGCATGGCAAAGGACATAGCTAGCAAGATGAATAGAAAGCCCAAGGATTGGGAGAAGATCTTCACTAGCCAGACAATGGACAAGGGTCTCATATCTAAAATATAACTGGACGCAAAAAAATTAAATCCCCCAACAACAAATCTTCAAAGAAACAACTGCCCAATAAATAAGTGGGCTAAAGACTTAAAGAGAAACTTCTCTGAAGAGGAAAGAAGGATGGCCAATAGACACATGAAGAAATGCTCAACCTCTCTAGCCACAAAAGAAATGCAAATCAAAACAACACTGAGATACCACCTCACCCCAATTAGAATGGCTATAATCATGAACTCTAATAACAACAGATGCTGGAGGGGATGTAGACAGAAGGGAACCTTACTACATTGTTGGTGGGAATGTAAACTTGTTCAGCCACTTTGGAAAGCAGTATGGAGGTTCCTCAAAAGACTCCACATCGAGCTCCTCTATGACCCAGCAATCCCACTTTTGGGCATTTACCCAAATGATCACAAGCAAGACCATACTAAAGCTACCAGCACAACTATGTTTATCACAGCATTATTTACCATAGCTAAGATATGGAACCAACCCAGATGCCCCTCAGTAGATGAATGGATCAAGAAAATGTGGTATAGATACACAATGGAATTCTATGCCTCCATCAGAAAGAATGACATTGCCCCATTTGTTAGGAAATGGAAAGACTAGCAAAAATTATATAAAGTGAAGTAAGCCAGGCCCAAAGAAATATAGGTCCCATGGTTTTTCTTATTTGCAGTAACTAGTATATGTCTGAGACAAGGTCAGATAAATTGATGTTAGGAGAATGAACCCCAAGATAAATATTCAAATTTTTTTTCTTTCATGCAATTGTTTCTAACATATTTATAATATGATTTCCATGTTGCTTTGTATGTCCCTCCCCCATGGTATAACCCCTGCTTTCACTGTATTTGATGCTGGTATAATTTGTGGAGGGGAAGGGCAAAAACAAATCCTTTAAATAGGGATACAGGTGGACCCATTGCAACAATGAGATGTACAAGTCGTTATGTCGAAAAATGAACTTTACAACTTGTGGGGGGGAGGGTTGGGTAGGGGGAGGTGGAGGGAGTATGGGAAGGGATGGGAAGGGAAAACAAAGAGGAAGCAACAATGCTTGATAAGAAATGTACTTGTTATCTTGCCCATGTAATTGTAACTTCTCTGTACGGTACTCTCACAATTGAAAAAAAAAGAAAAAAAAGAAATTAGATGGGTTTTTCTGGATTGCTCTGTTTGTCTTCCTTATATGTTTTCTCAAAACTCAAAATCCTGTATGACTTTGGTTAGAACATATTTAAGAAAAATATACATAGGAATTGAGATATAGAAAGAGTGGAAAGGCTTATGTACTATTAGGTAGCCTTCTTGGAATAATATATAAATAGACTTTCCTGGTCCTGCATTTTCCCTTAATTCTTCAATTTTTCTCTTTTAGAGAAAATTTGTGGTTCAAACAGATTCCTTTTAGAAAGCCCATAGCAGTCTAATTAAATTTAAATTACTGTTGCTATTAAAATTGCAATTAAGTTTTCCTGAATGACTCTTACATACATCTGGGGTTGACAACTCCAAATTGCGTTGATTTAAAAGGTACAGGATTAAGCCGGGCACTGGTGGCTCACGCCTGTAATCCTAGCTACTCAGGAGGCTGAGATCTGAGGATCGCGGTTCAAAGCCAGCCCGGGCAGGAGAGACCGTGAGACTCCTATCTCCAATAAACCACCAGAAAACCCGAAGTGGCGCTGTAGCTCAAGTGGTAGAGCGCTTGCCTTGAGCTGAAGAGCTGAGGGTCAGTGCCCAGGCTCAGAGTTCAAGCCCCACGACCGACAAAAAAAAAAAAAAAAAAAAGTACAGGATTAGACGTTTCTTTACCCAGGCCCATTCCAACCAAACATTTTATATCTTATTTAATTTAATTAAAAAATACCTTCTTAGATTAAGTAGGATATAAAATGTTTGTTTTCAGAGACAAAAGTTTCTAAAAAATCTGATTCTAAGCCATGGTTGGCAAATTTGTAAATCAAAGGTTAACATTTCAGAAATACATTTTTTCTCTGAGTCAGCCAATCATAGACGACAAAATGTACAAAAAATGTGCACATTTGACATTTCAATAATGTCTATTCATCACAGACTTATATTTTACTATTGGAAAGTCATTATTTAAGTACCATTTTTGAATGAAATATTTTTAGAAATTTATTTTTACTTACCCTAAGGGTGGAAATACAGTATAAGCCTATCTTGAATTATACATCAAATAGAGAAAAATTCTGCTAAAAATAATCTAGAACAGAAAAGACATTGTGAAAGGTACTAAAATGTATGCTCTGGAGAGAAAGGTTGATATGTTAGCCTGTATGTAACTTACTTTTTTTCTTTAAAAAGTTTTCTAATAATCAATGGAGTAAGTTAATTTTTTAAATTTCAGGAAATCAGAAAACTATGTTAGTTCCCTTTTGACTAACGTGAAAACTTTAAATGAAAGTCTTACAACTTTCTCCTCCAGGTGAACCCAGAATTCCTCAAATAATAAAAATTCAAAAGTATTGGAGTTGAAGGAAACTGACTTTCTAGCTTCTTTTTTTTTTTATTGTGAGAATACCGTACGGAGGGGTTACAATTACATGGGCAAGGTAATGAGTACATTTCTTATCAAGCATTGTTGCCTCCTCCTTTGTTTCCTCTTCCTATCCCTTCCCATCTTAAGGAATTAAAAACTGTGTTTATTCATTCAAAAAACCATATCAGCAAACATCAGGATTATTTTGAATATAGTGCATTTACTTTTTTGATTACTGTTTTAGAACTGCTTAGGAAAAATTAAAGTGTCTTCATACAAAATCAAATAAAGACTGAGGGTACCCAGATTTTTTTTTCCAGGTGAATATTAAGTAAAATATTTAAGATGGCCAGGGGACAATGGCTAATACCTGTCATCCTACCTCCTCAGTTGAGATCTGAGGATTGTGGTTTGAAGCCAGCCTGGGCAGAAAAACCTGCAGATTCTATCTCCAATGAACCATCAAAAAAGCTATACTGGAGCTGTGGCTTAAGTTGTAAAGTGGCAACCCTGAGCAAGGAATCTGAGTGAGCATAAGACCTTGAATACACACCCCAGTACTGCTCTCTCAAAGGAAAATCTTTAACAGAGAGAAAGATGTGCTCAGTTGAACTTAGCTATGAGGCTTTATTTGACCAAGGCGGAGGGAAGGGTAGGCTGTCAGGACCTCACACGGAGGCGAAGAGCTGATCACCCTCCTTCAGACACATGGGGTCCCCTAGGAAGCACAGACTTATGTTTTACTCTTGGAAAGTCATTATTTAAGTACCATTTTTGAATGAAATATTTTTAGAAGTTTATTTTTACTTACCCTAAGAGTGGAAATACAGTGTAAGCCTATCTTAAATTATATATCAAATAGAGAAAAATTCTGCTAAAAATAATCTAGAACTTGCTTAAGAATGTGCAGCTGGGAGTCTGAGTCTGCCCTGTGACTACAGTTTTTAAGGACCAAGTCAGATGCAGGGCCCATGGGATGCTGGGAAAGCCCAAAGGCATTGAACTTTGTCATTTACTTAGAACATCAAGTATGAAATGTTAGAATTGATTTTGTATCCTTGGATTTTCTGCAAAACAGAAAAGGAAGAGAAGATATTTATTTTACAGATAGGCTGTTATTAAACATAATTGAGGAAGAAAACCATGGTTCTGTTCAGGACCATTTAGATTGGTCTTTGGCCAGAAGGTCATGTGGGATTTCTTCAAACCAATAGGAAATGAGCAAGGAAAGACTTAATAGCTGAATCAGCATGAACAAAACATGAATGCCTCTCTTGACATCCAAGCTGGGCAACTTCAACAATGCTGTCATTGTTGGGTTGATTTGTTTTCCATTTGTTTTTGAGGGGAAAGTAGAGTTTCTGACTGCATGTGCTCCAGAGTAGTAATTTAAGGAGAAAGAGAAATATTTGAATACTTCATTGAGGTGTGTTTATGTGTTTTCCTCAATCATTATCATTTGAGCCCTTCCCCCCACCATCATTTTGTAATAAGCATACATGAAAGTCAGGTACAGTCAAGGACAGTTTTGGAAAATAAATTAAGGAGAATCTGTTGCAAAGAACAAGTTAAGTGGGTTTGATGGTTAATGCCTATAATCCCAGCTAAGCAGAAGACAGAAATAGGAGGTGTACAGTAAAAGGCAAAGGTTTAAAACACTATCAGAAATTGAACTTAAAAAGGGCCGTGGTCACAGGGTGCTAGTAGCTCACACCTGTCATCCTAGCTACTCAGGAGGCTGAGATCTGAGGATAGTAGTTCAAAGCCAGCCCGGGAAGAAAAGTTCATGAGACTCCTATCTCCAATAAAAACTACCAGAAAACTGGAAGTGGCACTGTGGCTCAAGTGGTAGAGCACTCACCTTGAGCTGAAGAGCCGAGGGACAGTGCCCATGCCCAGAGTTCAAGCCCTGTGACTGAAAAAAAAAAAAAAAGGGCTGTGGTTATGGTCAAGTGATTGAGCCCTTAACACTAAGAACAAGGCCCTGAGTTCAAACCCCAGTACCAGCCAGAACCATCTTTCGCAACATAAGATGAATATTGGTGGTTTTGTTGTTTCTTTGTAACTCCAATGGAGTTGGTATCCTCTAATCATGTTTCCTGTAATGATTTATGGTTTAAGAGAATGGAGCACAACAATCACCTTTAAATAAAGAGATTCTAAATTGATCTGAAATAGGAATTATAACTACTGTGGGAATGCAATACCGATATATCAGAGAATGAGAGAGGAAATCCATACACCTGTATCCAACAGAACATTGTCACACTTGCTAAAAAACTAAGACTTCAATTTGAAAATATTCTCAATGGTTTACTTGTACAAATAAGTCCCCAAATCTCCACAGAGACCTCCATCATCAACCTCATCTTTGTTCTGATGGCTTAGTTCCCTTCCTTGTCAAATGCAGACCAGAATCTCTTTTTTAAAAAAGCCTTTGTTATAATAAAGATAGAGAGGTTACAGTTACATAAGTCAAATAAAGAGTACATTTCTTTTTGGACACTGCCAGCCACCCCTTCCCTCGCTCTCTCCCAGTTTCAGAATCTCTTTTGAAATGCACTGTTGTCTTACAAAGTTTGTCTCTTTTGGTGAAAGACTCACTCTCAGTATCCTCTCCTGTTAACCCTACCCAACTATGTCTGGAGGTGACTTTGGCAGATCCTGGTTCTCTGGTTAGTGATCTCATTTCTTCCATTATACCTATAAAACTATGTTTCAATGTTTTAGGTCTATGCTATTATTAATTTTTCTCACAGGGATGAATTTGATTTCAGTCTTATATAAGATATCCAGAAGAAAAAGAATATTACAATGAAAACAGTACTTCAAACTTGCAAGTAGGCAATGAGTTTTTTTTTAATTTAATTTAATTTTATTTGTGAACATACTGTACAGAGGGGTTACAATTACATGGGCAGGATAATGCGTACATTTCTTACCAAGCATTGCAGCCTCCTCCTTTGGTTTACCCTTCACATCCCTTCCCAGCCTCCCCCCTCCCCCCCAATCCCAATCCTTCTCCTTCCTCCCCCTTCCCCTAGGCAATGAGTTTTATCTTGCTTCTACAAGATATCCAACACAATTGAGAATTTGGGTTCTACTTGGAGAAGGAGTCAAGGTCTCGGCCACTCCTAATTAGGTTGGTGCCTTATAAGTAGCTGAGACCCAGTCTCATGGGCCACCATGATCAAGTAGGCTTTGGCAACACTGCTACCCATTGTTTGCCATCAGGATGTTTACAAGTATTGCGCTGAGGACGAGAAAGTAAGACATTGTCTCTTAGGTAGAAAATGCATGATAGCAGAGTTTACATACATTGGGGGCTAAGCAGAAATTTAGCTTAATGGGCTAGACAGTAGGGCCCAGCATTGGAAACATTTATGCTGAACATGATTTTGTACAAGGCCTATTGATCATAGAAAGTGTCTAAAGTAAGCTGCACTGTTGTGGGTTCCCACTCTAAACCCATACCTGTTGGAAGAAAGAAAAATCAGGATGGGTCCTGACTTGGGTTTAGAGGATGTTTACTGATATCAAGTCATCCAAGTGTTGTGATGTGTAGTTTAGTGAAACAGACATATCTCCACTAAGTCAGTATAAGCCTCAATGATAACCACAGGTCCTACCAAAATAGACATTTCCCAGAACCCATAAGTTCTTGCACTTTGTGCAGGAATACATGAAGGTCAAAATCAGGGCCATGACTGAAATCCAGCTATTTGGGAGACAGAGATTCATTGTTCAAGACTGGTTCTAAATATGTGTGTACATGTATGCAAGCACAAAACACAGTCATATATGTATATACAACCAAATATGCACTCCCACAATGCACTTTTCACACATATTCATGCTTACACACATATGCACATTCATGCATACATTCATGCATACTTGCATATAGAACACATGCATGTGCACACAGCACACATACATATAATGCATACATGACAAGAAAACACGCACACGCACACAGGCATGTGTGAATACATGTACATGTGTATGCATGCATGTGCACATACAAACACATGCAAATATGCCTATATGTGTTGTATATCTATACTATGGTAAATGGAGAGTTTGCTATGTATATTATTGTATTGCATAATGTGTCTGATGTATGAGTATGTCTAGACAAGATATATATGAAAAAGCATGCAAGGTAACATTAAAGTTGGCCCTCATGAAAAGCTGCAAGGTTTTCATGCAAGCCTAGGATTTTATTTTATTTATTTATTTATTTTTGGGTCCTGTCTTGGGCCTGAACTCTGGGCCTGGGCGCTGTCCCTCAGCTCTGCAGCTCAAGGCTAGCGCTCTACCACTTGAGCCAAGCACCACTTCTGGCTTTTTTTATGCTAATGTGGTGCTGAGGAATCGAACCCAGGGCCTCATGCATGCAAGGCAAGCGCTCTACCTCTGAGCCATCTTCCCAGCCCTCATGCAAGCCTAGAGAGAAAGAACTGAATAAAAGTTGAGGGGTTGAGGTTGAAATGGAAAAAGAAAGCAAATCCTTCAGAACTTATAGAGAATAACACAGGCTGAGTATCACCAGAAATGCTTGGAACCAAAAACTTTTCAGATTTCAGAAGATTTTGGAGTATTTCTGTAGATTTTATTGGTGGGGCATCCTTAATTAAAAGTTCCAAAACCCAAGGTGTTCCCCAAATTTGAAGTGTATCAATGCATTTTGGAATATTTGGGGATGTTGGATGAGGAATATTCAACTATAGGTGAATTCTAATCTTTCAGCCATTCAAAGATACATGACAGTTTTAAGGGAGGGAGTGGTCTGGTTGTATTCTTGGTTTAACAATGTCTAGCTGTTGCACAGAAATGTTCCATAGAGAGCAATAGCAGAATCAGGGAGACAAGCTTTAGAGTTGCAGACACACCAATTCAGAAGAACTTGGCAAACATTTTGACCACTGTGTATGCATGCCTTCAAAAGTCAAGTAAAACTGTCCTCAACTTCGAAGTAATCAGCCTAGAGTTGATGGGAGGAAAAGATTAATTCACAGGAAGATAACGGAATTCTAGTCCTTACCATATCTTTAAAGTCCCATGTGCAGCAAACATCTTCTAGAAATGCAAATAAACAAGAAACCCTGAGTCATATTCAGGGAGAGAATCAAAGCCAGCTAGACCCATCAGGCTCATTCCTATAACCCTAGATACTTAAGATGCCAATAGGAGGATTATATTCTGAGCAAAAAAAGCTCCCAGAACCCCTTTGCATCCCAGAGCTGGGTAGACTGGTATGTGTCAGTCATGCCAAATGAAGTGGAAGGCTGAGATTGAGGATCTTGGTTTTAGGCCAACCGGGGCAGAAAAGTTCTCAAGAATTGGACACAAGTGATTTTTTCTTTCTTGATATTGCTTCTAAAGTAAGGTACCAGGTGATTTTTTTTTTTTTTGCTTTGTATGCCCCTCCCCCACGGTATAACCCTTATTTTCACTGTATTTGATGTTGGTATAATTTGGGGAGGGGAAGAGAAAAAACAAAATGTTCAAATAAGGATATAGGTTGACCCATTGCAACAATGAGATGTACAAGACACTATGTCGATAAACGAACTTTACAATTTAGGCAGGGGTGTGGGGGGCTGGGGAGTGGGGGAGTGTAGTTGGAGGGAAGGGATGGTAGGGGAAAACAAAGGAAGAGACAACAATGCTTGATAAGAAATGTACTCATTACCTTGCTCATGTAACTGTAACCCCTCCTCTGTACAGTATTCTCACAATTAAAAACATATTAAAAAGGGCTGGGAAGGTGGCTCAGTGGTAGAGTGCTTACCTTGCATGCCTGAGGCCCTGGGTTCGATTCCTCAGCACCACATAAGAAAAAAGAAAAAGTCGGAAGTGGCGCTGTGGCTCAAGTGGTAGAGCGCTAGCCTTGAGCTGAAGAGCTGAGGGACAGTGCCCAGGCCCACAGTTCAGGTCCCACGACCAGACCAAAAAGAAAAAATATTAAAAAAAGAATTTGAGGTGCAGTTTTTCATACAGAGCACAGTAATAGCTCATGTCAATTCAGGAAATGCAAATGAGGTACAAAAATTTCACTAATCATGGTAGTCCTTCATGTAAATGACAACTGTTTTAGTACCAGTCATTAGCCTTCTGCTGGGCCACCAGCCACTGGTCTGGGTGGACATGGTTGCAAGGTTATGTAGAATTCAGAAGCTTGTCATGGCAAAGTGCCTGGCATACTTTTGTTTGAAACAGCCATGGCTGTGAAAGTTCTTCCGGAGCCAGATTTTGCCTAAGCACCATGCAGCCATGGCTTCGACTTAGCTTCCTCAAGGCATCTGTGTGCAGTGTTCAAGGCAGCCAGTATTGGTACAGGGACATTGACTGTTTGGCTGATAATTCTTCACTCATGGCAGTCAGGGCAACAGGAAAGGCTCAGATCACTCTGTTGTCCCAACATCTTAGTACTTAAAGGAAAAATAAATGTTGAAAGGTGTACTTACAATAAAGGCTTATCATTGTCATTAACAGTCCTTTAATAGTATTAATTAGCACTCTAACAATGGGTAACTCCTACCCTCGTACTCCAGAAAGAGATGGGACATTTAACCTGATTTGCTTTAGCTATTTTCTCTTGTATCATTTGAACTTGTCTTAATTTGCATTTACAGAATGGATCTAGAAACTGTGAGTATTAGAAACTATTCTTTATAATTAACAATAGATTATTCTAAATTTGAAATTAAATGCTTGGCATTTTAAGGTTATCAGTTTGGACAACATCAACGGCCTAAAGATACACAACAGTAAAAGTAATATATGATTTGGCCTCTATATTTCCATGGTTTTTTGAATGTGTAAAGAGCAACATTAATATTTTTTGAACTCCACTGTTGTGTGCGATGAAACCTTCTTAATGTATCATTTAGAGTAATTTCTTTAAACAATTATTTCATTCTTTGAACACCTTCATTTTATTTTCATTTGGCAAACATTAAATTAAAAGCAAAATACTTTGCCTGAAACCATTAAAAACCCTGTCCAATAAAACATCATATTGAGTTAGTAGGCCTGACGCGAACTACTAGAGAGAATATTGAAGTGAAGCCAGGCGCTGGTGGCTTATGCCTGTAATCCTAGCTATTCAGGAGGCTGAGATCTGAGGATCACAGTTCAAAGCCAGCCAGGGCAGGAAAGTCCGTGAGACTCTTATCTCCAATAAACCACTAGAAAACCGGAAGTGGCGCTGTGGCTCATGTGGTAGAACGCTCACCTTGAGCTAAAGAGTGCAGGGACAGCGGCCACGCCCAGAGTTCAAACCCCACGAGTGACAAAAAAAAAAAAAGTCTTGAAGTGATTTATTTATTCAATTGCAGACCTGTTGTGTAATAAGCAGAACAGTAAAACACACCAACTATGCCTTGTCTTATGGTTCCCATCTAAGAACGTATAGTTCTGTTTGTGGTTATTTCCTTCAGTTTGTTTTTTTCCCCAAAAAAATTTTGTTGGACTTTTGCCTCCCATTTTACATATTTCAACAAAAAATGGCATTTGTTAGTCTCCTTAGAACTTCCTCTTCTACAACGATCAGTTGCAGCTGTGGGTTTTTCGACGTTGGGTACTTGGAAAACTCTTGAGTGGTGAGATGGCTCACAGAAATATACCTGTAAGATATGATTGGGCTTCAGAGCTTCACTCTGAGAGTTTACAGAATGTCTAAGATTTCCTAGAGGTACAGCTGGCTAAACTGTGAAATATTTAAGAAATGGCAGGTCTTGCTGTCCCTGGGCAAGAAGACAAAGTCATATTTTACTAGAATAAAATATGTAGAAAAAAGCTTCTGAGACTTTTGTTCCAACAGATTTTTTTTTTTTTGTTTTCATCTCTATAGCATACCTTAGCCTAGTCAGTATCTATTTTGACCCACACTCATGTTAATAAAGGACATTGAAAGTCCACTGATGTAGTACTTAGAGCGTCACCAGCTGTTCCACCAAGATTCACAAAGATAGAAAAAGTCTATAATAAAAAATGCCTAAATTCAGAGACAATTTGACCTCGATATTGGGTGTGTGTGTGATTAGAAGACATTTTTAGTAAAGGATAGGGACAGGTGTGTGGAGGGGATTTATGTGGAAGCAGTGGTAGATCGCTGCCCCTTTCTTCATATATTCAGTTTTACTGAAAGCAAGAAAATAAAATTATGAGTCACATTTCATCATTTGTGTAGCAATTTTATCAAATTAGTTGGAGACTTTCCAGTGTTAATGTGGCTTTCTATTTTGTTTTCCTATAAGATCATTACTGGCTGGGAGAGACCAAAACCTCTCTCACTAGACTGTTAAGATCCAGACAACTACAAACCCGGGGAATGTCATATACTGAATTGCTTCTCACTTGAGGTCATCATTTTCAGGGTCTGGTGGCAGAGCTGGAGGGCTCAAAACAGCAAAGTTCACCTTGGAAACATATGAAGTGCCCTTCAAAATGAAAATAGTAAGATTTTAATCATCAATCATCTGATTAAGCTGTCTTTCTTTTAGAAATGAAGAGCACCACTTAATGGCTGAAGATCAATTTTATAGATGATAGTAAATTGCCTAATATCTCTAGATTCCTAAGTAATATGAACATCAGTTATAGTGATGAAATCCATTCTGAATTCTAGGAAGAATGAAGCAGGCTATAAGGTTGGAATTGGAATTTGGACAGTGAGAAGTAGGAGCTTTGATTATGACAAAAATAACCTCTGATACCTAAGGAAAAGTCAGACATTGTCTCTATGGTTAATGGCAATGCAGAACCAGATGCAAGTTGCTCTTTCATAGAACTTACAGATCTCAGGGCCCATGGTTTGATGTCCCTGAGCATGAGGTCAGTAAGAAGTTTCCTTGGCTGACCTGATCTGAGGTAGAGATTTCAGTTTATGGAAGTTATGACAATGTCAAGGTCCTAAACTATAGTGCAGATTAAACTCAATCCCTGTTCTGTTTCAGAATCAGAAGTCTTTCAGGTGTATTGATTGCCTTGAGGAGGGTCCTCTGCAGGACACCTTCAAGAAAGGAGTGGATATTTTGCAAGTTTAAAGACATTCTTCTTCTGGTTTCTCCTCAACAACTTCTGATTCATGACTCTATGTTCCTAGTACAGAAATTCCACCTATTAGAAAAATGCAAGAAGTTGGGAGTATACATCTTTATGTATGCTGGTTGGGGTATAGCATAAGTCCTTACTGCTTAATTGTGAAGAAAATTGAGGGCTGAGCATAGTAGTTCATGCCTGTAATCCCAGGTAATCTCAGTAACCAGGTTGGTAAAAATGGGAGGAGAGCTTTGTGGCCAGCCAAGATCAATGGCTTGTTCAGAATTACAGAGTTACTATCATTTTGCTTTGCATTGGGAAGTAAACCAAATCCATTGTCCTTGCTTTTAGATTTGAACTAAGGGGTAACCCTAGTTATCTAAATAACTGAAGCCTGGTTCCTTCTGGGTTATGTTTGAGATTTTAAGACTTTTTTGTTTGGTCTTTTCTTGAGAAGTAAATCTAGGTCCTAGGTCCAGTAGCAAAGTGGCTGGACTTGTCCCAGTGACTTGTACCCTCAGCATGTGGCTAAAAGCCAGATCATAATTTAGAATTCCTTAAAAACTAATGATCTTAGTAATTATTTCAGAATTACTACCAAATAGTTTGCTTTTAAATACTAATTCTAATAGTTAATGTTATTGCTTTTTGCCTTCATTAGTAACTTTCTTCACATGATTTGTTTTTAGGGGATTCTAAATTCCTGAACCAGTACAACTAATGTTTTCCTTAGACATATTTTAGGAAAATGTTGACCTATCCAAATAAAGGTTTTTTTTTTTTTAGTTTTCTATTGTAAAGATATTTTACAGAGGCCTTACAGTTACATGAGTAAGGTAATGAGTATACTTCCTGTCAAGCATTGTTACCCCTCCTTTGTTCTTCCTCTGCTATCCTCCCCACCTCTTTCTTTCTCCACCTCGAAGTTGTAAAGTTTGTTTTCAATATATAGTGTCTTTCATGTCTCATTGTTACAATGGGTCAACCTGTATCCTTGTTTCAGTATTTTGTTATTTCTCTTCCCTTCCCAAACTTCGAATAATGTATATACAAGATGCAGAACACTGGAATCAAATACAGTGACACCAGGGGTTATATCATGGGGGAAGAACATACAAAAGAAACAAAAAAAATCACATAATACATTAATCAAATAAAGTTTTAAAATATGAATTAAAATGTGATTCCTTCCTTTGTAAGAATCAGGTGGCTAGAATCCAATAGCATGTTAACAATTGGGAAGTGTTTTGTTACCAGAGAAATATTATCTATCTTTTATAAGCAGAAGAAACAATGAATTGGTGTATAACTGAAACAGAAGTTTCAGAGGATGTTTTACAATAGATGTTTTTGTAAAGAACGTAGATAAAGTGCTCAGTATCCTTTAATGAATAAAACAAAGACAACCATGCTGTCATCTATTTTTAGAGGGTTGGGATGAATCAGGTAATGTTAGTCAATTGATTGAAGAAACATAGATGAAGGGCAGTAGGAGCAGTAGCTAAACATTGATGACCATAGCTCCCTATATAGACAAATATACAGGCATGGACTTGCATGCATACATCATATTGTATCACCATGGGTTTGACATGCCCTTATGTTGTCAGGAGGAGAGGTTCTCAGCTTTATTACCATTTGCATCATTGTCAGTCAAATATGGGGGCGTGTTGTGGATGTCAGCAGTATCTCTGGTCACTACGCACTAGATGACAGTGGCACCTCTCCCCACAGCTGGACAGAAAAAATCATCACCAAACATTGCTAAACTGTCCCCTGAAAGGCAAAAATTACCCCTGGTTGGGCACCACTGTTTCAGAAGTTAGGACAAGACCAATGTGAGGGAGTAAGAACACAAGAGAGGAAACCCACAGACCAGGTTAAAGGAAGTCCTCTGAAATAAAAAGAGTATTGCAGCACAATTCACCATAGCCAAGGTATGGAATCTGCCCAGATGCCACACAAAAAATGGATGAGTAGATACACAATGGAATTTTACTCATACTTTAGAGAGAATGATATTGTACCATTTGTAAGGTAATGGAAAGACCTGGAAAGAATTAGGTTAGTCAGGTTCAGAGAGACAAACGATGGTTATCTTCCCTTATACTGAAAGCTAAATTTAGCTTGTAACCTTATATGTAAATAGGTTGAGGGATGTGCAAGTACATATATATGTATTAACTGAAATATGGTAAGTTCAAAGTGGAACAAAACAAACACCAGGAAGTGGGTGCTTGATAGGGGTAAGGTACAAACCAGAGGAGAGAGGTCGATGAAAGAAGAGGAAAAGATCAGGGAGAATGTAGTTAAGAATTCCATGTATATCTTACGAAAATTATGAGTGAGGGAAAGGGGTGGGTAAGGGAGGCATGGGGAAAAATGTGGAAAGGTGTTGACACTGATCAAGATACATGGTATTCATAATACACTTTGTTCAATGCAACTCCTTTGTACAACTATTTACAGATAATAAAGAAGTTGGGGACCAGTGGCTCATGCCTGTGATCCTAGCTACTCAGGAGGCTGAGATCTGAAGATTAACATTTCAAGCCAGCTCAGGCAGGAAAGTCCATGAGACTCTTATCTCATGGAAACTGGAATTGTTACTGTGGCTCACATGATTGCTAGAGTGCTAGCCTTGAGCACAAAAACTCAAGGACAGTGCTCAGGTCCTAAGTTCAAGCCCCACAACCGAACAGAAAAAAAAGATGATAAAGAAAAACAAGAAAAAAGGTAAAACGAGTAGATTTTAAAGTGATTAGATACTTCTTTTTTTTATTCTTACGATTTTTGTTAACAATTCATTAGCTGTACAGAGGGGTTTCATTGTGACAGCTCAATATTTTTATATAATCTACTCTACAACCTCACCCCTCTGTCACTCCTTCTTATCAACCTTTTTCTCCTTAATAAAACAATTTCAGCTGGTTTCATTGTTCAATTTTCACATATGAATATAAAGTACTTTGGACACATTCACTCTCATTCACCTAAAGGAGACACTTCTGGAATAGACGAATGAAAACTTTTAAATGAACAGAAGAAAGGGACAAAACAAATAAGATAATACTGAAAAGAATCAGTAGAGAGAATTGTCTTTTTAATTAGGGTTATATTAATTAAGGCTGTGTGATATTGGCATAGAAGATATTTGGAAGCATCCAGAGATTTTCTTTGTCTCGTTTTTGTTTTTGTTGTTACAGTTACAGGGAGTTACTAACAGCATTTAGAGGTTAAAGGCCAGTGCTCAGAACTGACTACCTTAGAGATTTATCTGGGATAGTATCAACAGTGCCATGTTGGAAAACACGATCTATATTGAAGGGAGAGGAAAAATGAAGCACTAGAAAGTTAACTAGTAAGCTACTTCTCCATAGTGAGCAAACCTGCAAAAGTAATCAGAATCTCCCAGAATAAGAGGTTTTGATGTACCTTAAAATCTTGTATCTTTGTATATTTGATCTGCTTCTTTTTCTTAGCAACAGTGGTAAGAAAGTGTTCCTGTTTATCTTAAGACACTGAAATTGGGCAGACCCTGGCTGAGGGCACATGTTTTTGTAATGATTAGAAAAGAGGTTTTACCTAGAACAAAGAATTTCTAATAATTTTGATCAAACAGAGTGTTAAATCCCACATCATTTGGTTCTGTGATCTATGGATACATCATGGAGCTCAACAAACTGAAAGGATCAATGAAAGAATCCTTCACATCCATGCCAGGAGATCATGTGGAGGCAGGCAGGCACAGGAGAAAGATTATTAGAAGGTTTATTAGAGGAGCCATATTTCCCCCGGAGAGAGAGCACATGGCAGCCTCCACTATCTAGGTAGCAGCAGTGTCTCGGGGGTAGAAGTGAGGTAGATGGGGGTTCAGGTGGGTCTGGGTGGAGAGAGGGAGAGGCCAACTGTGTGGCGGGACCTCCAGGGCAGGGAGGAGCTCAGGTCTGGGTGAAGCTGAGGACCAAAGGTGGGCATAATGCTTACACAAACAGTGAAGAACACGTACACAGCTACTGGTAGTTGTAAATGATGACTACTGGGAATTTCAGCTGGCTGGGAAACACACCAAAGTCACAACTTGTCTTCAGACAGTACATGAGGACTACAAACACTTCCCCTATTTACTTAAATAATAGCAAAACTCATTGAATTAACACACAAAGGCAGAAAATGCAGCTTTCATAAATATTATCATTATGAACACAGAAGGAAAATAAGAAAAGCAATTGCAAGCATCATTTAAAATCTTCTGGTCTGTGGCATAAATGTAAGTGGCCCAATAAGAAATATCACGCAGCTGACTTTGCATATGTTGTCCATGGTCTATGCAAATAATAACTGAAATTATGCTAATCTAATGTGCTCTGGCAGTTTTAACTCTATCATAACTGTGAGGGCAAGGGAAAAGTGCTGAAAACTTGATTATTACTAATCATGATAATACTGCATCTGAACTGTTCTAATTTTCTGCCTTAAACAAATTGTTAAGGCAAATACCAAGTGTAGGTTACAGTAGAAAGAGATGAGAATTCTATATATCACTATTTTGAAATAAAAACATCCAAACTACACAAATGAAAACAAATCCCTTATTTCTATACTTGCTATACAATAAGTGCTCACAAAGCATGAGCTACTAATTTTATTAAGTCTAGGTTTTAATTCAATACAGTTCTGACTCTTAACAAGCATCTGTGATTAATGAAATAAAGAGAATATAAGCAGTGTTCCCAACTTGACTACTGGGTGCCTGGCTTTGCTTTTAGATTCTTTAATTCCTGGCATTTAATCACTGTCTCTCTTCCATTCTGTTTTTTTTTTTTTTTTTGCTTCAGAAAGAAGTTTTTTTCAGAAAAAAGGGAAAACTAATTACTTGATAGTATTACTTGTTGGTACTTTGGTATATGACATTCCAGGTGTTTGTATGCACATGTATATTGAATTTTTTTAGGTCAAAAGTGAAGCTATCCTCGGCTTAGTACAACCAGCTTGCTTCACATTTCCCATTGTTTCCCCTTCTGGTCCTCCATGATATGAAATCCCTTGTAACCTTGTATTTTTTAAAAAGTGTGTTCTTAGCCTACAAAGTCTTCTTCACTGGCTCTAAATGATGCAGGGAAATATGTGGAGGAAAATCCATCTCATTATGAGAATTCTGTGCTTCTGAGCTACCAATGCCAGTTATGGAAATGCTCATTTGTTATTTATTCTATGTGCACATATTCCTCGAGAAGTTCTTTTCATAGTCAGAGCAGAGCAACTTATCCAGATAGGAACTTCTTTCTGAGTGATAGAAGTCAGTGATGCATGCCACCGCACAGAAGAACAGATGGAATGGCAGCTTTCAGTCATGTTCTGGCAGGGAAGGGAGAAGGAAGTGTATATGGGAGTCAGCTGAACTCTATAGGGGATTCCATATAAAGGGATTCCACAGAAAAAGTAGCTGGGTTGAAAAGTATGCAGTCTACTGATGATAACATCAATCATGTAAAACCAACAAGGGGCCTAGAAAAATATAATGGTAGCATTGTATTAAAGGACATAAAAAGAGTTTGAAATGACCCTGTACAAAAGATGCAAATTGCATATAAGCACAATTGGTTAAATGCATGGAGCAAGCACAGTTGATGCTATTGGCAAGTAACCGTACCATACATGTAGCTTTCAGTCATAAGGTGATAAATTTGAGGGCACCTAATATATAGCATAGGGTGATAGATGCTTATTAATTTGATTGTGAAACTCATCAAAAATGTGCTGCTTGTTCATCATGATATAAATCTCAAAAATGAGCCATCCTTGATAATAAAACATTAAAAGGTATAAATAAAAGAAACTAAGCAGAAGATGAATAATGGTGTGAATCTTTAGTCCTCACATAATAGAGTAACATATACACAGAAACAAATCTTACAAACAAAAATAAAATGTTGAACATTGTTTCAAAGTACTTCCAAAAATTTAACTATATTCATTAGGGATCTATTTGAAGCCCGAGTGAAGTATGCACTATTTTCATGATTATTTATATATAGGGAAATGGATTTGAGTGAAAAAGATCTGGACATGAATGAATGTAATTAGAAAACTAAACTCTGATCTTTCTTATCTCAGCATCAGACTCAGCTCTGCTTTCTATTTTCTAATCTTAAATTAGACAATACTATTCTAACATATAACCTAAATGTAATGTCACATTAGATAACCTTGCACATAATTTTTCTTACCATACTGTTTTAAGAAATCTCTTGGTGCCTGCCCTCTCTTCTATAAGCTTTCATAACCACTCAAACATTCAAAAAAAGAAATTTGTCACACTTCCTTTAGAATCTGCTGCTCTCTGAAGCTTTCATAATCACAGCTCTGTATGCACTCATATTTATCTGTAAAATAAAATGTGGAGCAAATGACCTTCTCAGAAAACCATTGTCAATTTTCACTTACTTTTACCATAGAATGAAAGGAATATTCATTACAGTGGTGCATTTTCTTGAAGAGCTACAGCCAAACACAGAATATCGTATTTATTATTCATTCATTCATTCATTTCATTTAGTGTGCTGACCCAAGGCCTTGAACTTAGAACATGGGAGCTGTCCCCGAGTTTTGTGTTCAAAGCCAGCACTCCACCACTTAAGCCACAACTCCACTTCCAGCTTTTTTGGTAGTTAATTGGAGCTGAGAGTCTCACAGACTCTTCTATCAGGGCTGGATTCAAAATTCTCAGATCTAAGCCTCCTGAAGAGCTAGAATCACAGGCCTGAGCCACCAGTGACTGGCAAAATCTTGCTTTTAAAGAATACTTTTCACAATGGATTGAATCAGCCCATGAGTTATTGTAGCCCCAGAATGAGAAAGAATAGTTAATCTTCCAGTTCTTTTGAGAATTCTTGCAAACACTCTAACAGGAATTCAGACCAATAATTGAAATACAGAGAACACTCTTAAATATGTTGTCCCCTAAGAGAATAAAAAAGAGATAAAAAAGTATCAACAAACAATTTTCAGAACATATCCTGATTCACAAACTGAAATCTCTTCCTGGAAAAGACTTAGAAGTAAAGCTGGCAGTATTCATGTTGATAATTCAGATACTGCTACTTTGCCTCTTAGGACTCTAATAAAAATGAACAATGGGAAAATTCATTAAGAACAGGTGATTGTGGTGTGAGACATCTTTCAACCCCTGTACTGACATTCTGGCGCATTACAAAAGCACTCCATGTACCTTTGAGTTAATAGGAATGAAAAACAGGCAAACTGTGAAGAATAAAAGTAGAGATAGGAAAACAAAGTTCAGTGACACTCCGGCATTTGCGCAGTGTCACATGTGTGTCTGTATTTCACCAAGGTTTCAAGGTTAGCTGGAAAAGTTATTGCATTATACCTGAAACAGCTCTTGTGAGTAGTGTTAACATTTAACCTTATTCCCAGACTATGACTGAAAGCTTTTTTCTATAATTAAAGATTTGTATTGCAAGGCATAGAATAATGTAAAGAACCAATGTTTATATCTATCCTCCTCAAACTTCTGCCACATTAATTGTGCAAAACAACTTGATATGGAAGAGATGCTAAGATTATGTGTGCAGTCAGAAACACTTTAGGAATTAGATCAAACTTGAGGTTTTACAATCTCTGCTCAGTGTAAAGCAAAGACTAAGGTTATATTGTGTGATAGCCAATTACGTAAATAAAATTAATTAAGGCAAATCACTGAGGGCAATTTCTGCAAACTTCTAAAATTTTCTATAATTAAAAAATGTTTTCCATTTATAGAGACAAAATGTATGTACATTAAATAGTTTAGCATCAAGTTCAAGGGACATATTAAAGATTAGCCTACTGTGTAGCCAGCATTTAAACTACCTACCATCAAGTTTCCTTTCCTATATATGTCTTTCGTCTTGACACTCAAAAATATATACGCAAATATATCATTTAAATGTAATAATCTATTTGCATACAATAGTAAGAAATACTGTAGATTCTTGGTATTTAGAGGCATACACCTGCAAAAGACACTACCAATCAAGATAAACCAGTAATACTCAGAATGCATAAAGGGGTTACTCTCTAGTTACTCAAATTTACTTGAGCATCCATAACTTGAAGCCACATAGAGTAGGTTACATCACCATCAGAACAATTACTGTTGCATACATTAATACTGCTTACCAAAACTTAGATCACTTTTTCTCAAATACTGTAGTTGCTAGACTCATTTTTTTTCTTAATACCAGACAATTTTTGATAACATGGGACTGAAAGTTTCTCTCATTAGCTTAGCTGTGTGATATCTGTGTGGCTAACACAAAAGCAATTTTGAAATGGTTTGTGATATTTATTTATTTATATAAGTAATATGAGAAATCAACAAATAAGATCTGCTTACTATAATACAGAGACACCTACATCTTATTGTAGTTTTGTGGGTGGGGGGGACAGTCCTGGAGTTTGAACTAAGGGCCTGGACCCTCACTTGCCTTGAACGTCTTTTGCTAAAGGCTAATGCTCTGTCACTTAAGCTTGAGCCCAACTCCCAGCATTTGTTTGTGATTAATTGCACATGAGAGTCTTGCAGACTTTCCTGCCAAGGCTGACTTTGAACCACAATGCTCAGATCTCAACCTCCTCGGTAGGTAGGATTATAGGTGTGAGTCACCAGCACCTGTTACCAGTAGTCAGATTTTTCAAAACCATTGTAAAATATCAGAACCAGGAGTACGGCACAACATGTAACTTTGTAATATTGGTTTAGCCTTTATAATTTACATACCCTCGTCTAATGTGTTTTAATACTTTCTCTTTACAGTTGCTGAATTTTATTCCATGGCATAGATAAATCATAATTTGCTTAACAATTATCAAGTTTATGGAATCATTTTTTACTGTACTAGTAAGCTGCTATACGCATTCATAAGCTATTTGTCTTTCCTCCTGCTCCATGCTAAAGTTGAACTCAGATTCTTGTACATGCTAAGTAAACATTTTACCACCTTGTCTGCAACACCATAACTTTTGCTTTTAGTTAGTTTTTCATATAAAGTCTTGTAATTTTTAAAGTATCAGCCTTTGACCATGATATTCCTAATTCTGTCTTCTAAGTAATTAGGATGATAAGAATGTACAAATATGCCTAGACCCTCATAGGAAGGATTTTCTTTGAATTCATGTTTACTTTCCTCATGTTTGTAATTGGATGGTAGTTTAACTTTTTGATGCTATCAATAGCTTTTCCAATGTTCTTTAAGTGATTGAGCTTTTTGTCATCCTTATCAGCACTTGCTATTTTTATTGTTCTTCCTTCTTGCTATTTTGACAAGTGTGTAGTAGTAACTTCTTGATTGGAGCTACTTAGAATGGACAGATAAATGTGGAAGAAAGTAACCTTTTTATATTATTGTGCTAGCTGGTTTATGAATGCAGCTCTTTTTTTCTGATATTTTGTTAGACTTACTCCTAGGCACAGAGGGCATATTTTTAAAATTACATTTTCTATATATCTTACTATTTTTTGGGGGGGGGTCTGGTCGTGGGGTCTGAACTCTGGGCCTGGGCGCTGTCCCTCCGCTCTTCAGCTCAAGGCTAGCGCTCTACCACTTGAGCCACAGCACCACTTCCAGCTTTTTTCTTTTTGCTTATGTGGTGCTGAGGAATCGAACCCAGGGCCTCAGGCATGCAAGGCAAGCACTCTACCACTGAGCCACCTTCCCAGCCCTATATCTTACTATTGAATATCACTGCAATTAACTTTTTAGTAAACTTTGTGCAGCTATTTAAAGATAACAGAAATTAATTTTGAATTAGAACAAAAGAACAACTTCTACCATCACTGAATAGGACAGTGATCCTAGAATACATTAATTGTCCTTTGAATGTATACATTATGCTTTTCCAGTAGGTCTTTTTTTTTTTTTAACCAGTCCTGAACTCAGGACCTGGGTACTGTTCCTGAGCTTCTTTTGCTCAAGGCTAGTATTCTACCACTGGAGCTACAGTGCCACTTCCAGCTTTTTCTGTTTATGTGGTACTAAAGAATCGAACCTAGGGCTTCATGCATGCTAGGCAAACATTCTACCACAAAGCCACATTCCTAGCCCCTCTTATTAGGTCTTATATCTTCCTTGGTGAGTGATTTTTTTCTTCTTCCTGTGACACTTTCATTAGATGTTGATTAATGAGATTTTGGGGTGAGTAATCTCAGTTTCGAGGGGATTGAAATCTTTTTTCCTTTCTTTCTTGAAGCATAGGTCCTCTGAACAGACAATTCTAAGTTGATAGTTATTTTAACACATGAGATGCTTACCTGCCTCCTAAACTGCCTCAGTGTAATTGTTTTGTTTACTTTCTTTATTAAAATCTTTTCTTACTTGTTAGAGTCCTATGATTCACCATCATGTAGATGAATATCAATTTCATTCTTTCTTAAGAATCCTTTTTTCAAACAATTTGCTTTTTTCTCTTTCATTGCAACAATGAGATATACAAGATGTTATGTTGAAAAACGAACCTTACAACTTTGGGGAGAGATGGGGGATATGGTAAAGGATAGGAAGGGGAAAGAAAGGAGGAGGCAACAATGCTTGATAGGAAATACACTCATTACCTTGCCCATGTAATTGTAACTCCTCTGTACAGAATTTTAACAATTAAAAAAAAAGAATCATTTTTTTTGCCTAATCCTATAAGAATCCTTTTTGGATGCCTAATGCTGCCACAAAAATCTTGATTGATTCTTTTCTAATATAAAAAAATGTCGGTGGCTCACAGGAGCAATCCTAGGTACTCAGGAGACTGAGATTTGAGGATTGCCGCTCAAAGCCAATCCAATCAGGAAAGCTCATGAAACTCTTATCTCCAAATTAACCACCAAAAAGCAGAAGTGCAGCTGTGACTCAAATAGTGGAGTGCAAGCCTTGAGCAAAAATATTTAAGGGAACCTGGCCCCGAGTTCAACATTTTGGCTGCTCCTAGTTCAATATTTTGGCTTCCCCAAAAAGCCTTTAGCCATTATGCGTTCAGGAATTCTTCTTTATTTTTTATGCCATTCCACTTGATCCACATCTTCAGCCTTTTTGCACTTTAAAAATGTAGAGAGGGGCTCGGGCTGGGGAGATGGCTCAGTGGTAGAGTGCTTGCCTTGCATGCATGAGGCCCTGGGTTCGATTCCTCAGCACCACATAAGAAAAAAGAAAAAAGCCGGAAGTGGTGTTGTGGCTCAAGTGGTAGAGCGCTAGCCTTCAGCTGAAGAGCTGAGGGACAGCGCCCAGGCAGAGTTCAGGCCCCACGACCAGACCCCCCCCCCCCAAAAAAAAAAAGTAGAGAGGGGGTTGGGAAGGTAGCTCAGTGCTAGAGTGCTTGTTTTGCATGCATGAGGCCCTGGGTTCAATTCCTCAGCATCACAAAAGCAGAAAAAGCTGGAAGTGGCACTGTGGCTCAAGTGGTAGAGCCCTAGCCTTGAGCTGAAGAGCTGAGGGACAGTGCCCAGGCCTTGAGTTCAGGCCCCACAACCGACAATAAATAAATAAATAAATAGAAGGTATTGTGCTTTTGTCTAGGTCAGAATATCACTGCAGTCTTCCTAACTGTGCCACTTGAGTAGCTAGGATTGCAGGCTTGTGCCACATCTAGCTCTTGTCCCTGGTTTCTTGAGGCAGGTCTCATGTAACTGAAGAGGACACACACACACACACACACACACACACACACACACACCCCATAATGAAACAACACTATTTCAAAAGGCTGAATCAGAATATGAGGGAAGAGGTGGGTTCTTCAGAATGTACTGTACGTATGATTGGAAATACTATACTAAGCCCTCTCACATTACAAATAAAGTATATGATGATTCACATATGCATGTAAGATTTTAGGATCTCTAAAATTTGGTCCTCACCTGATGTTCTTGCTTAAAATTTTGGATTCTTGTTTATACTTTGTCTTTTTTTTTTTTAAGATTAAAAAATAGTTGATTTAATAAATCCGGTGAAGCCTTGTATGCGGAGGCCAGCACATGAGTCAAGCCTACTAATTAGAAGTGAACCAGAGACTGCTGCTCCAGGTGATGCTTTTCTGATACTGGAAACTGGGTAATAGAGGTCTATTATTGTTCTTGTTGTTGTTGTTATTATTATTATTAACAGGCACTGTGGTTGGGAACTATGGCTTGAAACTCTTTTTTTTTTTTTTTTTAATTTTATTTTATTTTATTTGAGAACATACTGTACAGAGGGGTTACAATTACATGGGCAGGATAATGCATACATTTCTTACCAAGCATTGCAGCCTCCTCCTTTGTTTACCCTTCACCTCCCTTCCCACCCTCCCCCCTCCCCCCCACCCAATCATACCCCCCTCCCCCCCCCCCACCGACATTATAAAGCTGGTTTTGACATGACATTTTGTACTTCTCATTGTTGCAACAGGTCCACCTGAATCCTTAAACGACTTGTTTGTCCCCATCTCCTCCACATGTTATACTGACATCAAATATAGTGAAAGCGGGGGTTACACTGTGGGGGAGGGACATACAAAGCAACAAAGAAATAACCTTATAAATGCGTTAGAAACACATGCATGAAAGAAACAAAAACATTAAAACACATATTTGAGGGTTCGTTCTATTAACATCACATTCTCTGACTTTTTCCGCTTGACTCATACCTATACTAGATATTGCAAATAAGGGAAACCATGGGACCTATGTTTCTTTGGGCCTGGCTTACTTCACTTAATATAATTTTTTCCAAGCCTTTCCATTTCCTAACAAATGGGAAAATGTCATTCTTTCTGATGGAGGCATAGAATTCCATTGTGTATATATACCACATCTTCTTGATCCATTCATCTACTGAGGGGCATCTGGGTTGGTTCCATATCTTAGCTATGGTAAATAATGCTGCAATAAACATAGTTGTGCTGGTAGCTTTAGTGTGGCCTTGTTTGTGATCATTTGGGTAAATGCCCAAAAGTGGGATTGCTGGGTCATTGGGGAGCTCTATGTGGAGTCTTTTGAGGAACCTCCATACTGCTTTCCAGAGTGGTTGAACAAGTTTACATTCCCACCAACAATGAAGTAAGGTTCCTTTCTGTCCACATCCCCTCCAGCATCTGTTGTTGTTAGAGTTCTTGATTTTTGCTGTTCTAACTGGAGTGAGGTGATATCTCAATGTTGTTTTGATTTGCATTTATTTTATGGCCAGAGATGTTGAACATTTCTTCATGTGTCTATTGGCCATCCTTCTTTCTTCTTCAGAGAAGCTTCTTTTTAAGTCTTTTGCCCACTTATTTATTGGGCAGTTGTTTCTTTGAGGATTTGTTGTTGGGTGGTTTAATTTTTTGAGTTCCAAGTATATTTTAGATATGAGACCCTTGTCCGTTGTATGGCTAGTAAAGATCTTCTCCCAGTCTGTGGGCTTTCTATTGATCTTGCTAGCTATGTCCTTTGCCCTGCAGAAGCTCTGCAACCTTATACAATCCCATTTGTCCAGCCTTTCTTTGATTTGTTGTGTTTCCGGGTCTCTATTCAGAAAATTTCGGCCTGAGCCAAGGAGACCCAGGGTTTCTCCTATTCCATCCTGTAATGTTTTCAGAGTGTCTGCTTTGACTTCAAGGTCTTTGATCCATTTGGAGTTGATTCTGGTGCAGGGTGATATATAAGGATCTAGCTTTAGTTTTCTACATGTAGTTAACCAGTTTTGCCAGCACCATTTACTGAAGAGGCTGTCTGTCTTCCATTCTATTGTTTTAGCCCCCTTATCGAAGATTAGATGGCTATAGGTCTGTAGGTTCATTTCTGGGTTTTCAATTCTATTCCATTGGTCCTGAGGTCTGTTCTTATGCCAATACCAAGCTGTTTTGATTCCTATGGCTTTATAGTAGAGTTTGAAATTTGGTATTGATATTCCTCCAGCAGTGTTCTTTCCGTTGAGGAGCGTTTTTGCTATTCGGGGTCTTTTATTGTTCCATATGAATTTTTGGATTGCCTCTTCTATTTCCTTGAAGAATGAGGGTGGAATTTTGATAGGTATTGCGTTGAATTTGTAGATAGCCTTGGGAAGTATTGCCATTTTCACGATGTTAATCTTTCCAATCCAGGAGCATGGGAGGTTTTGCCATTTTTTAAGTTCTGTGTTGATTTCCTTTTTCAAGATTTTAAAGTTTTCATCATAGAGGTCCTTCACTTCTTTAGTTAAGTTAATTCCTAGGTATTTTATTTTTTGTGGGGCTATTGCAAATGGAGTTGCTTTCCTAATTTCAGCCACACTTTTCTCATTGTTGGCATACAGAAAAGCCATTGATTTTTGGGGGTTAATTTTATAACCTGCTACTTTGCCAAAGTTTTGAATCAGCTTGAGTAATTTGGGAGTGGAGTCTATGGGATTCTTTAAATACAAGATCATGTCATCTGCAAAAAGGGAGAGTTTTATTTCTTCTTTCCCTATTTGGATCCCCTTTATGTCTGCATCTTGTCTTATTGCTGTAGCTAGGCATTCTAATACTAGATTGAAGAGAAGTGGAGAGAGTGGGTATCCTTGTCTTATTCCTGAGTTAAGAGGAAATGGCTTTAGTTTTTCACCATTGAGTATAATGCTGGCTGTAGGTTTGTCATATACAGCCTTTATTGTATTGAGGAATGTTCCATGGATTCCTAATTTTTCCAAAACCTTCATCAGGAAGGGGTGTTGGATCTTGTCGAATGCTTTTTCTGCGTCTATTGAGATAACCATGTGGTTCTTATTCTTGCTCCTGTTGATGTGATGAATAATATTAATTGATTTGCGTATATTGAACCAGCTTTGCATCCCTGAAATGAATCCTGTTTGATCGTGGTGTATGATTTTTTGGATGAATTGTTGAAGTCGGTTGGCCAAAATTTTGTTGAGAAGTTTTGCATCAATGTTCATCAAAGAAATGGGTCTATAGTTCTCTTTCTTTGATGAGTCCCTGCCTGGTTTTGGGATGAGGGTTATGATGGCTTCATAGAATGTGTTCGGTAGTGAGCTTTCTCTTTCAATTTCATTGAAGAGTTGGAGGAGAATTGGTGTGAGCTCTGCTTTGAAGGCCTTGTAAAATTCCGCTGTAAAACCATCTGGTCCTGGACTTTTCTTAGCTGGGAGGTCTCTTATTGCTGTTTCTATTTCAATGCTTGATATGGGCCTGTTAAGATAGTTTAACTCATCTTGGTTTAGTTTTGGCATGTCAATATTTGCTAGGAAGAAGTCCATTTCTTTCAAGTTCTCAAACTTATTAGCATAAAGTTTTGAGTATTCCCTTATAATGTTCTGAATCTTGCTTGTTTCCGTGGTGATGTTTCCATTCTCATCTCTGAGTTTATTAATTTGGGTGTGTTCTCTTCTTTTTCTGATAAGATTTGCTAAGGGTCTGTCAATTTTGTTAAGTTTTTCGAAGAACCAACTCTTTGTTTTGTTGATTCTTTCTATAGTTTTTTTGGATTCTAATTCATTTAATTCTGATTTAATTTTGATTATTTCTTTCCATCTACTGGATTGGGGTTTATCTTGCTGCTCTTTTTCAAGGAGGTTTAGATGTGTCATTAAATTGTTAGTTTCAAATCTCTCCAATTTGTTGATGTAGGAGCTCAGAGCTATAAACTTGCCTCTGAGTACTGCCTTTGCTGTGTCCCAGAGGAGCTGGTATTTTGTGTGTTCATTTTTGTTGAATAGCATGAACATTTGAATTTCCTTTCTAATCTCTTCCATGACCCACTCATGATTCAGCAGTGTGTTGTTCAGCCTCCATGTGATACCGGACTTTCTTTGGTGGCTTTTGGTGTTGAGTTCTAATATTATTCCCTTGTGGTCAGAGAGAATGCAAGGTATAACTTCAATGTTTCTGAATTTAGACAAGTTTGCTTTGTGGCCTAAAATGTGGTCTATTTTAGAGAACGTTCCATGTGCTGCTGAGAAAAACGTGTATTCTGATGCTGCTGGGTGAAATGTTCGGTAGATGTCTGTTAAGTCTAGTTGATCTATGCAGCTGTTTAGATCTGCGGTTTCTCTGTTGAGTTTTTGCCGAGTTGATCTATCTAGTGGGGAGAGTGGTGTGTTAAAATCCCCAACAATTAATGTCTTTGGATCTATATGGGATTTGAGGGAAAGTAGTGTTTCTTTGATAAATTTGGGTGCTCCATTGTTTGGCGAATAGATATTTAGAATTGTAATATCCTCCTGAAGGAGAGATCCTTTAATTAGTATGTAGCGACCTTCTTTATCTCTTTTCACAAATTTTAATTTGAAGTCTATTTTATCTGATATTAGGATTGCAACTACCGCCTGTTTATGCGGTCCGTTTGCTTGGTAGATTTTGTTCCAGCCTTTAACATTGAAAATGTGTTTGTTTTTACGGGCAAGATGTGACTCCTGCAGGCAGCAGATAGAAGGGTCTTGTTTTTTAATCCAACTAGACAGTCTATGTCGCTTAATTGGAGAGTTCAGTCCGTTAACATTAAGAGATAGGACTGAGAGGTATTTGGAAGTTCCTGCCATGTTATCTACCTTCTTGGGGGCTGCGAAAACTGGGTTCTTCCTATGGTTCTTGGATTCTCGGTTTGAGTGCAGTTTCTTGGCCTTTATTGCGGTCTTGTTGGTTTTCTATGTGTAGGACATCTTTAAGAATCTTTTGTAGGGCTGGTTTGGTGGAGATGTATTGTTTCAATTTTTCTTTGCTATGGAAGGTTTTTATTTGGCCTTCAGTTATGAAGGAGAGTTTAGCTGGGTACAGTATTCTTGGTTGATAGTTGTTTGTTTTTAGGGCATGGCATACATCATTCCAGGCTCTTCTTGCTTTGATTGTCTCTGCTGAGAAATCTGAGGTGATTCTAATTGGTTTCCCTTTATAAGTGATTACCCTTTTCTCTCTGACAGCTTTAAGGATCTTTTCCTTGTTCTGAGTTGATCCTGTGTGGATTATAATGTGACGGTGGGATGTCCTATTCTGGTCTGGTCTATTTGGGGTTCTAAAGGCTTCTTGTATCTGGACAGGCCTATCTTTTTGCATGTTTGGGAAGTTCTCTGCTAGGATCCTGTTAAACAAATTTCCTAGACCATTAACTTCTGTTTCTAGGTGCTCCTCTACACCCATTATCCTTAGATTAGTCCTTCTGATGGTGTCTTCCAGGTGTTGGATAGATCTATCATATTTCTTGGACTTGTCTTGGATGGTTGTATGTTCTTTCTCTATAATATCTAGGCTGTCTTCAATCCCTGAGATTCGATCTTCTGCATGGTCTAACCTGCTGTCAAGACTCTCTACTTTGTTTTTTATCTCTTTTCCTTCTAGTTGGTCAGCTTTGATGGCTTCAAGTTCTTTGCTGAAGCTCTGTTTTATGTCTTGTATAAATTTCTTTACTTCCTTAATTTGGTGTTCAGTGTTTGTCCTCAAATCACTTAGTTGATTGGTTATGGTTTCTTTGGGCTCCCATTCCTTCTGTTGGGTTCCATTCAGCATTCCCTTTGTGGTCTCCCTGACTTCCTTCAGCTCTTTGTTAATGGATTTCATGAATGCCTTTAGTGATCTTTGTGTGTTCTCTACCTGGTCTCTCAATTCCTGTATTACTCTTTGATTAGCTTCCTCCCGTTCGTGGGATTCCTGCAGATCTCTTTGAGTGTTCTCAGCCTGCTCACGCCATTCCTCCCTTTCTCTTTGAGTATTCTCAAGCTGTTCACGCAAATCCTGTATCAGTTTTTGAGGATCTTCCTCACGCTTATGATATTCCTGTATAAACTTCTGGGATGCCTCCTCTCTCTCCCTATCACGCTCATACAGAGTCCTTTGTACGTTGTCAAACTTCTCATTTATCATGTTTGCCAGCAGTGTTTGTAGAGCTATTTGGGAACTCTCCTCTGGATTATTCATTATCTGTTCTAACCCCTGATTATCAAGATTGGGAATTGAGATATCCGAATTTGCCATTTTTCTTGTGTTTTTCCAGCTTACTCTGCCCATTTGAGATGAAGATAGCACCAGTTTTGTGCTAGAACACTATCTTAAGGCAACCATCAACCAAAGTTTGCATTTGTACAGTCAATAGTCTACAGATACAATCTAGTTCAACAGATACATCTATTCTACATCAAACAACTATATGTTAAAGGGCTTCGAACCGCAGAGAAGAATTTGGAAAACCAGAAATTATTAGGGTTAGGGAGAGATGTGGGTAAAAAATAGGAATAGATTGGTGTGGGGAGGCACAGGGAGAGTTAACTATGTCCTAATCACAATGCAGGAAATAGGTTGGGTAGGATGCAAGTAGAGAGAGAGAGAAAAAGAAGAAAGGGAAAGGGGAATGAAAAGAGACCAGAAAAAATAGAAACGTAAAAATTAATGTTATTATAGATATTAAAAGACCATGTATTTAGAGAGGAATGTGAATATGTTGAGAGAAAGGGAGGGACATAGAGGAGATGTGAAAAACTTTAAAAAAATGCTTAAAATATTATATAGGTATAAAGAGGTAGTACTGCTATTAATGAATTTAAGTCTCAGAGGTTTTGAATTGAGTAATAAGTTTGTGGATTAAGTGTGTACACAATGGGGGATAGGGTCTACTAGTTAACTACGGGTTTATCTGAGGATGTGCAGGACAAGAGTTAAGTCACATAAAGAAGAACAAAAGAGGAAAAGGTGGAAAGGATAGGAAAGTGAGAAGAAAAGATCAGAAGTTCAGTAGAGCTAGACAAAAAACAAAAAGATAATTAAGAATGAAAGAAAAAGAGAAAGAAGACAAGAAAAGAAAGGAAAACACACATTCATGTATTCCTAAAATAAAAATTATAAGAGGAGAAAAAAAAATTACTGGAAAACAATTATTTTTTCGGAAGAGGCAAAAATTAAAGATTAATAAAAGTTTTAGAAAAGCAAAAAAAATTTTTTATATATATAAGGTAACAAAAAACGAAAAAAAAAAAACAAAACAAAAAAAAGAAAAAAAGAAAAGAAGAAGAAGAAAAAAAAAAGTTCTTTGATTTTTTTTTTTTTTTTTTTTTGGGAGGGGTGGGAAGAGTCCTGTATCTCCCTTTTGTCTGTAACCAGAGTCTGGTTGGAGTCTCTGGTTGGCTTGAGGTCCTGTGGCTTGATTGGTTTCTTAAGTCAGTTTGTTGGAACAGGCAGAAAAATGCTCTGCTTTACCCAAGATTTTGAGATTCTCCCTCCCAGGTTAGTTTACTGGGAGGGTGATCTGCTTTGAGAATCACAAAAGAGGGGGATGCAGTGATGAGGCTAGGTTCTGGGTACTGTTGAGGCCTTTCAACAAACAGTAGCTTTTCCCTGGGGCTATTTTGTGAAAAAAACTCACAGCACCCAGCCTGGAGCCATTCTCAGGGTTTCTGTTTTTCAATTGATTGTGGTGGCTGCTAGAGGGAGGGGCAGCCTCTGGCTCTGGTTACCCGGTGAGGAGAGCCACTCCAATGGCTGGCGCCTGAGCTGGGTGACTTTTCCCTGGATGGAACTGAGTCTGTGAGGTCACTTCGCCGTTAAGTTCTTGTGACCTGCTAAATGACTAGTTTTATTCCAAGGCCTGAGCTGGAGCTATCCGCTCCTCCGAGCTTTGTTGGTATCCAAGATGGAGATCACCGGTGCTGGGTGGGGGGAGGGGTGGCCTTCCCTCCTCTGCTCCCTGGGAAGGAGTGAGGAAGTCGGGCTTCTACTCACGCCGAGTCTTGGATCCTGGGTCGTCTTTGGTCTGCAAAGTGCAGGATGAAGTTGTCCGCTCCTTGTCGGTTCTTGCTGGTGTTGAGTAGAATCCGCTCGTCTGCTGCGTCTGGCTCCTTCGTCCTGGACTGTGTCTCAGGTATGGCCCCCGCGGCGGCGCCGCGACCCTGCCGCCACAGCAGCAGCTGCTGGCAGGCGCTCAGATGTGTCTGCTTGCCTTCCCCTCTCTTGACTAACGCTCTGTCCTGTGATGGCACACTTGGTGTGATTCTCTGGCTTGGGACTGTTCACTGGAACTATGAAACTGTTTTCTATGCAAGAGCTTGTTCAGATGCCAGCTTCTACTCCGCCATCTTCCCGGAACTCCTATACTTTGTCTTTTGAGGATTTCCATTTTTTTCTTGCCGACACCATAGTACATCTATGTAAATTGTTATTATTTAGCCTCAAGAACTTCTCTGAAGAGGAAGGAAGGATGGCCAATAGACACATGAAGAAATAACCCCTGCTTTCACTGTATTTGATATTGTTATAATTTGTGGAGGGGAAGGGAAAAAACAAATCGTTTTAATAAGGGTACAGGTGGACCCATTGCAACAATGAGTTGTACAAGTACAACTTTGGTGGGGAGGGAGGAGGGTTGGATGGGAGGGTGGGGGAAGATAGGATGGGAAAGGGAAACAAAGGAGGAGGCTACAATGCTTGATAAGAAATGTACTCATTATCTTGCCCATGTAATTGTAACCCCTCTGTACAGTATTTTCACAATAAAAAAAAAGAAATCCTCAACCTTCCTAGCCATAAAAGAAATGTAAATCAGAACAACACTAAAATACCACCTCACCCCAGTTAGAATGGCTATAACCAAGAGCTCTAAAAACAACAGATGCTGGAGGGGATGTGGACAGAAGGGAACCCTACTGCATTGTTGGTGGGAGTGTAAACTTGTTCAACCACTTTGGAAAGCAGTATGGAGGTTCCTCAAAAGACTCCACATAGAGCTCCCCTATGACCCAGCAATCCCACTTTTGGACATTTACCCAAATGTTTACAAATAAGACCACACTAAAGCTACCAGTACAACTATGTTTATTGCAGCATTATTTACCATAGTTAAGATATGGAACCAATGCAGATGCTCCTCAGTAGATGAATGGATCAAGAAAATGTGGTATATATACAAAATGGAATTCTATGCCTCCATCAGAAAGAACGACATTGCTCCATTTGTTAGGAAATGGAAAGGCTTGGAAAAAATTATATTAAGTGAAGTAAGCCAGGCCCAAAGAAATATAGGTCCCATGGTTTCCCTTATTTGCAATAACTAGTATATGTCTGAGACAAGCAGAAAAGGTCAGATAAGTTGATGTTAGGCGAAATGAACCCCAAGATAAGTATTCAAATGTTTTTTCTTTCAAGCGATTGTTTCTAACATATTTATAATATGATTTCTATGTTGCTTTGTATGTCCCTCCTCCACGGTATAACCCCTGTTTTCACTGTATTTGACGTTGGTATAATTTGTGGAGGGGAAGGGCAAAAACAAATTGTTTAACTAGGGATACAGGTGGACCCATTGCAACAATGAGATGTACAAGACGTTATGTCAACAACCTAACTTTACAACTTTGGCGTGGAGGTGGGTAGGGGACGGGGCGGGGGAGGGCGGGGTGGGGAAGAGATGAGAAGGGATGGGGAGGGGAAACAAAGGAGGAGGCTACAATGCTTGATAAGAAAGGTACTCATTACCTTGATCATGTAATTGTAACCCCTCTGTTCAGTATTTTTACAATAAAAATAAAAAAGAAAAAAGTTTTTTCTCCTCTGGTATTGGTATCACTGTACTATCAGCGAGTAAAGCTGTTTTATTTTTTCTGTCTTCTTGAAAACCTGTGTCTGTGGCTGGGCTTACATCTCAGTAGTTGAGAACTGGCATAGCCTGCATGAGTCCTTGGGTTCAATCTCCAGCACTGCAAAACACACACACACACACACACACACACACACACACACACACACACACGGCCCAGGTCTTGTTCCTTGACAAATGAAGGCTTTATGTTTGGTATACCCTTTTAGTTTCTGTCTGAGTTATATACCAATTCTCCTATCTATTCCTTCACTAACATGGCTTGCTCTATAAAGAACAATTTCTCATTGAATTAAAGCACTTCAATTGGGAATGAATAAAGCTAACCCTCTGGTAACAATGTTAACTATTTTCAGTTTTAGATTATAGCAGAGTAAAAAACCTCTCTCAATCTGTGTGGTTTTATTCTGTCATAGCTAGTACAATTGATCCTTTATCACAAGTCTGGGGAAAAAGACCATTTAATTTGGTAAAAATCTGCATATTCAAGTAAAGATAATAATCATTCATCAAAGAACCCAATACAATTTGAGAACAAAAATATCATTGCAAAGGTTCTTATCAATCACTTATCTGTTTCAGAAATATAGAAATATATCTAATAATAATCTTTTATGACTTGTAACACGTAGGGCTTATGTCAAGGTATAGTCTCTCTGCAATTATTTTGTCAATTGCAGCTAATAATTTTAGTAATATTAGCTAAAAGTGTAACCTCCCCCCACTGCATCCTACTCTAGGGCTGAAGTGGAGAGAACAAGAACTTGGATTCTATGCAGTGTGGAGTCACTACACACAGCAGGAAAGAACTCTGAATCTGGGCGATGCTGCCATGTACTGCAGCAGTTGTGGTAAGTGAAGGATGCATGCATGTCAGTGGAATTTTCAAGTGCCCCCATGCACAGACAGTAAATGGACAGTGAGTGAAATTGGTGCTATTATCTAGACAAGAGCTGATCCTAAGCAGGCTACAGAAATTGAATGTGACAAAGATGTCTAGTTAACCTTTCAGTAATGTGCTAGACAATATCAAGAACACCAGCTAAACCAGAGTGGGGACAAATATTTGTCTGATCATCTGTTTAGAGTTGTCTGTTAGAAACTTTGAAAGACACTGTGCAATGCTTAGGCTGAAAGAGCTTGAGAGCTTTGATGTGAAGGTGATAAATGTGAAACCAATAAGTCACTGTTTTTATTGTTGGTGGTGGTGGTGGTAGTGGTGGTGGTGGTTGTAGGGCTTGAAGGCCCAGGCACTGTCCCTGAGTATTTTTGCTAGCATTCTACCCCTTTGAGCCACAGCACCTCTTCTGGTTTTCTGGTGGTTAGTTGGAGATGAAAGGGCTCACAGACTTCCCTGCCCCGGATAGCTTTGAACAAAGATCCTCAGATCTCAGCCTTCTGAGTAGCTAAGATTACAGGCAGGAGCCACCAGCACCCTAGCATAAGTCAGTTTTGATACATCATCCAGATACAAAGATGCAATGAGAGATCTATGGTTCAATTAAACAAATTTTGAATAAGTATTACCTTTGTAATACACCTAACAGCTGTTGAAAGTGATTCATTAAGGTCATCAGGCTAAAATGTTTATGTTATTTTCTGGAGATCCAACATCATTCTATTTTTTTCATAATGCAAATGTCTCCATCATATAATATAATTCAGCAGTGATAAATTGAGTGAATAGAGAAGAGAAAAAATGTAATCAATATTCTAGATCATAAATAAATGTGGGACATATAACTGAGAAAAGAATAAGCAAATAGGGAACAAACAGATAAGTTTCAGAAAGTGACAGTATTATGGTTTAAGATTTAAGTAGACAACCTTTTCTTTGAAAAAAAAAAAAGACTAATTTTGCATCAACCAATACAAACAGATCTCAAAATATGTGACCAAGCTTCTGGTGTTTCATCAAAATCGCTGGAACATTAAACATTGTAGAAATGATTGACCCAAGAACCTAAGTGCTTTGTGCATTTATTTTCTGTCTTTAGTTATATGGGAAATTGCTGAAGTAATAAATTGATGCTTGAAATGTTACACTGAACTCCAACTCTAGATGAAGTGAAGGTCAACGTATAAATTATTCTAGGATGAAACAAGATGCAGACAGTCCAGGAGAAAATCTCAACCATGAGCTTCTTCACAAAGGCTTGCAGACATTCTGTGGTTGCTTCTCAAACGAAATATGTACTTCATGGTAAAACAGCAGGCTTGGGGTGCTGCCTGGACCCATAGTATTTGCACTTTACCTCATTTAAATGTGCTGCTAGTTAAAACACAGCTATTTCCTATAGTGATTTCTTAGTGATTCCTAAAGGTCACCAAGAAAAAGTCAGAAGCTCTGTGCTTGTCATGGCAAGGTCTGATTAGAAATCACAGGAGCCCAAGAAGGATAAGTGTAGAGATCGAACATAGGTGCAATCCAAGTGAACATGCCAAGCATCACTACAGCAACACCCAAAATATTAACACCAAGTCCAGCTTTAACCTTGAACAAGAAAGAGCATAAATGTCAGTCTCCTGCAGAGAAAACACACAGGGGAATAAGAATACTGCTAAGAAAGCAACTTGTGAATTCATATGGATCCCAAATGATTAGTACAGATGGTCATGATTCATATCTTAAGAGAATTTGTACTTAAGTAAATATTTCTTAGTTTAAAAAATTAGTTTAGTATTTTGTTGGAAAGGGGTTTTAGAGAGGAAAATACTTCCATTATTATAATTGAAGAGAGAGAAAAATAAACTCTTAAAATCCCTCCTAGCATGGTAAATCAGAACTTAAGTTTTGGGTTTTTTTATTTCAATGGCCAGGTTTCAGGGCTATAGAGTAAAGAATTGTGCACATTCACTACTAAACATTATTCTCAGTTTTTTTACAAATGTTCTGTTCTTGAACTTTTGTGATGTCACCTCTATTCTTTTTTCTTAGTGTTTCCATTTTCTAGATCTTTAATAATGTATCTCATGTCTACTAATTGATGCCTATACATTTTAATAGGGCTTACCAACTTCTGCTCTTGATCTTCTTTCTTCTGCAATAAAGGGTTTGAGCTCAGGATCCTGGGCTTACAAGAAAAGTACTCTACCATTTGAGCCAAACTCCAACCATTCCACCTACTACCCACCACCTCCTTGTTTTCTCAATAGGATCTCACATTAAAGCTCAAACCACTGGGAATCATGAATAGCCTACTTACTCTTTCCACATAGCTAGGATGAAAGATTTGTACCATTACAATAAGCTTTTATTGATTGAGATAAATCATGAAGATTTTGCCTAGTCTGGCTTTGAACCAGGATACTTCCATCTCTGCCTCTAAAGTAGCTGGATTTCAGGTATGAGCTGGCCTTTATTTTTGTTGTTGTTGGTAGTGGTAGTAGAGTTTTACTGGACCACAGTCATACCCAGTTGTTTACATATTGTGTTTGGCTGCTCTGATGCTATACTAGTATTTGTGACAGAGACCATATGTTAACTATCTGGTCTTTATAAAAAATGTTTGTTGAAAAATGCTGAAGTAAGGATACAGGTTGACCCACTGTACCAATGAGATGTACAAGACACTATGTTGGAAACGAACTTTACAACTTGTGGGAGTGGTGGGGGGGAAGGGAGGAGTTGGGGAAGTAGAGAGGAAAGGGATGGTAGGGGAAAAACAAAGGAGGAGGTAACAATGCTCGATAGGAAATGTACTCATTACCTGTAACCCCTCTGTACAATATTTGTACAATTAAAAACATATAAAAATGTTCGTTGACACTTCAGTTCTTCACTTTAAAACATGGAGCCCCAAATCAAAATGGGGGATACTTAGCAATGATTATAGGCATTGGCTCATTTCTCTGTCCACACAGCTACTGGTTTATTCTAGAGTCTGGTTTTTATTCAATTTAATACTTACATAGGACATTGAACACATTGTATTAAGCACATTTAGCTTGTGGAAACATATGGCATGATTAGGCATAAAAACACATGCAGAATTATGATGTAGATATTCAGGAACAGATATCTAGGTGGAAAGATGGAACCTGAACTTATCTTGGGACTCCCTACAGAAATCTTATTGAATTCACTTTGATTATGCTAGGGTTTGGGTTGGCTTTGAAACTGGGGATGAAGGTTGCACTAATTCCAAATAATCTCAGATTAGCTCTTCACTATCACTACTTTTACATTTGGCAAAAATGTGCATGTTTTGTCTCTTCTATTTTCTGTTATTACTTGCTCAAGTGTACAGGTGCCGGTATTAGAATCAGGACAGGAAAAGATAGCTTTTCATCAGTCAGGCACTGAGCCCAGTGTCTTATTCAGAGCAAATGTTGTTTCTTATATATTTGTGATAGAAAACCACAGTGCAGTTTTGATTCCTGGATTCATTAGCTCTGTTTCTTTTTTGTTGTTGTTTTTGGTTTTTTGTTTTTTTCCTGAGTCAGGGTCGATCTTGACATGGTAAGCCTTGACATGGTAAGTTTAATTTGTTGCATTGAGCCATTCTATGTTCTTCTTTTCCCAGCCTGTTGCTCATGCAGCAACACCTCTGAATTTGTAGTTATAAATTCGAATGGCATCTTCACTTCTGGCTACTAGACTTAAAAACAGAATTCTATGACCAGTCATGCACATACCTTCACAAGCAGAACTCACACCATGCTTCCCTAGCTGTTGATTATGGTATAAAAATACAAACTTATTCAAGACATCTCATATGAAAAAAATGTGCATTGGATCTGATAGACTCTCTTAGCTAACTCACCATGTCAATGACTCTCAGATGGCCGTAGGAAAATACAATAGCATTTGGTGGATTTGCTACTGGCAGAAGGAATGCAAAGGAAGTACATAGAGTGGAAGGCAGTAAAATCTGAAGAGGATTCACATGAATGGCTTCAGCCTATCATAAAAGATAAAAAGAAAAGTGCAGTCTAATTTTACAGTAGGCATCACACATCAAAATGAACGATTTTAGTATAAACTTCCCAAGAAGACAGTTGCAACCTAATGATGTCAAATTTTATGCATTAAATGATGTTATAACTTAAAGATTATTTTTTAGAAAGTATCTCCTCTTATAGTTTCTGTTTAAATGGTTAATTTTTGCCTAATTAAACTTTACCATGCCTAATTAAACTTTACCATCCCATTCATTTAGAAAATAAAATATCATTTGGTATAGAAACTATATTCTATTATTTATTATTTATCTAGTGCTTCCCACAGTGCTACTTATATGTATAGGCATATTTTATATATGGTAAGCATAACATATCTATATATTTATATATGTGTGTATCTATATGCATAATATATGTATATATAGTTATAGCAACATAACGAGATGGCTACTACAAGACCAAACAGCAGAAGAGGAAATGGAGGCCCAGAGAAGCTAAAGGAATTTGCCCAAACATATAGAGTGAGCAAGAGACTGTAGGTAAGGTCTCAGGTCCTTGTATCTGTAGACATCTAATTATTCTACCAATCTTAGTGCTTCCAATACAAATGAAACTTAAAATTTACTTAGAGATCATTACAGAAGAGTTGTTACCAATTTTACTTTGTCACATAATTTATAACTTCCATCTTGAAAAAAATACAGAGGAAAATTTCTAAATGGTAGATTACCAACAACTGCTCACAAATAAGCAGTCTTACATTTCCTTTTCTATTTTGAACAGCAGTTCTGGAAACTTAACACAAATCCTAGTGTCAGTAGTAACACAATTCCAGAACTGGAATTCCTCTTCTTTTTATTTTATTTTCTTGTAAAGATGCTGTACAGAGAAGTGACAGTTACATCAGTAAGGTAATGAGTACATTTCTTGTTGAGTATTGTTACCTCCTCCTTTGTTTTTCTTTTTTTAAATGACATTCCTGATAAATTTAAAGTTCTTTCATTTCATCAAACTAATAGCAATAAGAAAAAACATTTTACTTACACATAATTCTTGTAATTGTTACTGAGGTGGGGAAAAAGGAAGAGAGTCTTTCTTTCCAGGCAAACCTAATTCTTGTCTTTTTCTTTAAAAATTTCCCTGGGCAGTAGAAAGCTGTGTCTAAGATATTTAAGCCTCAGGAGTAAAAAATAGCATTTCACTCATCTGCAAATTACTTATATGAAACACTTCTCAGAAATTTAGAAACAATGTTCTGGGGGGAGAAATGTTAGTGCTAGAGATTTAAGTACTAAATTTTCCAGGAAATACTGAGTTCCAAGTCAAAGCTGGAATGGATCTAGAAAAACCCACTCATTCATTTGCATATGACAAACAACCAGATCTGACTGAAGATAAATAGTTTATTGAAAATCATACTACTTGGACAAGTCTAACAGTTTTCTTGTATCTCAAGGTCACCTAAAAGGAACACTAATACAAATAAAGGCCAATCTACAAGTTACCTAGAAATTTAGACCAAAAGAAAGTTTACATCATTTGTTGGATGAGAAGAACATAAATGGAACACATGAGATACTCACCAATGGAGATAAGATTGGGAGAAGGATGGTAATGGTAGCTGGATTGCTGGCTACCTCTGTTAAAGATGTGACAATCAAAGAAGATATCAGAATGATTAGCCATACAGGTAACGAACCTAGAGGAGATAGTTTATTTCCTATCCACTGAGACAGTCCTGATATCTAAAAAACAAATTTGTGGTATTTATTATTCAGTAATAATTCATTTTATTCAGAATTTTAACATATTGCAAAAAATTGTTTCCTCTGAGAACTCAAGAAGTATAATTTCACATTTTCTTGATTGTGGAGGAACCATCAGTCTTATTTCAACACTACACTGTAAATGTGAGAATTTTCGGCCCCCTTTTGCTCAATTAAGCTCTAATTTTCTGTAATTAAATATATGTAGATAGTCTAACTATTCACTCAGGACTATGGAACTCTAAGAAAAGAGCAGTTCTTTCTCTTTATTTCATTACCTCTCCTATGTCTGAGTTGTGTTTTCCACTGGCACCCACTTTCAACCCTTATCGCTAACTTACACATTAAACCACTAATATAATTAACCTTCAAGGTAAGTTTCTAGTCAAGCATTTTTCCAACTTTTCAAATTGAAACATTTTCTGACTTTCTGATATTTTGTGTGAGAATTTCATTTTCTTATATTATCTGACCATGCCTACATTTTGCTCAAACTCATATATCAACCCTGCTGGTTATATCAATATTTAATGCTTAATGCCATGACTATGATTATTAGCTTTCTGTGATTATGTTTACTTTTCTTGTTTTACTTCTTTTTGTTTTCCCAGGAAATATTTGCTGCATTCTTTTGTATGCTCTATTTCCCAAGTGTCTACCACTAATTCATCACATTCTCTAGTAACTGGAGAACTCCCAAACACATAAACAAACATCATGTAATTGGGTTTTTTATTTGTGTTCCTTCACAATGATGTCTGTTCTGGAATATCGCCTACCTATTCCATCTGAGACTGGATTCTCTTTACATCTACACAACTTTTATTCTTGGATCTCTATTCACTACTATGAATTCCCTTCTCCTCTATGCTCTGTGGTAGTCTTTTATTTCTTGTATTTCTTCTCTAATTTCCTGCAAACTGGTCTGGTTACATGGAAGGTAAATTAAATCTTTGTATGCCTCAAACCCTTTTTATTTTCTTCCATTTCTGGTTGATTGATTGATTGATTGATTGATTGATTGATTTAGGGCCTAAATTTAGGATATAGATACTGTCACTTAGCTTTTTTCACTCAAGATTGGCACTCTTCCACTTGAGCCATAGTTCCATTTAACAGCTTTTTGGTGGTTAGCCGGAGCTAAGAATCTCACAAACTCTCCTACCGAGGCTGGCTTTGAACCAAGATCTTTGGATCTGAACCTGCTGAGTCACTTTCCATATTATTTTGATAGGTCAGCATTTGTAGAATTACAGATTTTAAATGATTTTCATGAGTCAACACAAGTGTCATTGATCTCTAACCTGTGGCTTCCAGCTGGGCTAATCAGCCTGACTAATGACATGCTGATCTTTGATTCACTGTATGTACATAGTCCAAAACATTAACAAGTACAGGGAAGGGAAAATATTTTTGTGCAATGATTTCAATGAGCTATTGTATATGTGAATTTTTATGTTCACATCAACTAGGATTGGCATCCAAAAAATATGTTAAATGAAGTAAGTTAGGCTCATGTGTAAAAGGTAGATCTAAATTATAAATATATATGAAAATATACAGGACCATATGCATATGTACACAATCAAACCAGCTAAATTTTGACATACACAGAGGAGGAATCCAGTAGTGTAACTCCTTTGAACAACAAGCTTACAGTTTAACAAAATGAATACTGGAAAACTAAAATGGGTTATTGGAAAAGGAGTTACAGGATGGGGGCAGACAAATGGAGAGAAGAACGGTGGACAAATACAGCCATAATACTCAATGTACATATATGAAAATGGAACTGGGTAGCTTGAGGGGCTGAGTGGAGTTGGGAGAGATTGGGGAGAATGATGGATGGAGTGATGTTGGTCAAGATGCTTTGTACTCATAAACTGACTTGTTGAGTTGAAACCCCTTTTCATAGCTGCTTAATTATAATAATAGAAATAAGAAAAACTAATTGCAATCAATGAACTTGCAGTTCAAAAGGCCAATTATCATAGATAGGGTTCCAGATGTAATTTATGTTGTACGTCATTTTGATTTATAATTTTGGCCATAACTAGGTGGATAATACCATTTAGGGCCCACTGACATATATTCATCATAGACTACTATACTTTAAGAGGAGGTTTATCTCTGACTAGATACGGAAAAGTTTGTACTCCATCTGGAGGCCACTGTGTCAAAATTCTCCAAGAAGTGTTGTGACTTTGGCTGCAGTAGCTCTCTCATAGTAGCATTTCGATCTTCATTTCTGAGAAATTCTTTGTACCATTGTTGGAAATGTCCTTCTTCTCTAGTTTTTTTCTCTTTCTATAATTTCTAGAACTTGACTGTTAGACATGGTTGATTAATGCTCTAGTTCTCTTATCACTCTCTTTTTAAACATTAACTTTCTTTTACATTTATGTCCTGGTTTTCATTTCTACTCCCATATTTCTAAAGTTCAGATGCTCTGTTGTATTCTTATGTTTTAGTTTCTTTTCTTTACTATTTTAACATCTCTTTAAAGCATCAGCAACAATTGCTAAGTTTTCCTTGGTTCAGGTATTTTTCTTACTTTTTTGCCCTTTGTATTTATTCTCGCACACACACATATGTATAAACATCTATACATGTATACATATACAGGTATATTTGAGATTGTATCAGAGGCTTTCCCAATTGTCTGAGGATCCTTGACTACCTATTATTTTATAAACAAGACTACAAAGTAGTTATTGGAAGCTCTTTGTGCCAGGCAAAGGAATGTAGGGGACTGAGGCATGGTCTAAGAGCTAGTCATGGGCCAATCATGGCCCACAAACTTATTGTCTCTTTTCTTCCAGGGTATAGAGATAACAGCTGCCTTGCTGGCTACTCAGACGTGGGGAAAGCATGTGAGAGGCTCACAACCTCTTGTATGCTCTCCAAACCACTCACAATATTCAGCTCTGGCTTTACCCAGCTTTCATCATTGTCAGCTGCCTCCAAGTCCTGAACACTTTTAGGGTCTTCGTGTTGGCTCTTCCATTGTTTGGCACGCATATTTTACCTTAGACTGTTTTTTCCTGCTTGTAAAAGTCACTCTCCAAATATCCTCTTTCCACCTTCTAAATTTTTCAGCATCTCCTGTTATTGACTGTCAGATAGGTTTTGTCATTATAGACCAACTTTTTTTGTTTTTCATTTTGATTTTTCCAGTTTAGTGGAGATCAAAGTAAACTGTTCACTCCTCCATGTTTACCTTAGGAGAAAGATTTTGGAGGGTATGTGAAAAGGAAAGAGGAGCAATTACTCACTGATTAGAATTGGATGTTGTCTACCAGCATATAAGAGACCAATCATGTCAAAGCAAGGGTATTTAAGGTAGAGGTCAATAAAGTAATGTGGTGAAGGCCATATTATTTCTGCCTCACTGTTTTCTACTGGAATGGTTAGCTAGCCTACATATTTGTCAGGATAATTATAAGTGTTTTTCAGTATTGGGGTTTGAAATTAAGGTCTTGTGTTTGCTAGGCAGGTGCTTTACCACTTGCACCACATCTCCAATCCTGAAAACAATTCTCAAACAAAATTTTTACAAATTAAGTTTCTGTGGATCTTTTAGAAAGCTAGATGCTAGAGCCATTATTTTGACACTCATGACTTCAGTCTCACCACTTAGTGGTGGGGTTTATTCTGGGTATTCTTGCAGAAACCTAAATCTGATTGCTATGATTTTTAGTAGGAATTTAAACCTCCCTCCATGGTTTCCTTAATTCTTCTACCAACAGAGCCTGTTAGGTCAACAGAATTCACACCTTTTCATTTCCTCAGATTTTGTTGTTCTACGGTCTGGTCTATGCTTTCAAAGCCACTGTGAATGTCTAGAATCCGGTCTAGACAGATATTCTGGGCTGGAGAGATGAGCAAAATTCACATCAATGTCAGACTCCTGATTCTGATTTCCTCACAGTTCAACTCAGCAGACATATAAATGGAAGTTATTTATCCTGAGAATTCAGATCTCATTACTGCTGAAATAGTAGAGAAGAAAAGTGCTACTGTCTTATATTTCTACCATTGCAGTTTGGTAGGTAATGAGGCAAGTCAAATCTAAACCCAAACAATTTTGTAAAAGGCTCTCAAACTTGAGATAATTTCTAAGGCTTAAAGCCATTACTAAATCTTCTTGCTAAAATGCAAGTCTCTAAATATTATGTGGAAAATTGGCAGTAAAGTTAGAAGCATAGTCTCCAAACTGGTCATCAACGAAAGTAGAAATAGCTATTTGTCTTAAGAAATGTAAAAATGTCACATCTTAGAAGCCAAAAGACTTGGCCCAATAACTCTATCCCCATTCCTTTCAATGTGAAAGTTGAGTAAGGTAATGGACTAGCCATAAGCTTTGAGTCATTTACAGAACAGTGTGAAACCCAGAAATGAGTTGTTCTTAAGAATTGTAGGAGTAAGGGGTTTTTGTAGAATTTTTGAAGATGATAGTTTTCTTTCAGCAATTTTGCAATAACTAGAGCTATTATAAAAGAGAAAGGCATCCCCAGACTACTACTATTTTACATCAACTGGACAGATAAGCCACAGACTAGACATCTAGCTTTCTGTGGTAATTCTATTTTTTCCTAAGATTGGACATAATACAAAATATGAGATAGGATTAGGTAAAAAAATGTTTCTTCTGGACTTCATTCAGTATGTATTAACTATATTTAAGTCTAATAATATTTCTCATTCCCCTTCTTTGACAAACACATAGACCATGATATATTGATATATCCAAGAACCATTCCTATTCATCATGAACTAAGGGAAAGGTATAAGCATTCCAATGAAAAATATGTTCCAATATAAGTCACTATATTATTTATATATAGGTTTTTTTCTTACTAAACTAGTCTTTTAATGCTGTTTCATGGATTAAAACAATTCCACAGGCACTGTTTCTTTTGACATGCTGGAATACCATAAAGTTATGATTATGCTTGCAGCCTGTGAAAATTCTTCAACTATGACCTCACCTCATCTGTGGGGTATCCTCAGTGCATGGCTACTGAACCTGAATTGTTTAAATGACAGGAAAAAAAACTGAATAAGCTTAAAGCTAAACTCCTTTTATGTCTTCCTTTTGAACATCCTGGCTAATTGTTAAACATCTTACACACTGTGTATTACCTCACAGCCATCTGCTAGGGCAAACCCTCCACCAACAAGAATAGCTATATCCCAGGGCATGAATGACTGGAATTCTTTCCAAGTAATCAGTGGAGAGTAATCAAAAGCAACTGCAAAACAAAAGCTTTATGGTTAAAAATTGCTTAAAATATGACTTTTCATAATGTCTATGTGTCTTGATCAGTGTTACCCCTTCCATCATTTTCCCCATCTCTCCTTCAGATACTATGTTTAAAGGAGGTATTTGATTTAATATGGCTTTTAAATAATTTTCACTTACCTTAGGTAGAATATTATATTATAAAGATGAAAAATCTATAACTTGGGAAAAATACTTTAATGTTTTGAAATATATTGAGGTAACTTATAACCTCCATTAATAACATCATTCATGCCTTATTCTACTGTTCCTGCTATGAATAATACAGCACCATAGGCTATATTTTTCTCTGTTACTCTTTTGGTTCCTCAATAGCATTAGTGTTATTCACTAATATTTATTTAGTATTTTCTTAATTTTTTTCAGACATACGGGAAATTGGAATGCCAGGTTCAAATTAAAGAATTAAAATATTGTTGAGTATTACCATGCTCGTGAAGCAATTATCATGAGGATTTTTCCAAATATTTGGCTTACAACTGGGCCATTGACTTCTTCATAGGTAAGTTAATTCAGGAGCACATTACCTTAAATTAACATTTGTGTGTAATCGGCAGGCTTGTACATGGAGACATTAAAAGGTTAGCATTAGCTTTCTTTCCTATCTCCTTTCTCCAAATCCAAAATGAAGTTGGCTTCCCTGATCATTGAAATTGTAAACTATCAATTTTCTTACCATATACCTGTAAGACCACATACCTTATCAAAATGCAAACCCCTCTGCACATGACATTTCTTTAAAATTTAAACTGTTATGTTCAACATTTCTAAAAGAACATATACCAGGGGAAAACAAGTTAAAGAATTTGTGAATATCCATGGGCCAGTGTGGCTCATGCCTGTAATCTTAGCTATTCAAAAGACTAAGATCCGGAGAATTGCTATTTGAAGCAAGCTCAGATAAAATATCCATGAGATTCTACCTCCAAAATAACTAGAAAAAAACAAACAAACAAACAAAAAATAGGATGCAGGTGGCTGAATGACAGAGCAAGAGGCTAGCAATGTAAAGTCCTGAGTTTAGACACCAGTACAGCATGTAAAAAAATGGAGGGAAGGGATTGTGGACAGGACTAAGAACCTTTCTGAGAGGAGATCCAGATATGGAAACCAAGGAAACCAATTTGTCCTCAATACTTGCCATATTTAGGGCTATGATCACAAGGGTTGCAATTTTTAGTCTCACAGAAATAAACGCTATATAATATCTCCTTAAAGCACATTAAGATATTCTAATAACCCCCTTTTCACTGTATTTGATGTTTGTATAATTTGTGGAGGGGAAGGGACAAAAAACAAATTGTTTAAATAGGATACGGGTGGACCCATTGCAACAATGAGATGTACAAGACGTTATGTCGAAAAACAAACTTTACAACTTTGGCAGGGGCGGAGGTTGGGGGGGGGAGTTGGGAGAGCAGGGATGGGAAGGGGAAACAAAGGAGGAGGCAACAATGCTTGATAAGAAATGTACTCATTTCCTTGTAACCCCTCTGTATGGTATTTTCACAATAAAAAACATTAATAAAAAATTTGAATTTGTCTATCAAAAATGAACAGAAACCATTTATTTCTATGTTATGCTATTCATGTATGATCACGTCCTGAAAATCTGACACATTAGACATTTAATGATAGTGCCTTGTGAAGTCAGGTGGGCCAACTTAACTGTAGGACTCTTGGTTCCATCAAGCTAAACCAAATCGAACCCAGAAAAATTCCACAACCACACTAGTCTATAATAATCTGTTTGTCCCACATTGACCCTGCAAGAATCTGCTTCCTGAATACATGCATAGATATTTCTGCTTAACACATGTGTGTAGGGGGAAATGTACTTATGAAGTCAGTATGTTTTTTGTCTATGTGAAGCAAATAAATGAATGCTTCCCTGAATACCTTTTCTTTCAGTTGTGACCCTAGGTTATCTTTATGTGGAATTGATTTGCTTTTCTTCTGAGACTATGATGAAGCTATAAATGCACTTTCTCTTGAAATAGACATCCCTTGAGTAAGTCCTTAGCATCCAAAGCTTTGGCATCACCATAGAGCAGTCTCATCTACATTCTTGTTTTTATGTTAGTTAGTAGTAAGATCAACTGTGTTTGTGGCAAGGAAATTGGGGTTGAAATAGGACAAATGCTGTTACTCACGGAAGTGTCCTAACCATGATGCATAATGAAATCTACTCATTTCCATAAACACATGATCCTTCTGTGCTGGGGCTTTGCTGTGTATAAGCAGGGCGTGCTAAGCCAGGGGTTGTATCAACACAGCCATTCCTTCTAAGTGCTAACTGAAACTGATGGGATTATATATGTATACATATAATTTTTTTCAGTCAAAATCAGAGTTACAAATGATACTCAACCTATTTCTCCTGTGGATGTAGTTTTAGTCAATCTCTTAGCTGGGATTAGAAAGAAAAGGAGTCCTATAATTAAGGCAACAGTTGAATCTGTAACAAAACCAGGATATCTGAAAAATAGCAACAACAACACAAATGTATATTAAAATAAACATTAAGAAATTACATAAGCTAAAATTGATTGACTATGCTAGTAACATTTAAATAACAGTGGTGATGTAGGTTCTACATTCTGGATAAACTGGACCCGAAACATCCATGGATTTACAACTGTTTACTTAAAGCCAGTCATCTCAGACATTCTATTATGTTGATAAATTTCTCCATATTTTCAATATTGCATATACAGATGCTGAGGTATCAGGCCAACAATGAACATTTCTCTTTTAGGACAATTTGTTACCCATTTTCCTCTTTTATTTATTTTTTTCAGTTTTATCAGCCAAAATTTTGATACTAAAATTGCTAGAGTAGGCAAAGCCCCCTATAATTGACTTATAACTTCCGTCTATTGAATTATGTCAAGACATCACTCTGCTAGAGTCCCCTCAAACTCTTCTCTACAGTGTGAATGGGAATTAATCTGCTTTCCATGATATAACACATACGTCTGCAGTTCTAGATCCTTGCCATATTGAAGAAAAGAATACATCCCATTTAATGCTTTAATTCTTCAACCAAGAATATTAACTATTGAAACAGATCATGAGATTCTCATAAGTGACTACTGTATAAATCAAAAGTGATTCAGGAACAGAGTTCTAAGAATCATCAGGCCAGTTTAGCAAAAAGACAAATTCCCAGTATCCTCAATTGTTAAGAAGGCTGGCGACCAGATATAAATGAAGCAGGCATAACTAATTAGACACAGGTTTTAGAAGTGCATTTTCATGGCCTGAAATATGTATACTGTAAGGATTATTTTCCTATCTTATAACTCAGTAATGTTTATATACTACAGAATATTAACAGAATTTACTTGAAACTGAACAGTCAGGGAAATGCTTTTGTTTTCTCACTGTAGCAGCTTTTAAAGCTGTCTGTTTCTCTTAAATATTGTTTTATTCTCTTTTTTTGTTATAACAGAATTTATTCTATAGACCTGACCAATAGTTGTAATTGTATTGTCTCCTTATTCTTTTATTTTACTCATAATTTTTGGTTGAGGTTTTTATTTTTTTTTTTACCCCTCCAAATTGGAGCAGGCATCATGTAACTGGATTTTGCTTTATATGAAAAGACATATTGAATTTCATCCAGGCTCAAACAGATGGAATGAAAACATTAGGTGGGAGCAATAAATCTTAATATATCATGCTAGATTTAGAAATGAAAATTGCCTAAAACCTGTACATGGCCCATATAGTCTACAAAATAAATACCTTAGGTAAAATCAAGGCATAAATATGGAATAATTTATTTTTGAAAGACTTGAAACTATAATTGTTATCTTATTATGGCTTATTATTAGCTTATTCTGATTTTCAGTTATCTAGGTGTTACTAGGTATTATGCTTAAATGTCATTTATTTGATTCGGGTTTGTCGATTTGATTTATATTATCAAGTCCTATCTTCTTTAAAAGCCTTCATTATCTTTCATATTGTCTTCTCTAAGAATGATAGGTAACAGGAACACCTGTCTGTAGCAAATCCACTGTTTCCCTGCTGTAAACAAAACACCTCCCAAATTACATTATCCTCCCACAAGAATAAAAATTAGAAGCTGATTATGTTGAATTTCCTGTTGGGAGTTTTGCCTAGTTTTTACTAGCTAGTGTCTGATGCCATTTAATTCTTATTGCACTAGTATTTAGAGAAAGGCTTTCACTATCTAGGATGGTAAGGGTCGAATTTTAAAAGTGAGGAAGTTATTTTTTACACTGGTTTATATTTTATTGTAAAAGAACAAAGAACCAATCTTTCATTAAACAATAACTTGCATTAAATAATCAGAGAATGCTTTTTGTTTTGACCTTTCAAAGTGAAAAGTTTTATTCCTAAGGGAAACAAAACATTTATGAAGCAAAAGCAATCTTCAAAACATGATTAATTTACAACATCGCTTGACTTGTGTGGTCAACAGAAACTTAGTTTCAACTTTTGCATGTTTTGAAAAGTATTGGCTATGCCTGTAAAATCAGAATTCTCTAATTTAGGAAGGAAGGACTTTCTCTATTCATATGGCCAGAATATATAAGACTCAAAGAATTTTGCTTGATGTATTATATATTTTACTTTCAAATTTTGTAGATTCTTGCTGAGAGATGTAAGATAGAAAGTCCAAGTCAGAAATTTGCTGAATTTAGGAACTAGAGTACTTCCGTGAAAAATAAATTGAGAACACAAATCTCAAAACCAAATTATTTATATTGACACGTAGGATGGTCCTTAATTTAGAAACTGTGCTGCAATCTCGCCTCAATTCGCATGACTCAGTCATGACTGCTGGTATGCATGATGCCGAGAGATAAAATTAACTCAGATTGGTTTCCAACATTCGTTTTTTAAAATCAGTCTCATTACTTATTCAGGAATTCCTTATCTACAAAATGGAGGGTGTTGGGCTGAATCTGTCATGAACTAGCATTAAACAATATACGCAAATGAAGAGAAAGAAGATAATGAATCCAGCAAATAGTCCTCCATACAAGTAAAGAACTGGTTTTTAAAAAAACAAACCTCTATGATTTTATGCCAGATTTATTAAGAGGTATCAAGTGGCATTTAACACGCAATACATGTTTAATTGTCACTTTCCCAGGGAAAAGAGCAGTAATCCATAGTTGCTACTATTGTCTCCATTCTATAGATGAATTAAGGAAGACTTCAGTGACTTGCTCAAATCAAGCTGAGGATCCAGGAATGGAACTCAAGCAAGGTGTTGTTCCACCACCACTTCTCCTAATCATATAGCTTATAGCCTTTCTCCTCATTACATTTCTCATTTGCAAGGATGGGAACAACCTTTTCTAGGAGTCCAGGTGTTTAGTTACAGAGTAAAATGCCTAATCCCTTCTGTAGTGTTACCTCAGACTGCATACCTTAAAAATCATTCTTCCCTGAAAAGATTAGCCATACAATCTTTTCAAAAGAAAAGAAGAATGGAATTCATACAAATTTTTCAAAGCTACAGGAACCTCTGAGAAGTAGAGTTTAAAACAGGCAGTTATCAAGCATTGTTAAGTCATGCTTACTGTGCAAAAAGTTCAGACCAACCAGCAATAAACCCTGGATTTCGACTGAACCATAGCAGAGCCATTATGAAGAAGAGGACCAAGGTTACAATTTCTTGATACCTGTGGAAAAAAATCCAGCACTGTCATTCCTTATTGTTCCAGTCAGAAGATTTATGAAAATTCTCTAAGCTATTATAAAGCATCACCTTAACAAATACAGTCAACTCTGTGAAAATAGAATGTGTAGAGACTCTCAACTTCTTGTCATTCTGCCTGACAAATTTTAGTTCTAGACAGTAGATGTATTTTGACATATCAAGTTATATTCACAACACTTGGCAAATCTAGGGCCCTAATCAAATATTACAAGTACTTCGCAGATGAATATGTTCTAATTTGCCTTCAATTACTTGCAGCATATTTTTTCCTTTCCTTCCCCACTCCAGCTCCCTTCCTCCACATTTCCCTCTCCCTCTCCTTTCTCTTCTCCATCCCTCTCCTGATTCCCCCCTCCCCCCCTTACCTCATTGGTCCAAGTTTTTCGTATTCTTGCTTAATCACATCAGCACAGGCTTTTTCTTTGAATGTTTTGGTCTTGCCACATTTAAACATCTCCTTAAAACTTAAAAAAAAAGGGTCTCTTAGATAAAATTTTGTTTCACCGCTCTTCTCCTTTATGAGACATATTTGTGAAAACTTTATGAAGCCTTCCGCTCCCTGGTAATATATCAATGTACTTTGCACATATCTCCTTTCTCTTTGAACCCCTTTTCCCAATTTTCTTTTTTATCTGGTTTTCTTACTTTACAATGCTTGATTTCTGTTGCCTGCTTTCTCTTTCTATACCCAAGTTTCCTTTTTTTTTTGTACTTCTGGAATGTTGACATGTGCCTACTTCATCACCTTATTATATACTTGATTATTACATTTTTAAAATATATGCATTATACATTTTAGTTTTTAATTGCTACACACGTACAAGTTTATCCCAGTAATTAGTAGATGGAGGATAGTGAGAGTGGCTATATTATTAATATTTCCTTTGACCCAAGATCTCTTAACACTGGCATGCACAGGAAATATTGGCTCACCAACTTAATAGTACCTTTGACAGATCTTTGAGATAATTGGTGTCAGAACTATCTATTTTTCACAAAGGTGTCAAACATGAGTTTATCCTTGCGTAAGAAAGTCACATATACTGATCCTAACCAAAGTCCTCCCTAGGCTTGTTCTCAGAAGCAAACAAACACGATTACATTTTTCCTATAAGTTTCTGCACCAACTCCCAATTAGCTCCCAATAAACTATCTAGTTTCTTTCCAGTAATAACTACCATTCTTTACTGTTTTAGCTGCTTGTTGTGGTGACTTCTTTTTGTTACTAAGTTTTCTGTCTTGATACCAAGTTCTTCAAGCCTTGAACAGTTTTTGTGGAGTACTGCTCTAGATGTAAAAATTCCTCCCGAGAAAAACAAATGATAGAAACATATAGGTTGGACTAGTTCTTGAGATGTAGCTTGGCCAGTTTATATTATGTGTAGGTATAAAAATAGGAATGTTTTCTTCTATAAAACTGATGATTGAGCATGCATATTTAGGAGAGAGTAAGTAGGAAGACTGAAGTGGCTAGAAGGTGATTATATGAAGACACATTTTATGCCTTATTTTTATTTTCATTTTCCCTCTAACTCTGCTACAGAAGCTTGTTTGTACTGTGATTCCCTTGGAAGAAGCAGAAGTTTTAAAATTCTTCATCTATCCACCTTAGATATTCATATTCTCACAGTCATGTATACCCCCAACCACTAAACATAATTAAATATTGCCATTGTGATCAATGATGAAATAAATCGATTTTACAATCTCAATTACTGATTTGGGCCAGTCTCCAATTTTTATCTCTCATCACAACATAACTACCACTCTATGAAACTAGTACATGGGCCTCCTTGAGAAATGTATAGCTAAAGAAAAAGAGAAGATTCTTAGAAACTGTTTTGCTACCCAGTCCACAGGATGGTATGCCTTGTCACTAAATAGTTAAGTCAACCAATTGTCTTTGTTGAAACTGAAGGTGAATGCTTTCACAAAGGAAGGAAGAAGCTTATGACAATGGATCTGCCTCTTTATTTAAACAAGTTCAGAGGCAATGATGGATGAGCTTCTCTCCCCAACTATGCTGGGGTCATTTATAAGGGATGAATTCCCTGTATAACAGCCAGTGAACTACTCAAAATGGATACTTGCCTGCCAGGGGAGTGGCTGATTCTTTGTCAGTCTAAAACCTCTTGAGGTGAACATCCTGGCAGGCTGAGAGGGACACTGAAAAATTAGCAGGGCCAGAAGCAGTGCAGTGTCTAACCAGTAGAGGACAGTAAGGGGGAATATTTAGCCATGTCACTGGTCATGCTTTATGGGCTTGGCCCCAAATCTACATTTCACAGGGGATTGGGATATTTTTACTCCCAAAGAGAACATATGTGAATGTATTTCTCCTATATCATCTCCTTTGTAAGTACCAGGCTCTTTAAAAAATAATAGCAATGACTGTGTGTCTCTCTGTGTGTGTTGTGTATATATTTACTTATTTAAAGCGATTCTATGTACAGAGAATAAAACAACTGTGGACCAGGAACTAAATACTTTCTATATTGACCTGAGATTCTGGGATTTGTTCCTCTTTATCCAGCCTTGCTATCTGATGGAAGAAGCCCCCACAAGCTTGGATTTCCTGGGAGGGGCATCGAGGATGCAGCTGGCCTTGCCTTCCTGCTGGCCACCTGCCGAAGTGAGTGACATTCTGCACATTTGCTCCAGCAGGAGAACTGTCTCATGCTGCTCCCACAATCTGGATAGAATGTTTTATTTTTTATTTTGAAATATCAGAGCCATCTTACCACTAATAACACAATTGGGTAGTTCTGGAGACTGATCAGGAAGAAGGGAAGAAGAAGGGAGAAGAGAGTATTGGTCCTTAGGTTATCAGAATTGGAAAATGAGTTCACAGCCAGGGGACGCACACCCTGCCATAGTGTTTTGCTTTTCAAAAGAAGAACAAATAGCTGATTTCAGTCTAGCTGGTTTGGTGAATAATACTCTTGTTTGATTTGTAGGTCCTTGATATTGGTTCATTAAAATGCTGTAAAAAATGACTTTCCATTGTCTTTTTTTTCAGGGAGGGAAAAATTCCCTAAGGCTTGCTATAAAGCTATTTTGACTTTATTTGTGGAATATTATTGAATAAATGGACAATAACAGGCTGTGTTGTAGGTTTTGTGGGGGAGTCCTTCATGATTTTCAGGGCTGGCTGTTAACTCATGTACCTCATTGGTGCTCATGAGCTGCCAGTTTGAAACCTAGACAAAGCACTATGTTCAATTTATTTTCAAGTGCATTATTTGACATTTCAGTGACCTCATTAGATCCTCGTTGATCAGTTTCTTACTTTGACTCCTGTTTGTTCAACTTGGATCCCTTTGGCCTGGCAGTGCTCTTACTGATGAGGGATTTGTTTTGTTTTTTTACTGCTTTACTCTGGAAGACATTCTGGCCTGAGAGAAGCCACACTATTGTCCCTGGCCTCTAAATTCTTCTGCCCCTTCTTTTTGTTTTAATGCCACTTTTCCTAGCATGTATTAGTTAACCATGCATGCAATGTACCCTACTAAACACTTGCTATCTGTTTCCCTCATCCCATTGCCCTGTTCTTAAAACAATTTCAAAAATGTTTTGGTGTTCTATATTTATTACATGTGTGTGAAGTATTTAATTCAATATATCCTTTCACAGAGAATATTCTCAGATCTTTATTTTACTTCTTATAAAAGATGGTAGCAATTTTGATACTAGCAGAAAGCAGGAAGCCCGGCATGTTACAGTTCAAAATAAGTTGATAATCCATGCATGTCTCCATATTAAATCACGTGGAGGAGCAAGACTTCTAAAACTTCTACATTAACAACTTGGATTGAAACATCATCGTAGTGAGTTCCTTATGCCCTCCTGGTCTGTTTCTATCACACTAGTTTAGAATTCAGTGAATACTATATGCTTTCTCTATATTCTTTTCCATATCCAACCTTGTTTCAACTGGAAGAATCCAGCTTGCCTTTAAAACATATGTTCACTTGTGTTCTTTTCATGCAAGTAAGAAAGCAGTGGAAATGGGCATTGAGAGAAGACATAGGTGAGGAGCACTGGATAAGGAGCTGGGAACTTTTGCTTTGTGAATGTAAAGTCTTTACTTACTTGAATCCTAGGAAAAGCCACTGAAGCCAGATCCAGGATAAGACAAGAAGAATAACAGCAGCCGGGAAAGAAAATATAAACCATGATCCAAAGTTGAGGCACTGACATTCAGGGTAGCGTCTGTGTGGGATGGAGAGAAGAAATCAGGGAGGAGGGAAGTGGGATTCTTCCTGATGGAAGTCCATCTCTCCTGTGATATTACCCAAGAAGGAAATCCAGAAAGAGGCTCACCAGTACCCTCAGCAGCTAGTTCCCTCGCTCTCCTGTCTCCATTGTGTAACTTTGCTCCATATCCCCAAAACCAGAATGGGCATGTTGTGATTATTTTTTTCTCTTCAGTCAGTCTCTAAGGAAGTACTTGCAGAAAAAAAAACCTGATGGTTTGGGGGCATGGAACCTGGTAGTCATTAAATGCCAAGAAATGGATGTGCATGGACAGCTTGTTACTAGTAATAGTAACAAGGATTTTTGTGAGGAAAGACAAATAAGCAGGCTTCAAAAACAGGTGAGAATTAAAGCACAATTTTACATTAGAAGCTGGCATCCTTGGCATTTACAAAGGAAGTCGGCTCCAGTCCAGATCGTCTCCCATTGTTGTGCTTTGCTGTTTCTTCTGCCCCAAAGCATACAACCACTTTAGCAACTATGTGATAGCCCTTTCCTAACTTTGGATGGTGCTTTGGGATCCATTCACATGCCTAGAGTTATTACTCTGGGCCAGATTAAAAAGTGTAAACATTTCTGTGGAAAACATCAATGTTTTCTTTATCTCTTCTAGTTATCTTCAATTTTTTAAACTTATACCATAAAACAATAGCAATGAAAATATAGTCAAATACAAGCACCAATGTCTTTGAAAATATTACACTATGAATTTCAAGTATAGTTTAAAAACCAAATAAGTTTTCATGTAGGCATTTGTTTTTAACCATAGTGTTACATTAGGAAATTTGAGAAGCAGTTGGTAATGCGAGTTGGAAATCTGAAAAATACAGATATAATAAAAATATCATTAACATATTTTTTGTATTTTTGAAACAAGAATATAAAAATCTTTAAATGCATACCGATTTTGAATTCTTATTCTATTTAGATCAGACCTTGTATTTTGCTACTTAAAAATGATCATGTGGGCCAGGTGCTGGTGGCTCACACCTGTTATCCTAGGTACTCAGGAGGCTGAGATCTTAGTATCACAGTGCAAAGCCAGCCCAGGCAGGAAAGTCCATGAGACTCTTATCTCCAGTTAACCACCAGAAAGCTGGAAGTGGAGCTGTGGTTCAAGTAGTAGAGTGATCACATTGAGCTGAAGAGCTGAGGGACAATGCCCAGGCCCAGAGTTCAAGCCCCACGACCCACTCCCCTCCAGAAAAAAAAAAGATCATGTGGCTGAGCATGGTATACCCTTGTAATCCCAGAATTGAAACTGAGGAAAGAGGAACATGAGCTTCAGGCTAACCCAGGGTACCTATCACTTATTTGAAAAACAATGATATAAAATGATATAAAAAATCCAGTATTTCAAATTACAAACATACATGTAAACAGTTTTACTATTTTAGGGTAGTTTCTAAGTTTCCAAGGCTTAAAAAAAATCACAGTAAGTTTTCAAAAGCTCTAGATTTTGTTATGTTTTCTATAGTTTTCTTTTAGCTTATAGCTATTACTAATCTTCGTGAACCCTAGAGTTATCAGTTCAGCTTGAGGATAATTTTTAATCACCTCCAAGAAATCCAAGGATTATTTTACTTATTTATATATTTAGGAAGTAACAATGTTAGGAAACACATAGAATTAGGAGAATGGAAAAAAATTGTATCCACAATGCTCTATTAAAACTAGTTGATATTTGAAATTTTTCTATAGCCTTTAGCTGGAAAATAAAATACAAAGAAAAAGCTTAAGCTGATTTTCTATCCATTTATTAGGTGTGGATTATTGAATGACCTGTGTGAGTTGGTCAAGGCTACAGACACTTGGAAATACTTCATGGATTAGGTTCAGAACAATGCCTCTAGCCGAATTTTGTTTTTCACCATCTGTAGCTCATACCTTTGGAGTCAGGCTGCATTGCTTTTCCCCATCACTGGAGAAAACTCTCATAAAGTATGTTTGAAGAAGAGCTTTCCAGAAATTTTGCCTGCAGGGATACTTCATTTAGAAAATTTGAAATCCTCAAAATTAAACTTTGTTTTTGTGGTTATCTTTCCCATGGGAAAGTTAAGAAGTATAAAAGTAAGCACGTAGAACTGTGGTCCGGTGATTTTGACCTTAGCACACCCGTAGAATGAATATTCTGAATAAAGTGCTTGAGGGATTATTTTTGTTCTTTCCTTTCTTTCCTTGAGTTTTTCCCCTCAAATTGTCCAAATGAAGAGATAGGAAAGTAGCTTAAAGAAACTATTGATATTTTCTATCATAAGTTAGCTAAGAAATTCAATTCTGATAAAGTTCTTTTCTTCCACCTAATCCTATGTTTTATGGTATCTGCCTGAAATATTATAACCTGGAGGAATATTAATGTCAGGTACTCTTCTAACTATTGGCTATACAGTGGTAATGAGACAGACCTGGTCCAGACACTTACAATGTTTACACTGAAGTAAGGTACACATAAGAAACAATTAACCTTAACACTGGAATAGAGAATAAAATAGAATAGCACAATAAAAATCATCAGGGGAAGGGAGACATTCTATATACAACAGTAAGAGGAGGCGATACTTAAGGTGAGTCTACATAGCTACAAGGAGGAAAGATACAAAGAGGAGTATTGGCAAAGATGCGGAGAACAAGGAATTCTTGTCCACTGTTTTCTTGAATGTAAATTTCTATAGCCATTCATGTTATGCCACAATTTCACTGGGCTGATCTTCAAAGGAAATGAAATCAGACCTCTGCCCTCCCATGTTTATTGCATATTCATTCACAAGAGGCAAGAAACAGAATCAATCTAAGTGTCCATCAGCTATTGAATAGATTTTTTTTAAATGTGATACACACACAAATAAAATTCAGTCAGAAAAAGGATGAAAGCATTTCATTTGAAAAAGAGTCATTTATGGATGGACCCAAATGGTATCAAGTTGAGTGAAATAAATGAGGCACAGAAAACGAAACACTATCTGATCTCACTCATGCAGGAAACCTAAAACACTAGAGCTCACAGAATAAAGAGTAGAACAGTGGCTTTTAAAGGCTAGAAGAGCAGGAAGAAGAGAGAGCCGTGGGGAAAAGTTGGCCAGTGAGGACTAAACCACACGTAGATAGGAAAATAATTTCATGTGCCATTGTATGAATATAGTAAAGTGAATATGGAGGATACATTTTATATTTCAAAAAAGCTAGAAAACAAAAATTTTAATGCTTTATTGCAAAGAACTAATGAATTTCTGAGGAGATGCAGACACTTCTATTTGGACATTATACAATGTTCATCTGAGATACCACCTGGGTCCCATATAATATGTCCAAACTTTAAGGTGTCACACACTTCAGGTGAGGTGTAAAGATAAAGAGAAGGCAATAGATTTTAGATGTGAGAAATGGGGAAAAGATGCCATTGACTGAAATAGTGAAGTCTGAGAGTAGAACAGCTAGCAGGGGACAAGAAGGCTAAGAAGGAGTGTAGGGCACAAATTGAGAAGGCTCTTGGGAGCCTACTGACTTGAGATGTCCGTTATTTTTCCAAATGATCACATTGGACAGACAGCTGAGTGTAGAATTAAGAAGAAAGAGCAGAGACAGAGATGGAAAGTCAGTAGTTATCAATGCACAGACGGTATTTTCACATCCACAGTATTAGGTAAGAAAAATCAGGGAGAAAATGCAGTTGAGATGTAAAGAGGGTCAGATAGAGATGTCAATGGCACTTGTAAGTTCTAGAGCTCAAGCACAAGCACAGAAATGAGCAGATGAACTAAGCATTCTTAATTCCAATCAAAATCCTGCAAGCAACGCATTGTACTTCCATTTTACCCAGGAAGAAGCTGTGTCTCAAGGAGCTAAGTGGATTGTTCAAGGCCATAGATGGTACAGTCTCGCTGGATTTTGTAACCCAGGAGGAGTTTTAGTTTAAAACACAACTGCTTTTCATTAAGCATCTGTGACCCTGACTGGCTCCCAGCGGAAAATAGAGAATTCCACGTACATTGTGAAATAGTCATAAACTTGTAGGTTTAATGTACATTGAAAAATAGCTACAGAAATAAATGCAGCATAACAAAAACGTTACCTTGACCTAGGCATGTGTTCCTAAGTATTGACATTTAGGAAGAAAACATCATCATTGGAAATCTTATGACCAGTTAACCTTCCTGTAAAGTAGATAACTTTAATTCCAATGACATACAGAATACACAGAAATGGCTTCAAAAGAATGGACGTAGGCATGCAAATGTACTTACTCTAATAGATTTGGGCCATTAGCAGTTATGATAAGCTGGTGTCTACATTGATTACAATCATTTTGGTTAGTGACTTTTAAAAAGTATTTCTGAGCACAGAGAGACTCAGGGACAAAGCTCAGGCCCTGAGTTCACGCCCTAGGACCAGCAAAACAAAAAAAAAATATTTCTGAGACAAAGCCACTTTGGTTTTTGTTTTTTTTAATTTGAGTACTTCCAGGAGTTTCTTTTCAAAAATATTAATTAGTCATGATTCATGAGCTAGGCCAAAACTTCCAACCACAGTGGCCAAAGAAACAATGACAGCAGCCAGCACAGTGGACATGTTACTAATGTGGCAAGCCCTCTACCACAGCCAATTGCTTTCAATAACTTTCAGTCATTACGGTATTAAGTTCTAGTATCATCCCAACTTTATAGATGAGGAATTAATGTTCACAGAAGTGAAGCATTTAGCTTTATTATTGCAGGCTTGGAATCTGAACTCTGGTTCTCATTCAAACTTAAATGTGGGGATGTGTTCAAATGATTTCTGCCATAGTTGTCAGAATTTTTTCTGCAAAATGTTTATTGTTTATTTCTAGAGAGAAAATAATTTTTCTTCGAAAGATGACAATTGCTTTACTTTGACTCTCTCTCTCTCTCTCTCTTTTTTTTGGGTTGGTTGTGGGGCTTGAACTCTGGGCTTGGGTGCTGTCCCTCAGCTCTTCACCTCAAGGTGAGTGCTCTACCACTTGAGACACAGCACCACTTCTGGTTTTCTAGTGGTTCATTGGAGATAAGAGTCTCATGGACCTTCCTGCCTGGGCTGGCTTTGAACTGTGATCCTCAGATCTCAGCCTCCTGAGTAACTAGGATTATAGGCGTGAGCCACTGGCACCTGATGTTATTTTCACTCTCTTTATTTAACAAAGGGATGAGGATATGCATACGAACTTTGAATCTGGGGTGAATATAAACACGTTTCTTTGAATATTCCTTAGTTTCTGAACTTACCATGCAGTGCAGTTTGATGTCGCTTTCTGTGGATTAGTAACTCATATAGTCAAAGATGATTTGAAAATATTTGTCTTGACTCTCAAGAGAGAAACCACGTTCAATAACTTTTATTATAGCATGTTTATATTATTATTTTGTTTTACTTTCATGCTCACTTATTAATTTCTTTTTAATTAATGGACTCAGTTTTATCATGTCTCTTCTATCCCTGTGGATAAGGTGAGACCTCTGCAGATATCTGACATATACTAACAGACTTTACTAATCAATCGTAATATAATTTTCCCCTAAGCTCTTTCTATGCTTCTTTCTTTACAGTTGGAACTTATAAACTGAATAATATACTATGATCATCAGCAAGGCATGATATTTTCTATGTCCTAATCTTCCATTTTTTATATATAAAAGTAGATTTTTATACGTATTCAGTTAGTAGCTGTTGTATTTGTTGGGTGATATTGATGCATTGAAATTCCTTTACTATGAAAGTCCTAATTGTCTTTAAAGTACATTTTTCAAGTTGAATAGTAGCCATATGGTTAGAGATGTTGCAAGTTGACTGGTCTTGCATGAGCCAGAGCAAGAAGGAATAGTTTAATGACAGGGTGGTGCTTCACTAACACTTATAAAAGTAACACTTATTACTCCTGATGCTAACAACTAGATTACTACCAATAGAATCAGGTTCCCATCAGGAATAACAGTCAAGGTATTATATGTTTGCCTACTGAGGGGTAGAAAAGGGAAGGATAGAGTACAGAGCAAGGGAAGGAGTTTTTTGGTTTTGGCTTTTCTAGTGGAAGGGCCAATAAACACTTCCATTAAGACGACAAAAGAAGGAAATGTACTCATTACTTTGCTCATGTAACTGTAACCCCTCCGTATAGTATTTTTACAATAAAAAACGTACAAAAAAAAAGATGACAAAAAGAAGTGATAGGGTGCAGAGTGTTTCCGGAGTTTCCTGTTCAGAGGGTTTACCAAGGCTCTGTTCACACTTTCTTCTTCCCTCTGTCAAACTTCAGTCATTTGAACGTTCCTTCTCATCCGTCCTATGGACTTGCTCCTTCACCCTGTTGGTCTGACTTGTGCCCACAGCCAGTTATTTCTATAAATCTACCCTCCTCTTGCACACCAAGGAGAACCGAAAGCCTTTTCTTAGCCATCTTCCTACTTAACTCTCTTCTGCCATCTTCTGTGTTCAAGACTCATCCTCCATTTTGGAAAGGGAGTTCTCTTTTGGCTTTCCAAACACAGTAAGCTTCTGATTCTCTCTTCCTATCTTATTGGATTTTCTTACCTTTTTTAAAATAAATATTTCTTAAGAGCCTATCTATATTTGGATTATGTTAAAGTTATCTCCATAAGTGACCACTATTCCTACACTCATGAATTTAATTTTTACCCTTATAGATTGTGGGTCACTACAAGGGACTCAAACAATACACTTGAAATCCTGCTGAAGTTTGGAGCTGGTGGCTCACGCCTGTAATTCTAGCTACTCAGGAGACTGAGATCTGAGGATGGTAGTTCAAAGCCAGCCCGTGCAGGAAAGTCCGTGAGACTCTTAATCTCCAATAAACCACCAGAAAACCAGGAGTGGAGCTGTGGTTCAGGCGGTAGAGCACTCACTTTGAGCTGAAGAGCTGAGGGACAATGCCCAAGCCAAGAGTTCAAGCCCCACCACCAGAAAAAAAAATCCTCTTGAAGATGTTCTTTATGGAAAAACCCCTCAGTAGAACATGTCCTGTTTAATGCTATCAATTTCTCAAGTAAATCTGTTTTGTCATGTCTTCTTCAGAAGATAGAGCACAATTGTCTTACCAGATACATGCACAAACATCCCTAGAGTTGCCCTAACCAGTCCTTATCCTAGGACTCTTACTTAATTACTTAATGACCTTTTTGTTCTACAGTGTCTGTGGTCTAAATTTTCCCTTCACTTCACAATAGCCTTTCATCATTTGTCTGCACTTTGTAATAGACTTCTAATTGCTTTCCTCTATCCAGACTCTGAATGTCAATCAATGTGCTTGCACAATGCTATTCTAAACTGTGTAAAGCAGGCCGACTGTTCCAGTCTGTCTCCAGAAAACTGTTACTGACTTTCCATACATTGATTTTATGAATTATTTGCACTCATTTTTTTCCAGGAACATGATGTTTGCTTCTTTTATGATCACTGTAGATCATGCAGACAAATTTTTCTAACAATCAAGCATACTGCATTTAGCTACAGTTCTTTTAGGATATTGCTGCAGTTATAGTTCCAGGAAGGGACATTTTTTTCATGGAGGTAGTTTTGGGGTCTGGTGGACCTTGTTTTGGTCCTCACTAGAAGTAGATGTCAGCTCTTTCAGCTCTGGTAGTGATAACAGCTAGCATTTATTGAGTCCAGGCATGGGTTCTGTGTCAGTGCTGTTCTCAGTGCTGCTTATTTTAGGTGAACCTCACAGCCTTCTAAGAGAGACACCATAGATTATCTCTCTCCTATTTTTGGAAAGGTATCAGGTTTAGAGAGCTTAAGCAATTTGTACCGTTACCTAGCTGGTGGATAGAGGAGCTGGGATTTTAACTGAAATGTTCTAACCCCAGAGCACAGGGCTTTAGTCACCATCTTCTCTTTTCTACAGCAAGGATATTTTGGTAATATGTATATATCATGCCATATGTAAAGAAAAAGTATTTTGTTTTACATGTTTAATGTTTTTCAGAGGTATATATTTTTTTCTATACCATCTTATGGAATCTTCTTCCTTGAAGATTTTATTTTTATGCATTGTCATGCACATTTAAAGTGGTACATTGCATATTTTCATTCCTCAAAGAATGTGGATTGATCCAACAAATCATTGGAAGTCTGTTTATTGCCCTGAATTAATTTTAGCTTTTTCAAGGTTTGTTTTTTCTCATTTTCTTTGTATAAGAAAGAAAACAAAACATGCATTTATTGTGGTATAGAGATATTACGCATAAGGCATATTTGTCTGTTTTTATCGATCTATTAACGAACAAAAGAACAGGGATGAAAAGATAGATGGTAGATGGATAAAGAGATAAACAGGTAGATGATGTACAGCTAGAAAAATGTTGTGTAACCCAGTCTCTTCCTCCATGGGTAGATTTATAACATGGTACTGTACTTTATCAATATGAAGTTATTGATGCTCAGATTTCATAAAGCCTCTTTTAATTGAGAGTAATCCAATATGAAATTATAAACATAAAATCATTGGTATTGCTCAAAGAGATGTCAAGTGATGTTTATTTTTAAAAAAAGATGATGTTATCTTAGTAAATTTTAAAGTAAAGGGAAATATCTCTCCAGATCCAAACATCTGAAAATAGGATATGACTTTTTGGACAGTTCTAAACCTCTGTAACATTTTTTATTAAAATGAGTGCTGAGTGTCTGCCTGCTGCCTTGATATATTGCGTTTTGTAAGATCATCATTTAAGAAAAAGTTTTAATGTATCACTTATTTAATAATATCAATGTTTTTGAAATAGATTTTCCCATGTCTATATCAATATTTTCAATTAAAAGATCCTTTTGAGTTTCTTCCTAAATCATTATTTCTATGTAATTCATAGATGTAAGAGCAATACATTTATTAAGAATAAAAACTGTATATTTCAAAGTAAATTTTAAGTGTTTTCTATTTTAAAGGAAATTTTGGCTAAATTTCCATGACTAGGGGAGTTGGACAGAAATTAATTATTGTAACTTTTTTTAATGCTCAAATGCTTTCTATCTGCAATTAGTATACAAATGCATCAAATAGTCAAGAGAATAATTAAATAAAAGAATTTTGTTAGGCCAGGAGCTGGAGGCTCATACCTGTAATCTCAGCTACTTAGGAGGCTGAAATCTGAGGATCGCAGTTTGGTTTGAATCCAGTTGGGGCAGGAAAATCCTGAGACAATAATCTCTTATTAACCACCAGAAAACCAGAAGTGGAGCTGAGACATAAGATGGTGATGTACTAGCCTTAAGCAAAAAAAAAACTCAGGGACAGTGCTTAGGCCCTGAGTTCAATCCCCAGGGTGGACACACACACACACACACACACACACACACACACACACACACACACACACACACACTTGGTCATGTACTGTGCAAAAACAGTATGGATTCAAGTGTATGAAGTCATTCAGTTGAGGCAGTATAGTCAGCATTTCTCTAACACTGACAAGGATAGAACAAGAACTTGGTGTAGATGTTAGGAAATGACCTCAGAGAGGCTTAGGATGTGGAATCCCAATCAAGGATACCAGTCTAGTTTTCAGAAAAGGGTTTATTTCTTGTCTCTAATTAGAGTATATGTTGAACATGTAATTTCTGGCACCGAATTTCAGAGGTCTTCCAATTACAAGTCAAATGTCTTTCTAAAGTTCCTTTCTAAGGTGGTTACTGCAGTCAGTATTCATTGAAAGAAATAGTACATTCAAGTAGAGATCTGTGCAATCACAAATCTAACGTATTTAGAGAATAGGAATTTACATACATTGAATCTTTGGATTTGGGGGAAGTTGGTGTGCATGCATACCATTTTGCAAATAATTCTAGAAGGTTCTTGATCTGGGGATCTGCTTCATGGCGTGTGGCATCTGTTTCTGAGCCTGAATTCTTGTGTATAAAATGCTACTTCCTGTTCCTCATCTTCCCCCTGTGCTAACTACCATGTGAACACCCTGACAAGTAGATGCCCCCATAGAGCTTGAAACAGACCTGACCTATAGCATCTGCCTGAGCTCCCACAGTTGGAAAAGTGAAGTCCTGGGGAAGTGATACGCCTTTTCCTGGAGGATGTTCAAACTTACAACATAAGCAACTAAAACTCAACTAAGCTAAAACTTTTCCAATGGCTGAGTGCACAGATTCCTCACTTTCTGGAATAGGCTGGAATCACAGTTCTAAGTTTATACTTAGTGTCAAACATATGTCTGTAGAAGACTCTATTGCTACTATTCTTGCAAGGGCCTAATCCTTCAACTTTTTTTTTTAAAACTCCAAAACTAAGCCTTTCATAATTAGCACCTCTTTTTATCATTCAAAGTCAAATGTTAGTCTCCAAATGTAACATAAATTGTTTCACGCAAAGAATATAGCTTCACTTCAGCTAACTACCATAATAGTATTTTTTCTTTCTTATTAAAATGGTTAATAAAGAATCATTTCTTCTTATCTGACTAGGAATGTCTACAGACTTGTGTTCATTCCCTAGGTAGATGCAGCAAACTTTAGTCTCACTACTAAAGAAGATCTCTATAGAAACCTTACAGATGTCTTGATAGAAAACAATAGCAAGTGAATCTTGTATAACATTTCTGTTTTGGGATTCTCTAAATCAGGAACAAATCATCTATGTAACTTATGTTTGTAATGGCACCAACCCAGCGATTCTTTACTTACGTGTTGAAATGCTCAGTGAAGATCAAGTTGGTAGAGGTCCCAGTGATTGTTGTCAGCCCACCAATAGTAGAAGAATAGGCAATAGACAAACACATCAGTTTGCACATCATGTGGTCCTTCTTCGACCGATATTTTGTTCCTGTGACTGCATTCTGTTCAAGAAGAACATAAACTCTGAGGCAGCACCACGTATGGTCATAATAAGCAGTAGTCATATTTCTCATGTGCCTCTGCTCTATCTATTTGATAATGTTTTGGCAATAAATAATGTTTTGGTATGATAACACAGGCAAACTAATAACATTTATCTTACATTTCATAAAAAGATAATAATAAAAATATTCAAAATGAAATCATTGAAATAGTTCTCAAACATAATTTTACTATTGCCTAATCTCTCTTGCCTCTGACCCAGCTCACCTGTCTTCCCTTCTCACCATGATGTCCAACACTTTTCACTATTTTCCTGCTGATGGTGGTGGTACATGGTCAGTAAATTCCTTGGCATCTTTTGAGGGGTTTTTCTGTCTTCATCCTTTAATGACTGATCCTCAGAGAATACGTCTCTAGAGATCGAATGCTTCCAACTCCATTTTGTAAACACTAAGACATCAACACTACACTTAGTCTTTGGAAGCATTTGTCCTCTATTCACACCAAAAGAAATTTCCAGATAATAACATGAAATAGGGAGACTCCTTAAATCATTCTCTGCCAGACCTCACTACATTCATCTACATGCACATGTGGTTTTACATGCCCAGGCTCTGTTCAGTTTTCTCCATCTCCACTGCTGTAACTTAGTTCAAGTCAGCATGCTCAGTGGTGTAGGCTAATCTATAAATTATTTTGGGATTGCTTATATCAATTTCGTGGGTCTTTAAACCTGTCCTACTTACTGCAGGATTAGAAGTACCCGAAGAAGCCTGGAGCTGGTGGCTCATTCCTTGGAGATTCTTATCTCCCATTAGCCACTCAAAAGCTGTACTTGGCACTGTGGCTCCAGGCTAGAGTGATATAGCTTAAGCAGAAAAGCTCAAGGACAGCACTCAAGACCAACACACACACACACACACACACACACACACACACACACACACACACACACACACACACACACACAAAACGAATCCAAATGTGTTTAAGAAAGAGAACTTGTTATTACTTGTCCTTTGGTGTTCCTAGGCACTTGAATATGTTTGGATTTGTTAAAGAGACTGCAGCACAAAAGAGAGGTTTGAAATAGTCAAAATTAGAATGGGATGATCCATCAGCAGTAACCACAGTAATCTAAATTATATTTTCCTTATCCACTCATACATCAATAAAAGGGTTTTCAGTATTTTGGGTAGTGTGTCTAGCGCTGTAATGCACATGGAGACACAGCTATTCCTTTGCAATACTGACTTGACTTCTTTTGGCTCTATACACGAAAGTGGTGTTACTCAATTGTAGATATATGTGTATGTATATGTAGTGTGTATAGATATACACACTCTGGCATATATATTGCATACTGTGGTATATAATTTATGTATTTATGTAACTATATATACTCTATGTAAAATGTTATATATAACAATGTATTATAGAATATACATTTTCTGTATAAATTTATATATGTATATATAAATTACTTGATACTGGGGTTTGAACTCGGGACTCATCTTTGCTAGGCTACCACTGTACCATGTGAGCCAAGCCTTCAACCCTAATTTTTGCTAGTAATTTTGGAGAGGGAATGTCTTAGACTTTTTTGTTCTGAGCCAGCAGATTCTCCAAATCTTATCTTCCTAAACAGCTAGTTAGCCACCACACTGGATTTTTAATGTTATGAAGAAACTTTTACTGTTTTATATAATTGTTATACCATTTTACATTCCTACCAACAGTATGCAAGGGTCATTTGTGGAGGAAGAACAAAGCATTTCTTGTTCTGATCAGATAGGTGTGCTGTGTGTGATACTGGCATAATAAGATGTGGGTTTTGTGTGTGTGTGTGTGTGTGTGTGTGTGTGAAATCCTGACAAGGAAAACATTATCATACACCCTAAAAGTCTGGATGGATGTGGAAATGGCATTTAGCATGACCAGGTCAGCTGCTCTGGAATAGTAATTTACCTTTCACTTGTTAATTCACTTAAAGGTCAGTCCCCAGAGGTATCAACTCTTCACTCAGAAGAAGTAAATTTACAAGTGTCTCCGTTTATCTTTATATTATTTTCTATGTGGAAATGATTTACATTTTCAGTATGATACAAATTTCCACTGAGAACTTGCAAAAATTATATGTAAATAAAGTAGAAAAATATACTTAAATATTCTTATGAACAACACTAAGTGACAACTGAAACTTAGGGCTTATGTATGATTGAATTGATAAGAATGGGTATTTTGAAATACAATGTGCATATAATCTCTCACTGACATTAAAACTTTCAAAAATACAAAGAAAAAAATGGATTTAATATAAAACCTTAGCTGCCAACACTTGCTTATACATAAAAACAATGCTTAAATTGTAGTGGCAGATTTAAAATAAAATATTCAGAACAGAAAATAATTAATTCCTTATGGACTTTTTACCACACATTTTTTTCTGTACAAAGACCTTTAAAACAAACATTAATAATACTGCCTAAAAATAGATGTTTATGCAAATATAGATCATTTAGACAGGCATTACAATTTAGGATACATTTTAATTCCACATAAAATTGTAATACCTCTTAAAGGTGAAGAGGGTGGATGTTTTTCAGGTGGAATAGGAGATGCACAGTTTTTATCTAGCAGCAAACACTAGCTCCCTACAACTAGATTTATTGTAATTCTTGTTCAAAACCTGTAACTGCTGGGCTGATTCAAGCAAGGAGTGAAAACCATGATCAGCAGTAAAAAACAGTGAGAGTGAAAAAAAATGTAGCTTTTTAGAAAAGCTGAGATGAGCCACTAATTGAGCCAAATACTGACACAGAAATGAGGAAAAAAGATGACATTGTATAGAACGTAATCTTTAGTATTTTGTTCAGACAATAGTTCAACCTAGGACCAATAGTTTAACTCTAGCTAGAATAAATCACTTAAAAGTCAACACTAAGACACACTGCCCTTAGGATTCACATGTTTGCAGACACCAAGAAAACAATCATTCTCTCCAGAAGTGGGAGGATGTGTGTGTATGTGTGTGTGTGTCTGTGTGTGTGTGTGTGTGTCTGTGTGTGCCCGCAAATGTTGTATTTTATGTTGTATTTTATCCTAAGAGTATTGAAGAGAAAAACGTAATTCCAAATCAAGGGAAGAAGGAGGAGTAAATCATCTGGAAACAAGCATGAAGCTGGGGATGGCCAGAGCAGAAGTGGTCAAGTAGCTGCTGTACTAGGTGATCAAATGTCATTGTCATGGCTGCAGTGGGAACAGGAAAATGCCTGTGTCACAATGTGTAAGGAGAAATTTGGGGAATTACAAAATGATGTTTACTTTAAAACAAAAGAAAACCATATCCCTGTCCTTGTATAGGACTAGAAATTAGGCTAACATGAATTACGTACACCAAAGTATTAAAATTGTTATTTGTTGATCATGGAATTAGTGTTATCTGCTACCTAATTGATCCAGGTTGTATCTTTTACAATCAGAAAAAATATATATTTGGATATTAAAATGTTTAAAACATTTATTTGTATAAAAATCAGAGATTTTTTTCAGCAGGCAGATATTTAAAGATCTGGTTTAAAGATGAAATTTTTCAAAGGATAAAATGAGTCTTAAATGGAACGTGAGTGTCCATGAGTCTTACATAAGTCTCCTTGTATCTTTATTCCTACTCAGTGATTTCCTGTTTCCCATCTTCCCTTCCCGCAGAATGTTTTTTATTTACTTAAGATTTCATACTACTTGTTACCATAATTACACTTTTACATTCAGTATTGATTCTGTCTGTGATTCATTAAGTATTAGACATACATGACATCCTTCCACAGGCTCTTCCAAGTAATTGAAAACATTTTGACCTAGGGCATGACCAAATGAAGCAGCCTATGACATCATCACACAGATACAAGGATGTTGTAAGATGTAACTCATTACCTCCACCTAGTGGTAGTGGTTGTAGACTTCAAGAGCAAGTTACTCCTTTGTAAACTTGGGTGCTAAAAATAACATACATGAGCAAAACCAATGGTTTCCACAGGGCCACAGAAATAGTTCCTTACACGACATAAGGCATGAAAACATTAAGCTTTCTATTTATGATGAAAACTTATTTAAGGATAATTACAAAAGGCATTAGTTCCTGCTAAACATTTTCTGTTTATCACAGCCATTTTACAATCTTGTAGGTACTTTGGGACATATCTTTGCACTCATTTTAATAATATATCATTTCATATGCTAATTTCTTAAACGTAAGAAGTTGCAGTGAACTTTTCACCATACTCTATGCTCATCTTCCACAACTTTCTTCACTCAAGCTCTGAGGGTACCCTCATTCTAACATCGTGCATTGAAATATCTTTGCTTATCACAGTTCAATTGTTTTAGAGTTGTACAAAGATCTTTGAAATGAGCAGAGTCATATGATGTATATGTAAATGCATATATTTTTTCTTATCCCTGTCAATTTGCCTATTTTTTTTAAAGGATATGCCACTAAATCAGTTCCAAGAATTCCCTAATTTTTTAAATCTTCTTTCAGAACAATCAAGTGAAAGAACAACATAGCCACATCAATAATCCTCTATTTCTATTATCTGGGTGATATTTCTTTCTTCTTGTCATAAAACTGTTTTTCCTCCTGGCTTTACAAAATTCTAAGAATTTGGAAGACATTTTTTTTTCTCTTGTCCTCAAGTTCTACCACTGCTGTAAAAGTTGTTCAACATTTTTATTTTTTGTCATTTTAAAATAAATCACATTTCTTGTCTTTCCAAAGGATTTTATGCTATGCTCTGTTATTCTGGAATCTCAGTGATTTAGAGACAGACCAACCTGTGTGTGTCAAGTTCGTTCACTATGCTGACACCCAGTGGGCCTTTAATGAAAAAAAATTGTATTCTTCCATTATGAAAATATTTTAGTATTTTAATGTGTATCCTGCTTTCTCTATTCTTTACCTGAAACTCCTGTTTTCTTAATGTTGCTACTTCCTATTTTGTCTATAAAATTTTCCTTTGTCCTATGTAAAGATTTTATCTTTACATAAAGTAAAAATAAAAAAAAATCTATTACACACACACACACACTTATGTCAGTCCTGGGGGCTTGGATTCAGGAACTGAGCTCTATCTCTGAGCTTTTGCGCTAGTGCTGTATTACTTGGGCCACAGCTCCACTTTGGCTGTTTTTTGGATGGCTAATTGGAGATAAGAGTCTCACAGATGTTCCTGCTTGGTCTGGCTCAGAACTATGATCCTCAGATCTTAGCATTCTGAGTAGATAGGATTACAGGCCTGAGTTCCCAGGGCTTGGGCTTTATAGAGTGCTATTTGTATTTTATGTGTATAATTTCTTTTCTTATCTCTCTGAATATATTACAGACACTTCCTTCTCTCATATACTGTTTTCTGCAGGTAGCTGTTTTCGTTTTTCTTGGAAGCTCTTTCATGCCTGGGGCTTTCTTCGGTTACCTAAAAAATTTTGTTTGTTTGCTCACATTCAAGGCAATGGGAAGCTGCCTAGAAACTCTGCCCAAGTGTTTTGAGTTTTGTTGTTAGCTGTGGTGTTAGTTTACTGGCCTCTTTTTGAGAAAACAGTACTTTCAATACGTTCTTATGGTTTTTCTTGTGCTGATTGCATTCCCCAGGGAAGATCTGGCTGTCCCAGTCCCCCCCCCCCCACCCCCCCGACCCCCCGCCCTGCCCATCACTGCTGGAGAGCACAGATTTGGTCCAATGTAAGGCGGAGTTTTCAACATTGAATCCACGGGCTTTTATTTTCATAGGGACATCCTCCCCTGACCAAGAACTGTGCTTGCATCCACATGACCATGTCTAAAGATTGTACTTCTGTTTGGTAGAGAAAGAAAAGTGCATCCGAGTGGAACTGGGAAAGGCATTTGGGTATTTAACCGCTTCATGAACACATTTCTTGTTCTTACTCCCACTTTTTGACATTTAAAAATAAACAAAGGAGGGGCTAACAATGTTCGACAAGAAATGTACTCATTACGTTACTCATGTAACTGTGACCCCTCCCCCTCCCCACTCCTACAGCATGTTTGCAATAAAAGAAATTGGAAGACTGCTGTTATGTAATTCGATTCTTTATTGGCTTTACTCATGAACTTATTTAGCATTCAGTGTCAATCAATAACAGTCATTTTCCAACCATCCTTTAACATTCTACCTTCCAAAATGATTTTGTCATCCTCTCTTCTCTTTATATTTATGAAATAGTAATTATGGCTCTAAAATTTAATTTTAATTTAAAATTTTAATAGATTTTCATTCAACAATATCAAGAACAATGTTACATGTTATGAATTGGTATATCAACATACATATTAAAAATTGGATAGAGAAATATCTCAATTTTAGCATTCAGGGTATGAAAAGGCTTAAGGCTAAAACAAGTTGTTATTTTGGCAAAAAAATCTCATAATTCAGTACAAGATTTACTGACAAAATTGTATTACCTAAATGCTGTGTGTGTGTGTGTGTGTGTGTGTGTGTGTGTGTGTGTGTGTGTGTGTGTGTGTGTGTGTGTGTGTGTGTGTGTGTGTGTGTGTCCTAGTCCTGGGGCTTGAACTCAGGGCTTTGGCACTGTCTCTGAGTTGTTTTTTCCAAGGCTAACACTTTGCCTCTTGAGCCACAGCTCTACTACCAGGGTTTTTTGTTGTTGTTTGTTTTTGGTGCTAAGTTGGAGATGAGAGTCTTATGGACTTTCCTACTTGGGCTGGCTTCAAAACATGATCCACAGATCTCAGCCTCCTGAGCAGCTAGGATTACAGGAGTGAACTACCAGTGCCAGGCTCTTACTCTTAAATATTTAGAAGTTTCCCCTATATTCTCTTAGGCAAAAACAAAGTGAAATAACACACACACACACACACACCCCTGAAACACTTTTCTACAGTAGTGAAATTGTAGCAACGATATGTAGACTATATGGTAGATTTAGCTTCTTAGTACCACAACGGATCAGGTCTCTTGACAAACAAAGTATTAAGTCCAAATAAAGCCCAAATGGGTCATTTAACAAGAAGGAATAAGAAATTGAATTTTGACCTGAGGGTTTCAGGTGATCTTGTTGCAAAAGGAATTTGGAATGGAAGATAATGTTAGAGCCAACCAAATGTGATAGAGTTCATATCCCTTATGAAGACAAAGAGCAAAGGGAAAGCAATATTTTCTAAAAAATCCTAACCATGAGCAACTTTTAAAGTAAAAATTGGCTTTACTGTATGTTAAATGAAAGACATCAATAGAGTTGAAAACTTAAAAGGCAGCTTCCTCAAAGAACTTAAATAATTCCTATAGAAGTTTCAAGGTAAATTAGCCTTGCTGTGTTTAAATGCACAAAATAGACAAGGTGGTAACAAATGAGAAACAGAATATAAGTAAGTTTACTGATCAATTAAAGTGAATTATTAATTAATAATGTCAGCACACAAAAAGATTATAACAATGATCAAGCAAATCTGGAGAAGAGACACAATTATAAAATTTGATGAATAGACAAAGGGACAAAATAGAAATAAGGGAAAATTACAGAATAGGAAGAGAAACCTAAGTTATCACTGACATGAAATTTAGCAAGAAACAGAGAATTAAAGCAAAAGGAGATAGTCATAATATAAAAAAGGAAGTACAGCATGTTAAAGGAGAAGAGACTAAAAACGAGGACAAAGCAATTGAATGTTGGAAGAATGTCACAATGATTTTTTTAATTGTTAGAGCACACAGACTCAGAAGGAATATAACCTTACATATATCAAAATGAAACTCTAACACACACACACACACACACACACACAATATGTTAAAAGCAACCAATGTGAAGATTTTCTACAGAGGAATGACAATTTTAACTAATAGCTAGCCCCAAGGCAAAATGAATGCCAAACGTTGGTATGCCAAAAGTAACTTAGGGTCATTCTTTACTTCAAGTATTATAAAGGCCTTTCTATTAAACAAAAACTGAGAGTTTACCACTAAAGACACTCCCTGGATTATATTCTGGTTCTCCAATAAGCATTATAGGAATAATAAAATCAACATATTTTGGAAAGATTATGCAAAATGAAAGTTTTAAAACATTAGAAACGAAAAGATATGGAATTATAAACAGTATAGAAATCACATAAGCAATAAGTAGATAGATATAACAGATATCCACATTTTTTACATAAATTCCTAATAAATTACAGCTAATTAAAAGAGAAAGAAAATCTGAATAGCCCTGAAGCCAATAATGAAATAATTTCTTGGGCCATTGGCTACCTACTGACTTCTTTCTCTTCTGCTACCTGGAGCACAGAATAGACAGAGGAAAACAGAGCAGAACCTTGAACCAGAGTTCAAAGCTAAGGATGGTAGAGCAGGAATAAGAAGAGTTAGGGCCCTCATGACTCTGGCACCATAGCACCATCTATTTCTGTCTTGTTGAAACTTTGGTTATTCAGAATATTTGTTGCCGTGACAAAACACATACTCTAGTGCAGGCAAATGAAAAGAGGAATAACTGAAAAGAGAATAGTTAACATAGAATCTGGAACAATGTTTTCAAGGAAGGGACTGGATGAGGAAGGAAAATAGAACCAAATAAAGGCTGATAGATATCTCTAGGCAATTATATTCTTTTTCTAAAGCTGAAGTGTGGTATATTCTATTTTATTCACTTAATTATTCTTTAAAATATTCAGGTCCATGTTAACATGTGTACAGTAGTGAAATATTTCATATCCAAAACACATAGAGTAAAATTGGAGGACAATGTAAATATATTCCTCTTTTTTTTTTTTTTTTTGTCGGCCGTGGGGCTTGAACTCTGGGCCTGGGCGCTGTCCCTCAGCTCTTCAGCTCAAGGCGAGCGCTCTACCACTTGAGCTACAGCGCCACTTCCAGTTCTCTGGTGGTTTATTGGAGATAGGAGTCTCACGGTCTCTCCTGCCCGGGCTGGCTTTGAACCGCGATCCTCAGATCTCAGCCTCCTGAGTAGCTAGGATTACAGGCGTGAGCCACCAGCGCGCCCGGCCAATATATTCCTCTTTTAGGAAATACCACTGGAAGATTTATAGAAACACACTGATGCTGTTTTCAAAAAACAAATGACAGTACTCAAATAAGTGTGTTGTGTGGGAGGTATACAGTATAGTTAGATCACACTGCAGTTGCTTCCACCATGGCTGGGTTTATGCTGTTGGCTAGATAATATTTCAATAACACAGAATGTGAAGAATTTCATTTTGAAAACTCATATAGAAGATATATAGGAGAAACAATATTATTGATAGCCAACTTAACAGTAAAATGTTTATATACAAAAACAATGAATTGCAACTATCCGTGGCACTAGGACTTTGAGGTCAATAAGAATCAAAACATAATTTGGGTCATAAATTATTGCTCTGGTTCTTGAGGAGGATTTGAGTTAGTTAGAGACAGCAGGAGTGTGTCAAATGAGGGCTGAGTAGCTCTGTTATTGCCTTAACCATCAAAAGTCTCTGCCATCTAGATAATAGGAGACTATTCAAGGAAAGAACCTTGCCTGTAGAGCATCTATACTTGGCCCAAGAACCAGATGTTTCTGGGATTGCTATCTGTTTGGCAAAATTAATCTGTCTAGTTACTAATGATGAGAGACGTATTTACAACTGTGCTCACTGGGGTCTTTGAGTTGTTAGAAAATATTTAAAACATGACTTCAAGCTGTTAATTGTCATCAGAAAGGATTTTCATCCCCTCCCTAGACTAAACAACACTAACTAAAAGCAAGATATAATTTAAAGATTTTTTTCCTTTGAACTTTTCCCCTTAAGGAACAACAGATTATATTACATTAATGAAAAACAATTATGTCAGATTTTTCATTAAAAGCACACTGATTTTCCAATTACATTCATTTGAAGATGCCTAGAGGTTTAGGAATGATATACTATAGAACTCTTGGGAATCTCTTTAAATAATACTAATGCTTACAGAGGAGGGAATGAACTAGCAACTTGATTTTTTCTTTGGAATCTACAATTTGATTTTTGGATACCTAGAACTTATTTCTCATCTATCTGCCCCAAGTGAAATCAATCTGATGTATAGTTCTATCTTTAAATTTTTATACATTTTCTTTTCTTACAATAGCTCTTATAATAATTCTTACAATAAGAGTTCTTTTAATATAGTTGTATTTTTTGTGCTGAACTCTGGTCCTGGATGCTGTCTCTGAGCTTTTATGTGCAAGGCTAGCACTCTATCACTTGAGCCATTTTCCACTTCAAGGTTTTGAGAGGTTAATTGGAAGTATAAATCTCATGGGCTTTCCTTTCCAGGCTAATTTTCAACCAAGATCTTCAGATTGCAGTTTCTTGAGTAGCCAGGATTATAGGTATGAAGTACCAGTACCCAGGTATAATGATAATTTTTGAGAAAATATTACTAAATTTATTCATTCAATTCCCAAGTATTTACTCAATACTTATTCAGTGGCATCACTATTACAGGTATTTGAGATAAGTCTTAAATGTGCAAAATTTCTTCACCTAGAGATCTTACATTTTAGTAGAGGAAACATTAAGGAAAAAGCAAGCAAATTATATAATTTATAAGTTGACACATGCTATAGAAAAGTTAGGGCAGAGTCAGAAGTCTAAGAGGGAGGATATGGGATATGGTGATTTTACCACAAAAGGGAAGTTTTATGATGCTCACTGACAAGCTAGTATTGGAGCAAATGTTAAATGTATGTTTCTTAGCCAATGCCATCGTTATTACAAACAACTTTACCATTGGAGAGCAAGTCTTAACTTTCATGTACTTATCTGAGGCTCTCTGCTTACTAGACACTAAACTTTATAAAGTTCATGTGTATATTATTGCCTTCAGAAAGAAGTACTGTAATGCTATAAAATGACATAAGCAATTTATCTTGGGTTGGTTTAATCGTGTTAGTAGAGAGATTTAAAATAAATTACGAAAACTGCTTTAACTTTATACTCAATAAGTGGGGATTAAAATGAATAAAATTTTAGTTAATTTTCACTAGGAATCAAATTCAATTTTTTGCAGGAATATGGCTGTGCAGTAAAATTGTGAAAAAAACTGAACCCCTCAGGTCTTTCTTTTCTCTCATCTTTGACTTTCCCTCAAAAGGGAGTAATATTTATAGTTTTTTGACTTGCAGGTCAAATTCAATGTTGAACTACATAGAATTTATTTTAATTCAATAAATCCCCCATTTACTTCAAAAAAGCAGATCAAACATTATGAATACAAATATATCATATGTATTGTAGCTAAAGTAGATGTACTTTTTTTGATAGAACCCATTAGTGTTAAAATATCTTGTGAAAATTACACAAAACAGGTGCGGTTAATTATAATTGCAATGTGAACTGTAAGATATAGGTATTCCTCAAAAGAGAGGTCTAATTGTTAAAAAAAATAGTCTCAACTTGGGGGTTCAGTTACTGTTTAGTGGTAGAGCATTTGCTTAGCAAGAAAAAATATTTTTATACGTATATGTATAACATATACATATATATGTATATCTTAGATATCTTACGATATCTAAAATGTTACTTTCCTCAATCTCTTTTTAAAACCATATTTCCACAGGGAAACAAAGTTGTCCCCAATTTCATAATTTTGACATACAGATGAAAATTTAAGCATGGGGTTCCAAAAATGACCATAAAATCAGCATTGAAAGTCCAAAACATAGATATAAATCTCTGTTTCCTAAGAGGTACTCCAACTATCTTAATTTGTCTGTGGAAAAGTTACTCCTCCCTCTACGTTCCCCATCCTGATCTTTTTCATCCTAGTCTACCTTTCCCTAATTACAGTAGGGCAAATACTGGCTACACTTTCTCCCATCTCCAGTGTCTGATTAATCCAAAAGACCACTTAAGTCCACATCCCCTTGCCCTTGCCCTTGTCACCTCAAAGTGAGCTTCCCAAAGGCAGAACTTGCCATGCTGCCCAACCAACTCCAAGACTCTCTGCTCCAATAAAATAAAATGAAGAGCTGACCCAATTTCTTCAAAAGTTTCATCACTACAGCGGTCCATCTCTAACTATATTGCCAAGTTTCCTGAAAGCCTTCTTTACAGAGTTCTTTTAATGAGTTGCACTCTCTGATCTGAATGTATAAGCTTTCTTTCACACTTTGTATTCACTCATTCATTAATGAATAAAGATAAATATCTATAGAATACAACTCTGTGTCAGATAATAAAACCTTGTAGGGTCTTAAGTAGTGTGTAGATGTGTGCCTGTGCTCAGGAAGTTGAGCTCCTGTGCTGGCATACATCATCCTCTTTTTCAGACTCCAGCATTTTTATCTCATCTTCCTCTCAGCGTATACACAAATTGCACCAATGGCTCCCACTTCTAAACATCAGGGCTTCTGAGCATGGCTTCCAAGTATGTCTTTGTGGTAGGGTTCATGTCAGACATTTTTTTTCTTGGACTTTTTTTTTCTAGTTTACATTCCCAATAGACTCTCAACTGTTTACAATAAAGAGCAGAGATCTTTTTTATTCATATATCCTATAATACCCAGGACATAGCCAGATCTCAAATCAAGTTGAAGAGGCTTGACTCGAAATTTAGGCATCATGCAGAAAATGAACTGCCTAACGAGGTGTGCAGGCAGGTTACCAAGTGCATTTACATTCCCTATTAAGTGTTTATACATTCTTTCTGCTTACATTTCTGTTTTCTTATCAATTTTAATGTATCCTTCCATAGCACATCTGGCTTACTTTTGATTTTAAATGTTTTAAAAGACTCTAGCCTTAAAGATTACAATGTTTTCATAAATATACATGAAATTTATCTTTTAAAACTCCTTAATGTATGTGTAGCTGATGACTTAAGCCTTAGCTTTGCATCTGTTCTCTCTTTATACAGAAATGACTCTGTATACAGAGTGGGTTTTTTCCCCATTGAATTGCATGCTAATGTATTATAGCCTGAGGAAGTAACATATAATACACTCTCCTATTCCTAACACTATGGTATTTCTATGCAGGATTATTTTTCAATGGTCTGGAGATACATTGCTCCCAAGGCAATCCAGTGTAATGTTTATATATTGACTTATTCTGGAGGAATGGATTATAGGGTAGGGTTTACAAAGATCTCTTTCCATCTTTCCTTGACTGGAAAAACTACAGCAACTCCTTCATCTTTTTTTGATAGAAGCAACTCATGACTCCTGCATTGTATTTTTTTAATAGCAATAGAAACTAAAATCATGTGATTACTCATAATGGCATGAAAAAGAGTTGGTCTAAATTTGTAAGGTGGATGTTCCTAGTAAAAGTTGGGCAATTTGATCAGCAAGATTCTAACCAGAAAATGAAACCATATTGTGAGACTCGAAGTACATTTATTTAAACTATATTGGCTAACTGCCAACAACCATGATCCTAGAAAAAGGAGAAAATAATGATACTTTCAGAGGCAAAAGTGGTTCCTATGTGGACATTGATTTCAGTCTATCCACAAAGGCTTAACAAACATTAGACTATACTTGGACTTGGTTATACAAAATGACATTTTAGACACAAAAAAGAGGTAACAGTTTTTAAAATGCATGCGTATCAAACTGTGTTCTAACATAATTTCAGGTATAATTGTTTAAGACAAGTAAATTTAGTGTACCTTTTCCATCTCTACCTTGCTTGAACTTTTCTCAGCATCATTACTGAATCTGAAAAATAAATCAAATCAAACTATTGTATAATTCTGTTCACATGTAATTTGAAAAAAAAACGATCAAAATATCAATATTCTTTACCCTGGAACTTGTTTTGTTTTCTCTTTCCTTTCATTTGTTTCTTGTCCAATGACAGTTTCTGCAAAACATTAAATGAATGAAAACAATCTAAGTATGAAAGTTATTATTGGGTGGACAAAGATGGATGCATTACTAAAAATTAAAAAAGCAATTTCACCTATTATCAACCTAAAATTCATTTTAACACAGTATTTTATAGACACAAATATCCCTAACATGTTTTTCATCGCCTCAGAGCAACTCATCTGAGCCACAAATAACCACAGAGAGATTAGTTATTGTATCCAAATGGAATGTGGAAATTAAAGGGTCCCATGATGAAGCAAGAAATCATTTCAGGGTAAAGAAGAGTAACTTGGAGAGTAATTCGTAAAGATATGAAAGAGTAGTCCATCAAACTGGCTAGGGAGCATGAAAGCCATTTTTCCTTCCTCCCCTTCCCCAGAGACTATGAATTCGATTTTAAATTTAAGGTTAGCACTGTTATATTAGTCCTTTGCATAGCTACTGAGGATTTTGGAAAGATGAGAGTTCAATGTGCATCATGCATGTATAGAGAGTTCATTCAAAATATATCTCAGAATTCTTGAGTTTGTGCTTATTGCCCAAATAATTAGACCCCACGGTGGCCAGATCAACACATGATACCATCAACTTCCAGTCCATGGGTGGCAGATTCATTGAAATAAGTCATCTGCGTGGCTTCAACCTCTGCTTCAGCACTGATGATCTGCTGTGCCACAGCCTCCACAATCGGCATCACCATGGCAGCAGTAGAGGTGTTGCTAAGCCACATAGATAAGAAGGCAGTACTGCTCATGAACCCCAACGTCAGCCTGAAATGAGAGAGCTTTTAGTGTGGAGCTGCGTGTGCTAGCTTTGGTTTACAAACTATCTTATTTGTGAGTTGGGAATCCATTTTTTCCCTAAATGATCGAAAGTTAAGTTTCTGTCCAGATGGTGAACTCTGTGTACAATCAGAGCCAAACAGAAATCAAAGTAGCTCATGTAAGAGTGGAGTTCTTAAGGGACTTGTCTCCTAGAGAACCATAAGAATTTTCACTCAAAAAACACACGCCATTAAATTGACACCAAACTGCAAGTTGGCATATGGTTTGCAATATTAACAGTTTGTAATATTAGCCTAAAATTGGATTGCTCTTGGCAGATGAATACCTCATTTCAGATACAAGTAAAATCAAGGTGCAAATAGTGACACTCACTAGACACTGTGCTGGAAATGAACTCTACACCCCCACATGGGAGAAAATGAGGGAAGAGGTGACATTGTTCAAAAAGAAATGTACTCATTACCTGATTTATATAACTGTAACTGTTACCCTTCTGCATATCACCTTTGCAATAGCAATTTAAAAAATATTAATAAAAATCAAGGGTGCAAGCAACTTTCAAATAGAGTTGCTTGTTTTGTAGTTGATATAATGCTGTTAATATGGGTGTCAAGAAGACAAAAAGGCTGGGAAGGTGGCTCAGTGGTAGAGCACTTGCCTTGCATGCATGAGGCCTTGGGTTCGATTCCTCAGCACCACATAAGCAAAAAGAATAAAGGCCGGAAGTGGCGCTGTGGCTCAAGTGGAAGAGCGCTAGCCTTGAGCTGAAGAGCTGAGGGACAGTGCCCAGGCCCAGAGTTCAGGCCCCACGACTGGACCCCCAAAAAAGAAGACAAGAGAACAAGGAAAGAGATTAATATTTATAAGTCTTTGTACTCCACCACACTTGGGGTTCAATACAGAGTAGGTGGAGAAAATGGTTACAAACTCTTGCTAAAATGAAGTTTCAGAATTGTCTATAGATCCTATCATTTATGCTTTCTTAAATCTGACATTTCTTCCTGTTGTCAAACATTGGATTTATTACATTGTCTTTTCTCACAAATAATTTGTTCTTAAAAGTAACATACCCTAAGACTTTTTAGGATATTAAACCATGTCTATAAACTTTCAAAAATCACACTTGGGAAAAAGGTACAATCTCTTTTGAGTAGGAGGCTCTAGAAAATCATTCAGAAACACTTCTTTCCTACAGTTCATTTCTGAAATTCTCTGGCTCTCTTTTAAAAATAGATTTACAAGAACAATTCCACACTGTATTTCAGACTTGGATATGGTGAATATTTTCTATGTGTGAAACCAAGTAAAAGAAACCTTTGCAGACATCTGTGAAAGAGAAAAGATTCTTAACAAACAGAAACTCAAAAGCACTTTTAACTGATGGAAGCTAAAAGATCTGAAATCTTCATATTCAGAAGATTGGAATCAGATACAGGTTTCTCATTGGTGATAATGTCACTAGTGGCATTTTGTACACGGTCCATTGTCTTCTCCTTTGGGTAAGAAAAACATTTTTTTCTCTAGAACCCAAGAAACATGAGATACCATATTACTTAAAGAATAAAGCACCTTAAATGCATATATGTTATAAAACTTGTAAGTAATGTTTTTCAAATTAGGTTTGTATGTCATATATATGATGCATTTGCATATGTATTCTACATGTGTAAATATATGTAGTTTACATATGTAAAGCACTCACTTACAGGTATATACACAAGCATACAGTTGGTATTTACCAAAACAATTTGCTGAATACATGATAAACACAAATATGCCTATAGCCTAGAAGGAATTACACAACCAAAGTCAATAAGATTTTCTTATTTTTCGAAGAAAGATGAGAAGGAAAGAACCTCCTAAGGCTTTAAAGCAAGTATCATTATGCAAATGATTATGACACTGGAGCTTTTCCTTAGTTTGCATTCATGTTCTTAACAAGAGGTGGAATAAAACCAAACTAGGCAATTAATTTAATGAGAGAAAAAGGAAAAAAAATCAGTCAAGTGAGTAATTTCACGTATAGATGAAAGTTCCTAATTGATTGTTTCACTTTGCAACAATTGATTTAAAAAGAAAAACGTTCACCTTGTAATGTTTCTGCACACATTTGTATTTTGTCAGTAATGTCTTTGTCTTTGGCTCATAACATGCTCCCTGTTGATAAAGGATGCTCTTGAACAAGCTTTGAATGTGTAATCAGCCAAATAAACAAGATAGGAATGAAATCTACTCTGAAGTCTATCAATCTTGCCTGTTGAAGTTCAAGGCTTCTCTCATCTTTGACTCCAATGGTGCATTAAGGGTGAGAGAGTTTTGTGCACTTATTCCAATTTCCCTGTAATTAGACCTGCAGTGAAAGGAGAGTTGTTTTTTGTTTCTTCCTACAACTCAAGCATACTTTATATCACTTTCATATTTACAGAAGAAAAAGTCACGAACTACACTGTTATACAAGCAATTCCCTGAATGTTCATTAATTATTTGAATGTTTGCCCTGCCCGAAAAGGTCTGTTCAGAAAGTAGACTGGATGTAGTAAACATAGCACTTACCATACTGGATTCACCCCCACCATCATCACCATCCTCAGAGCAATCCTTTTGTGCAAATTCCATTTTTCTATCGATGTTGCTAAACAGATGACTCCAATTAGCAGCAGGTGAAAATCTTTGAAATATGCAGATGCCACCTGAAATTCCAATTAAACCCATAACCAAGAATACTGGTGTGGGGAAAAGAAAGATACTATTGTATAAGAAAGACATTATTAGGCTGCTCTTAACTTTAACCTCGACTATATATCTTTCTATTGTATTGAGAGACAGAAAAGTAGATGTGTTTGAATGCATATTTAAATATGTTCTATATTCTTACTCATGGTCTTATTAAGAAAAAAGTAAATGAGGGCTGATGATGCACCCCTATAATCCCACATCAAGAGGCTGAGGCAGGAGGATGATGAATCTGAGGAGTGTTGGGCTATCTCAAAGAAATGAAAGAAAAAAGAAAAAATAGGAGGAGGGAAAGACAAAATACAGGAAATTAAATCAATGAGATTTGAAGTCTTCTTGCAAGATAAATGTACTTTTTGTTTCTGTAACCAAATAGGATTTCATCAAAAAACAGAATTCTGCAGTAAGAGCTCCTGGGTTCTTTCATAGCTGTATGATTTATCCATTGATCAATCTTTGTACAAATCAAACAAGAAGCTGCAATCATTAAGTGCTACACCACATCAAGTGTGAATTAAATGTTTCTTAAAAAGTATATTGTGAGCGAGGGAAGGGGTAACATTGTCCAAAAACAAATGGACTCTACCTGACTTACGCGAACATAACCCCTCTGGACACAACCTTTATAATAATAATAAAAAGTTTTAAAGTACATTGCTAGTCAAAATGCATGTGCTATAGAAACCAGTTTTTATGTATTTATTGAATTTGTTTCATTGAATATAGTGATCAAACTTCCAGTCTTCACAATAACTGACTTGTCAGCACCTTTGGCAGGTATGGCCTCTGCATCTTTCTTTGAGGCATTTGGTTCACAAGGTTTCCGGTGCTCCTGAGTTCCCTCCTCCCTATGCCTTATTTATCCAGAGCTCTGTTCTTTGTTCTCTCTGCTTGTCTGTCTTTACTTTCTCTTTTAGCGATCTAAGGTCATAGAGCTTGGACTGCCATCTCTGTGCTTGTAACTGGCAGATCTATCTCCTGATCAGCTGCCTGGCATGAACTCTTGACTCTGGAGAGCTACACCCACCACTACTCAACATCTTCACTTAGATGAACAAGGGCCATTTCAGATTAACATGTCTAGCATTGAGCTCTAGGTGTCTACATTTCTTCTACAATAGATCTGTGCTGCTACTCATCTTTCCCATTTCACATGAAATTTTTTTTCCATTGAGCAGGTCAAAAATCTAAGAAGCATCCTTAAATCTCTTCTTTCTAAAATCCAAACAAGAAAGTTGATTGGTTCAACATTTATCAGTAATATATTCAGTATCTCTTTATACCTGGTCTGAATTATTATCTGATTTTTAAAACATCCCTTGAGCTATCTACAAATTCAACGCAATACCTATCAAAATTCCAACCTCATTCTTCAAGGAAATAGAAGAGGCAATCCAAAAATTCATATGGAACAATAAAAGACCCCGAATAGCAAAAACGCTCCTGAATGGAAAGAACACTGCTGGAGGAATATCAATACCAAACTTCAAACTCTACTATAAAGCCATAGTAATCAAAACAGCTTGGTATTGGCATAAGAACAGACCTCAGGACCAATGGAATAGAATTGAAAACCCAGAAATGAACCTACAGACCTATAGCCATCTAATCTTCGATAAGGGAGCTAAAACAATAGAATGGAAGAAAGACAACCTCTTCAGTAAATGGTGCTGGCAAAATTGGTTAACTACATGTAGAAAACTTAAGCTAGATCCTTATATATCACCCTGCACCAGAATCAACTCCAAATGGATCAAAGACCTTGAACTCAAAGCAGACACTCTGAAAACATTACAGGATGGAATAGGAGAAACCCTAGGTCTCCTTGGCTCAGGCCGAAATTTTCTGAATAGAGACCCGGAAACACAACAAATCAAAGAAAGGCTGGACAAATGGGATTGCATAAAGTTGCAGAGCTTCTGCAGGGCAAATGACATAGCTAGCAAGATCAATAGAAAGCCCACAGATTGGGAGAAGATCTTTACTAGCCATACAGCGGACAAGGGTCTCATATCTAAAATATACTTGGAACTCAAAAAATTAAACCCCCCAACAACAAATCCTCAAAGAAACAACTGCCCAATAAATAAGTGGGCTAAAGACTTGAAGAGAAACTTCTCTGAAGAAGAAAGAAGGATCGCCAATAGACACATGAAGAAATGTTCACCATCCCTAGCCATAAAAGAAATGCAAATCAAAACAACATTGAGATATCACCTCACTCCAGTTAGAATGGCAAAAATCAAGAACTCTAACAACAACAGATGCTGGAGGGGATGTGGACAGAAAGGAACCTTACTTCATTGTTGGTGGGAATGTAAACTTGTTCAACCACTTTGGAAAGCAGTATGGAGGTTCCTCAAAAGACTTCACATAGAGCTCCCCTATGACCCAGCAATCCCACTTTTGGGCATTTATCCTAATGTTTACAAACAAGACCACACTAAAGCTACCAGCACAACTATGTTTATTGCAGCATTATTTACCATAGCTAAGATATGGAACCAACCCAGATGCCCCTCAGTAGATGAATGGATCAAGAAAATGTGGTATATATACACAATGGAATTCTATGCCTCCATCAGAAAGAATGCCATTTCCCCATTTGTTAGGAAATGGAAAGGCTTGGAAAAAATTATATTAAGTGAAGTAAGCCAGGCCCAAAGAAACGTAGGTCCCATGGTTTCCCTTATTTGTAATATCTAGTATATGTATGAGTCAAGCGGAAAAGGTCAGATAATGTGATGTCAGGAAAATGAACCCTTAGATGTGTATTTTAATGTTTTTTTCTTTCATGCATGTGTTTCTAACACATTTATAAGATTATCTCTTTGTTGCTTTGTATGTCCTTCCCCCACAGTATAATCCCTGCTTTCACTATATTTGATGTCAGTATAACTTGAGGAGATGGGGAAAAACCAGTTGTTTAAGGATACAGGTGGACCTGTTGCAACAATGAGAAGTACAAGTTGTCATGTCCAAAACGAGCTTTACAACGTTGGTGCGGGGACGGGGGGGGGGGGGGGGGGGAAGGGGGGGAAGGGGGGGAAGGAGAAGGATTGGGATTAGAGGGGGAGGGGGGAGGCTGGGAAGGGATGTGAAGGGTAAACAAAGGAGGAAGCTGCAATGCTTGGTAAGAAATGTACGCATTATCCTGCCTATGTAACTGTAACTCCTCTGTACAGTATGTTCACAAATAAAATTAAATTAAATTAAAAAAAAATAAATAAAACATCCCTTGCATTGTATGGCTTTTTCATGTTCCACTTTGGTATGATTAAAAAATAGCTTTAAATGATATAATAAGATTAATTAAATAATTAGATTAAGTACCGAATTTTAAGTATAGGCCTTTCTGCCTACACCGCTGAGACTTTTCTTGGTGCTTTGTATTTTGGATCAGTTATTTGTAAGCTCAAGGTCAGTTACCCTGTCTGGAAAGAGGACCACAAGACTGAAAAGAGTTGTCCTCATTAAAAGTCCTAAGTGCTTTTTCTTCCTGGAAATTTTAGCTAATCAAATCTATTTTTTCAATCATACAAATTTAAAATAAAATTAGGATGATATTCTAGGGATGATAAATCCTCTGCAAGATTTGGATGCTTCTGGAGTGATCTAGTCATTAGATCTAGTTCTAGAAATAATAGCAATACTATACAGCATATATAACTAGACCTGATATTTAATAACTCACTTAATTCCTAAATATTCTTGACAAACTAGTTTTAGTTCTGGGAAGAGAAAAGCTTGATGGTGGTAATAGAGTTGAAGATAGAACATTTGAGAGTAGAAATCAAGTTCTGTAACTCATAAAGAATGGGGTAGGAACCATACTAATTTAAAAAAATTCAAGCAACACTGGCACGCACAACTGTTGATACTAAATGCAGGCACCATGCCTTTTGGCTCAAGAAACTCGAGTTTTGGATTTTTTTTTATTGTGAAAATACCGTACAGAGGGGTTACAATTACATGAGCAAGGTAATGAGTGCATTTCAATATTCCAACCTCATTCTTCAAAGAAATAGAAGAGGAAATCCAAAAATTCATATGGAACAATAAAAGACCCCAAATAGCAAAAACAATACTTAACAGAAAGAACAGTGCTGGAGGAATATCAATACCAAATTTCAAACTCTACTACAAAGCCAAAGTAATCAAAACAACTTGGTACTGGCACAAGAACAGACCTCAGGACCAATGGAATTAAAAAACCCAGAAATGAACCCACACACCTACAGCCATCTAATCTTGGATAAGGGAGCTAAAAAAATAGAATGGAAGAAAGACAGCCTCTTCAGTAAATGGTGCTGGCAAAATTGGTTAATCACTTGTAGAAAACTAAAGGTAGATCCTAATATATCTCCCTGCACCAGAATCAACTTCAAATGGATCAAAGACCTCAGAGTCAAAGCAGACACTCTGAAAACATTACAGGATGGAATAGGAATAGAGAAACCCTAGGTCTCCTTGGCACAGGCCAAAATTTTCTTAATAGAGACCCAGAAACACAACAAATCAAAGAAAGGTTGGACAAATGGGATTGCATGAAATTGCAGAGCTTCTGAATGCCAAAAGACATAGCTAGCAAGATCAATAGAAAGCCCAGGGATTGGGAGAAGATCTTCACTAACCATACAATGGACAAGGGTCTCATATCTAAAATATACTTGGAACTCAAAAATTAAATCCCCCAACAACAAAGCTTCCAAGAAACAACTGCCCAATAAATAAGTGGGCTAAAGACTTAAAGAGAAACTTCTCTGAAGAGGAAAGAAGGACGGCCAATAGACACATGCAAAAATGCTTAACCTCCCAAGCCATAAAAGAAATGCAAATGAAAACAACATTGAGATACCACCTCACCCCAGTTAGAATGGCTATAATCAAGAACTCTAATAACAACAGATGCTGGAGGGGATGTGGACAGAAGGGAACCTTACTGCATTGTTGGTGGGAGTGTAAACTTGTTCAACCACTTTGGAAAGCAGTATGGAGGTTCCTCAAAAGACTCTACATAGAGTTCCCCTATGACCCAGCAATCCCACTTTTGGGCATTTACCCGAATGATCACAAACAAGACCGTATTAAAGCTATCAGCACAACTATGTTTATTGCAGCATTATTTACCATAGATTTTTGGATTTTTTAGCAGTAGAACTTCAGAAAGGAATACTGGGATACAGCTTTATCTGTGTAATCTTCCAAAGCAATGATAATTAGAAAGAAAATAAGGTAACTCATATAAGCTCATACAAAATAAATGAAATACATCAAGAGTAGGAGTAAGTTAGTGTAAAAAGAGACATACTGGAAGAAAAATACAAGAGAGATACAGAGAGAATCAGGAGTTTAAAAAAGAAAAAAGATGTGGGCTCCAAAATGAGGAAGAACAATGGGAACAACTTTTCTCTTAGGAAGAACTGTAATCAAGGGATAATTCAAAAGGCAATCTCTACCCACACGAAAGACAAATAAGCCTCATGAGAACAGTGGTGGAGAAGGCAAGAAGATGGAATCCCAAAGGTGATAAATTACACTGACTGAGAACTTGACATCTTCCCTGAGAATGTTTTAGCTGTGGTTTAGGCAGGTTTTGTTTTCTGGATGGCTGGAGACTGCATGGAGGTAGATATTCTTGTTTCAGCGCATTTCATGCTTTTAATGGGAAATTGAATCCATTTTCTTCAGATGGGTAGCCTTAGATTGTATAAAGGTAAAAAGAAAGAAAGAAAAAAAAATACCAGCACTCAGCGTGAATAAACTCCTCTCAGTGAGAACCAAATAGAAATACACATGAAACTTAATTTGGCTTTAGCTTTTGAAATGCCAGGTTTCTGGAAAAGAAAACAGGGAACTTTTCCTTCATTAAAAAACAAAAGAAATTGCTTTTTCAATACTGTGAGATCAAATTCTGATGAACAGAGAAAGCTTTGGCAGAATGTGAACACGTTGGCCCTTTTGTGCAAGGAAGGAAGCACAGAACAGGCATTTCTTCTACAGATAGGGAAGATTCAGACAGTGACAAAGGATTTCAGAGGAAACCTTTAGCAAAAGGATTATGGTTCTTTTTCTCCCAGGAAACCACCACACAAAATAAAGAATGTACCAATGAGGGCCTTACTTACTTTTGTAGAAGGCATGATCCCAAACAGGGGAAACAACAGGCCTGGAAGTAGAGCTGTGATTGACAGAGGCAAAGCTTCTGTGATCCACAATATGGCGACCACAAAAAGGACGTAGGCACATTCTGCTTCCTAGAAAGGATGAAGGCAAACGCAAGGTAAACAAATGGGAAGCAGAAAGGATCATCTAAGTCATCACCACATTTGCTGAGCAGAGTCAAGTCACAGAGAGAAAGAAGCAGCTCTCATGTCTTCTCATAACTAACAGCTCGAGGGGATCTGAGGGCCCCGAAATCTTAATAAATGTGATGAAAACTAAAGAAGGGGCAAAGTCACTTGTTAAGTTTCACATTTGCCTTGACATGAATACCCTACAGTCAACTTTTCTGTGCTTGTATTAGTCTATATATGATGGTTTGGCTCAGTCAAGCTTGACCTTTCATACACTCTCAGTACTGAAGCGTGGTAGTAATAGTGAAGTTCTTAACTTCTAGGAGTCAGACCCCCATCTGCCTTCTAATTACATTTTTTGGTGCCTGCTTGGTTGAGACTCATGCACGCCTACCTTCTAAGTAAATGGGTGGATGAACCAAAGGGAAAGTTTTTACTGTGCTTTATCAAAGAGGAAGAATGTGAGGTAGCTTAAACCCAGCTTTTAAGTCACATGGACTAGGGAGTAAAACAACAACAACAATTTCTTGTTTTTTGAAAATCCACAGCTGAGATACTGAGGAGACACAGAGTCATTACACACAAGAATGGGACTCTTAATAGAATCTGTTGCTGTTTAGTATTGGACCCTAGATTTACTATTTGGAACGCTAGTAAGGAGGGAAAATTTATCTTGCTTTTTGACTTAGAAAATTTTGCTATGAAACCTAGAATATCTCCAGTGATCCCCATACATTCACCTCTGTCCTATGACTTGTTTTGCTTCCACACTGCTGGAATTGTGAGTTGCATATGAAAATTTACACAAAACTGCAATTTGGGTTTGTTGGGGTATTGATTCAAAGCTTATACAATTTCTCAATCTGTGACCCTTTGATTCATCTTCTTCAGCCTGAGCGTTCTGGTCTTGGTGTTGACTTCCCAACATCTTTATGCCTTTACAGGATTTCTAAAAAGATCCTTAATAAACCAGATGTGCCATTACTTCATTGTGTTATATTTTCAAAGGAAAAAGAATAAAGGTGTTTTGATGTGGACATTTTGTTTGTTTGTTTTACAGAAACTGCCTCTCTGGTCTTGACAGACAATAAAACAACAAAACAAAGCTGGGCTATGACTCAGGCTTTCTAGTGTTCTACAGCCAGTTTGTGAATACTAGTTTGCTTTAAAATGTCAGCAGAGGAGGCTATGCATTTTCTTGTAATGAGAACCCATGGATAACTCAAAATTTCTTCCTTACAACTTTGTTTTCTGATACTTGCAAGAAACTAGGCTTTAACGACAAAATGGGTCCTGTTATTATCTTGTTTCCTAGTCAGAATAAACCAGTCTCCTGGTAGTCCGACTTTTTACTCCATCATTTTCTAACTCAAATCTGCCTCTCTATCTCTAGTCAACTTTTTTAGGCAAGTCCATTTTAAAACCAGATAGATAATGTCTCAAGAACCCATTTTTATTATTTCATTCTCTTGCACAAAGCCAAAGTCTTGGGCTAATCCTCTTATTAATTCTCTAGCACACCACCCATCTACAGTGGTCTGTGAAATATTAGAAAAATAAAGACACTAATGGACTAGCTAATTGTGGTCACCAGGCAGTGCCCTTGCCATAGAGACTGAAATTTCTTGCCAGCAAGGGACTTCTTCAGCTATATAGTCCTAACCTGCTCACGTGAGAGAGACAGTTTTGATGGCACAGTAACAGTGTCCTTTAGGTTCATCCATGTCATCACAAGTGGAGGATTTTATTCCTTTTTAAAATGGCTGAATAGTATTCTGCTGTATATAGATAACATATTTTCTTTACCCATACATTTACTGAAGATACACATAGGCTTATTCTATTTAGACACTTGGCTATTGTAAATATTGCTATCATAAATACAAAAAGAAGATATGTCTTCCACATATAAATTTCATTTCGTTTGGACATATATACCCAGTAATGAGATTGTTGGAACATATTGTAGTTCTAGTTTTAATATTCTGTGTAACTGTCATAGCTTTTTCTATGGTGGCTGCATCGATTTGCTTTCCCACTAGCGGAGCACAAGGGTTCCTTCTCCTCCGTGTCCTCTCTAGCACTTGTTACTTTTGTTTTGGTTGTAATAGCGTTCTAACATCTGTAAAGTTATATCTCATGGTGATTTTAACTTGCATTTCCCTGATGACCACTGATATTGAACATTTTTGGTAGAACTTTTAGTTACTTGAATGTCTTCTTTTATGAAATGTCTAGGTCATTTGCCCACTTCATAATTTTTATCTGTTTGCTTGCTATTGCCTTATTTGGTTTCTTAATAGATTTTGGGTATTAATCTATTATCAGATTGCAAGTATTGTCTCCCATTATCTAGGTTCCCAACTTCCTTTCTCTATTAATTGCTTTGTTTGTTGTTCAGAAGTTTTTTAGTCTGATGTTCTCACACTTGTTTATTTTGGCTTTGTTTCCTGTGCTTTTCAACTTTTGTTCAAAAATCCTTGCCCATTCTAATGTTTTGAAGTATTCCCTCTATGTTTTCTTCTAGGGGTTTCCTAGTTTCAGGTCTTAGTTTTAACTGTCTAATCTAATCCACTTTGAGTTGACTTGCAGGTACAATGTGAGACAGGAAATTAATTTCATTCTTTTCTATGTGGATATCCAGTTTTCCCAGCACCACTTATTAAAGAGAATGTCCTTTCCCCATTGTGTGTTTCAGTGCCTGTCTGTCATGAAAATGAATTGATGGTAAATGCAGAATTTATTTCTGAGTCCTGTTCAAATAATTGATCCATCCATCTGTTTTATGCTGGTACCATGCTGTTTTGGTTAATAAAGGTTTGCACTGTGTTTTGAAGATAGATATGATAATGTCTTCAGCTTTGTTCTTTTGGCTCATGGTTACTTTGGCTACTTGGGGCCTCTTCCGTGGGTACATACGAATTCTTTGAATATTTTTTAAAGAGTCAGGCGACTATCTATCCATTTTCTCAAGACAGTGATGCTTTATACCTGTTAAACAGATGCCCCTTCTGAATGGCAACTTCTTTCATTCTAAGAGTTCTCTCTTTTTGGTTAGTAGATCATACACATATCCTTTTGGTAAGTCCAAAGCAGAAAACCCTTCTTCCTCCAATTCCTCTTCTCTATTGAGCCATCCCAAGTGGGCAGGAAAGAATTCTTTCCACTCAATACTCAGTAAGCTTTCAGTAACAGGTTAGTCCAGACACAATTGCAAATATTTTCTTGGAAGAATATGAAATTAAAATACATGAAATTATTATTTGCTTTTAAATCAAAGACCTATGGAGTTTTTTTGCTAAGATTAAAATTATAAAAGATACAAAAAAATGACCATTTTCTTCTTTTTGGTTGTTTTTTATGCTTTCCCATTGCCATTCACATTACCTCATCTAGCAGCTTCTAGTAGTCTCTGTCAGCTCTTAATTTTCAGTGCAGATTGAGTTTTATCTTGCTACCTAGGTTGCCTTCTAGCCAGGTCAGCCCAACAGCTGTCATCCCCAGCTGACTGGGGATACTGAGGTGAGGTGGTTCCTTGTTCGGATAGTGTTAGCTTCCTGTGAGCTGCTTTCTGTCTTTCACATCTTCAAGCAAACAATTCTCCAATCTTTAGATCATGATATTGAATGGGAGCTGACCCCACAATCATTGGTGGAGACTATGAACCACAAATTCTCTCATTCTTATCTGTGTGTTCTTTCTATTATTAGGTTTGGTCATATGTCTCGAGCCCTCATTCAAACTACATCCTGGCTATTAGATTCCTTAGCCTAACAACCTCTTTATTTTTTATTTCTTCCTTCTTCCTTTTTGCTCCCTACATGCCTGGCACTGGGGTCAAGAAACTGTCACACCAGTGTGTTAAAGTCTTTACATGCTTCACAGAAGAGCCCTGGCTTTTCTTTCCAATAATGGAGTTGGTACTAAAATATTTACCTGTAGAGGTCAATTCTCATACCTGACGCTCACCATTAGATCACTGTCATAGTTTGTCTTCAACTCCTCAACTAAGTGCGCCTGAGCACGTGCTGAAGAGGTAGAAAAGACAGACACTCTGACGAGGAGGCAATTCAGATGATGATTTTTTTCCCTCTCATCAAGTTCTGATTGTCAAGTTCCCTTGGGATAGGCGGCCAATAATATTTAAAAATCATCTTGGCTTTCTTTTAAATTATAGCTTCAGGTAAAATTGAAATATAAATTCTGTATTAGCGTTTTCATCCCCCACCCCTTTTTTAAGGACACCACTGACTGATCTTAGCGAGTAATTTGGCTGATAAACTGGCATGTATGCAGTTACAATCTCCTCTCGGCACAGCAGGGAAGAAAGCAGAACGAATCACAGGCCTCACCCACTGCAATTGATTTTCTAAAAAGAATACAAAGCAATTAGGAAAAGAGAAAAATGATGAATTCTGAGTCTGTGTGCTACAAAGAAACACTATTCTTATCTGACAGCACCTACAAAGGGCTTTGCATCTACCCTTCTGCAGGAATGACTCTTACAATTCTATATTAATTGAAAAGCTTAAAATGTTTTGTAATATTCTCATCTTGAAAGGTGGAGACTCTGAAGGAGCTCAACTATTGGGTCAAGGAATAGCAGCTAGCTTTTCTTGCAAGCAGTTAGACCACATTGGAAGTAGGGACATGCAACTTAGTGGCTTTATCATGCCAAGGACCAATTTTTTTTAACCCTTATTTCCCACTCAGCATCCATAGTTAAATAGCACCTGAAAAGAATCATGGAGAGCATTCAGTGTTATAGTCAAAATGAATTAACTTTGGGATCACTTAGGGAGTTTGCCTGGGTTTTGCAGCAACCGAGAGGTTGAGACTTCACACACAATTTACAGGTGAATGTAGGGTAACTGATAGGCAGACATTTTGAAGAAATTCTTGCCAGGCACTGGTGGCTTACATTTGTAATCATAGCTACTCAGGAGGCTGAGATCTGCGCATCATTATTTGAATACAGCCTGGATAGGAAAGGCCCTGAGATTTTTATCTCCAATAAAAACTACTCAAGAAAAGGCCAGAAGTGGTGCTGTGGTAGAGTGCTAGCCTTAAGCAAAAGAAGCTCAGGGATAGCATTCAGGTCCGGAGTTCAAGCCCTGAACTGGCAAAAAGTAGATAAATAAGAAAGTCTTAGTCATTTTATTTGTGAGGAAATGGGCCATATAGGAAAGTTTTCCAAATATACTAGGTTATACTGTGGAAAGATTCCCCAAATCTCAGCAGCTTAAAGCCATGAAGTTTATGTCTTGACCACTATTGTCCATCAGGGGTCAGAGTTACTACTAAGGTTTCTCTCAATGGGGAGGAATAATGGAGTAAGACAAATGAGCCTACTTTGTAAAGACCTGGTCTAAGCATCATTATGGAGCAAGGTCATGTATGGACTTGGAAATCAGATCCCTTGTGCTCCAGACCCCTACCTCCCTTTAGGAACTTCTGTGTTTTTGAGTAAATTTCTTAACTTCTCTGAGTTTATTCAACAATATTAGTTATTCCTAATAAATATTATGAGGCTTATAATGAGCATCAGATTGATTGTGGTTGCTAAACTAGTTATATAAACCTCTCATGGATGCCAAGCATGCTGGAGCTAGGATTGTGGCCAAACAAGGCAAAAAAATTATTAGCAAGACCCTATTTCCACAAGTTGGGCTTGGTAGCCTATGTTTGTAATCACAATTACTGAGGAATCAGAGGTAGGAGGTCATTGATCCAAGCTGTCTCTAGTGAAAGCACAAGATTGTGTTTGGAAAATAAACTAAAGAGAAAAAGGACTAGGACTGTAGTTGAAATGACAGAGTGCTTGCCTAGTAAGTGTGAAGCCAAGGGGTTCAACCTCCATACCACACACACACACACACACACACACACACACACACTCACACACACTCACACCTATCATGTAAGAAGAAATGAATGAGACATCCTCCTGTTATACCTACATTCTTGTTCCATCTTTCTTTTCATTCTACCTTCTTCCTACATCCTCCTGCCACGTGACATCACATATGCTTCCATTCAGCAAAGTTACCTGTCCTTGCTACCACCTGTGATAGCTAGTACTGAGGTAGGAGACAGAAACTGAACAGCATGCTCCCTGCTCTTGAGCCATTTGCAGCCTGCAGGAGGTAACAAAAATCACAGCCAAGTGGGACCCATCCCATAATGAAGGCCAATGACCCCACAATGCAATAAGAACAGCAACACTGACTGTTGGATCCTCAGCCCAACTTTGTCTTCCAAGAAGCACAGGATGAGGTGGCCATTCTAGGAAGAAAGTACGGCACGTGGAAGGGCACAGGGGCACAGAAGTCATGGGTATTCGAAAGATAACCAGTAGTGAAGCATTACTGATGTGGAAGACAGATACTGTGGCCTTAAGGGCTTCGTCGGGCAACATCGTAAGTGTCCATCTGTGGGTACAAGTTTCTTCACATATTATTCCCTCTGTCAGCAAAGCACAGCCATCAAAGATGTTTGATTAGGGACATGGGACCCGGTTGTTATCTTTAAAATACTAGTCAGATGGGAGACCTAGGAGGAGAGGGTGTGAAAGGCCAGTGTAGGAGGAACAGAGAAGAGATAATGACACCCCAAGGGAAGCAGATGGAACAGAGAGAGGGAGATTAGGGTGAGTTTACCAGGAGAGATCTAACACAGTCTGAGCCACTGGGCTGGAATAGATTTGAAGCTCTTCAGGGGTGAAGGGAAGCAGCCTTTTTCTGGTGGAATAACAGGAAGTGAGGGGTGTGTGGCTAAGGGAATGGAGCAATTAAGGGACGATGAATCTTTAGTCGTCTGTTCACATGCTTTTTGCTTATATCACAGTTCACTTGGCCAAACATTTTGGGCTCAGAAATTCCTTAGAAAATATTCATGACATGAAAAGCCAAATGGAGTGGCTCATGCATTTAATCCCAGCAACTTGGGAAACAGAGATCAGCAGAATCATGGTTTGATGTCAGCAGAAAGTTAACGAGGCCCACCTCAACACAAAGCCAGATGTAGTGGGACACAATTGTAATAGGTAAGAAGATTAACGTCTCATACCTGCTAGGGCAGAAAGGATGATACTCTATCTGAAAAACAACCACAAAAGCCTAGGGATATGACTCAAGTAGTAGAGCATTGCCTAGGAAGTGTGAGGCTCTGAATCCGAACCCCAATTCTACAAGTGTGTGTGTGTGTGTGTGTGTGTGTGTGTGTGTGTAGGTGTGTGTGTGAAATTTGTTTTACTGGTTTAGTTCATTCATCCTTATGATTTCTGAACTTTCTCCCTTCTTTAGCAGTGTCTTTTCCCATCAAAATTTCTATGTTCTTTAATTTCTAAAACATTCATTTTTCTTTGAATTTGCAACATTTTCTCCTTCATCTGAAACCCCTACAATAATTCTAAGTGAACACTTAAAATGATATTCCCCATAATGTATTTTTGCCTTTTTTTAAAAGTTTTTCATGTTTTCTTGGAATTTCTCCGTTGTCTCTTCTTCCAGTGTAGTGCTTTTAACTTTCTTCCCACTCATTTTCATTTACTTCTTCAATCTCCTGCCTTTCTCCTCTCATCTACATTTATATAAAAAATCACCTTTCTTTTCCCTGTGATACTAAAGCACCACATGCCTCTCATTATACATTATCTCTATTTTGGTTATTTAGTTGTAATTTCTGTTTTAACTTTGAAATCAGCTGTTACTTGCAACTTTTGCCTGAAGGAGTTACCCAGCAACACAGGAGAGCTGCAGAAAGCAGAGGTGGCTCTTTAAGATACACCCCATACTTCTGGAGCTCTTCTGAGACACTGATGCTCTTCTGAGCTAGTTCTCTCACTTTCTACCCTGGAGTGTATCTTGATCTAAAATGGTTTCTACAGAAAGCCCCAGAGAAAGCTGTTCAGCCCTGTATAGTTGATTCCTTGTCTCCTTACTGTGGAAAGAAATTTCTAGTTAGTGGATCAGCTGGATGGACTGAGAAACATCTGTAGAAATAAATTCAGTACCCATAGGATAGTCTTCAATTCTTCCTTTTAGAATTCCTCACATAAACCTGCGATTCCCTTCCTAAGTTTGATTTGTGAAGTACTAAGAAAAACCAAGCACTTGGAAGACACATAAGGAAATAGAATTGGGTGTGTTTAATTTTCCATGTGTTAAAATAGTCCTAAAAGAACACAGATACACAGAGGACATAATTGGAGCTATGGCACACAGCCCAAGCTGCTTTTAACAAGCTTTTGTATGGGAATATTTAACAAATTTCTTCTTTGGACCAAGCATGGAGGTGCACATCTATAATTCCAGCTTCTTGGAGTTGAAGATACGAAGATCAAGAATATGAGACCAGGAAGTAGAGATGTGAGTCAGGTGTTAGAACACTGGCAGCTTTGAATGACTAGCCAAAGGAGAATGCAAAGCCCTAATTTCAAGTCCCAGTGGTCACACCACACACACACACACACACACACACACACACAAGCTCTACCAAATTTAACAAGCATTTTCTCAAAACCAAAAGCCAAAAAGGCTGATATCATAGCTCAGCTCCAGAGTTCAGGTTGTAGAGCCCTTGTTAAGTAGGCACAGGGCCTTGGGTTCAATCCCCAGTACTGCAAATAGGTAGAAAGGTAGAACAGAACAAAGAAGGAAAGAAAACAGAAAAGAAGGAAGGAAGAAGGAAAGAAAGAAGAAAGAAAGAAAGAAAGAAAGAAAGAAAGAAAGAAAGAAAGAAAGAAAGAAAGAAAGAAAGGAAGAAAGGAAGGAAGGAAGGAAGGAAGGAAGGAAGGAAGGAAGGAAGGAAGGAAGGAAGGAAGAAAGAAAAGAAAGAAGGAAGGAAGGAAGGAAGGAAGGAAGGACAGGAGAGAAGAAGAAAGAAAGGAAGAGCAAAAAACATGCTTGCTTCAGGTCCTCATTGTACCTTACCCCTTTCCCTGTCTGCATTAGTTGTTTGTTTTGTTGTTGTTTATGGAGAGTCTTGCATTTTCCTCCATGCAAACCTTGAGCCATTATCCTGCTATGACTTCTTGCTTAGCTAGGGTTACAGATTTGAACCACCATGACTGAATTATTGAGATAAGATCTCAATAGTATTTTACCCAGGCTGGCCTCTAATTGTGATCCTCCTTAACTCCATCTCCATATTGGATTATAGGCAAGAATATCTCTATGTTTATGTGACAATTTAAAAGTATATGTGTATTAATCTTTGGTTTGCCTCCTGGGGGGGTGGAGGGAAAGGGGGCAGCGGGGGGTGGGGGCGAGGGAGATGAGAAGGGATGGAAAGGGGAAAAAAAGGAGGAGGCAACAATGTTTGATAAGAAATATACTCATTACCTTGCCCATGTAATCGTAACCCCTCTGTATGGTATTTTCACAATAAAAATAAATTAATTAATTAATTTAAAAAAGTATATATGATGCTTTCAGATAAATCAATGAGAAAGGGTGCATCTACCACAGTGTATTAGAAGTTTACTGCCAAGGAAGCTACAGAGACACATATATTGAATTCTAATGAACATCTCTGGCTCAGATGAATGCTGGTTGGAAACATCTATTTACATAGCCAGAGTTTGATAAGCTCTATACTGATTTTTGTTTATATTTCTTATATGAAAAACTTTAATCAATGAATGATCTAATAGTAATATTACCATACTTATAAGGATTCACTTCATACATATAATTTTGCTATAAACTATCATTCCCACTGAAACACCCTGAAGAATACAATCCCAAGATTCCTTTCCACGATATTATTAAGAGACTAAGGTAAGGCCATGGCTCACCCATGAGCATTTGGACAGAGGCATGAAGAAAGAGCCACAGTACCTCACAAGCTGGCACGACCAGCCTGAATAGCTAGAACTCTAAGGCCCAGAAAAAGGCATACTTCTGAGTGACCCATTGGCTCAGTACATAAGACCTATCCCCAGGTGAGAATTGCTGCTTTTCTCTCCCTTAGAGACACTCAGTTAGCTAAGGAAATAGGACAGGCCTTGTTTGCTATTTGACCTGTCTGGATGGAGCACTATCCTGACAGGAATTGGGTGAGCTGTTAATAAATGATTAATAAGTCATCAAGAGTAAATCTTCAAAACTGAAAAATAAGGATGCCTCAATTCTGAGCTCTGACAAAAGCCAAGTCCAGAATCATTTTTTTGTGTGAAATATCTCTGAGCCTGGACTCCTTCAAATGTAAAATGCCAATGGTTCTATGGGTGATCACAGATGGTTTGTAATGGAAATTAAATAAGAGGATCTGGGCAAAGCAGGTGGCAGATGTTTGCTTTACAAAGTGAGGCCTTATTCTTCCCCTTCTGTATTACTTCGAGAGCTTAGCTTCTCATTCTTCATCATACTTTTTTGCCTGGAAAATTAATCTAGCAATGAAAGCCAGTCTATAATAACACAAAATACAATATAAAAATGGAAGTAATAGTCAAGAATCCATTGCTGTAAAGATATTGTACAGAGGGGTTACAGTTACATGAGTAAGGTAATGAGTACATTTCCTACTGAACATTGTTACCTCCTCTTTGTTTTTCTACTACCATCCCTTCCCTCCCTACCTCCTCTACTCCTCCCTTCACTCCCTCCCCAGTAATTACTGAGGTTTGAACATAGCCCATGAACTTACTAGACAAGTATACTACTGCTGGAGCCATGCCATCAGCCCATTTACACTTAGTTATATTTTAGATAGGGTCCTGAATTTTTGTCCAGTTCAGACTGGCCCTGAAATGCTTCTACATCTGCTTTCCAAGGAGCTGGGATTATAGATATGTGTCATCATGCCCACCTTGGTTGTTGTTTGCTTGTTTGCTTGATTTTGATGGTACTGGGTTTAAACTCAGAGCCTTGTACTTGACTGGGAGGTGTTGCTTAAGTTATATCCTTAGCTCATTTTGATTTGGTGCTTTTTAAAACAGGGTCTCACATTTATACCTAAATCAGACTGAGTCACAAGACTTCTATTTAGGTAGGTATTATGTATTTCCCATTTAGGTCAGGTAACAGAAAAACACCAGTACACACAGCTTCCTTTTTAGATTGGGTCTCTCTAACTTTGTACCTAGAAGGACCTTGAGCTGAAAACCTTCCAATCTCTCCTTCCTGAACAGCTAGGATTGCAGGTCTGAGCTACTAAGCCAGGCCCAACTTTTTTTTGAGTGAGGTTCTCACTTTCTTTCCCTCCTGTGCTGGCTTTGAAATAAGATCTTGATAATATATATTTTTGAAAGACAAACTTTTTATTTCACTTAAATGTTTAGTAAACTTATTGCTGTGTATTTATACATTTAGAATACTGTAATTCGGAAACCTAAATGTTAATGGTAGATTGATTTACATTCATATGATAGTAAGATTCTATTTAAATTTTATGTACTCTATAGACCTATATCCTCTGAAGAAAAGGGTTTTTTCATTGTAAGAGCTAAAATAATATTCTTTAAGCTTAGGTAACAATTGGTTGAGTGGTGAAGTATGTATTTAAAGTGGCCCCAAAATGAAATTATGTTATTGTACTAGGACAAATTCCTCTCATTTGCATGGGTTGAGTTTTAAGAAATGACCTAATTAGAAGAAAAGAGGAACACATTCACAAGTGCAACCTGATGTACAGCCGATTTTTCACCCAAGGTACTGGAGCTAATTAATGCACAGATCAAATATGTTTGTCAGAGCATCTTGGGGGAAAAATCCACTGTCTACAAGTTCTTAGCAGCAATCTACTTTTCAGTTAGTGAATCATGCATCCAAACTGTTGCTTTTCATTTATTTGCTCAAATAACTTCTGTTTTTTTTCTTTGAAAATTATAAGTGATAATTAGGATGCTCTAAATTTATATGTCAAAGAAGTACAGTTGATATATGGTCATGATGTCAATTGCCTTGACTACTTTAATATCCTATTTTCTCTGATGGAAATAAGGACCTACGCTGAGACTAATGCAGTAGGTGTGCAGGAATAAAGCAAGATGTGCTTATGATAGTATTCAGCCAGTTCTCAGAGCCCAGGATTGGAAAGAGAAGTAAATACAGGGACAAATCTTCATGATGGGTAAGATAGAGTGGGAATCTAGATCAGAAGTGTCTTTGGCTCACTTTGGTGTAGCAGTCAGGGTCACTATGCTGCCAATTCCTAGTGGCAGGGACCCTGCCTGGGAAGCTGTGGCTGGGAGTTTACAACTGTCAATTAGACAAGCTGTGAAGTTGGAGTCAGTCTCTTTTTATTACCTCTCTTAAACTTCCCTCAGTGATTCTCAGGCAGAGGACTACACCTTTGGAGGGAGTCTGAAGGGCCCAACTTATTTTAGTCAATGGAATTCTGTTTTATTAGCTTCAGTACTGCTTGTCAGAGAACAGCAGTAGCAAGGTTCTTCGCTACTAAGAGAAGAGATTGGGCAGGCATGAGTGGGCGAGGGGAGTGGGGAGGATTTTTCCAGCTGTGGAGTTGGCATAGGGAAACTTGCACTCACAGCAAGCCTGCTGTGATCATAGAAAGAGAAAACCCAGAAAAACCAAAACACAGGGAGCTAATGCAACTTGTCCAGGCCACACAGTTAAATCTGGGATCTGAAACAGAAAGCCTGATCCAGAACTTGCTCTTTTGCCACCATGTTAGACTTACGTATTTATTCAAATGATTTCGCCAAGAGGTCAAGAATGCATTGAACCAATTATTCTATCTGTCATAGTCTTACTAATTTTGAGAACAAAATTTAAAATATCTACAGGTGCTATATTGAAAATGAAGACCATTATTGTATCATGGATTCATGATTCATAAGATTTCCTGATTAAGCAAGATAAAGTACTTCATGCTTTTAATGTATCCTTTATTCCACTGAAGAAACTAAGTTTCCAGGAGTTTCTGGAACCCACTGCAAACCACAGAACTGACATTTAAATTCATCTTGTCTGGTCTCTGGGACTCCAGACGGTTCTTTACTTTTTTTCCCTCAGGCGCCCCTGGCTTCTTGTAACACAGATGCTCCCTAGCATTTGATGGCTACCTGGAAAGACAAGATCTCAAGGGCTCTACTTCTTCATTCTTTTCCTCCTCAAGTTGACAGGCAGAGGACAGTTCTGATCGACTCTCAACATTTAATTATCCAAGTTAATTATACCGAGAAACAATCAACATTAGCCACTTAAAAATTAGGGAAAATGAACAAAACACCACGTGACCACCATCCTGACTTCAAACTCAAATTACTGTCACCTATTCAGCTCTGAGCGAGGCAAGGATTAAGGGGAGACTTAAAGCACCTCAGGTAATGCACCTGCCACCTACCTTTGTGCGGATGACAAGAGGAAGTGGTAGTAAAATCAGCACACTGAGCACTACCAGAAGAAACCGACGATAAACCAAAATGTAAGTAAGTAGTTTCATTGTCCAGAGCAGGTGCCTTCAATGGTGCTCTCAACATGAAGCAGACTTTAAATAACCAATCCGGATTAATATTTTCCAACACATCACCTCCACTCACTGCCCCAGACAGACCAACGTTAGTTAAAATTAACTCTCATTTTTTTATTGTTTTACTATCACAATTAAAACAGAGAGATAAGCTCCAGAGTGCCTGCGAGAAATCAAAGACCATTTGTTTGTGTGGCTTTTGAAAAGCAAAGCTGTTCTCTCCCTTCTTGCTGTAGACACACTAGAGGGCCATGGCTGTGAAGCTGGTTCAGTTTGCCAACCCTGGGTCCCCCTGCCCCTTTGTAGATCCCTGATTAGCAATTTCAGAGTCTGGCAGTGGGGGAAAAAAGGGTTTGTGGTGCTAATGGATTTTCCTGGGGGCTTCTCAGATTGGGAATTAAGATGCTTCTGCAATACTGATGACAAATTTCTCCTGTAGATTGGGAGCAAAGTTCTGGGTCTCCTAAAGCCTATTGCCTATTTTGACAGGAAACTGAAAGTAACCAGAAGTCTTCATGTTTTAGATCTTTGCAGGCTTGACTGATTTTTCTGTGTTGCTATGGACTACGTAATCACCAGGGACTACACCCAGAGATAAATCAGTACAGCCACATAAGAAACTGTGTGTGTGTGTGTGTGTGTGTGTGTGCATGAGTGCGTGCGCACATGTGTGTGCATGTGTATGCACGTGTGTGCTATCACATAAACACATGTTATGAACTTATGAGCGTGTGTAGAGGTGAGAACTCATCCAGCTGAGAAATGGAGGATGTACTGAAATTCCTCAGCACTTGGCTCTGCTGTGTTTCCTGATGGAAGTGAATTAATTTTCTGAAAAATTTCAGCTAAACAACCGCTAGCACTCAGCCCTAGGTATTAAAATAAACAAACACACACATTTCCAGCCTTCCTATTAATTTTAACTAATTTTTCTTGACACAATAGCTTTACTATTATATAATATATGGTTAGCATTTAGACTTCATTTATACTTTCATATTAATATCGCTTTTCTTTGTCACGGAAAAGAGTTCTTTCAATAGTCACTGTATTGATATGAATGAAAAGTATTTTTCCCTCTAGAAAAAACATTAAAGTTCTAGAAAAATTATACATAATGAGTCAGGAAAATCAGACTAATAAACAACAAAAATGTTTCCTAATCAGAAAGGCCCATTACATCACAATTTCTCAGGTGAAGGAAAGGATAATTACTGCATAAATAAAAATAGTCATAAATATTGAGCAATAATAAATACCAATGATAAATTATACTAAAACACATTTAAGCTATGAGTTACTAAAATGAGCTGAAATATAATATTTCCCCCACTAATACCTTGTACAATTCATTGTATGTATTTTTATTTCTTCATATGTTTTAAAGAAACCATTTCTTTTGATTTCCTTAAGCCACCTGGTGAGACCATTTGAACTTCACTTTTTCCTTTTAGAAAATTTTTGCTTTGTGAGATGACATCAAAAATAAAAAGGCATTTGTGACATTTAACAGAAACGAAGTGAAGGGAACAGTGGCACTTACTCAAGACTGAAACTGAAGGATGAGCACTTGGCATAGACCACTAACTTTTCTTTTTTTTTTAAAATTTTATTTTATTTTATTTGAGAACATACTGTACAGAGGGGTTACAATTACATGGGCAGGATAATGCATACATTTCTTACCAAGCATTGCAACCTCCTCCTTTGTTTACCCTTCACCTCCCTTCCCAGCCTCCCCCCTCCCCTCCACCCAATCATACCCCCCCTCCCCTCCCCAACACCGACATTGTAAAGCTGGTTTTGGACATGACAACTTGTACTTCTCATTGTTGCAACAGGTCCACCTGAATCCTTAAACGACTTGTTTGTCCCCGTCTCCTCCACATGTTATACTGACATCAAATATAGTGAAAGCGGGGGTTACACTGTGGGGGAGGGACATACAAAGCAACAAAGAAATAATCTTATAAATGCGTTAGAAACACATGCATGAAAGAAACAAAAACATTAAAATACATATTTAAGGGTTCGTTTTCCTAACATCACATTATCTGACCTTTTCCGCTTGACTCATACCTATACTAGATATTGCAAATAAGGGAAACCATGGGACCTATGTTTCTTTGGGCCTGGCTTACTTCACTTAATATAATTTTTTCCAAGCCTTTCCATTTCCTAACAAATGGGGTAATGTCATTCTTTCTGATGGAGGCGTAGAATTCCATTGTGTATATATACCACATTTTCTTGATCCATTCATCTACTGAGGGGCATCTGGGTTGGTTCCATATCTTAGCTATGGTAAATAATGCTGCAATAAACATAGTTGTGCTGGTAGCTTTAGTGTAGACCACTAACTTTTCTATGACTATTTTCTCTCCTAGCATCCAGATTCTACTGGAGGAAGGTTCCCAGAACCACCTCTCCTCTCTTGTGAGCTGAACTCAATTCTGTGGTCATCCATAATTACAATAGAGTTCTAATTTTCATTATCTCCAGCTATTCTCTTCTTTCTCAATGGAGTTCTCTTCACTGTCACAGACAAAATAGACAAGACACAGTAACTGACATTAAATATGAATGATTAGGATGAGATGATTGTTACAAGAGTCACCAGGGAATAAACCTCTAAGAGCACAAATAATAAATATCCTTCACATTACACCATATGATCAGGCACTTCAGGTCAAAAGCAGCCACAACGGTCAAATTGTGAGTTGTGCTGATAATCAATGTAAGGGGCAGGGAAATGAGTTTTTTGCACCTCTAAGGCCTGCTTTTTGGTCCTTCTTTCTTCTTTCCCTCTCTCCCTTCCTACATCTCCCTTTCTTTATTTCTTTCTCTTACATTTTTTATTAGCATTAACTAGTTTTACAAAGGGATTTCCTTTTGACATGTCCATATATGCGTGTCATGTACCTTGATCAGACTTTCTCTCTTTTTTCTCCTTTTTCCTTTCTTAATCTAATCTCAACAAGCTTCACTGTTCCATTCTGACCCATGTAGATACATTATTTGAATCACATTCACCCTCCGTCAGCTTTTCCATTTGCCCACCTAACACCATCACCCTGAGATGAAGCTTCTCACACACGAGGCAATGGGAGGCACACTCCAACACTTTCACTAATGTCCACACCCCAGACAGCTCCTATCTCAATATTTCCCCTTCCTCTTCCTCTTCTTCCTCCTCCTCTTCTCTTCCTTCATTTTTTAGTCACTATTGTATTTCATACATAATCAAATTGACCCCTCATGTACCCTTACTTTCCCCATTCCCACTAGCCACCATTATTCAACTATCTTCAATGAATTTCATTTATGTTTTTTATCATTCATAGATGCAATGTACTTTGGTATTGTTCACCCCTCAAACAATCCCACAGTTATAGACATGCTCTGTGTGTGTGCTTGTGTTTACCTGAATGTTTACCTTTTAGGAGTCAGGGTGATCCTTGGCTGACTACATCCCAATAACCTGGATGCTTGTCAAAAATGCAGATGTGCTGGGTGCGGGTGGCTCACACCTGTAATCCTAGCTACTCAGGAGGATAAGATTTGAGGATTGTGATTAAAGCCAAAACAGGCAAGAAAGTCAATGAGACTTATCTCCAAGTACCCACCAGAAAACTGGAAGTGGTACTGTGGCTCAAAGTGGTCAAGCTCAGGGTCAGCACCCAGGCCCTGAGTAAAAAAAAAAAAAAAAGAAAGCAGATGCCTTGACCTTATTAAATCAAAATGGGACTTGGGAATTTTCATGTTTTGCTGGCTCTCTGTATTATTTTTATGCACATTAAAATTTTAGAATCGTTGACTTACTACTTGTGCCAGAAATAACATAACTTATATTGTTCAGTTTTAATGATGCATGTAAAATCATGAATCAGACATTAATTCTTTGAAGATAAGGACCATTCATTTACTTGATGTCTCTGTGTCCCTAGCAAAGTGACCAGACTCACCTCTCTCCCTATCTCTCTCCTTCTTCTCCTTCTATCCTTCCTTCCAAAACCAGTCTCAACAAGGCTCTTTATTTCATTTTCACACACACACACACACACACACACACACACACACACACACACACACACACACACACATATATAATGATTTTGAGCTCAACAAGAAATGTACTCATTCCTTATTGATATAACTAAAACCTCTCTGTTCATCATCTTTACAAGAAAATAAAATTTAAGAAAAATAATGGCTTTTGGGGAGTAAATAATTGCATATTATAAAATTCTGAAAGTGTGAAGAAATAAACCTCCAAGTTTGAGTGGCTAAAAAAAAGACTTTGACATAGCAAAGTTTCAGATACCAGTTAAATACTCAATGGATAGTTCTCTAAACTTGCCTGTGATTGCAAATAATTGGAAACCAGTTAGCCTCATACTGGTATAGTATGATTTACAAAGACAGTTATCAGTAGAATGTTTAGGTGTGTAAAGAGATTTGGTTTTTGATGAGAAATATGTGCTCCATAGCAATACTCCTGTGTACAAATTAAAATGGTGTATAATCAGTATAGATTTTAACTAAGAAAAAAAATCTAAGAAAAATATAAATGTTTTCACTGTTGGCAAAAACAGCCAGGTGTATTTTATTTATTTCAGTTATGTGTTCCTATTTTCATTCATAAATATTTCAGGTTTGCAGCTCATGCCCATGTGATTTGATTGTCACCGTTAAAAGACTATTATTTGACATGGAATGTAAAACAAGATGACACCCTGACATTCATTGGCTATAAAGCCTTCACCAGTTTGTAATTCTGAAACTCCCCCATGGTGACTTCCTATTCATATATTCTAGATATGTCCATAAATTCCAAAACCCTACAGGAACTGCATGGAAAATAGAGGTGCTACATATTAGCAGAGTTTCGAAACTAGATGCTATTCAAGCTAGCAGCTATTTACTCTAGCATTTTTAATGTTTTTAATCTCTCCAGACAGATTGTTCCCTTCCTTAAGATGATAAATCCTCTTGATAAAACCAAAACATATAGGCAATGTAGGTAAATTGATAAAAGCACACTTGTAATTCTAGCAACTGGGAAGACTAAGGCAGGAGAATTAAGAAGTTGACGTTGGCTGGGTAACGTAAAGAGATCCTGTCTCAAAAGTAAATAAATAAGTAAATAATGACTGAAGGGGTGAAGGCTTAAGGGCAAAGGGGTGTACAAATGAAAAGAGAAATGAGCATCAAAGAAAGTCATAATCTTCGATGTGTATACCTAGAAATGGAATTTGGTCATGTGAGGAGAGGACGTTGATGGGAATAGATTGCAGGGAGGGGGGTAGGGGGAGGGCGAGAGGAAGTGATGGAAGGGATAACTCTGATTGAGATGCACTGTGCACATTCATGTACTGTTAAATGGAAACACTTTATGCAACTATTTGGAAACAAAACTCAAGAAGAAGAAGAAAATGAAATGAGCAAATAAGTAAATGAATAAATAAATAAAATACATTTCAACATCTTAGGAAAAATCGTGCAAAAATGTGTTTTGACATCTTTAGTGAGTAACTATTGTCAGTTTTCTCCATTTGTTTCCCAAAACAAGTATAAAATTATTATTTAGGGCAGAATAGTCTAACCCCCAGACTGTAAGTTCAGCTATAACTCCCCAAATACATCGACGTCATTTATTAACCACAACTTTCATAATCATTTCTCCAGTGCCAGGAAGTAAATGACTGACTGCATAAACACTGAACTGTGTCCTGAGAGGCAATGACCCTATCTTCTGTGAACCGAGAAGAAAAACAAATTCCGAAAGAGAATGGCCTATCTCCAGCAAGAACAGTGGCTTGCCAGAATATTCCAGCCCTAAAACAAAGTGGCAACCAGCCATAGGCTGCACTCAATGAGGAGAAAGTGTTTTCTCTTCACCAAGCCTTTCCATATTTTATCTTGGTTTAGGAGGGGACATTCTAGAACTGAAGCACACTATCAGAAGAAGGATCATCTCATGAAGCTAGAGACGAAGTAAAATAAAATGTATGCATAGTTTATAGAGGATCATATTTTCTTTCTACAGCGTCTGGTTTTATGACCCTAGGGAAACATAAAAACATAATTGTGTTTGTAAATGCAATTAGCTATTTATGTAAGTGAATATAAGTGAATAAATCTGTGGAGTTTCCAGTATATAATGTTCAGCTCACAGATTATAATTTTGAAGAATGAATGTCATTGACAGATTTAAGGTGATGTACATCAGGAGACATCATTCACTTACTTCTGTGTTTGGTACACAAAAGACCATTTTCTAATGAAGTAAGAGTGTGTACAATAAGGTCAAATGACCTCTATGACAAATATTAAGTGCTTATATAAAATAGCTGAGAGAGAATAGTTACTTTTTGTGGTCTGGGTTGTACTTACCATGGATATATATTTTTGGTATGATTGAGAACCCTCGCTTAATATTTTCTTCATGTTTTAAAAAATCCTGAACTTTTGCTTTTATTGCAGAATTCAATTTACATTTTGTGGGGAGAATTACATAGTGCCACATTCCTATAAGCACTTTTTGGTGAGCACTTTTCATACAGTACAGTTTTAATATTTGGCACATGAATGAATGAATGAACAGATAAACTAGTGAATATAAGAAAGATTAAAATGTGAAAAACAAAAGCTAAATAGCTACCCTAAAATACTCAGGGTGCTCTTTGCACCTACCCTTTGCGTTTTTGCCCCTCCGTCTCTTGTCCAGCCACCTCCTGTAATGGTCATACTCTAGTAGTCTTAGCCCTGACTGCAGAGTCATAATTCTTATGGTGGCTGTTAGGACATTCAGAGGTGGACCCAGAAGTTCAGGAGTGATGATTAACGATGATTAAGTTTGCACCTAGCTAGGCAGGAGATACAGTTCATGTGCTGAGACCACTTCAGTGACTCCAAAAGCTCAGGAATAGAAGTCCATGGCTCATAGCACTGGATCATGTGGTGGTGGTACCACCGTATAACCCAGTTGATCCAGGTGTTTGCTCTTTCCATAAAGTGACTAAGTTCCTATAGGCAGCTGAGTCTGTCCAAATGGAAATGACTTCTGAGTATAACTGGACAGAGTCAACACTTTCCCCTATGAGTCGATACTTCCCCTTGGTTCTCTTCCCTCCGCTACAAAGTCATTATTGCTCCCAGTTAGATGTGTCTGTTTTTCTTTTGCAGGGGGAAATACCATATTTTACCACCCGATATATTGTCCCTTGGAAACATCTGCTGTCCCTGTTTATGACAAAAATGTCAACAAAGTCCCTGATGGTGATTTGATTTTTAAGTGTTGAAAATGGCATTGACACAGCTTACTGTCAACCTGACCCCTTTTTTTAGAAATTATTTTTCCCTAAGTGTGGAGTATTTCACAATATGTGATTAGCATGAATATGGGAGGAGGTGAGGGTGCCCTCTTGCAGTAATTTCCTGTTGGCATAGTTACAGCATTCTCTTTTCATCACTTGGCTTCTTTTATTATTAGGCTTGGTGGGAAAGTCCACTTTTTAAAAAATCTTACATTGACAGAAGCACATTTGCAGAGCATTTTTTTCCCATTACATGGTTGGACAGCTAAGCTATACCAATGGAAAGACCATGAGGACTGAGCTCAGTTTACCCTTTTGGATACACAAAAGTTTGTATAAAGTGTAGTTTGAAGTCTGGAGGTTTTAAAAGAAATGAGGCTGATGTAGTTTGATAGAGATTATCCCTAAAATCTTATGACACTGCAAGCTTAGCTATCAGTGTGACAGTATTGAATGGTTGTAATGGATCTTTTAAGAGGTGGAGCTGATAAAGAAGTGGTTAAGTCTTGAAGCACCACCCTCTTCCTCTAGAAATAACATTAGTGCTCTCCATATTGGATTGAGTTTTGCAAGAGGTGTATGAATCTCAGGATTAGTTCAGTTACTGTGAAGTAGTTTGTTAATCAAGTCAGCCTCTTTTGCCTCTCTCTTGCCATATGGCCATTCTTTAGCACAAGATTAATATCTTTCCACCTTCAGGGCCTTGCCAGAAGCCAGCACAGGCTAGTGTTATGCCTTTAAACTCCTGTACCTCTCAAACAATGAGCCAAAATACCTCTTCTCTTGGTTTGGTACCAGCCTCAGACATTTTGTTATAGCAATGGCACATAAACTAAGTGAAAGGCTAATGAAGTAGATCCATTCAGAGCCATTCTAGGGTGTGAGGCCATGTGAATTAGACACTGTTCCTTCCCAAAGGGAAGACAGCCTGTACATGGTAAAGAACTCCCCACAGTTTGGTGTAGTAGAAGGCAAATGTTATTAGAGGGCAATAAACAGTCTGTTATTTTGCATAGTCTGTAAAAATCATAAATTCTCCTGGCAAGAGTCTTGCCCTTTTGTGCTTTCCTACATACTCTCTGTGTATACGTGGTGTGTGTGTGTGTGTGTGTGTGTGTGTGTGTGTGTGTGTGTGTGTGTGTGTGTGTGTGTGTGTGTGTGTGTGTGTGTGTGTGTGTACTGAACCTTAAACTCAGTGCTTCACCTTCTCCCTTAGCATTTTTGCTCAAGGCTACCTCTATCCCAATTGAGGTACACTTCTGGCTTTTAGCTGGATAATTGGAGATAAGAGTTTCACAGACGTTTCTTCCCAGGCTAGCTTCAAACTGCAGTCCTCAGACCTCAGCTTCTTCAGTGAGCCCACAGCACCCAGTTGCTTTATGGTTTGCATGTTCCCCACATATTTTTTTATTAGATCCCAGCTTGTGGTCTTATTTTGGGAGGTTCTGGAAAGTTTAGGAAGTAGGGTGTATCTGGAAGATAGGGATCAGAGACAGAAGCTTTGACACAGAGGTAAGATCTAAATAGATACAAATATCAAGAGGGAGGTGGGAGGGAAGGGATGGTAAGGGAAAAACAAAGGAGGAGGCAACAATGCTCAATAGGAAATGTACCTATTACCTTCCTCATGTAACTGTAACCCCTCTGTACAGCATTTTTACAATAAAAAAGTACAAAAATAATATCAAGAATCTTACCTTCTAAATCATTGATAAGAACTAGCTATTAGCAGACTTAATTTATAGGATCCTTCTTTACAGATCTGCAAAATTATAGCTTATATTTGACAGTTTATTATGAAGTGTAGAACTTCCAAGATTCTCTCCATAAAGCATTCATGGTGGCTATCACACTCTTTCCTACAAAACTATTGCTCAATTTTTATCTCTTATTTTGACAGTCCTTTGCTGACAAACTCATGGCAATCCTTTTCCTCTTAACCTTACTATGCTGACTCTATCGGCTTAGCTAATGTATTATTATGAATGGGAAAAGGTCACATCTTTCATATGGAGAAAAAAACTCCAGTTGTTTATTAACTTCTTACTAGCTTCTCCAAAAATGTATCACGCGTGGGTAGTTAATCCGAGTTTTAAATATCCTCCCACTTTCTACTTTTTTAAGACCTTAGAGAGAGCCCCTAATCTAGTTTGAATAAGTATCCCCCAAACGTCCATGAGTTAATGATTGGTCCCCAGAATGGCACTGTTAGAAGGTTCTGGAGACTGTAGGAGGTGGGACATAGAATGAGATCTATACTTCGCTGGATAGTGCCTCAAAGGGGACTCAGGGATCCATCTCTATCTCATTCACTTTTGCTTCCTGATTGATAGGTGAGAAGTTTTGCTCCTCCATATTCTCCCAACCAATGCCTTCTGCATTAGTTGAATGCTTAAAGCTGTGGTGCCACTCATTTGTGGACTGGAATCTTCACACTGTGTGCCTAAGTAAGCGTTTACCCTTAGAGTTTAATTATCCTTGAGAGTTTGTTATAATAAGGTGATGCTGATGTACTTACTTCAGTCGTCTTTGCTCATATATGACTGTTTTACTGTCTGCACTTTGCAGATAAATAATTGTATCTTTGAATCCTCCACTCTTCTCCCCTTAAAAGTCAAGGATTCCTCTTTCACCTGTTACATTCTGTATTTCTATGTCAGATAGCTATTCAAAGAAACTTTTTTAGTACAAAAATAAACTTTTTCCTTGAAATAAATGTATAATTCTCAAAAACCTTGAGTTTTTTTTTAAGTAGGCTGTTTCTAGAATTTAAAATCTGTTAAAATGCAAGGGAAACTTCTTAATGTCAGGGCAAACAAATAGGCAAAAAAATGTCTGTATCCAAAGTACTGTAACACAACCCACTGATAGGGCCCACAGTGTACATAAGATAAGAGATGCTTTAAGACAAGCTTTATATAGAATTGTTCATCTGCTCGTCGCATTAGCGGCTGGCTATGAGCACTGGAGCACAGTGAGTTAAGCTGATTCCCAGAATTGACTTCCTTGTGCTGTGTTTTCCCTAATTACCAGACAGCTACTGCTTGTCTGAGAATGTGTACTTTGAATTGGAGCTACAGACACAAGTAGTCAAAATTAACTGGAAAAAGAAAACCAGAAAATTGGAGCAAAAGCAAACCTGTTCTAGTAAGAGGTCCAAGTCTGATCACTGAGGAAAAGAATACTTTTTTAAAAAATGTATCGGGGATAACTGGGTATTTAGATTAAAAAAGCTCTGAATTTAAATACCTGCCTCATTCTATATATGAAATGATTCAACTCAAAATTAATCAAAGACACAATTGAGAAAGTAAAATACAACCTACAGAATGGAAAGTATGTTTTGCAGAATTTTAAGTCACTAAAGAACAATTACTCATTTCACTTAAAAAATGATTACAAGCTGGAGCTTGTAAGGAAATTTGCAGTCATGGAGAGAGATGTCAATCTCTTGGAGAGTTTAAGGCTACTAGAGAAAGTAGAGAAACCTTGAAATAAGTGACACTGGATGAATTTAATGGAGTAAGTATGATATTCCTTGATGCTGTATGAAGTTCATATCAGATGTGAGGAACTGTGCTAGCAGTGGAGCTACAAGGACGAAGAACACATAATTCTTACCTTTGAGAAACTTCACACCTGGTAGGTGAGGCCAGAAGAAAATAATTTTAGCAACGTGATAGGCATTAAAATTGAGATTTGCAGGGCATCCTGTGGGAATACATAGGAAAGTTTTATAATTGCCAAGGGGTTGCATTGGGACTAAAGGTCAGAAATGAGCTAAGAAGATGTGGGCATCTACTGTATAGATGGGAGTATAGTTAGAGGTAAGCTAGTAAAGGGTAAGACACTATATTAAAGAAAAAACTATATAGAAAATGCATTATCTCACATGATGTATACTCTACTTGGATTTTAGTCTCTTTATGGCCGAATACTAGGAAAAGAGACTAGTTCAATGGAACTTGAATGATGGTGGGTTATATAAATGCCAGGTTAAGAAATGTGGATTTTATTCTGCAGATAGTAGAGATTTATAAAAAGTAAATAAATAAAATAAAAGGTTTAATTTGGATGAGATGATCTGGTTCTGATTCACTTGTCAGAAAGATGATTCTTGGGGCATTTTGTTTAAAAAAATACAGCTCAGTTTCCTGAAAGGCTGCTTATTTATGTGGATAAAAATGCTGTCACATGCTCAAGAAAAAAGAGGGAAAGAATAAGGGATATTTTGAAATCAAAAGGTATCTTTGATGGCACAATAGTTCAACATGAGAAAAAGAGATTCATTCATATTCTTTTCACTATTATTTGAGTTTTAAAAATTTATGGGGATTAAGTGAAGTAAGCCAAGCCCAAAGAAACATAGGTCCCATGGTTTCCCTTATTTGCAATAATTAGTATATGTCTGAGACAAGCAGAAAAGGTCAGATAAGTTGATGTTAAGCAAAATGGACCCCAAGTTAAGGACTCAAATGGTTTTTCTTTCTTGCTGTTGTTCTAACATGTTTATAAGATGAATTCTTTGTTGCTTTGTATGTCCCTCCCCCATGGTATAACCTCTGTTTTCAATGTATTTGATGTTGGTATAATTTGTGGAGGGGAAGGGAAAAAACAAATTGTTCAAATAGGGATACAGGTGGACCCATTGCAATAATGAAATGTACAAGTCGTTATGTTGAAAAACGAACTTTATGCGGGGGGAGGGGGAGGATGGGAGGGTAGGGATGGGAAGGGGTAACAAATTGTAACCCATCTTACGGTATTTTCACAATAAAAAACTTATTAATAATAAAAAGCATGAATGTTCAAAAATCATTTAAAAAATAAGGAAACAAGGAAAAAAAGAAAGAAAAAATTTATGGGGTACTGTTGGATCATTCAATACAAGTGTATATTGTGTAATGATGAAATCAGGATAGCTGGATTGACTTTCTGTCCAGTTAACTTTCTAATCTACGTCATATTTCTCTCCATTTCTTAACCTTGAAAGTTCTCATGACGTTTTTGCTCTCCTCTTCTCTCATATCCATTGACTTATCATCCCCTGACAATCTATCCTTTGTCCTCACTAGTGCCTTTGCATGCCCTCTCACTCAGAAGTCCCCATTTCTGCCACTTCTGTCTCCCTATTTGCTCACTTCCCAGGTGCCGAAACTGGATCTGACTTCCTGCCTGCTTCATTCCATGGAGTCCCGTCTTTGTTTTTGCATTTCATTGTTCCCAAGTTTGACTCTTGCAGACGACAGTTCTCACTACCTCATGACTCCTTGTGCAGAAGTAAAGGGTGACAATAGCTGTGCACAGTAGCTACGGTGAATTGTTGTGATGAGTTAAGGTCTTTAGTTCAAATCTCTTGGACTTACTTTTTAGTCCCTATACTTATGACCTATGTGACTTCAGGCAGATCATTTACGTTTCTTGATAAAAATGATTTTAAAAAAGCACCAGGACTATATTATGCTAAATGTTGTATGTTTATACGGTTATATTATTTTATATATTATTTGAATGCATTTTTATTTTTTTAATGCATTTTTAATTTGACAATTTTATTTACATGTTTGGAGATGCGTTTGTTGGTAAAGCCCAAATTTACCCTATCCTTAAATCCAGCCAGAATAAGAGGTTGGAGGTTTCTAACATAGTATACATTGAGAAATATTAAAACATTCATCATAGTGTTGGATACCTCAAACAACCCTGATAGAAGGCATTCTCAAAAAAATGTTGGTTTTATGTGATTACCCAAGTGAAAGAGCCTGAAGAAGATAATCCGAGGGAAGGGATGTAGGGGGAAAACAAAGGAGGAGGTAACAATGCTCAACAGGAAATGTACTCATGACCTTACTCATGTAACTGTAACCCCTCTGTATAGTAATTTTATGATAAAAAACATAACAAAAAAAGAGAATCCAAGGTTCTAGGGACAATGTCTTTCATTACTGAAGATCTAGATAACCAGAGAAATACCAGTGTCTCTAGAGATGGTGTTGAGTGCAATCTTTCAGCTGTTGAGTCCAAGGCCAGTGTCTGAGGCAAGCACTGTCAGCAGTTGTGAACCACCCTGTAGAAGTTGCTTTCATCTTCTTCATGTACTGACAGAATTAAGAACTTCATGTAAGGCAACCTGAAAGGGACTTCAATCTTTAGCAAAGTCAAATCAAGCCCTGATCCTAATGCTTTCTATCTATTTTCCAATTCAGGTGATGCAAATAGATATTTATGATATCTTTTTGTGCTGGGCTTTTTACACTTAACATAATGCTTCTGAGATTTAGCTCCATCATTTTATGGTATTATATCTATTTCTCCCCTGCTTTCTCTCTCCATTTCTCTCTCTCTCTCTCAATATATATCTTTTGTCTAATACATGTCTTCTCTCCAATTACAATATATATGCTGGTCTTTACATTAAAAGCACTCATTCTGCTGTATGCTGGTAATCCTGTAATCCCAGCTACTCAGGAGGCTGAAAGTAAGTGGGACTCTTAACTCCAATTAATCACAAAAAAAGCTGGAAGTGGAAGTGTGGCTCAAGTAGTATAAGCAACATAAACAACAACAAATAAAAGGGCTTAGGAATGGTGCCTAGGCCCTGAGGCCAAGCCTTAGACCTAGTGAGTGCAAACACACACACACACACACACACACACACACACACACACACACACACACACGCACACACACACAGAGAAACATTCTGTTATTTCAAATTTCTTTTTAAGAAGTAAGTAGGTACACAAAGAGGTTGCAGTCAGTTTATGACTCATAAACATGTCGGTTTATGAGTACAATTCATCTTGATTAATGTCACCTGGCATCATTATCCTCCATGTCTCCCCACCCCAGCCAAACCCACATTTTCCTAGTTCCATTTTCAAATTTTTTACAGGATTCTGTCTTTAATTAGAATGACAATATATGGACACAAATGAAGTCTTGCTGATTAAAAATCAGTGATGCTCACATGAATGATGTAGATAAGAGATAAGGAGGGCAGAATGTTCTGAGGACCTCTGTTTAGATGAACATCGAATTTCTAGATAAGTCTCTGCTTAGTGGCTGGGGTATGGAATCAAGTTTCCATGTCTTCTTCTTATCCTGCTCCTTGACCTTTTTTAAGGATGACTTTCTTTCATCAATGCAACGCTGTGTTTTCATTGTCCCAATATACATCTTCTACATCTTCTAAGGAAAAGGATAGATTATATAAACCATAAAAAACACACTCATATTCTTCTTTTTTCTTTTTGTCGGTTGTGGGGCTTGAACTCTGGGCCTGGGCGCTGTCCCTGAGCTCTGCAGCTCAAGGCTAGAGCTCTACCACCTGAGCCACAGCGCCACTTCCAGCTTTTTCTGTGTATGTGGTACTAAACACTCATATTCTTTTATTACTATTTACTTCTTACTGAAAACAGGAAACATACTCACCAAATTCTATTATTTTTTTATTGAAATGCATTGATTTCATGTAATTTAGCAATTATAGGCTATGGACATCATGAAGGACCATGTTTTATTCAAATTACCACTATGCAGTAGAAGATCTTTCCCATATCAAGTATTCATTAAATGTTTCTTAATTAAATTACAGTAGAAAAACTTCCAATATGCCATTCCTACCTATCACTCCTAAATATTAATAACATTAATATTAATAATGTTAATAACCTTATTTGGTAGAGTTTAGTGACAGAACCTTGGCCATATATAGCTAGAGGCTGGACCACAGAAATATTGCTTTCCATGAAGAGAATTTAAATATCTTCTTCAAGACTGGGTGCTGGTAACCTGTCAATCTATCCTACATGATCACCTCAGAACCCTCTTTTAGATGAAGAAACATACGTGCTACTTTCTAAAGACATTTTTTTTTTGTCAGTGGTGGGGCCTGAACTCTGGGCCTGTGTGCTGTCCCTCAGCTCTTCAGCTCAAGGCTAGCACTCTACCACTTGAGCCACAGTGCCACTTCCCACTTTTTCTGCTTATGTGGTGCTGAGGAATCGAACCCAGGGCCTCATGCATGCAAAGTAAGCACTCTACCACTAAGCTACTTTCCCAGCCCCTCTGAAAACATTTCTGTAAATTTATTTTTTTAAGTGTCTCACACACACACACACACACACACACACACACACATATTCTCTCTACAAGAATATTGTCCTTTCAGAGCGTTCACTCATTTGCACAGGTAAAATCCAGGGGTTTCCTTGACATCTTCTTCAGACCTATAGCCAGTCTACTATCAAATCTTCTTTGGCTTTATATTCTAGATTATTTTGTCAATCTCCAACCTGTCAGTACCACCAGTATCATTCTAACTTACATTATCATCTCCTTTTACTTCTTAGTGGAACTTTCTGAATTTTTTTTTATTGTGAAAATACCATACAGAGGAGTTACAATTACATGGGCAAGGTAATGAGTACATTTCTTATCAAGCATTGTAGCCTCCTCCTTTGTTTCCCCTTCCCATCCTTTCCCATCTTCCCACCGCCCCCTCCCCCCCAGCCCCTGCTTCCCTGTGCCAAAGTTGTAAAGTTTGGTTTTCAACATACCTTTGAATCCTTTCTTCACATTGAGGAAATTTAGTCCTCACTATTCTCTCTTCTTGGTCACCAGCTTTCCCTTGCTCTTAAGGTTAAAATGCAGCTGCTGCATAGCCTATAAACCTTTGATAGATTTTTCTCCTCTGCCCTCCTCATACATTATGGTCCCTGTTATTTCCTTACTTTTAACAACTCTGGTCTTTGTTTAGTTCTTTGTTATTACCTGATTTTTGGCCTAAACTCAACCTTCAAGTATCCCTCTTCTTTTGCTTGTAATGATGATGATACCTCCTCTCTTTTGCACCTAGTTAAGGCCTATAGATTCTACACTCTTAATTTTCTTAGGGAAGATTTTCTTAACTTTGTAATCTTATATACACTTGTGAACTAACTTCATTGTCTGTCCTTCACTAACATGTAATTTTATGAGAAATCTCCATTTTTTCTCAACACTTAAAGTATGTGTTCAAAAAGTATTAAGTCAATAAATGAGGAAATTATTATTTCAATCTACTTAGCATGGGTCTTTCTTTAGTGAACTTCTCCTTCTCCACCTGTTCCTGATTCTCACACCTAATAACTCCCCCGGTTCTAATCTTCCCTGACTAGACTTCAAACTGCTTAAGGGAAGGTATCTTCTGTTTTTCTCTATAATTCCACAATTCCAGTGTGATGTTTGAATGTAGTGGATGCTGAGGAATACCACTGGGAATGAATGAAGGGCAGATGTGAATGAATACATGTCTTACTTTGCCTAGTCATGTTCTGTTACTCTGATGCATATTTCCCAGTCCTTAGCCTTCTAACTTGTTGTAAAGTTGTTTCTATTATGTGAATATTACCTCTGTCACACATCTGATCCAGCTTCCTGATGCACATTGATTCAAGCAGATTCACACCACACAGCTATACAGGCTGGACCTGCCCAGACTTAATACCTCTGCAAGGTCCAGACTTCCTGCTCTGCACATGCTCTCTTCTGCTTCCTCTCATACTTACTAAGCTGGTGCCCGTCTTCAGGTGCATGTATGCTATTTCTCTTTGTGAAGTGCTCTCCCTCTTCTCTTCTTTATGTTGGAATCTACATACATTTTAAAAGACTGATTTCCCATACTATATCCTGATACAAAGCTAAAGAATACATATATGTGTGTATGGTGGTTTGGGACCAGACAAACACATTAAAGTATAAATTCTGGCTTTGCCAGTTCTGTGACCATGGTTTAATTGCATAGCCACTTTAATTCACGCTATTCTTATTTATAAAATGGGGATAATAGAATATGTTGGGTTTTTTTCTCTTTGTAAGTAGAAATACAAGGCTTATTATTAGAATTAAAGCCGAGAAGGGACACAAAGTGCTTGGCATAGTGTCTAGTATATTATTCTCAATAAATGCTAGCCATTGTTGTTGTAATGGTAGTAATTGATAATAATAATTTAAAAATCTTTGGCTACTTAGCTTCCACTGACTTTTCCTTTCTCAGAGTTTCTATTGTACTGAGAGTGATTGCTACTCAGTACAGCCCTCATCATTCTCTTACTATTCCATAGTTACAGGTTTTGCCTCCTCGGTTCAATTGCAGGCTCTGCAGGCTCTGCAAAGCCCACTGCATAGTAGGGATGCTGTATGAACTTACTGATTGATTGATGGGTTTCACCTCCAGGTTACTGAAATAATAAAACCTATTCATGCCACCAAGGAAAACAATTAAGATCAGAAGTGGACCTTTTCTGAATTCTCTGAAATCCAATTAGAGCAGCAACATTTTGCTATAATATCAGACACAATGAAAGAGGAGAGCAATTAATTGTGGTGTTGGAATCAGAGTGGAACCAGTTTCATATACCAAATGCACAACCTGGGCTCCAAAGCACCAAACAAGATGTTGTGTCTATAGATGCAATATCTGTCCTGCTTTTGCAAACCTTCATTTATCTCAAGACTGGAACTTTCTTCTCCAAGGCCACTGATTTGTTTTCTGTCAACACCTGTGATATGAAACTCTTTTATCATGTTGACAACGATAATTAAGAATGTAGCAAACAGAATAGATGATCATAAATATCAAGATCACAATGAAGTATATAAAAATGAAAAAAAATCACCTCATTTATTTGTTCCTAAACTTATTATAGAAGCCACCTCATACATTTTAGTGTATATAGTTGAGCATACATAAAATTTGGCTTTAAAGGAATGAATGGGTTATTGGAAGCAATTCTAAGAGAGATAATTACAGAAATAGCAGAAAAGAAGGAAGTAATCTTCGTGAGGAATCTTCTAAGAATGTCCACTTCATTTTATAAGCAACACTTGGGTGTCGTTTCTTATTCACCATTATCAACATCTTCTCTCTCCTGCCTTTTATCTGAGTGAAAATGTAAAGATGCCTAGATGCCAGGTGAATGCTCACTGCAAGGTGACTTAGACAGAAGAGGATTTAAATAACAAATGAACACAATCAGCCTCTTTCTCTGGTTACCCTGTCATTGCCCATTGACCTGAAGACCAAAGTGGGTGTGGTGGGATGCCCAAAGAGAAAGTCTCTCTTTTCTCTCCCAATTACCTCCTCAGCTACCACCATTTATTTGCCTCATGCTTACTAGGCAAGCACTACTTGATTAACACATGAGCCCCTCTAGTTTAGTAATTTTTCAGATAAACTCTTACACTTTTGTCTGGGTTAGCCTTGGCACATGTTTCTCCTGCCATTGCCTCCTGTCTAACCGGGCTTACAGTTAGGTGCCACAACCCCTAGTTTGCTTTTTGAGATAGAGTCTTGCTAACATTCTTCCTCAGCTGGCATCAAATCACAATTATCCTATGTCACTTCCAAATATCTATAAGTATGGTCATATGCTACAGTGCTCAATGCATATACTTCTTGCTTGAATTTTTGTCATAAATTATTCATTTATGTTTCTTTCAAACTCTAACCATATTACCACAGCATTGTTTATAGCCTATAAATTGATCAATAATTGTATGTCTGGCTATTTCTACTTCCAAACAAAATTTTCTCTTTTTCTATGAACTGAATGCAGGCATCTTCCAACTCCTTGAGATCGCACACCCGGAGAAAGAAGGCACTGTACCAAGAAGGAGCATGAACATTTAGGCCACTTCATGAAACTTCTTGTACCATCATGGCCTGTTTACACAGATACCACTTGTATGCAAAGATGGTCTACTTAAATTTTATGGTTTGTAGGTCAGGTAACACACAAATCATGATGAGAAACACAGTGACATAGTAACTTGATGGTATGTGTTTAAAGCATTGGGAGTCTAGTAAGATTTAATATCAGGCCAAGAGGTTTCTCTCAAAAGAGTAGTTAGGCACATGGGATGAAAGGAGCCATATTTTATAATCCTAAGTGACTCACCTCAGGGATCTGCCAAGGCTCCAAACACCATCACCATCTGTTGACCTTTCAGCCACCATTGAATCAGCTGGATCATCTAATCCAAGTGCAGAGCAGTTTACACCACGGCCTATTCTTACTGCAGAGCCTTTTCCTGTTCTGAGCCCCATTGGAAGCATAGCTTTTCAGGTCATGTGATAAGTAGGCTGAAGTATCACACCTATATAAGGAATATATTACCCCTAAATTCAAGTGAAGCACCAGACTAGGCATTTGTGCCCCTTTCTTAGTTTCAGGAATGCCCAGTTGGTACCTTCCAAGGGAGAGGTCACTGTACCTCTTACTATTATACCCTTAGTAATTCCACTCAATTTTACTTAGATTTTTCCCACCCTCTGACATGCAAATATCTTACCACTAAATCTACTGTAATTGGTATTTCTTGCTCATTAAGTCCAGTCAATGTAATATCATTAATGTAACTGACCAGTATCATATCATATATAAAGAAAAAATGATCAAAATCTTTCCAAAATCATAACTTTAAGACTGGGGAGCTGATACATTACTGAGGTAGAACAGTGAAGATGTATTATTTGCCTTACTAACTCAAAGAAAACTGCTTCTGGTGTGCCTTATAAATAGGGATGAAGAGATAATCATTTTCCAAATTAATAGCTGCATACCAGGGATTAGAGGATCTATTCATTCGCTCAAACAGTGAAAGCACATCTGGTAGAGCAGCCGCAATTGGAGTCATCACTGATTTGAAATTGTGATCATCCACGGTCATTATCCATAATCCATCTGTATTCTGTGGTGGCCAAATGGGAGAATTGAAGAAGGTGGTAGGAATCTCTTATTATCTTCCTATGTAAAGGTAGTTCTGTATTGGCCTTTCCCTCATAAAATCTCTATCAGACAGGGAAGACGCAATGGGATTCTGTTAACTGTGAAACATGTCTATTCTAATTGTAATCGGTGAAACTGGGAAAACAGCCAAAGATGCATTCATGAGCTTGTTTCATCTAATGTAAGATGGACCTGAGAAAAATCTTCATTGAACACTGGTCTAGTAAGCTTCTAATTTGACAACAGAACATAGCGACCTTTTGGAGTGTCCTAGAGTCAATGCCAATCCAGGGCCAGTGTCCTCTAGCCTCCAGTTCTGGTTACTTCCTTTTATTTAGTCTAAATTTATTTCTCTTAGTATCAGGCTGTATGTCTCTTTTAGACAAGCTAGGAGAATAATTAAGAGTAATAATTTCTGGTGGCTTAGTTGTGTCCTTCCTCAAAAGGATCTCCATTCAAGAGGTTCTAGTTCTATAAATTATGAATTGACTGAGATCATGAAACCATGTTTTTGTGATTTGAGGTAGATTTGTTCATTTGATTTGGAAAAGTTCTGATTATTACAAAAAAACTGTAATAGACCTATTTGTCTCACTTATATGAATACTTCAGTTAGAATTTTCTCGTTGCTGCTTTGAGTTTATTGTTCTTTATCGTAACTATGTCTACTTTGCCTTTGACATCTGAGTCCTGACATTGAATCCTGATATCCCAAAATCAAAGTATTCTAGTTTAAACTTTTTATTGAGTGACTGCAATTCCTACACAAAGAAGAACCATCATGGAGCTCTTCAAGGACAGTGAGTGCAGCCACCACTAATATATTTCTCAACACTTCAAGGAAAGGCTTCTCTTTTGTAGCACCCAAGGTGTGTGAAATGAAAAATCCATCGCAAATTCCAATTGCTCTAAATCTCTTCCTCTATATGAAGAATCTTCTTCTCTACATTAGCCAAGAAACGTTTCAAATTCTCTTATGGAGAGTTCTCCCTTGATCCATCTTTATGGCAATCACAAAACAATGGTTAAAGCCATTTGTAACTCCAAAAATAAAATGGAAACATTAAATATGAAATCTCTATTGAATGGGCTATAATAATAAATTTAGGTTTATGTTCCTTTTGCCATTATCCCACACCATAATTACCCATTACCACACACTTTTCTTGGATTTCTATTTGCAAGTATTACAAACCTGAAGTCTTTTTTTTTTTTTTTTTGGTCGGTCATAGGCTTGAACTCTGGGCCTGGGTGCTGTCCCTCAGCTCTTCAGCTCAAGGCTAGCGCTCCACTACTTGAGCTACAACGCCACTTCCAGTTTTCTCATGGCTTACTGGAGATAAGAGTTTCATGGACTTTCCTTCTCAGGCTGGCTTTGAACCTTGATTCTCAGATCTCAGCCTCCTGAGTAGCTAGGATGACAGGTATGAGCCACCAGCGCCCAGCCTGAAGTCATTTTTTTGAGAGTAATATAAACCTTTCATAGGTCACACTTTATACCTCAACTCTGTGGGCATGCTGGTGCTTTAATTTTATTACAGATCTTGAAGCAAAGAACAGTAGTAGAGGTATGTGTTGAGGGAAATCAGCATACTCTTGCATAACAATTACCTCAGGAGAATCTCTTGCCATTTCCTTAGACAATACAATGCTAATACCCTCAGACAGAGATGGAATGGCCAGTACTGAGGGCCACTGAATTGAGAGTGAGCAGGTTACTTCTGTTGTTGGTGGTGAAGCTACTTTTGCTGGAAGTAGGGAGACCTCTACTACTCGCAGAGAAGAACCTTTAAAATTTGGGAACTCAGTGACCTCAGATTAATCAGTGTCTTCCTACATAGACCTATTTCAACTTTAAGGATCCTATGATTTCATAATCAATGGTCTCCTTTCAAAGTAGATCTCCTTGTCTAGATACTGTGGCTCATACTTTTAATACCAGCTACTTGGAAAGCAGAGATAGAGGATTAAGGTTCAAAACCAGCTCTGGAAAAGAATAAGTTTTATTGCAAAAACCTCTCAATGCATATTGGTCATGCTTGTAATCCTACCTCTGAGGGAGGTAGTATTGGAGGCTCACTGTCCAAAGCAGGCCAATGCAATAAACATACACATAAACCATGAGACTGTGAAAAAATAAGTTAAGCTCAAAAGGCTTGAAATGTGGATCAAGTGATGCAGTGCTTGTTCGTGGAGTACAAGGCCACAAACCTCAGTACTGAAAAAGAAAAGAAAGAAACAACTTGTGTTGATGAACCCTCAACCTCAAAAATGTCTACTTCTCTGTGTTATAACATATCCAATTGAAGGATAAAGGTTCGTGCTTGATATTTAGCAATTTTATTTCATGACTATAGGCAGTGTTATAAATATGCTCTCCAAAGACCACTGAAGTCACAAAATAGACATGAACATGAAGATGTCTCAGCAAGGTAAAGTTTACTTCTGCAGAAGAGGGTGTAAGCAGCCAAAAATCTGGGAAGCAAGCACACAGAGTGGGCAGGTTGCCCTCTCCTTCTCCCTAAAGCAGCAGGCCCTGACCCTTTGCTCAGATTGGTTGATCTCAGGTTCACCATCTGCTTGTGATTGGCTAGTATGAATAAGGTAAAATGTATTTACATAAAGTGGCTTTAAATAAGATCAACAGTGCACAGTAATCTCAAAATATTCCTCTGCCTTCTGCGATTTCTTGAACAATCTTGAAAATAAACCAGTTTAAGACAAAACTTTACCTTTGAAAAAGATCTGTCTTTATTCCAAAGCAGTTTCTCTTTTCCTTAACAAGAGCCAAGCTACCAGGCCAAAGCAGACGTGTTAAAGCAATACACTTTGATAGAAAACTGTTTTTCTTATAACAGTAACATCTAGAGGCTCTCAGGTCATGAATATGACCCTTTACCTGGAAACCTGCATCCTGACCTCACCCTTTTCGTTTATTACTTATAAAGTCAGCCAATATCCAGAAATGTTCAAAATTATGCAGGTATTTAGATTTGCTTTTTTACATGTAATTAGCAGTTATTTTGTGTATTTTTCATCAGTTCTCCCCAGGGACTCTCTTTGTTACTGAAAATTAAATTATAAACATCTTTAAATATGATTGAGTAAAGAAGCAAATCCCAAAAATTCTAAAATGAATTCAGAAGATTCATCCTTATAATTATCTCCCCCTACATCCATGCTCAGTGGTTTGGTTAATATCAAAATATGAATTAGCAAGAGTCTTTCAGGAAAGCAAAAACAATAGAATGCCCCAAAATATATGAGATGGATTATGGGATTTATGTCATATGATTGTAGCAGCCAAGAAGTCTTTGATATGCCACCTGCAAATTGAAGAAGCAGGAAAGTTGCTAGTGTCATTGAGGTAGTAAATAAAAGCAATGGGTGGCAGGAAATGTGGAGGAGAACATTTGTATAATTGTCAAAGTCCACAAGCCCAAGAACCAGGAGCTGTAGATCTGCAGGCTGAAGATATTCTAACTCCTCAGGAAGAGGAATAGAGTTAGCTTTCCTCTACATGTTTGTCCTATTGAGGCCCTCAATAGATTAAAGGATGGCTCAGTGAGTTTGGGTCTTCTTTACCCCGTTTACTGGTTTGCATGCTAATATCTTCGGAAATACCTTACAAACTCAGAAATAATGTTAATGATCTGTGTAGGCATTAATTAGCCCAATCAAGTTGGCACATATAACCAATTATCACATAGGCTAATTTAACTCCCTATTGTAAAGTTGCTTCGAATGGCCATTTATTAAGCATTAGTTATAAGTCTGATTCTAAAATAGACACATTATAACTATGAAGTAATTATGCTTACTTCCACTGTAAATCCACTGAATGCCACATCCACCATGACAGGCAATTTTGTCCCCTACATTTTGAATTAGATTTTTTTCCCCCAACTTGGACTGGTTTGTGGGTTTTTGATTGCTTGTTTGTCTTTTCTGGTCATGGGGCTTGAACTCAGAGCCATGGCTCTGTCCCTGAGCCTTTTTTGCTCAAGGCTAATACTCTACCACTTTGAGCCACAACGCCACGTTTGATCTGGTGTTTAATTGGAGATAAGAGTCTCACTGACATTTGTGCCCAAGCTGGCTTTGAACTTCAATCCTCAGATCTCAGCCTCCTGAGTAGCTAGGATTATAGGCATGAGCCACCAATGTCTGGTTCCTTTAAAAGCTTTTTCTTAACATCCATTTGTATAGTAAGTCTCTCATCCTTCAGCCATTTCTTCCTCTTTATTCTCTCCACTCATTTTTGGTTTATGTGTTCATCCATAGGGTGAATCCTCCAATGCTGTTCTCACCACTTGCAGTCACCACTATTGATAGTCTAGTATTGTAACCTATGACTGTATTGCCAGCCTTGCCTGCCCTGAGTGCTGCTGTAAAATCACTTATCAGCCAGGAAGGTCTGAGTCTCTGTACAGAATAACATATACATTTTCTTAGCTCTTGACAACCTCTACTGAGCTCTTGCTGCTGTTTGGCAATTCATCTTTCCACCTTTGATTGATTTGCTGGTATTCTTCTTGCCTAAGGTCGTAAACAAACTTGAAATAGTGGGATTTCAAGAAAAAAAATCTACCCTGAGAAAAGAAGCTACTGTGAATTCTCTCCTTTGATTTAAGGAATAATGTCGCTAATTAGCAACGATAGTTGAAGACACAGAACATATCTATTCACCTAAGAGACCATGTGTTCTAGTTTGTAAATTTTGAACTTCTTTTTTTTTGCTAGGGCTTGAACTTAGGGTCTTATGATTGCCAGGCTGGCGGTTGACCTTTGAGGCACACTTGTAGCCCTTTTGTGTGTGTGTGTGTGTGTGTGTGTGTGTGTGTATGTGTGTCCCACAGGTGGATATAGCACTGAAAATAAGCCATAATTAATTTCATTTCTCTAATTATCTCATGTTTTCCACTTAAGATGTTTATGTATGTCATACTTCCTCATCTATCACATAAGATTTTTGATCATAGGACAAAATGGACTCCGGAATAAAAGTATTTCTGAATAAACACTGGGTTCAGCATATACTGTGTGTGTGTGTGCAAATTACATAACTACTCTGTATTTCCACTGTTCTTATTTCTTTTTTAAAAAAAGCACTTATAATAATAATAAAAAATACCTTTTCTCTAAGACACTGTGAAAATTAAATGATCTGCGGCATGAGAATCAGTCTGTTACCTAGTACACAGTAATTATAAAACAAGTATTACCTACTGAAATGACTGCTTTCATTGTTATTAAAAATAAAGTGATAGTGATTGTTCAATAAATGCAACTTATTTGAAACGTAAATATCAATATTTTTAAAAATCAAGACTGCTTTGAATATAGCCATAATGGCTCATGAGCAGATACAATTTTTCAACCAAATTGGGACACTTTTGAGAGCTAAGGGTGCTACTTCACTATCCATGTGGAAGGAGCAGGATTATGCTGTATTTTCTCACTTAAAACCAAAATGCATGCCTACCCTATCATGGAAAACATACTTAGTGAGTAATTTCCTAAAAACTCAATTCAAGAACCCCTTACACCATCTTTTTTGACTAGTTTTTAATGTATAATGACTTAATAACTGGCCAAAAAATGTGACATTGCTTATACTTTTTACCATCCTGTGTAAATTATAAACCAAATTATCAGGCATAACATCATCCATTGTTCAGTGATGTTTGCTTGCTGGTGTTCTTGCAGTGTGCTATTGTTTGCGCATGTTTATTTATAAGAGAGTCTTGCACAAAGCACCTGGGAAATCAAGTAGTGAGTTACCTGGCCAATCTTGGGAGGTAGAGAATTCTGCCATTATTCTTAGGCATTGCTGTCTAGAAGCATCTGTGTGTGCATATCTTAGTTTTATATATATCTTACATAATTTTTGTTACTCTAGTCTTTCTTTAGAGAATAAATGTCTACTCATTGAGAAGCCCATGTTCCAAAAGGAAGCATTGACCTGTAATCTCCAGGCAGAGAAGCACAGAAAAGGTGCATATCAAACAGGATTGGACTAGTTTTACCTCTATTACAACTACCTTTCCCTTACTCCTCATCCTTTCTCTAAGTAAAAAGCACACTGAGGGCTTAATAAATATTTGGTAATGTTGCCACTAAGCTGGCACTGGGGAAAGTGTTATGAACATTAAAAACAAAATCAATTCCGTTTCTGTAGAGCCATTTTCATTCCTGGAACAGTGAAGGAATGGATTGGTGAATTTTGTGAGTCTCTGTGTAGTTTTCATAAAGGAGTATTCATTTACAATTGCAAAAGGGTAAAGGAGCAAATGTTATTTTATTTCCTTTTATAATGATTTCCATCAGAGTGTACCAAAGTGCTAATTAATTGTAATTGGTAACTTGTAAGTTTGGGAAAATATTTTCTTTTTCAACCACACCTCCATCCTGCCCTAACTCTGACTCCATCACCATCAAAATAAAAAAAAAGGGGGGGGGGGATAAAGAGGAGCAGCTTTTATCTTAACTCTGATTCTTTATTTTTCTCAGGACTGCAAAGACTTGAGATGAACTGGTTTGTTTGTTTGTTTGTTTGTTTACCTCTAACCAGTGCTGCCCTAGGTGCTAGCAAAAATATCTGTGGATACTATTACAAGAAAACCAAAGCTAGCTGACTTTTTAAAAACTAGTATCTTACAAAAACAGACCTAAATTTCTACTATTAGTATTAAGGTTTGTCACTGAAAGCAAATAACAGTTTTCAGTTTTAAATTATTTTTTGGAAGAGTTACTAATATTTTTTCCATGCCCATGTAAATCCATCTACTGATCTCACTAATGGAAAAAGCTACTTCTATGTGTCTTCCCCGACCCCAGAAAGCATGTGGTGAAAACTTAAATCTTCAATGCAACAGAGAGGAGAAATTGGCTAGTGGGAGGTGTTCAGGTTAACAGGGATGAAGCTAATACATTGATTAATATCAATTATAAACGAGCCTGAGGTTGTAACTCTGATCTTTCACTTTCCACCTGAGTCATGACTCTCTTGCCTTCTCACCATCGGCCATGGAGTGACCCCGTAAAAAGGGCTTTATGAGGTGTGGCCTTTCAATCTTATATTCTTAGCCTTCAGAACCATGAGTCACATGAATGTTTCCATAAATAACCCAGTCTATAGCTTTTCATGACAGCAACACAAAACAGACTAAGACAGCCATGTCCCTGGAGTTATTTTTTACTTTTGCTTTTCCAATTACAGTGTCTCTTTGAGTTTCCCCTTACGGACAACAGCAGAGCTTTCAAGGATAATGGCTGGTTTTAAGGCCACTCTGCGCAAAGCCATCTGCACTGGTGGAGCTGCAGCCCATACCACACTGTACTCACAGTTATACCTCAACACTCGCTGTCAGGATTTGTGGAGCACGGAGCATACAAGCAGATGCTATTGATATTGATGCACAAATCAAGGAAAAATAGACACAAATAAACAACCTGAAACAGTTCCCATATCCCAGACTATTCAGTTAAAGAGTCCCTTGATCAGATTTAGATATCTATTACAAATCTATTGTAATGCTCCAGATTAAACCAACCCTTTTTTTTTTTTTCAGGTAAGGGGTAGGTTTATTCAGTAGACCTGCTGGGACTAGGCAAGGTTGGCACTCCACGTGGCTGGGAAAGGCCTGGGAATGAGAGAGAGCTGGGAAAGAGAGGAAAGAGAGAGGAAAGAGCTAGAAAAGAGCAGAGAGAGCAGAGAGAGAGCAGAGAGAGCTAGAAAAGAGCAGAGAGAGAATCTGGGCCTGGGCTAGGCCTTATCTAGGGTATGGGCGGAGAATGGTGTGGCCACATCAAATTCAGATGTGACCTCAGCGGATGCAGATGTGACCTCTTCCAGGTGTCCCAGTTGCCTAGGTAATGCAGGTACTGGGTGGAGACTTTGCTGCGAGGAGGATGGAGTCTGCTCGCCATCCAGGAGTGGACCTTACATTCCAGCCTTTTAATAATCATGAAATAGGGCGAGGATTCTCTCTGGCGGGGTGTCGACAATAGGGGTAAAAGGCTAGAATTTTGTGGCCTCCCAGAGAAGGCAGTGAGCAGCAGCTGTCCTTTGGTAGGGTGAGTCCTTAGATGAAGTCTGGAGAAGTCTCATGAGCATTGAGGGGTTGGAAAAAAAAATACTAGAGAGCAAATAAATGGCAAGAGGAAGGACTTGGGGCTGAAAATGTTGAAACCAACCCTTTTAAGAACTTAATCAGATTTCATCTTGTCAAGATGTTTTATGGATTTCTCATTTGTGTAATATATAAATATATACATGTAATATATAGATATATAAAATATGCACACATGTGTGCATGTACATATATACTATATGTGCATGTGTGAGTGTATGCATAGAATACACGTATGAATGTATAGAATACATATATGCATTTATAGAATACATACAGGTATATGTATATACCCATATGTATACATATATACACATACACATATGAACATAAGTGTAGATATGTGACATGTATATATATACATTCATGTATATATACATATACATGACACACATGTGCATACATGTATGTATACACACACACACACACACACATATGCATTGGCTGAGGAAGACAGCTCAGGGAAGTTGTCTGTGTAATGCTGTCTTTACAGAAGTTACTGTGAGGTTTTGTTTGTTTGATTTCTTTTTTCATCCCTAAAACATTAAAAAATACAGTTCAAGTAAGAAGTAAGACCTCATACTTATACTAGTGTGTGTTTCTTAGAATAAATATTATCTTTTCAATTTTCTCAAAGAAAAAAAGAACCTTGAGTACTCAGGGAAAGTTCTACATATAAATACAAAGTGGACAAATTTGCCTTGTTCCACTGTACCACTCAAGTTTACAGCCTTCCCTCATGCCCTGTGGCCTCTTCAATCCTAGTTCTAGCTACGCAGGGGTCTATTCCACCATGTCCAATTAAAGATAGCAATTCCCTGTCCATACGTGGTGTGTTAATTTCGTGTTACTGTAACAAATACCTAAGGCAATAACCTTACATTTCAAAGGCTCCAGCTTTTATTTAGACCTGTAGAAAGGCAGCAATCATGATGGGAGTTTATGGTAGGATGAAAATGATTGCTTCTTGGCCAGAATGACAGAGAAAGGGAGAAAGGGTCCCAGGATCCCACAGTCTTCTTGATGACCTAGATTTCCCACAAAGAGGTGGAAGAAACCTCTTAAAGTTTCCACCATCACCTCAAAATGTCAAGTATAGGATCAACCTTTAACACATATTTTTTTTGGGGGGGGGGGACACTATCTATTTATTGATCACATTAGAATTTAAGACCTCAGGGTTGGAGACCTGCTAGGTAGGTGCTTTTCTTCTTGGGTTATATCATGAGCACTTTTTTATTTCAGTTGTTTTCCAGATAGGGTCTCACTTTTCCACTAAAATTTGGCCTGAATTATGATCCTCCTACCTCTGTCTCCCATATAGCTAGACTTGCAGGATGTGCCAGTCATCTGGCTTGTTTGTGTAGGCTGGCCTGAAACGATTATCTTCTGCACCTCTACCTCCTGAGTAGCTGTTATTGTAGGAGAACACTTTAGAGGCAAACTACAACATTCAGGAATGGCAAAATATAAGTATAAAAGCCAAAGCTCACAGCTATGTATCTATTTTCCCAATATTTCTTTGGCATATAATTTATCCCAGAGTCAAGGGGGAGAAAACAATAAAACAATATTTCCTTCCCATTCTGCCCATACCCCAAGCAAGTCATATATCCCAACATGGAACTATTTTTAACACACTTTGTACTTTACCAAAATTAACATAGATGATAACAATGTACTAACTCAGTCAGAAATCTTTACATTTGCATGTGACTTGTTTTTAACATTGAGACATAAATAAAGGAAATACATGCAAGTAATTGCTAGCTAGCAAGAAGCAGTTCCTTTATACTCCGTTATTGACTGGCCACACTCCCCCAATCTATGGGAAATTAGCACTTTATTGGGTTTCTACTACAAGGTCACACTTGTATTTCCCTTTTGAAATCATTATTATAGAACGACGGAGGTTGAAAATCATTACACTGATTGACCCTGATGTAAGACATCTTGTCGTTCTGCAGGAGTGACTTACAGAAAGCAAAACCGAAAATCGATGGGACTGTTTTTATGAAACAGGGAGCCAATGATCAGAAAGCTGGTACATCATCCTTATTTTGTGTAACTTCAGGCCAACCACTTAGATTCATTTTACAGAGAGCAAGTACAAACAACAACAACAACAACAACAAAATGGCACCATGCACACAGGTAATTAGGAGCTGGGACACCCCCTTACTCTCTATGGGGAATGAGGATGCTACAATACATTATGGCCTAATTTCTGATGAAATTGCATTATATTGGTGTCATAATAACTCAGGGAGGAAAAAATCCTGTGTGCCAAACTCCAAGCATGACAGCAGCTTTCTGTGGCTCTTGTCACAGGCTCACTAGAGCTTCAGAATCATAGACTGAGCTGAAAGGTTGTCTGGAGACTGAATAACTGCCCCTTCCATACTGTGCTTGCTTTCATAAAAGAACGAATAGGACCTAAAGTGAGCAAAATTGCTTGTGATCATATTTGAGTTTTCATTTACAGGCCTTTGAGGACCTGTTTATCCCAGGAATGGAAATTAACTTGATTTTATAAGGTACTAAGCTGGAATCATTTTATGTCTGATCTCAGTAAAGATGCTGTTAATTTTCATTATTCCTCAACCATGAGAGAGAGGAGAAAAAAATCAGCATCATGCTGTTTAAATTCTAATTATGCGCAAGGAAATAACTTGCCTATTTAAAAATCTGCCTATCTCTCTATCTCTCTCAACTTCCTCTTTCCCCCTAACCTTGTTCTGGAGTTATCTTAAAAATACAAAACAACAGTTCTTTTATAGTGAGAGACAAAGAAAAACCAAAAAGGACATCTTAGGAATATTGGAGGCTTTAATAATGGTTTCCTAAGCGGACTAATTCATAGTTTCTGTATTTGTCCACTGCTATATTTTGTTTTCTTTGTCCTTCCAGAACAGAAAATATACTTTAGTTGTATTAACCTGGAAACTATATCTAATAAGATTAAGATAATTGTTTAAGTGTGTGTATGTGCATCCATATGTGTGGGTGTTTATTTGGGGGTAAGAGGAGGGAAAGCAATTAGAGAGTCCAGCCTGAAATGCAGCTACAGAAACTATATATCACCAAATGAAGAGCTGGTCTGTTTCTTCTTCTCAAAACACTATACATCCCTTGTAAGTAGACTGGGACATTCCTTGATGCCTAATAGAAATGCTATATAATAGGAAGGCATTGCAAATTGTATTAAGATGTTAGATCTTAAATAGATATGGCATGGGATACAAAAAATATTTATATATAAAAAAAGAACTCTTGGGGAGAAAGGCTCCTCTACAGAAGACTGCTAGGCAAGATAACACTCAGGGTTCTGGCCATACTCAGCCCTGTTAAAATGATTAGATCTTGTACCTGCGATAATAGTTCAAGCACCACTTATGTAGTAAGTGAAACAATGTATTAATGTAGTAATCAGAGGTTTGTAACTTGTCACAGAGAAATCTGTGGGTGCTTCCTGTCAGCTCTACCTTTAAACTGTATTCAGAATCTGACCATCTCTCTCCCTTCCACAGTCCACGATGCGCGGCCAAGTCACCTTCATCTTTGACTGGATTCTTTTTTTATTTTTATGTGAGAGCAATAGTCTTTTATTTGTGCTTCATTAGAACTATGTTTTTTATTAATGTTTTTATTGTGAAAATACTGTACTGAGGGGTTACAATTACATGAGAAAGGTAATGAGTACATTTCTTATCAAGTATTGAAGCCTTGTTGCCTCCTCCTTTGTTTCCCCTTACCATCCCTGCCCTCCCATCCTCCCCCTCCTCCGCCAAAGTTGTAAAGTTCATTTTTCGACATTACGTCTTGTACATCTCATTGTTGCAATGGGTCCACCTATTTAAACGATTTGTTTTTTCCCTTCCCCTCCACAAATTATACCAACATCAAATACAGTGAAAGCAGGGGTTATACCATGGGGGAGGGACATACAAAGCAACAAAGAAATCATCTTATAAATATGTTAGAAACAATAGCAAGAAAGAAAAACTATTTGAGTCCTTATCTTGGGGTTCATTTTGCCTAACATTAACTTATCTGACCTTTTCTGCTTGACTCAGACATATACTAGTTATTGCAAATAAGAGAAACTATGGGACCTATGTTTCTTTGGGCCTGGCTTACTTCACTTAGTATAATTTTTCCAAGTCTTTCCATTTCCTAACAAATGGGGCTTGTAACTACTTCCTAAGATCTCCCTGCTCCCAACCTTGCCCACTTCCAATTCCTTTCAGCCCATTCCCTTCAGACAGCTTTTGAAATTCGAGTCAAATCATGTTGTACCACTCAGAAAACCATCACGCCTTCCCATCATCACACCAAATAAAAGCTAAAAGTCATGAGCCCAATCATCCAATAGGTCTATGCAGCCCCCACTCTTCCCTTCCTTGACTTCCTCTATCTCCTGGCTGTTCACCAAACATTTCATGGATGTCTCTGCCTTTGTGACTCTACATTTGTGGTTCTCTATGCCTGGAGTTTAAAATGAAGCTTCAGTTGATCTCTATAAAACCAATGCAATTCTTAAATGTCTGCTGTATTTCTTAAAATTTTTCTTTCATCCTGTCTCTTCATGTCTTCATAATAAAAGTCACTTTGTGTTGGGCAGTCCTGGAGTATGCCATTTAGTTTACACCTCTAAGTCTCTTTGATTCTATTCATTTGATACTTCCCTTTGGAGTTCCTCCACATTGCACAACCAGTACAGTGACATTTTCTCAGAATGTCCTTTTGCAAAGGATGAGTTTCTACTGTGTGACCCAAGTGATGGCTTCAGCTGTACCCTAGCCTTGCCTCTCAACAAGTACAGTAAGAGATCTGGTTATCAATAGGCTAATCTGTTCTCTTAAGAAGCTAATGACAACCAGCTGGGCATAAAATAATACTTGTATGCCCTCCGTCCTGTTGTTTTCTTTATTATATTTGTCACCATCTTATACAATGTAAATTTACTGGTTTATTTCTTGCTCCTTACCCTGCCCTAGCATGTAAGTCAGGATAGGAATTTTTCTTTATTCACTGTTATACTCTAGTTCAAGAAACAGTAGACAGATGAACAGTCAGTAAATATCCATTCAAAATATTCATTTAATTATATATATATTAATAATACCCATCAATATACACATATTGCTATATATCAATCTGTACATGTATCTATCTATTTATCTATTATATATCTATCTCTATCTATCTATCTATCTATCTATCTACCTATCTATGGAAAATTTCAGGAAAGCTTTATAAGAACAATTAGATTCTTTAAGTCCTTACATGTAGATACATGAGCTACATGTGCTACCAAGTTATTACTGTGGAGTGTTGCCAAATACTTAGAGAGCAGGCATGCTTGAGACAGTCTGAGCCTGCCCACGTTATTTACTGCTATACTGTCTACCTTCCTCTTCATTTTTGCATCTCTTCTTAGATGTATAACAATATCCCGTTGCCTTTGCTTTTATGCCTGCACCATGCATGCACATCACCCATATGGAGTGCATATGGTGCCTTGAGATTAGAAGAACATACATATGCTACATATGACCAAGTAATGAAATTAATAATTTTGGAATTCAGTAAAACTGTACTCAAAATATGGTTTAACTAGTTCATCCTTGGGCTAGGGTTTTATGTGTCACCCATCCTGTAATGAGAGTTACGAGAGAAATTTTTCATGAACTAAAGACAAGACCAAATAGACAGCTGTCTTAGCAAAGTAATAGTGTTCTCCAACCAGAAAAACTAGTGATTCCCAATGCAGAGGTATGGGAGAAGTCAGAGACCCGAGGCAGACGAGAAAAATGGGGCACAGGTAAGAAAAATGCAGGGGGAAGATGAATTTGGAGAAGTTTTTGTACATATTTTTATTGTAAAAATACTGTACAGAGGGGTTACAGTTACATGAGTAAGGTAATGAGCACATTTCCTATCGAGCATTGTTACCTCCTCCTTTATTTTCCCTACGATCCCTTCCATTCCCACCTCCCCAACTCTTCCCCCACCCCGAAGTTGTAAAGTTCGTTTTCAACATAGTGTCTTGTACATCTCATTGTTACAATAGGTCAACCTGTATCCTTATTTCAACATTTGATTATTTCCTTTCCCCTCCTCACATTAGAAAAATGTATATACAAGATGCAGTTTACCAGAATCAAATACAGTGAAAACAGGGGTTATAACATGGGGGAAGAACATACAAAAGAAACCAAAAAAAATGACACAGTTCATTATAAGTACATTAAAAACAATAGCAGGAAAGATAAAACTTCTTGTGTCTCTATCTTGGGATTCATTTCGTTTAGCATCATCTTATGTGATCATATATACATAGCTTTTGACCTTTTCTGCTTGTCCTAGACATATACTAGCTATTGAAAATAAGGGAAACCATGGGACCTATGTTTTTTTGGGCCTGGCTTACTTTACTTAATATAATTTTTTCCAAGTCTTTCCATTTCCTAACAAATGAGGCAATGTCATTCTTTCTGATGGAGCCCCCAGCTTCTCCTCTGTCATCTTCTTCCAGACTCCTTTGGAGAAATTTTGAAGAGAGATAACTGGTGAAATCTTCTGAGTCTAGTGGCTAGGGAAAAGAATAGTGAAGGAATGTGAAGGAATAATGAAGGACTCTCAGAGACCAAACAAGTATCTCATGAACGTATGGGGGAGAAGGTGGTGTAAATGGTGATTTTCATTGAACCCAAGCAGATGCTATTCAGTATTCTTATTAATGCTAAGTAGTTATTGAAGATTACATCATCTGAAAAGTATTAGTTTTATCCACCAGAAATATATTGCAGTGTTGTTCAAACGTTAACTGAAATATAGATATTTCTATTTTTCTTTCTTGTAAATAATGATGGTATGGTTTTACAATATAGTCACATATTATAAAATGTAATATAATACAGAGTAATCCATGCTGCTAGTAATACTAGCTATCTGGATATTGAACATCTTCTATGAATCAAACATGCTAATACTTCAACTATCAATATCAATGCATAAATTAGTAACATTGAAATACAGCTGTGAACAGTTAAGCAGCTCAATCAACTATTACTGGTATTTGACTCTAAACCTAAGCCCCCAACAATGAAAGTATCTTGCCTTTAGTTTTCCTTTCTTTATGTCTCCTCCACAATTCGTTAGATTATTAGAGACTTTTCAACACCTCTATCTCTTCTGTAATTTCCAATAACTATACTTGCCTTAATATGTGTTCAGACAAAGCATCATTTTTAATTACATGGAAGTCAAATGTATTCTATTAATTTATTTGAAGAAATTAGAATGATGTAGATTAATCTTGGTACAATAAGAATATTTCTTTTTAATCCTTGCTCTCTAAATTGTATTTACTTTTTTTCCTTCTCATTTCTTGTGATTGAAATTTTCACACTTAAATATTTGCCTTGATACACATAATTAAATTCAGAATAATTCAAGCTTAAACGACTAAATCTTGGGAATGCTAAATTTAATACACAAACTACAGGGAAAGACTAAGATGGCATATAATTTTTGAATATCGCTACTGAAATGCACTTTCTGCTGTTTGAGCCCACCAGGCTAATTTGATAGATTTAAAAAAGCTAAGCCCTTTGATTTGGAAAGACACAGCAGAAAATTGATGGGCATGAATCTGGCATTTTGTCACTCAACTGAATATGATAATGATGGTGTCATTAGGCAAAATAATAATGTGACAGCCTCACATAATGAAGGAACACTTCTGTGCCAAAGAATTTAAATGATGAGCACCTGGATCCCCAGATGTTTACCAGTTGCAGCCATGCAGAACCCTCTGCTAACCTGAGCTCTGCTGACCTGTGCTCTCTTAACCATAAGGGTGAAAAGTGTTGGATATTCAGAGAGAATAGACTCAATCATTGTTGATGGTGGGGAGTATTTATCTGTTAAAATCAATCTGCATTTACTCAGTCAGCATATCATAACATGAACTACTGCAGATAGACAGGAAAATTCCATTGTAATGTTTATCCTTATATGTTGAAATTTCAAGTATTCTTTTGGAAAGGAGACTTTCATATCTTATCCATACCATTTGTTCAAATGTAAAAGAGGGTCAGAGAGAGAGGAAGAGAGACGGACAGATAGACTGACACACCAAGAGAGACAGACAGACAAAGAGAGAGATTGAATATTACAGGGAGGATGTCCTTCAGTTGGAATAGTGAGAACATATTCCTCCATTTAGAAACAGCCCAGCTTCCTCTTCAAGTCCCATGATTACTGGTTTATGGGAGCCAAGTTCCTGAATGGCTAGTACCTATTCAACCACTTACTATGATTCATAGTCTTGGCACTTGTAGCAGGTAAAAATCAGTAAGCTTCCTCTTTCATTATCCTTCAAAAGACAATGTTCTTGCCTTTTCTTTTGTTGTTGTTGTTAAAAAGCACAAGATAATGACTGAGAAAACTTGGCTTACTGAGAAAACAGCTTTGTTAAGATGGTCATGAGTAGTTTTTGTTTAGTTCTTCACAACAAGCATGTGGCACACACCTGTTTACGGCCAGTAAACAGAGTGCAGTGCCAACTTCCATGTGTCCTTTACACAATGACCTTCCCACACAGAGCCAGAAATTCCTGTTCTTTGAGTTTAATGTGAGTGTGGAAGAAAATGTTCAAGTAACCCTGATCTGCCTGAAAGTAACATAATTGGTCCTGCAGAAGGAGTTCAAACATGGCTGCCCTTAGGGACATTTGAGGAGCCTCTCCTATGGAGATTCTGATTTAACTAACCCAGAATTTAGCCTATTTCAAAGCTTCCCAAGTTGACTCTCCTTGGTTCAGAGACTTGTAAACCATTCAATCAACAATTTTCAGTGTTGGAATCACCTTCCAGCCATTGCTTATTTTCAGCATGTCTACTGACATCACTGACTCAAGTACTAATTTGAAATTCCCAGGGCATACCAAAGCACTCTTTCCAAATGAAGATTTGTTGAAGAGCACTGTAGGGCAAAAGGTTTGCGTTTTGTTCACATTTCTAAAAGAAAATCTGTCTAAGCTCATTTAAAAGAGATTTACAAAGTACGTCTGAGTTTCTTGTGAAGATGTTTTTGCTATCAGGTAGAAAGCTTTAATAATAGACAATGATGAATTTTACCAGTTGGTTTAGTATTTATATTTCTAATGAACTGCAAAAAGAGGTGATACAATTATTCAATTAGGCTCTTACTATCCTAGATGTGGAAACTTAGGTCTAACATTCAAAGAACTAATAGAATCTGGGTTATTCATACCTGTAATATTAGCTATTCAGGAGGCAGAGATCTGAAGATCACGAATTGAAGCCAGCCTGGGAAAGAAAGTCTGTGAGACTCTTACGTGCAAATAACCACTAAAAATGCCAGAAGTGAAGCTGTGGCTAAGTGGTAGAGCACTAGCCTTAAGCAAAAAAGCTCAGGGACAGTACCCAGGCCCTGAGTTCAGATCCCAGGACAGGCACAAAATCAAAAAACAAAACAAATTTTAAAAATGGAAACACGGATTCCAATAGAACTAAGGGATTTTCTACTTAGATGTAAAGAGGTTGTGGTCATAAAAGAAGCAAGTTCTATTTTGTAAATTCTCTTATAAAACATGAGTTATATTTGTATAATATTTGGTACCTAATGTTAACAGCTAGTGAACCTTTTTTTAAATTTTTTTTCAGCTAGTAAACCTTTACCTCTTATTATCTCAACATCTATTTTCTCCTCCAGTTCAACCGAAAACTCTCATATAAACTGATATCCACATATGACATATATTTCACTTAACTGAATGGTATCTCAGAACCATTTATCAGATTTTCTTAAGTTGAGATTACATCATCTATTTGAGCACAGGGTAAGTTAAATCTCAAATTGAATTTTCTGTATAAATAATATGCCTATCAGCTGTCTCAGTTTTCCTAGAAAGCTCAGCAGGGATGTACTTCAAACTGGCCCCTCTGAATTGGACACTCATTGTCAAAGGCCATGGCTCAGGTCAGCAGGAGAAAAAATACTCTGAGAGATTGCATAAAAGCACCCAGTTCTCCCTGCTTTGTTGGAGGCTAGTTTTAAGTTTCTAACACTAAAATTAAGTGATTAATGTTTGTTCACATGTTGCCAAGATTAGAAAGGTCCACTTCTTTATAGAATGTCTACCTTTGCTATAAGCATTAGCCACTCCCCCTTTTTTGTCAGTCATGGGGCTTGAACTCTGGGCATGGGCACTGTCCCCTCAGCTCTTCAGCTCAAGGCTTGAGCTCTACCACCTGAGCCATACTGCCACTTTTGGTTTTCTAGTGATTTATTGGAGATAAGAGTCTCACTATGAGCTACCTGTGCCCACCATTAGGGCTTTTTTGACTTGTGTTAGTGTGACTGATGACAAATAACAACTTTTCTGTAGACTTAGTGATTTACAGTATTTTATCATTTGGGCCAGTAACAGAGATGAACCCGCAGAGAACCTTCCCATAGTGACATTTACTAGATACTAAATGTATAAAATGAAACACTAAAAAGTGTTATGTTTTTATCATCTGAAAGGCCAAACATTAAAAAAATACAGGCACACTTGAAATGTACTTTCATGATTAGATTTCATGTAGTTTTATACTTACATTTCAATAAATCTGATTGTATAGAGATTTAAATTGCATTAGGGAATGACAGAAACTTCTAAACTGCTCACAACAAGTAAGGAAAACAACTTGCGAACATAAAAAACATAATGAACTAGGTTCTTTTGGTCTTATGGCCAAGAGACTTTCCTACCTCAAGAACTCATCTATATGACTGTAGCTTCAAACCACCATATCCCAAACTAGGTTTTAGAATTATTAAGAAGGCTAACTTGTGAGCAATATATCCTGGTTAGTATGACAAAGCAATTTTCTTTTTGTCTGTCCTAGCTCTGGAACTCAGGGCCTGGGTACTGTCCCTGAACAATTTGGCTAAAATTTAGCACTCTATCACTTAAGCCACAGTTCTACTTCTGGCTTTTGGATAGTTAATTGGAGATAAAAGTGTGATAGACTGTTGCCCAGGCTGGGTTCAAGCCACAATCCTCAGATCTCAGTCTACTGAGTAGCTAGGATTACAGGAATGAAGCACCAATGCCTGGCTACAAAATATTTTGAAAGAGGATTCTATCTGAAAGGTTAAAACTGCCAATCAAAATATTACACTGACTACTACAAAGCCATAGTAATAAAAACAGCTTGGTACTGGCACAAGAACAGACCTGAGGACCAATGGAATAGAACTGAAAACCCAGAAATGAACCTGCAGACCTATAGCCACCAAATCTTCAATAAGGGAGCAAAAAAAAATAAGATGGAGGAAAGATAGCCTCTTCAGTAAATGCTGCTTGCAAAATTGGTTAAACACCTGTAGAAAACTACAGTTAGATTCTTATACGTCATCCTACACCAGAATCAACTCCAACTGGATCAGAGACCTCAAAGTAAAAGCAGACAATCTGAAAACATTAAAAGAAGGAATAGGAGAAACTCTAAGACTCCTTGGCACAGGCAGAAATTTTCTTAATAAAGACCCAGAAGCACAAGTCAAAGAAAGTTTGGACAAATGGGATTGCATGAAATTGCAGAGCTTCTGCATGGCAAATGACATAGCTAGCAAGATCAATAGAAAGCCCATGGATTGGGAGAAGATCTTCACTAGCCATATAATAGACAAAGGCCTCATATCTAAAATATACTTAGAACTCAAAAACTTAAATCCCCCAACAACAAATCCTCAAAGAAACAACTGCCTGATTAATAAGTGGGCTAAAGACTTAAAGAGAGATTTCTCTGAAGAGGAAATAAGAACGGCCAAGAGGCTCATGAAGAAATGCTCAATCTCTCTAGCCATAAAAGAAATGCAAATCAAAACAACATTGTGATTCCATCTCAGCACAGTTAGAATGGCTATAATCAAGAAATCTAATAGCAATAGATGCTAGAGGGGATGTGGTCAGAAGGGAACCCTACTGCATTTTTGGTGGGGGTGTAAACTTTTTCAGCCACTCTGGAAAGCAGTCTGGAGGTTTCTCAAAAGACTCCACATAGAGCTCCCCTATGACCCAGCAATCCCATTTCTGGGCATTTACCCAAAGGATCACAGACAAGACCATAGTAAATCTACCAGCACAACTATGCTTATTGTATCATTATTCACCATAGCTAAGATATGGAACTAATCCAGATGCCCCTCAGTAGATGAATCGATCAAGAAAATGTACAATGGAATTGTATGCCTCCATTAGGAAGAATGACACTGTCCCATTTGTTAAGAAATAGAAAGACTTAAAAAAAATCATATTAGGTGAAGTAAGCCAGGACCAAAGAAACATAGGTCCCATGGTTTCTCTTATTTGCAATAAGTAGTATAAGTCTAGGACAAGCATAAAAGGTCAAAAACTATGTACATATGACCACATAAGATGATGCTAAGTGAAATGAACCACAAGATAGAGACACAAGAGATTTTGTCTTTCCTGCTGCTGTTTTTAATGTACTTATAATGTACTGTGTGGTTTCTTTTGTATGTTCTCCCATGGTATAACCCCTGTTTTCACTGTATTTGATTCTGGTACACTGCATCTTGTATATACATTTTTCTAATTTGAGGAGGGGAAGGGAAATAACAAAATGCTGAAATAAGGATATAGGTTGACCCATTGTAGCCATGAGATGTACAAGACAATATGTTGAAAACAAGCTTTACAGCTTGGAGGGTGGGGAGGGAGAAGATGGGGAAGTGGAGAGGGAAGGGATGGTAGGGGAAAAATGAAGGAGGGATAACAATGCTCTACAGGAAGTGTATTCGTTTGTTTACTCATGTAACTGCTACCCCTTTGTACAGTATCTTTACAATAAAAATACATATTAAAAATAAGAAAACATAAAATCCACTCAGATTTAAACACAGAATGGAAAGAGAACTCTGGACTCACGGTCAAGATTTCAAGACACTCCAAGATGACTGTCCTTGGGGATAAATGGATCTACTGCAATAAAATCATTGTTTCATTGCCTGTTCAGACTGTGATCCTGAAATTACGTCTTCCTCCAGAGGAGGAAATAAGTCGTGACAGAGAGATGGATTCACCGAGCATTTACTCCCTGATGAAGGCCTCCCCATTGAGTGATTCCATACACATAGTGTGCCCCTAGCCCGGGCCTGCATGACTCATCTAGAGGGTGTTCTACAGGTTATGCAAGAGGCGCACTTAGAAACCAAGTATCATCTGTCCAAAGTAAAACTTTTCATGTTTTTTTCTGAGAGCAAAGATTTCCATCTGGCATGCAGCAATGCATATGACTTAAGGATGCTAAAATATCAATCTCTTCAACCTTCAACCCCTGTGTACTCTCCAGCATAATTGATCTCTAGGTGGACTAAGATCTAAGATGAAAAAAAAAACAAGCTAGATATATTGCAACATTATGAAGCCTTGTTCATGCCCTACCCTTCAGGGCCACTCTGAAGCATTTCAGGATTTTTTTTCCAAATAGAAACTTTGTTCTTTCCTAGTTTTCTCTTCTTCTCTAAGCTATTATTCTCTTACATTGGGTATTCTAGGAAACCAAACACTATTTTATGCCAAGGAGTTGGCCTTGTTATTGATTTAACAGATTTCTTTCTACCACTTCCCCAAACCATTGCAACCCATATCTTTGGGACCCTGAAGCTTTTAGTGGAGCTTACATTTTAGTCCTAAAGGCAAGCCAGAGATGAGATATATTTAGATCAGAAGTACCATGTCCTTTCTTTCTGCCATTGCTCCAAGTCTACCCTGTGTGCGTAGGTCCATTTCTATCTATAGTTTTACACATTCACTTAAAACCTAAAGAACAAACATTTCATATGAAGTATTCAACAGTCAATGAAGGTTTATTTTGCTGTTTTTGAGAACTAGTTTCTGTGGGAATTTTATCAAGTACAACCCCAATTAAATCATGCACATACTAATACTTTTGATGTCCGTTTCTGCCTCCAAACTTCTGCTGTTGAATTTGGTACTAAGAAAGAAGGTCATCCTGCACCTACTATCTTGTCTGAACATGTAAAGCAGATAACAAATTTACTCTAGATTTTCTTTCTGCATAAAAGTAGCAAATTGCAAACCAACCATAATGATTGCCTGGAGCAATCATTATATGTGTGTGTGTGTGTGTGTGTGTGTGTGTGTGTGTGTGTGTGTGTGTGTGTGTGTGTGTTGATGTTCATGCATTCACATCCAGAGAGTATTTGGAAAATAAGAAAACACCTTTAACACCCTTCTTGCTCTGCCTCTCTCCTTCAAGGTGGTGAAATGAATGCACTGTAATTTATTTTGTAATTTCCAGGTGTATCTTTTTTATTTTTTTATTTTTTTTAATTTTATTTTATTTTATTTGAGAACATACTGTACAGAGGGGTTACAATTACATGGGCAGGATAATGCATACATTTCTTACCAAGCATTGCATCCTCCTCCTTTGTTTACCCTTCACCTCCCTTCCCACCCTCCCCCCTCCCCCCCCACCCAATCATACCCCCCCTCCCCCCCACTCCCACTCCGACATTGTAAAGCTGGTTTTGACATGACATTTTGTACTTCTCATTGTTGCATCAGGTCCACCTGAATCCTTAAACGACTTGTTTGTCCCCGTCTCCTCCACATGTTGTACTGACAGCAATCCCACTTTTGGGCATTTACCCTAATGTTTACAAAAAAGACCACACTAAAGCTACCAGCACAACTATGTTTATTGCAGCATTATTTACCATAGCTAAGATATGGAACCAACCCAGATGCCCCTCAGTAGATGAATGGATCAAGAAAATGTGGTATATATACACAATGGAATTCTATGCCTCCATCAGAAAGAATGACATTGCCCCATTTGTTAGGAAATGGAAAGGCTTGGAAAAAATTATATTAAGTGAAGTAAGCCAGACCCAAAGAAACATAGGTCCCATGGTTTCCCTTATTTGCAATATCTAGTATAGGTATGAGTCAAGCGGAAAAAGTCAGATAATGTGATGTTAGGAAAACAAACCCTCAAATATGTATTTTAATGTTTTTGTTTCTTTCATGCATGTGTTTCTAACGAATTTATAAGATTATTTCTTTGTTGCTTTGTACGTCCCTCCCCCATAGTGTAACCCCTGATTCCAGGTGTATCTTAATAGACTCAGATACATTTCTGGGACACATCTAAAGAGATAGAGTTGATGCAAACTCATTTCTGTTTACACTGAGCAGTAGGCAACCTACCAAACTTAAAATTCAGTTTCTTCCTTTGACTTGATCGTCTGCATCTCTGTTTTTGAGGTAAGTGTTATATAAAATCAGGTAAGAGACTCACTTTACCTGCATCCTTCTGGAAAATATTTTACTATGGATTCTAAAGAAGTGGCACAAATTCCTCATCACTAATCAAATACCATGGATACAATTATGTACCTATGGGAAATTACTGTGGAAAGTAGCAAGTATATGTCCATGTTCTACAGCCAGTCTGGGAAAGGCTCAGTTTCTATAAAGAGTGACAGAGGAAGAAAAGAAGGCAACTCTTACATTCCAGAGGCAGATCGCAAGGAAAAGAGGGAATTTTGGACATGAGTCAAGAGCCAATGAGACCCACTATAACACTGTGTCCTGGGAGTCTCAGTGGGAAACCTAAAGGAATTGTGTTTTTAATACAAGTGTGCATCACTCAGAGGGCTTAATTTGGTTTTTTTTTTTTTTTTTTTTTTTTGCAAGTAGGAATGAAAACATACTGGTTACTAGAAGATCAACAAAAGTAAGTGAACTTAAATTTTTGGCATGTATGACAGGACTTGGAAAGGAAATAAAAAATAAATATTTAAACAAATAACAAGGATTCATTTGGAAGAGATGACTAGGTAATTTCTTCCGTACAGAATTTTAGTAAGTCCTGCCTCAGATATGAGACTAAGGGATCAAAAACCCCCAGAAAACATAGGATTTAGCAAAAAGACAGTTCCTCTCCTAAGTTGCACACTATTATATCAGGCAAATTAAATCACTTTTAAAGACCTAATAACTGTGTGTGTTTCTTTGTTTGACCTGTACAATTGTTCAGTGCTCAAGTTATCAATAAACAATTTGAAATACAATCTTCTTTTATTTCCCATGTATCCCAGTGAAAATGATCAGGAAAGGAGAGAAAGACAGACAGACAGAGACAGAGACACAGAGAGAGACAGAGAGACAGACAGACAGACAGACGGAGACAGAGACAGAGACAGAGACAGAGAGAGGTGGAGGAGGAGCAAAGGTTGGGGAGGAGAGAGTGGGGAGGAGAAGGGAGGAGGGGAGGCGAGGGAGAGGAAAAGAGAGATAAGAGCAAGGAAAGGAGATGGGGAAAGGTGAGGTGCAGGGAGGTGAGAGGGAATGGGAGAAGAGAGGAAGAGGAGAAAAGGGGAGAGGGAGGAAAGAGAGGAAAAAGAAGAGGGAGTGGGGAGGAAAGGGAGAAAAGATGACAGAAAAGGAGAGAGGATTGAGATGGGGTGAGAGAGAAAGAGAGAGAGAGAGAGGGAGGGAGGGAGGGAGGGAGGGAGGGAGGGAGAGGTGAGGCAGGCTGGATAGTACTTTGCAGGACAGCTCATATATATATAATTGTGAAAATACCGTACAGAGGGGTTACGGTTACATGAGCAAGGTAATGAGTACATTTCTTATCAAGCATTGTTGCCTCCTCCTTTGTTTCCCCTTCCCATCTCAGGACAACTCTTTTTAAAACTCAGTGCATTCTACATCTCTGTATCAGGCTATGCCCACTGAATTTCAGTATTCTCTGGGAGCAGTAGGTGAAATGGCACAATATCCTACCTCCCCATTTGTTCTCCTTTACTGGCTGTAAAATTGTGGCCTTCAATTTGATCTTTACCTAAATCAACAGATTATAGTAACTGACTTCTTTTTTTTTTTGACAAAAATATAAAGATTTTGTGATGCTTAAGTTTTGGGTACCTTTATCCTATTGACTATTGATGTCACTGATTGGGGTGGTTTATGATTCTAAACAAATTAACACTGCCAGCATCACTGAGCTGTATGAAGTGATTAGGTAATTTATCAGCAGCTAAAAGAGCAACGTGGAGAAATCCTCTGATACAAAGACAAGTTTAACTATTCACTAACATTGGTAAATGCAGAAAGCAAATCCCAAAATGTACAAAAAGACAAAGGAAAACCAATGAACCACAGGATTTAGAATCAGAAGCAATTAATAGCAAAAAGAAAAAGGACAAGGTGAAGAATTTTTGGATGAAGTGAGATTGGGATGTACAGGGAATGGAAAATCAGAATGGCACTTGTCTCTGCAAAGGAGGCATGTGACCTTTAACAGAGATTTGCACTCATTTTTACATTTCTCATTGAGAAGATAATGCTCTGCAGACTGTAACAATAACTGTATTTTATATGCTCTCAATGATCTAAAGGAAGAAAGATAACATTTCCATTATTAAGCAAGAAAGATTACAAAGGAAGTCATATCTAAAGTCTTAACAGGATTAATTGAAATTTGCCAGGGGATCTGGAAGAAGAGTTTATTATCATAAATAATAAATTTATAAGCCAAGCATTATAATTCAGTGTATTCTGAGCTTTATACCCTTCAATTAAAATATTTGCATTTGAAATATATGAGACAACCCTGAAATAACAAAACACAATTTTCTTGGATAAATGATTAAGGGTGACAAGTAGAAAATGAGAAATCATGCACAATTCTTCTAATTGATCTATGCTATGACAAAAGTTCTAGCAAGTGCACTTTGTATTGAAAATTCAGAAATATGCTTTTAAATGAATGGCACTAATAAAAACAAAAAGTCAGTTGTTTAAAAGGTTTGATCAGGATTTAGACAAGGCAACTTGTTTTTCTACTCCTTTTTCATATGTTTTCTCAAAATTGTATCATCTTATCTATGGTTGAAACTAGATTCTCTTCCCCGCTCAAACTTCTCAGAGAAATATAATTACTCTTTCCGAACTATCCAGACAGTACTCCCTATGTGACATTATTTCCTCTGGACCTTCCCAAAGACTCCAAAAAAATGATCCTGTTTTTTCACTCCTGTCATTATTAGTCTATCATATCACCTACCCAACTATGAGCAATCTGATGCAACAAAAACATTGTACTCATTTTATACTTATTGCACACATATGCTATTATGAAGTCATTTATCTCATTATGTATAGAGATAGATCATGTCATATATATCATAATATGTAGGAGATAATATTCATGTTATCTCATGCTAATACATACATGTGTATATGATATTACAAGCACACACATGCATATATATGTGTGCATATATATATATATATATATCAACATGCTGTTTATACAATGTATTCAGAATTGGTATTCCATCAAGATTTTCTTCAATAAATTAATACAAGTAAGATAAAACTGTGGAAATTCTATGGCTTGGATATGCTTGACTAAGTTCCCCAAAATATCATGTGACAATGTGGGAGATGATGGGACCCTTTGGAGGTAGATCTAGTAGGAGGAGTTTAAGTCATTGGAGGTGTGCTCTCAGAAGGGATTATGTAACCTTAGCCTATCTCTGCTTCCTGTTTTGAAATGTGACCTTTAACCTTTACCTCCCTCTGTGATGTTATCAGGTCCCCAACAGGTTGATGTGATGTCCTGGCCTTACTTAGCCATTTGCAAAGTAAAACTTATTGACTTATAAGTTTGTTGCTGGTATTTCCATAGCAAAGACATTACCTAAACTAATACAGTATATTTATGACTTATGTGAGTGGCAAGATTCTGATGCAGTCACACAAGGGATGAAAGAATGTACCTTTCCCAGGAAACTACAAATGACAGGATAAACATCACCCATGGTTCATTTGCAACTGCACTCATCCACCCTGTTTACTTCATGGACTTTGATAAAATATTTCACAGAAGCATCCATGAATTTGTGTGAGTAAATTCTACTTCTACCACTTCTTTTCAATCTCTCTCTGGGCTTTAGACTCTAGTAAAGGAACACTGCTTCCATATCTTAGCTATGGTAAATAATGCTGCGATAAAGATAGTTGTGCTGGTAGCCTTAGTATGGCCTTGTTTGTGATTGTTTGGATAAATGCCCAGAAGTGGGATTGCTGGCTCATAGGGAAGCTCTCTGTGGACTCTTTTGAGAAACCTCCGTACTGTTTTCCAAAGTGGTTGAACAAGTTTATACTCCCACCAAATATGCAGTAGAGTTCCCTTTTGGCCACATCCCCTCCAGCATCTGTTGTTTTTAGATTTCTTGATTATAGTCATTGTAACTGTAGTGAGATGGAATCTCAATGTTGTTTTGATTTGCATTTCTTTTATGGCTAGAGAAGTTGAGCATTTCTTCATGTGTCTATTGGCCATACTTATTTCATCTTCAAAGAAATCTCTCTTTAAGTCTTTAGTCCACTTATTTATTGGGTAGTTGTTTCTTTGAGGATTTGTTGGGGGATTTGATTTTTTGAGTTCCAGGTATATTTTAGATATGAGACCCTTGTCCATTGTATGGCTAGTGAAGATCTTCTCCCAATCCATGGGCTTTCTATTGATCTTGCTAACTATGTCCTTTGCCATGTAGAAGCTCTGCAGTTTCATGCAATCTCATTTGTCCAACCTTTCCTGATTTGTTGTGTTTCTGGATCTCTATTAAGGAAATTGTTTAAATAGGAATATGGGAGAGAGGGGGAAATGTAGTTGAGGAGGTGGGAGGGACTGGATGGTAGAGGAGATCAAAGGAGGAGGCAACAATGCTGGATAAGAAATGTACTCATGGGCTGGGAAGTTGGCTTAGTGGTAGGGCACTTGACTTGCATGCATGAGGCCCTGGGTTCGATTGCCCAGCACCACATAAGCAGAAAAAAGCCGAAAGTGGCGCTATGGCTCAAGTGGTAGAGCACTAGCCTTGAGCTGAAGAGCTGAGGGACAGTGCTCAGGCCCAGAGTTCAGGCCCCACAACCGGATCCCCCACTAAAAAAAAGCAATGTACTCATTACTTTGTTCATGTAACTGTAACCCCTTTGTACAGCATTTTCACAATTAAAAAACTTATTTAAAAAAAGAAATAAATTACCATTTCTTTTCTCTGTGCCTACAAAAGCGCTAAAACTTTCACTGTCTGTGGTAGAAATAGGTGATCATACTCTTCCCTACATTATCGTTCATCATGATTTTTAGATGGTGATTCTCTAGGTACATAACTAAATAAATGACTATTGGCCAGAGGAAACAAACAATATAGTTTACATTACCTATTATGTTGTAGTTGGCAAGTGATGTTTCTTCACATGTAAATTGGGGACAAAATTAGTACCTGTTTTCATCATGTGCTGTGATGGTAAAAATAATAAAAATGACACCCACGGATCTACATATTTTTCATAGAATATGGTGTGCACTTTGCAAGCTCCACATCAATCTATTATTATTACTATCTCTGATACCTAATAGAGTGCCTAAGAAATAAAAAAAAAACTTTGAGTATATTTTGAGGACTAGGTTTGTCACATTTAATACATGTGTCTAACACATGACATATATATGCATATATAGTGTTCCCAATATATATTTATTTCATTTAATATAGTCTAGATCTTAGAGAAATGCATTGTTCTATAGATTTGAAAGTGACATTCTAAGCATAAACATAGGCTGTTTGGCAAGGCTTGATCAGTAGATCAACAGCATTTCTTGGAGAATTTTGAAGACAGGACTGTGTAGTTTGTCTTTAATTCTGTTGTGTCTATTTTCCTCTTTCTATTTCTCTCCTTTCTGATCCAGTCACTTCTCCTTCATGTAAACTGCTTCCTTTGTTTCATCTTATCCCTTCCAAACAAACCACGTGCCCTCTCCAAAACTAAAGTTCCCAGAGTAGACTTTCACCAACTTCTCAAACTTTGCCCTATTAACCATTCTTCTTTATGGATTTTTTTCTCTGTGTTTAGGAAAGTTTCAGCTGCTGGACTAACATGAGCTAAGATTAAACACTGAAAATGATTGTATAGGTTATCCTATGCACACAATTATATAAATCATTGTTATTTGAATATCATAACTTACTTTATTTGTTCACTAGTTTGCTCTACTAATAAAAGCCATATGGTCATAAATGACTCCTGTTTTGTTCAATAGTTAATCTTGGTCACCTGCAGAGTAGCTGCTACATAGTGAAAGTGTGCTGAATCAATTCTCTGGTGGTAGAAATCTCAAGCTCAGTGAAGTGTGGTAAAGGGAGTTATTGGTGTAGGGAAAGCATCAGTAGTACATTTTTCACAGAATCATTCATTCAAGTTTTGTTGTGCATGACTATGTTCTGGGTAGCGTAGTGAGATTTATATTGGAACTAAAATTTGGGAGCGTTAATGTTAAAAGTTAGTAAACCTGTGTCAAAGAACATAAATTAGGTACTTAAATTATTCGTTGTATTACATTATGAATATATGCCCACCCTAAATTCCAGTACTTTGGACAAACATCTTATTTTGAAGATAGCATATAGATACATTGGTAGTGAAATTTTAAAAATGCAGTAGGTCCTAATGCAATATAACTTGTATACTTAATGGGGAAATTTGGAGGATAGAAACAAACATGTAAAAATAGGGAGAATACAGCACTTACAAACTGAAGAATATCTGAGGCTACCAGAAGCATGAAGAGACCTGGAGTGGAGCCTTCCTTGATATCTTTCAAAGGTAACCAGTTTTGGACTAGGGGGTGCCCAGTACTGAAGCTCTTGTTTAGGACTGACAAATAAAAATAAAAATAAAATAAAATATATAAACATGAAATCAACTTTCCTAATACCTTGATTTTGACTTCTAATCTCCAGACAATAAATTTCTAGAGTCTTACCTGCCTAGATTTTGGTACTTTGTTATAGCAGCCCTAGAACACTAATATAGTGAGTAAGAATGATTGAGCAATCTTGCACTGTTATGATTTGGAAATCTGAAGCCAGGAGTTAGTGATTTTAACTTGTGTAATGAGGAAAGGCTTTATTTAGTACACGAATTTGACGTTTAAGAGTGGGTATCACTTATTTGCAATATCTAGTATAGTTATGTCAAGCGGAAAAAGTCAGATAATGTGATGTTAGGAAAACGAACCCTCAAATATGTATTTTAATGTTTTTGTTTCTTTCATGCATGTGTTTCTAACGCATTTATAAGATTATTTCTTTGTTGCTTTGTATGTCCCTCCCCCACAGTGTAACCCCCGCTTTCACTATATTTGATGTCAGTATAACATGTGGAGGAGACGGGGACAAACAAGTCGTTTAAGGATTCAGGTGGACCTGTTGCAACAATGAGAAGTACAAAATGTCATGTCAAAACCAGCTTTACAATGTCGGGGGGGGGGGGAGGGGGGGTATGATTGGGTGGGGGGGGAGGGGGGAGGCTGGGAAGGGAGGTGAAGGGTAAACAAAGGAGGAGGCTGCAATGCTTGGTAAGAAATGTATGCATTATCCTGACCATGTAATTGTAACCCCTCTGTACAGTATGTTCTCAAATAAAATAAAATAAAATTAAAAAAAAAAAAAAAAGAGTGGGTATCATTGGACAGAGGCTTCAGCAAGAACTTTGTCAAGAAGGCTTCTTAGACCAGCAGTATCAACAATGGCCGAACAGTGGAAAATGTAGCTGTTGTGCTAAAGACTCAGTCTCTTGATGTGGACACTGAAGAATAAAACTTTGGGAATATTTACTGTCCCTGCTTTCTGGGTGATTCAGGTTTTTTCCCATAGGTCTACAGCTCTGTAGCCTTGACCATACCTTTTGTTGATTCATCTGTGAAAAGAACATATGGTCCTTGTTGTATTCACCTTACAAGTTTCCAAAAGGATTTACAAAGAAATAACTATAAAAAGATTAAATCTGAAATCCGGTGTACAAGTAGAATGGGTCAATGAAGGAATTGAAAAGGTGATTTTTTGAGTAATCAAATCTGTACAGTCTGAAACTCCAATAATCCTTCTGCCTTATTGGAGCTGAGTGGTAACAAGGAAATAAAGAAAACTTAAGAAGAGTGAAGAACCACAGGAAAAATGAGACTTAATTGTAGAAGCAAGAAGAAATTGCCCCTTAAAGCTTTGCTTTGTTGTCAAGCTTCTGGGGGGCGGGGGCGGTGGGTAAGCTGTTATGGAGAAAATCAGACAAGGTAAAAACTGTGGTCAGCTATTAATTGTATGACAATGATCACAAATTGTATTAGAAAATGAGAAAGAAACTACAAAAGGGGAAGATAGCATAATCTAGAGTTTGGTTATTAGGACCCATTCTACTTGTACACCGGATTTCAGATTTAATCTTTTTATAGTTATTTCTTTGTAAATCCTTTTGGAAACTTGTAAGGTGAATACAACAAGGACCATATGTTCTTTTCACAGATGAATCAACAAAAGACCTCCAACGTGACATAATCTAAACTTGCATTATTTCTTATGTTCTTCTGATAAATGGTATCAAGCAGAGTAACGAGACCAATTCAAAACATGATATACAGAAAGCTTGAGAATGTTAACAAAACTGCTCAAAGGTTGATTAAAAAAAAAAAAAGAGGACTGGGAAGGTGGCTCAGTGGTAGAGCGCTTGCCTTGCACGCATGAGGCCTTGGGTTTGATTCCCAAACACCACATAAGCAAAAAAAAAAAAAAAAAAAAAGCCAGAAGTGGCGCTGTGGCTCAAGTGGTAGAGAGCTAGCCTTGACTGAAGAGCTGAGGGACAGCGCCCAAGCCCAGAGTTCAAGCCCCACGACCAGACCCCCCCCCACACACACAAAAGAAAATTACAAAAAGGACTTGAATGAAATATCCTTCAGAAAAATGTCAGATGCTTCTTTAGGTTTCTATTTACAAAGTTTTGCATAAGGAAACATTGTATTATTTAGTCCACTAATGTAACTTATGCTACTCTAAATGTGTTGGATTATCCACTAACTCCATGATGAAGCAGTCAGCTTCTATGACAAAGAACTGTTCCACAAAGAAAATGATGAGCAAATTCTAGGAACCATGCATCCGTATCTCTTTACAATAAGGCAGCTCTTACAAGACAAATCCCAGTGAGAGAATTCTGTTAGTACACCTTGCAATTTTATGATGATATTTTACTGTATCCAAATCTGCTCATAATAAATATATATTAGTGGAAGCATAAAAAATTAAAGAAAGAAATGAATGTGTTGTCCAAGGGAATACCATTTTTTTAATTTACTCATTTAGTATGTCTATTTATTACTTGAACCATATAAAACAATATATTACAAATATACAAAAGTATATTGTGTAGCAGGCAATTGCCACCTACAAAGAGGCCCTGCACATTTCACACAGAAGTATATTAAGATGTAGTAAAGCCAGCCTGTGTGTTTTAAAGGAACTGGACAAAACAAAGAGAGGTTCAAGGGCACACATTATGGAGCAATAACCAGGATGTGTGAATTAAGAAAACATACAAGAAATACAAAATAAAAATGATGGGAAAATCCAGTCATAATATTCAATATGCATATACAAAAAATAGAACCAGGTAACTTGAGGAGATGGGTGGTGGTTAAAGAGATGTGGGAGAGAAGGATAGAAAGGATGACCTTGATCAAGATGTAAGTACTTAGTTTTTAAATTTTTAAAAATAAAAAAGATATAAAATGTAAGTTCAGAGAAATCTAGGTTTCCTTGGATAGATTTCATTTAATACATGAGTCTTTTTTATTTCCTTTGATCTTGAATCAATCTGTTGGTAACTCTTTTTTAAGCCCACCTCTGGAGCTGAAAACTTCCAAATATATGGAGTTATTTATGTTATAATGCAAAGGTTGGCTCTTCTATGCCTTAGGACTGAATACTTTAATAATAATTTATTTATATACTGAAGAATACCATATTTTGTCTTTAAAATCTGATGAACTGTCAGTATAGTTGTGAAGGGAACGGAAAGAAATTAAAGCCTAGTAAAATTCTTTTTTAAAAATATTTTTATTATCTTTAACCACAGAAATACTATCTTTAAGTAATAATATAAAGGAGTTACCATTCAACAAATCAGTTTATAAATGCAGTGTATCTTGATTGATGTCACCTTTCATTAGCCTAGATAAAATTCTTGTAGTGGTCCTGTTTTGCTTTCTTTCTCTGGAAATACATGCCTTCAGCCACTTACTATATTCTGTGAATTCAAGCAGCCTAGTCAGATCTATGGAAATCAATATCCATTGCTAGGGAACACAAGAAAGAAAACCTGTTTTGTATATGTATTTAATGATGTACAAATCATGTTAATTTCCAATGTGATTAGTAGTACATTTCATTTGCATCTAGAATTTTCCTTTGTCTTTTTTGCAAAATACATAATTACATTTAAAACCTACAAAGATTCTCAACAACCTTTATATTAAATTGTTGGAAACTCAGGGACATCTGAAAAAAAAAATAAGTTAATTTGGGTTACATTAATTAGAAACAGGAACTAATCAACCAAACAAGAAAACAAAGGCAAATTCTTCACAGAAGAGAAAGATTTAGTCACTTGTGGAAATCCTTTGAGAAGCATTTATTACATTATGCTCTGATTTGAACATATCCTACAAAGGTCACAGTTCTTAATGCAGTAATGTTAGGAGATGGTATCTTTGATAGGTGATTAGGCCATGAAGACTTTGTCTTCTTCAGTAAGTTAAAGCCACTTACAAAAGGCCATCAGGCTATGGGTTTGATCTTATGCTTCTTCTCTGTTGTGATGCAGCAAGAATGTCTTCATCAGATGTAGCCTCTTAATCTTAGGTCTATTAGTCTCCAGAACTATGAGAAATAATTCTTAGAAATTACCTAGCCTGTGACATTCCGTTTGGGCAGCATAAAATGTACTAAGTACCATTGGAACAATGCAGAAGATGTAGATAGGATCACTCTGTAGCTACTCTTACTTTGGTTCTCTTTTATTGACATCTGGTGTAATTATACTTTTCTCTTGTCTTTATTGTATTTTCCATGTAGTCATTAAAGTAACCAAAACGATGACCTTTATCTTTTATCTTTTTTTTTTTTTCCGTCTGTTATGGGACTAGAACTCTGGGCCTAGGTGCTGTCCCTCAGCTCTTCAGGTCAAGGCTAGCACTCTACCACTTGAGCCACAGCACCACTAAAAATATGACTTATATAAAGCAACTACTGTAACCATTTTCCATACTCAACCTCATTTAAATAGTAAACCAAGAGCAGTTTTCTGCAGGTAATTTTATTCCTTATGCGCTAAGTCTTTTCTGTAAGGGACTTAAATATCTCAATGATGTAATCTATATAATCTTAATCACAGTTCTCAAAAGACCGAAACCAGTTGGATATTGATGACTCATGCCTGCAATCCTAACTATGTAGGAGACTAAGACCTGAGGGCCTGAGGATTGTGGTTTGAAGCCAGCCTGAGAAGGAAAGTCCATGAGACTTTTTTTTTCTTTCTGTTTTTATTTTATTTTATTACTTTATTTTATTTTTATTGGTTGTAGGGCTTACATTCAGGGCCTAGGCACTGGCCCTGAGCTTTTTTGCTCAAGGCCAGTGTTGAACAACTTTGAGTTGTTCCATTTCTGGTTTTCTGGTGGTTAATTGAAGATAAGAGTCTCACAGACTTTCTTGCCTATGCTGGCTTCAAACCATGATTCTCAGATTCTAGCCTCCTGAGTAGCCAGGATTACAAGATTCAACCACCAGCACCTGGCTTACATGAGACTTTTATCTTCAATTAACCACCAAAAAAGCCAGAAGTGGAGCTATAGTTCAAATGTTAGAGCATCCTTGAGCAAAAGGGTTCAGGGATAGCACAGGCCCTGAGTTCAGTCCCAGGACTGAACACACACACACACACACACACACACACACACACACACACACAGACCAAAATCAGTACATATTTTAATATCACTCAATTTTAAAACTACCAAATAAATAGACTGCACATGTTTTTTCAAATGCCCTAATTACAACTTTCATTTTAAGCAGAAATTCTATCCTCACTTTTGAGGAAAATTCCTGACAATATTTTCACTATTACCTATATATAAATGTTGAAATATTTTGTTTTCTCTGGTTGATAGGAATCTAGTTGGGTTCTGAAGACATACCTGCAGATACAAATCAGTGTATGTTTCACATATACATGGTGATAGCTACATTTCAGTCCACATGCTTCTCATAGAGTCAAATGCATGAACTATTAAGAAAAGAAGAGACACTAGATAGCATTTATTTTAGTTTTGTTTCTTGATAAAGCATTACAGAAATATGGAGATTTTTTTAGAGAAGGGAACTGAAGCCAAGAAAAGCATTAGAGCTAAGACAAAATAAAGTTATGACAGAGAGACATTGGAATTCCCCCTTGATTTTGTACTTATTGTATTGATATTGTATCAATATAATAATATAGGTAAATATAAAAATATATAAGTTCTTAGAACTATAAGTTTATAACACAAAATATCAGTTCCTTGTCATGCTCTGTCACCATTGAGTCCTCTCATCCTGCAGAAGAAATCCTTTAACTCTTGATAGTTTTAACACTATTTGTCTCTGAATTTCTAAACAATATTTTTATATGGCTATTTCTCACTTTCTAAATTTTTGAAAACACCTATTTGTTTCAGGGTCACACATTGCTGGTTTCCAAATAATAGACAGTCTTACTTGTTTGTTTAGTAGCAGAATTCCTATTTATCTGGGCATATGGCCAGCTAGGTCGAAGATTACATTTCCCAGGCTCCCCTCAAAGTTCCTTGTAGCCATGTGATCAGTCATGCGTTGAACTAAAGACTATTTTGTAAGCTTTTCAGCTAGCTTCCTTAAAAAAATGAGCCTTGCGGGAATTCTATTTTCAGGCTAAGTAATTCACAAAAACAGTAAAAAAAAAAATCTTTGTATCAAAATAGAACAAAATAAGACACTAAAACTTTATGAAGATGTCTTAAACTTATGAGGTTAGATCTAGGAAAGGAAGGCATCCCTGAGAACTGAGCATAGAACTGGAGTTTACCTTTTCCCTATGGGCATGTGTGACAAGAAGCAAATAGAAGACTCACAGGTATAACTAGAAAGTGCTCATGACCAAATTATTGGGATAGCAATAAGAAAGAAATGACAAAGTAGATAAGGTTGCAGACAGTAAGAAGCTACCAATACCAGAAGTCTAGAGAAGAAAGAGAAGTATTTATATTTGGGAAATAGCTATATCTGTAGATAGAAAAGCAAAATAATGGCCTAGGAGAACCAATGAGACAGAGATCACAGGACCTCTGGAGGTTCCATGAGAGTTCTCTGGAAAGTTGAATACAGTTTTTGACATAATGCTGGGCTAAAAGAATAAACCTTGGAAATTAAGGCTCACCAAAAAAGAGAACGTCCTTAAACCACCAATATTTAAGTTGAGACAGAACTAGACTTCAGGGGAATAAAAGGAGAACCAAAGGTAGATCAGCCCTGTGGGTTAGATAGAAAATGAAACTCCGAGTTATTCTTGTTTCACTAATGTAAAATAGTCCAGCATTTCCAGGGAATCTAGTCATCTACATCTGAAAGAAAAGAAGAAAGAAAATTAGAGATTAGAGAAAAAAAGGAAAGAAAGAAAAAGAAAAACTTGTCTCTGAAGAAATAGAGCAACATCTTAATCTTCAGATGTGATTGACAAATTAACTGTCTAATGTATCAAAGTAAATAAAAAATAAAGACTCTTAAAAGGAACTAAGTTAAAATACTTATACTAAATATAATGGGTACTGAGATCTCAACTGATAGTTTAATAGTATATTATGTATAACTGCAGAACAAATGAATGAAGTAGGCATTAGGTCAGAAGATGCTATTAGGAATATGGAAAAAAATGACAAAATATGGAAAAACATAATAGACATAGGACACATACACTAACCTGTGTATAACTGGAGTTAAAAAGCACAAGAAAGGGCTGGGATGTAGCTTAGTGGCAAAGCGCTTGCCTAGCAAGTGCAACGTCCTGGGTTTGATCCCCAGTACCAAAAAAGAAAAGACCAAAAAAAAATACAGTTAAAAAAAAACCAAACAAAAAAAGCACAAGAAATAGCAAAGGAAGGGGGAGAAAGAGGAGAATGAGAGAGAAGAGGGGTCAGGCACACAATGCGGCAGAAGAAAAGAAGTGTGAAAAGAAAAAAAGAGAGGCATTTTCAAGAAATAAGCACTTACAGTTTCTAAACCTGATGAAAGAAATCAATCTGTTAGTAGTTCCCAAGATTCACTAAAATCTCAAGCAAGATAAATTCCAAGAAAGGTAATCCCTAATTTATCAAAGTATTCAACATGAGATTAGTTAATTTAATGAATTAATGTTTCTTTCTCTTTTCATTAATTTTAAAATTTAATACCACAATGTACAATATCAAAAAGAAGAAATATTAGACAAAAATATACTTCTTTCTCCAAGACACATTTTGATGGAGACTTTGCTCACTTCCTTTCTACCTGCTTTAGTACAGAGTTGACTTTTGGCCCTTTCTAATTATAATGTCCCATACAAAGATCTCAGTCTCTATTTCTAAAAACAACTGAGTCATAGTGTATGTTCACCAGTTAGGATGATTGAGTCATCCTGGAAACACAAGCAAAAACAAACAGCAGAGCTTTAGAAATTATCTACCTAATGCTGGTTACTCTTTGAAAATTAGTTTATCATAAGAAACGTTTTCAGATAATCCCCAAGTTTTCATACAGATTTTAATATTTTAAATCCCTCCTAGTAGATTTTTCAAAATATTAAGGGTTTTATCAAAACATCAGAATAATAAGGAAATACAATATAGAAGAGTATCTGGTTTGAATTTTTCCATGTGTTTTTAAGTGAAAAAAAATTCCTTAGAATAAGTTTTATTTAAAAAATGAAGAACATACTTCCAAAATACTAATGATAGCTCCCAGGCTATAAAGTTCTAGTTAGTTTTTATATCCTTACTTATGCTTCTTTTATATTTTTATTGTTATTCAAGTGCAATTATTGTTCCTTCAAAATTAGAAGGATGTGCTATCACAGAAAACTATGAAGATGTTATGAGGAGAGACCTCAAGGCTAATACAACCACTCTGGGCTCCCTGGCAGAACAAGACAGAAGCTAACACCAGGCTCTGTACATCTGCTTGTGCTATTTTATGTAATAATTAGAAAATGCCAAGGGAAAACATTTAAATATCTTGAAACAAAAGCAATCAGAATCTTAAACATTAGGACAAAAATGCCCAATTAACTTTACAAAAAAGAAAGAAAGGAAAGCTTCCCAGTTGAATTTTATGTTGCGATTAGAACAAATATGACACTTATGTGTGCCCAGACTATAAAACAGCTAATGCAGCATTTCGAACTATGAAAACAATAAGAATTCAAATTAATTTGCATAAATCCATGTGGTAAACATCAGCTGAAAGGCATTATGATAAAATATAGCCCACAAGCTATGTGTTAGGTTGAATGGAGGTATTTCAAGTTCAAATGAAGCATTTGGACCATCTATTAAAAATATTCATAATAATGTAATTCACAATGTACTCACTAGCTTCCTGCTGTGTGAAAGACGTGATGCTAGTCCCTGTGGGAGATGCAACACTTCAGATTTTCAGCCCTAAAGACGCTAGTGATTTTGTGTGGAAAATGAATACAACTAATTCTATGCAAAGTAGTCTGGGAGAAGACAGAGGGAAAGTAGAAACAATATTTTAAAGGAGTTAGGGGAAGAAGACACACTTTAACTTTGTTGCTAACACAAAACAGGAAATGACCTTCACAAAAATTTCTGATAGCTAAAGATTCCTAATTGGAAAGTGCTATACCTAGAGTGGAAAAAAAAATGAATTTCCCAAAAAGCTTTGAAAAAAAAAAAAGAACAGAAGCAAACAAAACGAGATTCAATTTGTTAAGTTAGAAGAACAAAAGGTAGCCTGGTGATGATGACTAATGCCTGTAATACTAGCTACTCAGGAAGCTGAGATCTGAGAATCACAGCTAAAAGCCAGCCAGGGTAAAGAAGTCCCTAAGACTCTTGTCTTCAATTAACCACTCAAAAACCAGAAGCGGAGCTATGGCTCAAACTGATAGAGCACTAGCCTTGAGCACAAAAGCTCACGGACAGTGCCCCAGGACCTGAGATCAAACCCCATGACTGGCCAAAAAAAAAAAAAAAAATAGGTGTGAGGGAGATAAGATGTATAAACAATCACTCTAAGTGACTCCAATGTATAAGATCCAGTGAGCAAAAGCCTAGAGAACAACATTCTCTAAAGCCTGTGGGTGAATAGATCACCGGCAGTTACAACTTCCTATTAACAGCCCAAAGGCCTCAAGTCAATTCAAGTGAAGGCCAGAGTATAAAAGAGAAATTCACTCTAACAATGATCAACTAGAAAAAAAACAAAAAGAACTCTGTAATGTCAGGATAGGGCATAAATCACTGACACATCATCAAAAATCGCAAGAGATCTTTATGGAATTAAAAAAAAAAACAAGGAAAAAAACTATACAGATAAATATATGGTTTATGTAAAAGCAATGTATAATTATAATGGAAAGAAATACTAAAACACCAGAATTACATGAGCAATAGTCAGCTAACCACTGATATTTTTGTCTTGCACTTACAAAAATGATAAAACATGTACCAAAGCAAGATTAATTCAGAAACCATACTTAAGTAATTATGGGCTAAACTGCATTGCTCTCCAGTCAAATTAAAGGTGGAACCAAGCCAATCTAATGTACTCTAGATGAATGGACTTTTTTATTTTTTTTACAGGATTATAATAAGTAAAGTGGTGGTTTAAAGTCGAGAGTCTACCTAAAACAAAGCATAAATTAAGCTTACCACAGTGCCTAATAAGACCTGGAATATTTCTTGGTTAGTAAGACTGTAGTTAGCTTTAGATAGCATCTCAATTTTCATTTGTCAGGGACCAGATAAATTCACTAATGCATGACCACAAGCTTTGAGCCCTGGTGACCTCTCTTTAGGTATAGGATAGAGGGAATGTTAGACTCTACTTCTGAGCATTACAGATCATGACCAGAACATAATACAAACTTCTACTCCCTCTTTTGTAAATTTCACTTGTTGCTGCAAATTAACACTATGTTAAGAGTCATGTATTAGGTTTTTAAGTTAAATTAACACTTGGAATATAAACTTTATGGTCATGCAGCATTTTCCCATTCAAAATTGTACTTGTTTCATTCATTCAAAATGATATATTCTAGACATAACCAGTTAGCCAAACCTCAATACCTTCTAAATGCAAATTGATTATTAAAAATCAATCAAATAGTCTTGCTCAATCTCTCTGCTCAATCTCTCATCAACGAAGAAGCTTTTCCAATCTATAGCCAAAATCCCATATTGAGGGAGCCAAATACAACTGAAATCCTTCCACATGTCCAAATTATCCTTTGGATACCAAACCTAGGAGTCTGAACTACCAATGGGATTCAATAACATCAGCTTAACTCTGAAAAATCAAGAAAATTTTAGAAATAAATTCAAGTAGTGAAGTCATAACCTAATGGCCTCATAAGGTCAGAAAGCCTTGATTCCGTAACAGATCTTTGTATATGATAGTCTCCTTTGTCACCAGTACTCAGCTTCTCCAAGACCTCTTCTGTAAAGTTTCCTTCTACTGTGCCTCAAATATGAGTATTTGTTTCTTCTCACATTTTGTAGTTCTGTGGTTGTATTCTGGTACTTCCACTTTCTAATCTCAAAAATCCTTATAAATGCCCATCATTGTAGTTTTACATTTTATCTTTAAATTTACCAAGAATTTAAACATGTCCTAGCATAGCACTTGTTAATCAATACCTCTGTTTGTTTGTTTTTTTTTTTTTATGAAATGGGAGCCCCAAGGCATTACCACTTTAGCTAACAGAAATTATTTCCAGGAGACTCCACTGGTCATTTTAATAATGAACAAATAGATTAAAAAACCCTTGATTTGATTGTAAGACTTTAATCTAAACCACAATTAAGTCTTAGGTAACAGCTGGCCAGATTGTCATTGTTTTGACCAAGAGGTTTTCATCATAGAGCTGTTATTATAGCTAAGACCTCCTGTTTCTATCTGACTTCTGAGATTTTGGGCTCATAGGCAATTAAGAAATATGTCTTTGCTCTCAAATAAATACATTAAATAAATACACATTCACTCAAAACACAGTACTCAGAAACAATGCATAAGGACAATCAGAAGACTAGCCTTTCTGAAGGACTGACCAAACTAGCCTCCTGGGACATTTACTCTGTTACTCGCTGTATATGTAAACTTATGTGGATTATATATGACTGAATTTATTAATGTCTGCAACTAATCCAAAGGCCAGGTGAAAAGAACAGGGTCACTGCAAGTGACTGTAAAGAGTTTTTTTTGAAACAAAAGATGAGAGAATCTACAAGAAGAGGTTGTGGAGACACTGAAATTTCCTAGGAGATTTGCTCTTGTAATGTTAGTTTAAAGATAAACACCACAGAAATTCTTTTTTATTTCAATCAATCCCTTTTCCTCTGAGGAGGCCCAAATCTTTACTAATATGATCTTTATTTACCAGCTGTTCTCTCCATTTTGCAAGAGTAACCACGTTAAAATACAGCAGCAGACAGAAAATATTAAGGAAACTTCAGCAGTCATTTAATAGTCAGTGTTCTCTTATAACCAGGGTGAAATTCACCAGCTGTGAATGTCAGCGGAAGATGTAAAAATAATCTGATCAGACCATCGACAGAAGCCATTGGAAAGATTAGTAATTGTGAGATTAGAGATGGCAGAACTAAGTATAAATGCCAGGGTAGAAAACTACTCAGAAAAATAGGAATTTGAGTTCTGCCTTCTTAGTTTGCAAGTTTCTAATATCAAGTGTGAATCATATGTAGCCAAGAGGCACTATGACTATAAGAACTTGTCAGTGACAATTATGTTATAGAAAATCACCTTTCTATAACTGAAGTGGAAAATTAGCATATGAATAGTTTAACTTTGATTATAAAGGCTCTAATTTTCTACTCTCACTCTGATAGAATGCAGTATTCAGCAGAGGCCAAGCCAACTGTCAATATTCAACTATTTTTTCTATAAAAATGGAAATTTCTTTTCTTAGGGGCTTGAAATCAGGGCTTGGGCTCTGTACCTGAGCTTTTTCACTCAAGTCTAGCTCTCTACCACTTTGAGCCACAGCACCACTTCTGGTTTTCTGGTGGTTAGTTGGAGATAAGAGTCTTTTAGACTTTCCTGCCCAGGCCAGCATTGAACTGCATTTCTCAGAGCTCAGCCTCCTGAGTAGTTAAGATTACAGACGTGAGCCACGAATGCCAAGTGGAAATTTCTTATAGTTCAGCATATGAGCTAAGGACACATTTTCTAAAAGCTTGTCTTTATAAAGAACAAATATGTGAAATATGATATGTAGACATGTGCTCACTTTCAGGGCTCAAATGCTTTCCCAGATCCTTTCTTTTCTAGAGTCATCTAAGTTTCCAAATCATGTACATGCTCACGAGAATATACTTTATAATTGAAGTGGTTTTTCAGCATATCTGTTATTCCTGGAGTGTGATCAGATTTTTGTCATAAGTAGCCAAAAAATTACAAAACAACAAAAGGATTAAAGCCATGTGTGCATTGCACTGAATGTAACAGTTAACCAGAGAGTCTTATGTCAAATCTGATTCTGCAACTCTGCATAAATGTGGATATGGGAAGGATGAATGAAAAGGATAGAAAGATGAAAATCTGGACCTAATTCATATGTTTTTTCATGTTACAGTTTTATAGATTTTGAATATATTTATACTGATCAGTCTAGTAGTCACCCTGAACTTTTGAGTCTGTTTGAATGACTAAAGATGGCACAGCATTCTTATAAAACATTTTCAAAATCAATGACTGTAACTCCTATGCACATGGTACCTCTCTGATGGTAGTGGTATAAACAAGGTCTTCCATGAATAAGAACAATCTGTGTGTTTTAATATATAGATTTAAAAAATTATTATTGTAATATGGCAAGGCCAACAGAACAAGAGAAGACAGCTATTGAAAAGACTGTTCTATTCACAGATCCCTTCAAGTCCTTGGGGACTTGAGTCTTCACCATGGAAGCACCAAGCTTAAGCATAGAATTCTAGCACCAAGGTAAGTCTTATAGGAAGAAGAGAAAATTGAGAGATGAGCCTTTATGGTGCTATTCACAAGAAGTAAGGAGAGAAGCATCCTTAAAAGACAGTTTGAATCAGTTAAGATCAGCCAATTTGAATCATTACAGTGAATTTAGAACTCTCCCTTTGTCTGGAATGCAGCCCTGGGGTAGTTAGGGCAAAAAGATTGTAGCTCAGAAGTGTGATAAGTTTATAGGGAGTTTTTCAGTGTTTGGACCTCTCAATCATTTTATTTCCATATGAAGAGTATGCTAAAAGTGAATAGGTCATTGATTGCTAGAACTTGATAAATCTGCCCAGGATAGAGAACTCTGGGAGCAGAGATTTTAATGCCAAATGCATTAGAATACAGACAATAAGTGGTAGAATTAATACAGTCTGTTGCCAGTGTACTTACCAAGTATTAATAGCCCTACACCACAGCTCATTTTAAATCTCCTTAGTCCACTTGTTAATTTCTGCACTAGGGAACTCAGGAAACAAGCATTTCTTGATCATTAAAACTTCCATACGTTTTACGTATATATTTATCATTCTTTGAGTTACTCTCACATATCCAAAGGAGATGTTATTATCTCTAGTGAATTTTGTTTGAGGTAAGAATGTTAGGTTGGAATATACTTGGCTTTTTTTAGCCTATCTCCAAAATAGTCAAGTTGTTGTGGCAACATATAATCTAATAAATTATGTTTTAAAATTTAGAGTTGTTTATAACTCATAGCTTCTTTAACTACACAGAACTCATCTACCTTCCCATTTAAAGTCTCCTTCCTTCACTATACAATCCTGTTTTTACTGATCCTTGACATATTTCCATTTAGCCTTTTTTCTAGCTTTTATAAAGCAACAATAAATTGAAACCAATAAATTTAGGCATAATTACCAGCAGGCAGGCAGACAATTATATGAATGTGGTTTTAAAATTACAAATAACTCATGAATATTGTTTCTAACCATATAGGAATGTCTCTGAGAAATAGTCATACTTCTTATCTTTCTAATTATTTGGTATTGTTATTATTACCTTTAACTTTTCATTTGCATTGAAATAATGAAGGAACTTCTGATTCGATATTATTTTACATCCTCATGTTTGAGTTATACATGTACATTTTTGAACTCTTTCCAATTTCATTTCCACTATGTTTAGTTTTGGGGGAAAATTAGATCACAAACACTATTAATAATATGATTCTATTTTTGTAAGAAACAAAATAATTTAAAAGCCCATAAAATTATGTAACCAAATTCAAACTTCTCTTTCAATGATGAAATTTTAATTTTTCTTTATACATTTTTATATCTTTTAAGTTGTTCACAATGAGTATACATTCCTTTTATAATGGGTAAAATGAAGTTATTTCTGTTTTGCAAAACAGTTATTTCCATATACGTAGGGAATTATTTTGTGAAGACATCATTGAATATGACCAAATTTATAAAATCAAAATCTTCACTTTCCTCTAGATATATAAATCACTATTCAGATTGTGTAACTATTAACATTTTTAACCATTAAAATTTCTGTCATTAACCATTAAAATTTCTGTCATTTGAGTAATATTTAAAGCATTTGAACAAGCCACCATGATAAAGATTGTGAGCAAAAGTTGCTCTCAATTATAGTGAAACAGCCCTACCTTCTGAGGTGGTAAGAAGTATACTGAATAGAGAAAATTTTAATATTAAAAAAGAATTGAAATAGCTCATTAGGTACTCTCAAGGTCTTAGTTCGAATCATGAGCCTCAAATACATGGGGTTCATTCTGAAAAAATTTGGTGGTTAGAGTCAAAATATTACCATATTGATAAGAGGGCCACAGTAATGAGGTCTTTGTCTCTGGACCACTCCTTTTCCCAGATGGTTTTAAATGAAGAAACAACTTCTTTGCAGTTACTAATTGGACACTATCTCTATGTAGGCTTTCTGCAAAATCAATTTTCTCAAACAGAAGAACCTAGAACCATGCTCTTGAGCAGAGCAACAGAAATCTGTAACCCCTGTTTCTAAAGTGCTTAAAGTTTTCTCCTAGGATAACAAATCAATAACAACAAATAGTAGGTTTTGTAAAGTGAGTCTTACATAGAACAAGTCATTCTCAATTTTAGCCTGAAGTAGTCCACCTAAACTGCTCTGCTCAAAGGAATAAGGATGGCCATGGGGCCATTAAATCATTTACATCAAAGAAGAAAAGCAAAACAACTCTGTGAACTTAGTGTTTTAGATGTCTATCCTTACTTCAAAGTCAAGTGACTTTTTGAGGTGATATGTAACATTTGTGAAAAAGAACAAAAGAGCAGAATGAAGTCCTGCATAAGCAATTGATGTGGCAGCCAGTCACTCTTACTGTAACATCTTTGTCTTCACTTCTATTCATCATTTAAGGAAGGCATGTCTATGTCAACTTTAATCATCTGAGTTTTACCCAAGAGTTTGTTATAAAAGAAAATATTGGAGAAACTAATTATGTTGGAAATTTTTGCAAGAAGATACCTTAAAGGAGTGTGTATGTGTGTGTGTGTGTGCGTGCGCACACGTGTGTGCACACACAGGTTTACACATGCCTCAGTCCTGGGGCTTGAATTCAGGGCCTGGGAGCTGTCCTTGAGCTTATTTTGCTCAAGGCTAACACTCCATCTACCATTTGAGCCACAGTTCCACTTGAAGCATTTTCAGGGTACTTTATTGGATATAAAAATCTCATGGACTTTCTTTGTCTGGGCTGATTTCAAACTGGGATCCCCAGATCTCAGCCTCCTCAGTGGCTAGGATTAGAGGAGTGAGCTACCAATACCCTGCTTGGTTTTGTTTGTGTGTGTGTGTCTGTTTTTATAGGAATGCTTACTAAATATTTTCTCACTGCCTAACATCCAAGATTACTATCTAAAATTACCCTTTCCATGACTCTTTTAAAGGAGTGCCAGTGATTATGTTCCCAGAACAAGACATATGAAAGAATGAAGTCTGGTAGTAGGTAAAGTCAAAGCTACAATGCCGAAGAAGTGATTTATGGACTATGGCTCTCAGTATTATCTAGACACTACTTTTATAAGTTCAAAAGTTCAGTCATATCCTTTAGATATGTCAAGTACGGCATAATCTCACCAGATAGAATAAGAGGCAATTTGAGTGTGCATTGATAATTAAGCTCAAAGTCTCTGTCCATTGAATCAATTTATGACACATAGTGTCCTTCTGGTAAAAGGACATTATTTGGGGAGTAAAAAAAGTAAATGTGGAGAATATTATATGGATAGTACACTGGTAAATGAGATATTTCAAAACGTTGTACTATATATAAACGAAACTAAAAATAATAACACAGCCTTCAGTAAATTATTAAATAGGCAAAATGGTGACACATTACCTTATATTTAACCTTAAACTTCTGTTATGAAAAGTTTCAAAACAGGAGAGCATGATGAATCCTGTGCTTTCATCGTTTCGATTTAATCATCATTAAACCTTCCCTTCTCATGCACTGGAAGCAGGTTGTCATGTGATTTTTGTCTGTGAGCATTTCATGTACCAGCACAGTTCAATTCATAGGACTTCAATATTAAAATACTAGAATGATTAGAGTACAGCAGTGGGGTGAGCTAATAATATTTAAAGAATGAAGAAACAGTCTTTGATGATCATTAAATGCCTTAGCAGGTTTCACATGGCTAGTAAATATATGTATATATATATATATATTATATAATATTTATTACATATTATGTATAACATTTATTATATGTAATATATATATAATATGTTTCTCCCCAGTTGTATCTTTGAATGAGGATTTAATTAGACCCACCAGGTAATTTGTTGCATTCTCTCTATGTCTGTTAATTCATCAGCCCCCCACCCCTTCTTTATCCTTTCCTTAATTAATAAGGAAAGTAGATTGTTTATATTACACTCTGGACTTTGTCACCATATTCTGTTGTCATTTAACATGTTCCAAGTATGAATTAATAAGTAATCCATACTTATTGAATGTGTAGTTAGATTTAAAAGGTTAAAGCCAAATCAGGGTTCATTTTATTTCCCTCAAGAGCACTTCACAGGTGTGGCTACGCCATTCTTTGAAAGGCACATACTATCCAGTGTGGTCACATTCTGTCATGTCTTATCAGTGATAAGCATTGCCTCATTCAGTATTTCATTAACAGTTCCATTAAGGTCTTTACTGCTACTATTTCATTTTTATTCATTAACTGGAAGTGCTTTATAGAAATACCTCAGAGTTGGAGACATAACTCAGCAGAATCATGCTAGCCTAGCAAGTGCAGGGCCCTAAGTCCAAATCTCAGTAGCACCAAAGCAGCAATAAGAAGAAATTCTGAGCTTCTTCATGGCAAAAGACATAGCTAGCAAGATAAACAGAAAGCCCACAGATTGGGAGAAAATCTCACTAGCCATACAACAGACAAGGGCCTCATATCACTTCATGTAATTCTTTATAATTCTTTTCATTTCCTTAAGAATGATAGAATGTCATTACTTCTAATGGATGAGTAAAATTCTATTGTGTATATGTACCACATTTTCTTATTCCATTCATCCATTGAGGGGCATCTGGGCTGATTAAATATCTTGGTTATGTTGAATAGTACTGCAATGAATATGGCTGTGCTGGTGGTTTTACTGTATAGCTGGTTTTTGACCTATAGGAGTAGAATTGCTGAGTATTTCTATGTTTAGTTTTTTGAGGACTCTCCATGCTGCTTTCCTGTACCAGCTCATATTCAATAAGGGAGCCAAAGACCTAGGCTGGAGGAGAGACAGCCTCTTCAACAAATGGTGCTGGCAAAACTGTATCCCCATGAAGGAGACTGAAACTAGATCCGTCTGTATTCCCTTCCACCAGCAACAATTCAAAATGGATTAAAGACCTCAATGTAAAACCAGAAGACCTGAAACTATTACAGGAAGGAGGGCAATCTCTAAGGCCCTTGGGCACAAGTTAAACTTCCTGCATAAAGATTCAAGAACACAACAAATCAATGAAAGACTTGATAAATGGGATTGAATCATACTCATCTGCATGGCAAAGGACATAGCTAAAAAGCCAAAAAGAAAGTTTACATCATGGGATGAGATTTTTACCAACTATACTTCATCTAAGGGCCTAGTACCCAAAATATACTTAGAGCTCAGAAAGTTATACACTCAAAAATTAAACCCTCAAAAAAATAACAATCCAATTAATAAATGAGCTAAGAATTCAAAAAGAAACATCTCAGAAGAAGTAAAAATGACCAATAGACACATGAAGAAATGTTCACCACCTCTGATCATAAAGGAACTGTAAACCAAAACACTGCTGAGATTCTACCTCATCCCAGTTAGAATGGCAGATATCAAGAAAACAAACAATATATGATGAATTCTTGGTACCTCTCTCTTTCCTTCTCCAGTTCATCCTTCTGTCCCTCTCCACATAAACTGCTTTGTTAAAAAGCAAAAATATTTAATACATAATCTAAAATTAAGATAAGGAAGGCAAAGGGTAGATTGCAAGGGGTGAGTGAAAATGTTGAAAGGGGATGTTGATCAAGATGCACTGTGTTCATAAACTGCTTTGGTGAATGGCAACTCCTTTGTAAAACTACAGAAAGATAATAAAGATATTTTTTAAAAAAGAAAGAAAACAGAAAATAATAAATGCTGGTGCAGATGCAGCCTAAAGGGTATTCTAATACACTCTTGTTCGGAATTTAAGCCTGGACATCTGCTCTGCTGATCCTAAGCTTTATGACTTTAAATAGTTAAAAGAGCTTTTTGGAACTAAACTTCTTGTCAGGTTATCTGCCTGTGAGTTTTCTCTTGGCACGTAGCACCTCTCCTTCAAGGTAGCAATATGATTATATTTGCATGACTAAGTACTTAATGAAAAGTCTCTCACTTGAGAGAAGGGCCTCCCTAAGAGAAGGAGCCCTGCAACTAGACTGCTTAAAAACACTTGCCATCTGAATAGATTTCAGAAAATGTACTACTTCAGTGTGTGCCATAGACATCAATACATTCAGAATGTAAAAAGCTTTTACTTCACTAGTATACTGTAGTAATCTATAGAACTTTCACTAAGGAGATTTCATAATACCTTGTCTTGTGTTCTTTTCCCCTTTGCTTTCCAATTATTTGTTTCTCTAACAATTTGTTTCTCAAACGATTATTTGTTCCTCTAAAGTGAATCTGAGTATAGATTATGGCCTCCTTCAGCATCTCTGCCTTACTAGGTCCCCCAGGAGGCCAAGGTCACATAGTTATGGTAACAGGTAAACAAGACATAAGCCCAGTGTGATAAGTTTTGGGGGCCTGATGTAGGCTAGTCAACCAAAAGAACATTCATTAACTTACAGTAAGAAGTATGTCAGGGAAAAACATTTTCTTACACTAGATTATATTTTCTTCTGAGGGAAAAATATCTTCAATACACTTTCCTTTTCCAAGTGAAGTACAAAAAAAGCATTATGTATGTAATTTATAAATGAAAAACATGTACAGGATGCTTTTAAAATCAAATAAGTCTCATAAAAAGATGATTCTAACTTTCATTTGAATTCATGGAGAACTGATATTTGCTAAAATGGTAAAAACAATCAATATATTGTATAAATGTAAATCGTTTCCAACCCCTCCCCCATCCATCCAAAAAAAAAAAAATCCAGCAGCAGTTTTTAAACATGATGTGACATTGCACACCTGTTTCTAAATCTTAAAGACCTTTTCCCCAATTTTTCAGTCAACAAATGCTTCCTCTGTGGGTATTCTCTGGGAATCTCTCTCACAGATGGACCCCTGCAGAATTCTTGATGTAAGTGTCAAGCCCATAAGTATTAGAAAGAGAGTGTATGTAGGACATCTCCAGCCAGTGACTCACTGGTCTAGGTCTTTGAAATTTTAGCTTTAAACTTGGGCTGAGCCTCAAGATGCCAGAGAATGCAGAGTGTTTTCCTTGTACTGTTGGGTCCTATGCTGCTGTGTGGTTGTCCACAGGAAATAGCTATGTGAAAATCTAACAGCCTTTCTAAAACAAAATGGGATACTATATTCACAAATGCACAGGCCCGAATCATCAACCAACAGTCTCGTGCAGTAAGTCTTTATCAACCTGAGACTTCATTAATGATTATCATAAAATCTAAAGCAATAATTATTGAAGTCCGCATCAGTATCTACAAGATCAATTGATTAGGGACGAATTTCAGAATACTTTTCCTGTACCTAAGTTCATTTCAACTTACAGTGTAATTCTCATGCTGGTTGTTGATCAGAGGAACCTCTGAGTTTGAGATGTCTTACAATTAGATTTCTCCTTAATCATATAGGCTGGTCTGGCTGGGTAACTAAATCTCCTTCTATCCTAAAGGCAGTATGAAATCCATGAATTTTGGGTTACTTATAATAATCAAGTACATAAAGCCTTTCTGTATGTGTTTCTTAAGGCACTCATTCATCATATTTAGCTTGTGTATCCCATTAAACAATGTTTGCGAAGGTTCGGGTTAAACTTTAGTCAGGTATTATTGAATGAGAAAAATAAGTAACAGACACAGGCCCGTGGTTGAAGGTTTCCTTCCTGTTTTCTATACAAGGATCCTTGGAGTAAGTAAAAACAGCAGTAGGAACACACCTTCTGAAAGCTGTTGTGCTTTCTTTTAATGATGAGGAAAATGATGTAATTCAGTGTTTGCCCCCCTTAATGTGTACATAAGCTTCCAAAAAAAATCCTACCTATAAGGAATGCATACCTGTTAAACTATTTATAACTATAGTAGTCAATTTCCCAGTATCAAAAGGAAACACATGAGGCTGTGTAATTTTGTAAAGGAAGAAAGAGGGTTTATTTAGTTCACAGATCTAGAGATACAAAGGTGTGACACAAGGTACTGCCCATGGCTCATGGCAGATCACATTACAATGGTAGAAGAATAGATAGAAGAAAGAAATTACATGGAAAGAAAGGAAGCTAAGAAGCACCTACAAACCAACTAAAATCTTACTTAGGAGAGCCCGTGGATCATAGTCAATTTATTCACCAATTTGTGTTGCTAAAATTTAGAAGCAAGACAGTATGTTTTAATTTGTATTTATTAGTATTGTTTCTTGGGTGGAATTAGTGCCTTTGTGTTTGTTGGTTCTTTCTAAGAATATTAAATGTTTTTTTCACTTTCCAAATATAATCTATCTTCTATGTTTTAAAGCTTTTTTTCCTATCTTTTGTTTATTTGTTAACTCTATTTTATTCTGTCACTTCTTGGTTTTGTTATTCCTATTTATTCAGAGTGACACTTAAATTCTAATCTCTCTCCTCTGTCTGAGATGAACAATTAAATACATATAGGTGACATATTTGTTAGCAGTCCCTTTACTAAAATCATCTCTTACTGGATGAAAACTGCCATCTAGTAGACAGACTCTGTAAGAATTTATGAGTATTGTTTTCTTGAGGTCTTAAGTAGTTTAAAAATGTTATTTTTCCCCAGCTGTGGAAGCTGAGGATTGGCATATTAGAACTGTGTCACGTGATCTTAGGTTTCTGAAACATAACTCTGTCATTGGATGCTGCTCATCATAACTTCTAGTCAAAATTTTAAATTTCTAACTTGTGGCTGTCTTTGCGATCTGCAGAAACTTGTTTAATTATATCCAGTTCCTGATTCAGTAATGTGTTACAGCTTTCCTTTTCTTTATATTTTTCCCCTCAGAGCAAAACAATTACTATTTTCCCATAAAACTCTTCCATTTTCTTTTCCTTTTTTAAGTTCAAAAGTGAACATGTGAATAGTGCTTGCTAGCTCATCTGCTGCAGGATAAAAGACAGGTCAATATCAAAGTTAAAAGTGGCACAATTTCCCGTTATTACTTTGCCTCTTTTACAACTTGATTTTTGCTCTCTGGGACTTAGATGTCTCTTTGCTATCAAATAAACCCTCCAGGCTGCTGCTTGTCCATTAGCTATTTTCAATTATTCTTTCTAATGCTGTCTTCAGTATGAGAAATGATGAGAAATGGAACAGTTTCCCCCTTGGAGAAGGTAAGTTGGCCCCATCTTGCTAGCTGAGCCCCTATCTATCCAAAATCAATAACCTCAGTTTCTTCTCACATTCCCTAAGATATAAGGAAAAATTAGAATGCTGTAAATAAATGCTGTACCAGATGTACTCCAGCAAATGATAGCTCTTGGAATAGCATCCGAAATGACAATGTGTACTCACTTGGAATTCAGAAATGAAAATATCCCAGAGCCTCGCTTCATTACTGAAGGGAATCAGTCTCATACCACAGCAATTGCCTGTCCCCACCAGCTGACAATGAAATGAATACTCTGTAGGAGCTGAGATGATTGTGGCATTAAACTTTGCAGTCTTTCCATGATCCTACAAGACTGCTTCTGAATCTAAACTAATCAGTTCTGAGGAGAATCTGTATAGAACTTGTTCATCGTCTAAAATCTGGAGGGGGGGTGGGAATGAGTGAAATCAAATGAGTTGGGAAAGATTATCAACTAAGAGACAGCTCAGGCATCTGTTTAAGATTAGCCTGAGAAAATAGGACAGAAACAGTCCAGCAGCTTGAGGAGAGTTGTCATCATCTGCAAAAACCCTGAAATTGTTTTATTATTGTCATCAGTCACAATCAGGATGATAATAATAGTGATCTAGTGTTCAGTGAACACAAAACAATGCACTTGCAATTGTACTGGAGGTAGAATAAAAAGAACAACACAGGATTCCTGAGTGGTAAGCTTGGCATCTGTTACTTGTACTCAGACCACAACAGGGACAGTGAGGGTACCTGAGACAGGGGAAGCATTGGCATGTACCATGCTCTGAGAGGCAGACATTGTGGTTCATAGACCTCTTATCTAATCCTATGCTTGGAAAGGTAGCAGGTGAGATATTAGGAATTATGGGGATATGGGGAATTGGGTAAAGAGAAGAATATTAATATAAGTGGGAAATGTTTTCTGGATATTATATCTCATTTAATATTCAAAACATGCAATCAGTTAGATACTGTGATTTCTATTCTCAATGTCAAGCCATTGAGCTTTAGGGAAGGTTAAGAAATTGTACAAATGCCAGGAGATGAGTAGACAGCTGGATGCCCGGTGAGGCAATCACAGTGTACCAAAGCTGGACAAGGAGTTGAAGATGCCCAAGGATGTGCATTCCTCTTATAGACCTCTTCCTCATCAATATGAGCCTTCAGTGCCACTCTTGATCTTAAAGAGCTTAGATTCGCAGGAAGACTGGGCATCACAGATGAATTAATCAACTTGTCTGATGTTTTCATGATAAAATTGACTTCGGAATTTCAAACTCTACTACAAAGCTATAGTAATCAAAACAGCTTGATGCTGGCACAAGAACAGACCTCAGGACCAAAGGAATAGAATTGAAAACCCAGAAATGAACCCACAGACTTATAGCCATCTAATCGTCTATAAGGGAGCTAAAAAAATAGAATGGAAGAAAGACAGCCTCTTCAGTAAATGGTGCTGGCAAAATTGGTTAACTACTTATAGAAAAATAAAGCTAGATCCTTATATATCACCCTGCACCAGAATCAACTCCAAATGGATCAAAGACCTCGGAGTCAAAGCAGACACTCTGAAAACATTACAGGATGGAATAGGAGAAACCCTAGGTCTCTTTGGCACAGGCCGAAATTTTCTTAACAGAGACGCAGAAACACTACAAATCAAAGAAAGTTTGGACAAATGGGATTGCATGAAATTGCAGAGCTTCTGCATGGCAAAAGACATAGCTAGCAAGATCAATAGAAAACCCACGGATTGGAAGAAGATCTTCACTAGCCATACAACAGTCTCATATATAAAATATACCTTGAAATCAAAAAATTAAATCCCCCAACAACAAATCTTCAAAGAAACAACTACCCAATAAATAAATGGGCTAAACACTTAAAGAGAAACTTATCTGAAGAGGAAAGAAGGATGGCCAATAGACACACGAAGAAATGTTCAACCTCTCTAGCCATAAAAGAAATGAAAATCAAAACAACATTGAGATACCACCTCACTCCAGTTAGAACGGCAAAAATCAAGAACTTTAATAACAACAGATGATGAAGGGGATGTGGACAGAAAGGAACCCTACTACATTGTTGATGGGAGTGCAAACTTGTTCAACCACTATGGAAAGTAGTATGGAGGTTCCTCAAAAGACTCCACATGGAGCTCCCCTATGACCCAGCAATCCCACTTTTGGGCATTTACCCTAATGTTTACAAACAAGACCACACTAAGGCTACCAGCACAACTATGTTTATTGCAGCATTACTTACTATAGCTAAGATATGGAACCAACCCAGATGCCCCTCAGTATATGAATGGCTCAAGAAAATGTGGTGTATATACACAATGGAATTCTATGCCTCCATCAGAAAGAATGACATTGCCCCATTTGTTAGGAAATGGAAAGACTTGGAAAAAATTATATTAAGTGAAGTAAGCCAAGCCCAAAGAAACATAGGTCCCATGGTTTCCCTTATTTGCAATATCTAGTATATGTCTGAGTCAAGCAGAAAAGTTCAGATAAGGTGATGTTAGGAAAATGAACCCTTAGATATGTATTTAAATGTTTTTTTGCTTTCATGTATTTGTTTCTAACGCATTTATAAGATTATTTCTTTTTTGCTTTGTATGTCCCTCCCCCATAGTATAACCCCTGCTTTCACTGTATTTGATGTTGGTATAATTTGTGGAGGGGAAGGGGAAAAACAAGTCGTTTAAATAAAGATACAGGTGGACCCATTGCAACAATAAGTACAAGTTGTCATGTAGAAAATAAATTTTACAACTTTGGTGGGGGGAGGGGGAGGATTAGGTGGGGGGATGGGGGGAGGCTGGGAAGGCATGAGAAGGGTAAACAAAGGAGGAGGCTACAATGCTTGATAAGAAATGTACTCATTATCTTGCCCATGTAATTGTAACCCCTCTGTACAGTATGTTTACAATAAAAAATAAAAAATAAAAAAAGAATATTAAAAAAAAAGAAATGTTCAACCTCCCTAGCCATAAAAGAAATGCAAATCAAAACAACATTGAAATCAAAACCACCTCACCTAGGTTAGAATGGCTATAATCAAGAACTCTAATAACAACAGATGCTGGATGGGATGTGGACAGAAGGGAACGCTAGTGCATTGCTGATGGGAGTGTAAACTTGTTCAACCACTTTGGAAAGTAGTAGGGAGGTTCCTCAAAAGACTCCACATAGAGCTCCTCTATGGCCCAGCAATCCCACTTTTGGGCTTTTACCCAAATGTCCACAAACAAGACCATACTAAAGCTACCAGCACAACTATGTTTATTGCAGCATTATTTACCATAGCTACGATATGGAACCAACCCAGATGCCCCTCAGTAGATTAATGGATCAAGAAAATGTGATATATATATATATATATATATATGTACATATATATATATGTATGTATGTATATACACGCAATGGAATTCTATGCCTCCATCAGAAAGAATGACATTGCCCCATCTGTTAGGAAATGAAAAGACTTGGAAAAAATTATATGAAGTGAAGTAAGTCAGGCTCAAAGAAACATGGGTCTCATGGTTTCCCTTATTTGCAATAACTAGTATATGTCTGAGACCAGCAGAAATGGTCAGATAAGTTGATGTTAGGCAAAATGAACCCCAAGATAAGGACTCAAATGGTTTTTCTTTCTTGCTATTGTTTCTAACATATTTACAAGATGATTTCTTTGTTGCTTTGTATGTCCCTCCCCCATGGTATAACCCCTGTTTTCACTGTATTTGATGTTGGTATAATTTGTGGAGGGGAAGGGGAAAGAACAAATGTTTAAATAGGGATACAGGTGGACCCATTGCAACAATGAGATGTACAAGATGAACTTTACAACTTTGGGGTGTGGGTATAGGAAGGAATGGGAAGGGGAGACTAAGGAGGAGGCAACAATGCTTGATAAGAAATGTACTCATTACCTTGCTCATGTAATTGTAACCCCTCTGTACGGTATTTTCACAATGAAAAACTTATTAATATTAATAAAAAATTCATTTCAGGCAGCATGGCACGGAATTGTTAGGATAGTCTCAGAGCATCCTGTCAGCAGACACATAGTTTTCCATCTCATGTCTGGTTATGTTGAATTCAGTTTCTTGAATCTGCCATGTTTCTGTACTGTAAAACAGCCACTTTAGGGGAAAGAATGATGAAAATGAGTGGGCTGGGAAGGGTACATTGATCAAGACGCATTGTACTTATTAAACCTACTTATTGAATGGTAATGCTTTTGCATGACTAAAGGAAATAACGATATAATTTTAAAAAGCATGCAGTAATGGATTATAAAACTTTAGGTCTGTACAATTTTCCCTAAGGGAGCAAGTATTTTGAGAAATGAACTTCGGAACTTATACCAGCTTCTCATCTGGTCGTTTTAGTATCCATCTGCAAAATGTTTGCTTGAATTGATTAGTACTCTGATAATGGGGATGCTCTCATTTATCCCTTTGTGCATTGATAATTTGTCATTTTACTATATTTTATCTCTGTTTATTTTATAGTAAGCAGATAGATTCTTATTTTATAAATTCAGTTACAATACCATCTTTTGTTTATTCATTCATTCTTTTATACAGTTATAATTTGCTCAATATTCCTAGATTAGGCCTAATTTGCTCAATATTCCTAGATTAGGCCAGTGCAATTCTCTTCTATCTGCCCACTTCTGTGTCTATTTGATATGATTCTATCAATCTTGGAAGATTTTCTTCTCCTTTCAGCGATTCATCTTGTACTTTTCCCTAACCATAGCTCCAGCCTCAGCCATTTCTCTGGAGATCCCTGACCTTCTAATAAAGATTGGTGCTTAGAAACCAATGTGTCAGTGGTAGAATGCAGGTTTTCTAGGAAAAAGAAGCAACTCCATATGGTATTGTAATATGGCTTAATGTGTTTCATTATATCCATAAGCTGTACATAAAGAATGAACTTGAATGTTAATGGGGATCTTTTGGATGATTATGATATGTCAATGTCGATTTATGTATTATAGGAATGTATCATCTATGAGAGGCCAAGAAAAAGATGGGAAATGTCTTTACCAATGGTCCTTAGAGATTCAACTTACAATTTCTTTAGAGTGCAAAAGTGATATGTATCTAAATGAAAACTATTTCAAATTTTATCTAGGGCTACTTATATGCAGTAGGTTATTTTCTGTGATACTGGAGAATGGCAGGGGCTATAGATTCCACTCAGCCATGTGATCATGAGAATAAACACCAAGTATGCTACAGCATACAACTGGAGGCTTAGCTAGGTGTTTTTGATGCATTTTAGAATTACAGCTTTTTCAGCTTACAGTATTTCCATCTTAGGAAGGGTCTATTAGGATATAATCACAGAGAAAATTGAGGAACATCTGCAGATGTAATCAATTTTGCTTGAATCAAATTCTCTGTAAAAAGAAAAAAACTAGCCTATATTAAAAAGGAAACAATACATGCACCTGAATGGGTGATTATTACAACTGGGATGGCATTGTTCTTCTAGGTGGTCTTCTCAGACATCAGATGTAGCTGAGAAATAGAAATACTCAAAAATCTTACTTCTTTTTCTTATATTTCCCAGCTCCATTTCTCTCTGGTTATTTTATTTATTTTGTTTCTTATTTATTCAATCAGTAAATACCTTAACATCTATCTTATGACAATAGTTTTGGTGCTGGGGAAGAGATGTTGAATAATGCAGGTACCTTGTTTTCTGGTAGCTAATTTTCTAGATGCCTTAGCCTGTGGAGACTACTTAATTAGGGAAAAATTAAGAAAAAATTCTCCAAGTCGGGCTGGGAAGGTGGCTCAGTGGTAGAGCGCTTGCCTTGCATGCTCGAGGCCCTGGGTTCGATTCCTCAGCACCACATAAGCAAAAAGAAAAAAGCCGGAAGTGGTGCTGTGGCTCAAGTGGTAGAGCGCTAGCCTTGAGCTGAAGAGCTGAGGGACAGCGCCCAGGCCCAGAGTTCAGGCCCCACGACCAGACCCCCCCCCCAAAAAAAAGAAAAAATTCTCCAACTAAATATGAAATGTAGTGTTTTACATATTTAGCAGCAACACTGTGTTCTTTCTTTCTTGTAAAATAATATTTAGGATTCAGTTTTTTTGCTTTAATTATCACTTTCATCTTAAATTTTCTTTCAAGTGTTTAGGACTATATTCCTAAGATTATAAGATGAATGTTTGCTTAATTTGTTTCTTAAGTTTATAACTACTTCAAAAATATTCTACAAACTAAAATCTACTTCAACTATTACCTTGGCCCTTATCGTCCATACGCCTCAATTTATGCATGGGATAAATTGTTATTATTTCAGAAACATTCTATTACTGTTTTCTTGATTTTGTCTTATTTTCAACTTGATTGAGCTTTTGGTCCAGTTGTCAATTTTGAAAACACTTTTCATTAAAAAAAATTAACATTCTTTACCTATATTCACTGTTTTCTCTAACTTTATTGAATGCTATTGAATGTATCTTTCATTTTTTTACCTTTTCCATTTAGATGGATTTCATTCTCTGTTATACAGGAAATTTTACTACGTAAACTGTATGCTAAAAACATATGGCTTGTATAATCTACAAATTTTGGTAAATAGCAACTATTTCCTGGCATGGATTAGTAACTTTCTCTATTCCCATTTTATTTGGGCTTTGACATAAATTGTGATGAGCTGAAAACAGTAGAATGTGTGTAGAGCTATTGGATTCCAATATCAGATGAACTATTGATGAGACCATCAAATTACCTACTCTGTCTGTGCCTGAGTCTCATTATTTGAAAGATGGGCTTAATAGTAGGTTTTGCTTCCTAGTGTTTATGGAGAATTAAATATTTAGAAGATGCATTTAAGACATATACACAAACTCAGCTCTATACAAATGGTGACTCTTATTTGCTTTTTGCTTCACTTTTCTTTTCCGTATTCAACTTATTTTTAATTCTTTTGCTTTAGTGTTATGTCATAGCAATATAATTATTTCATTTTTGTGTTTGCTTAAAAACGACACAGTATCTTTAATGAGTGATTTAGGCGTTTTCACTCACATGAATAATTACTATGGGAGTGCCATCTTCTGTCATTCTGTTTTGGTTTATGTTAGTTACCTTAAGTAATAGTCACATTTTCTATTACCTGTCACTGAATTTGCTGCATGGGCCTTTCTATCTGCTTTATTTTCTAACATGCTATTTTTGAAAGCTTGTTTAAAAATCATGTAACACAGCTGGGCACCAGTGGCTCACACCTATAATCCTAGCTACTCAGGAGGCTGAGATCTGAGGATCACGGTTCAAAACCAGCCTGGGCAGGAAAGTCAATGAGACTCTTATCTCCAATAAACCACTAGAAAACCGGAAGTGGCGCTGTGGCTCAAGCGGTAGAGCGCTCACTTTGAGCTGAAGAGCACAGAGACAGCGCCCAAGCCTTGAGTTCAAGCCCCACAGCCGACAAAAACAACAACAACAAAAATCATGTAAAACTACCCACCAAATTTCTTTCCAAGTTAATCATTGATCTTGTTCACAAATGTATTCATCAACTTTAATCTCTTTTCCAAGGAAAGATCTAACAGTTTTGGTTTCTTTCTTTTCTTCTGACCTAGTCTAATCTGAGAGCATGAGATAGTTTAGTTGAACCAAGAGTTTGGCTTAACAGTTATCTCAAATAATCAACCACAATCATCCCTTTCTTTAATCTTTTAATTCTGAGTATTCCATTGCTATGTATTCTTCCAGCTCTGTATTATTATTATTAGTAGTAGTAGTAGTAATAGTAGTAGTAGTAGTAGTCATAACATTCATTTCTTCAGAAGGAATGCAAAATGGTGCTTCTAAAAAATGACAGCTATCTTTGATTAACAAGGCTAAGTAGAAGCTGTTCTTTTATTTAGGAGAGAGTTTTAAGAGTACTGGATTTGATGGAATGAAAAAGAAAGAAAGAGAAAGAAAAGAGGTCAGGAAGGAAAGAGGAAGAAATGGAGGGAGGGAGGAAGGGAGGAACAAAAGAAGGAAGGAAGGAAGGAAGGCAGGAAGGCAGGCAGGAAGGAATGAAGAAAGGAAGGAAGGAAACAATGATGGAAAGAACTATAGATCTTGTAGCCAAAAATACAGTGCTGTCTGGGGTTTCTTTTCTCTTTTGTATGTTCAAGGCTACTAACAGTCCATCCTTTTCAACTTGAGGATTTGAAGTAGATATTCTTCCTCAGATTGAAGGTTATTGTTTTATAACCCTGCCTGTCAGAAGTATACCATACTCGAACTCTGCTAACTGTGAGAGAGAGGAGAGAAAAGGAAGGAGTAGGAAGGGAGAAAGACACACACACACACACACACACACACACACACACACAAACACACACACACACACACACACAGATTAATTTTTCTCTGTGAATCTGTCAGTCAATACTGGTAGAGTTCCTTTCATTTCAATCTAGAACCCTCCTCTGCCAGATCCTAAAGGAGTAATCACAAATATCAAATGAGCTTTCCTTCAGGAAGTTTCCATTCTTATCAGCTAATGTCTTTGGTACATAATGAGTATTTGTAAAAGCACAATATTAAAATGACTGTAAAGGAGCCCCCATGGTCATTGTGTTATGCAAGTAGAGGTCCCTTTCATCAGCATTCTCATCATACTCAACAACTCAACTGAGCCAGTAAAAACACTCACTCCCTTTTTTTCTGCTCACATTCTTTACACAAAAGTCCTAGACAGAATTGCATAGTATTAAGGAGATCTTGAATTAGAATACCTGGGCTCTTACTTTTGATGAATTGTTCTGTTGCTGTATGTTCCTTAGTTTCATTAGCTATTTGCTCATTTTAATGTCTAAACACACAGAGAAGGTCTGAGTATTAAAGTAGAGAACAGTTTCAATTCACATAAGCCAATACTTGCCATCAAGTACTCTACAAATAATTGATATATCCATTACTAATAGGTAAAGGTATAAAAAAGACAGCAGAAGCATTCACCATATTTTTTTCATAAAGAGAAACAATTACATTACTCCAAAAATATCTTTATTTACACTTGACTTTATTCATAATAGCCAAGATGAAGAAACATTATATGACCCACTCATGGATGAATGGGTAAAGAAAATGTGATAATATACCCAGCGAATTACTATTCAGCCATACCATAAAAGGAAGAAAGAACTGTCCTTTGTAACAACATATATAGATCTGGAGGACATTATCTTCAGTTAAATAATCCCAGTACAGAAAGATAAATGATTCATTATCTAACATATTTGTAATTTTTTAAGCTGGTCTCATAGAAATAGAGAATAGAATTGTGGTCACAAGAGGCTGAGGTGGTATGTTTATGGGGAAGATTGAAGAAATATTTGTCAAAAGATAAGAGGAATATGTTCAAGAGATCTATTATACAACATAGCACTGCAGTCAGCAATGATGTATTGTGTTCTAGGAAAATGTGCAGAGTATATTTCAAATGTTAATACAAAGAATGGTAAGTGTGTGAGGTAATGCATGTGTTCATCATTCAATTTAGCCCTACAACAATGACTACACATACCAAAAGACCATTTATTGTTGTGCTCAATAAATGTATGCAATATTTATTTGTTCATTGAATAATTATTTCAAAAATTAGTCTCCAAATAAAACCAAATTTACCTATGGTTAAATACAGGAAAAAAAAAACTCTTGCTTTTTCTCATGTAGGCAACTTGGTTAATAGTCATACTGAGAAAACTTGTAGCTCGTTTCCAAGTGGGTTTCATATAAATTCTACTCATTGGTTCATTGCCTTTTTCTAAGAGACAAAATATGTAACAAACTGAACAGCACATTTGGAGAAAGTAGAAATACTGTACATTTATATGAGTTAAAATGGACATTGAAAATGTGATACATACCTTATGAATTATATTATAGAGATATTTAAGTCTCTAATATCAAACTATAAAGCTCTTTATTGAATTTGCAGTTAGTTGCTTGGCTATATCTACTGTAACCCTATACCATAACTTCTTGAATTTGTTCTCATGGATGTCTCCTTTCTTTCTTTTCTTTTGTTTTTTTCTGGGTCCGGTCATGAGCCCGGAACTCTGGGCCCGGGCGCTGTTCCTCAGCTCTTCAACTCAAGGCCAGGGCTCTACCACTTGAGCCACAGCACCACTTCCGGCTTTTTTTTTTCTTTTATTGCTTATGTGGTGCTGAGGAATTGAACCCAGGGCCTCATGCATGCAAGGCAAGCACTCTACCACTGAGCCACCTTCCCAGCCCTCATGGATGTCTCTTTTTGATGCAGAGAAACTCCTCAGTTAAGAAGGGGTTGTCTCATAAAACTCCCCTCTGATCCAAAAATCCCACTTCTGGCCATCTACGCAAATGACCACAAACAAGTCCACACTAAAGCTACCAGCACAACTATGTTTGTTGTAGCATTATTCACCATAGTTAAGATATTGAACCAACCCAGATGCCCCTCAGTAGATGAATGGATCAAGAAAAATGTGATGTGCGTGTGTGCGCACGCGCGCGCACACACACACACACACACACACACACACACACAATGGAATTCTTTGTTTCCATCAGAAAGAATTGACACTGACCTATTTGAGATGGAAGGACTTGGAACAAATTATATTAAGCCAGACCCAAAGAAACATAGGTCCCATGGTCTTCCAAATTTTTAATAATTAGTATATATCTAGGATAATCTTAGCAAATGAGCAGAATAGCTCAATAGCTATGTACATATGACTATATAAAATTATGCTAAGTGAAATGAACTCCTAGACATGAACACAAGAGGGTTTTCTTTGTTGTTATTCTTAATGTACTACGTTATTTCTATTTACTTTTGTGTTTTTCTTCCTATGGTTTATCCCCTGTTGTCACTGTATTCAATTTTTTGTCCCCTGGGTATTGTATATACATTTATCCAAATTAGGGAAGGGAAGAGCAACAACAAAATGGTGAGACAAAGGACAAAGGGGAAATGTATGCAATAGGGATACTCACGAGACAGTATTTTGGAAATGATCTGTACAATCTGGGGGGGAGAGAAAGAGGGAGAAAAATGAGGGGGGTACCAAGTTAGACAAGAAATGTACTTATTACCTTACTTATGCAACTGTAACCCCTCTGCACCTCATCTTGACAGTGATATTTTAAAGAAAAGAAGGGGGTTTCTGAATGATTGAATTTTCTAGAAAGAGATTTTTACCTATGAGGGTGAAAGTCCTCATCCCTAAGGAGTTTTGTTACTTATTATCTTCCGATATATTCCTTTAGGCAACAGAGAACAATACTCAATCTCTTGGGGCTCTCAGCAAGATATCCTGAAGTGAGTGAGGCTCAGGACTGGCCTTCCAGGCCAGTCTTCAGTATTCACATTTTATGTAAATAACAAAACTCTCCTCCTGGACTGGAGGCAGAGACAGGAGGATAATGGTTTGAGGGCAGTTCAGGTTAAAAACTAAGCTGGTGTGATGGTGCATGTTGTGACAACAGCGACTTGGAAAACATAGCACAAGACTCTATTTGAAAATTAAATAAAAAACCCAAGAAGACTGAAGGTGCCATTAAACTTGTAATGCACTTGTCAACCCTGTATTCAATCTCCAGGACCAAACGTGGGGGTAAAAGCAGGTAAAATACTAAATAGTAAGGATTCAGACATAGAAGTTTCACAGATTTTTACTCACTGAAAAAGCAGGGCATTCTTAGTCAAGATTCTCATTCTGGATATGTAAAGCTTGTATATCTCCTCTAGAAAATTATTGTCTTACTAGGTGTTGAGATGCCATGAATTTATCAAATGATGCAAAACATCCAAACTAAGAAAACTGCATGGAGATTAAATGCTTAAGAGTTCAAGAGAAAGAATCACAGGACTGAACATTTAGGAAATTAGGAGAATTTTCTAAAATTATTCATCCATTAACTTGAAGGATTTTATCAGCCTGGAATAAATTAGTTCTTTTTTCTGTAGCAAGGATCCAGGAACATGATGTTCCTCATTTTTGTCTTTGTGCATTTAATATTGAAGAAATAAAGATATATAACAAACTTGTTTACTTGCTTAGGTGGGAAGAGATATTGGAAGAAGTATAAAGCAAGCTAATTTCTTTGCAAATAAGATGGCTAATCCTTATTGTCAACCTGATTGCATTGAAAAAGTGCCTAGAAGAGTAATAAAGCTTACTTCTTGGTGCCAAGGAAAACATGAGTAGCACTAGCCAAAGAGAGGGGCTATGTGGGCTGCTTAGAATAAGCAGCCTTGGGTGATGCCTATTGCAACACCATGCACTGCATATGTGGGACATGGTGCTGTAGGATTTAATATTTGTGTTCTTAGATGTTGATCTTTTTTTGGTCCCATTTCCCCTTTCTCTTCTCCCACTCTTACCTTTTTGAATGAGAATATTTACTCTGTGCTGCCATATCTTGGAACTATAGAACTAACTTTTTATTTTATAAGGATTTGCAGCGAAGCATTTGCCTTGAGTCTCAGGGGAAATTTTGAAGTTGAACTTTAGGACAATAGTGGATTTGTTGAGACTTCAGGGAAGGAAATAGTGAATTTTCATTTGTTTGCAGCATACTTATATCACATTAGTTGAATTATGACATTGTTTTTATCTGGAGATTAGTTATGGCTTAAGGAGATATGCTTGGCAACAACAGATGTTGGTGTGGCTGTTTAGGACAGGGGAAGAACCCTAACACATTGTGGTGGGAATGTACACTTGTTCAACCACTCTGAAAAGCGGTTAGAGATATATAAAAAAATGAAACCCCTAACAGAATTATCCTAAGATCTGGCAATACCACTCTTAGGCATTTATCCAAAAGATTACAAATCAGGATATACTAAAGCGGCCAGCACAACCATTTTCATTGCTGTACTATTCACCATATCCAAGGTATTTCAATCAGCCAAGATGTCCCTAAATGCATGAATGGATCAGGAAAATGTGATACACACACACACACACACACACACACACACACACACACACTAGAATTTTTCACTTATCCACTAGTAAGAATGATATTACATCATTTTCAGAGAAATGAATGGGACTGGAAAAATTATGTTAAGTGGAGTAAACCACACTTAGAAAGACAAAAGACACATTTTCTATTATATGTGGAAGCTAGAATGAATTTATAAATGTACAAGTAAACACATATAGGATTGTATGCAAATGTACATAAATGTATTAACTGAAGTATAGTATTTGCATGGGAGAATTCAAATGGTGTGATTTTCTTTTTAGAAAAACTAATCCATAATCCAACAAAATGATTAGCAGGAAACTGGCAGTTAAAAGGTGTGGGGGTCAAGGTGAGTGGGTAGAGGAATGAGAAGAGGAAGAGGTGGGGAGAATGTAATCACAATATTCAATACACATCCTAGGAAACTAAGAAAATTGAAGGGAGGGTTTGGGAAGGATGGGGGAGAATAATGAAAAGGCTGACATTGATCAAGATGTATTGTGCTTATAAACTGACTTGGTGAATGGCTAACTCCTTTGTGAAACTACTTAAAGATAATTCAAGAAATAAAGTATGTTTGCATGTCTGATTGGCAAGGGAAGTAGCTGAGATATTGTCTTGTTTGTCAGTCTTGGATAATGGTAATAGATACATAGGATGCTAAGGACATACACTTTTAATTCTGACACTTCCTAGAGTAAGCTCACACCTTACAAGCAAGTCTCATGAGACTTCAGACACCACTCATAAGTCCCAGATTGTCTCCTGTACTTCTGACCAACCCTCTGTAAATTTAAGTCTTCTGACAATCTGCCTCAGTTTTATTTACTTGTTAGGATCACAAAACTCAAAAAGCACACTATTGCTCTGAATTTTTGTTTCTATTTCCAGCAATTTTTAAAAATTTATTTTTAAGTAGCTGTACAAAGGAGTTGCCATTCAACAAAGTAGTACATAAATACAATGAATCTTGAACAATGTCCTCATTTTGTAGAATATGAATTATATTTTATGACTACCTAACAGTAATTACTTTTGGGTAAAAGCACAGATTCTTTACTTGGGACCAAATTAATTAAAAGCAGGAGGTATCCCTGCTTCCACTTTATACTTGTCTCCTTTACTGTGGGTTTCTCTTTACTTCATTCAGCTTGGATTAAGATAGAACTGATTAAGAATATCTTCAGGATTAGGGACTGAAACTACCCTCAAAGGAATGGAAAAGCACATCCTGGCCAGACATACCACAAACTAAGGGAGATCAATGACCGATGGATGGTGATGAATTTGCATCTGGGAGCAGAAGTAATAATCCTTTAGGAGCCAGACTGCTCTCTTAAATTGATGACAGTGATGACAATTTCTCCAAAACCTCAAAATTGAGACAACAATCAACCAGACCAAATTTCAACTGGAATTGCATACCTCTTGTCCCTTGACCCAATTCTTCCCTTATTTATATTTAAAATTGGTATCTGTACACAGAGGTTGGGCTGAAGTGCTTACTTTGTGTCTTCCTGGCTCGTGCCTATATGATTTTTTTTGTTGGTCATGGGGCTTGAACTCAGAGCTCCTGCACTGTCCCTAAACTTTTGTATTAAGGCTTGTGCTCTATCACTTTGAGCCACACCTCCACTTTCAATTTTCTGGTGGTTAATTGGACAGAAGAGTGTCATGGACTTTCTTTCCTAGGCTGGCACTGGACCATGATTCTTAGATATCAGCCTCCTGATTAACTAGGACTATCTGATCTTTTATTTTTTTTATTGTCAGTCATGGGGCTTGAACTTTGGCGTCCCTCAGCTCTTTAGCTCAAGGCAAATGCTCTACCACTTGAGCCACAGCACTAGTTCTGGTTTTCTGGTGGGTAATTGGAAATAAGAGTCTCACAGACTTTCCTGTCCTGGCTGGCTTTGAACTGCCATCCTCAGATCTCAGCCTCCTGAGTAGCTGGGATTATAGAGGTGAGCCATGGGCACCAGGTTGATCTTAATAAAGCTCCATTCTATTGTCTATTATCATTCTTCTTCTCCTTATTGGCGTATTGTGGTAAGGGCTGCATCTGACGTGTGGAACTCCTGGACTTTTTCCTCCAGTCTAGAATTCTCAGTTACATTGCTAGTTTATTATAAAGGATTCAACTCTGGAACAACCAGATGAAGAAGATGCATAGCACAGGAGAGCGAGATGGCAGCAGGGTCTTATGTCCTGTCTAAGTGTGCCACTTTCTGGCCCATATAATGTTTTTGCCAGCTGAGAAACTCCCCCAACTCTGTCACTTAGAGTTTTAACTAAAGAGATTTATACAGAGCTTTTCAATTACATAAGCATAAATTAAATAATTAGCCATTTGAGATTAGATGAACTTTCTCTTCCTCCTGAAGTCTGGGAAAAAGCCAAAAGTTATAACTCACCATACCTTTGAGTTCTCTCACAAAGAGCCTCTATTCCAAGACTATCTAGGCGCTCAGCAGGATGCCACATCCATATAAACTCAAATATGATTTGAGTTGGGTTTGGAATGAATAAAGATGTTCTTGTCACTCAGGAAGATCCAGGGTTTCAGAACCTATTCAAGGACCCCAACCCTTCCCTCCTCCCTGACCAAGTTGTAAAGTTCATTTTCAACATAATGTCTTGTGCATCTCACCGTAACAATGAGTCAACCTGTATCCTTATTTCGGCATTTTGTTATTTCCCTCCCCCTCCCAAATTAGAAAAAATGTATATACAAGGTACTTTTAATTCTTTGGGTTTATATGTCTTTTTGAAGAATAGGAAAAATGAACAGAAAAATGATTACCAATTCTAGTTTCGGAGATGTGCATCAACATAATCCACCTCTAGAGTTCTTTTCATCTTGCATAATTGAATACCTACATTATTTACTTAACAATAAAAATCCAGCTTTTACCAGCTCCTATAAATGGGATCATATTATATTTGCTTTCTTGTGACTTATTTCACTTAACATATGTTGTAGCATATGTCAGAATTTTCTTCCTTTTGAAGCTTAGATGATATTCCATTGTACCTATGGACCACGGTTTAATGATATAGTCATCCACCAGTGCATACATGGATTGATGGAATTTTTATTTTGGTTCACTGCCATATCGCCAGCACTCAGAAAATTTTCTAACATCAGCAAAGAACAACACAAAACAAAAACCAAATTCCTGCCATAAGCTAGGTACTTAGTGATTATTTGTTTTTTGTTTTTTTGGGGGGTCCGGTCGTGAGGCCTGAACTCTGGGCCTGGGCACTGTCCCTCAGCTCTTCAGCTCAAGGCTAGCGCTCTACCACTTGAGCCACAGTGCCACTTCCTTATGTGGTGCTGAGGAATTGAACCCAGGGCCTCATGCATGCAAGGCAAGCGCTCGACCACTGAGCCCTACCTTCCCAGCCCTAGTGATTATTTGTTAAATAATGAATAATTAACAGTTAAATATGTAGTGTACATGATTCTTATGCTAGCAAAATAATTTGCAGATCCTGTGATAAGTATACATGAGAGTCAGTGTGCCTTTTTTTTAAATCTCTTATTGCCTTGCTTTGTGGTTCCTTCTTTTACTATCCCATTAGTATTCACTCTATTGACTTTCCTCCATCTTTTTTCAATTCTCCATCTCTCAGACAAGATCAATAAAACACTGCAACATTTATGTAGCAATGCTGGATAGAGACAAGGAGGATTGATTTCGTGAATAGTTTCTGAACAACTACTTTGTGCTGGCATCCGTGCCAGCATTGGGACCATTATACTTTATTCATTTTGACTATCAAATCTTAGTTGAGAGTTGTGCCTTCAGTCATGTCTATAAAAAGCTCAGCACTACTCAGAATTGGTGCTTGTATGTATTTACTAAAAGTGCTTACTTAATTCACACCACATTCAGTAGTAAATCTATTCTGAAGATAATATTCTGTGAAAGGAGCGATGAAGTTTAATTTCTACATTTATCCAAATTAAAGTACCTCAGAAGAGTATTTCAGCACACTTATATAAACCAAAAATGTGTCTGAAAGAAATCACCTTCAATCTTAGGTCAAATGAGGTTGGGTACATCTAGGGTAGCTTGATGGCAGAGCAATTTACAAAGCCTAGAGTTAAAAGTGATTGAGGTACATTATTCAATTTCTTTCAAAATTGCTTGCTGGCTGGATTCTAGTGTATTTTGTTTCAGGACTAACTGGATTTTATAAACACCCAAAGATGGGGATATGTAATGTCAACAGTGACAGAACAATAGCTCTATTGGGTGCAACTATTCAGCCTTCAAACTGAATTTCTTATTTTCCTCTCTTACTTTTTTAGACCTTTTGACACTAAAACTTACAAAGAAAAGAAAAAGAAGAGGCTCTCTTGTATTCCTTTACTGGACCTAGAAATATTATTTTGTGCCAGTTTCCTTTCTCTAAAAGGAAAACCAAGATTTCATTTTGTCAGAGGCCCAGATTTCATGAACAAGGCCTTTCTTCATCTCAGTACAGCCAAGAGAAAGTAATCTGCATTCCTCATGCTAACCATGATGCCCTGATGGCATTGAGACAGGGGCAGATCTAATAGCTGCATCCCTGAAAGTACATCATATCTCATCAGTATTTTAACACAATGGACCATCTGCATGAAATACAGAAGAAGGCCACTTAGCTCAGAGCAGGTATGGTATGCAGATGCAGATCAGACAGGAAGGATCAAACCCAGACAAGCCAGTGATGAATGATACTTGCTAACTATTTATCACCCATGTAGTCAGGCTGGGTAGCCGCCAACATAAAGCTGTAAGGGATCCCCAAAGTACCTTGCTCATTGCTGAAGTATTATCCTTACATATTGCCATTTTAAAATCTCACTTAAAAATCTCATCAACTTTTTTGGATTATACCAATATTTACTTGCTTAAATATTAAAATTATCTACTTTACTCACTATGACAATTTACCAAATGGCTTCAGAACATGAATTATTATGTAAATTGGCTTATATTTATTTAAGCACATCAGAAGTCCTAAGAGACTAAGAAACCTAGGGTATTAAGAAGCTGACACAAAGTGGATACGTAATTCAAAAATATAGGACTGCTCTCATTCTTGTTTTTTCTTTTTTTAATACTTTTTTCTTAATAATCACTTCTTGTTGAATGTTAGACACAGAGTATGAAAAATTCGAGAGGAATTTTGCTTTTGGTAAGCAATTAGGGTAAATTCACCATAACCCAGTTTGAAATAGAAGTTAAGCTTATCTGGTTTTTTTTTTTAGATATTTTTAAAAACTACAAAGGAAGTGTCATATAACACAGCAGTTTATGAATACAAGACATCTTCATCGGTGTCACCTCCTTCAAAATCTGACACACCTTCAACCTTCCATTTCTCTTTTCTTTTCTTTCCTTTCCTTTTCTTCTTTTCTTTTGTGGTATATGCAATAAATTATTGGCTGAGTTCTTCTTCCTTTCCCTCCTTCATATGTCTAACCCTCTCCCCTTGGTCCTACCTCACCTCTTGGATGTACTCATTTCCTGATGTTAATTTTATTGGGCTTTGACCTAGCCTTTCTAAAAGATGATACTATTTGAGCTCTCCATAGAGCCTATTGTACTTCAGTTAATTCATTTGTACCAGCCGCCTGCATACAGCCCGTTCTGACATGTTTACTTCAGGATTTACAGGTACATTCACTCTACCACAAATGAGGGAAACCATGCAACCTTTGTTTCTCTGGGTCTGACATTCACTCTACCACAAATGAGGGAAACCATGCAACCTTTGTTTCTCTGGGTCTGACTTATTTCACTTAACATAATTTTCCCAAGTCTACTTCCTTACACATGGTACAATATCATTCTTTCTAATGGATGAGTAAAATTCCATTGCATATATTTTTTTTCTTGATCCATTCGTCCAATGAAGTGTATCTCATCTGATTCCATATTTTGGCTATAGTGAGAGTGCTGCATGGAACATAGCTATACTGATGGCTTTACTGTAATCTTGTTTGCATTTTATTAGATTAAAAACCCAGGTGTGGGATTTCTGGGTCATAGGAAAGCTCTATGGTTAGTCTTTTGAGAAACCTCCATACTGCTTTCCAGACTGGTTGAACAAGCTTACATTCCCACCAACAGTGTATTTTCTGCTTGTCCTAACATATAGTAATTATTGCAAATAAGGGAATCCATGGGACCTATGTTTCTTGGAGCCTGGCTTACTTCACCTAATATGATTTTTTTTCAAATCTTTCCATTTCCAAACAAATGGAGCAGTGTCATTCTTTCTGATGGAGGCATAGAATTCAGATAGATAGATAGATAGATAGATAGATAGATAGATAGATAGATAGATAGATAGATAGATAGATCACATGTTCCTGATCCATTCATCTATTGAGGGGCATCTGAGTTGGTTCCATGTCTTAGTTATGGTAAATAATGCTACAATAAACACATTTGTGCTGGTAGCTTTAGTATTGCCTTGTTTGTGATTGTTTGGGAAAACGCCCAAAAGTGGAATTGCTGGGTCATAGGGGAGCTCTATATAGAGTCTTTTGAGGAACCACCATACTGCCTTCCAAAGTGGTTGAGCAAGTTTACACTCCCACCAACAATGCAGTAGGGTTCCCTTTTGGCCACATCCCCTCCAGCATCTGTTGTTATTAGATTTCTTGATTATAACCATTCTAACTGGGGTGAGGTGGAACCTTAATGTTGTTTTGATTTGCATTTCTTTTATGGTTAGAGAAGTTGAGCATTTCTTCATGTGTCTATTGGCCATTCTTATTTCCTCTTCAGAGAAGTCTCTCTTTAAGTTTTTAGCCCACTTATCAATCGGGCAGTTGTTTCTTTGGGGATTTGTTGCTGGGAGATTTAATTTTTTGAGTTCTAAGTATATTTTAGACATGAGACCCTTGTCTGTTGTATGATGAGCCCCAAGATAGGATTGTTTTGAACTTACTTATATTATGTGATTTTTTTGTTTCTTTTGTATGTTCTTCCCCCATGGTATAACCCCTGTTTTCACTGTATTTGATTCTGGTGACCTACATCTTGTATATATATTTTTCTAATTTGAGAAGTGGAAGAGAAATAACAAAATGCTGAAATAAGGATACAGGTTGACCCATTGTATCAATGAGATGTACAAGACACTATGTTGAAAACCAACTTTACAATTTTGGGGAGGAGGGAGTATTTGGGAAGGTAGGGAGGGAAGGGATGGTAGAGGAAAAACAAAGGAGAAGGTAATAATGCTAGATAGGAAATGTACTCATTGCCTTACTCGTGTAACTATAAGCCTTCTGTACAGTATCTTTACAATAAAATATATATTAAAAATAAAGAAAGCTTTGATTTTATTAGACTAGTTAAAAAAAAGAAACAAGTCTTTAGGAGTTCTAGCTACAAACTTAGCAAGTAACTCGATCTATTCTTCATACTGTTATATGAATTTCATATCACATAAAACAGATTTTTAAGATCTTACCTATCAGTTAAAATTAATAGATGAATTCAGGGGAGAAGGAGCACCTAACAGTTGTACTTCACTTTGCTTCCCTTCTCTCCAGTAAGTAAGTTGACCTTGCTGCCTTGAAATCTTTCTGATGTCTTCAAATATTGTGTGTGTGTGTGTGTGTGTGTGTGTGTGTGTGTTAAACTAGATTTTCAATTTTTCAGTTTTACTTGAAGGAAAAATTTCTATACGGTAAGAAATAATTGCTCTACTGTAGCTATTCTGTTATAGCTGAAATAAATCATAGTGGATATTTGGAACTGAAGAACTCTACTGAGAAGCCATAGAAATTATTATTGCTAATAAGATAATTAATCATTATTAATTATAGCAATAATTCTATTATCAATAATATCTGTTATTAAAGATAATAATAAACATATAAAATATATAATTACATTTTTGTATTTTGTTTTATTTTATCTGAGGAATTTGTTTTTCTACTGGTTGGTATAACATTTTCTCATGATACCATTCTTCCCTCTGAGATCCAGACTTCCAGATCCATTCAGGTTGCTTTAAGACCTTGACTGTGATGAATTATTGTCCTTTTTTCAAATCTGTCATCGATTTCTGTTTGTGGCCTCTGGCATTCCTGGTGAAGAAATCTATAAAGATATATTGTTCCAGTGATTTTTAACAACTAAGTTTATATAAGTAGTAGTTCTACAACAAGCTTGGGGGAAAAATCTGACCCATGGAGATAGGAGAGATTTTGAGAAGCCACATTTGACTCTCATAAAGAAGCCAACTGCCCAATCTTCCCCACTACTAAGCGATAGGAACAGTAAGTACTCACTTCCTAAGCAGTTCATTTTCAATAGTCTATTGCTGGTGAACTTTTTCATAAATATAACTTGGGTACTGAAGATAAAAAATACTCTTTGGAGGGAAAAAGGCCTTTATGATCAATTTTCTCTATTAATCTCACTATCCTGTAACCTAAACTTCTGCTTTAATATACTGGTTTGGAGTGTTAAAAATGATGGATTTTCAAATTTAAAAATTAATGTGTTGGCTGAGAATGTGGCTTAGTGGTAGAGTACTTGCCTTGCATGCATGAAGCCCTGGGTTCAATTCCTCAGTACCACATAAACTGAAAAAGCCAGAAGTGGCACTGTGGTTCAAGTGGCAGAGCACTAGCCTTGAACAAAAGAAGCTCAGGGACGATGCCCAGGCCTTGAGTTCAAGCCCCAGCAAAAAAAAATTAATAATAATAATAATAATGTGGCCAGGCACTGGTGGCTAATGCCTGTAATTCTCAGTACTTACTTAGGAGATATGAAAATTGAGGTTCCAACCAGACAGGGCAGGAAAATCCATAAGATTTTATCTCCAGTGAACTATTCAGAAAAAGGTGGGAGTGGAGCTGCGGTTCAAGCAGTAGGCTTTGAGTACAAAGAAGCGCAAGTTCAGTGCGCAGGTCCTGAGTTCAAGCCCCAGGACCTACAAATACACACATACATTCTTGTTTTTTCTTTTGATGGTCCTGGGGCTTGAACTCAGGTCCTGTGTGCTGTCCCTGAGTCTCATTGTGTTTAAGGCCAGAAATCTACCAATGGAACAGAGCACTACTTCCAGCATTTTCTGAATGGTTAATTGGAGATAAGAGTTTCACTGACTTTCCTTCCCTGGGCTGGCTCCAAACCATGATCTTCAGATCTCAGCCTCCTGAATAGCTAGGATTATAGGAGTGAGCCACTGGTGCCTGGCTTCATCTAAAGGCATTTTTAAGAGAAGACTTTGAATAAGAATCAACATCTGATACCTCATTCCTAGAAAGAGAATGTGGAGGGCAAATGACAATATCCGCTATAAAGAATAAATTAATCCAAACTCTATAGCAAGTACAAATTAAAAGAGAATAAGTAAAAGCAAAAAACTAAATAACTAAGTTATTTGTCTTTATCTATGTATTGAATTAGTAACACAAACAGCAGATAATAACTGAATGGGAAGTGAAATAAATGAACGATTTTATTCATGAAGATGTTGTTGTTCTTTAAAAAACAAAGCATTATGGTATGCAAATTTCACATTCATTTTGTCTCATAAAAGGAGGGAGATTGTCAGAGTTCAGGTAATTACTTTCTAAAGAGTACCGATATGGCTCTCTTGTGTTTTGTGCAAGTTTTGCTGAGAGGCTTAGTAGAATAATGATTCTGGAGTCAAAGGAACCAGTGAACAGGCACTACCCTCTAGTTATGCACTTCATTATGTTTGGAGTGGAATAAATATTCACTTAATAAGAAAATTACTATACAGTCATAAGCAATATTTTTACTTTCCAGTGGCAATGATTGTGAATACCTATGAATATACTTAATGAAAGAAGTTAATGTTCTTTAACAGAAGACCTACCATGGGAGTTTCTTTGTTGAATTAATTTAAGGGTGGTAATCAAGCACATGATTTCTGAAACTGTCAAATTTGAAAAGTTTGAAGATATAAATTTGAGTGATAAATGCAGCAAAATTTGTAAAACTGGCTCACTTAGGTGCATTTTTAATTTGTTTCAGCTCTTGCCAAAATGGATATGAAATTAAATTTTTATTGCCTTCTTGAAATTTTAAAGCAAATCTCCTATTATATTTAAATACCTTCCATTAGATGTGGGTGGACATGTGAAGTGAAGATGATAAACATTTGAAGTCACAATGATTATAAACAGAATGGAAGGGGCTGGGAAGGTGGCTCAGTGGTAGAGTGCTTGCCTTGCATGCATGAGGCCCTGGGTTCGATTCCTCAGCATCACATAAGCAAAAAAAAAAAAAAAAGCTGGAAGTGGCACTGTGGCTCAAGTGGTAGAGCGCTAGCTTTGAGCTGAAGAGCTGAGGGACAGCGTCCAGGCCCAGAGTTCAGGCCCCACGACTGGACCCAAAAAAATAAAATAAATAAATAAATAAATAAACAGAATGGAGAAAAAAGTATTCCCTAATGAGAGTACCAAATAAGAAAATAAGAAACAACTCAAACAGATGAAAATACCTATTATTTAAAACCACCTATTAGCCAGGCACCAGAGTCTCCAGCCTGTAATCCTAGCTACTCAGGAGGCTGAGATCTGAGAATCGAGGTTTGAAGCCAGCCAGGGCAGAAAAGTTCCCATGAGACTCTTATCTCTAGTTAACCATTCAAACACAGGAAGTGGAGCTGTGGCTCAAAGTGGTAGAGCATTAGCCTTGAGAAAAAAGCTCAGGACAGCATCTAGGCCCTGAGTTCAAGTCCCACCACTGTCACAAAAACAAATCCTATTAATCTACAAGTGACATCTTGTCAGTTAATCCTTATTTTGCATAAACAATAGAGGAAAATCTAGACAAAAATCTAGAAAGAAATATTAGTGATTGGAGGACTGTGAGATTACATTATCTATTCACTTATTTTTCAAATTTTGATTTATAAAAGAATTTACATATAATTTTAATATGTAAATATAAAATATATTTATACATGCAACATGTGTGTACATATATGTATGGTAGTATGCTGTGGTTAAAGAATATCTCAAGGCCATAATTGATCTCAGATACCTTTTCCCACAAGCTCTCACATTTTTCTTTACAGTTTATCCCAAATTCTTTTCTACTGGAGAAATTACTGAGAATGTTGTAATCATGACATATGACACTTGGAAGAAAGCCCAGCCTTTGGGATAATTTGTATGTACTTAGTGTCCTATGCAAATTTGATACTTAGATATTTTATTGTTGTTAAGTGAACACAAAGAGATCTAGCAGATTATCACTTGGGGAAATCTGAGGAGATGAATAGTGCATAAAAAGGAAGGACTGTAAAATAATTAGCAGAGGAGGGGATCGAGTGCTCAGTGGAGGAAACTTAAGTTGACATGCCCAGAAATTGTAGTAGGAGCCTAAAAACGGACTCTGTGAATTCCATAGGTCTTTCAGATGTCAACCATACCCATATTCATACACCTTTTTTTTCTTGCTATATTATTTCAAGTAGTAACTTTCTCTGATTTTCATTTTTCACATTTGTATATTTGAGAATGCTATTGTGCCTGTCATTCTTTTTGGTTCTTACCTTTGAATGCTTTTATTTATCCTCGAGCAAAATCAAGACTGTCACTAAAAATTAAAAAGTGAAAATATCACAGAAACGAAGGAACAAAGGGTGAACAAACTAAGCAGCGGTATTCAGTAGACATTATGTTGAAAATGCATATAACATATGCATATGTGGTTTATATTCATGTAGATATTATAAAATAGCAATTATTAATGAACTTATCTCAACAATTTGAGTATTTATCTGTAGCATCTAATCATAGATTCCACCATGGTCTTTAGAGGTGCATTAGTTTGTTAAGCCAACATAGGTTTTATACAGTAGGACATCAAATTAGGCACCACACATTTTATCAGAAAAAGGCAACTGTCTGAAGTTTTAAGAGCTAAACTTCAGATGCACACTAGAACTTTGAATGTTCTGAGATTCAATATGAGCATTTTAGCATTTGCCTTCCTCTTTTGCCTGCTAAGTAAGTCATTTACTGCAACAGGCATTTTTTTCTTTTTCAGAAGAGTTTCTTTTGAAAAAAATCAAAATAGATTTGAAACAGGAGCACTGTGTACTTGCTCTAGATAAAGACCTACTGAAATAGTTATCTATTTTACTTCAGCCCCAGTAGGAAAATGAGAAAATGAGTTTTAAATAGGAAAAAAACAGGCCTAAAAGTTCTTTCTACTAAATAGAAGGAGAACTACACATTATTGGATGGACACAGTTAAAGCTTTGATCTATAAGAATATGTAAGGAAACGCTTTGTGACCAAAGGTCCTAGAAGGTAAAATAACATAGATCATTTGGGACTTGAACATCTATATGTACCAGTCCCTTCCACTAGGCTCTAACCATAGATCAACCCTTTTGAGACCTGACATTGTCTAGTCCCTGATATCTAAAAGCTGCATGTTGTGATCATTTAACAATGTATCACATCTCAAAAATCAACTATTTTCCTTTCCACTCTATTAATTCATCAGCTTATGATAATCCTAAATAACAGGTATCATGTGTTTACCTCCACATAAATGGATCTGTCTGTAATATTTCAACATTCACTACTCATATTTTCTATTTGTGCTTTTTAATAATAGTAGCCTCAGAACTTGTACTTTGAGGTAATAGAACCTATCCCATTCCCTTCTCCAGGTTTCTGGCAGTGGTCAGTTAACCTGGGATTGCTTGGCTTCGCTCCTGTACTTTCATCTCTGCCTCTACCTTTACATGATATCTCCTGGTGTCTCATGATGTTGCATAGTGATGGATCAGGCTGGTCTTTGGCCCTGGATTTATCTTCTTGTGGAAAGCACTCCATTTGCAAGATATTTTAATCTTCAAGAAAATGGTGAGTACCTCGCCATTGGTACCTAGGAGAGATGAATAAACTCTCTAAGGGTCCAAACTAAAATGCCTCTTAAATAGCAAAATGAAGCAAAAGAAAATGCAATATGCAAAGTCATCGGATAAGGTATTACAGCAAAATTATCCTGTTTTTTGTACTTATCAATCACAGATGAAAGAGGCAAACACCATCAGAAAACATTGCTTTAGCACAGCCATCAGTCATAAATGAGGTTACATCATTTATATTCTTGTCCGAAGAGGTCATTTAGAACTACCTCTGCCAGTTCTGGCTGAATCCAGATTGATAATCATGAAGTCAATGGTGAATAGATGCTTGAAAATGAAGAGCTTACCCTGGACTTGTAGGAGTCCAAGGACAAAAGTAATAGTCATTATAAACCATTAACTTTAGAAGAGAAGTATTAATACACACAGTCTACCAATTTGTTAAGCATCAATGGCCATTAGCTATGGAACAGACATCTAGCTTACTTTAAGAAAATAAACTATCTCTGATACATAACCTTTTTTGCTTCTTTTCTATGGACCTAAATCTACTCTGGATATTCTAAAGTAGCAACTCAATATGAATTCACAAGAAAAGGAGAAACAGGCTAGTAAAAACTTGATGATAATCTCACAGCAAGAAATATGTACTTAAAATAGGATTTATTCTTCCTTATTGCGATTAGAATGGACACTTCATTTTCCTCTCTAAAATGAAATGGAACTTTGAGAAGATTTATGGCTGTTGCAAGAGTAGTTTTCATATGCCACACTATGTTAGCAAATTTGGGAATAAATCATGAAGGAAATCTGACCGGTACTACACTACAGCTCCTGCAAGATAATATTTAACTTCACATGCACATGAGAGGCAATGAAGGCAGCTACCATTGAGGAGCTCAGGGAAACCGGTGAAGTAGCATCCTTGAATCATAGACATTCTCTGTTTGCTCTGTGCTCTCTCATTCATCTTTTAGTACTGTCCCTTCTTGTCCCCTCCCCACTGCTACTTCTCTAAAAATAAGATTTTTGTTGGAAGATTTGTGTCACTCTCCTCATGCCCTCAGTTTTCTGTCCTACTGTCCAAGTATTTTTTTTAATTTATGTTACTTTAAAGATGATATACAGAGGGGTTATAGTTACATAAGTACCTGTCAAACAGTGTTACCCTTCTCTCCTTGTCTCCCACTTTCTCTCCTCTCCCCACCCCCACCCCTCCTCACCTCCCCCACAGTTTGGAAAGTTCATTTCTAGCATGTGTCTTGTGAGTAGTGCAGTTTAATTGGTTCGCCCTTTGTCCTTTGTCTCATCATTTTGTTATTCCCCTTCCCTGCCCCAAATCAGATAAATGTACATACAAGACACTGGGTACCAGAATCAAAAAACAGTGACAACAGGGGATAAACCAAAGGAAATAAAAGAAAGAAAAAAGAAAAAACTTCACACAGTGCATTAAAAAAAAACTTGTTTCTATATCTTGGAGTTCATTTTGATTAAGATCATTTTATATGGTCATAGTCACTAGCTATTGAGCTATTGTCATCCTCTGCTAGTACTCTCCTGGACATACACTAATTATAACACATGAGGGAAACCATGGAGCCTATGTTTCTTCGAGTCTGGCCTGCTTCACTTAATATGACTTTTTTCAAGTCTTTCCATTTCCTTATGATTGGGAGTGATACCCTTCTTTCTGATGGAAGCATAGAATTCCATTATGTATATATTTCACATTTTCTTGATCCATTCATCTACTGAGAGGCATCTGGGTTGGTTCCATATTTTAGATATGGCAAATAATGCTACAATGAATAGTTGTGTTGGTAGCTGTATTGTGACTTTATTTGTGATCATTTGGGTAAATGCCCAGGAATGGGATTACTGGGTCATAGGTGAGCTCTATGTTTAGTCTTTTGAGGAACCTCCATATTGCTTTCCAGAGTTGTTGAATCAGTTTCCACTCCCGTCAACAGAGGTCCCTTTTGGCCACATCCCCACCAGCATTACAGGTATTGATACTGTTTCCCTGGAAGCCTGCCCCTTCATTGACAATGATAAAAGGTGTAGATTTGTCCTCAGTCTTTCTGAACTGTTGGTACAGCATGGATTAAATGGCATTATTCCTTTAGGAAGAGAACAATGATTAATGGTCTTCCTACAAATAGCCTTTGCTGTCTATACTTTCATTTGAATATATTTTGAGGTTTTTTTATTCAAGTGAGTTGAAAATATTTGAATAACAACGGAAAGTTTTTAAAGGCTTTCTAACTTCCCTCTATTACCCCATCGCCCTGGCAACCAATTATAAAACTTTGTGAGCCTGACTCCTTAGCAACAAGGAGAAGGGACAACATCACCTCTTGGTTTAGGATTGAAACAGATCAGATCATTCTGACCAGTGTGCCTGCCTGCTCAGCTTTGGGGAGGGTAACAGTGCATCCTTCTGTGCAGAAGTAAAATAACTTGATGAAAAAATGGTATTTGAACAACAATTAGAAGTTTTTTAAAGAGCTAAAACGTAGGCTTGTGTTTGGCATATGGTGGCTTTTTATTAATATCACTGCTGATTGGGAGAAATTACTGGCCAATAACTATGCATCGAAGTATGGTATACATAACAGTATGGCATGCACAGCAGTGGGATTTCATAGTGTAACCTCCTTTGGGCAATGAATTGTTGAACAAAGTGAATATGAGGAAGCTGAAATGTGCCTTGTCTGAGGGGCGTGAGTGTGAACAGAAGGTAGAGCAGGCTCATGGAGAGGAATGGTGGGCAACTGCAGTCATAATGCCCAGTGTACCTCCCTCGCAAGGGAACTAGGAAATTTGATGAGATGGGTTGAGATAGGATAGACGGAGGAATAATGGAGAGAGTGGCTCTGATCAACAGGAATTGTAAATAAGGATGAACTTGTTAAATTGAAATTTCCTGGACAATTAGTTGAAGATAATTTGTTAAAAATCTATGCCTCATGGAGATTTATATGTAAAAACTTGGTCAGTCAGAGCAGAGTCCTATTCTGATGGAAAAATAAAAGGAAACAGAATAAAATCAGTGTCTATAAAGGCTCAAAAACTTCACATTTGTTACTGAACACACACACACCACCCTATGACAGTTATTTCTCTGTTATAGCAATGGGTGCATTTAATCTTGGAGAAATTATGTCACTTGTCCAAGTTCTTATGTTCTCTTCAGCCTTTCTTCAAACATAAAATTTATTTTATATGATCCCCATAATGTCATAATATATTGAGCTAATTTGAAGGATGTTGTTTTGTTAGAACATAACCCATTCGATGGGAAACATTTTATCACAGATATTTACTATCATTTCTACTTCCCTTCTATAATTCTGACTAGTAAGTGACTCTGGGTTTGATATTCATCAGTCATAAGATTAAGCCATGAACATTTCATTTTTTTCTTTGATGCTGCTTACAAGCTTACATATTTCAAGAAGGCTGAACTTGCCTTAACAGTAGGCTCTGACGAAACCAAAACTTTACTAATGCAGGATAAGTTTAGCTCAAGAGACACATAACTGGAGAGATTCATCCTTCACCATCAAGGTGTTGATTCTAGGAGGGAGAGACATGCTGTGGAGGAAGATGTACAGCTGGGAATCTAATAGTTTGCCCCTTGGAAGGAAAAATGACCGTTAGCTTTTTCCAGGAATTCAGCTGGGTCACAAGACAGTCATGTGAAGATGAAATCAAGTTAATTATCTCTGTCTATGAAAATGTACTGCTGTACATGTTAGTTAAACAGTAAGACTTAGTCAAATTAATTTTCTAAGCTGCCTACTTCAGAGAATTATTGCAAAGGAGGATAAGTGTATTGAAAGTATTCAAGAGTAAACTCAGGTAAACAGAAATGGAGCCCTTGTATTCACACAGGATATGTGGATCATTTGACAGAGATTCTGTGGTATACTTAACTCATTTAGCTGAAAGCTGGGAATGATTCTGAAGCTTAAATTCAATCAAGGAAGGCATGAAAATGCTATTTTGTTCAGAAGAACAAAAGCCCTGATTCACCTTAGTATTGCTAGAGTCTATCATAGAACAGAGTGAGACAACCATAGGAAATGCATAGAAATAGCACATGTATTTGAATATATACCTGTATATGTGACAGAGAATATATTGAATACATGCTTATTATAATTTACATGTTTAGTAAAACATTTGTGTATATGTTTAGTGAATCTCTTATGTGTTTATTAATTGCATTTTCATAAATTAATATTTTTTCAGATTTTTACTACAATGGTTATTCAGTAAGAGATAGGAAATACTTAAAAGAAAAATTAACATTTGATGCTGGGCACCAGGCATCATTCCTGTAACATGAGCTACTCTTGAGGCTGATATCTGAGGATCGCAGTTCAGAGCCAGGAAAGTCCTCAAGAAGAGGAGCTGTGGTTCAAGTGGTAGAGCACTAACCGTTGAGCAAAAACGCTCAGGGATAGTGCCCAGGCCCTGAATTCAAGTCCCAAGACTACTACCAGCATGCAAACACACACACACACATACACACACACACACTTGAATTACTCTCTAAAACATGCAATTTTAATTATTAATTTACTTTATTGTTATTATGGAGGTGATATACAGAGGGATTACAGTTACATGAGTCAGGTAATGAGTGCATCTCCCTTCACACATTGTCTTCTGTAGCCTCAGTCTCTCCCAGTCTCCCCTTCCTGTCTCCATCCACGAGTTGTATTGTTCACTTTCATCAGTGTCCAGTGAGCTCCACTGATGCACTTTTTCACCCTTTCTCCCTGACTTCTGTACTGTTCCCCAAAACCTTCCAAAGATGTACACTTGATATACCATGTGTAAGGTAAAGAAGACAGAATCAGGGGCTGGGAAGGTGGCTAAGTGGTAGAGTGCTTGCCTTGCATGCCTGAGGCCCTGAGTTCGATTCCTCAGCACCACATAAGCAAAAAGAAAAAAGCCGGAAGTGGCGCTGTGGCTCAAGTGGTAGAGTGCTAGCCTTGAGCTGAAGAGCTAAGGGACAGCACCCAGGCCCAGAGTTCAGGCCCCATGACTGAACTCCCCCCCCCCAAAAAAAGAAAGAAGACAGAATCATGAAAAAATTGAAAATAAAAACTAAAACAAAGAGAAAGGTCTATTGTTTCCATAGCTTAGAGTTCATTTCAGTATGTATATTATTTTATATAAATGTGAAGAAGCACTTTGGCATTGTACCTTTGTGTTTCTCTCCTGAGTATCCTCTTTTGGTCTCACTGTGATTACACACTACTTTTGTGCCCAGTATTATAGAAGAAAAAATTGAGACAAAAGTTTAAGTCACATCTTCCAACTCAAATTGCTTGTGATGGGCTCACCTGAGATTTAAACCTAGGGATCTCCTGTCCCAGAATCCATGTTCCTAATCAGAGAACTAACCTTTCACTCAAAAGTCCCATGCAGGTATTTTCCTAAAGCACCACATAATACTTGGTCAGACATGCAGCTGTAATTTCCCTTTTTGTGCTCTGAACTCAAACTCCTTCAGGAAGCATCTGAAAGCTACTCACCTTTGAATCTAATGTAGCAAATACTTGAATATTCTGGATTGTTTGTAGTTGAATAAATTCATCAAAACAAAATTGTTCACAGATAGAAGGATACTACAGTAGAAATCTTGACTGGAGCCCAGAAATATGAGTAGCAATTACTCCTGGGATTTGAATTGTTGGAGACAAAGGCACTTGTTCATTTGGTCATAACATGACTAAAATCCTTTAAGATGAGAAAAATAAGGATATTAATCAAAGGAGGGCCTAGACAAAAGGAAGAAGCCATGAGACTCTAGGGGGAAAATATGCAGCATAACAGTTTTCTAGGGTTATGTTTAGTATGGAAACACTCCAAAGAATGTGTTTACAAAGAAGGCCAACACCTGACAACTCAGAAATCACAGCCAATGGCAATATACCGGGGATCTTTTTTTATTTGAAGTTTTTCATCTTCTCCCAAAAGCAGATTGATTATTAGTTTATCAGAATAGTCAGCATCTGTGGAATGAGTGTTTAAAAGGGGAGGAGAGGGGGGGAAAGTTAATGGTACCAGAATAAAACCTTTCACATATCCAGGAGACTGATGGATATAGTGTGTTGGTCTCAGCAATCTCTGGCGTATAGGGAAATAAAAGTTACCAGTTATATATACCTGAATGTACGTGTTACAAAGGATTTTTGTAACATATGCAATGGAAAATATATTTTACTAACTATACAAAGACCTATCTTTCTATATATCCCCTAACATTAAACAAGTGGCTATAATTTGGTGAATCTCAAGTTTTCTTATCTGTAAAATACGAGAGGACTGGGCTAGATGATTCTTTAGGTGCGATGACAGTAATGTCATCAAGATCAAAGGCTAAGATCAGTTTAAAGCATTTGCCAAATTAAAGGAGAGGGGAAAGAGAGAGAAGATAGCGGAGAGAAAAAAAGAATTATAGAAAGAAGATAGGAGAGGGAGAGGGAAAGGGAAGAGAGAGAGAAGAGAGAGAGGAGCAGGGATGGGGGGAGAGGGAGAGGAGAAATAAGGTTTTACTCAGAGCTGGTAGTGTCTGACAGTGCAGACACGCTTTGTCCATCACTTCCTGTATCCTTCAGTTGGCTGTTCTACTGTGTTTACAACCTTCCTAAGGACCCGGTATTATAACTATCCAAACAACAACAATGACAACAAAAGAAAATCATAACATTGGAAATTATTGAAAAACCTAACTGTTCTCCATGTTTGCCATTGTATCACACTGAGGTTTGGAACCACATCAGTAGACAAACTGAAACACTGTGTTATGGAACCTACAGGGCTACAAACTTAAAGGAGGAGGCAACAATGCTGATAAGAAATGTACTCATTACCTTGCTCATGTAACTGTAACCCCTCTGTACATTATTTTCACAATTAAAAAAAGCTTAATAAAAAATCTTCTTTTTCAAAGGAGTGATAAATTTGAAATGAAAACAAGTCACAGTCACAGAAGGAATCTAGACACATGCTCTATTTATTTACAACTATGTACTGCTTCTGTGCCATATGCTTTGAGCAAAAACAACAAAAAGTGAAAACAACAGCAGGTCTTGGGCAGAACTGCCATGGAGATCGCTCTGTTTCCAGGTCTAGGCTATTCTCAGAGAAACATCCACTCACAGTCTGTTCAGCCATTAGTACTTGTGTTTTACAAATGTTGTCTATAGGATTTGACACTCTCATTCCTCCCCCATTAATACTTTACATCTTAAATTACTTCCTTATACAAATAGTCTTTCTTTTCAAGGTGAATACATTGGGCTGGGAACATAGTGATTTCTTAGCAGGTGTAAGCAACAACAAAGCCACTTTGTTCCGATATTCAAATTCTGTTTTAAATGACATGCAATGAAGGCCAATCAGATCTGAGTTGGCATGCAAGCATTTTGTCTGCTAAAACACTCCCCACGTTTTAGCTCTTCCATTTCTTACTCTTTCTCCTAGTTGTTCCAGGGTCTCTTGGTAAGTCTCCTCTTTTTCCATGCCTCACCATGATGCTCCTAAGAGCCACATCTCTTTCTTGCCAACCACCAGCTGATTGGGGATTAACATGCTCTTTCAAGACAGAAAACATAAATCAAGAAATACAGCTTCTTTAAATTGTTTGTGTGTGTGTGTGTGTGTGTGTGTGAAAATACTGTACAGAGGGGTTACAGTTACATGAGCAAGGTAATGAGTACATTTCTTTTTTTTGGGGTGGGGCCTGAACTCTGGGCCTGGGCGCTGTCCCTCAGCTCTTCAGCTCAAGGCTAGCGCTCTACCACTTGAGCCACAGCGCCACTTCCGGCTTTTTTCTTTTTGCTTATATGGTGCTGAGGAATTGAACCCAGGGCCTCATGCATGCAAGGCAAGCGCTCTACCACTGAACCACCTTCCCAGTCCCTAATAAGTACATTTCTTATCCAGCATTGTTGCCTCCTCCTTTGTTTTTCCCCTACTATCCCTTCCCTCCCCACCTCCTCGGCTTCCCCCTCTACCACCCCACCTAAATTGTAAAGTTCGTTGACATTCTCCAAGTAGGAGGCTTGGATCCCCAGCTCTTAGTGTCACTGCTCCTTGGTAGTTGAAGCTAGTAATTCTCAGCAGATTTCAACTCTTCCCCTGCCTAAGAACACGGTCTCAGCTCTCTGTGCAGACCTTCTCCATGCCCTAGCTCTTTACCATTTCTTATCTTCCTCAGCACTTTTGGAAGTCTTTGATCATCACAACTCTCCACAGTTCTACTCCTGGGCTGTTTTTTGGAACTATACACCTGCCTTCTAGCTGCTGCTACTCGTGGTGGTTGGGGCTGACAACCACAAGAATTGTCTGCTCTTAAGGTTTCTACTGTAGCTCATTGTATCTGTGATAATGACTATAGGAAGAAATAAAATATTCAGATAAAGCTTTATTGGGGCCTCAGCTGAAACACCAGGTAGAACTGCTCAGGAAGGAGGTCTTCTCTTCTAGTAGAAAGTGAGGAGTGCTGCTTATATAGCCAGCCACATTGGAGCACAGCTTTCTGGCTATCACAACCCCTTTTACCTGTGCAGGCTCACTAGGCCCGCCTGTCCTAGCTGTCAGGGTGGAGAAGGCAGTCCTCCTCAAGGAGAGGAGAGATGTCTAGTGTCTGCGAGCATCCTCATCTGGAGCACCAGCAGTTAAGGGTCATTTAAGGATTATTTGAAGCTGCCTCCCAGAACCATTGCAGTGCTTCTGGGATGGGCATGACTGGAACAACGTCTCCCCAAACAGAAGCCCTGGCAGCTGCAGTGATTCCTGCGTACATGAATGTTTACTGGGCAACCCAAAACTTGTTGAAGTCTCTCAGGTGTTGGAGCAGAATATCCGAGAGCAATCTTAAGGTATTTAAAAGCAGCCAAGCATGGCTACCATGATGACAATTCAGGAAATCACTGAAGAAGCAGCTGCTTGATTTCCACCTCCCACAGTTTCTACAGCAATGACACAAGTCGATATTATGGTCTCCCCTGACCACTTCTGGATCTTCATGAATGGCAGCAGTATCCTTTGCAGCCCCACTGAAGTTGGGAACCATGGAAATAACAGCATGGTTCCCAATCTTGCCTTGATCTCTGCTTGACCTAAGGTAGTCACGGAGCTGTGCTCCTGGAGCAACAGCTGCTGTTATAAATCACACGGCAGAACTGTTCATGCCTGACAGTTTTAATCATTTACAAAGGAAAAAGAAGAAGGAGTACTCACAACAAAAGTTGAACAGGAAATTAACACTCTTCTTCAGTTTGATTTATCTAATAATACTTAACCCCTAGCCAAACATCCTTAGGAAGTGTTAGGTCCTCCTTATCTGTCTTATTTTTCCTAGCCTGCCTAGCCCATGAAAATTTCAAAACTTCCCTGTTTATGTTCTAAACTTCCAATCTTTGACAGCCAGTTAAAGTGACCTAACAAAGGTATTGTATAGAAGATATAAATGGGAGAAAATGATGGAGAGAGTAACAGTGTTTAAGAAGAAATGTAGCAGGGTGCCAGTGGCTCACATCTGTAATATTAGCTACTCAGGAGGTTGAGATCTGAGGATTCAAAGCCAGCCCAGGCAGGAAAGTCTGTGAGACTCTTATCTCCAATTAACCACCAGTAAACCAGAAGTGGCACTATGGCTTAAAGTGGTAGAGCACTAGCCTTGAGCTGAATTGCTCAGGGAAAGCACTCAGGCTTAGAGTTCAAGCCCAGGACTATGACTAATGAAAGAGAGGGGGGGGGGGGGGGAGAGGAAGAGGAAAAGAAAGAAAGAGAAATATACTCATCACCTTAAGTAACTGTAACCCTCCTGTTCATCATCTTTATGATAAATTTAGAAAAAATAAAGACATAGCTTGAGACAAAGTATGTGAATTGCCTCTGTAATCAATCACGGTAAGTGTTTACATTCTTTTTTATGATATGGTAACTTTTCTTCTACTGTCTCTAAACTTTATTAGTCTCTTGTAAAGTAATAATTATTATTTCAGATTTACTGATGTTTACTATGGAAGATAAAAGCATCTACATGCATTATCTCATGCAATCTTCACCATCGCCTTATAAACTATGCCTGACTCATGCGGCATTCATTACTCAACATCACTTTAAATAAGAAAAATAAGGCTTAGAGAGATTAAGAAACCTGACTTGATTTATAGTTTCCACCTATTGTCATCTGAATACAGCATCAAACCTCACCTTGTAAAGTTCTAAAAACGATTAAGTAAGATGGTTATATAAGGGCATTGTATTTGTTACAAAGTACTGTATAAATGTAAGTCATTATTCTAACCAGGACTTTAAAATTTTAAAGTTGGAAAGCCTAGACATTATGTCATGTTGGAGAGCAAAAAACTGAGAGCAGAAATTAAACATTTATGCATGCCTTTTATGGAGAATAAGGATTGAACCCTTCTAGAGGCTAACATCGTGCAAGAAATTAAGTGTATACAAAATACATTTGCAGTTAAGGCAAGGGATCTTTTCAGATAAGGGAATGCAAGAATAGATAAAAGCAGACTACAGGAATAGTGTTATTTCTGCTTTATTTGTTTTATCATTAATTCTCTCAAAATTATCCATAGAATGAGCAAGTGCTTCTTGATATTATTTTTCTAGCTGTCAAATAAAAGCTGTATTGAGCAGGCTAAACAGGCAAGGAATAATAGATTATCACAATAGTGGGAAGAAACTGTCTCTACTTAAATGAAAGCAGAAGTATTTTATGCACTGGATGAAGTTGGGGTAGTACTGGAAGAAAAAGATATTAGAGGAAAACCTTTCAAATTACCTAGGATGCCTGTGTTTATTGTTTAGTATTATTAAGGTTGGGTTCTTACTATGCCACTGAGCTGAAAAAAGGATCTCTATTTTTTAAAATAAGTTTTTTATTGTGAAAATACTGTACAGAGGGGTTACAGTTACATGAGCAAGGTCATAAGTACATTTCCTATCAAGCATTGTTGCCTCCTCTTTGTTTTTCCCCTACCATTCCTTCCCTCCCACCTCCTCAACTACACTCCCCCTCCCCCAGATCCCCATTTAAACAATTTGCCAATTTAAACAATAGCATATCCCTATTTAAACAATTTGCTTAAACAATTTGTTTTTTCCCTTCCCCTCTACAAATTATACCAACATCAAATACAATGAAAACAGGGGTTATACCATGGGGGAGGGACATACAAAGCAACAAAAAAAAATCACATGGTACCTTATAAATATGTTAGAAACGATAGCAAGGAAGAAAAAACCCTATCTTGGGGTTCATTTTGCTTAACATCACCTTATCTGACCTTTTCTGCTTGTCCCCGACATATACTAGTTATTGCAAATAAGGGAAACCATGGGGTCTATGTTTCTTTGGGTTTGGCTTACTTCATTTAATATAATTTTTTCCAAGTCTTTCCATTTCCTAACAAATGGGGCAATGCCATTCTTTATGATGAAGGCATAGAATTCCAGTCTGTGTGTGTGTGTGTGTGTGTGTGTGTGCGCGTGTGTGTGTGTATGTGTATGCCACATTTTCTTGATCCATTCATCTACTGAGAGGTATCTGGGTGGATCTCTATCTTTCTTGACACTTACATTTCAAATAGATGGCTACTACATATTGTAAAGCTATCAAGATGCTAGGAGAAGTTTACATTTCAAAGAGGCAGAGAATGAATCTGCAATTTGTAAAATAATCTGCAATTTTAAAGTAAAAGCACTAAGACAGAGTCGATGAGACACCAATAGAAAAAAAAATAAAACCCGTTGAAGATTTAGTTAAATTGAAGTGATATTTAAGGTTGTTCAATCACTACCTCAAAGCCTTTCAGATCACTAGATTGTTTTCATTCTTTTCCTTCATCATATCCATTCTGAATCTCCATGCTTCCAATCTGGACACATAGTCCTTTGGGCTTCATGCCCATCTATCAAACTGGAACTTCCTTTTGCCTTCTTCATATACCTGGAAACACTATTTTAATATATTGATTAACTAGAATACAGTATCCATCAACATTCTAAAATATGATTCATAGAAGTAACTTTCTAAGATGTCATGTGTCTGACAATGTTTTTATTTTTATTCTTACTCCTGACAATTCATTATGCTGGTTATAGTATCTAACTTAAAATTTATTTTCCCCTATGATTTTGAAGACACTTTTCCCACTCTCTTCTGACTCCCACTCTTACTATTGAGCTGTTCCATACCACTTGGCCTTCAATTCTTTAAGTATATCTCATTGGATTTCAAAAAATTTTCTCTTAGCCTGCTTAAAACTAAGTACTACAACTTAGAAACTACAAAAGACTTAGAAACAATAGAAAACTACGACTTAGAAACTACAAAAGACTTAGAAACAACAGAAATGTATTTATCATTATCAAAATAACAGACTTGATTTATAGTTGGCTGTCTTCTTACTTACAAGCTCTTATGGTTAGGGGATCTCTTAGCTCTTTTAACAAGGGCACTAATCTCAGTCATCAGGGCTCCACACTTATGACCCTACTAGAGTCCCCATTCCTAATATTATTATATTACAGACAATGATATCAACAGCAGTCTTGTAGATGGTTAAAGTATTCAGTCTAGAGCAAAGCTTTGAAGTTTCATTCCCACTACTCACTGATGTATTCATTCTTCATTGACAAAGATGTTTCTCTGTTAATTATTGAGAAAAAATATCCCCATTTCTTCTCTCTACTCTTTCTTCAGGAGGTTCTTATGGTAGATATTGAGTCTCGTGGATTTATAGTTTATTCTCTTTTCTCCTACTTTTAATTTCTTTGCCTTTTTGTTCTGTTGTTTCAAAGATTTCTTTGACTTTATAGCCATGTTGATATTTCATTTTAATGTTTATCTCTTTATCCTTCAAACCTGAAGTATTTTATTACTTTTTTGAAATATTCTTCTTTCTTATGAATAAAAAATCATCTTCTAGTTTTCTGAAAATACAGACTTAAATATGACAAATAAAATTCCTATGTTTATTTTTCCCTCTGTTTCTCTTCTTTTCTTATTGTTATTGTAAGGGTGATGTACAGAGGGGTTACAGTTACTTAAGTAGGGTAATGAGTCATTTCTTCTTGAACAATGTCACCTCTACCCTGGCTTTCTCCCAGTTTTTCCTTCCTGACCACCTCTCCGACACACAAGTTGTATAGTTCATTTTCAAGTCAAGTGAGTATCACTGTGTAACTCGTGCTTTTTGATGGGATATTTGCTTGAATTGTGTTTGAATTGTCCTTCGACTTGCAGATTTTACAAAGTGTTGAGCAATCTTTGGTTGCTCATGTTAAGAAAGTATCAAAAAGAGCTGTGTGGATGTATACTTTACCAGACTTCTAAAGAACATTAAGATCAAAGCTCAAGGGTTTGATTGCAAGATTTTCAAATTAGAATATCTGTTGGACATTTGTTTGTGCACTGTCCCTCTCATATATTTTCTCCATTCTTCACCTGCAGAGGCTGATACTGAGAACTATACACTTGGGCTTCCTGAATAGCTATACTGGAGGAAGTGAAGGAGGGTCAGGGCGCTTCCTGATTCCCTTTCTGCTTCTGAGCAAGGTTTCTAGCACTATTTGTAACTGTCTATACTTCACTTGGTGCCATGAGGGTATCACTTCACCTTCATACTTCTCATTGACATCTGCTTCTCCTGCCCCATCTCCCCTTCAAATGACTTCCTACTGTTGCTAGCTATTAAGTGGCTTGACATCCTTGATTGGTTAATTTGAATCATCTTGTTTTCCTGACAAAACAGGATTTGCAAGTCCTTAGAACACTTCAGTTTCTATAGGAAAGTCCTGTTATTTTTTCCAAGGAATTGGAAAAGCAAGTACATGATTATGCATGCCAAGAAGGTAATATGATTTTATATAAAAGATCCCAAAAGGTCCTGTTTTTGAAGTCTTGATCTCTAGTATTTGGTGTTTATTCCTCATGATTTTCCAGCTGTTTAGCTGGATTGGGAAATAGAGATAAGGAAAAAAAACCCACCATTTATAATTACCTCTTAACCAGGTTATCAACCAATTGTTTTATTTTGCTTTGGTTTTTTGTAAGTTTTTTTAATTGTAAAAATGATGTACAGGGGCTGGGAAGGTGGATCAGTGGTACAGCGCTTGCCTTGAATGCATGAGGCCCTGGGTTCAATTCCTCAGGACCACATAAGCAAAAAGAAAAAAAAGCTGTAAGTGACTCTGTGGCTCAAGTGGTAGAGCCCTAGCCTTGAGCTGAAGAGCTGAAGGACAGCGCCCAGGCCCAGAGCTCAGACCCCACGACCGGACCCCCCCCCAAAAGAAAAAATGCTGTACAGAGGGGTTGCAGTTACATGAGCAAGGTAATGAGAACATTTCCTATTGAGCATTATTGCCTCTTCCTTTGTTTTCTACCTACCATCCCTTCCCTCCCAGCTCCACAACTCCACACCCTCCCACCCTCGCCCAAGTTGTAAAGTTTGGTTTCAACATAGTGTTTTGTACATCTCATTGTCAATTATTTTGTTTTGATTTAGGATTTTAACCTCTTTTTGTTTAGCCTAATAATCTCATCCAACTTTGTATAATTTCAGGATATGTAATTTTCAACATTTCCCAATGTCATAGGATCAAGCTACTGCTTATTGCTATCTCTCTTATAGCTCTTATTTTCAAGTATATTTTCATCTTCCATGTGCTTTTTACCTTCTAAGAATTTCTAGAAGCTCTATTTTCTAATGGATTGACCCGTGTTCTTTGTCTTCTTATATATTTCTTTTGACCTTAATATATTTTAGTGTAATTCAGAGTGGATAAAAAAATAAACATTTCCACTATACCATAAATCAAAAATTTCCTCAATTACCTTTTTAACAAGTGTATATTCTGCCAATATATTGCTGAGAAGAAAGGGATAAAAAGCTGGGTGCTGGTGGCTCACGCCTGTAATGCTAGCTATTCAGGAGGCTGAGATCTGATTATCACGGTTCAAAGCCAGTCCGGGTAGGAAAATTTGTGAGACTCTTATCTCCAATAAACCACCAGAACACCGGAAGTGGCACTGTGGCTCAAGTGGTAGGGTGCTAACCTTGAGCTGAAGAACTGAGGGACAGTGTCCAAGCCCAGAATTCAAGGCCCATGACTTACAAAAAAAAAAAAAGATAAAAGCCTGGGAGAGAGGGAGCGAGTTAAAGCTAAGAATAAAAAGCCTGGATCCAGAAAAGAGCAAAATTATTCTGCATAGGATTAAGGCACTATCAAAGACAGGGAAACCAGAGCAGAAATTCACCAAATATCTTATATCAAACAACCTGTGGCTCGTGTTTGCTCCCAAATCTTCCTAATAAGGAGAAAATAGTATGTGTTGTATTTCACAGGGGTAGGCTTCAAGGAGAATATACTGAATCTCATTTTGAGTTAATGCTATAAAATAAGACAATAAACATTTATATTTTGATGATTCTCCTTCATTCATCCATTTAATAAATATTAACTATGTAGGTGTCAGAATAGACACTATGGATTCTCAACCACTGATGATAGCAAGTTTACTGTACAGTTGGGATCACTAAGAAAGACTCTACCATGGTGGAAAGGAAAGTGTGGAATTACTGGAGTGAAGTCAGAACAGAGGGTTTGGTGTAGAGATGAGCAAAGCAAACCATCTTTGTCCCCAAAGATCCTGAAGTCAGGACAAGGCTAGACTAGATGAAGTACTGTACAGTCAAGAACAATGTATTGTTTATTTGAAAAATGCTAAAGATTAGTTCATAAATGTTCTAAACTTGTACCCACATGGATAATAATGTAATGGGATGGCATGTTAATTATTTTGATTGCAGTAATCAGTTCACAGCAGTTTACATATATTAAAACATGCTGCTATATACTTTAAATATATACAATTTATTTTGTCCATCATATCTCAATAAACTGGGGGACTGAAGGTAGAATCGCACTTAAAAGAAGATCTACTTTACATACAAATATAATTTTACCATTTTTATGAATTGATGCTAAAGGTAGGTATGTAATATCTTAAAAATGAATTCAGACAGGAACAAGGAAGGAAAACGCCTTTTAGAGAGTGCCAAGCTATGGAAACCTGGAGAGAGTGACATGTTCAGGAACATTGGGTAGCGTAGGTGTAAGAGGGGGATCGCGCAAGATGAGGCAGGGTGGATGCTAGAGAGACTAATACGTTGCAGATCTTACCCTGAAACTTGAGAGAAACTTTTGAGAATTTTAAGATGAGATAAAAGATGTAAAAAGTTTTAAGTCATTCAAAAATCATAAGGAAGTACTGTGGAGAATAATGAAGTCCAATAAGATGGGAAGCAGAGAGATCAGAAAAAAAGGAATGGCTGTCAGGTTGATTTGGCACCGTCTATAGAAGGAATGCTAAGGAAAAAGGACCAAGAGATTCTAGAGGTGGTAAATACCTATTCAATCTTGTCATTGGTTATTGGTATTGATTATCGGAAGGTGGCAGATTTATTTGGTGATGGGAGCATCCTGGGGCTTGAACTCTGCCTGGGTACTGTCCCTTGAGCTTCTTTTTGCTCAAGGCTAGTACTCTACCACTGGAGCCAAAGCACCACTTTTGGCTTTTTCTAAGTAGTTTATTGGAGATAAGAGTCTCATGGACTTTCTTGACTGGGCTGGTTTCAAACCATAATTCAAAGGTTTCAGCTTCCTAGATAGCTAGGATTACAGGCATGAAGCATTAGCTCCCATAGAGGAAGCAGATTTAAAGTGTAGAAAAAAGCTAGGAGCCAGTGACTTTCACCTATAATCCAAGCTATGTGGGGGATGGAGATCTGAGGATCACAGTTCAAAGCCAGTCCACAAAGGAAAGCCTGTGAGAATCTTGTCTCCAATTAAACATCAAAAATCCCTAAATAAAGCTGTGGCGCAAGTGGTAGAGCACTAAGCCTTGAGAAAAAAAAACTCAGAGACAGCACTTATGCCTTGAGTTGAAGCTCCAGGACCAGCACGCACACATACACACACACACACACACACACACACACACACACACCACACACAGTAGGAAGTATATCTTAAATGATTCTTGAGATGTTTGCTTGTGCAAATGACCCAAAGGTGGTTAAAAGCCCTTACCTGCTGACAAATGATATTTGGAGAGACAAGAATCAAGACCAAAGAAAAACAACGCAGGCCAAAGAATGAGTCTGATAAATAATATTTGCTTAGGTGAAGTATTAAAGGCTAGACATTTCTGTTTAAAATTCAAATCTAAGTAAACTTCAAATATTTTCTAATATCCACAATTCCAGAGGCTGAGAGATCCTTATTAACTCCAGGGGAAAATGCAATTCACATGGGAGAAGTAGAGTACCACTGTTAATGGTGAGTTGTCTGAAGCACTGTGGAGACACAGCTAGGTCCCTCGGTGAATGTTCTGGGGAATACAAACCACAACATGGTGAAAGCCCCATATAGGAGCACATTCTCAGTAATAGGAAATACCAAATATGTTGCCTTGTATAAGATGTAGCTGATTAGGCATATACATGGAGACCAAAAATACAATTACTGTTGCAAGGAGCATCAGGGAGGGTGGGAAAGGAATGTGGAATGACAGCTAATGAGTGGCATACTTTCAGGGGTAACTAAAACATTCCAGAAGTCAAGTGATGGTGGTTGCATAACCATGTAAATATATTTTAAACACTGAATTGTATCTCGTAAGAAGGTGAACATTTTTGTTGTATGAACTAGCTCAAGGAAGGAAGGAAGGAAGGAAGGAAAGAAGGAAGGAAGGAAGGAAGGAAGGAAGGAAGGAAGGAAGGAAGGAAGGAAGGAAGGAAGGAAGGAAGGAAGGAAGGAAGGAAGGAAAGGACAGACAGTAAAGTGCCAGAGCTTTTGTCCCTACTACCAGATCATGTGAGGTACCTCCTTGTCCTTTTGGACTTTTGGACCAAGCATTGTCCTCTAAGCTGGGACTGAGCTCCCCTCACTAGACTTCTTCTAGGTCAGTAGAAGCTTTGTGTAAGATATGGCCCTTAGCACATCTCTATTCAGCTACTGCTTCTCTTATTTCCTCAGGGAGCCTATTACTGGAGGATCAAAATAAGACAAATGGGAAGAAAAGACAATCATTACAAACAGACCAGATGAAATTTTCTGCAGCTTCTAGCTGACTTGATTCCTTGAAGAAACAAGTGCATAGACACACACCAAGGTAGTGGATAGCCATCTCCTTCATCTTCACAATGTTTCATACTCAAGAAACTTTCAAAATTAGAAAATGACAATAATATACTGACAATATTAACAAGATTATAATGGATTTTCTTTACCCAAAATCAGATCCCACAAGCATACAAGGCAGGGGAATTCAGTCAGTATGTTATAGGATTTGCCAAAAGGAGCTTGGAAGATGAGCTTTTGTATCTTGAGCTTTAAAGTGAAGATGATGTGGATTAAATTCCATAAATATGAAGCATTTGGTAAGATATTGCCAATTACCAATTGTTCCACTAGGACAAAGTTCTCTGGACTGTTTTTCCTGCGTGCTCTCTCTCACCTTCCTTTTAAGAAATCTGAATTCTAAAGGAATGTATCTATGTCTAAGATTATTCAAGATTGTCATTTATTATGTCCTCTCTTAAAAATTAAATGAAACTATCATATTTTAATATTTTTTCTTTTGACTCATGCAAGCGAAGAGTTGAGGAAGATTCTAGAAGTACAGTGATTTTTCCATTGCTGGGACGTGATAATTCAGCTGAGAAGTCTGCCTGGACCTCCCATTGCACTTCCATTTCTGTTCAGTAGCATATCATTTGCATGTTGGAAAGACCGTTACTTTAATATGCACTAATAAAAAAACAGACAGAACCCAAACAGGAAATAGAACACCTTTTTAATAACTGATGCGTTAAATGAGAGACAGTTTTCTTTCATGAAGATATATTACTTGACCTTCTGCAGAGACAAGTTCATTGGATTTAATTTTGAGGAACCAATTACATTTTTCTAGGCAGAGCTGGTTTGATTTGACTGAAGTCTTGTTAGGAGGCAAGGAGGCTATTAAAATGATATTTTACAATTTTTTCCTAGTGAGTTGCCCATTAATTGCTTGGGAATATTCATCCCTCAAGCCTCCTACCCTATTAGGCTCAAACCAGAGTTTTAAGATGATTATGTTTTTATTGTTGTAATTAATAACAAATATTACTTGTTAACTTGGTTATCGCTAAATTGGACACTTGACAAATACAGTCAGGCCTTGCTCCAGTGAATTTAATATAGACATGCGGCAATATATCGAGCTTAAAAGATGAAATCAAGAGCATTACTGTGAAAATAAATTTATTTTAAGTGGAGAATGCATTTGAATGAGTTTCAGAAAAGCAAAAAGTAATGTTTTTTAAAATTAATTCATTTTATGTTTCTTTGAACACCATGCTCAAGTAATTTAATACATCTGTTCAATAGATAACATCAATTAAAATGCTAAATGATAGTTTAAAATACCAGAAATACTACAAAAATCAGTAATATGCAACACAGAAGATTTGATCATGAAGGGGACACAATTTTGCTTCACTTTTCATTCCACAATCAAGAAAATCTAACTCTTGCATAAATAATCAGAAAATAAAAAGGATAACAATGAAAGCTTTCGTCCCTATTATAATTCTACATACATAACCTTAAAACAGTTGGTGCAAGTTGATCTCAACCGAAAAAAAGTCATAGGAAACAAAATGCATGTAGTCTAGAGATCAAGAATATGATTTTAAATCCAGCTACATCCATTTAGAATTTATGTACCCAATTGAAGTTTATGTTATTTGAATGAAAAATAAAAATGTAATAATATTTTTTTCTTCATTTAAAGAAATAGACAGCAGGCACTGGTGGCTCATGCCTGTAATCCTAGCTACTCTGAAGGTTGAGATCTAAGGGTCATGGGTAGGAGCCAGCCCAGACAGGAAAGTCCGTGAGACTCTTATCTCCAATTAACCACAAGAAAACTAGAAGTGCTGAGGTTCACAGTGGTAGAACAAAACAGCTCAGAGACAGAGCCCAGGCCCTGGGTGCAAGTTCTACTACCAACAAAAAGTAAGGGGAAACAAAGGAGGAAGCAACAATACTTGATAAGAACTGTACTCAGTACCTTGCTCATGTAATTGTAACCCCTCTTTACAGTATTCTCACAATAAAAAACTTATTAATAAAATAAAAAAGAAAAGAAAGAAAAAAATCAATAGACCATTTTTCAGCTTTAAGAAATAACCTTTCTTCCCTTATTTGCAATAACTAGTATATGTCTAAGGCAAGCAGAAACAGTCATTTAAGTTGGTGTTAGGCGAAATGAACCCCAAGGTAAGGACTCAAATGTTTTTTCTTTCTTGTGATTGTTTCTAACATATTTATAAGATATTTCTTTGTTGTTTTGTATGTCCCTCTCCCACGGTATAACCCCTGTTCTCACTGTAGGTGAGAATGTATGTATAATTTGTGGAGGGGAAGGTGGACCCATTGCAACAATGAGATGTACAAGTCTTTATGTCGAAAAACGAACTTTACAACTTTGGCACGCGGTGGTGGGGGGGGGGGGTGGAGGGAGGGGGAGGATGGGAAGGGATGAGAAGGGGAAACAAAGGAGGAGGCAACAATGCTTGATAAGAAATACTCATTACTTTGCCCATGTAATTGTAACCCCTCTGTACAGTATTTTCACAATTGAAAAAAAAGAAAGAAAGAACCTTCTGGTGCTAGTTCCTTATCCATATGATCAGGTGTGAAAAGGATGATAGGAATGAAAACAGATAGATACTGGTGTCATTATCTGGTGTCACCAGACATAATGACTAGGCAGCTACAGAGGAAATTGGTTCCACAAGGCCAAGGTAGGTTATTCCATTGTACAGGGCAGCAACTGAAGCTGGGAGGTTGTTATTTGTGCAAAAAATCCCCACAGCTGGTTAATAACAGTGCTGGGATTAATTCTAAGTCTTCTGCCTCTAAAACACCCTCTTTTCCCAGCAGGACACCTACAGAAAGACAATGGAATATCCTCATATAGTATCTGATCAATAAAACACCTTTATGATTAATCCTTTAGCAAGAAAAATATTTGAACAGGCCAGGGTGGCACAGGGTTTCTTACTTGTGCTATTTTAGATTCTTCTCCATGGAGGCTTTGCTCTCCTTCCTTTGAGGTCCCTGGTATATTCCATTGTGAGCTGTCATCTTACCATCCAGAAATGAAGATGTCGAATTTTCCTCATATTCAAAACTTGCCTGGTGCCATTTGACAACTGTGCTACACAGTAAGTGGGAATTCAAAGAAGTAGAAAGCAATTAAAAGGATGCTTGTAGGCTTATTAGAAGACAAGGGTTGGATATAAACCTTGATTTCCACCCCTACCCCCAAAAGTACATGCAAGGAGAATTTCAGGCAACTATGTAATCAAGTTGGTGGAGATATTTTTGGTTAAGACAATCTCAGAGGTCCTATACATCAAGCTAGTTAGGTGAGAGTCCACTTGGCAAATTTATAAAGATATGTAGAGCTATGTAGAAGAGAAAACATTACTCCATCCCTGAATTGTGAATCTTTCCCCCTCTTTTGGTACTTTCATATCTTATGTATGACTGGACACTTACAGTCTCTTGCTGCCTAAGCCCTACCTAGAGTGAACAGAGCAATTTATGCTCATCATCTTTTGTTTTCTTTCTCTTCAAAATTTACTGGTCTCATCTCTCCATTCTCAGCACCCCACTCTATCCTGGAAAGTTCGAACTTAAAAGACTTTACCTCTAAATAAAGCATATTTCAATGATCACAGTGAATTGCAGTTAGAGGCGATATTAGAGACCCGGGTAAGTGATCTTGTTTTAAATCCCTTCTAAAGGAGGGCTAATTGAGTATTCTTACTCAGAAGAGTATCATACTACAGTAGTTCCCAAAACTAACTATCTGAGGAAGATTTTTAATTAATTTTGTTTTAAATTAAAGATGATAGTAATATTTTAAGCAGGTGATTACCCTGACCTTGTTTGAATTTCTTTTCCTGTTAAGTTAAAGAAAATAAAACTCTCAACAACCTGCTTAATACTAAAAATCAACTCTCTTAGGTACTTCAAGTAATTTGTCATATCCCCCATGACTCAATCTGACTACTGAAAAAGAAATTCACTTTTCTCTAGAGATTCAATAATAAAAATCCACTGGTATGTCTCTATCACTAAGGAGCTAATTAAAATTCATTTAGAAATAAAGCCCTCGAGTGGCGATGGATAATACTCTGGTTTTTAATTTTTATTTTAATAGTCCAAGGGTATTGTGTGACTCTCTCTCTTCATAACATTATGGTAACCAAATAACCTTATAACACTGATGTGATTTTATTGTGATATGTGCATGCATAGGTGCTTTGATCAAATTCACCTTTCCATTATTATTGTTCTCCATTTAGAAAAGATAGAATGTCTACATATTTACACTGATGTTTTAGGAAAGCAAACTTGTAGTTTGTTTATTTTAAATCACATGTGCCAATAGCATTTTAGAAGGAAGAGTGGACAGAAAAATCAGTAAATGAAAATAATTCCCAAAACAAAAGATTCTCACATCAGGAACGAGGTCTCTGTAGGATCTAAAGACATCCAGCTTCCACAACAAAAACATCTAAAGTATTTGGGGCTGCAAAGCTAGGATTTTCCTGGTAGAACATACTCATACTCATACTGCCTACGACAACTACTAAAACCTATGCTCAGTCTCTTCTAAAAATTGTAGGATTTTAATCGTGAGTTATGCCAAATGTTTTATATTTCAATTGAGAAAGAAGGTTCAGCCAAGTGCCAGTGGCTCACGCCTGTAATCCTAGTTACTCAGAAGGCTGAGATCCGAGGTTAGCCTATCCCTAGCAGGAAAGTCTGTGAGACTCTTTATTTCCCATAAACCACCAGAAAACCAGAAATGGCACTATGGCTCAAGTGGTAGAGGGCTAGCCTTGAGCTGAAGAGCTAAGGGACAGTACCCAGGCCCAGAGTTCAAGCTCTATGACCGACAAAAAAAGAAAAGTAAAAAGAAAGAGTCTTCTCTGAGGTTTCAGGATTTGCCTTTGTCAAAAAACAAAATTGGATAAAATTTAAAGATCTTACTCAATTTTTATTCTAGATTTATACAGCCCATAGAACTAAAATCTTTTTGAAGACCTTCCATTGGTAGCACAGTCATGGAGCACTGGTGAATACAAAATGGAGAAGTGTTGAGATGGGGTGAGCCACACAGCTGATGTGGTTACAGCTCTAAAAGGCACAGCTCTGCCTCGAAAGCAATGACCCTACATTAAATCTGTAGTTCATTTACCGTCTACGCCACACAGAAGATTGTCAGGTAAGGATTCAGCTGTGGAGGCATCCCCAGGCCAAACTCAGGTTCATTTACTATCTTCCATCACACTGACTCTTTCTCATCAGGGACTTTCTAACTGTGGGCCTGGAGCTTTCTATGACCCTACCTTCTTTTCCCTTTTTAAACTTTCACAGGGGAATGAAACCCATGCCTGTCCATGCTCACTGTGATGTATGCCTTAAAGCACTAGTATATTGACCTCAGGAAAATAATTGTTTTAAGTAGGTCTCATTAGCACCAAATTAACTAGCATTGGCCTTACTAAACTTTCTATATCCTTTCAAATCAGTTTGATATAAGCAATTGAATCTGTTGAGTTTGATGGTGTTTGGGAAGCCATGAATCTATCTGCTTGGGCTACAGAACCAACACTCTTCCCACAGTTCTATGAGGGGGAAAAAAAATGGAAATGAGCATAAGTCATCCCAGCTAATATGATAAAGGAATAGCCCAGAGGATAGATAGTACAAAACCAGGTTGACATGTATTCTATCTTTATACTTAAGCTAGAAAAAAGTTTCTGAAGAAGAGCTGTCCTGAGGCCAGTTTGAATGTTTGTTTCTTCATTTTGAACAGTCCCAAAATGCATCCACAGAATCTTTTCTACAAGAGATAAACATTTAATAAAGAATGACTCATCTGTATGCATATGGGAAAATAGGAACAAATAATGGTCTTCAATGTGTTTCTTTTGATATCTTTGGGAAAAAATTAATATATGCTATTTTTTAACTAGCATCATTTTAGTTTTATTTGGGAAATGAGTTTATTTTCTTCCATCTTTCCCTTTACAAAACCAATTTAACCAAACCATTCCTTTCATCAAAAAATATAGCAAGAAAAGTATGAGAGCTAGCAGATGGCCCAAGGCAATTTGCTTTCAAGCATAACTTGGTATACAAGTCCTGTGAAGGGTAGCATGAAGATCATCTAATTTAAAGAACACATTTTCCCAGGGTAAACTAATATCTATGGTAGGACAGAGATGTGGCTCAAGCAGTAGAACACTCGCCTAGCAAGTTCAAGGCCCTGAGTTTAAACTCTAGTACAGTAATAAAGAAATAAATATAAATGGAACTCCAAATTATAACTTATAAAAACATGGTATAGTCTGGAAGTTACTTACGAAATTTCAAGACCTATTTTGGAATAAATAAATAAATAAATGTATGTGTTCTCGATATCCATTCATTCATCAAACATTTTTCAGCTATGCACTGACTATGTGCTAAGAGTATCGTTAAATGTGTGTGATGGTTCTTTTCTTATAGAACACTATCTAGTTGGAAAGCTTGTTCCATTCTGATTGGTTACCTATGCCCTGCTGGTTTTTAAAGTATTTTGACTATCCCTTTCCTCCTCTGTGGTTGCAACTGTACATTTTAGGAACGTAAAAAATGAAAACCTTTGCACTGGGTGAGTATTAATAGAAGTACACATAAAGGCCTAGTCTAGCTGAGACAGCTGAACATCCCCAGATGTGTTTTGAAAAGGATTCTCAGGAGTGGAGTCTGAAGGGATGAGGTCTGATGGTAAATATATAGGTATAAAAAAAGAGACAGGCAGAAGTGGGAAAAGTCTGGGCACTGCTGGCATTGCAGAGCATCCTCTTTCTCACTGAATAATATCAGAAGGCAACTAGCTACATGCCATTAGATGCAGTGTGGCAGTTTTACTTCAATATTTTAAAGAAGATTACTTTTTTATGTTTTCCCTCAAAACTCAAAGATATCAAGGTGCATTGTTTATGAGAAAAAAAAGGCAAAATTAAAATGGAACAAATCAGGCAAGCATCAGATAACAGGAAATAGTTTGGCTGCAAAACATGTGTGAAGAGCCTCTGAATGAGCCCTCCACTGACTTCACCTTGCCTGGGTGGTGGCCTTCACTGTCATTTTCTGGACTGTGTGCTCAGTAGGAAATGCGGAGAGAATGTCTTTTGGCAGGCTGCCATCTTCTGAACTGTTGCTGATAAACCACTAAAGCACGATAATAATGGCAAATTATTCTAGCTTGTTCCAAATGATTTCAGTATTATTTGGAGAGCTTTCAAATGCTTTTGAATTAAGAGAATGATTGCAACCCTACATTTTAGGAATGTGAGAAAATTTAAAATGATTCTATTATTTTGAACTCGATGTGCTCTAAGTTCTTCAGGAATATTATTTAGCAAAACTTTGCATATTTGAAAATCTAAGTAGACTTTTTAAAAAATGTCTTTAAGAGCCCTAACTTCTTTGTCTGGAAGGAATTTAATAGGGATTCATATTTAAATGTATATACAAAATACATATATTCAAATATCTGATAGCAGAGGATTATTTGCCTCATATTAACTTGTTAGGTAAATTGCATTTTATATGCTAAAGAAAAAAATACAGCTTATCAACATTACCAGATGGAGAACCAAGAGCATAAGTGTTACTGGTATTTTAACTGGTAAGGCAGTGAATGACGAAGCTTACACGTACACTCTGCCTCAACTCTGACCTCCAGAGGCTGTTCTAAAAATGACTAATGTTTCAAATGTTTTACCAGTTGATTTCATTTTTTCTCTGATGCGAATCAATTGTCAAAGAGGTTGCATTGTGATCGTTCCATACATACACTTTGATCAAATTCATCCCTTCTATTGCTTCTTCTTAATCCCCTGACTCTCTCTCCTCTTTTCCAGTGCTGTTAGTGAGTTTCATTATATAAGTGTAGTTATGTAATTAAATGATGTAGTTTTGCTGTTTATTTTTTTTAAGGTTCTGGGGTTTGAACGCAGACCTCATGGTTAATGAGTAGGCTTTCTAGTACTTGAACTATTCCCTAAGCCCTTTTTTGCTTTGTTATTATTATTACTATCATTATTATTATTTGTCAGTTATGAGGCTTGAACTCTGGGCCTGGGCCCTGTCCCTCAGCTATTCAGCTCAAGGCAAGCATTCTGCCACTTAAGCCACAGTGCCACAGTGCCACTCCCAGTTTTCTGGTGGTTTTATTGGAGATGAGAGTCTCACACATTTTTCTGCCTGGACTGGCTTTGAACCACTATCCTCATATCTCAGCCTCCTGAGTAGGTAGGATTACAGGGGTGAGCCACAAGCACTCATCCCTTTTATAGATAGGGTGTTGCTAACTTTTTGCCTGAGACAAGTCTCAGACTCTGTGATATCCCATCTGTGCCTCCTGAGTAGCTAGGGCACTTTTAATATGTATAGCTGATGATATTCACCTACCTTCATTCTCTTTTCCTTCCCTTCTTTCTCCTCCAGTTAATTCCCCCACAAACAGCTATGTTTCTGAATTTGTATATCATCATCATCATTATCCTATTGGTATTATTATTATTATTAAGGTCTAGATTATACATAAGGATGTAAAAATATCATATTTGGCCAGGCACTGGTGGCTCAACCAAATCCTAGCTACTCAGGACGCTGAGATCTGAGGATCATGGTTGGAAGCCAGCCTTGGGCAGACAAGTTTCCATAAGATTCTTATCTCCAATTAACCACTCAAAACCCAGAGGTATAGCTGTGGTTCCAAGTCAAATGGTAGAGCACTAGCCTTGAGCAAAAAGAGCTCAGGGACAGCACCCAGGCCCCACAACCACAAAAAAAAAAGCCATATTTGCCTTTCTGAGCTAGGCTTATTTAGCTCAACCTGGGTATCTCCAGTTCTATACAAATAACACGATTTTATTCTTCATGAAGATTGAATAATACTTCATGTATATCTCTCATCTATCTACATATACTTTCATACTACAGTCCTTGATCCATGTTGGATATTGGTCAGTTAGGCTGATTACATAGCTTACCTATTGTGAATAGTGTTTCAATAAACATGGATGTGTGAGAGATCTCTTACAAGTTGACTTTATAGAGTGATCTCCACAGAGACTACATTAATTTTCATTCCTAATTTTTCAGGAATCTCTCCTTTTTCATATACCAAACAGACATTATTTACTATAGATCACTTTTGCTGTGTTTTTTTAAGTTTATATTTTGGATATTTTGAGTTTTCAAATGATCGATTAATTTTATTTTTAAACTTACTTTTAGTTAAGCATTTAAGGATACCAAATGTATGCTGCAAAACATACTGTTTTTGTTTTTTAAGAAGCCTTGCTCCTGGTGCAGTTGAGAACTTCCTGTTGGGTTTTGTGTTACCAAAAGCCAGCTCTACTTTCTTTTTATTTATTTTTTTATTTTTTAATGTGTTTTTATTGTAAAAATACTGTTCAAAGGGGATAGAGTTACATGAGTATATGAGCAAGGTAATAAGTACATTTCCTACTTTCTTACAGCTCAGTCATATCTGTTTCAGGAAATGAAACAAAATAAATTTATTTATTCAAAGATATTCAAGTCAAGGATAGAAAAATATTTTTTAAATTGGTAAGGAAATTTTAAGGGATGATTCTTCAAGCCATCAAAAATGTATTTATCCCTAAAGTACAGCTAAACTCAAGCAGACATTCCAGAGGTCAGAGCGGGGGACCCAATAAAACTGTGAAGTCTCAGAATTCACTTTGAAGTCCATTCTTCAGATATGAAAAGAAAGGTTTTTAATTTTTTTTAACAAGTCAAAATTGGCACTCAGATTATTTCATGTGCCCTAAGATACAGGTTTTCTAGCCATCTCTGTTGTTCACCATGAAATCAAGTATAACTACCCACACACACCAGTTCCTCAGCCCATGTCAAACTCAGACCCCTGCAACCAGGATGGAAACATAAACAGAGAAAACTTCAAAACAGCTGAGACTGGCGGTTTATTTTAAAGTATCATTACTAAAATGTTTCTCTATCACTTGAAAGGTATAACAGAAGTAGTAATAATTTTCAACTCTTTATAAATGTTTTCACATAAGTAAGAGCTAGGGAGATAGAAAAGTTTTGTTAACATCTTTTCTTCTAAACCATTGGAAAGACAGAAGCATAGTATATGGTTTACATTACCAAGCCACTTCTCGCTCTTCCTTTTATGATCATTGTTCTCTGATTTTGGAAGGAATGTTTTAGTCTTTGATGAACATTTCTAGAACTCCTTGTTATACTGATTTTTTGGGTCAAGTTTGTATAGATCGTCCAATTACAATTTAATAGAGTCATTCTCTACAAGTGTCTTTCGGAATCCTCATTAATCAAATAAATTAGTTATTTTAATGAAGAGAAGAAAAACATTTTCCAAGGGAATTTTTTTTAATTAAAAGACTTGTTCTCTAAGTAGTAAGACATTAGCATTCACATCCTGTCTCTGCTTGGTAGCTAGATATCACTTTTGTCATAAATAGGGACAATTATAGCTCTCACTCAACAATAGGAATAAGGCCTAGAAAAATGGTTGTTTAGCTCATTAAATCTTTCAAAATGATTTCTAAGATGATGATACAGTATTTTACATTGCTGAAAAAGAGATGGTTGTAACTATAGTTACCAAGCTTATCAAGATCTATACTTTCCAAAACAGTCTCCAGACAGGTTGTTTAATTCAAGGAAGGGGAGAATCTCTTAAATGCACCAATTACTTGCATTTTAATATTCTATATTCATTATTATCTTTATTCATAAAACACCACTTACTTCAAAACCATGTTTAGAGCTATCTTCCTTTGAGTTGTCTATGATAAATTCCAATTGATAGTCTTCATTCTGATATAACAGATTTTTATTTACTTGAGAGCATGTGACAAGGATGTTATTCTCCTTAGTGACCTTGATCTGTTAAATATTTTTAACAGGAAGTAGAAAATCTTGTTGCTTTATTTCACAAAATGCAGAACGTCATTGCTCAACTTGTCTCTAAAACACATACCTTCCACCTCCTTGGTAGGTACAGACAATTCCATTTCATAGCTCATTTCTGGGGTAACGTTGTGTATTTCCACTCTGTTGTTTGACATATTGGTATTTAACAAATTTGACTTATTCACAACATATAATTCCAAGGGATCTGAAATCATATACTTGGGTATGAATATTGGACCCTTACTATATTTGTGAATATGACCAAGCGACTTAACATATATAACATTGTTAGATATATACATCATTGTTTCAGAAAGTAAAACTACACTAGATACTTATGAGTTTATTCAAAGGGTTAATGCTATTCCTGTTTCCCGAGTTGTCTTTTCTGTGTAACTGGCAAGTGGGTCTCAGCGTCCTTCCTCCTCCCAAGGTGATATCATCACAGTCTTCCTGTGTATGTGCCTTTGGGCTTCCTTTTGTTCCACAGAGACTCTTGCCCTGGATTGTAGCCTGGAGGCCACAACATCAACAAGACTGTAAGTTTCTTGCCTTCTGCTATTTAACAGTCCAAAGTGCTAACTCACGAGGCACAGATGTGTGCTGGAAATAAGGAAGCTAAAATAAAGAAATTAGAATAAAAACTGGAAAAAAGTTAAAATACCTTAGCGAATGAAAGAATGCCCATAGTCCATAGGAAAAGTCTTTTTTCCCCTACGAATCCCTTTAGAGTGACAGTCTCACCACTCTCCTTGTCTCTTTGAATGACAGCTGCTTTTTCCAAAACTCTCCATGAAGAATGTCTCTTAGATGTTCAGGGAGCCAGTACCACCACGTTTCGACAAATAAATCCTTCAGAGGTTGTTGAGGATCCATCTCCTTTCTTGTCTTGATATGAACCATAAAGTATAATGTATTATGACAATTTTTCCCAAAGACTAAGCAGTTTAATTTAGAATTGCACCTGGAGAGATAGCAAGTTGGTACACCAGACAGTAGAGCAGCTAGGTTGGACTTTATCATCCCAAGACCGAGTGTCTTTTAAGACTTATCTACCAATATCTGGAAAATATAGTATTTATCATTGTTCCAAGATATTCAACATTAAGCTTTTGGGTTTGTTTTTTTTTTTGGTAGAGTTTGAACTGGACTTTGCACTTTGCTGGGCTATCACTTAAGCCATATCCTGCCCAAGAAACAATTCTTTAAACACACACAGACACACACAGACACACAGACACAGACACACACACACACACACACACACACACACACATACACACACACACACATCCCATCAAAAAAACAAAGTAAAACAAAAGCAGAAACAATTTCATGTAGAAGAAATTCTTTTCCTGTTAAAATGTATAAGGTTTGTATGACTCACAAAGATGGTAGTCTGCTATTTTATTAGGCCCAATATCAGTTCCTTTACTAACTTATTTGAGACACTTGGATTGCAGTCCTAACTTCAGGCTATCTATTCTGCCTTTCCCTACCCAGGAAGTTCAGGAGACCTTAAGGACACTGCGTAGGGCTGACACTAATAAGTGTCTGTTTATGGACAGGCTCTGGTTTTTGTTGCCAAATTATTGAATTGCTTATTGAATTGCCTATTACATGAAGTGAATTTCACTTTATGTTTTATCCTTTCAAAGTTTTTTTTAAACAAGTCACAAAAGATTTTCAAAAGGCAGATTTCCTATGTATAAAGAGTAGTACTATAAACTATAATTCAGGTACTCTTTAATTATTGATACCATTAGAAAAACACAATTTCAAATATCAGCCAAACATATTTGTTGTTTTAAATGACCAATAGTCTAATAGAAATACAGTGTAATATTCTTTCATGTTGTAAGCTCTATTTATTTTTTAAATGTTTTTATTCTTATTATAAAGGAGATATATGGAGTGCTTATAGTTATGTAAGTCAGGTAAAAGCTGCATTTCTTTTTGGAAAATGTCACTCCTTTCCTCATTCTCTCCCAGTTTTTCCCTCCTGTCTCCACCCACAAGTTGTACTGTTCATTTTCAACATCATGTCTAGTGAGTACCATTGTCCCATTTGCACACCCTTTGTACCTCCATTTCTGTGGCCCCAGAAAACAAAGTAAAACCCTCTTTTTCCATTTCCTGGAGTTCATTTCGATAAATATTGTTTTATATGATCAGTTGCACATAGGTATTGTGCCTTTGTGCTCTACTCCTTAGAATATCCTCCTTTGTGTTCCTCTCCTGGGAATATCCTCCTTTGGTCTCACTGTGTGTGAGCCCCATATAATTAACTTACCATGTCCCAGTGCTTTTTAATTTTTTTTTTACCATCAAGAGTGTTTACTTGTAGAGTTAGAGGCACATTCTAGTTACCACAAATGAGGGAAACTATGCAACCTATGTTTCTCTGGGTCTGTCTTACTTTGCTTAATGTAGATTTTTCCAAGTCTTTCCATTTCTTTATGAATGGTAAAGTATCATTCTTTATGATAAAGTATCATTCTTTATCTTTAAAGAAACAACCCAACTCAAAAAGAGGCTAAAGACTTAAAGACTTCTTGGAAAAAAAAAAGAAAAAAGAAAAAAAAAGACTTCTCGCAAGATGTAAGAATGGACAATAGACACATGAAGAGATATTCAACATCTCTGGTCATAAAAGAAATGCAAATCAAAACAACCTTGAAATTCTATCTCACCGCAGTTAGAATCACCAATATCAAGAAAACTAGCAATATTTTTCCCCAAAAAAATTATATTAAGTGAAGGAAGCCAGGCCAAAGAAACATAGGTCCCATGGTTTCCCTTATTTGCAATAACTAGTATGTCTGAGACAAGCAGAAACTGTCAGATAAGTCGATGTTAGGTGAAATGAACCCCAAGATAAGGACGCAAATGGTTTTTCTTTCTTGCAATTGTTTCTAACATATTTATAAGATGATTTCTTTGTTGCTTTGTATGTCCCTCTCCCATAGTATAACCCTTGTTTTCACTCTATTTGATGTTGGTATAATTTTGGGAGGGAAAGGAAAAAAATGTTTAAATAGGGATACAGGTGGACTTATTGAAACAATGAGAAACTTTGGCGGGAGGCGGGGTGGTAAGAATGGTAAGGGGAAACAAAGGAGGAGGCAAAAATGCTTGATAAGAAATGTACTCATTACCTTGCTCATGTAATTGTAACCCTTCTGTATGGTATTTTCACAATAAAAAAACTTATTAATATATAAAAAAAGAAAACTAACAATAACAGGTGCTGGCTTGGATATGCCCCAAAGGGAACTCTATTACACTGTTGGTGGGGATGTATATTTATTCAATCATCCTGGAAAGCAGTATGAAGGTTCCTCAAAAGACTAAACATAGAGCCATTCTATGACCCAGCAATTCTATTCCTGGGCATGTATCCAATAGAACACAAACCAGTCCACAGCAAATCTACCAGCCAAGATAAGATATCAACCCATACGCCCCTCAGTGGATGGTTGGATCAAGAAAATGTAATGTTTTAATCACTAAAAAGAGTGATGAATTAACCATACTCAAACAAAATTCAGAACAACAACAAAAAAAAAACAGTGAAGAGACCACAATAAAAAGCAAGTAAGACCAAAAGCTCCAAGCACAGTGTCTGTCTGTGACTCTGCTAGATCTAGATAATGAAGTAATTGTTTCCAGGTATAAAACAAGAGCCACTAGGAAAAGTAAAGAAGGGGTGACACTGTCCAGGAAAAAAAGAAATGGAAGCGTCCCTGACTTATGAAATGGTAACCCTCTGGTATAACACCTTCATGACAATAAAATCATTAAAAAACCAAACAGTCAATGTTTCTATACAGTCTATGATTCTATAGAAAAGGAAACCATACAAGGTGAGCCTGTCCTGTATTTCTGTGTGGAGGCATTTACATGCTTCAGTCCAAGAAAGTAGACTCTAGATACCAAGTAAGATGATGGTTTGCCTAAGGCCTAATCTTCCCTGTATGCTCTGTACTTAATTTTAAGCTTCAAGCCTCTATTCAGACTGTAAGTCTTTCAAATAAGACCAGTGTGAAGTTTGTAGGTAAAGTGGATATGGAGATGGCCCTCTACCTTGAAGGCTGATATCAGCTATCATTTTCTTTAGGCAGAAAGTAGAATTCCAAATTCTTTATGTCTGAGGACACAGAATGTCTTGGTTCTCTTCGTCCAGCTTCTCACAATGGATTCTTCACTGCCACCCACCTCTCTGGGTTGGAGATAAGGCTTTCAGGTTGCCTGAATTTCTGAGGCTGGATTTGGCGATCCCTTAGCCAGATTGTTTGATTTAAATTGGTATTGTCATCTTTAGTTTCTCTGCCCCATGCTGGAGGAGCTGGGTTCCTAACTCTGACACTTTTCTTCTGCTCTGATGGCTTCTCTATAATTTCCTGGGTCCTCATAAACTCTTTGCAGTTTCTCCTTTCTTCAGACCCTGGTCACTTGTGTGTCACTAGATTGATTCTTCTCATTGACAGTGGTAAAAACTCTCAATCTACCATCTGGCTCTACCTCATGTTTATGTGCATATTTTGTATTTTATAATTATTGTATAGCATAGCACTTTGCCAGAAAAATATTACCTGTTTTTCTTGGTTTTTGTTTTAATTCTTAAATGCTGTTAATGTGTGTTGTCTGTAGAAATTGCATTATGTATAAATAAATAAAAAATCTTGCTCCTAAAATAGTTTATTGAACACAGAAGCCCCCAGGTACAGCTATAGTCTAAGCAAATTGTGCAATCATTTAAAGCCTCATTTGACTGAAAAGTCAGAACACTTCTTAAAGCAATGGACTGGAAAATAACCTTTTTTATGAAATAATCCTTGGGTAATCAAGCTTTAACCTGCTCCTTTCTGATGCATTTATAATGTATTTTAAAGGAAGAGGCAATGACCAGTAGAAAGCAAGATTTCTGCTGTTTGAACTGAGATGCCATTATATCAATGACTGCTGTCCTGAGCTTAAGAATTCCTTAGATGGATAGCCACATCCTTCATGGTTAGTGCTCTCCAGACACAAATCGCTAGAGAAGAAAACTGAAATTATACAAGAACAAAAATATAGATTCACCTGTCCTACTTGAAGGAATGCAGAAATGTGAATGTATTAAAAATCAGTATCTGAAAGTATTGATCTCTAGGTATAGGTCTCTCTTTCAAAAACCAGAGAAAGGCTTAGCTATTGAATCCTCTCAATGGATCAGTCTCTCTTGACTCACTTTTTGTGATGCATTGCCATCCCATCTGAGCTGATTGGAGTGTCAGAATCATAAAACACACAGTTTCTATTTACCTTGAGACATGAATATTTGCATCAAGAAATATTTTTTGAAATCCCTCATTTTTTGCATATTATATAGGGTTGAAAGAGATTTTCTCAATTTTTCTTTAAGTTTAGGGTTTCAATCACTGGTTGCTAATATCTAAACTTTTTAACAGAACTTTAAGAAACTCCATTTCTTTTGCAAAGCTAAATTGACCTCTAGTAATGAGTTTAGTCATTGATTTCATGAATACAAACAATTATTAATGTACTTGGAAAATTGAGTATCTAGTCATTTAGGATTAAGATTCTCTAAACCTAAAGAATATTAGGATTAATGGCAACCACCAGAAGTGAAGAGAGGGAGACAGAATAAACAGTTAACAGAGCTGGCAAAAGAAAGCAACTCAGCTGACATTGATCTTGGACTTCTAGCCTCCTGTTCTGTGAGGAGGAAGGCTTTGTTTTTGCCAATCAAACCATCATATATATGCCACTGTGTTTTGACTTTAGCTCTAAGAATATAGCGAATTGTGCCAATGGGTACATATACAAGGGGAAGATTACACAATGTATTTTCATACTTTTAATTGGTAGTTAAGGAAATGTAAAATTTTAAAAATTTACTGTCAAGGTGATGTATAAAGGTTACAGTTACATAAGTAAGGGAATGATTGCATTTCTTGTCTAACTTGTTAACCTTACCCTCATTTTATATTTTCTTTTTGTAAATTCTGAATGTTGATTTTTTAAAGAGTAAACTAGAAATACAACAAAATAGATGTGTTGTATGTCAGAAATACAAAAAAATTAAGAGTTTCTATGATTCTATGATTCTTTGAGTTTGAAATTGTAAGAGCTAAGCACTGAGCTCATCATCCACACAGATTGTGCCACACAGAATGAAGAATGCTGACCTTGGAATCTAAGACAGGAAGCTTTCATTTATGTTCCTTGCAGAAATAATTTGTTGATATTTCTTTTCTTTACATTAAAACAAAATTTTTCATAAAAGGGATACCAGTAGGGAAAGATGAAGTAAAACTATCCCTCTAGGCAGATGCATGAACCTGCACTTAAAGAACAAAGTTACATAAACTGATCCAAAACTTTTCCAAAGTAGCAAAGTATAAAATTAACCCCCCAAAAGCAGTAGCTTTTCTGTATGCCAACAGTGAGAAGAGTGAGATTGAAATCAGGAAAGCAACTCCATTCATAATAGCCTCAAAAACAAAAGAAAACAAAAAACAAACACTTAGGAATTAATTTAGTCAAAGATTTGAAGGATTTCTATGATGAAAACTTCAAAAATCTGAAAAAAGAAATCAAAGCAGATTGAAGGAACTGGATAAAACTCCCATGCTCACGGATTAGAAGGATTAACATTGTGAAAATACTGCCCAAAGCTATCTACAAATTCAATGTAATACCCATCAAACTCCCAATATTCTTCAATGATACAGAGGAAACCATCCAAAAATTTCATATGGAAAAAGAGAAGAGTCCAAATAGCAAAAGCAATCCTTAGCAGGAAGAACAGTACTGGAGGAATATCAATACCAAACTTTAACTCTATTAAAAAGCCATAGAAATAAAAACAGCTTGGTAAAGGCACAAGAATAGGCCTGAGGGCAAATAGAATATAATAGAAGACCGGGAGATAAACACACAGACCTATAGCCACCTAATATTTGGTAAGGGAGCCAAAAACACAGGATGGAAGAAAGATAGCCTCTTCACCAAATAGTGCTGGCAGAATTGGCTGAAGCTAGATCCTTATATATCACCCTGCACTAGAATCAAATCCAAATGTATCAAAGATGAATGTAAGGCCAAACACCATGAAAATATTACAGGAAGGGATAGGGGAAACACTAGGGCTCTTTGGCATGGGTCAAAACTTCCTAATATCCAGAATCACAGCAAATCAAAAAAGGCTGGCTGGATAACTGTGACTGAATCACACTGAAGAGTTTCTGCGTAAAACAGACATAGCTAGCAAGATAAATAGAATAGGAGATCTTTACTAGCTATGCATCAGACAAGGGCCTCATATCTAAAATGTAATTACAGCTCAAAAAAATTAAAACTCTCCAAAACAAATCCTCAAAGAAACAACAACCCAGTTAATAAATGAGCTTAAGGAAGTGGCACTGTGGCTCAAGTGGTAGAACGCTTGCCTTGAGCTAAAGAGCTCAGGGACAGCACCCAGGCCCAGAGTTCAAGCCCCACAACCAACACCACTACCACCACTAACAACAACAACAACAAAAGATATTATAAATGAGCTTAAGACTTAAAGTGAGATTTTTCAGAAGAAGAAGGTAAGAATGAACAATAGAAACATGAAGAGATTTTCAACATCTCTTACCATAAAAGAAATGCAAATCAAAATAACATTGAGATTCCACCTCACCTCAGTTAGAGGTGGCCATTATTAAGAAAGATGGTGATAACAGGTGCTGGCAAGAATATAGCCAAAAGGGAATGTTATTATACTATTGGTAGGAATGTAAGCTTGTTCAACACTCTGAAAAGTAGTATGGAGGGTGCTCAAAAGACTAAACATAGAGCTTTCCTATGACCCAGCAATTCCATTCCTGGGCATTTACTCAATTGATCACAAACCAGGCCACATTAAGCCACCAGCACAACCATGTTCATTGCAGCATTGTTTACAATAGCCAAAAATATAGAACCAACCCAGATGCCCCTCAGTAGACTAATGGATCAAGAAACTGAGGTGTATATATACACAATGGAATTCTATGCTTCCATATTGCCCCATTTGTAGGGAAATGGAAAAACTTGGAAAAAATTATATTAAGTAAGTAAGCTAGACCTAAAGAAATATACGTTGCATGGCTTCCCTCATTTCTCATAAGTAGAATGTGCCTATAAATCTATAAGTAAACACAATAGATAATAAAAGACAAAAAATTACACTTGAGAGGATAAACAGGTAAACACAATAGATAGTAAAAGACAAAAAAAATTACACTTGGACATGACAAACAAGACACTAAACATTCTCACAGTGAAACCAAAGATGGATATTCTTAGGCAAGGATCACAACGGCTCAATAACTATGTGCATACAACCATATAAAATAATATTTATCAAAATGATCTCCAAGAAATGGAAACAAGATGTTTTTTGTTATTTTATTTTTTGTTATGTCTTCCCTGCCCTACCTTGTCACTGTTTTTTACTTCTGTACATTTTTTCTTATATGTAAATTTATCTGTTTGGGGGAGCACAGAAATCGTGGGACAAAGAATGAACAAATGCAGCAGTGATACTCACTACACATTAAGTTGAAAGTAAACGAGAGGGAGACGGGTTGGGAGGGAAAAAGTGGAAGAAGATGAGGGAAGAGATGACACTGTTCAAGAAGAAATGTACTCATTTCCTGACTTAGATAGCTGTAACCCTCTGTGTCATCTTTACAATATTAAAAAAAACCAGAGTTTTGGACTGATGTCTATAAAACAGGGTTCAGTAAAATTGCTTGCATAATGTAAACATGATGGCAGTAATCAAAAATAACATTACTTAAATTCCTTTAAGATAGAAAAACCTTCGTCTTGTCTATTGAGATACATCCAATTCAAATGTACATTTCTTTTTTTTTTTTTTAATTTAATTTTATTTTATTTGAGAACATACTGTACAGAGGGGTTACAATTACATGGTCAGGATAATGCATACATTTCTTACCAAGCATTGCAGCCTCCTCCTTTGTTTACCCTTCACCTCCCTTCCCAGCCTCCCCCCTCCCCCCCCACCCAATCATACCCCCCTCCCCCCCCTCCGACATTGTAAAGCTGGTTTTGACATGACATTTTGTACTTCTCATTGTTGCAACAGGTCCACCTGAATCCTTAAACGACTTGTTTGTCCCCATCTCCTCCACATGTTATACTGACATCAAATATAGTGAAAGCAGGGGTTACACTGTGGGGGAGGGACATACAAAGCAACAAAGAAATAATCTTATAAATGCGTTAGAAACACATGCATGAAAGAAACAAAAACATTAAAATACATATTTGAGGGTTCGTTTTCCTAACATCACCTTCTCTGACTTTTTCCGCTTGACTCATACCTATAATAGATATTGCAAATAAGGGAAACCATGGGACCTATGTTTCTTTGGGCCTGGCTTATTTCACTTAATATAATTTTTTCCGAGCCTTTCCATTTCCTAACAAATGGGGCAATGTCATTCTTTCTGATGGAGGCATAGAATTCCATTGTGTATATATACCACATTTTCTTGATCCATTCATCTAATGAGGGGCATCTGGGTTGGTTCCATATCTTAGCTATGGTAAATAATGCTGCAATAAACATAGTTGTGCTGGTAGCTTTAGTGTGGTCTTTTTGTAAACATTAGGGTAAATGCCCAAAAGTGGGATTGCTGGGTCATAGGGGAGCTCTATGTGGAGTCTTTTGAGGAACCTCCATACTGCTTTCCAAAGTGGTTGAACAAGTTTACATTCCCACCAACAATGAAGTAAGGTTCCTTTCTGTCCACATCCCCTCCAGCATCTGTTGTTGTTAGAGTTCTTGATTTTTGCTGTTCTAACTGGAGTGAGGTGATATCTCAATGTTGTTTTGATTTGCATTTCTTTTATGGCTAGGGATGTTGAACATTTCTTCATGTGTCTATTGGCCATCCTTCTTTCTTCTTCAGAGAAGTTTCTCTTTAAGTCTTTCGCCCACTTACTTATTGGGCAGTTGTTTCTTTGAGGATTTGTTGTTGGGTGGTTTAATTTTTTGAGTTCCAAGTATATTTTAGATATGAGACCCTTGTCCATTGTATGGCTAGTAAAGATCTTCTCCCAGTCCGTGGGCTTTCTATTGATCTTGCTAGCTATGTCATTTGCCCTGCAGAGGCTCTGCAACCTTATACAATCCCATTTGTCCAACCTTTCTTTGATTTGTTGTGTTTCCGGGTCTCTATTCAGAAAATTTCGGCCTGAGCCAAGGAGACCCAGGGTTTCTCCTATTCCATCCTGTAATGTTTTCAGAGTGTCTGCTTTGAGTTCAAGGTCTTTGATCCATTTGGAGTTGATTCTGGTGCAGGGTGATATATAAGGATCTAGCTTTAGTTTTCTACATGTAGTTAACCAGTTTTGCCAGCACCATTTACTGAAGAGGCTGTCTGTCTTCCATTCTATTGTTTTAGCTCCCTTATCGAAGATTAGATGGTTATACGTCTGTAGGTTCATTTCTGGGTTTTCAATTCTATTCCATTGGTCCTGAGGTCTGTTCTTATGCCAATACCAAGCTGTTTTGATTACTATGGCTTTATAGTAGAGTTTGAAATTTGGTATTGATATTCCTCCAGCAGTGTTCTTTCCGTTGAGGAGCGTTTTTGCTATTCGGGGTCTTTTATTGTTCCATATGAATTTTTGGATTGCCTCTTCTATTTCCTTGAAGAATGAGGGTGGAATTTTGATAGGTATTGCGTTGAATTTGTAGATAGCCTTGGGAAGTATTGCCATTCATTTTCACGATGTTAATCTTTCCAATCCAGGAGCATGGGAGGTTTTGCCATTTTTTAAGTTCTGTGTTGATTTCCTTTTTCAAGATTTTAAAGTTTTCATCATAGAGGTCCTTCACTTCTTTAGTTAAGTTAATTCCTAGGTATTTTATTTTTTGTGGGGCTATTAGAAATGGAGTTGCTTTCCTAATTTCAGCCACACTTTTCTCATTGTTGGCATACAGAAAAGCCATTGATTTTAGGGGGTTAATTTTATAACCTGCTACTTTGCCAAAGTTTTGAATCAGCTTGAGTAATTTGGGAGTGGAGTCTATGGGATTCTTTAAATACAAGATCATGTCATCTGCAAAGAGGGAGAGTTTTATTTCTTCTTTCCCTATTTGGATCCCCTTTATGTCTGCATCTTGTCTTATTGCTGTAGCTAGGCATTCTAATACTAGATTGAAGAGAAGTGGAGAGAGTGGGCATCCTTGTCTTGTTCCTGAGTTAAGAGGAAATGGCTTTAGTTTTTCACCATTGAGTATAATGCTGGCTGTAGGTTTGTCATATACAGCCTTTATTGTATTGAGGAATGTTCCATGGATTCCTAATTTTTCCAAAACCTTCATCAGGAAGGGGTGTTGGATCTTGTCGAATGCTTTTTCTGCGTCTATTGAGATAACCATGTGGTTCTTATGCTTGCTCCTGTTGATGTGATGAATAATATTAATTGATTTGCGTATATTGAACCAGCTTTGCATCCCTGAAATGAATCCTGTTTGATTGTGGTGTATGATTTTTTGGATGAATTGTTGAAGTCGGTTGGCCAAAATTTTGTTGAGAAGTTTTACATCAATGTTCATCAAAGAAATGGGTCTATAGTTCTCTTTCTTTGATGAGTCCCTGCCTGGTTTTGGGATGAGGGTTATGATGGCTTCATAGAATGTGTTCGGTAGTGAGCTTTCTCTTTCAATTTCATTGAAGAGTTGGAGGAGAATTGGTGTGAGCTTTGCTTTGAAGGCCTTGTAAAATTCCGCTGTAAAACCATCTGGTCCTGGACTTTTCTTAGCTGGGAGGTCTCTTATTGCTGTTTCTATTTCAATGCTTGATATGGGCCTGTTAAGATAGTTTAACTCATCTTGGTTTAGTTTTGGCATGTCAATATTTGCTAGGAAGAGGTCCATTTCTGTCAAGTTCTCAAACTTATTAGCATAAAGTTTTGAGAAGTATTCCCTTATAATGGTCTGAATCTTGGTTGTTTCTGTGGTGATGTTTCTATTCTCATCTCTGAGTTTATTAATTTGGGTGTGTTCTCTTCTTTTTCTGATAAGATTTGCTAAGGGTCTGTCAATTTTGTTAAGTTTTTCGAAGAACCAACTCTTTGTTTTGTTGATTCTTTCTATAGTTTTTTTGGATTCTAATTCATTTAATTCTGATTTAATTTTGATTATTTCTTTCCGTCTACTGGATTGGGGTTTATCTTGCTGCTCTTTTTCAAGGAGGTTTAGATGTGTCATTAAATTGTTAGTTTCAGATCTCTCCAATTTGTTGATGGAGCTCAGAGCTATAAACTTGCCTCTGAGTACTGCCTTTGCTGTGTCCCAGAGGAGCTGGTATTTTGTGTGTTCATTTTTGTTGAATAGCATGAACATTTGAATTTCCTTTCTAATCTCTTCCATGACCCACTCATGATTCAGCAGTGTGTTGTTCAGCCGCCATGTGATACAGGACTTTCTTTGGTGGCTTTTGGTGTTGAGTTCTAATTTTATTCCCTTGTGGTCAGAGAGAATGCAAGGTATAACTTCAATGTTTCTGAATTTAGACAAGTTTGCTTTGTAGCCTAAAATGTGGTCTATTTTAGAAAACGTTCCATGTGCTGCTGAGAAAAACGTGTATTCTGATGCTGCTGGGTGAAATGTTCGGTAGATGTCTGTTAAGTCTAGTTGATCTATGCGGCTGTTTAGATCTGCGGTTTCTCTGTTGAGTTTTTGCCGAGTTGATCTATCTAGTGGGGAGAGTGGTGTGTTAAAATCCCCAACAATTAATGTCTTTGGATCTATATGGGATTTGAGGGAAAGTAGTGTTTCTTTGATAAATTTGGGTGCTCCATTGTTTGGCGAATAGATATTTAGAATTGTAATATCCTCCTGAAGGAGAGATCCTTTAATTAGTATGTAGCGACCTTCTTTATCTCTTTTCACGAATTTTAATTTGAAGTCTATTTTATCTGATATTAGGATTGCAACTCCCGCCTGTTTATGCGGTCCGTTTGCTTGGTAGATTTTGTTCCAGCCTTTAACATTGAAAATGTGTTTGTTTTTACGGGCAAGATGTGATTCCTGCAGGCAGCAGATAGAAGGGTCTTGTTTTTTAATCCAAGTAGACAGTCTATGTCGCTTAATTGGAGAGTTCAGTCCGTTAACATTAAGAGATAGGACTGAGAGGTATTTGGGAGTTCCTGCCATGTTATCTACCTTCTTGGGGGCTGCGAAAACTGGGTTCTTCCTATGGTTCTTGGATTCTCAGTTTGGGTGCAGTTTCTTGGCCTTTATTGTGGTCTTGTTGGTTTTCTATGTGTAGGACATCTTTAAGAATCTTTTGTAGGGCTGGTTTGGTGGAGATGTATTGTTTCAATTTTTCTTTGCTATGGAAGGTTTTTATTTGGCCTTCAGTTATGAAGGAGAGTTTAGCTGGGTACAGTATTCTTGGTTGATAGTTGTTTGTTTTTAGGGCATGGCATACATCATTCCAGGCTCTTCTTGCTTTGATTGTCTCTGCTGAGAAATCTGAGGTGATTCTAATTGGTTTCCCTTTATAAGTGATTACCCTTTTCTCTCTGACAGCTTTAAGGATCTTTTCCTTGTTCTGAGTTGATCCTGTGTGGATTATAATGTGGCGGTGGGATGTCCTATTCTGGTCTGGTCTATTTGGGGTTCTAAAGGCTTCTTGTATCTGGACAGGCCTATCTTTTTGCATGTTTGGGAAGTTCTCTGCTAGGATCCTGTTAAACAAATTTCCTAGACCATTAACTTCTGTTTCTAGGTGCTCCTCTACACCCATTATCCTTAGATTAGGCCTTCTGATGGTGTCTTCCAGGTGTTGGATAGATCTATCATATTTCTTGGACTTGTCTTGGATGGTTGTATGTTTTTTCTCTATAATATCTAGGCTGTCTTCAATCCCTGAGATTCGATCTTCTGCATGGTCTAACCTGCTGTCAAGACTCTCTACTTTGTTTTTTATCTCTTTTCCTTCTAGTTGGTCAGCTTTGATGGCTTCAAGTTCTTTGTTGAAGCTCTGTTTTAGGTCTTGTATGAGTTTCTTTACTTCCTTAATTTGGTGTTCAGTGTTTGTCCTCAAATCACTTAGTTGATTGGTTATGGTTTCTTTGGGCTCCCATTCCTTCTCTTGGGTTCCATTCAGCATTCCCTTTGTGGTCTCCCTGACTTCCTTCAGCTCTTTGTTAATGGATTCCATGAATGCCTTTAGTGATCTTTGTGTGTTCTCTACCTGGTCTCTCAATTCCTGTATTACTCTTTGATTAGCTTCCTCCCGTTCATGGGATTCCTGCAGATCTCTTTGAGTGTTCTCAGCCTGCTCACGCCATTCCTCCCTTTCTCTTTGAGTATTCTCAAGTTGTTCACGCAAATCCTGTATCAGTTTTTGAGTGGCTTCCTCACGCTTATGATATTCCTGTATAAACTTCTGGGATGCTTCTTCTCCCTCCCTATCACGCTCATACAGAGTCCTTTGTACGTTGTCAAACTTTTCATTTATCATGTTTGCCACCAGTGTTTGTAGAGCTATTTGGGAACTCTCCTCTGGATTATTCATTATCTCTTCTAACCCCTGATTATCAAGATTGGGAATTGAGATACCCGAATTTGCCATTTTTCTTGTGTTTTTCCGGCTTACTCTGCCCATTTGAGATGAAGATAGCACCAGTTTTGTGCTAGAACACTATCTTAAGGCAACCATCAACCAAAGTTTGCATTTGTACAGTCAATAGTCTACAGATACAATCTAGTTCAACAGATACATCTATTCGACATCAAATAACTATATGTTAAAGGGCTTCGAACCGCAGAGAAGAATTTGGAAAACCAGAAATTATTAGGGTTAGGGAGAGATGTGGGTAAAAAATAGGAATAGATTGGTGTGGGGAGGCACAGGGAGAGTTAACTATGTCCTAATCACAATGCAGGAAATAGGTTGGGTAGGATGCAAGTAGAGAGAGAGAGAAAAAGAAGAAAGGGAAAGGGGAATGAAAAGAGACCAGAAAAAAAAAAGAAACGTAAAAATTAATGTTATTTTAGAGATTAAAGGACCATCTATTTATAGAGGAATATGAATATGTTGAGAGAAAGGGAGGGACATAGAGGAGATGTGAAAAACTTTTAAAAAATGCTTAAAATATTATATAGGTATAAAGAGGTAGTACTGCTATTAATGAATTTAAGTCTCAGAGGTTTTGAATTGAGTAATAAGTTTGTGGATTAAGTGTGTACACAATGGGGGATAGGGTCTACTGGTTAACTACGGGTTTATCTGAGGATGTGCAGAACAAGAGTTGAGTCATATAAAGAAGAACAAAGAGGAAAAGATGGAAAGGATAGGAGAGTGAGAAGAAATGATCAGAAATTCAGTAGAGCTAGACAAAAAACAAAAAGATAATTAAGAATGAAAGAAAAAGAGAAAGAAGACAAGAAAAGAAAGGAAAACACACATTCACGTATTCCTAAAATAAAAATTGTAAGAGGAGAAAGAAAAAAAAAAAAAGTTAATGGAAAACAATTATTTTTTCAGAAGAGGCAAAAATTAAAGATTAATAAAAGTTTTAGAAAAGCAAAAAAAATTTTTTTATATATATAAGGTAACATAGGACGAAAAAAAAAAAAAAACAAAACAAAAAAAGAAAAAAGAAAAGAAGAAGAAGAAAAAAAAAAAAAGTTCTTTGATTTTTTTTTTTTTTTTTTTTGGGAGGGGTGGGAAGAGTCCTGTATCTCCCTTTTGTCTGTAACCAGAGTGTGGTTGGAGTCTCTAGTCGGCTTGATGTCCTGTGGCTTGATTGGTTTCTTAAGTCAGTTTGTTGGAACAGGCAGAAAAATGCTCTGCTTTACCCAAGATTTTGAGATTCCCCCTCCCAGGTTAGTTTACTGGGAGGGTGATCTGCTTTGAGAATCACAAAAGAGGGGGATGCAGTGATGAGGCTAGGTTCTGGGTAGAGTTGAGGCCTTTCAACAAACAGTAGCTTTTCCCTGGGGCTATTTTGTGAAAAAAACTCACAGCACCCAGCCTGGAGCCATTCTCAGGGTTTCTGTTTTTCAATTGATTGTGGTGGCTGCTAGAGGGAGGGGCAGCCTCTGGCTCTGGTTACCCGGTGAGGAGAGCCACTCCAATGGCTGGCGCCTGAGCTGGGTGACTTTTCCCTGGATGGAACTGAGTCTGTGAGGTCACTTCGCCGTTAAGTTCTTGTGACCTGCTAAATGACTTGTTTTATTCCAAGGCCTGAGCTGGAGCTAGCCGCTCCTCCTAGCTTTGTCGGTATCCATCCAAGATGGAGATCACCGGTGCTGGGGGGGGAGGGGTGGCCTTCCCTCCTAGGCTCCCTGAGAAGGAGTGAGGAAGTCGGGCTTCTACTCACGCCGAGTCTTGGATCCTGGGTCGTCTCTGGTCTGCAAAGTGCAGGATGAAGTTGTCCGCTCCTTTTCGGTTCTTGCTGGTGTTGAGTAGAATCCGCTCGTCTGCTGCGTCTGGCTCCTTCGTCCTGGACTGTGTCTCAGGTGTGCCCCCGTGGCGGTGGTCGCCGTGGCGACCCTGCCGCCGCAGCGGCAGCTGCTGGCAAGCGCTCAGTTGTGTCTGCTTGGCTTCCCCTCTCTTGACTAACTCTCTGTCCTGTGATGGCACACTTGGTGTGATTCTCTGGCTTAGGACTGTTGACTGGATCTCTGAAACTGTTTTCTATGCAAGAGCTTGTTCAGATTCCAGCTTCTCCTCCGCCATCTTCCCGGAACCTCAAATGTACATTTCTTAAACAAATAAGGACTCCATAAACTTTTTCAACAACTATATTGTAACCTTGAACCAAATAAAATGATTTGCTATTTTCTTGGGAAAACATGATCTTACAAAATTTTAAAGAAAAAATAGTTATTCTTTTTGTACATTTTTATTGTAAAAATACTGTACAGAGGGGTTACAGTTACATGAGCAAGGTAATGAGTATATTTCCTATGGAGCATTGTTGCCTCCTCCTTTGTTTTTCCCCTATCATCCCTTTCCTCCCACCTCCACAACCACCCTCCCCCACCAAAGTTGTAAAGTTCGTTGCCTTTTTTTTTTAATAAAAAATTGTATTTACTTAGAAGCATTCAGAATGTCAACAAAACAGCTGCAGCTTCTTTTTTTTTGCAATTATAGAGTGGTATTCAGTTAACAGAAGAATTATTTCGTATAAGCTGCGTCAGACAACTGAAAATGAAAAAACTACCGTCCCCATATATAACTAATTTGTGCTGTGCACCATCAAGAGCCTGCTTTAAATTTCCATGCCAATTTACCACCCCCATACTGCACCAGGCAAGGTTAGTGGCTATTGAAAATACCACCAGGACAGCACTATCTAAAGACACATTCAGTAGTGTGTTAACTATACAAAAAAAGACACTGAACAGTTTAAAAACAAATCTTACACAGCCTTACATTTCTTTTTTTTTTCTTTAAAAGGAATGAGTTGTGTGCAGGGGGTTAAATGCTTTATAGACAAGGAAAAAAAAACTGCGCTAGAGCCAACTTATTCATCCTCATCCTCTTCATCTTCCTCCTCTTCTTCCTCATCTTGCTCCTCTTCTTCCTCATCTTGCTCCTCTTCCTTCTTCTTGCTCTTTTCAGCCTTCACCACTCCTTTTTTGCTGCATCAGGCTTTCCTTTAGCTCGGTAGGCAGCAATATCCTTTTCGTGTCTTTCCTTCAGCTTCGCAGCCTTCTTTTCATGAGGCTGCTTGTCATCTGCGGCAGTGTGGTTCCCAGTTTCTCTTGCAACATCACCAGTAGACAGGCCAGGATGTTCCCCTTTGATTTTAGGGCGATACTCAGAACAGAACAAGAAGAAGGCCGAAGGAGGTCTCTTGGGTGCATTGGGATCCTTGAACTTCTTTTTTGTTTCCCCTTTAGGAGGGATGAAGGTTTTCATTTCTCTTCCATAACGGGCCTTGTCTGCCTTGGCCATATCTTCAAATTTCCCTTTCTCTTTAGCAGACATAGTCTTCCACCTCTCTGAACACTTCTTAGGAAGCTCTGAGAAGTTGACGGGAGCATCCGGGTGCTTCTTCTTGTGCTGCTCCCGGCAAGTTTGCGCGGAGAATGCATATGGTGACATTTTGCCTCTCGGCTTCTTAGGCTCTCCTCTGCCCATGTTTAGTGTTTCCTCCGCGAGGCAGAGTCGCTCGGTGCCCATCCGGCTCTCACTTGCCCCTGCGCTGCCTCTGTGGAGCTCAAGGTACTGCAATGTAAGGTTCGTATTCGACATAGTGTCTTGTACATCTCATCGTTACAACGGGTCAACCTGTGTCCCTATTTAAGCATTTTGTTTTTAGGACAAGTAGAAAAGGTCAATAGCTATGTACATAGGACCATATAAGATGACATTAGGCGAAATGAACCCCAAGATAGGGACACAAATATTTTTTTGTCTTTCTTGCTATTGTTTATAACGTATTTTAATGTACCATGTGATTTTTTTTGTTTCTTTGTATGTACCTCCCCCACAGCATAAGCCCTGTTTTCACTGGATTTGATGTTGGTGCCCTGCATCTGTATCTACACTTCTCTACTTTGGGGAGGGGAAGGGAAAAAACACAATTCTAAAACAAAGGCCCCAATTTCTTTAAGACAAAGAAAAATAAAGCAAGTCAAAAGGTCTCATCCCAACCAAAATATAAAAAAAGAACATAATAATATAGCAGAAAATGTCAAGGGAGAAAAATTTTAACCTTTGAAAAAATCTATTTCCTACTGATTTTAAGAATCTTTCCTTTTTAAACAAATGAGTTTTCCCCTTTCTTTCCATTGTAGGAAAGAATGTGACTCAATCTAACAGTGCCCCATAAAACCCTGACTTACTTACAATAAACCTTCTCTACTAAAGTGGAACAACAAAGATGTGGAATTTGCTGTCTTCTCCCAGTACCGCCTTCCTTCAAGTCCCTTAGAGCATACAAAAGACTACTTGTAGCTCAAAGTCATTCCATAGAGATAAAAATGAGCAGTGTGTGTAATTCTCCCCTTCCCCCTGCCCAAGAAAGAGAGCAGAGTGGACCATTGCCATTTGTACTCCCCCTAGGTGCTCTTCTATTATATAATCTATGTTTACAGAGTTTTCAGAGCCACTCTCTAATTTGAATGAATGGAGGCCACTATAGATAGCATCATTGCTCGGAAGCTCTGCACTTGGCTTTCAAACCTTAGCTTCTTTATCTACTGTACAGACTATTATTACTATCTTCTTCATATGTTTGGGAAAGGGCTTAAGAGAGTAGAAGTAACCAGCATATCATAGGAAAAAAGTTTAAACACTTCTTCTTGGGTCTTTCTACTACAGATGCGTGTTCATATTTGTTCCCTACCACACCTCACAACACTGTCACTGATTATATGCTCACAGCACTGAAGTAGCTAACTGTCCAGCACTGTGGTGATCTTCCCTGCCTTTCATAGATGAGACCTATTGTCTCAGCTTTCTGAGGCTGATGGAGATCTAGCTCCCCATTTCCAACAAGCAGTGTGGGGTATTCAGGCCTCCACATTCACACTGTGTGTGCAGCCTGCAGGAATCACTGACATGAGAGAGGGAGACTGAGTCAGGAACACAAGTAGTAGGAACCTTCATGATTGCTTACCAACAGATAGGTGTTTGGGGAGTTTATAGCCAGTGGGTGTCCTCTCTGCCATGAAATGGACCCTCCCTTTCAGCCAAGAAATTAAGGATCTCGGAAACTTCCAATAAGCCTAGAAGAGCCATACCAAATGCTTTGTTTTAACCAAAACGATACAGAGCTCCCTGAAATGACAATTAGAGCATCAGTGGTCTTGTAGGAAAACCTTTGGGAGACTGACTCAGGAGGCTGAAGTCTGAGGATCACAGTTCAAAGACAGCCTAGGCAAGAAAGTCCCTAAGACCCTTTCTCCAATTAACCACCAAAAAGCAAGTGGTGGAGCTGTGGCTGATGTAGTAGAGTACAAGCCTTGAGCAAAAAACCTAAGAGACAGGAGCTGGGAAGGTGGCTCAGTGGTAGAGTGCTTGCCTTGCATGCATGAGGCCTTGGGTTTGATCCCTCAGCACCACATAAACAGAAAAAGCTAGAAGTGGTGCTGTGGCTCAAGTGGTAGAGTGCTAGCCTTGAGCTAAAGAGCTGAAGGACAGTGCCCAGGCCCAGAGTTCAAGCTCCACAACTGACAAAAAAAAAAAAAAAAAAAAAGCTAAGGGACAGTTCCCAAGCCCAGAGTTCAAGCCCCAGTCCTCCAAAAATTGGCGGGACAAAAATTCCATTTTTCTTAATAAAGACAGTCTTTTGAGTAAGTGAACCATTAGACTGATGCCAAGGTATCAGTGTAAAACCTTCTGCTTTCAAATGGTTTTGCTTTTAACTACCTTTATTCACCTGAAAATAAGAAAAGTCTTACTTTTAGGCAAGCTGTGGGATTAGGTCCAAGATTTTTTAAGATGAAACACATAAAAACTGTAATGAATTCATGAATTTTTGAGATATTTTGTCTTTGGGGAAGGTTTGATATATTTTTTCAGTATTTTGTGTTGTGTAACCTAATAAATATCCCAGAAGATGAATTTGAATAAGAAGTACAAAGAGAAATTATCTCAGAATGAAATTCAACTCTTGTTATTCTCCATCAACCACAGACTCATAAAGTGAGATTGCATTTATTAGTCAAGTACAAGTTTTTACAATTCAACTCTAAAATACATTTTTAAACATACCAGAATATAGCATTCCAAAGAGAAATAATTGAGTAAAATGTTGCAAGAGGCTTGTGGTGCATGGACTGTCAATAATTTTTTAAGAAAGATACAAGAGAAGGACATTTCTGTTCATTAAATAGAGTCATCATCCTAACCCAGGAAACAGTGAAAAACAACTGTGTGAATGAACCTAGAGTGTTTTGAAGTTCTGCATACAATCAGATCACGGAGATGTATATGCTTTGTTGTAAGGCCTCTGTGAAATGAAGACTAATGTTTCCATTATGAAACAAAAATAAACTAGCAATTTGCTCATTTAGTTATTCACAAAGTTAAAGCTTTTGTGTGACAGATAATCAAACATGAGCAGTTAATGTCATACCATGGCTTTCAGGAAAAAACTTATCTACAGAGACATAATTAGTCAACACCACTTTCATCAAAACATCCCATTAACAAACTACTTTGAGGTGTTTATCATCTCAAAATATGTTCTAATTTGTTCCTAATGCTTCCATTTAATGCAATGTGCTGCATACTTTTAGAGAAAACTTTTATAGAAAACATTTCCTTTAGATTGTCTCTACAAATGGAGTCATGGCATAGAATGATTTTAAAATGTCATTAAACAAATGGAAAAGATTTTCACACTGCACTGGTCATACTGTTCTACATGATGGAGACTAGATTTAAAAGCAAGTCACCTTCATAGAAATTATACTTAAGAAGTAGAAAGAATCCAAGGTTTCCTCTAAAAAATATAGCTGTTTTACTGTAATTGGAATTTAAAAAATCATCATGGCTGGCAGTGAATGCTTTCAAGTTGCAAGACACACCATGTCAAGAGTTTTGCACAGCATTTTGACATCTCCAGTTTAAAGGTGCACACACATACCAGCAAAATCTTCAGTTATTATCCCTGGTACTCAATTAGAAAAGTAGAAAAACTGGAGTTTAAAACCTAAATTCTTACATAGAGCTGAAATAGGCCAATAGACCCAGACTATACACTGAAAACTGTGATATACTTGCTCGTTCTTAGAGCCACAATATAGAGACAATTCATCCATAAATTTCTAGGTATCTATCATGATCTGAAAACTTAACTTTTACCAATTGACAATGGAAATGCAAAGCTATCATTAGCAAGACAGCAATATTGGGCTGGGAAGGTGGCTTAGTGGTAGAGCGCTTGCCTTCCATGCGCGAGGCCCTGGGTTTGGTTCCTCAGCACCACATAAGCAAAAAAAAGAAAGAAAGAAAGAAAAAAAGCCGGAAGTGGCGCTGCTGTGGCTCAAGTGGTAGAGCACTAGCCTTGAGCTGAAGAGCTGAGGGACAGCGCCCAGGCCCAGAGTTCAGGCCCCATGACTGGACCCAAAAAACAAAGCAAGATAGCCATATTTAATGTTATTATTCTATAAATAGAAGTATCAAGACAGTGGTTAGATTTCAGAATTCTTCTGTGTTTCAAATTCTATGCTACATCACACCTGTCTTATATATATCTCAGGATTCTGCAATTAGCTCTCCCCTTTTAAATGCAGTCTATGTTTCATGGTTTGAATTCAAGGTCCTGTGTCTACTAGGCAAGGGTTCTGCCTCTTCAGCCACACCCTCAGCTCTTCCCTTATTTTTTCAGATAAGGTCTCCATCCTCCACCCAGCTCTTACCTATACCTATCATTTGGTGAAATTACAGGTATCTGCCATGAAGATCATTTGTTATGATTCTGAAATGCATAATTCAATTATATTCACCCCAGCCTGAGTTCTTTACCCACTTATTTTTGGCTGTTTGCTTTTTGTTGGCTTTAACTCGGGGCCTGAGCACTGTCCCTGAACTCTTTTGCTCAAGGCTAGCACTCTACCTCTTTGATCTACACCACCACTTCCGGTTTTCTGGTAATTGATTGAAGATGAGAATCTCATGGACTTTCCTGCCTGGGTTGGCTTTGAATGGAAATCCTCAGATGTCAGCTTCCTGAGTAGCTAGAATTACATTGTGAGCCACCAGTGTCCAACCTAGCTGTTTTCTGTAGCTATCCACTGCATACTCCACAGGTACGTTGACCTAAAACATGTTTCCCCTCCAAAAATGTATCATTACTTTTTCAACTCACTTCCCTATTCCAGCATGCTATCCTTTCTTATTTTTAATTTTTATCCATGCCATCTTTACCTACCAGATATGTCAAATTTAAAGCATCAGGATTCTTTTTCTCCAAATAAATGTTTCAGTTCCATTTTTTAAAAGATCCTTAAATATTATCCATTGTTGTCCAAGGCTTTTGAGCCCTCACCCTACCTTTCTACCTATCCTGGTTCAAACACCAACCATCTCTTCTTAAGACTGTTAAAATCTTAAATGACTTCTAATTTCCTGCCCTCTAATTAATTCTCCAAATAATAGGCTCAGTCACTGGGGAAACCAGACCATTCTGATTCATAAAACCTTCCTTAGGGACAGGGAATGTGGCTCAGTTGTAGAGTACTTGCCTAGCATGCATGAAGCCCTGGGTTCAATTCCTCAGTCCCACATAAACAGAAAAAGGCAGAAGTGGTATTGTGGCTCAAGTGGTAGAACATGAGCCTTGAGCAAAAGAAGCTCAGGGACAGTGCCCAGGCCCTGAGTTCAAGCCCCAGGACTGGAAACACACACACACACACACACACACACACAAACTTTCTTAACTTCCCATTAACTGCAGCATGAGGTCTAAACTGTGCAAGGCTCTTCAAAACTTGATTCCAATTTATCTTCTCCCTGCAACGTCATTGTTGCCACATCGTTGCCCTAAACCAGAAACCACACCAATTCAGTTCTTTGTGTCTGGTTGTGGAATGTTCTCTTCTATCTATATAGGAAGGTTTTCTCATTCTTAAAGTGACAGCATTTCTTGTAGCCTCTGCCAAATCTTCCCATGCATCATAAAGCATATTCTCTGAGCTTCCATAGCTCCTTTTATAATTATTACCTTCCAACGGTCGCTGTAAATTTCTGAAAAGCTATAGGAATGTCTGAATTATCTTAACATTTGAAATACCTGTATTTCAAATAAATAGTGTTCACTAAAAGACTATGAAGCAAAGATCTATGATGTCAGAATTTTTAGGCAAGTAAAACTTATTCAAACTAATTACATTTTAAAGCAGGAATATTTTCTTCTCAATTTCACCTTAATTTCTACATTACATTTAATACATATCTGTACTTCAAGCATACTTTAAAAAATCAATTTAGCTATACAAAAGAGTTTTAAAATGCTACTGTTCAATACTACAAAAATCAAACAATAGGGCTAAAAATGTTCCATTTTATATTTGACTCTTTGGTAAATAAAGTTAGTTCTCCTTGAATGTTGTTGCAGATTAGGAACACATTTAAAAGTTATTAAAATCATATGTATACATGACTCTCTCTCTCTCCCTCTCTCTCTCCCTTTCTCTCTCTCTCCCTCTTTCAAACACACACACACACATACATTCTTTGTCAGATTGCCCAAATAATTAGTATGCCCATCGAACTAAGCAAGGATATCTTTAAAAATAACAGCAATAACAATAACACACATCTTTGGGGAAAAAATACTCTTGGAAAAATGACTCCTCTGAGTACAAAAAGTGTGTATAGAAATAGGACATATTTCAAGGATGTACATCCTTAAAGAGAGCATTTGGCCAATGTCCATCATTAGTTTAAAGAGATGCTTAAATATCTATACTATAATGGCCCAAAGCTAATACTGTAACAGCAAAAATGGCGAAGTATACAAGATATTAGATCAAAGGGAAGCACCCATCCTTAGGTGAGGTTGAGCCAAACTCCTACATCAACAGCTGTGATGTTTGAACACTAATTGAGCCGGTTACCTGATATGTCTGCACCTGTGTCTGTTATGTAATACCCTTTCTATCTTTTGTTTTGCTTTATTAATGAACTGTCTTGGTGTCTACTTTGATGTGTCCTAAAATTCATGTTTGCGACAGCTTCACAAACTTGGTATCTACAGGCCCAAGAGAAGCCTCCTCCCTTTGCAAACCTCCTCCGTGAGGCATCCCCAGTTCTGGTTTTAGTAACTAGTAACTAGTTTTAGTAACTAGTGGAAAGAGCATCTTCATTTCTGATAACATCACACAGAGCAAAGCTTTAAAAGGGAAAAATGAACTAGCAGAGAATAAGGGAAGGGATGACATTTTCCAAAAAGAAATGTGCTCTTTACCTGATTTGCGTGACTGTAACCCCTTTGTACATCATCTTTACAATAACAAAATAAAAATAAAAATAAAAGGGCCCATGGATCACACCTGTAATCCTAGCAACTCAAGAAGCTGAGATCTGAGGATAGTGTTTTGAAGCCAGCCTGGGCAGAAAAGTCCTGGTGAGCCTCCTATCTGCAATTAACCACCCCAAAGCTAGAAGTTTCACCATAGATCAAAATGATAGAGCACTAGCCTTGAGCAAAAGATCTCAGGGACAGCACCCAGGTCCCAAGTTCAAGCCCCATGACAAATAAATAAATAAATAAATGGTTTTGTAGATGGACCTGAGGCTCCCTGGCTGCCTTTGGATTCTGCTCTCTGAATTTTACAGGTGAATTCCAAGGCAGTGAGTGCTACTTGATTACCCAATACCACTTGAAGTGGCAAGACTGGGCTACATTTTGAAATGCTGGATATTGGACTTTGGAGTTATTGCTGGAATAAGAATTTTTGGTAGAATTGGAGTGAGTGAATGAATTTTTTTGGGAGGTCCAGTCATGGGGCCTGAACTCTGGGCCTGGGCACTGTCCCTCAGCTTTTCAGCTCAAGCACTTCCGGCTTTTTTCTTTTTGCTTATGTGGTGCTGAGGAATTGAACCCAGGGCCTCAGGCACGCAAGGAAAGCGCTCTACCACTGAGCCACCTTCCCAGCCTGAGTGAATGTATTTTTATAGGTTGGAAGAGCATGAGTGTGTATTGAGGAATGTGAAATGGTAAGATTTGAATATTTTTCCTGCTTCTATTGAGATCTTAGCTCTTTAAGGGTGTTTAGATCATGAGGGCTGTACTTTCAATTATGGACTAAGGCAGTTGCAGACTAAATATTCTCTCTCTCTCTCTTTCTCTCTCTCTCACACACACACAAATATACTTTCAGTGTTATCTCCTCTTGATAATTTGTTCCCTTGAACCAACTATGAATAAATATGAAGTGACTGTTTGTCTCTTCTGATTAATTTTTATTCACAGTTCACTGTGTCAGATCTGAATGTAACTCCTGCTTACTCCCAGATTCCACTTGCTTTGCATCATTTTTCTATTTTCACCCTAAATCTCCTTTTATCTTCATGAATTAAATTTATTTCCTCTTGGCAAAAAGTGGTTAAGTCTTTTTAAAATCCAATATACAAGTCTGTGTCCTTTGGAGAATGAGTATTACTGACAGCTAGAGTTAATACTGAAATATGTATCAGGCTCCCTGTAAATCTGTGGTTTTGCAATGTTTGACTCTCATTTTTTAAAAATCTACTTATCCAGTGATATTTATTCTTTCTTGTTAGTCCATAGCTATTTATATTTCCTGTATAGTATTCTTTTAAGTTCCTCTGCAGTGTTGGAATTGTGGTCATGAATTACTTTAATTTTTCTTATCATGAAAAGTTACCATTTCTTCCTCAATAATGGTTTTTTTTTTTTGCTAGATATGGTAAATTTGGGTTGGTAGTTACTTTCTTTAAGCACTTAAATCATGTTGTTCTGTGTCCTTTCTGCTGTTAAACTTTTGAAAAGAAATCTGTTATTTTGATGAGTTTATCTTTACAGGTCACTATTTGGAAATTTTCAAATATTCTTTCCTTGCTCTCTGTATTTCATGTTTGAACTATGATATTATATGAGGGGACTTTTCTGGTCTTTTGTGTCCTAAAATCATACTTGCCTAGATTGCCATCTATTTCTCAAAATGTTGGAAGTTTTCTGTTATTGTTTCATTGATTATGTTTTCTAAACTTGAAGTTTGCACCTCTGCTTCCATAATTTGTAAGTTTGTTCTTTTCAAAATAGTACCCTAGAGAACTTACACAGTTTGTAGTTTCTTTAGCTTTATCTAAATATATTACTTCATCTACTTTATATTTGAGCCCTGACATTTTCAACTTGATCAAGTCTATTGGAAAGGCTTTCAACTGACTTTTCTTTTTCTTTGTTCATATTTCCTTTTTTTCTGTATGAGAATTTGGACAGCTAAGACCAAGCCATTAGTTGAGAGTTTAAGTCACCTGTTGTTTTTCTGTTCAAGTATGCTCAGTATTCAGGAAGGAGGCAACCACTCACCCTGCCACTCTCAGGATTTTTATTCCCTATCTGGAAGCTTACTTACTATTTATGGGAAGGAAGAGATTGGAGAAATTACAAGATTCATAGGACCTGTGTTCATATATCTCAGTCTGGCCTGGTAGCAAACACCTACAGCAGGCAGGCACTTCTGAAAGGCCATTCCCAGTCCTTTCTTAGCTGACCCAGAATTTCCCTATCCGCTCAGAAGGGAAGAAAGGCAAGGAATCATGTGGTTCTTAGGATTGTGCTCAGAGTTCTTGGTCCTACATGGCAGCAAATACTAGCAGCCAAGAAGTGGCGACCAGAGGCTACTTATCCCGCTTGGCACAGGCTCAGTGCTGTTTTACAATGATCTTCTAATAGTGGGACTTGTTTCCTTGCCTGGGCAAGGCACCACCACCACCACCCCACTTCATTTCCCCAGTTCTCTGCTGCTTAATCTTCTTGGTAGGCCAATGTCAAACCCTCTCATGTTACACAAAAGCCTGCCATACCCACCTCTCACCTAGATACTGTGAATGCTGTCATTGTTCCATCTTTCCAAATCTCCAGGGTAGCTCAGTCTGAAACACTAGGCTTCCTCTTGAGTTGTACCACATTATAGGTCTCCGAAACATGGGGAGTAAAACCTTTATTTTCTCCTCTGGTGGCGTCCTGTCCTGCAGGAGAAATCCCTGGTTCACTGTAATATTAACCCTTTGCTCACTATAATATAAACCTTTGCACTGGAATTAAAGCATAGAGGAAAAAAAGTAGGGGAAGTGAAGGCTTGTCTTTCTGTCAGTCTACTGCTGTCTACTGCTAAGGTTGCCAACTTTACTTTAGGGGTTGATTTTCCCCTAAACTCTAATATGTTAAGAAACATTGTATCTATAAACTGCTTCATTAAATGGCAACTCCTTTGTACAATTAAAGATAATAAAAATAACATTTTAAAGGATTGTTTGATTTTAATATTAAGTTGGCCATATCTAGTGAGTGCCTTCTTGTCATATTATTACCTTGACAAAACCATCCCATGGTAACAGACAGGGAGAATCCATTTTCTTGGTAACAACTTTAGTTCCTTGAAAATAGAATTAGTTGATTGACCATGATAGAGCCTTCAAGACCTACCTGCCTCTTAAAGTCTCAGTTCCCAGGAATATTACATTAAATTTCAATGTGAGTTTTGAAGGAGATAAGCAGTCAGATCGCAGCACTAAGCTGAAATGTTGTTGTATTGTTTTGAAAGAGGTATTGAATGTGTTTTCAGTTGTAAAAAGGTATAAAGCTGTGCAACCAGGTGCCACTTTCAATGTAGCTTTTAAAGATGTATTACAAGGTACTGGCCATACATCTTTTTTGTATACATAAATGTATTACTTGTAGGTATATTTTCACTACCTTCATGCTAAAATGCTCTGGACAGTAGAATTTTCTTCTGATAGGAGACCAGCCTGATAAATGGGGGTGGGGGAGAGGTAAAGGATCTGAGACTGTAACTTAGGAAGTATTAGTATGATTGAGGTAAAATTTAAATTGTGGGGGGGCAATGAGATGGGAGAAGGTCATGCAATTTGTAGCATGAGTTCTGCTGGGATAAAAGAGATGAGGATATTAAAGATACTCTGCTGAGAAGCTAGGAGATAGTAGTCTCAAAAAGCGATACTTGAAATTGAGATTATAGATGAAATTAGTGCACTTTATATTACAGGTGCAAGTGATGAACATTTCTCAACTACTGAGCCCTCTCTGTACCTTGCTAACACTGCCTCTGTGTCAGTTAAGTGACTTCCACAAATAGCCCCAATTTTGTTTTTTCTTCTTATATATGGGTGCATAGTCTTTTCTGTCTTCCTTGCTGTAAAGTATGTATATAGTACCCTACACCTGTGTCTGGGGAAGAGGGAAGAAGTCAGTTGCACTCCAATTCTGCTAAAGAAAATATTCCTACTACATCTGGCTGATATTTGAGTTCAAAATTTGATGGTCAAATGGCTTACAATCATAAAATTTCCTGTGAGAGCTAGAGGGAATTGCTGCTGACAGTGTGAAACTGAAAGCTGACTTATTCTGAGTTATCTGCTTCTGAAAAGTAGTAGAATCACAAACTAAAATAGTTTCAAGTAGAACATGCACAATAGTTAGGTGTATAAACCTAGGAGCCATTTGGGAAAGAACTTTCTCCTAGAAACCAAACTCAAGAAACAAATAAGACTCTTCTGAAGGTAAAAGTGGAAATAAGAGGCACTATCAAAGTAATCATAGACTCATCATTGATGACTCAATAATATAATATTAGAAAGAATCTGTTTCTATACATACAAGTTTAACCTTTCCCACTTGTAAACTTCTTTAGACCAATGTTCTTAAGACTCAGATGACTGAGTAATTGTGACAAGCTATGAAGTACCATCAAGGAGAGAATCTGGTATAGCATAAAAAGACGAGATCATCCTGATAGCCTTGGGTCTCCATTTTCTTCTGGCACTTTTGGTAAGTTATCTACTAACATTGTTCCTCAGTGTCTTGGTCTGAAAGGTGCACAGATTGAGTAGACATAGGAAAATTGTAGACCAGGTGATGTAAAACTACATTGCAAAGGGAACTATAAAAAACAGCCACAGGAAACTTCAAACTCAATTGGAAAAAATAAACCAACTCTGAAAAAAATCCTACTGAAAAGTTTTACCTCCCTCATGAATCAAGATTTATATTATGAAGGATTATTTTAACAACTGAAAAGGCTTCTTCTACTGTTGATATTTTTCTTACCAAATTATTGTTTGTCTTTGTTTGTTCTCCACTCTACTAGACTCTATTAGTTGGAAGCAGATGTTTCTTTTTAGCTAACTTAAAAATGAAAATTTGCTAGATATATTTAGACTCTGTCCAGGCAACTCTAAACTTTACTTAAGTAAACTTTACCTCCATGTTTATTATAATTAATCACTTTTCAGGGATTTCCTCTAGATCATCACCACAACTTTCCCTGAAAATATTGTCACTGACCTTTTCTCAGATACAAAGCACTCCATTGACTTTGCTGAAATTGTATACCTATATAACCATCTGATTCTAAGGACCTTTACTGACACATCCAGCCACTGTGAAACAGGAAGTGGAAATCCAGACATAAATTTAATGTTCTCTCTTTTGCAAAAGAATAAGAATTGCCTAAAGGTTCTGTCCTGTCAAATCCACTGCATGTCATCAAAAACATTTTATAAGACTAAAATTATATATCTCCCTTCTCAAGGACCACTGTCTAGAGGGTAATGTTCCCAAAGAATTTAAGATTCAATAGCACAGGGCTGCACAGCATCCGATTTTGGCTCAAAAATCTCAAAATCAGTTTAATATGGGGGAGCAAGTAGCATGTAGAGAATGTGGAGAGAAGGAAATAATACATTCTGATTATATATTAAATGATTCTGAAATTGTGATTTCAACTGATCCTTAACACAGTGGTAGAATCATGTCATAAGTGGCCTGCTCTGGTCCTCTATTATCTCTTGCACAGGTTTAGTTCATGTTCCCAAACTCCAGTAACTGTCAGGTGATGCCAACAGTTTGCATGAACATTTTCCCTTGGAGTGGCATATGGGCAATTGAGGCTTTCTTACCTACCCTTGCTCCACTCATAATAGTCTCTCTCCATTTTCTCAAGCAATTGGAAGTGTCCGTAATGCATCTGGCATTCTCCATTGAACTATGTTGATACTAGACTGTTGCAAAGCCACATTTTGCCATAGCTCCTCGTTTATTGTCTCTCTACTGTCCCTCTCTCTCTGATTTGATTCAGAAGGAAGCAGAGGCCCCATCTGGACTGAATGTTGTCAGGTACCTACTCTAGTGCTTTATTGTGGTGCTCCAGTGCTGGAGCATTGTAGCAGAGCGCAGAGCTGGATGGAACAATGTATCTCTACCAGGCACTCTCCTCTAAGACACAGCCACATGGTCTGACAATGTCCCTCATGCCCTCATGGGAAACCTCACAGGAACAAGAAAAGTCATATCTGCTGTTAAGAGAACAGCAAGACTAACACTTGACTAGAAGAATGTGGGAAGGAATTAAAGACTCAGTGCAGCAGATTTGCAAGCCCCCAAACTCTCAATTGGTTGTGATTCTCAGAAGTTCTAGAGGACTTCTCTTCCCTTGTTGCACTCAGCTCCTAATCTATTAGCAGAACAGAAGGTAGAAGCAAATCTCAAAAGTAGAAAGACTCTCCTAGAAGATAGATTGTGCAGGGCACATTGCAAAGAGAGATCTTGTGGATGGATGGAACAGCAATACAAAAGAAATCACTAAAGTATAATAGACTCTATCAAGAGCTCAAATGGTATAAATTTTTAAGAAAGACCTAGGTCAAAGCTCAGCAAAATAAGCACCAGTAAATGGGTACTTGCAGGAGAGGTTGGAGCCAAGGGGAAAAGAGTAAATGAATGAAGGGGGAATGGAGGCTGATAGGAGAAGGGGTGGAAAGAATGTAGTCAAGAATTCATTGTATATACCACAAAATTAAGAAAAGTAAGGGAAGGGGTATATCAAAGGAAGGATGAGAATGTTGAAGGGAGTGACAATGATCAAGATGTATTGTATTCATAAACTCTTTTGTTAAGTGTCACCTCCTTTGTACAACCACCTTAAAATTATATATATATATACATATAATATGTGTAATATATAATATGTACACAATATTACATATATACACACATATATAAGTACATATGTATGCATATGCATATGAGACAAGAACACAAAAAGTAGGAAAGAATTTAAATCTTACCAAGAAAATTTCTGAGAGTGAAATAATAGTTCAGTATTAGCAGTATTCTGTTTCTTAGAGAAAGGCAGCAATAAGGGACATCGTGCAGCTCAGAGGGTTATGTGCCAGGGCCAAGCCAATAGGCACAACCCATAGTTCTGCTCAACCTAGCCATCTTGGAATGGGAGATTAGGGATTTGACACATAAACACAAGACTGGAAGCAGCACAAGCAGCAGAGCCACGACATGACCATAAAAGCTCTTACCCTCCAGGAAGAAAATCCTGTAGATGGAACTAAGTGTACTTAGAGCAATTACAGCCAGAGTGATTGCAGCTGCAAGGATCAGTGCTTCTGTTATTCTGTCACAGGAGAATTTGGAGTCATTGACACATGGTGTGTTGGGAAAGAACATAATGTTGGCCCCAGAGAAAGGTATTCTGTAGCCATGAGAAATATGGTCCTCCTCTTAACATCTGTCATCTTTGCTTTTGCCCAAAGTGCTGCTACTGTTGCTTTTCTCAGAATATATTTCAGACTTTGGTTTTCAGCAAGATGCTGCACACATATCGCCTATCAACCCTTTTACAGCATTTGCTGAGACATATGGGAAGACGATGGAAGAGCAGAATATCACCGAGAAAAGGGAAGAAAGAGCAAAGCCAAGATCACTTCCCATCATTTAACCTAGAGTTCACTTAAGGAGGAATTGTTAGAGCAAGAATGTTTGCAAAACAGAAGAACCGATAGTTGTTCTCAAATATAAAGATCTTGAAATCAAATCTGTGCAACTGCTGCCATATCTGCATTTAAAGATCTTATAAATAGAAATCAGCACAACACATGCAAATTAAAACATTCATCGTTTTCTACATGTTAACATTTTTACTCCAAGCACTATGTCTGTTTTTGCATGAGTTATCATTAAACCTGTCATGTTAATTATTTCTATTTCAAAAGCACTGGGACTATGTTTTCTTTTTTTTTTAAGGTACTGGGAAAGGAAAGATGGTTGGATTTAATGTGTCAGATTCCTATGCATTGTCATCAAAATGAGTCAGCCTTAAAATAGCACCACAATACTTTGTGATCATGTGCCAACCACCAAGCATTTCTAACATTTGGATTTGTCTTCTGATGGAGTGATATTCTCTATCAATCAGCTGCCTTCTAACCTGGCATTTTCCCTCCTTTGCTTGCCACTATCAGGGAATGAAGCCACAAATGGTAGAGCAGAAGCCTCTATAAAGGCAGTGTGTCTCAGTTCCATGAGATCACTTTTTCCCTCTGCAAAAAAAAGTGCTTGTATTTTTTTCTTAAATTCATTTGCATAACTGTCTTCTTGGCTCAATACCAAAATTTTTTATTTTTGAATGTGCTTTAGCACAATTAAACACAGAGAAGGCATCAGTGTCACTATATATTAAAATACCTATCCACGTCTTCTAGAACATCTCTACTTTAATGTATGATTTTCAGATATAAGTAGTCCAAGCTAGTTCAAATTTTGAAATTTCCTTCCAGTTTCCATAATGAAAAGACTGACTATCTTTGACGGGAAGAGGGGGAATGGGGGTAGAGGGGAAGATTTCTATTTCAAAACAATAAAAACTACTAACTAAAATAAAAAATACTCTCTTTTTTTTTTTACTTTTCATGAGACAAGTTTCATTATGCTGTCTTGGTTGGTGGTGAACTTGCAGCTTTAGCTACCAAAGTACAGGGATTACAATCATATACCATTATTCCCAGCCAATAAATACTCTTTTTTTCCTGTATATATGTATTTTTAATTGTGAAAGTACTGTACAGAGGGATTACAATTACATGAGCAAGGTAATGAGTACATTTCTTATCAAGCATTGTTGCCTCCTCCTTTGTTTCCCCTTCCCATCCCTTCCCATCTTCCTCCCTCCCACCCCATCCTCCCCATGCCAAAGTTGTAAAGTTCGCTTTTCAACATAACATCTTGTACATCTCATTGTTGCAATGGGTCCACCTGTATCCCTATTTAAACATTTTTTTCCTTCCCCTTCCCAAAGTATACCAATATCAAATACAGTGAAAACAGGGGTTATACCGTGGGAGAGGGACATACAAAGCAACAAAGAAATTATCTTATAAATATGTTAGAAACAATAGCAAGAAAGAAAAAACATTTGAGTCCTTATCTTACAGAACGGTCAGATAAGTTGATGTTAGGCGAAATGAACCCCAAGAATAAATACTCTTTTAATTCAAAACCTACAGATGGGAAGGTAAGGAAATCAAAACACTTCAAACCTACACATGTGAAATATCCTCTACAAGTCTAGGAAATTATCCATGTGGTAAAGCCAACATTCTTAATAGAATTAGGCCATGAACAAACACAGCACCAAGAACTTTCATCCTGTGCCAAGTTAGATAAAAGACCCAGGTAAGCCCAGTATAATGGTTCATGTGACTACCTAGTAGGGCAAGCATCCAAGCTACTTTGTAGTGGTAGGAGGATCACACTTTAAGGCTATCTTTGTGAAAAAAAAAATTGTTAGTAAGACTTCATCTCAAAGAATAAGTCAGCTGTGGTGGTTCATGTCTGTAATTCCAGTTACTAAGGAATAGGTAGGAAAATCACAGTCCAGTGCTTGCCGTGGCAAACAACATAGACCTCATCTGAAATGAAAACAAAAAGGTCTAGGGTCATGACTCAACGTATAGAACACTTGTTCAGAAAATTCAAGGCCCTAAGTGAGACTCTGTTCTCAGTACTACCATAAAATTAAAAGGACTGAAATAAACATGGTGTCTCTACAATCAACATCTTTGATGGACAACGATAAAAGTCAAGCAAAGACTAATTGAAAAAACTTGAACAGGGCTGGGAAGGTGGCTCAGTGGTATAGTGCTTGCCTTGAATGCATGAAGCCCTGGGTTCGATTCCTCAGCACCGCATAAGCAGAAAAAGTCAGAAGTGGCACTGTGCCTCAAGTGGTAGAGCACTAGCCTTGAGCTGAAGAGCAGAGGGACAGCACTCAGGCCCAGAGTTCAAGCTCCACAACCAACAAAATAAATAAATCAAACAGTGCAAATGTGGATCTGTAGCAGCCTCAGACAGGACTGTCAATTGGGTGAGAGGAATGGCCTCAGGAATATTCCAAACCACAGGCTTATAAGAAGTACAGACACTTGTATGGTTTTTATTTGAGGAATTCCTATTTCCATGTAAAGCCATATATCCTGAGCTGAAACCTTCACCTTGGGTTCCCTTAATTGATAGTTCCTCCAGGTAGATAGCAGAATAAAGCATAAATTCCCTAGGAAGAAAATATTTTTCACTTAAGGCCATTACAGACTAAATTCAAGAAAATGAGTGTTTAACAAGATCTCTGAATTTGGGGTGCAAAATGTCATTCTGTCTGAGAGGTGTAACCTGGGTCTTGGACTTTTGAACGATTGGAAGAAAGGGGAAGAAACATAAGGACCACCCCACCCCACTCCAGAAGAGCCACAACTTTAGTGCAAGTATAGGCTGGAGGAAAATCTGCCTACTGGATACAAAGCCAGAAAGAATGAAACAACAAAAAAAAGAAAGAAAGAAAGAAAAGGGAAGGAAAGAAAGAAGGAAGGGAGGGAGAAGAGATAGAGAAAATCTCACTGTGTGAACTATGGTTCTGAGGAAGAAGTAGGTAATAAGTCCCTTAGAATTTTTATCTATAGATAGGTCTACTTGTGGGATTGGGATTCATATATGAGTATCTTTCAAGCTCAATAAAGACTTATGGGGCTGAGAAGGTGGCTCAGTGGTAGAGTGCTTGTCTTGCATGCCTGAGGCCCTGGGTTCGATTCCTCAGCACCACATAAGCAAAAAGAAAAAAGCCGGAAGTGGCGCTGTGGCTCAAGTGGTAGAGCGTTAGCCTTGAGCTGAAGAGCTGAGGGATAGTGCCCAGGCCCAGAGTTCAGGCCCCATGACTGGACCCCCCCCCCAAAAAAAAAGAAAGACTTATGCCAAAAAAGCCCATATGGAAGAAAAGCAATGGGTAAAAATCTGAAGACATATCATAAAACTTTATTAAATAAGTGTGTGTAATTAGTATATAAATGGATTGGCCAATGCAACAATTTAGATCAAAAGGAAATATAAAAATCTTTTTTTCTTTATTATATTTAAGTAGTCATATGAAGAGATGAGATTTCACCATGTCAGCTATAATTGTTATACCAGCTCAGTTTCAAGTCAGTTTGTCAGTGTAATGTATCTCTGTCATTCATCCTCAACTCTGCCCATCCCTTTAAGTTGTCTGGTTCCATTTTCACTTATGTACATTCAATATTATGACTGCATTTGCCCACCTTTCCTCTCTTCATTTAGCTGCCCATAGCTTTTTGACTAATTTCTCCCACTCAACAACATGTTCCAGCTCTCTAGTGTTCATTTTTAGACTGTAAGTTAGTTGCTCATAGGAGTTACACCATTAGACCCATTCCCTGAATATACCACACTTTAGTAATTTTTTGTGTGAAGAGAAATATAAAATCTTGTATAAAACATCTGAAGTTGGAGGAAGGATGCTTTGTTAAAAAGTATGGAACAGCTGAATTGCTAAGGGATAAAAATTGAATCTATTCTTATGCTCACTAACAGCATGATTAATTACAAAAAAGATCAAATATAAAAAATAAAAAAAGATCACATATCTAAATACAGATAGCTATTCATATGTTTACCTCTACATCTGTTTCCAGATCTCATTAGCAACTTCTTTGCACTCCCAAATTACTCAAGCTGATTCAAAACTTTGGCAAAGTAGCTGGGTATAAAATTAACCCTCAAAAATCAATGGCTTTTCTGTATGCTGACAATGAGAAAAGTATGGCTGAAATTAGGAAAGCAACTCCATTCGTAATAGCTGCACAAAAAAAATGCCTAGGAATTAACCAAAGAAGTGAAGGACCTCTTTGATGAAAACTTTAAAAACCTGAAAAAGGAAATCAAAACAGAACTTAGAAAGTGGAAAAACCTCCCATGCTCCTGGATTGGAAGGATCAATATCATGAAAATGGCAATACTTCCCAAATCTATCTACAAATTCAATGTGTTACCTATCAATATTCCAGCCTCATTCTTCAAGGAAATAGAAGAGGCAATCCAAAAATTCATATGGAACAATAAAAGACCCCGAATAACATAAAGGATCCTCAGCAGAAAGAACAGTGCTAGAGGAATATTCAATACCAAATTTCAAACTGTACTACAAAGCCATAGTAATCAAAACAGCTTGGTACTTGCACAAGAACAGACCTCAGGAACAATGGAATAGAATTGAAAATTCAGAAATGAACCCACAGACCTATAGCCATCTAATCTTCAATAAGAGAGCTTAAAAAAATAGAATGGAAGAAAGACAGCCTCTTCAGTAAATGGTGCTGGCAAAATTGGTTAATCACTTGTAGAAAACTAAAGCTATATCCTTATATATCATCCTGAACCAGAATCAACTCCAATGGATCAAAGACCTCAGAGTCAAAGCAGACACTCTGAAAACATTACAGGGTGGAATAGGAGAAACCCTAGGTCTCCTTGGCACAGGCTGAAATTTTCTTAATAGAGACCCAGAAACACAACAAATCAAAGAAAGTTTGGACAAATGGGATTGCATGAAATTGCAGAGTTTCTGCATGGCAAATGACATAGCTAGCAAGATCAATAGAAAGCCCACGGATTGGCAGAAGATCTTCACTAGCTATACAACGGTCTCATATCTAAAATATACCTGGAACCAGAAAAAAATCCCCCAACAACAAATCCTCAAAGAAACAACTGCCCAATAAATAAGTGAGCTAAAGACTAAAAGAGAAACTTCTCTGAGGAGGAGAGAAGGATGGCCAATAGACACATGAAGAAATGCTCAAACTCCCTAGCCATAAAAGAAATGCAAAACAACATTGAGATACCACCTCACCCCAGTTAGAATGGCTATAATCAAGAACTCTAATAACAACAGATGCTGGAGGGGATGTGGACAGAAGGGAACCCTACTGCATTATTGGTGGGAGTGTAAAGTTGTTCAACCACTTTGGAAAGCAGTATGGAGGTTCCTCAAAAGACTCCACATAGAGCTCCCCTATGACCCAGCAATCCCACTTTTGGGCATTTACCAAATGATCACAAACAAGACCATACTAAAGCTACCAGCACAACTATGTTTGTTGCAGCATTATTTATCATAGCTAAGATATGGAACCAACCCAGATGCCTCTCGGTAGATGAATGGATCAAGAAAATGTGGTATATATACACAATGGAATTCTATGCCTCCATCAGAAAGAATGATATTGCCCCATTTGTTAGGAAATGGAAAGACTTGGAAAAAATTATATTAAATGAAGTAAGCCAGGCCCAAAGAAATATAGATCCCATGGTTTCCCTTATTTGCAATAACTAGTATATGTCTGAGACAAGCAGAAATGGTCAGATAAGTTGATGTTAGACTAAAAGAACCTCAAGATAAGGATTCAAATGTTTGTTCTTTCTAGCGATTGTTTCTAACACATTTATAAGATGATTTCTTTGTTTCTTTGTATGTCCTTCCCCCACGATATAATCCCTGTTTTCACTGTATTTGATGTTGGTATAATTTGTGGAGGGGAAGGGAAAAAACAAATCATTTAAATAGGGATACAGGTGGACTCATTGCAACAATGAGATGTACAAGATGTTATGTTGAAAAACAAACTTTACAACTTTGACTGGAGGGGTTGGGAGGGGGAATGGGAGGGGAGATGAGAAGGGATGCGAAGGGAAAACAAAGGAGGAGTCAACAATGCTTGATAAGAAACGTACTCATTACCTTGCCCATGTAATTGAAATCCTTCTCTAGGTATTTTCACAATAAAAAACAAAAAACAACTTCTTTGGTAAGTGAATGACACTTGACCTGTAAATCAAACAAATGAATCACAGCATTAAAATGTATCAGCTACTAAAATATTCTTTGCAATGCTTTGATTATGTGTGTACATAAAGTATTACTAATGAACTGTGATAAAGAATGAATATGCCAAGAACAATGGACAAGGTAAGGGGAATGATAGAAATTAACTTTTGGGCTCTTTGATCATTGCTAGATACATGAATGCTTTTCCAAAAGCTGGTCAATAGGATACTGCAAATCAATATATTAATGACCTAATAAATTAGTGATTCACTTAAGAAAACAAACTTATTCAAGCATATTAGTGACTTACTAACAAATATATCCCTAGCATGCAATTGTCACAGAAATGATGACAACTAATTATATTGCAAATTATTGCTATTAGCTCATTGATTAGTTTCTTTTAAATACTGACTGTAAAAAAGCTATATTTCTTAAAGCAAATTCTACAATTAAGAGTCATTATTTCAGAATAAAATTCCCTTTCCTTCCCTTCTTCATTTCAGAAATTCAATCCCTGTTATTGATATTTCACAAAATCTACTACTATTCAAAGTAAATCATAAGTCTTTTTTTAAAAAAAATTGTTGTAGAGGTGATGTACAGAGAGGTTACAATTACATAAGATATTGAGTAAATTTTTTCAACAGTGTTAACTGTCCCTCATTTTCTTCTAAACCACAGGTCTTAGTAGCTACTTTCCTATTACTTAAACTCTAATGTTAACTCAAAAGTATCCAACATATGTTTGAGACTGTCATTGGCCAGTTGTTCCAAAGGAGCTTTAATGTGATCAAGAAATTCAGAGAATCTTGTCATAGGCTGAACCAAATAAGACCATTGAAGCAACTGCCACCAACCAGGTGACAGAAGGGAGCTTCCTTTCCCCAAAGATCTGTCTAGAATCTAGACAGGATGTAGATATGCATTCTTTGGCATTAGCAAAAAGATATAGCAAATAACCATGATGTGGTTGTTCGGATTTTGAACAATTTTCTACATCATCCTTGCAAAGACTCAATGATCATCCTACTAGTAAGATCTTCACTTGAAGGAACCAAATCTTCTGTTCCCTTATAAGGCAACTGTTGTTTCCTTATTTAGATATATAATTTATTGGCTTGGAATTGCTGACCCTGGAAATCAGCAATTACAGAGAATTCCCACTAGAAGAAAATCCCTTGGCATGTGTAAACTTTTCTAGTCTTTTGAAGTCAGTCTTCTTAACTATGCCTCTCTGAGTCTCATATCTATTGTCACTGATTTGAGCTTTTGCAGGTGGAAAACCTAAATCAGTGAACTTCCAATGTTTCTGCTTCAGTAGCTCTTAAAGGAATTTTGAAAACTTTCTACTACTTTAATTTTTATTTTGAAATCTAATTTTATTTCAGTCAAGATGAATCTAACATAATTATTTGTCAAATCCAAAATGGTAGATTCTTTAAACACTCCTCGGGACTCAACTAGTACATGCTCATGAGGAAGGGGACTTACCATTGAGAAAAAATCTTGAAAATATAAAAAGATGTCCCTTGCTCATATCACTCAGGTAAATAATGTTAACATTATCTATATTTAGTAATAGATTTTGTCTGCCTGTATATGCCAAATAAAGCTTTGTTGTATTGTTGTCTTCCCATCTAGGAGAAGTATACAGCTAAAACAAAACAATTCATTTTGCCACTGTTGTCTGTTCAATATTGCTTCTCTAAAGCGAGTCAAAGAGACTGCCCTGTCACTTTAAATTTGGTAGCAGTTTATTGGCTTCAAGCCTTTGGATTATCAAATTTATTTCTCCGGTGGAAATATAGTTTGGGTCTTTTTAGCGTTAAAATATATAAATTCATCTTTAAAAATAAGCTGAAATAAAAATAACAATCTTCCATTATCCAAGCTTATTTTAGGAGCTGTGTGACCCATATGTTGATTCTAAAGATACTTTTCCAAAGCTATATCCCTACATAAATTTACACTGGCAACATTTCTTTCTTCCTGCTGTGGTGTTTTAAAAGTCAAATGCAAAGAGACCATCCTTAAATTATCTTGCCTTGTGAGTGACATCCCCCATTAAGACCTAAATTTACCATGAGCCCACATAGATCCAATGTCCACAGAGTTCACTGCTATGAATTTTTAAAGCCTGCACGAAAATGAGTAGAATAGAGGTTTGAGAAATTACTTGTGCTGAAACAACTTGGCCTCATATAAATTGAGATCGTCTTTTCGAACAATCAGCCTCCAAGAGGAAAACTTACAGGAGTCGACTGTGACTTGGTACTCAAGGAAGGGTAGAAGGAAGGTATGAACCTGTCAGCAGCCTGTCTGCCACCAGAAACCAGGTAGAGCCTTGGGGGAAACTCTCTTGTGGCACATCCCATACAACAAAACTGGAGTAAAGTAGAAGCAAGATTTCTATGATGTGTCCCTACATAAAAGAGCATTTAAATTGTGTCATAATACCATTGATAAAAATGAGGTGGAAAGTCAGACTAAAAGGGTACTGTGTCATTTACCCATATTAAATTGTATGCAAAAAGATAAAAATGACTCCCCATCTTCACTGAGAATGGAACAAGACGTAGACCAGGTGTGTAATATGAATGACATGTGGATTTACATATCAGGAATTTCTTAAAAGGAGTGACTGTGGAAAAGCTTAACAGTGACAGGTTAGAGGATTCTATTAGGAAAAGCATTTTGGAGTCCATATTTGATGATATACTAGGTTGTTCTTTTCTTCCTCTTCCTCCTCCTCCTCCTGTGTCCTCTCTTCATCTACTACCTTCTTTTCCTCCTTTTTGTTCTTTATGGTTAAAACATACAAAAATACACTTGGTCAGTAGCCCAGTGCCTCCTTGCAAATGCTCTTTCACCTTATTCCCCAAGACACAGATTGGAAGATTCAACACCATAAACCATGAGACAAACAAAACTTACCATAGAAATAGAAAGATACACAGACAGGGTAGGTGACTATTCTTGGAGAGAGAGAAACCTGAAGATGAAGGGAAAAGCTGTGAAATGATAAACAGTAGACAAAAAAGAGAAAGGCAGAGACCAATGGAGAGACCAATAGAGGGACAGATGCAGGTATCTTGCCCATCCTAGATGAATCTTGGGAAGAATAGCAGAATCTACAGGACCCTCCAGGTCCAGCCATAGTAGGCAGGCACTAGATGCTGGCAGTTCGGTATAACTCCCAGTTCCTCTGTTCTTCTGGCTTCTGTGTTTTCAGACCTAATTCTGAGAATGCAACATCCTAGCCTCTTCACACAGGAACTCCATCCTCTCTCATCTGTGACCTCAAAGATTGAAGGAGAGCAGAGGGGAGGGAGGGCTCTTGATTCTCCTTCTTAAATATGCCTGCCAAAGTACGTTCTACTATTACTTTTTTCAGTTTTTGTATCTTGGAAATTTCTGGCTTTCTCATCCTCCCACAGTGCCCCCACATTGTGTTCCAGGACCTTGACATTACTGGCCAAGGTTCTGTTGATAGACACCAACCTGTGGAATATTCAGGTAACTCAATACATTCTGCTCCAGAGATTTTAGTTAGTGTATTCAGAAAATGGCCTGACTCTACATTCTTATTGACATCAATTACTTGTATAAATCAGTTTCGTGTCAATAAGTCTATTTATGCATAGTGCTTCTTTACATACTTATTTTGTTTTTTTGGTTGGTCATGGGGCCTGAACTCTGGGCCTGGGTGCTGTCCCTCAGTTCTTCAGCTCAAGGCTAGCGCTCTACCACTTGAGCTACAATGCCACTTCCGTTTTTTTTTTTTTTTCTTTTTTGCTTATGTGGTGCTGAGGAATCGAAACCAGGGCCTCATGCATGCAAGGCAAGCGCTCTACCACTGAGCCACCTTCCCAGCCCTACATTACTTTTACTTAGTTTTAATTATCTTGAAGTAATTGTACAGAAGGACTTCAGTTCAGTATGTCAATTTAAGGGTATAATGTATCTTGATTAGTGTCACACTTTCCATAATTCTCCCCAACAACCACCTCTAGCATCCCAACTCTACCCATTCCCTCCAAACACCTGGTTCATTTTAACATATATAATAACTGTGTTTGCCTACCATGCTTCTAACCCCATCAGACCAAACTTTTTCAGGGTCTCAGTATTTATTTTGTCAAGTCGTCAGTCAGTCATTCCAAGGAGTTACACCATTGGAGTTGCGCTCATACATATAACATACTTCAGTCAGTTTGATTGTGGATATATATGTGTGTGTGTGTGTGTGTGTGTGTGTGTGTGTGTGTGTGTGTGTGTGTGTGTGTGTGTGTGTGTGTGTGTGTGTGTGTGTGTATTTTCATATATGTTTATATTATAGATCTAACTACCACATTGAGAGAAATCATGCTTTTATCTCTGTGGTCTTGACTTCCTTCACTTATGTTTTTCTAATCAAGTATTGGCATATATGTCAAGTAGCTGAGGCTGCTTTTCCTTGTCTGGAGTTCCACCTCATGGAGGGAGTCTGACCACTATATTTTAGATTATATAATAATGTTTTTTCGAAGAACTATTCAAAAGGACTTTGCAAAAGGTAGTTATGAAGGTAGATTAAGATGAATTAGGTCAAGTAATAATGTAATTTAAAACCTAAAAAGGCATAGTCACCAGTACATTTGTTCTAAAAATAGCTAATATCATTCTCTGGAATTTTCTCCAAAGGAAATAGCTATTACAAAAATATATTATTAAAATGGATTTTTGCTTAGCATATTAAAATATCATAGTCTTTATTCTAAAGCAACTTAAACGTTGTGTTTTCTAACTTGTGACTCCTTTTCTAGTTACTTAATGTGTGTAAAAGCCAGCATAACTTAGTTTTTTGATACATATCAGTTAGAAAGTAGGTCCAGAAAAGTTATCACAAATATACAATGTTTATCATTCTAATAAATGACATTTTTTAAACTTTCACATTGCTACAGAGCACTTGCAAAACAATAAAGGCTAAAATGTTTAAGATAACATAACACTTCTTTGTTTTGAAGCCAAATCAGTCTTCTGAAGTTTGACAGAATTACTGGCTTTGCAAATTAGAAAAGAGAGAATCAGTGAGTTGTTGTCTCCCTAAAACTGCCCAGCTGCCTCTAATTTGGGAAAGATAAATACAGGTTAGGAAGCCCACTGGAAGCTGCTAAACAGAAGCATTAGCAGGAAGCCACACTGAGTGGGAGGAGAAAGACTGAACAACTCACTTGCAGATAAAGATCTTGAGAAGCTGAAGAAGTTTTCTAAAGAAGTGCCATAGAAAGTTCAGTGTAAGTTTTGTAACTGCCAAGCCAGGACCCTAGCTATTCAGACTTGGTGCACCCTGGACATTTAACTTCTATAAAGCGGAGTTCGGTCTTCATACTTTTCATAGACATTCAAAGGAAACAGCAGGAATAGACAATGACACCTAGGTGAAACAGAATCCAACGGTGGTTGGGCAAATGCCTGCAGTTCAATGGTATTACTCTATGTTTAAACCACACATGCTACTAAGAAAGTGATGTCATTGGTAGTAAACCTCATTTCACATAGGTCTCTCACCAACAGGCTACATATGAAACAAGAAGAGAAAGAAACCTATACTGTCTTTTAAAAACAAACAATTAAGGCTGGGGATGGGGCAGATTGTAGTTGTGGGGTTGGGAGGGAAGGGAAAAAACAAAGGAGGAGGCAACAATGCTTGATAAGAAATGTAGTCATTACCTTGCCCATGTAATTGTAACCCCTCTATACAAACAATAAAAAAACACTAGCCAAAAACAACATAAAAAAATAAAAACAAACAAACATAAACACAAAAGAGTACTCATTCAGTTAACTAGATACTTCATGTTTCATGTATTTTACATATGCTGTTAACTTTTGAAAATCCTATTGCTGAGGAATTGTCAACCTCACACTATAGATGAAGAAGAAACCAATGATTGCAGTTGTCAGCCTGTCTGTTTTTTAAACATATGAATAGTATTTTATTAGTGACATTGCAGTGCCAAGGCATAATTACTAGTCCATTTTAATCTCATGAAATATGCTTTGAATACAAGAGTAAACAAACAGATTAAATATGGTTGATCTTGAATACTGCATGCAACTGGAATAAACAGAATGACAGTGAAGGAGTAAAGAACATCAGCATGTGAGAACTCTTAGTAACAGAGAGGTGGACTTGTAAGTAGAGATGCTAACAATTATTTGAAGGTTATTAGGAAAAAGTCCAACCCCCTGTCATTATTTGTGGTTGTACATAATTCAATTCACAAAGAATTCAAAGCACTATGAAAAAGGACTATGTAAAAGGTAGACATGAAATACCAAAGTCTAGCAGATTATTTTCTTGTGGTTGGAAAAGTCCAGACTTCTAACTTGTGCAAAACCTTTATGCTCTGTTCAAGACTGTTTCTTCATGTCTCATAACATTCACCCCAAGTCATTTGAGACAGCAGCGATTAAGCATTTCTGAATTCAGTTTTGATATGTGCTTAATTTGTTTTGACACGATATGAAAATGTCAGCTCTCTACAATCTAAAGACAATCACTCTTAGCATGCATATGAGGATTGTATTTTAATTCTGCTTTTATATGTGGGAGTGAAGACATTCAAATTCAGTTTATGTTTCACAAACCTCTTGCAACAGCTGTCCACAAGATGCTTGGGAACGGAAGGCATTGACTCTGTCATTATCACAAACTGTTCATGTTTGAAAGGTTCATGGTTGACTCTGCGTTTTCCCTCGCTGATTGTATAAATGCATAATATTTATGGAAATATTTCCTTCTGAATCACCAAAAGTGAAAATTGAGTATAGGTATATTTTTAAATTGGCATTTATTGAAAACATTCTCCTCTTTTTTATTTGTATTATACATATAAGAAATGGTTTTAGAAATCTACAGTGAATTGCATTTAAACTGGTGAAAAGGCTATCAGAATTCTCACCAAGCCAAGATCATCTAACCTATTATTTCCTTAACTAAATTCTTTTTTCATGCCTCCTTTTGAAATAGTCTTGTGATTAAATTTATATTACTATTTTGCAAAATATGGTAGGTTATAGTTTTACAGTTCAAAATGATACTCCATCATGTCTATTATCAAATGGCTTATTTCCCTGATGGACAGCTCTTAGATCCCGTAAAATGCTATGGTGCATTACATCTAGTTGAGCACTAACTGGAATATCATGTGGATTTCCCAGGAACTCTGACTAAGGAAATTTTATGAGAATAAGGCATTCTATTAAAATTGAAAAGTCTTTTGACTAGATATAGATTGCTTTCTACCTGTGGAAAATACAAATTAGAACCTGTTCATTTAGGAAAATCATTACTTAACCATTTGTGATCTCTAAAGAATTACTTTGTCGGCTCCTAATTCCATTTCAGTGGAAATACTAATATGTTCTTAAAGAACCTCCCAAGGTTCTTCATGCCTTCCAAGGCATGAAGACCTCCCAAGCTAATGAGCCCAAGTTTGAAGTGATGGGGATTGGTGATTATGTAGCTTATATGCTACAGTAGCTAACAAGGCTACTCTCAGCTTGATCCTCGGGTGGTGCATTCTGAAGACAGAACAGATAACATCAACTTAGACTGTTTTATTCAGCATTTCTCAACCTCTGTACTCGGAGTGTGAAGAAGACACTTCCACATATCAGCCAGTGGTGTCAGCCAAACATGACCTCCACAGTCCAACACTAAGGTGGTGTTGTCAACCAGATGGTGCCATAAATGATACTTTTGCAGATCATTTCATTTTATCAAGCCAGACTTCTAAAAGTGATAGGGACATTACAAGATCAGGAAAATCTGACTGAGAGCCACTGATTCACTTACTTCCTGTAAAATGAGTTCCTTTGTTGAATGCAATGTCATATGTGATACCATGGAGATGTGTTGGGATTTCTGTAGGTTGATGGGTGATGGTGTGGACAGAAATCCATTAAACCAAGAAGAAAAATCAACACACATACCAAGTATCTATCCATATAGAACAAGTTTCTCCCCACTTCATAATGGAAAAGATTCAGTGCACTCAGCCACCAGATAACCTACTTCTTTCCACAGGAAATTTGGTTTGTTATTGGTCTATGCTTACATTATGAACCCAACTATAATGGTAGCAAATTCAGCTGAGGTGAAGAGAACACTCTATTAAGCCCAGAGACAAGCTCTTTTCAGTCTGACAGTTGCTTTGTAAATGGTCCCATTAAGCAAACATTAGGAAGGCTAGGCAAAAACAGCTGACACATGGAAGAAGCCCCTTGTCCCTTTGATTAGCAATAATCTCGCTAGTAGTGGGTGCATCATAGAATCCATTTCCATGAGGGGGGTGGAGGGTGTCTACCCTCCTCCAGAACTCCTTGACATCATTTTTCTAATATTATTCTTTCTACATTTCTTTTCATTTGGTCAACTTTTCAGACACTGCTATGGATGTCTGTAGATACATACTACTAACTATCTCCATTCTATAAAAACAAAGATAACCAGATCTACTGTCTAAAACTTTCCTCATGAGAGTTCTCTTTGTCTCTCACTCTGTCTGCCTCTGTCTCTCTATCTTGTGTTATCCCAGGTGAAGTTATAACATAGTGACAATAATGACTGTTGGGTGTCTAGATCCCTTTTCAAACTAGCTCACTAAAGAATTTTATTTAAGTAGTCATAGGTGGTGGTACATTTGGTCTTAAGCATTTCTTTCATTTTCTTGTTTTCTTTCTTTTCCTTCTTCCTTCCTTCCCGCTTTCTTTTTTAATGAACTGTCTACATGTACCCCATCCAGGGACTTGAACTCATGATTTCCCTGCCTCTGCTTACTAAGTGCTCAGATGGCAAGCCTGAGTCACCATGCTCATCCTAAGACATTTCTGAATCTCCTTGCATTCGTAAGACATCTTTTGGAAGTGTCTAAAAAAGTTGCATGATAGAATTAACCCAGCCACCCACACTGTTGGATCTTGAATGTTTTCTGGACATTCTGGCATCTCAAGATCATTGGTGCAGGCTATGTTGCCATGTTTAAGTTTCAGTTGGCATTCTAGCCAGGCAAGAACATAAATTCAGCTTGGCATAACCTTTTATGTTATTCCTGTTGGTCCAATATCCTCAGAATATACTTGTAGATATGCTTTCTTCATTAAGAATCAAAATTGCAAAGATTGGGCTGGGAAGGTGACTCAGTGGTAGAGTGCCTCTGAGTTCGATTCCTCAGCACCACATAAGCAGGAAAAGTGGGAAGTGGCACTAGTGGTGGAGCACTAGCCCTGAGCTGAAGAGCTCAGGGATAGCGCCCAGGCCAACGGCCAACAAAAAAATTCAAAGATTCTACAACTTTCCCAGTGCGCAGTTTCATTTATCCCAGGCCACACTCCCTCACCTGTATTCTAATCCATCATATCTAACTAAACTGAACAATATTAACAGACAAGCCAACTTACAAACATTACAATCAGTTCCCCCAATTAATCCTTAATCACATCTGCCCTGAAAATACGGAAGAGAAGGAATCTCTCTGCAGTGGTCATAAAGGTCTTCTAATATACATATATATATATATATATATATATATATAAATTTAAATCAGAACATTAAGTTGGATATTCAAGACTGCTGACATCCATTTTGTGAACCCTAGGTGGAAAAAACACTCAAGCTATGCCATCATCTTTATCATCACAGTAATTGTTACAGCTTGAATCTAAAATCCCCTGAAATGTCATGGTAAAAGCTTGGTTTGTCACATGACCAGACATTTGGGAAGTAATTGGCTCATGAGGGCTCTAACCTCATCAGTATATCAATCCACTACTGGATTCACAAGTTGATGGCATTACCGGCAGGTAGTAGAATCTAGGAAGTTACACTTCACGTCAGGGAGTAAGTCAGTGAAGGTATACCCTGGGGTGGGGGTGGGGGGATATATATATTGTCCCCATCTCATTCTCTATTGGTCCCTGGCTGTGTCTATCGTAAGATGAGCCTCCTCCACCACCATGATGAACTGCCTCACCACAGGCTCAGGTAACCAAGCACTAAATAAAACCTGAGAAGCCATGCGCCTAAAGAAGTGGTTATTTCTCTAAGTTTTTCTCAGCTATTTTGTCACCATGGTGGGAAGATGGCTAACACAGTGACTAATTGCCTCCACCGCTGTGCTTGCACTTTCCTCTCCATCTGTACCTCATACTGTGTCACTGCTGGTGATAGTTTGGGTAATGTGATGCTACCACCTGCTGAATATTATAAACTTGACAAGGATTTACTAAAAGAGCTGTTGACGGAGTAGAGGGCACTATATATGAAAATCAGTGAGAAAAAGAAAAGCACTTCAAGCCTTAATTTTTTTCTACAAAAAATGAGAGATGTTCACTTGTAAGCTATAGCTGCAGAGGGAAAAATTCCCAGAATTCAAGGAGAGCTGTAGGCATGGGAAGATGACTACTCAGGTGGAGCTATGGTCTTAGGTGTGGAAACACAGCCACTGTCAACAGACCAAGAAGCAGATGGAAGAAGCTAGGAGCATAAATGTCCCTCTCTCCCTGTTCATCTTTCTTTCTTGCCTCAGTTTTCTTATTCACTTTTCACAGTTTTATTCCAGTCTTCCATTCATGAGTAGATTTCATAATCTATGCTTCACGTGCGAGTCAATAGAGGAATTCTTTTTTTTTTTTTTTTCTGATCAAGCTGCAAATTTTTATTTTTCACACAGGGGTATTTATATGCTTGGAATAAGGAAGCTTTTTCATTGGCCGTAGCAGTGCAGGATGTTTGCTTAGGGCAGGGGGAAAGGGTGGTCATTAGTTGCAGGATGTTTGCTTAGGGCAGGATGAGGGTCGGATTCTGTAAACTCAGCCTCAAGATGTTCCAGTGAGATAGTCTAGCCTATCATGTTGAGAGACTCAACTTTTGGCTCCCGACATCTCCCTCTTTCTTATTTAGAAAATTGACCATCAATTGTTGGCTGCTCTTTTTAAGGGGGTGACAGAGGCTCTGTTTAGAGGAATTCTTATTTTCCTTCATATGATCTTATCTCTCTGTTTTTTACTATCTTCCCAACACTTCTTTCTCGGAATTCTCAAATTCCCCTGATCCTGATCTATCTTTTAAAATTCTGAATACTGGCAATCTAGTATAAATTTGCACATGTCTTTAATTTCTCCCTAGTCTTATCTCTTATTTGTTGTTTAGAAAGTTTTTAGAATGTCTAGACTGTCGATAAGAATAAAGTTAGACCACATTCTTCTAGATATTCAATTCTCAAGAACAATTAGCAAGTGTTGTGCTTTTGTTAAGTAGAGAAAAATTGTGGACACCCTAAAAATGTATTGTTAAAATGTTGTCAAATATGTCTATAGAATATTTGGACTGAAATTCTTGATCCTTAAATTTGATTAAATACTGATTAAAATTAGAAGAAAAAGTAATGGCTTTCTGCAATAGTGTATGTAAATAAAATAATGCTATTTGAATTGTAGATCTTCCTGTTTAATTCTTTTGCTATCTAGATACTTTCTATTTAGATCTGCTCCCTGCAATGAAGCCATATGAATTATGTCTTTTGTTTTCCTTTCAGATTTTGTCAACCTACTCAGCAGATCTGATAAAAGAAGATACGTGAAATCATATTTTTTTATTTCTTCAGTTCATAAGATTGCCTTGTGCTGGCTATCCCCTTGACAGATAATCACAGACCCTCTAAGTTTCCTTTTCTATGGCTTCCCTTCCCAAATTAGTTTCATCTAGGGGTATATACAGCCTATCTGATACTGATCCTGGACTTCTGATTTCTGTACCATGCTTAAATATTATAATAGGCCCTTTTGTAAATAAATACTTCTCTGTGTGATTTTGAGTAGGTCATTCCTTTTCTGTTTGGGGGGGTTGGTTTGGCTTAGTTTTCTGGTGTGTGTGTGGGGGGGAAGAGAGACAGAGACAGAGACAGAGAGAGAGACAGAGACAGAGAGAGACAGAGAGACAGAGAGAGAGAGAGCATGCTTGAACTCAGGGCCTGGGAACTTTCCTCCTTGAGCTTTATTGCTCAAGACTAGCATTCTATCACTTGAGTCACAGTGCCACTTGTGGTTTTTCAATAGTTAATTGGAGATAAGAGTCTTGCAGACTTTCCAAACTGAGCTGGCTCTGAAACTCTATCCTCAGGTCTCAGCATCTTGAGTAGCTTGAATTACAAGCATGAGCAAGCCACCAGTTCCAACCCCATCACTTTTCTGTTAAGATGACAGCTATACTATATTACAGATACCTCACAGACATACAGCCAAGATTATTCCTTTGGTTTATTGGACAAGGAACTATTGTTAAAGTGGATTTCTTCAAGTTCATTCCTCTTATAGAGTTTCACCATTACCCCACAGGAAGTTTTTATTTTCCCCATAGCACAGTGATCCTTGTTTCCTAATGTGAATGCAGGTTGTTTATGGTTTCAGCTGTTTTTCTGGGATTTGAGAGAAATGGAAGGTGAAAGCCATCAACAAAAGGCTAAGATTCAAATCTCAATAGTGAAATGAAGACAGTCCTATCGTACTTATAAGGATTTTCAAGAATTCTATACTTCCTCCCATTCGTATGCTAAGCACTCTATTATATTTTATCTTAAGCACATTACATTAAAGGTTATGTTTAGGGTTTTTTTGGTTGCTGAATTTTCACTATAAATCATTAACGGTGTCTTTTAAAATGTAATGGGAAAATATATTAAAAATAATATGTCCTCTTTGCTTTGAACTATTAATTCCAGAAACACAACTGAACTTCAAACACTAATTAATAATGAAGAGTTTGTGTAGGAATAGTCTCTCTTCATCTAACTTGTAATAACTATGAAAAACAAAAATAATGAAGTCAATAAAAAGATTAAGTTCCATTTTCATAGCATACGGCATCTGTATTACTTTGTCAGTGGTGAGCAAACATTTATCATCAAACAAATATTCCTGGATCTTCTATATGGAAGTCCCCCTGGGTTCGATCATTTTAGGTGTTGTGTCTATGCGGTATTTACTTCTGACCTCTTCTAATTCATCACTATCAACTATAAATGAAGCAAGCAGAGGAATCTGAGAAAAGTAGTTCTTAGCCAGGATATGTTTGTGTTTGATCTTGTGGAGAAAAAACTGTTCATAATCCTGCAAAAAGGAAAGAAATAATATCAAATTTTATTAAATCTCAGATATTTTTTTCAGATAAAGATGCTGACATGTCTCCATATCTTTGTTTACCAGTTCATTTAGCATAGAATAAATTTGGCATATTCTCTTTCAGAACTCTGTTCCTGTGATAGTTCCTCCTGGAAGCCTTTTCAGAATCTCACACTGTACTTCCTAAGTCTAAGCCACTATTGAGTCCCAATCCTATACATCCTATCATTCTCATTCACTTCGATTTATAGGCTTGGTTTATGTCTGGTAGGATGTTACCAGCTTTCTTTCTATCCTCTATTTTAAGTAAAGACAACAACATAACAAGTAACAAATGTATACACACATACACAGATATACCCTTGGGCACCTGTATAAAGCTTATAGTAAAACTTTTTTATTGTTTATTATCTTTAAGTACAAGGGGGTTTCAATTCAACATGTCAGTTTTTGAACACAATGCATCTTTATTAATGTTACCCATTTCATATTTTCTTCTCTCTCTCCCAATCCCACTCATCCCCTCAATTAAAAAAAAACAATGCTTTTTAAAGAAGGTTTCACATATCATAAGCATCTTTAATTTTTCCCCAAACCTGGGAACTAACCATAATGCAAGAGATGAAGCTACAATCTTGCCACAAAGAGCTACCAAGCATAAGAGTGAAAGTCAGAGATTAAAGACCACCATGGGAAGACTTAGAGGGCCTAGGTTTCTGAGAACATGCTGGAGATATCATTCAAGATCCAGGCTGCCCAATTTTGGAACTTCTTATTACATAAGAAAACTAAACCCATATCATATTAAGTCTTAATAATTTTCCTCTTGTTACTATAGCTGAGTCTGAATGCAACTGTAATAATGAGGAATTATATTTACTCCATTTCCCCCCAAGTCCTTTGCATAGTATTCAGAACATCCAAAAGTAAATTTTAGTTAAATCAATAAGTATTATCTAGCCTCTTTATTATTCTTAGTGAGACTTCTCTTCTACCAAATCACAAATACTAAGTGACTTCTGCCTGAAATTTATTTTCTTAAAGACATTCATCTACTAAAGACTTTTTCACGAAGTCAACTCTAAGGTGAAAGAAAGGTGTAAGGCTTAAAAAATAACAGTGGGTTTTATATCTTATACAAGTATCTACTTTAAAGATTTCTCTTTTTAGACAAATGTAACAGATAAACACTCAGATACTTTGCACTACTCTTTGGTTCTCTACTTCTTAGTCCATATTTCATTCAAGGAAAAATAATATATCTATGTTATACTGTACTCATCTATACATACACAGAACTTTATATTTCCTTGAAAAAACCCATAGTTAATAATTATTAAAGTTAAAAAAAGTTAAGCATTCTGTGATATACATAGAATACAAATTCTATGATATATGTGTATATCATAGAATAATATAATATGGAAAGATATCTACTGTCAAACAAACAAACCAAGTTGCAGGTAATTTATATAAAATAAGTCCTACATATGCACACACATACATATATATAATATGTATACATATAGAGGTTGAAACAATGGTAGATGATAGATAGATGAAAGATAGATAAATAGACATGGATGAGAGCATAAAAATTTCCAGAATGATTTCAATAACTTCCACAGAATAAAGTTAGTCATCCCTAGTATGTGGACATTCCTGATGTTTATCAGGAAACTTACATTCTATTACCAAAAAATGTACTGTCTTTATTTCAATTAAAAATACAATTGAAGTACTTCATATATACAGTTACTGCGTAGGTTGCTTCATGCCAAACAATACTTTGGAAACTTTAAATAGGTGTCTATTTCATTGGCAAAGTTTTCCTATTATGAGACATCATTATCTCCTTTCTATACATGCATAAACTGGGGCACTGAAACTTAGTATATGAGCCCATAATGGATAGACTCAGATTCAAAATCAGGGATGGTTTCATTATTTTTATTAATTTCACACTGTTAGCTAATATTCTAAAACTCTATGAAACAAAAAGGCAGGTCTTAATGCTCTGACGAATTTTAGTAGAAAAAAAAAAAGATGGATGAGAATTGAGTCATGCCTGCTGGTTTTCTCCCCACAATTGTTCCTGCTTTGGCCAATATGAACACTATGGGAAATCAATCTGTTTCATTAGAGTTCACAGAGGCATTTTTTTCCTGTAGCCTGTAAGCTCACAAGGAGTCAAAAATCACTATAAAGTAGAGCAGTGGAGCATACTGGACATTGATAAAAGTAAACTATACAGGTTGGGAATGTGGCTCAGTGGTAGAGTGCTTGCCTTGCATGCATGAGGCCCTGGGTTCGATTCCTCAGCACCACATAAGCAGAAAAAGTTGGAAGTGGCGCTGTGGCTCAAGTGGCAGAGTGCTAGCCTTGAGCTGAAGAGCTGGGAGACAGCGCCCAGGCCCAGAGTTCAGGCCCTACAACCAGCAAAAAAAAAAGTAAACTATACAACTTGTGGGTGGAGATGGGAGGGAGAGAATGGGAAAGAATGAGGGAACGGATGACACTGTATAAAGGGAGATGTACTTATTGCATGACTCATATAAATGTAACCCCTCTGTACATCCTTCTATAACAACAATAATTTTTAAATTACCTTAAATTTCAAATATGTTTAATATATTGGAAAAGTAAGTGTTTCTGGGCATTAAGTAAATTCATTTTAACTTTATGCAAAAGAGAAGCTCTTCTTTAACTAGACTGAATATTAATACTTAAATGATTACATAAACTGAAAACCATAAAAATAATTTTTCAGCTTGTCTCATTGAGAACTTTTGCTCCATTTTCAGAAATTCAAAACGATTGGCATCCTGAAATTGGAAATGTATATGAATAGAACATTTAATTTGATACCGCAATAAATTGATTAAATACACAAAGGGAGTTTTGTGGATTAATTGAAGAAGCACTAGAATATCAGCTTTGGGAATGAACTTCAGTTTCATTATGAGACTTAGTTGAAATGATATTGCTAGGATTGGCTATGCTTCCAGTAATTAAATATTTACGAGTCAGCTTAATTTACCAAACATAACATTTATCACAGCTTCAATTTCTTCTCTGCTTTCTGTTAATCCCCAGAGTAGAATTTTTCCTAAGCTAGCTCCTGAAAACTCTGAACACTCTTGCAAAACTTTAACTAGTTTATGTCCTTTGCATCCTTCTCCCACCATTCTCTCAAAAATAATAGGCAGGGAATAGTGCCATTCAAAATGACGGCCCCACAGGATATCATTTCTTTATTTTTCCTTAGTTGACATCTTGCATGAGATTAAAGGTTATTTAGTCAACTGAAGATCCTAGACTTGCTTAGTGTAAATGGAACTCTCTTAGGAACTCTTCTAGGGCCCCTCATTTTTGTTCATTAACATGGTCTCCAGAACACATTTGTAAGTTGCTAAAATGGCAGAGTATGTAGCTAGTTGGAAGCAACTGAACAAATGGAGCTACATCTGTATGATGTCAATAAGTATGCTTTCCTAGTGACTCACCAGCTAGGACAGACTCTGGGTTCTCTAACACCTATGATAGCAATATTGATTCAACAAACAAATATTAAACTCCTAATCTGGGGGCAGCATTAACCTATGGGTATTAGAGATAAAGATGGAAGTAAGTGTAATGAAATCCTTGCCTTTGTGGAATGAACGTTCTTCAAGTGACTAAACAAATGCCATGATGTGGTAATACTTACATATTCCAATCTCTCATTGCCCTGTTCCCACCTCATTCTAATCTCTGAAAGATATACCATCCCCATGTTTTCTTACGATTAATCCATTACTATCTGTAATCTAACCGAATTACTTAAATTATCTGTGGAATGTGTTCCAATGCAGTCAGTCAGGTGCCCTCTGATTCCAATGATAAAAGTAACATCCAAATAAAAGTCCAGCTACTAACCTCTTCAACATTTTTTAGCTTAAGATGAGCTGCGCCTTCATCTTTGGTGAGAAGAATGCAGTTCCAGGGGGCCCACTCCATGGACTTATTCCATCTGACCAGGACCAACTCATCGATGTCATTGCAGGCACTGAGGATTGACTGGGATGCCCAGATGTTCTCGATCAGGTACTGGATATCATTGAGCTGTATATCAAATATATATATATATATATATATATATATATATATCAATAATTTTTGTTTTCTTCTAAATTCACATGTAATGATTATACTGCTTGAGCGAATAAATCACACTGGGTACACACTATTTGTTAGATTTCAGTGGCACATAGTCCTTTTTTAATCATACTTACATTCATTCCGCCTAATCTGTATAATTATTCACAAGTCATGGATCCATCTTTAACCTTAAATAAACTGTATATATTTCCTATAGTATGCTACCTATATAGCTACCTTATTATTTAGTCTCTTAAAATACAATACATGGTACTAAGTACTTTTGAAAATACAATACATGGTACTAAGTACTTTTGAAAATTCCCTTATTAACTATCATAGTAAAATCTTTTTTCAGGGGTTTTATTGCCACAATGCAAGAGACAGCTGATATTTATAAAAATGATATGATTTACTCAATGCTAATAAAGGATTTGCTGTATTAATTAGGAAAAAAGGAAAAGATGGGTAAGTTAAATAACTGAAACATTTTTATAAATTTATATCATAATGGCTACAACACAGAATGAACTTTATTTTTGCTGGTCATGGGGCCTGAACTCGGTCTGGGCACTATCCCCCAGCTCTTCAGCTCAAGGCTAGCGCTCTACCACTTGAGCCACAGCACAACTACTGGCTTTCTCTGCTTATGTGGTGCTGAGAAATCAAACCCAGGGCCTCATGAATGCAAGGCAAGCACTCTACCAATAAGCCACCTTCTTAGACCTAGAATGAACTTTTTATTCTGAGATCCACATGTATAAATTTAGAATTGTTCGATATAAGCTTCACAAAAGCATACTTACTGAAAAAAAGAACCATTATTTCAAAAAGTTTGTGTAGGAAAGCAGGTAAATATATTACATACATTTTTACTTATATTCAAAATGTTGCCTTGTTCAAATATGTGAGCTTTTTTGTGTCGCATCAATTCTATTACTAACTTCAAAACTGTACAAACTGCATTTTTGTTTATTGGAATATCACTTTTGCACATGCTACATCTGGTTGGCCATTGCTAAGAACTGCCTGCTTGTAAGTGGTGTTTGACACTGTTGCAGTGGTTACCTATTGTATTAAGTGGCATCTGTAGGAATTACAGAAAAACTGGGTGACCAGTGAAATATCCAATTTCTTCTTAAGTAAAATATTTATTTCTGATATATCTTAGCTTTCATTTTTTTTACTTTGCATGCCATTATGTTCAAATTCAGTATGTGCTGAATATAAATACTCATTGCCCACCAACTTTACTAGGTCATGATAGACTTCTAACATAATGTTTTCTTCTTTACTATCTGTCTGCTCTGTATCTGCTCCTATCATGTGTGCACAATATAAGCTCTAGGAGAATAAAGATCTTGTCTCTTTCCCATTGCTGTATTGCCACCATTTAGAACACTGCTTGGGCACACAGCAGGTGCTCAGTAACTCTGATAATATGATGAGTGACAGTTTATCCTTTTGGAAAACATAGTATAGAATGGACTTGAAAAACTTACACTACATACATATAAAGAGAATTTCAATTATATATTTTTGTTACAGTAGTTGTTTTACATTCATACAACCCTTCACTTTAATCTTGAGAAAATGGTAAGTTTGATATTGAAATATTTAATGAGACCTGCAAAAATCTCAAAAGCAATATTTGGAACCCCATTCTATTCATGACTCTTCTTTCCTTCTTTTCTAGTCAATGATTATTGCCATGTAAACAAAATCATCCTATTTTAAGTTGCCTTGACATTCACACATGAACTGGAAATGAAGAGATGAAAATATACAAATAAGAATTTGGATTATAGGCATAAGGTACCATCATACCTGGGTGATGTTTATTTGATCATATTCATTGGTTCATAATTTTTTTACCTTGGGTAATTAATTTCTATGTGCATTCAAATGGGTATTAAAATTAGGATTAAGATATATAACATACGTTTAGTTTTACTCTTTATAATACAATAGAGGAATCATTAATATGAATTGAATAAACCTTATCTGAAATACTTAGAAGTAGAAATATCTCACAATTTCAAATGTTTCTGGATTTTGGAAAATTTGCACATATCTAATGAGATGTCAATGAGATATCATTTCACATGCACTTATGCTATAACTTGAAATTGGTAATAAAACAATTTATTTGTAAATGTGTTTTGATTGTGACCCTTTACGTCAGTTGTCAGATTTTCTAGTTGTAGACTCACATCATGACTCAAAAGTTTTAGGTTTTATATCATTTTAGAGTTCAGTTTTGCAGATTAAGGATACTCAGCCTGTATTTCAAACTACTGATTATGTTACTTTTCCTTTCAGCTGTTTAAAGAGAGAAATTGGATGGGTGGGGTTGAGAGACGGGAGAGTTATGAAATGAGTGACATTAATTATGATGCACTGTACTCATAAATTGACATGTTGAATTGAAACCCCTCTATAATAAAGATGATAAAAAAGTAAAATAAATAGAGGGGTATAAAAGAATTTGGAACATGAACATCAATAGTGAAATCAGAGTGATTTTTTAAATTATAATTTTATTTAAATTATAGCACAGTTGTTTTGGCATCTGCTTATAATCTTAGTCTTGGGAGAAAAATGAATCAAGAGGACTGTGAGTTCAAGGCTATCCAGGGCTGCAAAATAAGACCCTATCTCAAAAAAAATTCTTTATTTAAAAAAAATTTCTAAAACCGATCACTTTGTAAGTCATTCAGTCTCTTTGGTTTCAATATCTTGCTTATATAACTTTCATCAACAATAGTATTTGCTCCATTGATCAACATAATGCTCATCCTTTTTAACCTGAGTTACAGCCCTATTTCTGTCTCTGTGAACACTACTCCAGGAAACCCACCCCACGACACTCATGTTTGAGTTATCAGCCCAACTCCAGGCAGTTCTGTACACTGCTACCAGAATTGGTGGCTCTTTCAGCTCCCCATCATCCCCTAACAACCCATAAAAAGAAATTCTACATGCCTAGAGTCCTAAAAGAGCTTGGGTAATCATGTTTGTCATCGTCCTCTGTACATTTTTTTCTCTCCCTTTGGAGAAAACAGAGTAATGCTGGGAGAATACCTAAGCTATAATGCCTTTAGTAGCACAAGAGAAGAGTACCCCTCAAAGTTCCCATAAGAAATTAATATGTGTGGGGGTGGGGAATTGAGATTTAATTATCTTGATGTGCCTAACATAGAATATTGCTTTTTGTTTGTTTTTTTTGCTACTCCCAGGGCTTGAATTCAGGGCCTAGGCACTGTCCCTGAGCTGCTGCTTTTTGTTCCCCTGAGCTTCTTTTGCTCAAGGCAAGCTTCTTTTTTTTTTTTTTTTTTTTGCTCAAGTTTCTTCTTGCTCAAGTAGTACTCAGCACTACTTCTGGCTTTCTCTGTTTATGTGGTACTGAGGAACTAATGGCTTCATGCATGCTAGGCAAGTACTCTACCACTAAGCCACATTCCCAGCCCTCAACTTGCTTTTTATGAAGGAAAATCTGCAGAATGATATTGTTGTCCCCCTAGTTTATGCTATTGAAAAGATAATAAAAAGATAATAAATGGCATTTTTCACACACACTTCAAGCAGTTAGCATATCACTCTATTCTCTTGGAAAAAGACAAACTTATATATCTTTCAGAGAAATCTCATTACTTCAGGGAAGGACAAAAAATAGTTGAAATAATATTTTATTAGTATTTAGTGTCACATAGAATACACTTCAAAAGGAACTGCAAAGACAATCTTGATGGATGTATTGAAATGATTACCTCCTCCTTTGTTTTTCCCCTAAATGTATTTTTTAAAAGATATAATACATCCCTCCCCCACAGTATAACCCCTGCTTTCACTGTATTTCATGTCGGTATAATTTGTGGAGGGGAAGGGGAAAAACAAATCGTTTAAATAGGGATACAGGTGGACCCATTGCAACAATGAGATCTACAAGTCGATATGTCGAAAATGAACTTTAAAACTTTGGTGCAGGGATGCGGGGGGAAGAGAGGATTGGGGGGGGCAGGGGGAGGATGGGAAGGGGAAACAAAGGAGGAGGCTGCAATGCTTGAAAAGAAACGTACTCATTATCTTGCCCATGTAATTGTAACCCCCTCTGTACAGTATTTTCACAATAAAATAAATAAAAAATAAAAGATATAATACAGATGTATTGAAATGAATCTCATCACCTCTTTCAAAGAGCCAAGAAAAACAAACAAACATCAAAAGAGGGTATAAGGGTGCTCTGGATTGGACAGAAAACAGCCCTAGAGGCTCTGTATTCCAGGCTTAGCTACCAGTCAATGGGGCTTAGGGAAAATAACTGCATCAAGAGCTCTGATTTTGTGGGTGAATTAATCCATAATTTTATGATATTGAGAGGTGGTGGAAACTGGGAAGTAAGGCCTAGTTGGAGGTCTAGTTGAATAGTCTATCTCCACCTCTCCACCTGACTCTCTCTCTCTCCCACACTCTCCTCTTCTCCCTCTCCCTCCCTCCTCCCCCCTCTCTCTCTTCCCCCCTCTATGTCCTTCCTCCATGTCCTTCCTGGCTACTGTAAAGGGAGCAGCAGCTGACCATGAACTGAAATCATGAGTCAAAATAAATCTTTCCTCCCTTAAGTTGTTTTTCCAGATATGGTAATCTTTGTCAGATATAGAACACTAATTAACCACTTCTAAGCTCATCTTTATTTCCAATCATAAGTATCATTAAATCTATGCCTGTCTCAGACTCACCTAAAACTAGTAGAATCAGGACTCAAATTGCCTCAAAACAGTCTGTGATTCTTTGCTCTCTGTGGCTACCAGATTAACTCTCCATTGGTCTTTTGTCTCAGAAGGCACATCTTCAAGGAAGCCTTTTCTGTCCAGCAAATTAGCCTGTGTGCGCTTTTAAACACTTGTATGATGCCCAGTATTTTTTCTTGGAACACTCTGGTTTGTTTTTTGCAGAAGCTTACACCCCTTTTATTGTCTGTCTTCCTTTGCAGGATATAAGATCTGGCTCACCTGTCTGCAGAGCACAACGAAGTACTTAAATACACATACACCTCATCAGACCATCAAAGGTGATGCTTCCCAAATCAGAGTATGTTCAGCAACACTGTGTATCATGTCTGCGTAGCCCCTTAGAAGACAGAAACATTTCTGCCATGGTTGACCTTACCTGCATCAGGAAAGCAATCTGAGAGTCATCTCCATAATTGGTTTCTGAATTGTAAAGCCTTTGAAGTAAACACTTGTACTTCAAAAATGATTCCCGTTTTTGAGTCTCATTCTCCAGGCTGACGCACTGACGACAGTGGTAAATGCGTTGTGCGGTGCAGGACATGGAAAAATCGGTAGAAGGCAAATATAGCTGGCAACTGTGGCAAAAGTAAATCTTATTGTAAAACTTGAGTGGATCTTGAGGAACCTAAAAAGCAGGAAAATTTTATTAGAGTGCTTTAGAACTTGCTAGCTTAAAAATTCCTAGTTTTGTCTTTAAATTTCAAACTGCATTCATTCATTTATCCTACCAAAATTATTTTCAAAAATCTATTATAATATGATCATCAACTCCTAAATACATGTAGTAAATAACTTAGAATATAATTGAAGTATTTATATGCATGCGTGAAAATAGAATAATGAAATGTGTTAAAATTTGATTTAAAAACTGAGGGAAGTAGGATTAGAAGAGTAATAAAGGTGCTGAATTTGACCAAAGTATACGCATGTATATGTGAATATACAATAAAATCTCTTTATATAACTGACATATGCTAATAAAATTTTTTCAAAAGGGGGCAAACTCAGCTCTTATATTTATAAAAATGTTTAGATTTCTGGGTTTATATTAATTATTTCTATAGGCAACTTCCAGTTTTGAATATAAGTAAAAGCCCACTAAACCAATAGTTATTTTCTTTTCATTATTAAAAAAATAAAGTTGAGATTGTTAATGATCATTTTTTTAAAATATGAGGCATTACATCAGAAAGTAATTGTAAATGTTAATTCTGTGAATCCAATGGTGCTGGATTTGTGAATGGATGCATGAATCAAGAGTGAGCACTTGGTTCTAGATTCATGAATGAATGAAGAGTAAGCAGTTTCAAAACAAATTGAAGACTACAAAAGCCAATATCTACAGTGTATCATCAGTATTTCTAGACTCTATGAGAGGAAAGATTAAATAGCAACAATTTGATATATCAAACTTGTTAAAAACATTTTTTGAGACAAGATCTCAGCCTAGGAAGGCCTGTCTTATGTAAAGTTCACAGGTCATTGGCTGAATATCAAGAAAGGACTAACCAATAGTGGAAACTATTATCCCTAAATTAAAATTGGCTTTGCTCTTGCTCTAAAAATAAACTTAAAATCAAGATCTAAAGAAATAAAACTCTTTGACTCACTTAACAACTGTGTTCTCAGAAAAAAAAAAGGAGTAAATAGGAATAAAACATTTACATTAAAAACAACAGCAACAAAGATAAAACCTCTTATGGCCGTATCTTGGGGTTCATTTCGCTTAGCATCATCATATATGTTCATATATACATAGCTTTTTACCTTTTCTGCTTGTCCTAGATATCTACTAGTTATTGCAGATAAGGGAAAGCAACAAAATAAAATCCATATTGTTTAGTATCTAGCAAAAAAATGACCAAATATATATATAATGTGATCCAAAGCCAGTAGCTAAATCATTATTAAAAAAAAGTGTTTATTGACATAGATATTAGAATTCACACACAAGGATAGTTATTAAAAATCTCATTACAACTGTTATGAAAACTATTCCATATGTCTAAAAGTTAAGGAAAGGCAATAAAATATGTATTTAAAACTCCATGAGAAGAAAATTATGAACTCTAAAATGAAACACACACAAGACTGAATTAACAAGAGAGTAAAGATATTAGAGTGGGAAAAACTATTGAGCTGGATGACAACAATAGAAATCAAGCATACAGATAATGAAAAACATTAAGAAGAATATCACCACATTATGCAGCAAGCTCAAGCAACTTAATATGTGTATAATCAGAGTTTAAAAAACGAGAGGAGAGTTAAAGAACACAGAAAATATTTTGTGAAAATAATGGTCAACATCATTCTAAATGGGGTGAAAATAAATCAATCTATAGATCCAAGAAGCTCAGTAAACTTCCAATTATAAGAGATGTACCTACCTTAGTGTTAAATACCATCTTCTTTAATCTTTTAAGGCAATTCTTTCCCTGGCCTTGGGGGTTTCCTCATACATATACAGTGGTCAGAACTCAATTGAAAATATAAAAGGGATAGTGCAAATCTCATGTCTTTCTTTGTTTGACTCACTAATTTCTGGCCCTGTGTCATACAGACGTTAGCTGTGTAGGACCCAGAGGATGACAGGAGCCTTGCTTTCTCTTCAACTACAAAGCTAGGCTTTGTTTGTTCTTGTGCATAATACAGATATTCCCTCTTCAAGGAGGAGTTTCACTCCTCAAGGGAGTAAAATGGGACTACTTTAGGCTCACTTAATTTGCATTTATTGCCTGATGTCCAGTGTCTTGGTAAACATTATTTCTACTGGTAAACATTATTTCTACTTGTTCTTAATTTCAAGCAAGTGAGTAGTTCCAAGTTAGGCCATTTCAGTCAGAAGAAGAAATTAATCATTTTTATTTGACAAGGTACCCAAAATAAATCTGAGATTTTTCTTGACAAAAAAAATTTTCCATCCACTAGAATCAACTCCAAATGGATCAAAGACCTCAGAGTCAAAGCAGACACTCTGAAAACATTACAGGGTAGAATAGGAGAAACCCTAGGTCTCCTTGGCACAGGTTGAAATTTTCTTAATAGAGACTCAGAAACACAACAAATCAAAAAAAGGTTGGACAAATGGGATTGCATGAAATTGCAGAGCTTCTGCATGGCAAAGAACATAGCTAGCAAGATCAATAGAAAACCCACAGATTGGGAAAATATCTTCACTAGCCATACAACAGTCTCATATCTAAAATATACCTGGAACTCAAAAAATTAAATCCCCCAACAACAAATCCTCAAAGAAACAACTGCCCAATGAATAAGTGGGCTAAACACTTAAAGAGAAACTTCTCTGAAGAGGAAAGAAGGATGGCCAACAGATACATGAAGAAATGCTCAACCTCTAGCCATAAAAGAAATGTAAATCTTGGAGCTCCAGTGGCTCAATCAGTTAGCGCACAGTACTTATAAAAGAAATGCAAATCAAAACAACATTGAAATCAAAACCACCTCACTCCAGTTAGAATGGCTATAATCAAGAACTCTAATAACAACAGATGCTGGAGGGGATGTGGACAGAAGGGAACTTTACTGCATTGTTGTTGGGACTGTAAACTTGTTCAACCACTATAGAAAGTAGTATGGAGTTTCCTCAAAAGACTCCACATAGAGCTCCCCTATGACCCAGCAATCCCACTTTTGGGCATTTACCCAAATGATCACAAACAAGACCACACTAAAGCTACCAGCACAACTATGTTTATTGCAGCATTATTTACCATAGCTAAGATATGGAACCAATCCAGATGCCCCTCAGTGGATGAATGGATCAAGAAAACGTGGTATATATACACAATGGAATTCTATGCCTCCATCAGAAAGAATGACATTGCCCCATTTGTTGGGAAATGGAAAGACTTGGAAAAAATTATATTAAGTGAAGTAAGCCAAGCCCAAAGAAACAGGTCCCATGGTTTCTCTTATTTGCAATAATTGGTATATGTCTGATACAAGTTGATGTTAGGTGAAATGAACCCCAAGATAAGTATTCAAATGTTTTTTCTTTCATGCAATTGTTTCTAACATATTTGTAAGATGATTTCTTTGTTGCTTTGCATGTCCCTCCCCCACGGTATAACCCCTGCTTTCACTGTATTTGATGTTTGTATAATTTGTGGATGGGAAGAGAAAAAACGAATCATTTAAATAGGGATACAGGTGGATCCATCACAACAATGAGATGTACACGTCATTTTGTCGAAAAATGAACTTTACAACTTTGGCAGGGGAGGGGAGGAGATAGGAAGGGATGGGAAGGGGAAACAAAGGAAGAGGCAATAATGCTTGATAAGAAATGTACTCATTATCTTGCCCTTGTAATTGTAACTCCTCTATACAGTATTTTTCACAATAAAAAAAAATACAGGAATATAAAAAAAGTTCCCAACCAATGTGTAAAACAATAGTCTTGACTAGTCCTTTAAAAATCATAAAAGTAACTCACTAAATTATTGTGAAAGTAAAGTGACAAAATTCTAAGTTGAACTACACAAAGAAGAAGATTTTTGTGCCCTATAGGTACACCAAATTTCTTAAATACAACTAAATAATCTATTTTTAAAATAGATAAATTGTGCTTTGTCAACATATCTTTTAAAACTTCTGTTTTGTTAAAGCTTTTATTAAGGGCAGGAAGCCACAAATGGAAAATATTTTCAAACCACATTTCTAACAAAGAACTTATATGTAGAATATACTAAAATTTCTCAAAATGTAGTAATGAGAAACAATCTAAGCAAGTGAAGAGGCAAGTGGCAAAAGATATGTCAAGACACGTCACCAAAAAAGATACATGTATGGTATATGAAATGGTGCTCAATATTTTTAGTTATTAGGAAAATATACATTAACATATCATAGGATATCACTACCTAGTTTTCTTAATTAAAAATTGACAATACCAAGTACTGACAAGGATGAAAGGAATTGAAACTTCCTTACACCCTGTAGGTGAGGATGTAGTCTAGTATAACTAGTTGCATACAAAGTTTAGCAGTCTACCATGTGACTCAATAATGACACTTCCTATGTATTATCCCTAACTAATCAATTTATCCCAAACCTATAACCAAGTGTTTATCACAACCATATTTTTTTCAGGTGCTTGAGGATTTATTTCCATTTAAGCCCCTCTAAGGTGAATAAATCTTATATTTCCTCTAGCCTTTCTCTAAAAGAAAACTTGGTTGTTTCTGATTGATTTTGCTAGCATTTTTATTAGGATTGCTAATAATTTTCATCACAAACTTATTCATAAGTCCCTAGATTCTGAAATAACTCAAAACACCCTGTGACTTACCTTTTCAAGGTAAAAATAAAACTCTCTATAGATGTTCAATAAGAAGATTTCCCAGCTATGATAACTACTGAAACACTTAAAACATGGGTGAATCTCAAACTCAGAGTACTAACTGAAAGCTCTCAGTCCCAAAAGAATTCTGAGATATTAGGCTTCAGTTTATATGAGATTTTAAAATACATAAAACTACAGAAACAAAACACAAAGTAAGTGAAGTCAGAAAGTGGAATGTTGAAGGAATTTCAAAGAGTGAAGAGGACTATTTTTTTTTTTAATTTTGACTGTATTGTTAAATTATATGGCTAAGCAATTGTCAAAATTCATCCAAAAGAGTGAAATTTATGAAAAGTAAATTCCAAAAGTGAGCAAAATGATATAATTGTGTTCGTCACTTTTGGTTACTACAACACAATACCTAGACAACCAACTTAAGAGAGGAAGGATTTAACTTCTGTCCACAGTGGCTTGACCCTGTTGTTTTACATCTGAGATGAGACAAAAAACTACTGTGGACAGTGCAAGGGGGAGCAAAGTTGTACTCCTCATGGGAGCCAGAAAGCAGTCAAGGGTTTGAGCAAAATGTAATCACCATAGTGATCCACTTCCTCCAAAGCCCCACATTCTACCAGGCCATTCAGCTGTATAAACTCATCAAGGGTTTTAAAGCATTGCAATTAGCATCCTCCGCCTCTCATCAGCGCCACCAGTTGGGGATGAAGTCTTCAACAGCATGAGCTGCTAGAGGACAGACTCGAAGTAGAATAGTGACATTACATGAAGGTGTAGAATATAGTTCTCTTATATTGCTGCAAGTAGGTATAAGCTGAATAAGTCTATAGAGAATAACTAGAAATTAGCTTGGACAATTGAAATACTAATTGAAACAATGCAAGGAGCAACTTTTCTTTTGGATCTTTGTTATACTTTAATATGCTTCTGACAATACAAGTAGGTTTTTAAATTAATATAAAATAAATGATATAAAAATTAGACCATTATTATTCTTGTACAAATATTGAGATTTTTATGTTGTCAAATATCTGTCCCATTTTTAAATAAAAACTCTAAAAATGATCATTAAAACAAAACACTATTTATAATTATTTAGCAAACGCCTCACAACTGAGAAAAGGTGTTCTAAATAGTTTTTGCACAGTAAGAAAACAATAAAGCAGTCATCTTAGTTTCAGTGAGTAAAACTCCATGAAGTCTAAGTATGTTGGAATTAGAAAAGGTAGTTTAATTTAAGCACAAGTTACATTTAGAGGTCTCTCAGGATGTCTATATGGATATGTTCAAATTGTAATCATGACTATATGGTAAATAATATAGGGAAGATATATAAGGTAAATTCTCAGAAACAGAAAGACACCTCTCTTCTTTGGTCCTCATGAAGGAGTGGACATGAAGTTAAGGCTATCAAAATGAAAGGGCTGGGAATCAGTGACTCTGCCGACAATTCTAGCTACTCAGGAGACTGAGATCTGAGAATTATGATTCACAGCCAGCCCAGACAGGAAAGTTTGTGAGATTCTTATCTCCAGTAAACTACCAAAAAGTTGGAATTGCTGTTGTGGCACAAGTGGTAGAGCACTAGCCTTAAGCAAAATAGCTCAAGGACAGTGTCCAGGCCTGAGTGCAAGCCCCTGAGCGCTCTCTCTCTCTCTCTCTCTCTCTCTCTCTCTCTCTCTCTCTCTCTCTCTGACTCTCTCTCTCACTCTCTCTTTCTCTCTCTGTCTCTCTCTCTCTCTCACTCTCTTTCTCTCATACACACACACACACTCACACACATAATGGAAGTTGGATGAGTGAAATAGAGGATAGCATTCTGGGTGGAAAAAGATTATGTATACAACATGGAGATGTGAGAGATCATACTGCGTCCAATGTAATGTGATATGCAACTGGAAAGTATCATTCATTGAAATGAATTCAAGGTTGAAAACACAGACATAAAAGAAGTTAATAAGTAAGCTCAGTTTATAAATATGGTGATCATCCAAAGGACATTTCACCATTAAAATGGACTTCCACATAGATTCCAGATAAATTGTGAAAGCAAAATTGAAAATGCTTCCAATTTAACACAATGCACAATACGATTCTGTAAAGGAAACACAGGAGAAAAAAAAGTTAAGTACCTTAAGGTATCTTGCAACTTCAGGATTAAACAGAGGTGTTTTAATATAATGAAAAAAGAGTGTTGCAATTCTTTTTCTAAGACCTTCAAGGTTTTGAGATTTGACTCCTCTCATCATAAGGTCAACTTCTCTGTCAATCAATTCTAGAATTTCCTGGGTCAGCTTGCATTCATGTTCCTAAACAAAACATAAAACTACTCAACATCAAATGCAAATAATCACTGCTTACAAAATTACCACCCAAACAAACATTGCTTCATTCTGAATGAAGCAATGCTGATAGAAGTATAAATCAGTTGGAAAACTTGAGCCATCTCTAATAGTAGAATAGCTAATGTATATTCTATAACCTAGTAATTTCCATCCTTTTGCTCTAGTAAAATGTACCTGTAGAGTTCACAGAGGCTAAAAGTGAGAAACAACCAAAAAGCCATAATTAAATTTGATTATATAAATAAAGTATATACAACTTCATCTTCAATGGCAAATCAGTCTAATTCATGGAAATGAAGAAACTAATTTTAAGCAAAATAAGCAAGCACAAAATAACACATGCACTATGATTTCATTAAATAAAATTCAGAAACAAGAGCACCAAGCCATGTTATTTATGGATTTACACAGAGCACGTAAAACTAAGAAGAGAACTCAAGGCAAGGCAGGTTGTAGTTGCTTCTAGCATGTGAGAGGAGAACTATGAGGAAAACGGGGAGGTAAAGAGCACACAGGAAATGTGTGCAATGCCCTGCTTAACACTTGCTAAAGTATAAACGAATGGTTTTTTCTGTGTATCGATTGTAGTGGCCAGTAATTTTTTGTATACTATTAGGGTTTGAAGGCCGTGTTTACAATAGAAGCACTCTAGTACTTGAGTCATATTCCCTAACCTCTTAGTTATTTTTTCTTTAGTAATTTCTTTACTTATTTTTCAAATAGGGTTTTTACGCTTGGGCCAGTCCATGATCCTCCTATTTATGCCTCCTACCTAGCTGGGGCAGGTTCTACCACCATGTTCATAGTGTATTACTAGAAATGAAGTCTTGTGAAATTATTTCCGTTGGCCTCAAGCTGTGATCCACAGCCTCCAATTCCCTAGTACCTAGGTACGTGCCACTATCTTCATCCTGCAGATAAATTTTAATAAAGTAATAAAAAATAATGTAATTAAATGACAATGACCTAGATTAGGGCTAAGGGACTAACACTGTACTTTGTAAGAGGTATAAACTGAAGTTAGTTGCATGAAAAAGTCAGATGATGTCAGCATCTGTAAAATAAGGCTCTTCCATACTTCTTAATGCCTACTTGATCATGCTAATTAAACAGTCTGAATCAGGGCTTCTGCATCCTGGATATATTGTAGAAGAAGCTGAGGGAGGTCATAATAGATTTGATATTGATTTTACACTTGAGTATCTAATTTAACTTTCCTGAAATGGAGCTTAGACTTTGTTGGAATTTATTCTCTTTTTAAAATTTCTTTTTTTTATTATTTTTTGGGGGAGTCCGGTCGTGGGGCCTGAACTCTGGGCCTGGGTGCTGTCCCTCAGCTCTTCAGCTCAAGGCTAGCGCTCTACCACTTGAGCCACAGCACCACTTCTGGCTTTTTTCTTTTTGCTTATGTGGTGCTGAGGAATCGAAACCAGGGCCTCAGGCATGCAAGGCAAGCGCTCTACCATTGAGCCACCTTCCTAGCCCTTAAAATTTCTTTTTGTTTGTTTGCTTGGTCCAAATCCATGACTCAAACTTGGTACCTGGCGTTTTTGCTCACTGGCTAACACTCCATGAACTAAGCCAAACCTCCAACCCCAGAATTTATTCTCATGTATTCATGATGTCTCTATCTTCTTCTGTAGATGATTATAATATGTTCTCAGGTTCTATATTTGTCCTTGACATCCAAATAAGATCATTTATTTATTGAGGGATCCAATTTATGAGGCATTGGTGTAATGATTAGATATTGACATAGGCATATAGATGACAGAGATATATCCCTGCCTTGCAATTCATTTACTACACTCAAAGACATACAATCAGCTGATGAAAACACTTTGGTTGTTTTGGTATTCACATAAACTTTTTATAAACAGTGAATCTGACCCCAAATCTAAGAGAAAGCCAACATACCTTCACAGTGTGTTTAAGCGTCAACAACACATCCAACCTCTCATCATGAGAGACATTTTTCAGTATAATACATTTATAAATGTTTTTTAGTTCTCTGGCCCTGATAGTGAACTGTGTATCCATCTGAATTACTTTACCATCATCTCTTCTCCATACCCTTGGAGATGAACACTGGAAAAATATTGTTTATAATTACAGTTGAGTGCTAGAATATAGCAATTTTGTTCTTTCTGCTGTTTACATTAACATCATCTGTAACTAAAAGTATCACTAAAACAAAACATAAGAAAATTAATTGGAAAACTTTTAAATGAAGCAAAAGTATACTATTTTAGTAAAAAATATTGTGAAGAATTTTCATTATAACATTCCATATACATTTCATATTAGCTAAATTACATTGAGAACTACAAAGCTACCTCTTATAAATAATATTTGATGCATTTTCAAAACAATAGCTTCATACTCTAGTTAAAGCCAAAATAAACATTGTGAAGAGTCTTAGTTCTAGATTTAATACCAAAATTGAGAAGCTATTGCCTGTGATTACTGTATATTAGTCTACCATAAATTTATATTATTATTTTACATGACTAAATATCCATACTTTTTTGGGGGTGCCAGTGTTTAAAATCAGGACTTTGCACTATTTGCTCAGCTTGCTTGCTCAGTGGACATTTTACTACTTGAGTCATACTTCCAGCCCAACTTTTTGCTTGTTACTTTGGAGACAGAAGCACACTGACTATTCTGCATGGGCTGGTTTCAAACTGGTTTCAGGTAGTCTTGGAATGTTACTGGAATACAGTGTCTATTTCAGAGTTCTCTTCCAAAAGTTTTAAGCCATCTTAGGCTAGGTTTCATACTATAATATTCTAAAATCCAACTAGTATCTTAACCTTTGAATGCAATTTTCCTCAGGGTGGCTCTCTTAAGTATAATTTATTTTCTAAAAAGTGTGAAAAATACCTTTTGTTCTGCAGACAGCAATTTATTTTGTTGTAATAATCCTTACAATAATCTTTCTATAAAATGAGTAGTTTTATTGATTTCATTCTATTTTTCCATTTTTATACTGATTTCACTCTATTTTCCTTTCAAAATATTAGCCCTGTGGAATACAGCGTTGTATAGTAATATCATAAGCTTTGTACATATAAATCATTCCTATCTTTCAATTCTGAATTCAAACACTGCCTCTTCAATACACGTTCCTTTAAACACTATAATTTGAAGCAGTTTAGTATACCTCAAATTCTATAATACTTGTAAAATAAACACAAATACAAATACATACATGTATGTAGTGTTTCTTAATAACTTGGGACAATATGTGAATCCAAGTTTTTCTATAATTGTTTTAATGCTTATTAAAGCTATTGCCTCCAAAACGCTTTTCGCTTAACTCTGGATGTTTGATGGAGCCTATACTACTCATTCATTGAACCACTATTTACAATGTTTACTACGTAATCTGTGTCTAGGCACTGAGTAGACAAACACTCTTCTGATTCTAAAAATTTTCAAATCTTAAGCATGTAAAAGTTAGAAATTAAGTAATTAAAATAAAATTATTTGCAATAATTAGTATATGTCTAGGATAATCTTAGCACATGAACAGAATACCTCAGTAACTGTGTACATATAACCATATAAGATGACACTAAGTGAAATGAACTCTAGGACATGGACACAAGAGGTTTTTCTTTGTTGTTGTTATTTTTAATGTACTTTGTTTCTTTTGTATGTTCTTCCCCCTATGGTATATCCCCTTTTGTCAATGTATTTGATTCTGGTACCCTGGTATTGTACATACATTTATTTGAATTAGGGAAGAGAAGGGGAACAACAGAATGGTGAGACAAAAGACAATGGGGGAACCAATGCAACAGCGATATATACAAGACAGTATGTTGGAAATGATCTGTACAACCTGGGGGTGGGAGAGGGGGGGTGAGGAAAAGTAGGAGAAAAATGAGGGAAGGGGTAACAAGTTTGAAAAGAAATGTACTTATTACCTTACTTATATAACTGTAACCCTTCTGTACATCAGCTTGACAATTAAAAAAACTGTGACTATAGTTCATAACTGTTGATAACAGGTAATTCTGAGTGGCTTGTAAAGCACTTGACTCAGGAAGAAAAAAAAGTCAGTCCCTAAGACGAAACCTGAAAAGCAATCAAGTTAGTATGTTAGAAAAAACTGAATGATATCATCAAAGAATATTAGATTGAAAACTCCATGTCCCTAGGGCTGCCATGCAATAGATTTTTTCTTTTTAGAAATCTGTTCAGCAAAGCTGTTTTTATACATGGATGTATTTCTGCCAACACTGATAGTTTGGTCTTCAAGGAGAAGCTTCTTTGATTTCAAGCCCTAAGGTATGTTTTTCACTCTGATGCAGGAAAATGTCAACTTTGCTTATTTCACTTTCCTACTTCCTTTTTTCTTTGAATGCTTTGGCTATCATAAGAGATTTTCAGCAATCATGCCTTTAAATTGCTTCAGAAAATAGGAGCATAATAAATCCCATTTAGCTACTGGTGGTTAATTGGAGATAAGAATCTCACAGACTTGTTTGCCTGGGATGATTTTGAATTGCGATCCTCAGTTCTCAGCCTTCTGAGTAGCTAGGATTATAGGCATGAGCCACCAGTGCCTAACTGAACTGTAGGTGTTTAAGCTTATGACTGTGAGAACTGGTATATCAGAGAAATAAATTACCTTGGCTCTAAAGGAAACCTCTTAAAGAAATTTAAATCATTTCTTTACAAGATTTGGGCACTGGTGGCTCACGCCTGTAATCCTAGCTACTCAGGAGGCTGAGATCTGAGGATTGCGGTTCAAAGCCAGCCTGGGCAGGAGAGACCGTGAGACTCCTATCTCCACTAAACCACCAGAAAACCAGAAGTAGCGCTGTAGCTCAAGTGGTAGAGCGCTCGCCTTGAGCTGAAGAGCTGAGGGACAGCGCCCAGGCCCAGGCCCAGAGTTCAAGCCCCACGACCGACAAAAAAAACAAACCAAGATTTGGATAAAGAGCATCCAAGGTATATTAGAAAGCAGCTGATGGGGGTGGTGGGGAGTAGGAAGGTGGCTCAGTGGTAGAGTGCTTGCCTTGCATGCATGAAGCCCTGGGTTCAATTCTTCAGCACCATGTAAGCAGAAAAAGTCGGAAGTGGCACTGTGGCTCAAGTGGTAAAGTGCTAGCCTTGAGCTGAAAAGCTGAGGGACAGCACCCAGACCCAGAGTTTAAGCCCCACGACAGAGAAAAAAGAAAAGAAAGGGAAAGAAAGCAGCTGATGACTTCTCATTCAGATTTCTTAACCTAACTTGCTGTACCTCTGTTATTTTGAGAATTTTTAATATTTGATAACCTTTGGAACTCAGTATTTAATGTATTAAAACTACAAACTATTTAATGCTACAAAACTCTTTAGTAGTAAGCCTTCATATTAACAATGAGAACTTATCATAGAAACTACTCTAACTTATTAGTCCAATTTCTTGGACAAACTCAAAATCACATGGCTCAGTATTTAGAGAAATTCTAGATTCAAAGAAGATAAAAAAGGGAAATATTGGTTCCATTGACTAAGCAGCATTTAGACTCAATGAATTTAAACTAAACCTAAAGTAATAGTCTCCAAAGTTATTTCTAAGTTTAGGAAACAATATAAGCATTTTAAATATCTATAGACTATGCTGTTAATGGAGATTATAAAGTTTGCACTATAACTCTGATTGGATATTAGTTTTGATATCTGAAAGATCTATGGCCTTAGCTAGCTGCTGGGATTCATGATAAACTACTGTTTTCCTCAACAATCAAGAAAAATGAGGATAATAATTTGCTTTAATCAATACCTATAAAAGTCATCACTGATTCCCCCTGACTATTAAAGGTAATAAAGGTAGTGCCTGCATGGGGTATGGGAAGTAGATGGACATAAAGAATACAGCTTACATAGATATTTAGTCTATGCTATTTATCTTGTTTTCTAGATGTCTAGTATAGCATGTACACAAAGTTACATAAAAAATGATTGTGTATAATGAGACAACAATTTTTTAATTTACTACAATGGGTTAGATGCAGGCTAAAAGTCAAAGATTCACAATATTTACAAAGATGATACTAATTAGACTATGAAAATACACTAAGGATTGTCCTAGTATATTTGTTATTCCATTCTCTGGTGTGATTTTCATGACCAAGTATGAAACTGTGGCCACAATTAAGGTAAAAATCTCCCTATTTTCCTAGCATCAGATGCACCTGAAATTAGCTTAGGGACAGGTGAGGTACACTGATTTATGATCTAGGTGAGTCTGTCCATTTAGAAGTCTAATTCTAAAATCCGTAACCCACAAAAAGCCTTCCTGTGAATTTCCACGAGTTTTTGTGGCTAACGATTACATCTTCTTATTTTCTGTGTGTGGTATCAGGGATTAGTCTGGTCTTAAAGTCATTGTCCTGAGTCTCTGAGTCTCTGGCTGTCTTTAAAAAACAAAACAATCTTCCATTTAATATTTCATTTGTTTAGCAACATACTTATTTAATTTTGAATTCTGTCACAAAAAGTCACTTTGTACCTCACTGTCTCCCAGATGCCTCTTCTCTCGTTTTCATTTTTGTCAAATACACCACTCAGCCACTCCCCACACCCTGCCATTCTGACTCATGGCAATTCTTCCTATACTCAGAATTTTTCAATATCTCATATTCTTCTAGCACTCCCTCGAGAACTGTTTTCTTGTTTGTTTGGTTTTTCTATTGTTTTTGTTGGTTGGTTGGTTGGTTGGGATTTTTTTGTTGTTGTTGTTTTTTTGGTTTTTTGGGTTTTTTGGTCACGGGGCTTGAACTCTGGGCTTGGAGGCTGTCGTTGTGCTCTTTAGCTCAAAGCAAGTGCTCTACCACTTGAGCCACTGTGCCACTTCCCACTTTCTGATGGCTTATTGGAGATGAGTCTCATGGACTTTCCTTCCTGGGCTGGCTTTGAACCATGATCCTCAGATCTCAGCCTCCTGAACAGTTAGGATTACATACATGAGCCATCAGCGCCCAGCTTCAACAACTTCTTAAAGTATTTAGGAAAAGAAATTTTAAGACACATCTTTCTTCCTCATAAGAAATCTTATGAACAAAATTTGTCCATCTCATTTTTCTGTTGTCCCTCAGCATGCTGTATTTCATGAGAAAAGGTAATGGTGAACAACTGTTTCCAGTGTCATATTTATCTATTTGGTATGGTTTCCCTTTATGTACTCTCTCAGCATATACAATTTCAAAAAGAGTGTTGGCATGAAGAAGAGTGAATATTTTATAAGTATTCACAAAAAAAAAAAATAGAACTTACAGTAGAACCAGGAAATAGAAAGTAATCTGGTAGCATGAGGGAGAGGTCCTAAAGGCACTCTAACAGACTGTTGGTAAAAATGTAAACTTGTTCAACCATTCTGGAAAGCTGTATGGAGTTTCCTCAAAAAATCAAAAAAGAACTATCCAGTGATCCAGCAATTCTACTCCTAGGCATTTACCCAAAAAATTACAAGCCAGGATACAGTAAAACTATCAACACAACCATGTTTGTTGCAGCACTATTCACCATAGCCAAGGTGTAGAATCATCTAGATGCCTCTCAGTGGATGAATGAATCAAGAAAATGTGATATACATAGATATAGATATATGTATAATGGAATTTTCCTCATCTATTAGAAAGAATGATATCGTACTATTTGTAAAGAAATGGCAATATCTGGGAAAAAATCTGCCCCAAGAGACAAAGAATGCATGTTTTCCCTTATATAAGGAAGCCAAATTTAGCTTGTAAACTTATAAGTAAATACATTGAGTGGGTATGCAAATATATATACCAATATATTAACTGAAATTGTAGATTCAAGGGAGAATTCAAATGGTGTATACACCATTATACCAGGAAGTAGCTACTCAAGAGGGATGGGTGGGGTGGTGTCAAGGGGAAAGGCATAGAATAATGAAGAGGAGAAAAAAGGAGAGAATGTAATTTTAAAAATTCAATATGTATCCTACAAAATTAAGAAGTGTGAGGAAAGAGGTGGGCTGGGAGAGATGGATGAGAGTGTTGAAAGGGGTGACACTGATCCAAATGCATTGTGTTCACAAACTGATTTGTTAAATAATAACTCCTTTGTACAACTACTTAAAGATATTTTTAACTTAAAATAAATATAAACAAATTAAGGAAAGACAGGTGCTACCCATCTTCCTTGCCCATGGGTACTTAGAAGCTTCCAGATCTTTGAAACACACATGTTGTCCTGGGTTCATGCAGTCATTTCTGGTGAAGTAAACAGACACATGGAAACACCTTTCCCATTGATGGAGCAACTTATAATTATGAAAATTATGGCTCCTCTCCAAGAGATTCCTTTATCTCAGAATTAAGAAATTCAACAATTTAAGTGTCTACCTAATCTCTTGGTGATGTTTCAAATATAATATAAAATTTCATACCATTATTTCTGCCCCTTATTTTCCTCCCTGCCTTCCCCCACAAGTATTTTTGACACTCTGGAATAAATGATGTGCTAAGATTTGAGGATACTACCTTACCAAATTCAGAATCTAGGAAGTAATTAGAGGCAATAAAAAAATAAGACAAAAATAAGGGGTGAGACAGAGTGTTATAAGAGCAAATAGTACAGGCAAGTGCAGGAAAATCAGTGGGTCCTCTATACAAGTTTGTTTCAATAAGTGACTCACTACTAGGGAAAGAGGGAAGATATTCTGTGTGGTGGCAACTCCAGATACAAACGCCTCAAAAGTGAATGGTCTTTCTTAAGACGTAATAGAGTACAGTGGATGCAATAGAGTATGGTGCAAGGAAGGAGGATGGTCAAAGTGATGAGTAAAGTGCGCAGAGAAGACACTGTGAAACCTTCCTTCCTTCAGGGACGTGCAGAGGGGCAGAGGCAGAGGTGTCCTCAGTGATGTCTTTATGGTACTGGTATGGAAGATGGAGGAAGGAAGAAGAGAAGCAAGGCTGCAGGCAAGAGTCTGCTTTAGAAACAAGGTAATCCAGATGAGAAAGAAATACAGACTCAATTAAATCAGTGCCAATCTCTTTCTGTGTTTGTCTCTCTCAAACATATATACATGCATGCTCAAGCACAAGCACCCTCACACTCACATGAAAAAGAAAGTCCTATCTCATGACCTTCGCCAAAGAGAGGGGAGGGGAGCAATAGAAGGGAACACCCCTATTGTAGATCCTCCGAAGCCTTCATCCTTCCATGCTCCAGGAAGACCCCAAGGAATTCTGACAAAACTAGAATTATATGTGGCTCTAATCTTGGCCCGGATGGCCTATTTGATATAGACAAAGTGGCCAACCTGTCATGGCACTGTCATTTCATGACAGCCAATGATAGTGGAGTTAGAAAAGAAGTAAAACATTAAGATAATACACAGTAAACAGATAGCTAATTAAAATAAATAATAAAGGAAAAAATAAAAAAGACTACTATCCAGGTTTGTATCTATACAATTGGTTGACAACAAAATACCCATAGAAAAAGGTCATGTGAGTAGGAGTTCAGAAATCAGTTAGGAGGTGAAAGAGGTAACTCATAGGGTTGCCCTGATACTCGAGGTATAACTTGGGACACCCAAAAAGTGAGGAGTCCTAAACTTCTGACCTAGAACGCAGAACCATAGTTAAAACCAAAGAGAAACTGGGATCAAAAAGGAGGGTATGTAAATAAGATGAGGAAAATATTTAAAGTATTAAAATACATGTTTAAGAACAAATAAGCATCATAGAAGTAGAATCACTAAATAGCTTGGAGACCTTCATGCTTTTCTTCTGGATGCCTTGGCTTCTCATTGTTCAGAAAGACCAAGTTTCTAAAAAGAAAATTGTTACCATAGAAACAGGATATTCAATATCAAACAGGCAGTTTAACCACAAACGAGTAATTACTGCAGGGCCCCCCCCACCCAATTGCATGCTTTCATGCTTTTCAATAATCATATTTTTTTCTGTCAGAAATTTCCAGTCAGTTAAGCTGCAGTGAGCCAAAGCAACACTACTGTCATCTCTAGCTATTTCCCAAGGTTACGTTCCATACAGAGCACCTCAGACCAAGATACCCTGTAACTTTAATTCTCTGCATTTTATCAGACTGTTGAACTCATGCAATCCATGTAACTGGCCTAAATCTAAATAAAGGAAGTCACAGGAAAGATGTCTCTACCTTCTCTTCATGAACAAATCCCTCTAGTAAAGAATGTGCTAATTTCATGTTTCTTGTCAATCTCTATTCTAATTTACAGCTGTATCAAAATAATAAGTATGTTTAATTTAAATATATATACATTATCAAAATGTTCAAGAAAATTCTTATAAATGTTTATGATATAGGATAGGTCTCTTTTTCAGATCGTTGTTCAGTGTTTTTTACTTCATCATACATTTGTATTTAAATAATAGTTACTTCACTAACCTTATTGAGAAAATCTTGTATGCCTGCTTCCTGTCTCTCTTTATAAGCAAGGTCTCTATGTCTCCCAATGGAAGCAATTAGCTGGGTCTCTTTGTCCAAAAGTTCACACAAATAAGCTTTCCTTTCAGCTCCAGTGAAATATTGGTTAATGCGTGCAAGTTCTTCTTGCCGCCAGACTACAGGAATAAAAAGGAAGAATTGAGTTTTTAAAGTGCCACATCTTTACAAAGCATTTTTATCATGATATTCTGACAGAGAATTTTATTTTTGAGTCAGTTTTTAAAAATATATATATACAGGGATAGAATCATTCATATGATACATAGACATGGAAAATAGGACTCTGAGAGACTTAAGCAATAAAAGTAGAATTAAACCAACACAAGTGTGGCTCCAAGTATGTTTATACACTCCCCAGCAGTGGGGAAAAGGTGGTGCTTGGGTTATGGGGTTGCCGTGGATGTGCACTGCTTATATCTCCCTTCTGGATAGCATTTGTCAAAAGAAACAGAAGTAGTTGATGATTCCAGTTCATCAGATCTGCTGCTAGCCTCTGTTGGCAAAGCTCTTAATGACCAGGAGCCGTGAGAGTATCAGGGAGGGGCTATACCAGAAGAACAATGTGCTTTTCTGTGGTCAGTTAAATCAGAGCTGGCCACTGGGCTGATTTAGCATTCTTGAGAGTTTATCAACTTGTGATTCTCCCATAACCCACATTTTTTCCTTGAATCTCTCAATTTCTGTGTCAAATATCATCTCCATCAGAAGACTTTCTTTGCCTCTCTCTCTTCCCTCTCTCCTTTGTTTTTCACTTATTACTATCTGTTTCCCTGAAGACAGTTTTATGTAGAAATGTTGAGCTTAGTGATTACCCTCAATCATTTAAGTATCACTTTTTCTCCTTTTTTTTCATAAAACCCTCAATTACAGCACCATATGTTGCCAAAATAATCACATTTACTCTGAACTCAAATGCATTACATCATAACATTTATATTTTAAATCTTGATTGGTATCAATAAAGATGGTGTCCCCTGAACCACAAGACCAAATCACAAAAGAATATTTTAATGCACTCATCCTACCTATAAAGTAATATCATATTCTCAAATTTTATCTGTATTATAAAAACATAGATTACAAGGCCTTATTTGAAATTTAAGTGAATCAGAATTTTGGATCTCAGGTACATCTATCTTAACCAGTGTACCATTCAATTTGTCATACATACTAAACTTATGAAGGAAAACTTGTCCATATCACATTTCAAAAATGCTAACCTTGTGTATCTTACCAGTAATGTAAGGCTGAAAATAACCTTAGATATTAACTTGTTCAGTCTACATCTAAAACAGCATCTTCTTCTCAGTAGCTTGGACAGGGTTCCTTGGCTCCCCTTGGTTTGGTATTCATTTACAAAGTCAACTTCTAGGGTCACCTTGCATCTTGTTGGGCATCTGAAGGTAGCCCACTTATGTCACATCCCATTTATATATACCTTCTCTTTTCAAGAAATAAACACTTACACTTCTTACATTGCATACCATTTGACATCATTTCCTCTCCTGCGTGGCTCAAGATCCTCTCAAAATGTGACATATTGAGCTTCTGCCAAGGTAAAGGCTTCTGTACAATCTCTCAACCCCCTTCTCCTACGTCCTGACTAAAATATTATAGGAAATATGAAAGGAGGAAGGAAAGTGATGATTGAAACAACACTAGAAGTTAGAAAGGAATTGGACCCTTCTGCTAAAACCCTGAGGATTTTCTACTAGTTATTCTGTGGCTCCTGAATAAAAAGGAAGATATTGTCAGACGTGTGCACAAATGTTCCCCAAATTACTATTGTGTTGTCTCAGAAACAGCATTGCAGCAGATAATATATTTCAATTTAAGTAACTAAGGGCTAGAGAAAGGGCTACTAGTGGTTATTTAGGCATTTACTTGGACTTAAGACAGTATTCAAAAATCTTTAAGGAGAATTCCTGACATTATACGTCACTGTAGAAAATAATAACTATGATGGTTTGTGCAAAAAGTACAGAAAAAAATTAAGGAAGCAGGAAGAAAGATACAAACTGAAGCCTAATAGTCATATTTAAAATATGAAATGGTCATATTTATATATTTTCTGTTGAAAATAGAATAGGTTTGTAAAAACCCAATAACATTGCAAAGTCCCTGTGACTCACATCCATTATCTTAGCCACTTATGTGGCTCAGATCTAGAGGATGGCATTTTGAGGCCAGCAAAAAACAACAGGATTGAAGGTGTGGCTCAAGTAGTAAAGCACCAGCTAAGCAAGCAAACAAACAAGTGTGGGACTGTGAGTTCAAACCCCACTACCAAGGGGGAAAGCCTGCAATATTTTCAACAGTTAACCACTGAGTGATCATTGGAACTTCCTGCCAAAGGGGAGCAGCTCTCCTTCTTCCTGACTCCTTCAATATTACCAAGAGCAATTTTGAACAAATGCATGAAGTGTCCCAAATCACAATTCTTTTTTGTCAGGTGTTCCTCATGTAGCAGTAACCTTAGTTTTAAAGATCTGATCGTCCTCTGGCCTTGCACTCCATCCACAGAGGGTTAAACTGCTTTAGCTTCTCTCAAAAAACTCTCTCCAGAAGCAGGATCATAATGCACCAAAGCAGATTATACTAAATGCTCCGGTCTGACTAAACCAGTTCTCTTCTTTACAGGAGTCTCCCTCTCTGCTGTCCTGATAGATACATTGTATAGTTCTCTTAACTATCTTTTTTGATCTATGGCTTCACTAGGGGAAAAATCTTTTCTAACTGCTGCACATATTTACTTCTATCTCCTGTTTTCTCAGTTCCTAAGCTCCTCTTTTCTAATTATTCAATAAAATAATCAGAAATATCATGTAGTACTGCTTACTATGTGCCAGCCCTGTTCCCAGTGCTTCATGCATATGAAATGATTTCATCTTCTGGCAAGCCAAAGAAGTACATGCTACTATTCCTCACTTAACAGAAAAGGAAATTAAGGAAAAGAAAATGTATGTAACTTATCCAAGGGGTGTAGCCAAGACTCAAACCTTGTCAGTCTAGCTCTGCAGCTCATGCTCCTAACCACTACAATCCTGCCTATCAAAAACCATGCTCTCTGGGCCAGAAATGTGACTCCGTGGTAGAGTGCTTGCTTTGCATGTATGAGGCCCTTGGTTCAACTCCTCAACACCACATAAGCAGAAAAAGCCAGAAGTGGTGCTGTGGTTCAAGTAGTAGAGCGCTTGCCTTGAGCTGAAGAGCTGAGGGAAAGCACCTAGGCCCAGAGTTCAAACCCCCATGTCTGGCAAAAAAAATGCTCTCAATGGGCATTGGTTCTCATACCAATAATCCTAGCTACTCAGGAAGCTGAGATTCAGTTCGAAACCAGCCCAGTCAGTAAAATCTGTGAGACCCTTATCTCTAATTAACCATCAGTCTGTGGCCCAAGTGGTAGAGTGCTAGTCTTGAGCAGAAAAAAGCCCAGAGACAGTACTCAAGCCCTGAGTTCAAGCCCCCAGGATTAGTGTGCGCGCACACACATACACACACACACACACACACACATAATTATTATTATTTCAATTGTACACAGACCTTTTAATATATACTGATCAGTAATAGAGGGCTATTTACTTAATTGGTTATATAAATCTTTCTTTCTACATGGGGATAATTTATTATTATATTGTCAATGTGATATTTTACAGTTTTGTGAACAGTGTTCGGACCACAGAATTGAACCTATTTTTTCTGAGTTTTAAAAATCTGTTTCCTTGTTGCAGTTGTTATACCTGCCAAAATTCTGTCATTTCTTTGTCATGTCAAAGCACTCAACCACTTATGAGCAATTATTATGTGAAAGGAACTCTACAAAATTCTCTACCACATATAAAAATGAGAATGACACGGCCCCTTTTTGAAGGAACTAACATGTTTCCTTCCCCCTCCCTAGTTGGATAGACGTTAAATCCTTCCACAGAAACAGAATTTCTGGCTTTCTTTTCATTCATAATCACCCCCCAAAACCATCATTTCCCCCAGTAGGTTTATAGACTTCCTTTGGATAGATCTCTTCCATAAAACCATGTCCCTTTGTCCTACTAGATATGATTCAAAGACATGTACTCTCTCATTTATATTCCAGACATGATCCATTGCAGGAGCATTTCAGAATTATATAAATTTATATTTATATAAAATGATATAGTTAGAAAACCTACTTATTTTCTATGAAAATTGCAGGTTTATTTTAACAACAGTCTCAGTGAATTGAGAGGTAAACATTTGAAGACAAAGTGTTTGTTTGGCTCTTTTGTTTAACCACAATTTTTCACAATATCTGGTCTTCACAGCTTTATATCTTTGTCCTTTTAAATTTCAACTTGAAATCTTTCTGCTGGGTCAAGGATCTGCCAGTTTCATTCTTTATAAGAATCTACTCTTTCATCAGGAATATATTATTCAAACACTTATAGTTTGATCACTCCAGAAAGAGAATTTGTAAATTTAAAATAAATTATGTTCAGCAAAAGGATTGTAATATAAGAGCTAAATTATTTTGTCCGGGAAATTTATGATTGATGAGCTTGTTATTTAAAAGCTGCTTTACAAACCAAAAGAACTTCATGAAATATGACAAAATCCATATAACAAAAGGCAGTTCATGAATAAAAAGAAAAATTGCTTAGTTGCAGAAATAATACCAAAGTATTTATCTCACACAATCATCTAGATGTTCCCAAGAAGCAAATAAAAAGTTCTCGATATTGGTATGACCACTTTAATTTCCAGTTTCATAGAGAAAGGTTTAGAATCTGTAATATATTTAGTCCAGCAAGTCATTATTTAAGCTATTCTGGAAATCTCCAAGAGCTGTTCTGTACTGTTCTGTTGTAAAAATACATATCCTTGGAAAATCTGGAATCATACACAAAAATGTATGCTTGAATACACTTACTTTCATATGTAATCAGGTTTTTCACTTCCATTAATTATTACTAAACCATTTAAGAGGAAAGCAACCTACCTAGGGTAATTAGAAATTAAAATAACTCATTTTCGGGGCTGGGAAGGTGGCTCTGTGGTAGAGCTTGCCTTGCATGCTTGAGGCTCGGGGTTCGATTCAGCCACATAAGCAAAAAGAAAAAAGTCAGAAGTGGCACGTGGCTCAAGTGGTAGAGTGCTAGTCTTGAGCTGAAGAGCTGAGGGACAGCGCCCAGGCCCAGAGTTCAGGCCCCATGGCTGGACCCAAAAATAAAATAAAATAAAATAACTCATTTTCAACATAGTGTCTAGTGAATAAGACTCAGGAGGGAAGAAACTGGGAGAAAATAAGATAGAGTCACACTGTTCAAAAAGAAACGTACTCATTTCCTGACTTATGTAACTGTGATCCCTCTGTATATCACCTTACATTTTATTTTAAGAAATTAAAATAGATGAAACTCTCCATTAGTTTGCAATAGTAAAACTATTGTTAAGGGACTGTAGTAGAAAAATACTAAGTTCCAAATATTAACAAGGAAAGGGGGAAAATTACAGAAACAGCTGTTCAGAAACAGCTGAACAAAATGACTTAGTGTCTGATCTATCAGTTTCTAGAACTATATAGAAAATAATGTTACATCAGACAAGAATGAAGAGAGAGAAATATATGAGGGAGAGAGGGAGCAAGGAAAGGAAGGAGAAAAGGACAGAAGAAAGGAATTAAGGAAGGAAGGAGGGAAAGTAGAAATGAAGGAAGTAAAAAGAGGAAGGAAGACTGAAAGATTATATTAATATCAGACAAAGTTTATTCCCACAAGAATAAGAATATTATAAGCAATAAGAGAATTAAAAGCAACCCTAAATATTTATGCATCTAAAAAGAGATAGTCAAATAACAGAATCTGGCAGAACTGATGAGAAAAACAGAAAGATCCACCATCATGACCTGAGAAGTCAATACCCTTCTTCTCCTCATAATTGATACATATAAAAAACATACTTTAGTCAGATAAGGTGATGTTTGGGAAATGAACCCTAAAATATATATTCAAATGTTTTTTTTTCTTTCATGCGATTGTTTCTAACACATTTATAAGATTATTTCTTTGTTGCTTTGTATGTCCCTCCCCCACAGTATAACCCCTGCTTTCACTTTATTTGATGTCGGTATAAGTTGTGGAGGGAAAGGGGAAAAACAAATTGTTTAAATAGGGATACAAGTGGACCCATTGCAACGATGAGATGTACAAGACGTTATGTCGAAAAATGAACTTTACAACTTTGGTGCAGGGGGTGGGTGGTAGCAGGGAGGATTGGGTGGAGGGGTGGGGGGAAGATGGGAAGGGATGGGAAGGGGAAACAAAGGAGGAGGCTGCAATGTTTGATAAGAAATGTACTCATTATCTTGCCCATGTAATTGTAACCCCTCTGTACAGTATTTTCACAATAAAAAAATAAAAATAATAAAAAAGAATATCTGAAAAAACATACTTTAAATAATCTTTAGAATCAAAGGAGTAATCATAATGTATTTTAAACTGAAATAAAGTTAAAACTCAACATGCAGAATTTGGCAATGTAGCTAATCTAGGAAGAAATTCATATCAGCAAAGACCTCAGACCAATGACCCTACTTTCATCTTAGAACTAGAAAAAAAAGCAAAGTAACCAAAACTAAGCAAAATATTAATAGGGTAAAAAATAATATTAGAAATAAAGGAAATATAAAACAAAACGTCAGTAGAAAAGAAAATTGATAAATCTGAGCTATATTGATCTGAAAAAAAGAAAAAATACCAATATTAAGAATTTAGGTAGCAGTAGTACAGATACCACGACAGCCCTATTGTGTTCCATTAAAATACAATTGCCATATGTATCTATATGTATTATATGGTGGTACTGAAGAATGAACTCAAGACTTTGCACTTAAAAACAATCTTAACATTTCATACACACACTGACACTGACACTGGCACACACACACACACACACAAGCATACATACACAGAGAGAGACAGTGAGGAAAAGGAAAGGGAAGGGCAAAGACAGATAAACAGAATAGACTCTAGAGCCCAAGAGATACTTGAATTCTATTGTCTGAATGTTATTAAGACACAAATCTCAATGCAGTTTGTTGGCTAGAGAGATTCCCATGCTTAAGACCTAACAGGCAATTCACACTCACTCCAAGGGCATTTGAACTGACCTCTCCTTCCTTCAAGTCCCATTGACCCCATTGACCAACAGAGACAGCCACTCCCGACAGCCACTCAACAAGGATCTACTTATTCCTGACAAAAACCTCGTCATGTCTGCAGGTAGGCCTTTTGGACAGTATGTGAGAGGACCTCTTCCTACTCTTGTTCTCTATATTGTATAGTCTTGGTTTGGTAAAGACAATTAGATACCTCTGCTCAAAAAAAAAATCTCGGAGTGATGTATGTCTCAGTTTATAGCAAAATCTCAAAGTGATCTAGTTCTCTGTTAGATCTCTAGTTTCTTATTGGAGTCAGTCCCCAATCTACAATCTTGGGCAAGGTTTAGGCCCTCATCTTCCATGTTTCCCAAAGAAAACTTATTTCAAAGTTCCCCAAAAAGGCTGTCTTGAAGTTCTTCTCAACAGGCGTGTAGTCAACCAATATCACAACCCTCACGGCCTGTCACTCAAAAGCACAGCAATAGTTCCCTCTACAGAAGCCACTTCGACCTCTTCAAATCCTCTCTCCTAACCCTTTCTGTGTCTTTAATCTTCTTGCCTGGACCAAGAATGCTTGCCTTATTTCTAAGCAAAACTTTTTATGAGTAAGAGGGGTTGCCTCACACTGACGCTGAAATCCTGTGAGTCCACCTACTGGATGTGCAGTCAATCATCAGGCAGGTTTTAGTCATGAACATACTCCAGAAAACTGCAAGTGCCAAATATGAGTCAGGATGATGAGGTAATTCAAACCTTTATCATCTCCTGCAGGGCTATACACTGGAACCATCTCTGAAAAAAAAATTACCCACCAAGGTCCTAGATTTACACCCAAGATTGACCTACATACCTTCACCAAAACATGCTTGTGTTTGCCAAAATGGGGCAGAGCTAGAAGGAAAGCTTGGAAAGATTCACAGTAAAATGAATAGAGTGTGCTATATTCATGCAGTGACATACTCTGTGGAAATAACTATGAACCAAGTTAAACTATACATGATACCATAGATGAAGCTCATGACACCATATTGAATTTTAAAAGCCAGACACAAGTGGAGGACAGGTGCTTTACTCCCGTAATCTAACTACCTGGGAGAATGAGATTGGGAGGACCATAGTTCGAGTCAGCGAATGCAGAAAAGTTCATGAAGCTCTATCACATCAGAAAAAGCCAGGTATGGCAGAAAGTGCTTATCATTCAGCTACCATGAGCAGCTCCCAGACAGTGTAAATGTCCCTGTGGAAAGTCAGACTCTACCTCAAAAGCACTGGTGCAAAAATGAGCTGGAGGTGCTCATAGGCTCAGTGATAAAGCACCTGATAAAGCAAACTTGAAGCCTTGAGTTCAAGCCTCAATTCCACCAAAAAAATCCTAACATGGGATCTTTATTCTGAATAATATACGTAGCTTTTTTTGAGCAGGTTCTTAGTATGTAACCCAGCCTGGCATAGAACTCACAATCTTCCTGCCTCAGACTGCTGTTTACTCATATTACAGATATATATCACCATTCCTAACTGCTCTTGTTTTTAATATTCAAGCTTTGTATCATGAATTAAGATTTAGGAAGTAGTGCTGTGGCTCAAGTTGTAGAGCGCTAGCCTTGAGCTTAAGAGCTGAGGGACAGCGCCCAGGCCCAGAGTTCAAGCCCCACAACTGATAAAAATTAATTAATTAATTAAAATTTTTTTAAAAGATATAAACTACAATTGTCACTATTTGCCACAAGAGGGCAGCAGTCTCAAGGACTGGAGTTACAAATGTGAACAGAAAAAAAAAAACTATATTAAATAGAAAGGAATATAAATTGCTGAGCTTGTGGACCAGATTTCAACTACAAAAAAAAAAAATTATTGTACTAAGCTTTAATTTATAATTTTGGGATGCACTGGGAAAAACAGAGAGATGGTTCTTGCGTAAGAAATTTCATTTGTTCTGGTTTTTTGTTTTCTCAGGCAAAACCATGTCTGGATTCATAGAAAATATGTTTTGCTTTAACACAGAAATTCTGTAAACAAGCATCTACCATGGAATAGTTTCACATATGTATCTATCTTGACACTTGGATGACTATAGGATATCTGAATTCTATTGTTACTTACAAAAAAACCCTTTGATTAGGGGAATATTTATTCTAAGATTTAAAGATGGACAATAAGGAAAGAGCTCCAAGAAAGGGATACTTTATCTATTGCTCTGAATAAAGAGTTCTTGTCTTGTCCAAACTGAAGCTTTCAATTTATCAATGACTACTATACATCCTGTGGATGTATCAAGGTATAGTTATATGGCGTTAACATTAGAGCAGCCTTAAAAAGGCATTGCCACCAGGTACCTGTGGCTAACACTGTTAATTCTAGCTACTGTGTATGGAGTCTGAGATCTAAGGGTCATATTTGAAGCCCAGGAAAGTCCATGAGACTCCATGAACAGCAAAAAGCTGGAAGTAGAACTTCGGTTCAAGGGATAGAACACAAAAAGTAAAAAGCTCATGGCCCTGTGATTAAGCCTCCCCCTCTTTCTCTCTCTATCTCTCATATACCACCACACACACACACACACACACACACACACACACACACACACACACACACACACACACACACACACACACACACGGCATTGCCAATTTCACATTGTAAAGAGCATTCTCAGAATGCTGAGATCTAACTGCTCTACTCCAGCTTCACAAACTGTCAAGAGCCTCAAAAACCAGGTGAGGTAGTTTTTTCTCTATCTCACATGAATGAAGATCCAATGAACTAGTGCACTTAAATTTTGCAATTCACACAGCATTGTATATGCACACTTATTGTTAATTGTTAATATAAAACCATTTCCAATTACATGCCAGCCTTAATTCTCATCTCAGATGTAAGATGTTTATTGTTAATTGTTAATATAAAACCATTTCCAATTACATGTTAGCCTTAATTCTCATCTCAGATGTAAGATGTTATTCATTCCTCTAAATTCTCTAGTTCAGATTCCCAAGACAGCTCCCTAAAATAATAAGATCTTCTTAGTGTTCAATAAAAGTTTTTCTTATTAATAAAAGATTCAAAAAATTAAATACTTTATTTCAAAGACTATGTCATGTCAAACTTACGTTCCAGTGCATTAAAAAGAAGCTCAAAATCTTCGTGTAGTTTAGGATCATGCCTCCGATTGTAGTCTGATTGTATCCATTCTTCTTTCTCTCTCTTCTTCCTTAGTTGCTCCTCTACTTCCCAATCCAGCCTCATCTGTTTCTCTCTTTTCAATCCTTCTACATAGACTTTAGCATGCCATCGTCTATAGTAAGTCTGGATTACTATCACCTAAATGTAAAACAAATGAAAAGTTGTTGATCAGACTATGAAATGAAGAAAGACACAAGGATTATTTCAGTTCCAATTCAGCAATAAAACAATTTTGAAAGTGTAGTTTTAGTTCTATGTCACACACACACACACACACACACACACACACACACACACACACACACACACACATACACACATACACACAGACTCAAAATCCATGGACAAATTATGTCAGTGCTCCTTCATTTTGAAATCTACAGGAAGCCCTTAGGATGATGTACAGACTCAAGTAAAACTTGGTTTCAGTCTTCTCTCTTCTACTTGCTAGTCTGATGTTGATTAAGTTACTTTACATCTCTGTGCTCTTTCATCCTCGTCTGTAAAATAAAGATAATGATAGTGTATGTGAAAGTACTGAGCCTAAGCTGGTACATGCCCTCAAAAATGTTTGCAATGTATGGCTGGGTGCTAGTGGCTCATGCCTGTAATCCTAGCTAAGTGGGAATCTGAGATCTGAGAATCACATTTCAAAACCAGCCCAGGAAGAAAAGTTCAGGAGACTCTTTATCTCCAATTAACCGGGAAAAGGCTGGGGGTGAAGGTGTGGTTCAAATGGTAAAGTGCTAGCCTGAGCTAAAAAGCCAAGCAAGCTCTGAGCTCAAGCTCCAGTATGGCACAAATAGTTATCTCTAGCTAACTTAATTGCCGGAAGCATAAACATATATTTCAAGCAAAACTGCATCTCCTAAGCACAGTAAGATATGTGTGAAAACAATCAGAGGCAAATTAGGTTAAAAGGGAGGTTAAAGCAAATAAGTATTAAACTGTATGAACTGTAATATATTTGGTAGTATGCCATTGCTTACACCATCAAAGAGTTCATGACATAGGTGCAAGATTTATGATAAATAATTGCAGAGCTGTCACTGCAAGATTGAAGACCAAACCTGTGTGACTGACACATTTCTTTCATCATCCTAATGCCAGATATTTACAGAGAGAATATGTAGAGAAGGAATCAATAGAGACACTGGAAGGCACTTTTGAGATCCTCCAAAGAAACAGAAACTAGAAGAATCCATACTTGATGTGGATTGTGTAAATTGAAGGCAGAAGAGTCTGTAATCTAATTCTGCGCCTAATGAAACGCAAGAAGTGGCTCTCCAATTGATGTAATCCCAACACTGGAGGATGCTATGAGCCAGGTGAGCAACTAACCAGGTAGCTACTTAAAAATTGCAAAGGAGAGAGCACCTCTAAAGCAACTTAGGCAAAGAGTGGCAGAAATATTTGATGTTAGAAAAATGTGAGTAGTATTCCCAAAGGCTGATGATAGTGTTATACTGTCAAACCAACAGGGTTGTGTTTCTGGCATATTGTGCTGTTAGCATGTTGTCTACTAAGAATCTCTGTTTTCTGTGAGTACTTAAGGATAGCCAAATATGTGAAAAAAAAAAACCATTAGTATAAAAAGATCTCCAACAAAGAACTGATATGACTTTGAAGCAGAATTACTAGAATCACATTCTTCTAAGAGAGGAACCCTATATCAACAGCAATGCAAATTCTCGGGCCTCATGTCAGAATTCTTGAATCCGAAATTGGTATGGAGCACAGAATTGTGGGTAATGATCCATACTGAAGATAAAGTTTTAGGGCCAGTTTACTAAAGTATAACAAAGTCAGAACCCAAGGTCAGAGTAGAAGTAGTTAATATTTTTAGAGCAAAGAAAAAGCTATTGGTATAAGGCAATCAATTAAAAGGCCACCAAAATTTCTCACTTTTTAAAATGTGTATAAAAGTCAATATGTTATATATTAGCTTAGGTGCTCTTAACCTTGTTAAATATATAAATGGAACAAAAATATAATTATTTAAATAACAGACACATTATTAACCTCATGTAGTAACCAAGATATGAACAGGCAGTTTCGAGCTCATAAGAAAACTCTGCCATAGTTAAAAAAATTGTTTACTACTTAGATGTCCCACATGGCTGGTCCACTTCCCATTATTTTCCAGCCAGGAAAAGGGAAGATGTAAAAAGAACTCTTGCCGAGAAAATACTCAAATGTACCTCACATCATTGCCTCTTAAATTGTCCAGATCTTAGTTACATGGAGTCACTGAATATGTCATGAATCCAGGTAAAAGTTAACTTGAGTGGGAGGATGATTGTTAGTAGAGAGATAGTTGTTGTCATCTATCTAATCCATAGAACAGATATGCATATCTGATAGATCAAATAGATTACAGATATGATTAGTCATAGAACTAGCCAAACATATATGTATATGTTTATATGGGTGAAGGCATTAATAGGCAAAAGTTATATAGGAATATATTTTAGAATACAGAGGTAAAGATCATTAAAAATTAGAAAGATTTGAGGAAAAACTAGAAATATGAAAGATTTATCCAGACATTCCAAAATATATCTCTTCGGAGTTCCAGAGGAAATGAAGAAAGTTAGTACAGAAATTACTCAGTAGGTAATAAACAGGTCCTAAAATTCAAAGGTGCAAAAGGTTTATTATTGAGCCTCAAACACATCACACTCTTACAGAACACCAGATAAATTAAGGACCCTAAAAGCATCTAGAAAGAGAAAACAAAAAAATGAGAATCATATTGATATCCATCTCACAATTTATAAGAGCTTCAAAGTAATTCAGAAAAAAGATTTCTGGTTTGATTTTGATCTAAACTCAAACTAAAACACACATATTAGGTTTAGCTAGTATGGATTTGAGTGTATTACTTCCTATGTAGTAACTGAAAGAATTACTGGAGGTGTATTCCAGTAAGAATAGATTGAAGAGGGAAAATCAAAGCAGTGAGGAAAATTTTCATATTAAGCTAAATATATTTTATTTTTTAATATCAGACATGTACTATCTTAAGTATGTAAAAACAACGATCTACAATTGTACTTATATAGTAAATAATTCTAATTCCTTCAGTAGATAAGAGGAATGATGGTGGAAGACGTGAGGTAAAGTCTGTTAAGGTCCTTCAGTTGTCTGTGGAGAAAATACACAGTCCAGTGACATACATTTTGGTAGAAAACAAAGGTATGTTTAAAAGTTTTATTAGCAACTGTTAGAAAAATATGGGTAAGGTGCTTACTTCTAAACTATGAAAGATTCACACCATGAAAAAGTTTCACCAAACTGATTAAGAATGAGAAAAGGCCGATAAATGAACAAAAAAATCAACAAGAATGATTAGATCACAGTATCAAGTACATATAAACCAGTCTTCATGTCTAATATAATCCTGTCTAAAACAAGGAAATTCTAAACCAAATACTAAGCACTAAACTATAGAAGCCATAGAAAGAATAAAGCAAACATGGCCCAAGTAGAAATGAATCACTGAAGAAAGAAAGACTTCTTAATTGGAAGTTTACACCATACTGCCTTTTGACTATTCCCTGTTTATACTTCACTCCTCACTTCTACCTCTCACAAAACCTCCAACTTACTTTCCAAGATTCTGTGGGACAAATCTTTGTGGCCACTGATGCCATCCACTTTGGCAGTCATTTAGATTTTACCTTTTCTGCTAGTTAAGTAAAATTAACACTTGTCCATCTGTTTTACAACTGACATTATACTGACATTTATTCTTTTCTAGTCTCATGTGTTCTTTGTCCTTGTATATATATATATATGTGTGTGTGTGTGTGTATGTGTGTGTGTGTGTGTGTGTATACTTACATACATACACACACACATACACACACACACACATATATATATATATACACTAAAGAAACAAAAATCCCTTTATTATTGTTGGAGTTTAGAAAGTGGTGTTAGGAGCTCTATTTCTCTACCTAATATCCCATCTTCTCTACTTTCTCTTTCTAAGAAAAATCTCAACATTTTTGAGAAGCAACATGCTACTTTGAAGATGTATTTATCACAAACTTTTGTCTAGGGATAGTCATGTGACACTAGGCTGACCAATAAGATGTACTTGGAGGTCATTGAGCAAAGCTTTGGGGGAAGCCTTTGAACGCTGTACACATTAAGACACGCTCCATTAAGACACTGTTCTCCTTTTTTTTGCAGTAGGCTGGCCTGATGGTGCTTTTTAGTCAGAAATTTTACCACTGAATTGTAACAAATTCATGAGAGAAGAGTCATGAGCTGGAAAGACAGAATACAACTGTACAGCCACCATCCAAACTCAATACATACAGCGAGAAAGTAAAAATTAGCAGGGAAAAGTCTGGAATCGGGTGCTACTTAAGTCAGGTGCAAAGTTAATGAAGTGAACAGGAAACAATATTTCTCCCACGAATGCTCTATGGCTATGAAATGTCAAGCAATGTTATTCTTGGAAGGACTATGATTCTCTTATTCAACAAGAAACCTTGTTCTCTAGGCTCATAAGCTGTCAACAACGTTGCTGTTTGAAATGAGATCAGTAAGAATGCGACATCCCACCCTTGCCTTAAGGATCCAAGTCGCTTTGACAGAAAAGCAGCCTTGATTTACAACCAAGGTACAACTTCAGTGAACTTCAGAGAAGACACAACATTCGACAAGCCTTTCAACTTTGCTCCCGAGGGAACCAGACGGTGATCCACTTCCCAGTCCAGACCCTGAGGCGGATCCACTTACACATAGCCTTCTTTGTGCATCAAGACTACCCATAGAGACTACTTCCACCGAAAATTCAGTTTCCCTCACATTCCGTACAACTTCATCTTTCCCCTTGTTTGGTTAGTCTAACAAAGTTAAACAGACTGGAATAATTTGCACTCATCAAACCAGATTTAAACTAGCCCCAGGGTTACACATCTCCCTCAAGTTAAAGAATCAATAGGCTTTAAGTTCACTTCTCAATATCGTTGGATAATTAGGCTAGAAAAACAGTCTACTTCCAAATTTCCAGTTGCTTAATATATATGTGCAAATAATTTAAATCACTGCTCTTGGGTCATCTTTACCAACCAAACAAAAATGGCACTAAAGACAAAGGAAGGGGTAACAATGCTCCACAGGAGCATTACCTTACTCATGTAACTGTAACCCCTTTACAGTATCTTTACAACTAAAAATACAAAGATAAATGACACTAAGAGATACCTATTATCTACAAGAGAACAAAAGGAGGTGAAAAAAGATACAGCATATAAACAATAAAATAAGTGCTGGAGTGGCTATCATAAGAGAAAATAGACTTGGATTCCTATTTGGGGTGCAATTACTCTGAAACATTACCTATATGCTTCTACTGTGAAATAGTAAGGGTAAGGGTCATAAAGTACTGGGACTACTGATGGCCAAAGGCAACCCACAACTCACAAAGGACTTGAGATTCTCAAAGGAATGGGAAGAATCAGGTGTATTGAGGGTTTCAGTTACTGATCTGGGAATACTGGAGATGAAAGGTATTTCAGCAGGAGTGAAAGGTGACTCACACTCCAGTAGACTATTTCTCAATCTAATATAGCTTAGGGAACACAGAGAGAGAGAGAGAGAGAGAGACAGAGACAGAGACAGAGACAGAGACAGAGAGACACGGACACAAAGAAAGAGACACAGAGACAGAGACAGAGAGCGAACAAATGGATTATACACTGAATTACTCACTTAACTTTCAGAGTTCATCCCAAGTAAAAGCTATCTTGGTACTTACTGGAAGTATGGCTCAAGTGGCAGAACATCAGCTGTGAGCAAAAATTCTGAGCCAGGACACACACTAAGTTTAAGACTCAGTTTAAGCTCCAGTACCAGCAGGAAAGGGAAGAGAAGGGACGAGAAGGGAAGGGAAAGGAAGGGGGAAGAGGAAAGGGGAGGGGAGGGGAGGGGAGGGGGGGAGGGGAAGGGAAGGGGAGGGAAGGGAAGGGAAGGGGAGAAGAGGGAAGGGGAAGCAATCTTACCGCCTTTAACCTTTGAAGATGGTATTGTGCTGCTGTAAAATATTGCCCTGGAACGACCAGTTTATCTGTCATATTTGCTACATACACACCGATCTTAGTCATTTGTGTGGATGTTGTATTTGCAGTCTGTTGTAATTTCTTCCTCTCAGTAACTGTCTAAAGCAAAGTATTAAAATTATTTAAAGAATCTACCATATACATATATTTTTAAGAGAATATTTTTCTACACAGTCCATTTTTCTTTTACAGTCTTAACTGTCACACAGGAGAATTTAATTTGAGAGAATCACTAAGTATATAGCAGTTATTGATTTTATAATTATGTAAACCTAAATGTAAATATGAAAACACTCACCTGCGTATCTCTACAAAACCGATTGGGTTTATAGGGAATCTTTTTAGGCACAGTTTGTGATCCAGCATTGTGGTATTCCACTCCTGTTATTTTATGTCTAAAGCCACCAAGGAATGGCTTGTGGAAGTCAGATTTTATTAACTCCACAGTGATGTCCTTGAACTGATTAGTGCCTATGGGGATAAAACCAAGACTGGATGAAATGCAGCTACAAAGGGATTCAACTGCTGCATCCGAAAGGCAAGAAATAGCTCACCAGTTTGAACACTGACTGAAATGATTTTAGAAAATGGCTGCAATCCTTCTATTCTTTTGATTGGAAATATATCTGTGCATGTAGAAAATATTTCCACTTGTACAGTTTCCATTGGCTTAACTCCTTGCTGTATAAAACAATCCTTGTCTTTAAGAATTTTTCCTAAAAAAAGAAAGAAAATTTAAAGTGGTTTTTCTTTTTCTAACAGAGAAAGGGTTACTTCTTGTCGGTATTCCTTTTAATGGAGCAATAGAATTGTGTGTATTTGAAATGGCACACGTGGTATTTTGATGCATGTACACAATGAGGAATGAATAAATCAAAATAATTTATATATTCATTACTTACTTTTGTGATGAGAACACTAAGAATGTATTATCTTAGAAATTTTCAGTTATACAATATATTGGGGGGAATTGAGGGGGGAGAGCACATACATGTACCAGTCCTGCGGCATGAACTCAGGGCCTGGGCTCTGTCCTTGAGCTTCTTTTACTCAAGGATAGTACTCTACCACTAGCCACAACTCCACTTGTGGCCTTTTTGATGTTGTAGTTTAGTGGAGAAGAGAGCTTCACAGATTCTCCTGCCTGGGCTGGCTTCAAGTCATGATCCTCAGATCCCAGACTCACAAGTGGCTAAGATTACAGGGATGAGCTTCTGGTACTCAACAATATATAATACCTGGTTATTAAATTGTAGTCACCACGATGTACTATAAGCTATAGCAATGGCTAACTATATATGCTCATTTTAAGGAGTTTGTAGAAACCCAGATCATTAAATTACTAAGTTCCCTACTAAGGATTTCCCCCTCTTTTGGGGGGGAGGGAGGAGGGAGACAGGTAGTTCTTAGGTTTGAACTCAAGGCCTAGCGATGTCCCTTGGCATCTGTCTTAAGGAATGTCTGGTATAGAATCGAGATCTTGTTTTTGCTACTGACATGAAGTGTTACCCTGTGGAATACCTGGTACTCATAGAGAAGGAAGGGCAAAGGATAGAGAGATCTTAAGTATCACCAGGTAGAAAACTCTTTCCTCTCCAGTGTGGAACTTCAGCTTTGATTTAATGTCTAGCAGTTTTTAATTCCCTCACATTTCAGTTCAGACTGTGCATGTGGAAAATATTTCCACTTGTACAGTTTCCATTGGCTTAACTCCTTGCTGTATAAAACAATCCTTGTCTTTAAGAATTTTTCAGTTCAGACTGAAATGTGGACATATGACTTCACAGAGGTTCCCTCAGTTTTAGATTCTTTCTGAAAAAAACAACTAATAACAACAACAATAATGAGGTGATACTACTACCTACCCTAGAGGAACAGTACATGGATTAAGTGATAAGACAGACCTCTTATAGAAATTCTAACATCTGCTAAGGACTCAATAAACTAATCATTAGAATCAGCATGCATCATCACTATTATTATTAATTGTTTACATTTGACCTTGTTTTCCAAATCAAATCAGTTATTGAATAAATCTTAAATTTAAGAGTGTATACATTGACTATCATGAATTTTTTTTTGAAATTGAATTGTTTCCTTTCTGGATACTTTTGTTATCATTTTTATAAGTCAGTAACAGATCTGTATAAGCTAAAATATGAAGATTTGTTTGTGCACATTCTATAAAAACAAGAATTTAGTTGTTAGTCTTGTTTACTATCAGAGGTATGAAGACTATATATGATCATCACACAAGACTATATAACTTCAGTATGGCTTTTTACTATCATCCACAAACTCAGAAAATATTTTCAAATGCTCACTTGATTTTTTTGTGCTCAAGGCTAATGCTCTACCACTTGAGCCACACCTCCACTACTGGCTTTTTGCTAGTTGATTAGAGACAGGAATCTTTTTTAGTTTTCTTCCCAGGGTGGCCTCTTGAGTAGCTAGGATTACAGGTATGAGCTACCAGTGCCTGAGTAGAAACTTTTTAACACTACCCAAGAGCTCCAGGTTTTCTCATCCCTTTGAAATTTAGCACAAGTATGAATATTTAATTAATCAAAACTTCTAAAATCTTCCAGGTTCCTCTTTGGCCCCAATTTCATTTTAACATTTGTGCATTATGGGTAGTTATTGCATGCTTCCTTACTATTCTGAAACAAGTTAAGAACATGAATCATGTGTCATGATTCTTAGGTTCTTAGCAAAGTATCTAGAACAGAATGGCTCTTCGATAGAAGTGTGTTAACTGAATGACTACAAAACCATACTATGCTAAAATAGTAAATACTCAAATATTTCATTTAAGAAATCAGAAAGAGAGAGGTGAGGAGTTGGAGAGGGGAAAGGATGGGAAGGGGAAACAACAAAGGAGGTAACAATGCTTGATAAGAAATGTACTCACTATTTACCCATGTAATTGTAACCCCTCTGAACGGTATTTTCACAGTAAAACAAGAAAAGTAAAAAAATTAAAATTAAAAAAAAGAAATCAGAAAGTAATCAGAAATCTAGATTGTTCATATGCTCAATCTTGAAAAGTCTTGATAAATATATTAGCCTCCAAACTTACCTGCATATTTTACCTGCAGTGCATAGGCTGGGATACCTAATAACTGTGAAAAATGATCCTTGAGGTATTTAATCATGCAGTCAACTTTAAAAGACATTGTAATTTCCTGGCCAATGGGAACAAGTACAACTTTTACTGTAGGAAAAAAAAAAAAGAAAGGATATAATGGCAGTCCAATAAAGCAAGTGCCAGCAATTTATTTACCCTCCACAATCAGGTACAGAATTACAGGCAGGTGTGTGTGTGTGTGTGTGTGTGTGTGTGTGTGTGTGTGTGTGTGTGTGTGTGTGTGTGTGTGTGTGTGTGTGTGTGTGTGTGTGTGTGTGTGTGTGTGTGTGAGAGAGAGAGAGAGAGAGAGAGAGAGAGAGAGAGAGAGAGAGAGAGAGAGAGAGAAAGAGAGAGGGAGGGAGAGAGAGAGAAAGAGAGAGAGGAGCATTTGAACGCAGAACCTCATGTTTGCTAGGCAGGATCTTGAGCTTTGCCCAAGGCCCTTTTTTGCTTTATTTTTCAAGCAGTTTCCATTTTCCCCCCTTGAGGCTTAGCCTCAGACAATGATTCTCCTGCCCACCACTTCCCATGTACTAGAGAAGACAGGTACATATCTCCACACCCAGCTTATTTGTTGTGATGGGGTCCCACTAACATTTTGTTGAGGCTGGACTCAAACAGTGATTCTCCCAATCTCTGCCTCTTAAATAGTTGGGATTACAACAGAAAACTATTATGCTTGTCTTTGTGGTACTGGGGTTTGAATGGGGTTGCAGGCTTGCTAAGCAGGGTGCTGCCGTTTGAGCCACACTTTCACTCCTAATGAGCTGATTATTAATCACATAGAATTCAGGTTGGTGCATTCCCCAACACACTCAACTGTAGAAGAGAAGTGACTAAGAATGGAGCCACAAACATTTGAAAAAAAAAAAAAAACCAGAAAGACTTGGAAAAAATCATAGTAAGTGAAGTAAGCCAGACCCAAAAAAACATAGGCTCCAAGGTTTCCCTCATTTGTAATAATTAGTTTATGCCTATGATAGTCCTAGCACGGGATCACAATAGCTCCATAGCTAGGTACATATGACAATATATATAATGATGCTAATAAAAATCAACTCCAAGATATGGAAACAAGAGGTTGTTGTTGTTGTGCTGTTGTTGTTTGTTCTTGGTTTTGTTTTTTTAGTGTACTGTTTATTTCTTTTGTCTTTTTTTTTTGTCCTCTGGTTTATTATTCCCTGTGGTCACTGTTTCTGATTTCACTGCCCTTTGTCTTGTAGATGTTTATCTGATTTGGAAAAGGGAAAGGGAATCACAGAAATGGTGGGACAAAGGGGGAACCAATGCAATAGTGATACTCATTAGACACTAAACCTTATAACTTCAGGGGGAAGGGAGTGGATGGGAGGGAAAGTTGGAGAAAGAGAGGGAGGGGTAACACTGTTAGAAAATAAATGTACTCATTACCTTATGTATGTAACTGTAACCCCTCTGTACATCACCTTCACAATAAAATACAATACAACACATAAAATACACTTTACACAATCATGGACATTGTCTACCTTACACTTCACTATACAAAACAAAAGAAGATACTTGAATGGGAAAAATAAAAACGTTATCATCAAATGATTATTCTTCACAAATTACAGGAAAGAAATAGTCTTTAAAACTATTATGAGCTAGCCGGGTGCCAGTGGCTCACGCCTGTAATCCTAGCTTCTAAGGAGGCTGAGATCTGAGGTTCAAAGTTCAAAGCTAGCCAGGGCAGGAAACTCCATGAGACTCTTATCTCCAATGAACCACTAGAAAGCTGGAAGTGTTGCTGTGGCTCAAGTGGTAGAGCACTGGCCTTGAGCTGAAGAGTGCAGGACAGCGCCCAGGCCCAGAGTTCAAGTCCCATGACTGACCAAAAAAAAAAAAAAAGAAGAAGAAGAAGAAAACTATTATGAGCCAGGCACCGGTGGCTCAGACCTGTAATCCTAGCTACTAAGGAAGCTGGATCTGAGGATCATGGTTCAAAGCCAGCACAGGCAGAAAAGTCTCTGTGAGATTCTTATTTCTAATTAACCACTCAACAACTGGAAGTAGTACTGTGGCTCAAGTGTTAGAGCACTAGCCTTGAGCCCAAAGAGAAGGACAAAAAAAAAACTATTACAGAATGATTTTTTCTTTTATATCTATAGTCTTTAAATTTAATCAATAAAGACTACATATTAACATGGACCATAAAATGCTTAGTAAGTGTAAAAAATAATATTTCTAGATTTTAAACCTGACATTTTCATAAAGCTATATGAGACATACATTAACAATCAATCCCATTACAAAACTTATGTATTAACAAGATTAGAATTATTTAAGCTTATTAAAAACTTTTCTGACGGCCGGGCGCGCTGGTGGCTCACGCCTGTAATCCTAGCTACTCAGGAGGCTGAGATCTGAGGATCGCGGTTCAAAGCCAGCCCGGGCAGGAGAGACCGTGAGACTCCTATCTCCAATAAACCACCAGAAAACTGGAAGTTGCGCTGTAGCTCAAGTGGTAGAGCGCCCGCCTTGAGCTGAAGAGCTGAGAGACAGCGCCCAGGCCCAGAGTTCAAGCCCCACGGCCGACAAAAAAAAAAAACAAAAAACTTTTCTTACAAATCTATATGAACAAAAAGGATACAGTCCAATGTTAAACAGATATTAAAACATCAGAAGTCCATTTTAATTGTTTTACAGGTACAGAAATTTGTGATTAGTTTTTAAAAGTTGTGATCGGTTGTGATTTTAATTATTTTATGGGTACAGAAAGTTGTAATAGTTTTAAATGTTGTTATTAGTGAAAACATTTTAAAACTTTCATACTAGGGGCATATTGAGCTCTGGGAAAGGGAGGTACACTAAAATGTTCACAATGTTCAGAAAGTAAGGACCAAGATGTTCTAGGTAACTATGGATTTGTTATTAGAGAATTACATAACAGTACCTAACAGTATTCTAGCCTAAATGTCTCTCATAGGCAGGGAAACTGACCCATGCCAGGGTTGAGGAAGCAAAACTTTGTCTTGAATATTACTGATAAATTTAAAGTAAGTACTCACTCATGATTCTCCTGGCACTTGAATATTAGTCTTTCAGTATTGTATGCTCTCAGGGATTTGGGGAGGGAGGTGAATTCTGTTAGTACACTTCTCCCTTTTCTGCTGCCTAGAGCGGCATTACCCCTGTGAAATCTTGATGGTTTACAAAGTCCTCTGAATTTCCTCATGTTATCATAACTTTATACCAAAGTGGACCTATTTTGATATTGCTTTGTCATGAAAATGTTATTAGAACTCCAGCAAATTATTTTCCCCCTGAATCTGTACTGAAGACAAAAGACTGGTTTGCAAAGGACAGGCTTAGTAAGGAGAGATTCCAGATGAAGCCTTTGGCTACATGAATGATAGGTGTGTGTATTAATGTCATATCCACAACCAGTTCTCTAATGACAGCTTTGGAAGGTCCTCGTGGGACATGTAAAGCCCTGCTTTTGAGAGAAAAGCTTTCAGTCATGATGAAATCTCTTTAAAGTCCTTCAGTCTGTGAACAAAACGTGTTGATACACAATGAACCCTAAATTGCTCTGTCTGGAGGAATATGGCCCTATTTTGAATGTTCCTTTGGGCCCAGCAGTCAAGACAAGCAAGATGAACCATCAAGGTCTCCGGAAGTGGTACTTGCTTTGGTTTTTGGCATTCAGCCTCCTTGCAGATCCTTGTGAAGACGATTGTGTGTATGGAGCTTGAAGGTCTTGTGGCTGCAGGAGATGCCTGGGTGCTGTGGGATGGCCTTGTGGGGAGGTCAGTTTGAAAACTCTATGTTAGCAGCTTGGGAGCTTTTCCAAGTCTGAGGATTTGAGCTGCACTGTTCGTTTATCATTGTGTCCAAAAGTTTGTACCTGCCAAACATTGGATTAACTCCCAGAAAGTCCCTTTCTTGCTGTGACAGGTCAGGTCCAAGCCTCAGAAGCACTGAGTTACTGTGTAGCACAATTGTGCATGTCACCACAGCTGAGAGGCTTGTTTAAGGAAAGGTACTGCTCTTCCTTCCACATTAACCAAAAAAAAAATTTCTTTTTTAATCTGTTCACAAATGGTTTTCTTATTGATTATATTGGACTGTCTCTTCCTATAGAGAGACTCTCTTTGGCCAACATATGGCAGTTGATACTAATGCATGTTTTATGTAAAAAGCCAGGTGCCATTGGCTCACCCTGTAATCCTAACTACTCAGAGGCTGACATCTGAGGGTCACAGTTCAAAGCCAGCCTGAGCTAGAAAGTCCCTGAGATTCTATCTCCAATTAATTACCAGAAAAAAAAAAACGGAAGTGGAGCTATGGCTTCAAGTGATAGAGCACTAGCCTTGAACAAAAGAGCTCAAGGATAGCACTCAGGCCCTGAGTTCTAGCCCCAGGACTGACAAAAAAAATTTACATTGAGTAATGAAATTGTCATATTCAGATCTTATATAATGGCTTCATTACTTTTCTCTCCTTCCTTGCCATTTGTTTTTTTGTAGTATGCACACAAGCATAAACTACTCTGCTATTTTCAAATGCTGCATTTTACTGAGTAAAGTAAGCTAACATTACTGTTGTTATATGATGTTCCACTAAGAACTCATGGATAAGGAGGAAAAGAAAAGATGACTTAATTGCTTTCTTCCCAACCACCTTGTTGTTCTTGGTCTCACTGTTCTGTTATCGACAATGTAGGAATGCCTACAAACTCTCCACATTGTTTTGTATATGTCTTTAAAACTGACCTACAATGAAAAATAAAAATTTTTTCCAAAGCTAAAAATAAGGTTAACACTAGGCAGACTGCAGAAATATGTAAAAGCAACACGAAATGTGGCATGAACACTGAATATGAATCTAGAAAATCTGGTATCAAGTCCTCATCCCATCTTTTTCTAAATACATCCTACAATCGAGTGCAAATTATTATGCGATAGAAATTCAGTTATACTCAAGAGTTGACCAGCCATTTTCCTAGGTCCTTAAGCAAACCTATTTCATTTGAAAATATATTTGCATATGAAGTTACAATGTAATGATGTTCACTTATTGCAGAAGAATAGATACTGCAGAAGAGAACCTTTCACACACAGTATGGAAGTTTGATTTGCAAGGGAGAGTAGCATGAAATCTGAGTAAGTCTTCAAACAAAAACATATGATCAAACAAGGAAAAGCAAGAAAATATTACCCTTTGTTCTCTAGGACATACCTGTTATTGAAGATTCCTTTGATGATATGCTCAGAGTCTTCTTTGCAGCCTTTATTCTATTCAAAAATGTCAGATTACTATCACTTAGTAAGTCTTGTTCTGACTCTTTCTCATCATGGGTTGTTTGCTGTTCAAGGCTAACTAAGGATTTACTTGAGAAGTCCTCTGGGAATTGTTCTGATTCTGATATTGGAAGTGTGTATTCACTAGGAACAAATGTTTTCTCCTCATCACTGGATTCCTCAAGTTCAAATTCTTGCTCTTCCATTAGATATTCTTCTTGAAATTCTCCTGAGGGAACTGTAGTATAGACATTTTCTAAAGCTTCATCATTTTCCTCTGTTGACTCAGCTGTATTCAGAATAGCTTCTTCTTCCTCTTGGTCAGACATGTTCCTAAATTTGAGAAAAAGGAATGTATTTACTACCTATATAAGAGTTCCTACACCAATTAGCAAGATCTTTGCTGGTATAAAGAATATAATATACTATAAAGTTGATCATTATTAGATGGTTATTATGGCATTAATGACAGGCATCAAATAAGAACTGATAATATTTTAATGAAAAACAGAAATTAAAATTAATATAAATAGAACCTCAAGACAAGAATTATGAGAGCAATATTCAGTGAACATGTGGAAAAGCACTTTAAAATATCTGCCATTTCTTAGTCTTCTTAAGGATTTGTTGGGCTAGGAAGCAGGTTCAGTGGTAGAGTGCTTGCCTCGCATGCATGAGGGCCTGGGTTCAATTCCTCAGCACCACATAAGCCAGAAGTGGCACTGTAGCTCAAGTGGTAGGGCACTAGCCTTGAGATGAAGAGCTGAGGGACAGCGCCCAGGCCCAGAGTTCAGCCCCCATGACTGCCAAAAAAAAAAAAAAGGATTTTTTGAATTGCTGAATATAAAACTAACATGGTATTTATGCTCTGGCATTAAAAATGATTAGAAGCTCTACTAGGCCAGCCAGCTCCTCTGTAACTGTATATTCAGCATTAAGCTCTGCTCTCACAGATTAGAGCAGAGATCACCAATCAGCATCTGGCTTTCTATACCTATTTAAATTATAATTCTGCTTTAGAACTTATTTTCCCCTTAGCATAGTCTTAGCATTCCTTAACATTTATTTCTACTTTAACATGACATTCATATACATTTTTCTCCAAGAAGTTCATTGAAATTTCATCTCAGGGCTAAATTGCATTAAATTCGACTGTTACTCTATTGATGGACATTCAAGCTGTCTCTAGTTTTGTAATGTTAGAAATAAGACTGTGATGAATGTGCATACATACATATATAAATATATATATACATGTGTGAGCATGCTATAAAATACACTCCTATAATTAGAGTAAATAAATAAAATGCAGGCAAATCTTATTTCTGTTAAATCCTATCAAACTGATTTCTAAAATGACAATACCATATTTTGCCCCCCAAAACAGCCTTTTGACATTTCCTTACATCCTATTATTATATTATGAGTTTTAATTAAATACTTCTGTTACAATTATACTCGCAATTGGGGAATCTACTTTATAGATGTGCTACTTTCAAGATGTGCTTAGAAACATATCACAATGAAACATAAATATATATTCATGCATACATACACATACACATACAATGTAGTAAGCCTGTAAATACTAACAGATGATTCCGAGATGTAGAATGTTGTAAAACAGCATGCACAATGTCACATGGTCAACTATATGTTTGTATATGCATAAACTGCTTCTGGAAGGTCAACCAGTGATGGGAGGAAAATGGGTAAAAGAAAGGCTTTCTCTGTTTTTATTTGTTGAAATTTTTAAACATTAAGGTACGATCCTTTCACACGGTTTAATCATTCTCTAAAAATAAAAAGCTGTGTGCTAGCGTTGCATTTAAAATCCACCTTTTCACCTATTATCCATGTTTTTATCTTACCATTTAAAACTAGATTCGTCTATAATACTAGTATATAAGGCAGATCCAGTCGCCCTTCTACTAAATAGGCCTGTTGATTCTTTTCACGTTATTTAGTGATGATCATGGGTAGGAGAAAGAAGGTTGTCTGTCTAGGAAAGTGTGAAAGCTATGGATTTACTACAGACTGAGAATAACTTCAGGGAAAGGGTTTGCACAGGGCGGATCTGTGTATGCCCAGTTTCACTTGAGCGGTATTGGCCAGAGGAGCAATCGCGAGTGCTGTGCGATGCAGTACACATCCTAGCTGGCCGCTGTTGCTTCCAGATGCCAAATCCGAAAGAAGGAGCTAGGAAAGGAGCCAAGAAAGACAGGATGCTTTTACTAAGGCATTTAACATATGAAGGGCGGAACATTTCTAACTGACAGAGGAGCTCTGGCAGGATTAGGGTCTCGCACAATCCAAAGTTGGGGTCACCTGCACAAGACCGGGTCGTGGCTCTAGCCAGAAGAAGCTAGCCCCAAATCCTGTCCTCCTACCTGGCTAAGAATCGCAGCTACTCGGGGACAGGTAGTTTCCTTGAGCCTTGCAAGCAGCCTTCTGCACCCGCCAAGTGCGCTGTTGCTTGCTGGCCGTATCCTAGCAACGGGCCCGTCGCCACCCCCTCCAGCTCCAGCTAAGGCACCGCCCACTGCACAGGCCCCTTCTCCCCCGGGAAAGGGGAGGAGCCGAGGCAAGGTTGTCACCTCCTAGCAACCTAGATCTGGGATGCTAAACTGTCTCCAAGACTTCTCTCATACTTTAAAAACAAACTAACAAAACCCAGGAATTTAAGCTTGCAGCCTTTAAAAAAAAAACAACTCCAAAATCCAGAGAAAATATAATTATCAAACAAGAGACAAGAAATTAGCCAAAGGAAACACAGGTGCGCATCATTAAGTGCTTGCTTTGTTTGATCTAGGACTTGGCTTTTGGCTTCCTGGCAGCAAAGAGAAAAGTGAGAAACTGGGAAATAGTTGCCCTTATGCTAAAGATTAGCAAAACTTTTGTTAAATACTAAATTTCAAGAGCTCTCCCCAATCCCATCATGACATTCTTTAGGAAAATTTTTTTTAAAAAACACAATAATTGTTGAGAAAAAGATCAAGTATATTCTTTTTTTTATTATTATTGTGAAAATACCATGCAGAGGGGTTACAATTACATGGGCAAGGTAATGAGTACATTTCTTATCAAGCATTGTTGCCTCCTCTTATTGTTTCCCCTACCTTCCTTTCCCATCTTCCCACCACCACCACCAGCATTCTTGCAAAGATAGTAACAAATTTCATGCGGCTATCATATAGCAGCTAATAAGCATCATCACCAACTACTTAATTTCTGATTAACTCCCTAAAACCATTTTATTTTTTTGCCAGTCCTGGGGCTTGAACTCAGGACCCAGGCATTGCCCCTGAGCTTCTTTTGCTCAAGGCTGGCACTATACCACTTGAGCCACAGTGCCACTTCCAACTTTTTCTGTTTATGCCATACTGAGGAACTGAACCCAGGGCTTCATGCATGGTAGGCAAGCACTCTACCACCAAGCCACATTCTCAGCCATTGAAACTATTTTATTGAATAACTTTTACTAGCTCACAGAGGTCTGATATGGAAGTTAGGATTAAACACAAGTAGTCTGACTCTGCCTACAATTTTAAACCACTAGTTGGGGCTACTATGTTTAACACCCTTTGGTAACTTATTTAATTTTTTTTTTTTTTTTTTGTTGCTGGTTGTGGGGCCTGAACTCTGGGCCTGGGACTGTCCCTCAGCTTTTCAGCTCAAGGCTAGCAATCTACCACTGGAGCCACAGTGCCTCTTCTGGCTTTTTCTGCTTATGTGGTGCTGAGGAATTGAACCCAGGGCTTCATGCAAGCAAGGCAAGCACTCTATCACTGAGCCATCTTCCCAGCCCCTCTCCCCCTTTGGTAATTTAAAAGAATGTTGTGTTAACATTTTTGTTATACATAGCACAAGTCAATTTCCACATTCATATTGATCATTTTATGTTTTTGTACCTGTACCATTCTGCTAAAATTGCAGTCTGATCCCTCCAATAATTTTATGTATTTTCTATTTACTTATTTAAGATGCCAGTACCGGGACTTAAACTTATGGCCTCACATTCTCATTTCACTTATAACTGGTCCTCTACCACTTAAGCTACATTTCCTCTTTCTGGTTAATTGGCGGTAAGGGTCTTGAGAATTGGGACATAAGACTCTTGAGGATTTGTTAACCTAGACTGGCTTTGAACCTTGATTCTCAAATCAGCCTCCTGCATAGCTGAGATTATAGGTGGGAGCCACCAGAGTTGGCTTCTAAGAACTTAATTTCAATGTTACTGGAGGTATTTAAAAATACCTATTAGTCTATTAGAATATGAAATGTTCTCAGATAAAATTGGTTTTGCTTTAGTAACAATGTTATATAAATATATTTTAATCACTTCTATACATGGAAGAAAAAGAGAAAGAACACCCAGAGGAAAAAGAGGGGCACCCACATAAACTATTATGGCCTTTCAAGGAAACTGAGATTTTTGTAGATGTTTCCAAACACCTCTGCCCATCTCCAAAGTCACAATTCTACCAATGATAAGAATTCCATTAGATTTAATATTCATTTTTCTGACTCTTCTTCAAGCTTTATCATTCACTGTCCTCCATATCAGAGATAGTATAAAAACCCTATGATTAGGAAAAGAGGTGGGAAAGGGGCTTAGAAGACTAGGTGGTAGAGAGCACTGAGTACTTGATACCTACTATGTTGTATTTTATTTTTAGTTTGCTATGAAATTGACTTCATACAACACTACAATAGAAGCTACCTTAAATATGTAGGGTAGTTCATGCAGATAGAAAGGTAATTAGCACCTGAAAAATACTTATCTCTCACTTTTCTCTCTCTCACACACATACATACACATGCACATACACACACGGAGATAGTTGGTTACATAAATGTAAATACGAGCTGCGATTTAGACTAACATTTTCTATTTTACTTTTCACCATAAAGCCATACATTTTGGCTATCCCAAGTGACTTACCTTTACTTCTCACAGACATCTCTGTTCATCTCAGCACTAAATATTTTTAAGTGCCCCATTTTTTCAAAAATGCCACCTAGTGGCTCTATTAAAAGAATCAAGCATTTCAAAATATTTCCACTTCATTGCAACTGGTTGAATCCATCTTGATGCAAATGAGCAATAAAGTAGAAAAATTGTTAAAATAACTACATAGGATAGTTAGGTCCTAAAGATTATGTTTGAAAATGAACTTTGTAACTCAAGTGTGGATCTTGTTTTTGAATCACTTAAGAGAATGAAAATACAAATCCATACTCAGTTTCCTGAAATTTCTTGGATAGGTTAAATATGTTTAAGGTTTTACCTTACTTTATACTACGTAATACAATGAATTTAGGGAAGCAGCTAATATTGAGAGAAATACCACAAATGGCATTATGTCATTTAATGTTAGTTTGTTGCCAGGTGTTATTTAAAAAAAAAAAAGTTTACATTTTCAGAGCTTTTTGAAATTTATGTGAAGAATTGTAGACCTGTGAATAATCTGAAGAAACAGAATTCACTCTTTGCTTAGAAATAGAGAAAAATTCAACATTCCGTAATAAAATAATAACACATCTTTAGGAAAGCTTGGTACACCTTAAATTGAAGATCATTAAAAAAAATTTTAAATCTTTGCAACTGATAGTCAATACAGAAACTAATCTATCACAAATTAAAGGGAGCCATAAAATATTAGTTGCTATTATAAAACTAAAGATAACACTTAAACTTATTAGCAATGCATAGGAAACTAAATTCGTAAGTTTGAGGGTACATTTAAAAACAAATGTTTAACCTTGGGTTTGTTTTTTATGTAATATTTGCAGTATTCCTATTTCCCCACCACTCTGTGATCATGACGTATGTGTTGATACCACACTTCAGTCTGGATCCTTTGTATGATTGTGAGCACTCTAGTGACACTACCTAAACATGTAATATGAGTAAAAACAAATGTGTACTAGCACACTGGGATAAGAAAGGAAAGATGGCAGAAAAGAAACAACTTGCTCTTGCTGGAGATTCTACCATTCTGAGACAAAATAAAATCAGGAATGTGGCCATGGAGAGAGACAGATTGCCTGGAAAGGTGAAGGCAACGACCAACAGCAGACAAAAACAGGTGGAAGTCCAGAAATAAAGAACACAGACATACAAAAGAAACAATGGGCTTCTAAGATGGGGCACCTTAAAGGAAAAGACAATACCAACACACTTGCCATCAGAGGCAAGAAAATAAAAAGCCTAGGGAATGCCTGACAATGAATTAGAGGTTGTTTAGAAAACACAAAGTGAGAAGTCTATACTATGAAGTCCACCCTGCATGTCTTACATCCTGGTTTTCACACTGTATTGCAGAGGGGAAATCACCTTAGGAAAGGTCTTCTAGACAAACCTCTCAGCAGGGGAGAGAAGAACCAACATTTTGATATTGCCAAACCTCCTACCTGCCACTAATTTAATCAGTGTAGATCTAGAAAAGATTCATAAACACAGATTCATAAACACAGATCTTCTTAATGAAAATGAAGAAGACACTAAAGAGATGAAAATACTTCCAATTATGTTCAGGATAGGAAAAATTAATATTGTGACAAGGACCAAATTACCAAAAGTGATCTGCAGATGCCTTACAATATTAAAATTCCTGTGGCACTTTTTCTGTTTTATCACTTAATAATCACCCTAGGTAGAATAATAAATAATATGACTATCGTACATAAAAGCCATTTTTCATCCCAAAGAAACAAATACCCAGATATTGAAAGATTCTACACCAAGTTCAGATGTGGGACAAAAAGGGTATATATTCAGAATTATTTGCAGTAGTCAGAAATCTTAATCCTAATCTGGATGTTTATAAAGCATATAAAAAAATACTTGGAAGAAGTAAATGAATGGCAGTAAAACCAAAAGAATAAATTGTTTTATGCCTTTTAGGTAGCTGACCTATTAACACTGTCTACCATTGGAAGACTTTCACAAAGTAATATCCAGTTTACTTCTGCTCCTATTTGTTCAATTGTTAAAAACAAGTTTTAGGTTTGTTTTCATATCCCATACAGTCCAGCATCCCTAACATCTCAGAAAATAACATAATATCTAACTAGAAGCATGAGGTGCAGACTGTCCAGGTTCAAAATTCACTTCAAGACTCTAAAAACATTAACTTTCTCTTTGCCTTGGTTCCTCCAGTACTCCATGTTACACAATTGAGGACAGCAGAACTCAATGGATTCTGCTTTCCTTATAGCAGCAGATATAAATTTGTATTAACACCCTCAGCTGTGGTGTACATTTAATTACTGAAATTACCTTAATACGATGTTACTCATATTTGAGGTTCAAAAATATTAACGATGCTGGGCATTGGTGGCCTGTAATCCTAGTGACTCACAAGGCTGATCTGAGGGTCACAGTTCAAAGCCAGCCCAGGCAGGAGAGTCCGTGAGACTCATTTCAACCATCAATAAACCAAAAGTGAAGCTGTGGCTCAAAGTAGTAGAGTACTAGCCTTGAACATAACAGCTCAGGGACAGTGCCCAGGCACTGAGTTCAAGCCCTACAACTAAAAAAAAAAAAAAAAAAGATTAATGATTACTTTTACATGCCACTTATTCCACAACCAGTAAAGTTCTATTTGTAACAACATAGCTATATTATACTTTGGTAAAAAATAAAAATAAAAAAAAATGCTTGAAATTCATTGGGGAAATGGAAATGAAAGTGTAGAGGCATAGCACATCAATTTTCTTTGTTATATGTCAATAGGACCTCCAAAATTTTTAAGAAGAGGGCTGGGAAGGTGGCTCAGTGGTAGAGTGCTTGCCTTGCACACATGAGGCCCTGGGTTCGATTCCTTAGTACCACATAAGCAGAAAAAGCTAGAAGTGGTGCTATGGCTCAATTGGTAGAGTGCTAGCCTTGAGCTGAACAGGTGAGAGACAGCCCCCAGGACCAGAGTTCAGGTCCTACGATAAAAAAAAAAAAGAAAGAAAATTATCTTGAAAGCATCCTACTTTAGGAGTATGTGTGGACTTTAGTACGTATACTGTATACTAAGTAAATGTTAGAACTGAAGGCAGAAGTTATCATTTTCAGTCACTGAGCTCATGATGGGGTCAGAGCTGCAAAATAACCCTGGACTTCTAATCTCCCCCTTCCATTTCTCCACATCCCTTCTTGCAATTAACTCAGTCTAATTGATATTTACTTCACATTTACATGACAGCTGTAGGAGGGAGAAACACAGCAGAGAAAAAGAAAATCACAAATTTTTTCATTCTGCAAATTTGCCGTGAAAAAAATGTGAGAAGTGCAGTTTAACTGGCATCTGAAAATAATAGAAGGCTAGAAAGTCTAGGACATAAAACTTTTATTTTTATCCTTAAGCTTACCAACTTCTTTCCTTGGACAGTATTTTCTTGCCTGATGCCTATCTACACTCATATGAGAAACCATGAAAACTTGTTAGTGATTTTAATTTGAAGTCATACTGTTATGAATCAAATGTTAGAAATAATAACCTAATAGTATACCAAGGGAACTTCAGAAATTCTGAAGTTGTATTTTCTTCCAAGAAATTTTAACTGGCTATTGTTGATTAATAAAATTCAAGGCTAAGGGCCTGAAAACTTTCTTAAATGGAACAAATGCAAGAGGTTTTCCAATCACTTTTCTAAGAAAAATCTTTTACGTGATAAATTTCAGTTGTATGAGTTGTCATCATTGGGTAACTTTTTATTTTTATTTTTTTCTTTTTAATCAGTCATGGAGCTTGAACTCTGGGCCTGGAACTGTCCAAGCTCTTCAGCTCAAGGCTAGCGCTCCACCACTGGAGCCACATGCCACTTCCAGTTTTCTGGATTACAGGCATGAGCCACCAGGGCCAGGCATACTGGGTAACTTTTAAAGATGGCAGAGTAACAATGAAATATAAAGTAAATATGAAAATAATAAAATAATTCAAATGTCAGCCTAAAATAAAATTACAAGTATGATGGAATTGACAGTCAATATATATCTATATATTTTAACTTTGCTTTATACTTAAGATCAAAGCCAAAGATGTTAAACACAATTTAAAATTTTATCACAAACTATTTTTGACATTTTTCTCATAATTGAACATCTTCACTCTCATGACCACTTGAGTAACCAATAAATTCATTTAGACGATAATGAAACTCCATTTTGACTATTTTCTAAAATAAAAAACTTAGGTAATATTCTTAAGACAGTACTAAACTATGGTCTGTATAGAGTGTATCTGTAGAAACTTTACCAATTAACTCTCAAATCTTACCACAACTTTTCTGTTCAAAGAAAACACAATCTTTGAAATAATCTGAGAGAATATTGTGCAATTCACAAAATGGTAATACTGCTAATATTGCAATCACTAACAAGGCTTATAAGCATGTCCTGTCTCAATTTTCTCAATCAAGATAAGACACATTTTTAATTTAACAGAACATTTAATTACATTAGTTTCCCATTAGCCCATCAAAGGTTTTTAACGATGCTTATATTGGCCATTTCCACTGGTTGGCAGGAGGCTCTTCCACTAATGGCTCCCATGGTTTCCAGTCTAACATTTTTCTTGCCAGACTTAGCTCCTTTTCAGCCTGTTAAAAACAACAACAACAAAAAATGTTTAAAGATAATTCAACTATCCAAAGGGTACTGACCAGAACAAATCAATGAAATTTGACTATTAAAGCTTCAACTTTCATATTAAAACCTTATAGTTTATCTCAACATCAAATCTTGAACATTAACTAATTCCTTAATTCTTATAGGTTTATAATTAAAAAAAAAACTACCTCTAACTTACTCTAATTGATTGGAATTTACTATAACTATAGTGTTCAAAGCTTGGTTGGTAAATTTTCCATCCTAATTAGATTGTACAAGTTCTCTTCATTTTTATCAGTGGCTTTCAAACCATTCTTTCCTATGACCTACAGCTAAAAATAAAATACACTAGCAGATTATGTCCCAAGACCACAGGTAGATGAGTGAATCAATGTTTAAGACTGAACCCTATGTGATAAGTTTCTTTTTTTTTCCCCTTTTTTCTTTTGCTAGTCCTGGAGCTTGAACTCAGGGCCTGGGAACTGTCCCTGAGCCTGTGCTCAAGGCTAGCACTCTACCACTTGAGCAGAGCCACTTCTGGCCTTTTCTCTTTATGTGATACTAAGGAATTGAACCCAGGGCTTCATGCATGCTTGGCAAACACTCTACCACTAAGCCACATTCCCAGCTGTACAAAATTTCCCGTACAAAAATTCTTAAGCTTTAATTTATAAACTAGGCACAGGTTAAGATTAACAGCAATAAAGGGTTGAAAGTTAATCTGATAACTAAGAAAACAACTACTAAGTATTGGGTAGATAGTTTACACTGCAAGTAAGGGGGAAGATTAACGTCCCAGGCAAGATAAAGTGAGACTATGTGAGATTTCGTTCAGATACTCAGAACAAAGTGCAATTTTACACTTAGGAATTCTTATGAACTGTTTATTCTTGTAGTTTTTCATTTAAAATTTTCAAGCAACTGAAATCAGAGAGCCAAACCTAATATGGGAGAACTACTGTATATTTGCCATGGTATACTTAATACACAAATATAATTAAAATAAAAACACAAATTATGTAATTGCAGCATTTATTCTTATAAAGGAGGCTAAATCTCATCTAACTAATGTCATGACCTATAATTACTTGAGATCCAGGATTTGTAAAATGATGATCTGTAGAATGGAGGAAAACACAGCAGGTACACAGGAAATATGCATTAAACTAATTCCTTTTATCTTTTAACCACCATATAAAATTGTGCATGCATATTTTATGTGGTACCATGTGATGTTTTGTGCTATGTTCAAACATTATGATTTGACAAGATTAACATATGGACAATAATGTAAAATAAAGGTTTCAAAATATGTTGTACAAATTTTCAAAGTTTATTAATTTGGTCAAAAGCTCCAATAACCTAAATAAAAAGTATTATTTTAGTTTTTTGATTCAAAGAATCTGCTTGTTTTTCCATATAACTACACTGTATTATAACTTTACTATAGTTTCCGTAAAACTACGCTAAGCTCTTAAAATTCTGTCTAAAAATATAAATACAGCATTATGTTACTAAAGTAAATGAGAGCTAACAATAGGCTGTCTATTCAGTCACTAATAAATACCTAATTGATACTCACATGTTAGAAGTACATTTTCAATGCATCATCTTATATTTGGTATGACACTATATGAAGTCGGTTTTTATTTCCTTCTAGGAAATTGTGTTATATATAAAATGATTAAAATTTTTAAAAAACCTCTATGTAAGATTTTTTTTTTAATTTACCTGAAGAATAACCTCTTCTAGTTGGCCTCCCTGAAGTTTGTCTTCTAATTTGTTAACATCTGGTTCCTGTAATTTCAAGGAATATAAATATATAAGTAAATATGGGTATTTTTAAAGCTCATACATAAAAGACAACAATAGTAAATGTGTTTTTATAACTTCATTAAGCTATTACCAAATATTTGGTGTAAATCTATTTAATCTCTGCTACTTTTGTTTTAATAATATCATGAATAACTACAGCTGGGGGCTAGGGGCTTACATCTATAATCCTAGCTACTCGGGAGGCTGAGATCTGAGGAACTTGATTCAAACCCCACATTTTACATACTTCTGATATAATATATATAAGATATAATGCCAAATTTTTTTCCTTGCCAGTGCTAGGACTTGAACTCCAGCCCTGTGCTGTCCCTGATCCTCTTTGTACTCAAGGCTAGCGCTCTACCAGTTGAGCCACAGTGCCACTTCCCAAATTTAGTCTTCCTAAAATAGATTTTGTTTTTTTGCCAATCTTGGGGCTTGAATTCTCGGCTTGGGCACTATCCCTGAGCTTCTTTTGCTCATGACTAAGTTCTCTACCATTTGGGCCATAGTGCACTTCCAGCTTTTTTGAGTAGTTTACTGGATAGAAGAGTCTCCCGGACATTCCTGCGTGGAATGGCTTCGAACTATGATTCTCAGATCTCAGCCTCCTGAGTAGGATTACAGGTGTGAGCCACTGGTGCCTGGCTAGGATTACAGGTGTGAGCCACTGGTGCCTGACTAGGATTACAAGTGTGAGCCACAAGTGCCTGACTTAAAACTGAGTTTTTAAAATTCATTTCTTTCTTATAATTTTTTATTTCAATTGAGGGTGTTAACATTGAAATCAAATCTTATGACCGAAAAATTCCTCCACCAGGTATATACTAAATAAAAATATGTGATACATCTACAAATAATGTTCAACAATGTTTACATCAATACAAATCATAGCCCAAAAGGTGAAACAACCCCAATGGCTATCTATAATAGAATGGATCAGATAAGTTTTGTTATTTGGTATAACAGAATACTATATGGCAATGATAGCAGACAACTGATAACTATGCAGCAGTACAGATGATTTTCTTAAGCTTAAGTACAAATCAGACAAAAAAAGTAATGACCATTCAAATTCTACAAGTTGAAAAACAGGCCAAATAGTTGGGTGCCAGTAGCTCACACCTGTAATCCTAGCTACTCAGGAGGCTGAGATCTGAGGATTATGGTTCAAAGCCAGCCCAGGCAGGAAACTCTGTGACACTCTTATCTCCAATAAACCACTAGAAAACCGGAAGTGGTGCTGTGGCTCAAGTGGTAGAGGGCTTGCCTTGAGATGAAGAGTGCGGGGACAGGGCCCAAGCTCAGAGTTCAAGCTCCACAACCAACAAAAGAAAAACATAAAAAAATTTAAAAAATAGGCCAAATATCCTAAATCAGAATAATAGCTATTGTTAGGTTAGTAAAGAGGACAAGCTTTTGATGTTATCATAATGTCATTTTGGAGTACTGGTACTAATGGTGTGATCACTTGAAAACTCCATCAAGTTTCAAACCATAATCGTCCTATCTCTGCCTCCTAGTAGCTGGATTACCATGATACGCAGCCTTTATTAAAATGTTTTTCAAAAGAAATCTCAACTGGACACTGTGGTTCATGTCTGTCACCCCAGGTATATGAGAAGTAGAAATCCAAATTGCAGCTCCAGCCTAGTAAAGCACAAGGCTCTGAGTTCAAATCCCAGTAACACCAAATAAATAATTAAATGAATACTATAATACCTAAAATATTTAATGGCCTTTAAGTTATTTTCTAGTATACTGAACTTTGTGAGAGCTAGGAACTACACTCTATAAATACATACACACACATACATAAATAAGATTTTGTCATTATCAAAATGGCTTTTTGTTACTGGTCCATGAATCAAATGAAAAAAACAAAAAAAGTTTTTGATTTGTTCCAGCTGAGGCTTTCTCTGCATAGCTTTTTCTTTGACTTTTTCCAGTCTCTACTCTACTCTTAATGGACACTATCAATAATCTATATTATAGTAGGTTGAGTAATAAATGACAAGATGTACAAGTATTTATCTCTAGAGTCTGTAAATATCTTTATGACAAAGATTTGGGCATAAAAAGATATTGACATGGGAATATCATCTTTGTGAGCCCTCAATTTGAGTGTCTTGATAAGACAGAGGCAAAGGAAAATTACAAAGAAAAATTACCTGTCTGTATAAGCTAAAATTGGAATGGTACAGAAGGCAAGAAATATATCACCAGAAACTAAAAGAAATAAGGAATAACTTATACTATAGAGATGCCAGACAAAACAAGGCCCTAGCAACTTGATTTGTACTCTTGAGTTTCAATTTCAGACTTCCAAGCTCCAGAAATAAAGCAAGTTTTTAGGTAATTATTTTGAGATGTTTCTTTAAAAGTCTTGCTTTTGTTCTTCTTTGAAGAAATAAGATCAAGACCTGGCACAGCAGCTCATACCTATAATCCTAGCTATTCAGAGGCAAAGTTCAGGTGGATTTTGGGTTGAGGCCTCTTAGGCAAAGAGTTAACAAGATTGTGGGTGCCAGTAGCTCACACCTATAATCATAGCTACTCCAGAGGCTGAGATTTGAGCACTGTAGTTCAAAACCAGACCCAGCAGGAAAGTCCCTGAGTCTCTTATCTCCAATTAACTACTTCCCAAAAAAGCCAGAAATGAAGCTGTTACTCAAGTGGTAGAGCACTATCTAAAAGGAACAGCACCTAGGCCCTGAGAACAAGCCCCAAGATCAGCATAAAAATGAAACTAAACAGATTAGCAAGATCTCTTCAACCAAGGTTTGGTTGTGGTGTTGAGACCTGTGAACCCATTTAACCAGGAGGCCCGAGGTAGGAGCCAAAAAAAAAAAAAAAAGGGCCAAGAAAAACCTCTGGCAAAAAAAAAAAAAATTTAAAAAAAATTGGGCTTAGGGTGTGTATGGCTCAAGTAGGGAAGTAAGTTGTATAATAAGGCTCTGAGTTCAAACCTCAATACTGGGGAAAATAAAAAGATACAACCACAATTTTATGGTTACCTCAGGACAGGGACTTGATCTTACTCCTGTACTCTAGAAATGCCATGCATATAAAAAGCATTTAATAAACAAAAATTTGCTATGTAGAAGATGAAAGGAAAGCACTGATAGTAGGATGAGAAGAGAATACACGTACAAAAGGGCAGAACATGCAGAAAAATAAGTTACTGAAATTTTTTTGTTAAATGTTACATTGGATAGCTACTTACGGCTTTAACCATATTGAGTCTCTCATTTGTAATCTGTTCTGTGTATTTTCTGTATGCTACATTTTTAGGGAGTAGTTCGAGGACATCAAGAATCTTTGTGTACAATATTGTTAGCCTCTGAAAAGAAAAAGCATACAAAATGAAAAGATTAGGTAGAACATTTTCTCTTTTAAAATGTAATTAGTAAATTATAATAGAATTATTGAAGATGATGTACAGAGGGATTATCATTTCATAAGCCAGGTAATGAGTACAATTTATTTTTAGACAATGCCATGCCTCAAGTTCATTCTCCAGTGTATACTGAATACCAAGCTTTCACACTCCCTCCCTTTCTTTACCTCCCATTTGCCCCCCCCCCAAAAAAGAAAGAAAAAACACCACTACCAGTAACAACAACAAATCATGTTTTTATTTCCTAGAATTAGTTTTGATAAGTATTTTTTTGCCAATCCTGGGGCTTGAACTTAGGGTCGAGGCACTCCCTGAGCTGTTTTGCTCAAGGCTGCTCTACAACTTGAACTACAACGCCACTTGCGGATTTTTCTGTTTATGTAGTACTGAGGAACTGAACTCAAGGCTTCCTGCTTGCTAGGCAAGCATTCCACCACTAAGCCACATTCCCAACCCAGTAAGTAGTATTTTAAATGTTCAGAGGAATTGCGCTTTTGGGTTCCTCCCCTAAGAGTATCCTCTTTCAGTCTGATTGTTTATGGGTGAATGATTTAAAGTCCTGTATAGGTTATCATGTCGTTATATTTTAGATCTAGTTTCCAAATGAGAGAAAATATGCACCATTTCTGAGTTTGGCTTACTTCAGGTAACATGATTTGTTCTAGGTCCATCCATTTCCCTGTAAATGCCATATTATCCTTTTTAATGAATGAGTGAATTTCCATTGTGTGTATGTATTTTTTATTCATATATCTATTCTAGGGCATATGGGCGTTTCCATAACTTGGCTATTAACAATGCAGCAATGAACATGGATGTGCAAGTGTCTTTACTGTATTCTGAGTTGCAATGTTCTAGGCAGAATATTTTTTTTTTGTCTTTTCTTTTTGGTACTGAGGTTCGAACCCAGGACATCATACTTGCTAGGCAAGTGCTTTGCCACTGAACTACATCCCAGCCCTAGGCAGAATATTTTTAACGTTTCACAGAATAAAAATTTAAACAGGGGTCACATCTATTCTTTTTAACTCTTCTTTGCTACCACTTCCTCATGTCTATATCCTGTTTCTATCCTTTGCAACTTAGGAAACAAATGTGTTATTTATGTTTATGTATCATAATAAGTTTTACCTAAGACAAAGACATATAACAAGAAAAAAATAAAACAATGCTAATGACTTTTTTAGGAAATCAAATCATTTGGAAAATCAGTATTTCTCAAACTGAGATGCTAGGTACTGCAAATCCTTTCCAATTCTTTTTCAGTTTTTCTTCTTGAACTTAAACAGATTTAAAAGTAGATCATTGATATGACAGAAGTAAACTAAATTATATAATACTAAATGCTTTTGCTTGAGACTACAATTGTGTTCCAAGTGGCTAAATTTCACCAAAGGCTCAACAGAAAAAGCAACAGAACTGAGTCACTGAAACAGAATACTGTGAAACACACTAAACTAAACTTCAGTGTGGCTATCAGTCACATGCTAAAAGGTGTTCATTTGTAATACACATGAGCTTTAGTTATTTTATTTGAATTTAGTTTAAAATTTGTAGTGATGGGGATAGAACTCAGAAACGTACGTATTCTAGACACTCTATTACTTAGCTACACCTTCAGACCTGAAATTTGTTTTTGTTTAATTATATAAAACCCAGAGAAGCCAATAGCTAGTTTCTCACGTGTATGTATATGTATTCAGATATACATGTATAGTACATATGCAAATAAACCTTAAAGGTTTTAACAACTGCACTTCTTAAAAAGCAGTTTAAATATTTAGCCTTATTTACCTATTTGAATATGAATTTCCATAATAGAGAATATATTACTAGCAGGTTCAGTATTTCTTATCTGGAAGGCTTCAGAGCAGAAGTGTTTGAATTTCAGGTTTTCTTGGATTTGGGAATATTTGCATTATGAGATATCTTAGAAATGGGATCAAAGCCAAAATATAACACATGAACTTTAGACACATAGCCCAAAGGTAATTTTACAGAAGATTTTTTTTTTTTAGCATGCCTGCATTCTGACTATTTTACATGAAGTCAGATGTGATTTCCCATTTGTAGCATTATGTCAGAAAACAGACATATTCAGATGTGGATGAAAAATGGTCAGCCTGTACCAATGTAAATCTTGTCAGATAACACACAAACACAATTGTGTGGGTTTTTCACATCACATTTGTTTGTTTTCAAGTTTAGTCAAGGGAAAGATAATATAAGTCTTAGCCACGAAGTATGGGTTTTAATCATTTACCTCTTATGTGAGGATTATGTGAGGATATGACCTCTAGCAGTCATATGTGCAGTCTTTTTACAGGTGGCTTTCCCTACCCTCCACAACAGTCATCAGTTATCATCTGTGCTCACTTCAGTCAGTACACATAGTTACAAAGAAAATACAATCATAGACAATTTTATCTCCCTAAAACACCCATTTGTAATACTTTTCACTCTTCCCTAGATATTTCAAGAAAACATTTTAACAACAATAACAAAAAAATTGGATTTCTCTCCTTAAGATCTGGTATATTTATGGTCTATTCTTCTCCCTAATAAGCAATGTAACTTAATCAAAAGGTTTTAATCTGATTTAAGGTTTTGATTTAAACTTTTCCTTCTTATTCTCAACTTATACAATGCAAATATTAATTTAGAATGTAACATTTAAATAAATTCTTAAACTGATTTAAAACATTTTATCTTTTTTTTTCTGATACAAAGATGTGTCCCTAGAGAAATACAGATGAGAATCAGAAGTGATCAACATAAAAAAAAGAAATAAATGTTCTAAATGGGGTGGACATCTACTCTATCATCTATACTGGGACATTTCACACAGTAAAAAAAGGCACTTTTACTTATCCCTTGCCAAAATTAGGTGCAAATCAGGATAACCCATCCAACAAGACATCCTGTAAGCACTCCAATAATTTTAAGTATTATGTTTTGTAACATAAATTGTAAGTATGTTTTGTAAAGAACATTCATTGTATACAGTAAAAATGTATACTTAGTATATACATGTATATATGTGTAGTACTATACCATGTAGTGTTTGATAAAGGCAAACTGGACATGGATCTCAATCTGTGTCTAAGGTTCTTCAGAAAAGACAAAGGAGATAACATGATAAACCCCACAGATCAGTGTGTGGAAGAAGTAAGGAAAGATCTGGAGTAGACAGTACTAAGCAATGATTGAGAGCATGGTAAATGGAACTTCACTGCCTAGGTTCACACTGGCTTGCTTCACTGCCTCCTTGTACTGGACAAATTACTTCCATCTAGAGACCTTCATTCTTGATCTGCAAAATGTGGATAATAACATCTCTTTATAAGGTGCTGTGTCACTTCGAATGGTACTCGGAAAACACAGTCTCTATAAATTGTATTATCTTTTTAAATGGAAGTATTTTTAAATACTGAAGGAAAAAGGTATGCCCAAGTGTGTGACAGGGTGAGGAAGGGGAAACGGGTAAAAAATGGGAGGTGCAGATTTGGAGGGTACCTACACGATTATGTAAAACTGAATTTTCCAGAATGCCAAGAAACAAATCTAGGGAAGAGTGGCTCAGTAAAGAGGTCATGGGCAAGGAGAAAAAAAGAGGGGGGTGAGGGGCGGCGATATTGGTTCTGCTCCATCCACAACCTCACGGGGGCTGTGATTGGATGTGAATTCCCGGTTTCCTGTAGCCAGTCTTTCCAGGAACCCTCGGGCACCCACCAGGACAAACAGAGGTACGTACATCGTGCGGAGTGTCGCACACAGCCAAGCCCACCAGGCCAGTGGTCTGTTCAAAAACGAAATAGGAACCAAGCTGTTTACTGCCATTTCCGCGTGTGCATCCCCCCCCAAGAAAGGCAAAGCCCGGGACTCCCAGTCTCCTACCTGGTTCTCGACCCCTCCCGTGACCCCAGGCTCTAACTCGACTTCTGGATCTGGAGACCCCCTGGCTCTGATCTGGCCTTTCCACTCCGCGGCGCCCCCCCCCCCCCCCGGCCCGGCTTCTCCACCCAGCGGCCCCCCGCCCGGCCCGGCCTCTCCACCCCGTGACGCCCCGGCCCGGCTTCTCCACCCCGAGGCCCCCCGCCCCAGCCCGGCCTCTCCACCCCGCAGCCCCCCGCCCCAGCCCAGCCCAGCCCAGCCCAGCCCAGCCCAGCCCAGCCCGGCCCGGCCTCTCCACCCCGCGGCCCCCCGCCCCGGATTCTCCGCCCCGCCCCGGCCTCTCCGCCCCGCCCCGGCCTCTCCACCACGCGGCCCCCCGCCCCGGACTCTCCGCCCCGCCCCGGCCTCTCCACCCCGCGGCCCCCCGCCCCAGCCCGGCCTCTTCACCCCGCGGCCTCCCGCCCCGGCCCGGCCTCTCCGCCCCGGCCTCTCCACTCCGCGGCCCCCCGCCCCGGCCCGGCCCCGGCCCGGCCCGGCCTCTCCACCCCGCGGCCCCCCGCCCCAGCCCGGCCTCTCCACCCCGCGGCCCCCCGCCCCGGCCTCTCCACCCCGCGGCCCCCCGCCCCGGCCTCTCCGCCCCGGCCCGGCCTCTCCGCCCCGGCCCGGCCCCTCAATCCGGCTTGCTTTCCGCGCGTGTGCGTTCGCGCAGAGCCGCTAAGCCGGCCATCGCCTGAGAGGAGAGCACAAGTGCCCCCGGGAAGAGGGGATGTCGGGCTCCCCCACCCCGCGGCCTCAGCCACCACAGTGACCTCCGCTCGGCTCACCTTCTTCAGCACACCCGCCATGACGGAGCGCGCCTCAAGGGAGCCAGGCCGCAAAGCCCTCTGGGAGCCTCGCTCAGACCCGCTCAGTTCACACCCGAGAGCGTCGCTCCGTCACCCTGGAAACTGCTTGGCTCCGCCCTCCCCCAGGATCCCGGAAGGAGCGGAAACGCACTGCCGGAGGGAAAAAGATGGATGCCAGAGCCGCGGGCGTCCTGTTGAGGGACGTGTTACTGGTTTGTAGCTGGGCCTTTGACACTGTGCCCTGAGACCGAGGAAACAAAAGTGCTCGCGCTGGGGATTTGTGCTCTCTTTCCGACTTTGGTAAACACGTTAACCTCCCTTCCTGAGCTGGAGCTGAGGAGGGCCGTGGGCCTGAGCACCGTGAGTGCGCGCGCGCGTTACCCGGGCACAGACCTGAGTGTATTAACCTTTACCCCTCCAAGTGCATCGTGTTCTCATTTTCCCAGGCCCTAACCCCCCCCCCCCCCCCACCTCCATGCCCAGTCCCTAGAACATGACATTTGTGGGTGGTTGTCTCACAGTCTGAGCAAACGCCTATATCAATAAACCATGTATTTGGTAAGTGTTCAAATAGAAGTTTGTGCTCAGTGCACGGGCAGAAATGCACTAAAACTAACCAAAAACTGTAGGTGACTGGAATTCAAGGGAAAAAAAATGTCTCGAAGAGACGGCGGAACAGAAGTGTAACAAACTAAGAGCACGTGCACAAAGAAACGGGATCTCTCTGAATTGCCTCTGTTTCTCTGAAAAACTTTGACTAATCCAAATTGTGCCATCAAAACTACATGTGTTGAAGTCTCCCTCACTGTCTCAGAAAGTGACCTGATTGAAAAATAGTCGTTGTCGTTGTGGTTATGATAAAGTCATTAGAGTAGAATCTCATCCAACTGGGTTGGTGTTTATTAAAAAGGAAAATTTATGGTACAGCTATGCATACACAAGAGAACTGTTGTGCAAAGGTTAAGATAGATTACAGTGATGCTTCTATATGCAGAACACCAAAAACTGCAGACAAGATACCAGCAGGTGGGGTTGTGGGGCCTGTCCCAGTCTTCACAGTGAACTGACTTTGCCATCAACTGGATCACAGACTTCTAGCCTCCAGAACAGTGAGATAATCAAGCCCAAATTTATGGTACTTTGTTGACAAAAATTCTAGCAAACTAATAATACACTGAGTAATAATTGGTTTGATTATCTAATTCCACTCTTCTTAAGGATAGCTTTCCTTAGAAACATAAGGAAATAATTTCATTTCAGATGACCAAAACTAAGACTTTACCATACTCATATAATTTTTGATTTCCAGTTTTTGAGTAATCTATAATTATAATTCTGGAGAAAATATACTTTAACAAAGATATGCACGTTAATGACATCTTAAAAGATATAGACATGAATGCATATATATACACATTCATAAATAGAACTGTGAAATTGGAATTAGCCATCAGATTTATCCTCTAGCTTCATGGTAAAGTGAAATATATTGATAGAGACAAACTACATCACTTTTTCAGGAAACTCAGATGAGTTGAAGTTTATGAGGTGATAGTCTTTATTCCCTGTCTATCCAGATTCTAAGAATTTTGTCACTGTGGTATGTGTTCTGGAATTATATGATTAGACAAAATGCCTGTGTTTTCATCCATTATGACTTTGGAGTCATGCCTTTTTCTGTACCATATTAGCTAAAGATGCCAAGATTAGACAGACGTGGCTGATCCTGGCCAAGGTACTATATACTGATGATTTCCATGTGTTGGGAAATGTGGATGTTTTTTGATCCCTTCCCCTTGCAGAATGTCAGGACTGTGTATAGAAGTGGCTTGATAGTGATATTCTATGGGTAGTGACAGTAGAACTAGAGGTAAAAGGGCACATCCTCAGCCTCTGTGATATCAGAAGGGATTTAAGAATATCTTAATGGGCATAACAAGATGATGAAAGACACTAAATTCTCAGGTGGAATGGTGCAGTCCATTACACAGGGGTAAGTATACCAGTCTTTCTCAGAAAAGACTGGTGAGAAGCTCTCCTGTAAATAATATTATTGGGCTAGGTGACTTAGAGCCAAAATCTGGATCTCACGTTTTATGGAATTTGCTCTTTGGGGACTCAACCTATTCAATAAGAAACCTCCTGTTTTCCCAAAAGTAAGTGACTGGAAAATTGCCATTCTATACTGCTTCCCTCTGTGATGAAAGGCTTTTCTGTGAAAGATTGAATTTTACCAAAATTAGATGATCAAATGGTTTCTCTGGAATCTGGATTTCTGGGGCAGGAACTAGAAAAGATGGAATGCAGCTTGATTCTCAGGGCATGACAGGCTAATTCCTGAAGACCTAGTAGGTCTTGGCCACTTCATGATCAGAAAACAAAAATGAAAATAACCTCCAATCAGAAAGTGTTCTTTCTCCAAAACTTAGAATGAACAATAATATATTTAAGTCAGTTATTAAAATAGGCTACCATATTCCAATTCCAATTCCAGTAGTTGGGTATTATTCATCTCTTATGCCTTTACGTATATCAGTTATGTGCAAAATTATTTGGAGTTTCTCTTGTCTTCTTTATGTTATGAACACTCCTCAAACGCATACATAACCAGGCAACTGTGGGCATCTTCTATGTTGGTTTGCAGATAAGCATTGTTCTGAAACAAGCTGAAACTCTGATAAAAACCATTACTAAGTTTTATCTTTGTGGACATAAGCTTCCCTATATGTGTGTTAATCAGTATATAATAATAGGGATATCCAACACTCTCACCTGGATTTGGATTAGGTTTAATACTGAAGTAAGTACATTCCTCTATTGAAAACCATAGGGGGAAAAAAGCTATGGAAGCACTGAGTAAAAAGATTTTTATATCATCTCTGCAGTTGGGGTATGTATAGCTCCACTTCTGGGTATCACATGCTAGGCTGACATGCCTACCTTCAAAATCAAAACAAAGCCTACTTGGGAGATTTCCCTTTGAGGAAAGCAAGCCAATAGAAAAGTTCACCCTTACTGTGAGCCCTGGTCAAGACTCTCAGAAAATAAAACAGCAATAAAAGAACCTAAAGTAAGATGCCTGAATTAGGGGATTGGCAGAAGGACATCGACAGGAACAAATGGAGCTATGACTGAAAAGAAAAATGGTCAGCCCCTAAGTTGTTCAAAGGTATCACAATGGAATATGCATCATGTATCGTAGTGTTTGGAGTTCAGCACTTCTTTTAAATAATGTGTAACATCCTACATATGAAGCTATATGCTTTAATGAATTGGGTAAATAATGGCAAATTTCCCCTCAATTTTATTATAGTTGACATGATTTTAATTCCCAGGATCTCCTGTATTTGCAAGATATATTGTAGAACACACATAATGTAGTAAAAAATCTGGAATCCCACTTAGAACATTTTCTCTTTTTTCGTTACATTATAATCCTGTACTTGAGAAACACGAAATATCTAAAACTGCCTTTTCTTTTCCATTCAGTGATAAAGATAGTGCATAAACCATATTGCTATTTTACCAGGAGGTGGCAATAAAGAGACATATCAGTAGTAATTTCAGCAACCCTATGCTTGGAAGCTACTATTGTTTTCCCCCTTTAGCTGTTCTGGTGAATTCATTTGGAAAGAAAGTCTTTGCTAATAAGAAAGAATAAGGGAACCTTGGTTGTGTAAGATCCTCTCTGATGTTGAAGTGCTATTGCATTTCAAGTATTTTTTAATAGTTGAGGATATATGAGACTGAAGAAGGGAAAGGGAGAGTCAGCATGTTCTCAGCACCTAGAGGAAGGGGAGAAAGTAAGAAAAGGACCAGGCTGAAGATAGATGGATAATGTTCTGTAAAGTCCAACTGAGAAGTGGAACCAATATAACCACCACAGTTCAAAGCCAGTAAACTCATTAAAAAGGAGCGTTAAATGGAATTTACATAATTTGGAAAGAGCAAAGTAGCCGTGATGATTGTAGGGACACATGGAAAGACTCATCAGGAAACCAAGAAGCAAGTGAAATAAATATAACTGGTTTTCCACTTAAAGTATAAGGAAGATGATGGGAACTACAGTGTTATAAATGGCCTTTGTGTGAGTAACTTAGGCAATTAGAAATTGCTAGCAAATAAGAATTGCTGTGGTTATGTTTTTGATTAAAAATTCATTATGAAAAGATATGCTTAAATTCTTGTCAGCCATATTTGAAACTTAGACCTATTACCTTAAGTCATATTTAAGTAGTGGAAAAGGGGGTATTTTCTCTCAGACCTTGGCTCCTACCTTGGCAGGCTCCTAGCCTGCCCCTTCCACAGGGTACAGTATTCCTGTGAACAGTCATGAGATACCTACTTAAATGGTTTTTTCCTCTTTTCTGGAATGGTCTAGACATGAACAAAGAACACTAAGGATTAGAGGAAACTGTCTTCCATTGTCCTCACCCCTGAGGCTTGAACTCAGTCGCCTGGATAAATTATGGGCCTGACCAGAATACCCCTACATTCTTTTGGTGGTATTTTTGTTTATTTTGCAAAAGACTTTGCAAAAGTAATACCACACAATTTCTTTGTGTTGGTTTTTAGGTCAGTACCATTTTACTTCTATACAGTTGTCCTATACTTTGAAATCAAAAAGTGTGATGTATCCAGATTTGCGTTTGTTCTCATGATTGCTAGCTATTTGAGGTCGTTTCTGATCGCCTGTTAATTTTAGGATCCACCAACCCCAATTTTTGGGTATAATTCCAGGGCATAATTGAAATCAAGAATTTGAAGAAGTATCTGCCCTCCCAAGTTTAACTCAGCATTCCTCATGATATCCAAGATATGTAAACAATTCAGACGATATTGATAGATGAATGAAGAAACTATGAGTTAAACATGCAAGGAATATTACTGAGCTTTTGTAAAGAGGAAACTATTGCTAGAGGTGACAACATGTGGACATTGTACTGAGTAAAATAAACCATACCCAGGAGGATAGATATTGCTTAATTCCCCTTATAAGCTAATATTTTAACTGATAGAAGCAGAGCCACATGGTGGCTAATAGGAAAAGGGGAGAGGGGTAAGGAAATTACAACAGGTAAAAGTTTCAGTTAGGCAATATGGATAAGTTCGAGAGATCCACTGTGCCACATAGCCTGTGGTTGGTAAGTATGTACTTGAAACATTTATTACAAAGGTAAATATCAAGTGTACTTACCAGAGAGAAATGCATATTATCACACACACATAACACACATCCATGATCCAGAATTAACGTTAGCCTTTTGCATATTTGTTCAAAATTTTAAAGTTTTATGAATAAAGCTGAAGTACTGGATATCGATATTTTTAATTTGTCAAAATACAAGTCATTATTTAAACACACCACAACAATCTCTTTCCAGTTAGCATTTTGTTTTTAAGGTCAAACATACAGACATCTAGATACTGCTTTATTTCTTTTAATTACAGCCTAATTTGCTATTACATGAGTGTGGCACATTTCATGTGTCTATGTATTCATTTCTCTTTAGATGGTAAATTGTATTGCTTCCAGTAGTCTCATTCCACATGATGGCACATATTTCCTGTGCTTATGGACAAGTGCTTTTCTGGAATTAATACCTAGGGGCAGAATTGCTGTGGTGTAAGATACATCTTCACATTCTGTGGATAATGTGCTGCCAAATATTTTTCTGCATGACTGTTCCAATGTTCATACCCTGTAACATTTGGCATTTAGAAGATTGTCAACCTTTGTGCAATGGGTCTCCTGGTGTTTTTACATCTCTATTTCTAGAGATTGAGCATTTATTCATAAATGTAGTGGTCACTAGAAATTCCCTTTTATGAATTTCTCCAGTTTACATCACTTACTTTTTATGACATTGATTGTCTTTTCTCATAGTGCTTGTAAAAGGTCTTTTATTCTGGACACAATTTCTTGTACAATGTCTTCTGCCAGTTTTTAATTTTTTTATTGTAAAGATACTGTACAGAGGGGTTACAGTTACATGAGTAAGGTAATGAGTACATTTTCTATTGAGCATTGTTACCCCCTCCTTTGTCTTTCCCCTAGTATCTCTTCCCTCACCTCCCCCACACCTTTCTCTCCATCCCCAAGTTGTAAACTTTATTTTCAACATAATATCTTGTACATCTCATTGTTACAATGGTTCAACCTGTATCCTTGTTTCAGAATTTTGTTATTTCCCTTCCCCTCCCCAAATTAGAAAAATGCAGAGCACCAGAATCAAATACAATGACAACAGAGGTCAGACCATGGGGGAAAAACATATTAATAAATCATATAGTACATTTAAAAAATAGCGATAAACATAAAACCTCTTTGTCCCTATCTTCCGGTTTATTTCACTTAACATCATCTTATATGGTCATATGTACATAGCTTTTGACCTTTTCTGCTCTCTGGTAAGATTATCCTAGATGTGTACGAGCTATTGCAAATAAGGGAAACCATGGGACCTATGTTTCTTTGGGCCTGGCTTACTTCACTTAATATAAGTTTTTCCAAGTCTTTCCATTTCCTAACAAATGGCGTGGTGTCACTTTTTCTGATGGAGGCATGCAGTTCCAGTGTGTGTGTGTGTGTGTGTGTGTGTGTGTGTGTGTGTGTGTGTGTGTGTGTGTGTGTGTGTGTGTGTCACATTTTCTTGACCCATTCATCTACTAAGGGGCATCTGGTTTGGTTCCATATCTTAGCTATGGTGAATAATGCTGTGAAAATTATTGTTGTGCTGATAACTTTAGTATGGCCTTGTTTGTGATCATTTGGGTAAATTCCCAAAAGTGGGATTACTGGATCATAGGGGAGCTCTATGTGGAATCTTTTGCAGAACCTTCATACTGCTTTCCAAGCGGTTGAACAAGTTTACACTCCCACCAACAATGCAGTGGGTTTCCCTTCTGTCCACATCCCCTCTAGCATCTGTTGTTATTAGATTTCTTGATTATAGCCATTCTAACTGGGGTGAGGTGGAATCTCAATGTTGTTTTGATTTGCATTTCTTTTATGTCTAGAGAAGTTGAGCATTTCTTCATGCGTCTCTTGGCCATTCTTATTTCCTTATCAGAGAAGTCTAAGTCTTTAGCCCACGAATTAATTGGGCAGTTGTTTCTTTGAGGATTTGTTGTTGGGGGATTTAATTTTTTGAGTTCTAAGTGTATTTTAGATATGAGGCCCTTGTCCGTTGTATGGCTAGTGGAGATCTTCTCCCAGTCTCATGGGCTTTCTATTGATCTTGCTAGCTATGTCCTTTGCGATGCACTTCTGCCAGTTTTTATACCAAATATTTCATGCCGGTTTTATGTACATATAAGTTTATAATTTTTGTTTCTGTTTAACGTTTTCTTGCTATGTTCTCACAAATTTTATAAAATGGTTTCTATTTTTTTCTCTTTATTCTTGTTTTAAATCCTTGATTTTGGAGACAGGTCACTTTGTGATTTCTTGGACTGTGCATGTGTGAGTGCATGTGTGTGTGTGACACACATTTCCTGTGACATTTCACTTGAGGATTTCTCACAAATTATCTAATCCTGAATGATGTCTTAGCAATAGACCAAGGGATTGTGGCTTAGAAAGCAACCGTCAACTTCCAAGAAGGTTCAGTCCTCTTCTCCACTCAGAATTAGGAAGCTTAGATGCAATATCTGTCACCATGCTGGCACAAGCCTGCCATGCCAGGTCTTCTGGAGCCCATGGCAGAGTTCTGGACAGTCCTAGGAACAGTCCCTGCAAGGCCTTCATTCTGCAGCCTTGGGGTTTCCACAGTAGAAGTCACATACTACTTAGGAGCTTCCATCGAGTGATATTTCTGTTGAAGAATGGATTTACTTAGTATGCAGTCGATACAAGTTTAAATCATTCCAGTCCATAATACTCTCTAGTATTTTATAGTATTCTTTTTTTTTCCTGTTTTAGTTTGGAAGACTTTGTTGGCTGTGCATCCTACCCTGTCCACTCCCAGCTCCCTGGGACTTTATTAAGGCACAAAGAAAATATGGAAAGAGAGGTAAGAATCTACCATGGAATACATTAGTATTGTCCTTCACTAAAGAGTTAGGTTCATTTGAATGTGAAGATGCAACAGATATCTGTTCTGGGTTTTATGTATTTGGTAAAATGTGTTTTATATGGGGTCCATCAACATTATATAGTTCATTGGGTGCTCAGGAGAGCTTGGATTTTTATTTAGTGAGTAATTTTATAATATTATGTGACTCTTGGTTTTCAATTTTTATATACACTATCAGATTAGTTACATAGTAGGAAAAGAATGATAAAACCATTATATTCTCCCTCCTCCTCACTTTTTCTACTTTTTCTCCTACTGGTTTAGTAAAAGCTTGCCTTCGTTAATATAACCATCATAACCATTGTGTTAAATGTGCTTATACCTGCATTGTTAGGGCCGATTCAATGAATCTGCTTTTATTTTTCATATTCCAAATGAGAACCAATACCACTGACTTTTCTTTCCGATGCCAAAGTGGTGCCAAAGCAGCACCACTTCCGGTCAAAATATATAATATCAACATTGTGCTCATAACTCTTAATTCCCCACAATTCTGTGACTATTAGATTCATAGTAAGATATTTTCATGGTTCTCTGCAAACCCATTCATTACAGTTACTCCATGGAATATTGTCTGGTTTCCTGTTGACTCATGGAAGCTTTCCTATTAATGTATAAATAACGAAGGCCCACGTCTTGCAAATTGCATGATATTTGTTCCTAATGTCTCTCCTTGAAAGACACCTGACAAAATATAAACATATTTCCTTAGATTTTTTTCCCCTGAGTATTTGGTAGATTTGTCTTGCAGAGACATCACATCTGGTTCTTAGCAGAACCAATGATGCTCATTCTGATGCAGAGTCACTAAGCAGCTGAGAGTGGATCCAAAGTGCTCCAGAGAGGAGGCCTCCACAAGGAAGGAGGCCTGGCACTTGGGTACTGAATTCAAGATGTTGAAGCAAATAAATAATTAGGGGACACCTCAAGATAGAGACCAAGAAAGTTTCTAGGTAAAATAAAGGCAGAAAGACACCACCTAGACATGGGTGGTGGCACATCCAATAACAGGCTCAAAGAGTGCTTTAATGTCACAGGTATTTATGGAAGAAAAGGAGGTTGAGGTTTGACTCAAATTCATCAAGGGATGAGGGCTCCCTTTTAACAGGATACCTGCAATACTTTGTCATTCTTGCTGTTATACTCTTATCAGTGAGGCCCAGACGTTCCAAGATTGGCCAGCTCACTAAACTTGGGTCATTATTGACATTAGGGTGTCACTTCAAAAAAGGATGGATTCTGTCACATAGTACCTTCAAGCCAGGTGTCTATCCTGGAGATAAATATTTTTCTTTGCAAGCATTTTTTTGTACCCCAAAATGTCATTTTCTTAGATCAAGTGTCTTTTTTTGGTGTGTGTGTGGGGGGAAGGGGGTGCAGAAGGAGGTAGTGCCAGTTCTGGGGCTTGAACTCGGGGCCTGGTGGTACTGTCCCTGAGCTTTGTATACTCAAAGTGAGCCACTGGAACCACAGCTCCACTTCTGGCTTTTTTGGTGGTTCATTGGAGTTATGAGTCTACTAATTGGCTGGCTTTGAACCGTAGTGCTCACATCTCAGACTCCTGAGTAGCTAGGGTTAGAGACATGAGGCACGGCCTCCTGTTAATGCATATATGCTTTTAATCAAGCTATTCATTAATATAGTATCAGAAATATTTTTTATTTTCTCTCATTAACGTAAATTTTAATACAGTTTACAAGATATTTTTATGTTAAGTGGAAAGTAACAATAATAATAAATTTTACCCAATATGTATAATGATGTGGGTCAATTATGTTTGAATTCATTAACTCCATACTAACAATATATTTTCCTTTGTAATTTTGAATTTTAATTGGAGAAATCACAGAACTATCTCATCAGTTATGATTTTAAAATAAAGACCTTAAATTTATGTTTTAAGGATAATAATTGTTAAATGTTGGTATTGCTACCTACTTGTAATAGATATGCTAATTTCTGAATTCTTTCTCTTTTATCTGTCACTTCTGTACAAAATAAACTCTGTGAGTTTTTCAGAAATACTATGAATGACTTTTTCTGTGCATATGTCCGTAGCACTCATGGGCTACCCCTCCTGTCCTCAAAGAGGTTGTAACAAATGGACATGAATAATTACTATTAGAGGCAAACATGATAGAAACAATAGAGAGAAGAAGATAGTCTTGAGAAAGAGGGGAAGTGATAGAGATAGAGAAGGATGTCTTAAAAAATAAAAAGAACTGAAGGACTTTTACAGATAGAAATGAATAAGATGGATGGTGTTTGAGACAGTTGATAAAGAAAATAAACGCCCAGAGGGAAGATGGCTCATAGATGGAATACCAGTTAAGCTAAGGCAGCCAATGCCTCCCTAAGGTGCATGGCAAGCTGAGGTTCTTTAACACAATGCCTGATACATTTTTGGAGGGGCTAATGATTGAATTTCTTTGAGTCAGGTAATGAAGTAATCATCACAATCAAACTTGTTAGGCAAAAGGAAGGCACTGAACCTGCCTCTGTGTTGGACTATATGAATAAGAGTGTTAGTGAGGTTTCTCCATAGAAGGCTATAAACCTACTGCCTTCCACTATCTAGAGAGAAAAATTGACTCTGGCATATGTTTAAGTATAGGGTGCAACACACTTAGGATACCTCTACAAGAGAAGTAACAAGTTTTCCTCCATAGAAAGCTGAAAGAAGCATAGAAAAGACAGATGCTACCTACCTAGTAGATGTTTCCAGTATCTCTAGATATAGAATATTTGAGCCCTTTAGATTACTCACAGTAATGTCTAGAAACAAAAATCTTGGAAGACACTACTGCCTGGAAATAGTGATTCTACCTTGTAATTGCCTGTGCACAAACACATTCACACTTCTGGGAGCATCTGACTTAATGGTTGACTCTGTCTAGGTAAAAGTTCTACCTGCACCTTTCACTACTTAAGTGACTGTGGGCAAACATTACTTCTCTATTGAAAAATGGTCACAATGACATGACTTGACTAACAGAATACCTACTTTGAGGAAGACTGTGGAGATTAAATGAAATAATGTATATATAGAATCAGAACCACCTTATAAAGATGAGAATATTTGAATCCTCTTTCCAGGTAGATATTACTCCTTGCTCTGAGCACATAAGTGGAGATGAAGGTAGATTTCAGTCTCTGCACTCCTTTATCTGAACATCCTTGTGTAGTGTACAACTGTACACATGTCCTGAGGACATCGTTTAGCATAATGGTTTTTATAACAAAAGCCACATCAATATTAGACATCATTAATTATTAAGCAGCAATCACGCCAAAACATGTAGTTGAATTTCTGTTGGAGACTGCATGATTGGGTCTGTTATAAAAAGATGGAGTCACACCTCAGCCTTAGAAAAGAGCAATACAGAATTGGAAAGTGAACTAGGTGCCCCTGCTTTTGTCTCTCCCCACACAGAGGGAACTGGCCCACAACTGAGGCTTACACTGGAACTTGTTTCCTTCTTTTAAATTTTATTGTATTATAAAGATGCTGCACAGAGGTTACAGTTATATAAGTAAGGTAATGACTACTTTCTTGTCGAGAATTTTACCCCCTCCTTTGTGGTTTTTTTTTATTATTTTATTTTATTTGTGAACATACTGTACAGAGGGGTTACAATTACATGGGCAGGATAATGCGTACATTTCTTACCAAGCATTGCAGCCTCCTCCCCTCCTTTGTGTTTTTAATGTTTTCTATTTTTACAGTAACTCCATAGCCAGATTACTTTCTGTCTCCTCCCAATGTTCTTTCATCTGGCTGTATGTAGAGGAGGGAGGGTGTATTGCACCTTAAATACAGCCCAGAAGAAATGATTCACCAGATAGTAGAAGACTGTAGGTCTGTGCATGGCTAGGGAGAAACTCCACTGATTTTCTGTGACTTTGAAAGCAGAAAACCATCAATAATAAAGTATAACAACATATCTTTACTCCATGGCCTCCTGAGGCATTGTTAGCATGTGAGATAGGGCACAGGACATGATCTTTCAATGATGTAATTATTATTTTTTAAATGTTATTCTCTATATACTTAGGCTCCAGGTCTCAGGAAGGGAATCTGTTCAACCTTAGTTCTACGTATATTTTTTTCTTATCTCTACTCATCTTTTTTATGGGCCAAATCCTAAATAGTGAGATTCACTATACAATAGAAAGGCTGTGTCTTTTGGTAGAATTTGTAAACATAAAATGTTTAGGAGAACTTGTTACTTAAGAAAGGATTTAGCAAATTTCTTCATAAAATGAGAATTTTATTTTTCACATATAATAAAGAATATACCACATGTGTTTTGCATATTTTTTTCACTTTCTGTCACTCTTAAGTCTGACAAGTTGTGAGGGGTAACATGAGACTTCAAGGATGCTTTTGAAAAGATTGCTGCAAACCCTTTAAGGCTATATATCTTAAGTTTTTAATAAAGTGAATGAACCTCAGAGAACTTTTTTTTTTACTGCTGCAAGAAAATATTCAAAGAGAAACATTGATGCTATTCCATACTCATTTGTGAACAGAAATTAATAAGGTGCTTACTAGTCTGGACCAAAGTCAACATTTAAGGATAAAGTATCTACTAAATCAAGACAGGAGAAAGAGTTGAGCCTGTGTATGACATCATTTTAACCTCAATTTTCCTGTAAGCACCCCCTGGTCTCCTGATATGGTTCTCAGGCCCAGGACCCTTGGGGGACAGGCTCATTCACAATGTTTTTGAATACTGTGTACAAGGGAGGATATGTAAAGACAGGAGGTGGGAGAGGACATCAGGTCATGCTCCCCCTCACCCCACTCCACAAGAAGGGGTGTTCCTACTACACACACAACCTATGGAGATTCCAATGAAGTAGTAGTCTACTCACTTTAGATCAGCTCCCAAAAGAAGTCTTCATCTCATCTTCCACTGTCTTAGAAGAAGATATAAAATGAGGTCATAAATTCTTTAGTTCAGATTTTGTCATCCTGCTTATTCTGCCCTATCCAAGTTTCCTACTCATTTTCTGCAGAATTATCAATGCATTCAGTGACTGTACAGCAAGTGTTCATAGCCCCCCCAGAACATGTGCCATTTGCCCTCAGACATGTATACATTCCTTTTTCCCAAAATGCCCATCCCTTTTCATATTATCAAGAAAAAAACACAATTTTTTAATCTACAAGCCTTAGCTCAATCCTCTGTCTTCCCTATATAGTCCCATATATAGTCCTATAGTCCCATATATAGTCCTATAGTCCCATATATAGTCCTATAGTCCCCATAGTCCTCTCTTGGAAGATAAAGCAGGCTCTTTCCTTTGTCCATCTCTTCCTCCCACCCTCAACTGCTTTGCTTAATAGTATCACTAGATCTGACACTTAGTTGCATATAATACACACTTAGCAAACAAGTGAACACAGTGTTATTTAAACAAAAATACATCTTATTAGATTTCTTAGAAACAATAACTGAGGATCATGGGAAAAAAGCAATCTATGTGCAGAGGGACATGATAAATTTTACAGGACTCTAGGTGTTTACACACAGTAAGACCGAAGGATGATATTTTAGGAGAGAAACACAAAGGTTAATACCTATGTGCATCAGATCATATAAAATAATATTTATCAAGATAAATTCCAGGAAATGGAAACGAGGTTTTTGTTTTCTTTTTTTTCTGTCATGTTTGTTTGTTTATCTGTCTTTGGGAGGGTAAGTGAGGACACAGAAATGGAGGGACAAAAGGTGAACAAATGCAGCAGTGGTACTCACTAGACACCATGTTGAAAATGTTGAAACGATACAATTTGTGGGTGTGATGGGAGGGAAAAACAGCACGAGGGAAGAGGTAACACTGACTAAAAAGAAATGTACTCTTTACCTGATTTATGTAATCCCTCTGTACATCACCTTTATAATAACAATAAACAAAGTAAAAAAAGTAATCTATTAGCCTCTAATTTCAAATATAATTTCCAGAGAAAGCAAAGAGAAACCAAATATTGAAAACACAAATACAAAAAAACAAATATTTTAGCAGTCTAAAACTGTAAACATAAACAATTTCAGAGTATACAACATAAAATAATAGCATTGTGTATTTTAAAGCTGAAAAGAAAACCAGAACACACTTAATTCCAAATTTAATTTCAATCTTAGATAACAGCCAAAATGATTATCAAAGTCCTAGGATGTGGGGCTGGAAAAGTGGCTCAGTGGTAGAGTACTTGCCTTACATGCATGAGGCCCTGGGTTCGATTCCACAGCACCACATAAGCAGAAAAAAACACAAGTGGTGCTGTGGCTCAAGTAGTAGAGTGCTAGCTTTGAACTGAAGAGATGAGGAACAGCAACCAGGCCCAGAGTTCAAGCCTCATGACCGACAAAAAAAAAAGTCCTAGGACACATACAAGAAGTAAAGGGTTTCTTTCCTATATCTCTACTCCATTTTATACCCAACTGAAATCAAATGTGCATCTTTCAACACAGACACTATAACCAAAATAATCATCAAGGACAAAAAGTGAGGGATGAGATGAAGGAAAGTCTGAGCCGTCAACACAGAAATGGAGCCAAGTGAGATATACATCATGTGGCCCACTAAAAACAACTGATAGGACACTGCAGAACAGGATTCTCCAATGTGTTTGAATAACATTTTTCTCTGAAGGTAGAGCTAAAGCTTTAGTTCTGGAAAGGTAGTATTTAAAAATGGAACTAAGTCAGTCGTGATATGGTAATGGATCTGCAGGCAAATGGAGGTGTTTGTATGACTAATCACAGCAAAGCTGTACCTTTAACTTCATATTCAAAGGCCTGCAGGCCCTGTACTTGTTCTTAGGAACACAAGGAACCTGTGGGCAGAATGCATCGTGGAGTGCCTGTAGGTGCCTTCACCATGAACCTTGGGATGCTACCTTCCCACTTGAGAATTCCTGGACAAGGCTCCCCACCCACCGCCCCCACCCGCCAGCTCCTTAATTTTCCAAATAAGAAAAAAGTGAGTCCAAGAATAGGCCCTCTAACACATGTCCAAACCATTCTAACCTCAGACTTCATATCACTTGCTATAAATATCATCTTGAAATAGGACATGCCTGGCTTCCTAAATATAGACAGAAGGAATGCTGTTTGGCTGTCAGTCTCATTTACCTTCATTGGAACAGATGCATTCAATTGTCCTTCACTGTTCAGTCACAGGTCTCTCTGAAACTCACCCACACCAGACAAACCAGGGCACATTGTTCAAAACCCTTAGAGGCACTTTATTTTCATAATGAGAAAACTCACAAGAAAAGCCAGCTTTCAAAGCAGGGAAATATGGAGGTGATTATTATTAGTAGTAGTAGTAGTACTAGTTGTAGTGGTAATATAATAAACTATATTATGTAATAATATAATAATGTTTATTATTATAAAAAGATCTTCCAAATATCTCAGTTATACAAAGGCAGTAATATTATGTGTGTATCAATAACTGACAACCTGAAAAAATGGTGGCTAACATTTATTGTATTATTTTTATTTCCATATTGAGGATAAATACATTTAATCTTAAATATTTAAATAATGAGCCAAAGATAAAGACAGTGATAAGCAGGATTTATTCATAGGTATATGTCTTTGGTAGCATGTTTTCATTCATTTTACTACACAGTTTTCCATTTTTGTCTGTCATCTTAAGCATTATTTTAAATATTGTATAGTTTAGAAAGATTTATAATTATAAAATGAATGGATAAAATAATCATAAAATGATTTATTTTTAAGATCCACAATGTCACTGATATGTAACAAACCATATTTTAAAGTGTTATAAAAATTTTCCCATAAATTTTCATTATACACCAAAGCCTTATTTGAATTTTTAATATAAGTTAAAAATATATTTCCATGCCAGGCACTGGTGGCTCATGCCTGTAGTCCTAGCTACTCAAGAGGCAGAGATACAAGAATTGTGGTTCAAAGCCAGCCAGGAGCAAAAATGTCCCTGTGAGACTCTTATCTCCAATTAGCAACTCAAAAACCAGAACTGATGCCATGGCTCAAGTGGTAAAGCACTCATCTTGAGCACAATGAGGCTCAGGGACAGCACACACACCCTGAGTTCAAACCCCACAATAAAAACAAAACCAAAAACAATTTTCATAAAATTTAAAGCATTAAATAACTGGGGGCAATTTGTTTTAAAAAATTCCATTTGAGATTATTAGAAAAACGTACATAATGATTTAGTCTCTACCCTTAACTCTCAATACATGATTAATAATGGCTTAAACACTTCTGAGAGTTTGCTCTGAGGGTGACTGGCAAGCATCCTTTTTAAATTCTTTATTGAAGTGGTGACAGGACTTCTCGTTTCACATTTACGCTTTGAAAACTTTTTAGATCAAACTAGTAAATTCACTACAATCTACACCCTTATTTAGTAACACCGAATACAAAGGGAGATCAGAAGGAAAACAGAAATGTGTTATGACTGCACTCCAGGAAGCCTAGAGACTAGATTCAGGATGAGGGAAGAAGCAATGGTAGAAAACTTATCAAATAACTAACCGAAGCGTGTCAATCAACACTAGAATTTAGCAAGCCAAAGATTCTCAAGGAGGGTGGGGAGGACAATCTAGATGGCTGTATGAATGTTGACAGTGGCCTAGGGTAACCCAACAACAGCCATGTCTAAAGTCAAGGCCTATTGTTTTCATTAGAAAATACAATGGACTTTATAGGTTGCTGTTGATGGCAGTTGTGTTTAGAAACCCACAATGCTTCTAAAATTTTGATTTTTTTCCTCTTTGATTTGCACTTGTTTTTTACTTTTCTTGGACTATATATGCTTGATAACAAACTAAAAATTGTTCTGTGATAAGCACTTGCTAAGAATGTCTAAGACCTGGGTCTCATCCTTAGATGAGAAACCACAGAAACAAAAACTTACCTTGTTGCCTTGCTGAAATGCAACCTACTGCAGTGTGAAACAAACAAATCCAGGTGTTGGAATCCACTCTAGGAGATGGAGTGGAGCTAATGGTTTTTCATTTAACTTTGTGACAGAGTCCTTGGCATCGGCCTAAGAAGAGTGTGGTGAGGTTCTGGTGTTTAAAGGGCATTTTAGGTTTTCCACTAATTTGTCCATCTTTACCTTACACATATACTGTATTTGTTTACAGTCTGCAGGTGGATATTACATTTAAATGTCTAGTTTAATAAACATTTAACCCCCCCCAAACAAAACTAAAAATTGTTGATCAGTATAGATGTCAAGAACAAATGAATGCCCTATCTCCATCTCCATTGGTGTGTTAGCTAGATGCTAAATGTGTTAGCTAACTCTGTGTTACTAAATGCAAATCAAAGACAGGAAGTTAGTATGAGAAGATAGTATTTAATATAATTGACTTGAATCTGAAAGATGACCAATGAGAAATCATGTCCATTAAAATCTGTCTAAAGATGGTTAGGGTCTTCAGACACATAAATTCACAAATTTATCTTGGGTAAAAAACTTTGAAATATGCTCTAATTCTACTTAAGTGGTCTGGTTTTGTTTCTTCAGAAGGAACTCTCTCAGCACTTGAATTGGCAATCCATTTGTTTTCTGAAAGCTTTTGAACCAATCAGGACACAGATAATCTCATTATACCTCTATGGGTTTGTGTTTCTTTTGATGAGAGTCTAGAAAAGTCATGGGTAATACATTACCCGGTGCCAGGGACCACTAGTGTTTCGGTTGTACAAGGTCAGGTCTTAATTTAACCACCAACTGGATACTTAATTTTAGATACACAGAGGAACACATTGGCTTCAGGGCATTTCCTTTGCTTTAGGAAGCAAGTCCCTGGAAAACAATGACAAGATGATCATTCCAAAAGGTGAGATTATGAAATACCTGGCCAACTAGCTTATTTAGTATTGGAAATATTTATCACAGATCCAAACAGACTGTTGTTGCTACTCATTATTTTCTTTGCAATTACTCTCCTGTGGGCTTGCCTATCTAGGGCCTTTGGAATTACAGTGAGCGAGGAATTGTTTCATTGATTTACAGAATTTTGATTCAAATCCATAATTATTTAATTTAAACTGCTTTTTAAATCGTATTTAGTAAAAAAAAATTAAAAAACAATGTAATTATTGAGTACAATAAAAGAGTTATACATTGAGAAAAACAGGCCAAGAATGCATATGCTACTAGCAAACATTACTATGCACGCTACAGCAGAACTGAAGGAGTCTTTCCTGTCCACTGGTTTCTAAGAAAAAACTTATTGCAAAAGATAGATGATTTCTATTCAGAATGAAAACAAATCCTGTTTATGAAGATTGAAAAAATATCAAACTCAAAAGAATTAAAAATTTGCTCATGCAATTTATACTAAAGGCTGGAAAGCCCATACAATGTACTTGATACTATCACTCACTGGATTTCTTAAGCAATGTCTGCATAAAAATGGATTTCCATTAAATAGTAATAATGTGGGCAATGGAATCCTATCGTTGCTTCTTGCTGAGATCATTAAATTATTATAGGCATATATTATAATTTTATCTTTTAGATATTTTATAGGAATATGTTACTACAAGTGAAAATTTTCCTAAAAATTTTATGTTTCTACCGCAGTTAGATTATTTCACTGGTTGTTTGCTTATATTCTATTAGAAAGGCTTATGAATTTTTAGGTTATAGAATGAGATTCACTTGTTCTTAATTCAGTCAGTGTAGATGGTTGGTTGGTCAGCTATAGTTTAGTTGCTTCTATTATCAGATTATTATGCTGCATCTTTACGAGTCTCTAGATGTGTGAGATTTTTTAACCAATCTCTTCATCTGTAAAGTTGGAGGAACATGTGTTGTAAACTAAAAGATAGTCCAGATGTGGTGGTAAATACCTGTCATCTCAAAACAATTGAAAGCCAAAGGAGTGGAAATGCAATTCAAGTGGTAGAGCACTTGCTAACAAGAGGCCTTGAAATTAGTTGTTGGCATCGCAAGAATAAACAAACAGCATAATCCATGCCCTGCACGTAGTATATAACATTTCCATAAATGCTAATTATGATCATTATTAAATTCAGCATACAAACATTTGTTAAGATTCTACTGTATGCTTTAGTGCCAAACTTCAAAAGGGAATAAAGAAGATGAAATCCAGGAGTTGTCTTGAATATGTAGTTTTAAAGCAGGGTACACATTCTATATAGTTGTCTCTAACACTGTTCCTGAAATGTAGCAGGTATTTAATATATACTTTTGAATGGATGAATAGAATAGTCTGAAAATCCTTACCAAACAATAATCAGTAATAATGAATGGGTCACTTCTCCCTTGAATTTGTTGACCAGTAGGGTTGGGAATGTTGCAGGTAGAGTATGTCTGTGTTTCAACAAGATGCTTGGCAATGTCTCTTGATGGTAGACAGGTTATCAAAAAGGAGATAGAAATATTAGATGGTGGTGCCTTTAAGAGGATTTGTAACTGGATAAACAGCTTTTCTCAAAGGGTGCTAAATGACAGATGAATGTCAACCTGGAGGCCTCTGTCCTGAACAGATTTCTATTCAACATTAATCATCATCAATGGAGCATAAGGACACAAAAGATGCTCATTGAGTGAACAAATACTTCCATACTTGTAGGGGTGGAAAATGCATTTGACCTTAGATGATGGAAAAAAGGTCATGAAATTCACCATGGCCAGGAGCAAATATTTATAGAAACAATATATTTAATTATATATGTATAATGAATTTAAATTTTTATTTCTTTTGTTCATTGTGGGACTTGAACTTTGGGCCCATGCGCTGTCCTCAGCTCTTCAGTTCTCCCATCTTTACTGTAAATCAGGGCAATTTCCCATCTTTTCAAGGTTGTCAAGGTACATGGCCTTGCTCAGGCCAAAGGAGTTGATGCAGACAGTTTTCTTGATAGGGTTGTATGAACCTTGGCTCTGCAAAGTCAGTCTAAGCACTGTTTTTATTGTTTGTGAGAACATGTAAGATCTACTTTTCTAAAGCCAGGCACTTGTGGCTCACACCTGTAAGCCTGTCTTCTCAAGAGGCTGATCTTGTGGATCATGGTTCAAAGCCAGCATTAACAGGATACTTTGTGAGACTCTTACCTGCAATTAGCCAACAAAAAGCTAAAAGTGGCATTGTGGCTTAAGTACTAGAGCACCAGCCTTGAGGGAGAAAACCTACAGGAAATCAAGCCCCAATACCAGCAAACACACACACACACACACACACACACACACACACACACACACACACACACACACACACAGAAATCTACCCTCCAGAAAATAGTTAACAGTACTGTTAACTAGACTCACATTGTTGTAACACAGGTCACCAGAATCTATTCATCCTATATAAATGAAATTTTGTATCCTATAACCAGCATCTTTTTACATTTTATGAATTTGACAATCTTCCCTCTCCTCTGTCTGACTACTTTTATTAAACAATATCCACCAGGTTCATCCTTGTCACAAATGACTGATTTCCTTCAGTTTTTAATGGCTGTATAATAGTTCATTGTAAATATATGACTTTTTTTTATCCATTCAACTCCCAATGGATATTGACACTGATTCAGTATCCTGACTCTTGTGAGTAATATTTCCATTGATCTGAAAGTACAGGCATAAGATTGCTGGATGATAAGGTACTTCTATTTTTAATTTTTTTGAGGAATTCCCATACATTCATGATATAAAATGGTAAGTAGATGATAAAATGGGTATTAAAATTAGATTGATAATGGTAAATATTTCACAATGTATACATATATCAAACTATTGAGTTATATGCCTTAAGTAGTTTTTCTTAGTTCCCTTTACATAAAACAGTTGAAAAGAATCTATTTTAATTTCTTAAAAGTGGCTGGTAGTACCTGACTAAATGATTATAGTTCTTAAATATGGCATTTTATTCCCAGCATTAAAGAGTCTTCATGTGAACTTTGCGGTACTGTATTCTATTGACTGCATACACTATTATTTTAGCCACATTCCCTATCATTGGACCCTTAGGTTGTTTCTAAGGACATATAAGTCCTCCCTACATTTCTGGTCATTTTTATAACATATATCCTAAATGTAAACTTATAAAGGATAGAGTTTGTTTTTGTAAGTTATATTAAGTTGTATTTTATAGCTTTTTCTTGTGTCATTCTTGCACTAATCTTTTCTATGGTTACATTTTCATGGAAATCCATGTGCTCAGAAACAAAAGCCTTTTCTATACTTTTGTGTTGCTTGCAAAAGCTAATATGCGTCTTTCTACATTTAAGCCATAATTGCATTTGACCTACAAGTCAAGAGTAGAGAGTAAATATTTAAATATTTGCACTATTATAATATGAAACTAGAGATAAGCATAACTAGCAATACAAGTGTATCATAAGGGTATTTAAATAGAAATTAGGCATTAATATGTGACCCCAAAACTGGAAGTCAGTTTCACAAAAGCATATGCATGACCTAAAGAGAAAGCCCAAGCTTAATCTATTCATTGGGTCAATTTAAGAGCAGTGACTGTTCAATTATTCATTCCAGTGCTCACTAAATTCTCTCACACGTCAGGTAAATGGTCCAGTTTGCCTTTTCATCTGTTTTCTGCAGAGTCACCAGGTTCTATTATCTTAAGAAAACACAAACATGACATTTGTTTTCTGGAATGTGTGGGTATGTTTGTACATGTGTGTGTATGTGTATAGATGTATGTGTGTGTGTGTGTGTGTGTGTGTGTGTGTGTGTGTGTGTGTTTAATGTACCAGAAGAGCATATTGTCCTGTTAAGAAAGATACTCTTAGCCAGGTGCTGGTGGCTCACGCCTGTAATCCTAGCCACTCAGGAGGCTGAGATCTGAGGACTGCGGTTCAAAGCCAGCTCGGGCAGGAAAGACCATGAGACTCCTATCTCCAATAAACCACCAGAAAACCGGAAGTGGCGCTGTGGCTCAAGTGGTAGAGCGCTCACCTTGAGCTGAAGAGCTGAGGAACAGTGCTCAGGCCCAGAGTTCAAGCCCCACGACCGACAAAAAAAAAAAAAAAGAAAGATACTCTTTAGGCACTGGGCACTGTGACTCACACCTTAGTCCGAGCTACAGGGAAGACACTGGTAGGAGGATCACAATTTGAGAACAGTGCAGTAGTGGAGAGCCTGGCTAGCACATGCCAGGTCTTGAGTTCAAACTCTATGATGTGAAGAAAAAAGCAAAACAGTGCTGTGTAGGCTGAGGGAGTGGCTCAAGTGGTAGAAAGGCAGAAGTAGAAAGGAAAGGTGCTGTTTGAACCAGGAGTGGTGATGCAGCCTGTCATCTCAGAAGGAAGACTGTAAATTCAAGCTCAGTTAGGGCTGCACAGCTACATAGTGAGTTCCAGGCCAGTCCATGTTGTATAGCAAGACTTTGTGTTAAAAAAGAATGGAAGAAAGAAAGGAAGGAAGAAAGAAAGAAAGGAAGGAAGAAAGAAAAGAAGGAAGGAAGAAAGAAAGAAAGAAAGGAAAGAAAGAAAGAAGAAGGAAGGAAGGAAGGAAGGAAGGGAAAACAAACAAAAAAACAAAGGTAAAAAAAAGAAAAGATAAAAGAAGAAAGGTTGCTGTTTGTACCAGTTCAGGTCTCCTTGTTATTCATAGGCTTTCTCTATAAGAAAAAGTCAATACCAGCCAGGCGCTCACTGTAATAGCCTTATCTCTACCAGAAACCTGATAAAGCCCTAGCTCTTGGACTCAGACCCTGAGTTCACGCCCCATAACCAGCATCAACAACAAAAAGTCAATATCATTAAGAGAAAACACCTGTACCTTACTACTTGTATGCAGTGATTACCTGTGACAATGGGGTGGAACCAGCACTGTCAGAACTGAAGCCATTTATCTGCAACTGGATGGTATGGAACTCTTAAAAAAAATGTGTCTCCAAAAAACAGTAACAAAATGTTAATTACACATATAAATGGTGAAAGTACAGACAAAATAAAATGAACATAATTAAAATATACAATGAAAATTATGTTTTCTTGGGCTGGGAAGGTGGCTTAGTGGTAGAGTGCTTGCCTTGCATGCATGAAGCCCTGGGTTCAATTTCTCAGCACCACATAAGCAGAAAAAGCCGGAAGTAGTGCTATGGCTCAAGTGGTAGAGTGCTAGCCTTGAGCTGAAGAGCTGAGGGACAGCGCCCAGGCCCAGAGTTCAGGCCCCACGACCGGACCCCCCTGCAAAAAGAAAAGAAAAGAAAAGAAAATTATGTTTTCTTAATGAAACCAAAAGAGGAAGCTGTCCTAATTTTCCTCTTGATTTCCTCTGATAGGCTAAATCCTGATGACTCTCATGGACTTTCAGGGGATGAGCTGACCCACTGAGACCTACCGCATTGTCAAGGTAAAAGAAAGATTCCTCTGTGCACGAGGATCCTGCATTCCATACAACAGAAACTTGTACTCCCCACAGAAACCTGTACTTGGATAAAATTGTAAAGAAAGCCAAATTTAACTGCACCCTTTTATAAGGTCTTACTAGGTCTCAGCCTTGGTCCTTCTGCTATCCTCCTAGACCCAGAGTTCAGTAACCCTTCCAAGAAACCTACAGTGGAGTCAATATGATGCCATTTAAAAGAGAGAATCTTTCGCCTTTGCTCAGTAGGTGTCATTGACCTGACAGGTGCTTAGGGAAGTGCCCTGTTTATGGACACAGAGCCCTTCCTAGCAATGTCCGCTCCACCTACTCCCAAGGCCAATCTTGTTATGAGTCATGGAGATGGTTCCAACCTCGTAATAGAGAGTTAGATGGGGTAACAGAGGTCACAGACTTGAAGATAATCAGGAGTAAGCCAACTAAAGAATTCATGAAGAATGCAGTTGTATTTGCTCTTATTTGGGGAAACAGAACTAGGATTACAAACTATGGCAGATCACTGTGTTTCAAAGGATGATCTGAAGTGTGTCACAAGCTTACCCACCACCTTAACAGTAAGGCATTAGCATGGATGGAAGATTGGAAGTAATTCAGAGAATCTGCTGTAAGGAGGTGTCATGTACTCGTGCTCACTCCTGCATCATAACTTGTGCAACATCTTCCCAACCTCCTGACTACTTCAGTCAGGCACCAACTGGTATGTTGATCCTATTTTTTGGACAGTGATGCTTAGACTCTAAAATAAAAAGTACAGAATGAAGGCAAGCTTAGGACACCCCAGACCACCTTCAGCAACACAAAACATTATTGCACTGAGCCAAAGAAAAGGATTTACGTGTGTGTCATTGGAAGGTATTTTTTATTTTTGGAAGTTATTGTCATGAGGAGCTGGCTGTTAAGAGCAAGATTAAAGTGTTTTCTTTTAAAGGGAACAGGCTGCAGCTCCTGAGAGACCTTAAAAGTGAAGTATACACTGCCCTGTTCAACTTTGCAAATCAGTTCTGTCATACAGGGTGGGTCTTTGAGCCTTCTGAAGTTCTACTCTCCATTTATCACAATGATCCATTATTCCTACAATATGGAATTAAAGTGGGGATTTAAGGCAGTGTGTGCCATATGCTCTGCAAGGTGCCTGAAACAAAGCCAGTACTCCATAATTATGGTTCTCAGTGATATCACCATTTTTATTCTTATTAAATATGTTCTAAAATATACACGATCACTAAACTTCCCTTTTGTCTACTTTCTAACTTTAAGGTTTAATTCAATTCATCTAAATTGGTGATATAGAGCAATTATACAATATTGTGACATTTTAGAAGCTGATATCCAAATCATACATTTGGAAATGGGCATTTAGAAATTCTAAAGCTTTCTTTTGTGTGTATGTGTGTACATGTGTGCTGGCTTGTCCTAGGACTTGAACTCAGGAAGCTGTCACTAAGGTTTTTTGCTCAAGGCTAGCAGTCTATCACTTCAAACACAGCTCCACTTCTGGCTTTTTTGGTAGTTAATTGGAGATGAGTCCCAGGGACTTTCCTGCTCAGGCTGTCTTCAAACCTCGATCCTTAGATCTCAGCCTCCTGAGTAGCTAGGACTTACAGGCATGAGCCACTGGCACCTGTCCCTAATGCTTTTTTCTTTTCTTTTTTTTTTCAAAACCAAAGAACACACACACATACAAACTTCAGCCAGCACCCGTAATCCTAGCTACTCAGGAGGCTGCATCTAAGGATCATGATTCAAAGCCAGTCCAGGCAGGAAAGTCCATGAGACTCTTATCTCCAATTAACTACCAGAAAACTAGAAGGTGCTATGGCTCAAAGTGGTAGAGCACTAGCCATAAGCAAAAAAGCTAAGACCTTGAGTTAAAAAAAAAAAAAGAACAAACCAGAAGATCCATGATTATTATACTATTAGCAAAGTTTTGAGAAGAGATATCCTCTGGAGAGAGAACCCATAGCTCTCATTATATCTGATTCCTCCCCCTCCCTAAGTTAATTAGTGCTTTAAATGAAATGACTACCTGTACAATACAACCAACCCAATTATTTTGAAAATACCAACAGGAAGATTGATTGCTTATCAGGGAAATTATTATTAGGAAAATGTAGGTCAATTTGTCTAGATTGAGAAATTATTCACTTGAGAATAGGTGTAAATGGATGCCAAAATATCATTTGGCCTCTCATACTCCTGGGTTGGGCTTTATTAAAATAAATTCCCAATTGTCTTGTGACCCCTGAGTTAGATTTAATTCAGTTTTCAGTATAAATCAATACTTCTCATCAGGCCTTTCTCATTCATTGCATTTTGCTATCCCCTATCCCATTTCCATCCATTGGACAGGTTGTCTGTTACCTTAGTCTACCTGCAAAGTGTCAGGACAAGGCTGGAAGCAGTCTGTATTAGATTAGAGTTGTTCCAGGTTGTTTTCCCCATCATTTTACTCTGCTGCTACTATGGAAAAACTGATAAAGAATATAGATAACTTCCATCTTGATGATAGTTAAACAGGAATTTTTTTTTAATCCAGGCCTTCTCAGTTCTCAAAGGAGGCTATGATGCCTCATGTAAGGAAAGCCCAAACTTCAGCAGAGGTTAGATTTAAGCTGGGGATTTAAATAGCTGCAAGGTTTTGTATCCCATTACTAATCCCAGAGCCATGCAAACCCCTATCACTACATTAATAGCAGCAAGAGAGGCATCAGGCAATGTCATAGGTTAAACTTTGTCAGCTAAGTGTGCTATCTGAAGGACTCGGTGCTTGTTTGCTAGTGATGAACCAACAGTTTTTTATTTTGTTTTCCAGAAAACTCTGCTTTTTTTTCTTCTTAGGATCCTAAAAAGGTTAGGATGGGAATAGAGGAAAAATGGTATAAAATAAAAAGAAAGTACGGAAGGCTGTGAATCAGGGTGGGGTGCTGATTTCAATCACCAGCACTACAAAAAAGAATTTTTTTTTCTCTCTCAGAAAACCAATAGTCTAAGTGAGAACAGGAGACAAATATGTGAAGAACGTGCAAAGCAAATACGAGAATGCTTCTCAGTTCAAATGCTGGGAAATTATTATGCAAGAGGAGACAGTCACAGATAAGGCTGCAGAGGATGTGGGAATTTCAGCAAGGGCTTCCACTGCAGGAAGGTCCAGGCTTGAGGCAGTCTAGGCCATAGGTGTGTGACAGCTGAGAAACCACGGGGAGAGAAGAGGAAGCAGAGATAAAATCCCAGACATGAGGGAAATGAAGCCCAGCGTAGAGGGCACAATCAAATTTGTTTAGCTGAAAGAAATCCTCCACACATGTGAGAAATCAACAGTAGGAAGAGCAAAGCAGAGCTTGGATTATGTTTCAGCGTTCAGTCATTAAGGCTTCACTCATTCACTCTGTACCTGTAGAGGCCATGAATCCTGGGACGGTGCTCCTCTAGAAACTGAGGTTTCAGGATCATCCCCTGCTCTTCTGTAGGTATCTTCTAGAGTTAGGAGACAGACAAGAAGCAATAAACAAGAAAAGAAATGAAATGCCTGTTTAGAGAAGAGAATCTTGAAAGTGTGCATTGGCCTTTGAGAAGACCGAACTGAGCCAGCAGTGTGAGGGAGCATGCTCAGTGAGGCTCTGCTCCCATCTCGGATACACCCTCCAATCTTTTTAGTTCTGCTGTAGTCCCAAGGATACAGATACAGAACAGTGAACAATGCATTCCTAACCAGAGTATTCATTTTCCGCAACGTCTGTCTAGGGGTTACAGACACTGCCTATCAGCACGTCTAGAGCTGAAACAGAGTTTTATCTAATCTTTTGTTTTGTTTTGTTTTGTTGTTGGTTGTGGGGCTTGAACTCTGGGCGAGAACAGTGTCCTTGAGCTTCTTTTGCTCAAGGCTAGTATTCTATCACTTGAGCCATCATGCCACTTCCAGCTTTTTCTGTTTATATGGTACAGAGGAATGGAACCCAGGGCTTCCCGCATGCTAGGCAAGCACTCTACTACTAAGCCATATTCCCAGCCCAAGTTTTACCTAATTTTGAAGAATGAAAGATGTAAATGACACAGCAACTACATTTTGGAAATCTGAAGAGCATTTGCTTTGGCTTCTCCCCCTTGAAAAGATATATGACCATGTAAAATATCATATAGAGAATCCATTTTGGCTTGAAAAAATAAAGATAATTTCATTATAGGCAGTCCAATATTAGAGCTACTTTGATTTCTACACTTAACTAACTTTTCTAAGTAAAATAAAACAATTAATCCAATAGTAAATATAGAGAAGTACTTTTCTAACTTGATATTTGGAAGAAACATAATAATGAACAATAATTTACAATCTGTATATCATCAGAGGGGACAAGGCAGTGGCTTGTAATGAATAAATAAACCATGCAGGAGAATAAATGGAATCCATTGGGAAGATTACAGATTTACAGTTAAGATGATTGCTGTCTCTCATGTTCAAAAGATGCTCTGAGACTAGTCAGATCTCTTTAACTGACCACTTCTGTTTCATAAGGGATATATAAAAGGGTGTTGCCTCTTAGTGTACTGACCTGCTTCCCCTTAGGTAGAGTTTTAAGCTCTCAAAGTGTTGAATAACTTGCTGGGCCCAAAGGAGCATGTATCAGAAGGTTGGGGGAAAAATGATCAACTGCAGCCATTTCCACAAAGAAAGCAAAGAGTCGAAAAAATGAAGACAATCAAGTCAGATAATGAAGGCTTTAACAGTTATAGTATTTGAAGTTAAGAAAGTAGAGCTTGTTTCTGTGTGGATTAAAATGTTAATTGTATTTAAGTATTTTAGTTTGTCCCTTTGCATTTGTTATGTTAATTCAACCTGCTACTTGACATCATTTGCTGATGATAAGAAGTTGCCTCTTTCAAAATTATTTCTAGGTATGGATACTAATTATGATCCTGATGAAGACCAACTTACAAGTTATGATATTCAGCTCAGTATCCAAGAATCTATTGAAGCCAGTCAGCCTGCACTGCACTTCGAAAGGTAGCATTCTAATCATGACCTTCAACAATATTTCTTAAAGGCATTCATTTTGTTTTAAGAGAAAACACATGCCATTTCCTGATTCTACCTCTAGGAAAATACTTACCTGTTTGTTTTTAGCAAGTAGTCTAACAACTTTACAAAAGCCTCTGTGCACTGACTTTAATAATCTAATTTTTCACAAATCTGCATCCCCCATGAAAAATGGAAATTGCATAGACGGGAAATTCCCAGTTTAATTTGGTTGGATAGTTGCTTAGTTTCTAAATTAATACTCAGTTAAGAAGGGTGATGAATAATTTAAGCAAATTTGCAAGTTTATCCAACCAAGAAACAGATAAACAAAAATCTGTATATTTCAGCTAACTTATGTGAGTGAACAGATCAAGAAATACATAAAATTACAGAATTATGTAAATAGGTATAGAATCTAAAACAGCAAAAAATAATTTCTGTCTTGAATAACACACATACTTATGACAAAATAAAATAAAAATTAGTTTACCTTCTCTTATAGTATTTAAAATCTTGTATTATGGAATTTACGAGTGCTTCTAAATGGATTCAGTGATACAAAATTACTGTTTTTGAGCTTTAAGATTTAGACATATTATATTTAAATTTCCAGTCTTTTAAATTATATCTTCAACAGATTTTAGAACTTCAGAGTTCTCCATAAGGGTAGCAGCTGTTTCTGCTTAATAGTGTTAAATAAGTTTGTTACCAAATTCTTGTTTCCATTTAGTAAGCCCATACCCCAGAGAATTGCCATGAGGGTTTAATGCATGGCCTACTAGGATACTGACTGGACGTTTGTCAAGTAAATGATCTGCTTAATTTTACTTGTGGATCAGTTGATTAAAAGGTTGTAACATATGGCATGGGCTAGAAGGTCCCAAGTAAGTGTCAGTGAGCAACAAACAACACATGTTCCAAACAACACATGTCTATTAAGCAAAGAGTTTTTAAAAGTTGAAAAAAGCCTAAGAGATCTTCATATTTAATGCTATTTTACAGATGAAGTCAATAGCCAAAGAGGCAATAGGTATATCTCAGGATCACAGTCTCTGACCCAAGCCCAGCTCTCTGATTCCAGTTGTTCACTCCTTTCTCAATGCTCAGAGAGACCTCAAAGACAGCATCATAATTTTGTATTTTCCCATCTTCATTAGTGTTCAGAGATCTAGTATCAGAAGGATACTCTGATCCTACTTGTATCCATTTACATTTTCAAAGTTCATAAAACCTATAGCTCTTGGTTATTACAGTTATGTACAAACTCAATAGAAGTTAATTCTTTTTCAATTTTTAAACTGTATCACCAGTATAAACATGGCTTATCTTTCTTTCCCTACTAGATTTGTACCACTAAGTGATCAAAACAGAAAGCTTGTAGAGGCCATAAGACAAGGTAAGTTTGCATGTTATCTACAGGGGATGGATAGGAGCTCCTACCTTGCAAAGGTAGAATTGTGTTATTAATCTAGGTGTTAAATTCAGGTCACATTCTTGAGCTCCAAGAGTATGTGAAATATAAACATGCTCTGGATGAAGCTGACGAAGCAGGATGGTTTCCATTACATGAAGCTGTCATTCAACCTGTTCAACAAATTCTTGAGATTGTTCTGGATGGTAAGAAAATATCCTTTTGAACAAAAAATAAATAAAACTAGAAAAGAAATGCAGAAGTTGTGATTCTTCTTAAGCCATACAACAAGCAAAAATAAAAAGCAGAAATAAAGATTGTTTGGTTTTAGAAAGGGAAGTGCCAATATTTTAAACTCAAATAGTACAAAAATGAACATATTTTATGACATTTTGGACTCACCCTTTGCATTTGTTTTTACCTATAACTGATGAAAGATTTTATGTTCTATGAATTAACTGATCAAACTATAAAGCCTTTTTCTTTTGAAAAGAACTCCATTTTTAAAAACTCAACTTTTACATTTCCTAAAAGTTACTATATATTAAAGCAAGTAGTACGTAAAATATTTAGCCTTCCATTAATTTTTCATGATGTAAACATTAGCCAATGTGCTGTGATAACCCAATCTTATGTTCTAAGACAATTGTTCAGTTTTTCACATGTCCGCATTTTGCAGAAGGCTTTGAAAGTGTTCTTTTAAGCTTCAGTATTACTTGCTAATGCTGTTTGGGGAGAAAAATACATAATTCTTGATAGCCAGTAAGCAAGCCAGATAGAGAACCATATACCTAGACAGACAGACAGACAGATAGACAGAGAAAACACTAAGGATCATTTTTCTTTTCTAACACATGCTAACAAAATAATATATTTATTCACATACATCTCAGTCACATATGACATAAAACCAATTTCTCATGCAACTTAAAAATAAAAAAGATTGGAGAGTTACTTTATAAAGTAGCAAGAAGTGAGAGTTAACTCATTTTTAAAAAGGCAACTTGAAACTTAAATGTTGCTTTTCTATTTGTCCATTTAATTAGCAAGCCCATATTCTCCCTATCCCCACATATCAGAGGGTTCTAAAGTGATGTTCCCTGTGCACACTGCCTTTTGGCAAATGTTCAACTTTGTCTCTTTTTAGCTTTCCCTTCATTATAAACTGACTTTATTCAACATGGCATATATATTCATTGAGTTATTATGATCTATGCAATATCCTTTAAATAAATGTTTTTAACTTATGAACATAATACTTTCACATCTCAGCTTCTTACCAGACACTCTGGGAATTCAAGACTTGTGATGGAGAAACACCCTTGACTTTGGCAGTCAAAGCTGGTCTGGTGGAAAATGTAAGGACTTTACTAGAAAAGGGAGTGTGGCCCAACACCAAAAATGATAAAGGAGAGACACCTCTTCTGATTGGTAAATAATCTTCTTTCCTATTACTTCCACGATTTGAAGCAAACAATAAACATTTAATCAGCATTAACTGGGAACCACTATGTATTGGCTAAAATTGTATAATCCTAATTCCTTTCATTCCCTGAGCTTCACTCCAGCCCTCATTTCATCTTCCCATCCATTTCATTTAATGATCCCAAAAAGAAGTCAAATGTGAAAGATGGGTGCAGCTGACTTCAATTCTAGCTAGAATTCAAGCTGGAGTCAATTCTAGCCTTCCTTGGAAGTTTAAGAAAGAAAAGTTCATTTAGTATTCACTGCAGTCTTTGGTATAACAATAGTAACAAGAACAATAAAACCTGTTTTCATAGGGTAAAATCCATGAACATTTATTATTCCCTGAGTCTTACAAGAGATAAAATTATATTACTAAATTTATTGAGTTTCTATTATATACTTGGTACTATGCTTACCATATCATGTACCCTATTTGATTTGCAACCCAAGAGTGGATGAATTTTCTATTTTGTTGGTAAAGAGACTGTTTGGAAACAGTGCATACAAAATCCCATGTACATTTTCCAGGAGCTCTTAACCCCACCTTTAAGCCATGAGCCTTAAAGGAAAGTATCGCCTTTCATATTTATACTCCACAATAGAAATATGAGTGTAAGAAATAAATGCAAAGTAAGCCAGACCCAAAGAAATACAGACTCCATGGTTTCCATCATTTGTAATAACTAGTATATGTCTAGGATAACCCTGGCAGAGAATCAGAATAGCTCAATAGCTATGTTCATATAACCATACAAAATGATGTTAATTGAAATGAACTCTAAGACATGGAAACAACAGGTCTTTTTTTTTTTTTTTTTGGTTATTAACCTTGTTGTAGCCAGTGTACTGTATCTGGTTCTTTCTTCTCATTTTATTTCATTTTCCTTTTTCCATTGGTTTATCCTTGGCACTGTGTTTGATTCTGGCACCCTGCATTTCGTATATATGTTTATTTATGACTTGGGGAAGGGAAGGAGAATAACAAAATACTGAAACAAGGACACAGGATGACCCATTGCAACAATGATATTCACAAGACACTATGTCAGAAATGAACTTTGCAACTTTGGGGGGTGGTGAGGAGTGGGGGAGGGAAGGGACAGTGGGAGAAAAAGGAGTGGATAACAAGTTTGACAAGAAATGTACTCATTACCTTACTCATGTAACTGTAACCCCTTTGAACAGGATCTTTACAATAGAAAAGAAATAAAAAGTTAAAAAAATAAATGCAATATGAGAGAAGTACAATATTCCCTCATAGAAAGCAAAGAAATAGCTGATATCTAGTTTCATATTTGGTAATAAGTTTAATATCATGTAAAGGACTCATGCTAATACACCTTTCTGTTGGCTACCCCTACTTAAAAATCTCTTTCAAGCTGTGAAAAAGGGCTCCTATGACATGGTATCTGCTCTGATTAAGTATAACACCAGCCTTGACCAACCCTGTGTCAAGCGATGGTCAGCAATGCATGAAGCAGCGAAGCAAGGCCGGAAAGATATCATCGCTCTGCTCCTAAAGCATGGAGGCAATGTCTACCTGAGAGACGGATTTGGAGTCACTCCACTGGGTGTTGCTGCTGAGTATGGTCACTGTGATGTGTTAGAACATCTAATCCACAAAGGTACGTGAGAAGAAATGAAGCTCTCCTGAGGTTCGTTCTACCTTTGAGACTTTCCTCTTCTCCGTTCCTTCTGAGCTCTCCATTCCTTCTCAGGTCCTCTTCTTCCTCTGAGGATGACTAAGCATGAGACTGTCAAGTCTAGTTCCTTCCACAGTCTCCATAATTCCACAATTTATGTGTTGTTACCTGCCTGGTACTGATTGCTCTCAAGACAGTGCAGTTTCTAAGTAGATGGCTCTTCAGGGTCTTGAACTCATCTCCTCCTAAACTGAATTCTGCCTCCTCTCCTATTTCCTAATCAATAATTTCCCTCAACCAGCGCAGAAAGGTTGGATTATCTCTAATTTCACTATCACCTTTCCCAAACTCAATGAGTTGCAAACTGCTATAGTGTCACTCTTGTCACCTTGTCATCAATCTGCCATTTGGGTCAAGCCCCTCACATCTTCCCTGGACTGGTAAAATTGTCTAATCCTTCTCCAAGTTTCCATCATAGAATCCATGCTATGTAACTGCAGCTTGCTCCCTCATCCTAAAGCACAGCTACAATCATGTTTACTGTTTAAAATATCTCCACTGCATCATATACTCCACTTATATCATATACTCTAGCCAGTAATAAAGTAAAGAAAAAGGAAAAAATAGTATCATTACCTCTTCTTGGGTTTCTTGATCTTATTTAGAAATGCTCGTGGTAAATGGGAATGGAAAGAAGAAGGAGAAACCAAATTTCTAAATTGTCTTCTCTACCTACTCTTTGTGAGCCCTTGTCTACTTACTTAAATATCTGGATTCCCCATCTATAAATGAAGGCCAGGACCACAGGATTCCCCCAAAGGATCCTCCGTGGGGAAGAGGGCGAACCTTTTTAATTATCAGATCATCTCTGTGAAATAAGCTTCATGGCTCCACATTACAGCTGCAGAGATGCAAGTGCAGAGAAGTAACAGCTTGCCCCAGTTCCCAAAGGGCAGCAGAGCCGCGTTCATGCAGTCTTTCCTTGCAATATTTTCTAGTACTGATGTTTTTACAATGTCATATCATTTATGTTCTCTAGTGACAGATTGCTTCATTTCCCCTTTAAGCTTCTTATTCATTGTAGGGTCGCCCAGATTGTTTTCACAAAGAGGGTACCAATAAATAGTTGTTGAATTGAAATAGAGCACTCACTGTTGTGATTAAGTTTAAAAATCTGATGTTGTAGCTTTTTCTGGAAATAGCTATCCTAGAAATCAGCTTGTTCATTTTCCCTGTGTTTTTGTGAGCCTAAGACTTTTTTTTTAATGAAATGAAGAATATTGTATAATGACTTATTAAAGAATACTGTGTAACTATTAAAGCAGTCAAAAACTATGTTTTCCACAATTTGCCATGCCATCCAGAAAAGACATCAAGATGACTCTTAAGGGGACTCTTAACGATGCTGTACAGTCATGCTCGGCCTGTGTTTTATACTGCCAGGTGGTGATGTGTTTGCTTTGGCGGATGATGGGGCATCAGTGTTGTTCGATGCAGCAGGAGGTGGTAATCCTGACTGCATTTCCCTCCTGCTGGAATATGGAGGGAGTGGAAATGTGCCCAACAGAGCAGGGCATCTTCCTATACATCGAGCGGCCTATGAAGGACATTATCTGTGAGTAAGAGATTATGAGATGGTCACTTTAAGTTAAAAGAAAAAAACAAAAGTTTTAACGGAGTGGAATTGTAAGTTTCTCTGTGATGAATTTTTTTAAGAACGCAAAGAGAAGTAGATAAAAGATACACAGGTTCTGTATTTAAATGCTTGGAAGTTATTTGACCTTCCTTCTTAATTTTATATTTTGAACTTCTACAAAATGAATTTACAATGCTTTTATAGTGATGACACTCTTTTTTTCTTTTACAAGGCATAATTATAATAGAAAATTTTACCTAAGCTATCTAAGATTGTATTTCTGTTATAAAAAAAGTTATGGTCAATAAAACGCTATATGGTCTCAAAAGTTTTACCTGGACAAAGAATTAAAATTTGTAAAATGTTATGTGTTACTTAATTACATCTTAACATTTCCAAGATATTGTAATATAATGGTAAATGCATTGTCATAAGTTTAGATTCCTTTTTTCATACAAATGGTTGAGGGGATACTGAAACTACAAAATCTGTTAAAATCAGCACACTAATAAAAAGTAGGAATCACAGTGTTAAAGTCTCACCAGGAGAAGGTGGTTTTAGATACTTAAATATATTTCATATGTTCAAAAACTTTAAAGTATTTAGACTTTATAATTTTCAATGGCTATATTGGCGAAGGGGCCAGCAATGCATAATTGATGCCAAGTGACATGTTGTTAAAGTTTACCTGGATTTACTCCCAGCGATCATAAATTCACACACGTAGCTCTGAATTAGGCGCAAGAGATCAAGTTCTCCTTGCCTTTGACTCTCATGAGTGTCTAGTTGGTTAGTCAAGTGCGAAATCCACAACTGTTTATCACATGTTCTTAGCAACATCTCCCATGGTCAGCTATTTTAATTGGACTGACACATAAGTTTGGTGGAATAGTAAAGATTTTTCTTAAGGTTAATAATTCAATTGCAAATTCTAACAAGATAAGCTGTACACGGGCAAAGAATAGACAACTCAGCAGCCAATGAAAGAGTAATGTGAAATATTAGCCCTCTTCTCACCAGTGGAGCTGTGTGACCTTGGAGAAGTCATGTTCCCTCTGGAGACTTCATCTTGCTTTTGCATTAAGGAAAGTAAATGATATCCAGGTCACTTACGCTTACTTCCTGTGGGCTCTCACTTCCTTTGGCAGTACTGGTGTTTGAGCACAGGACCTTGTACTTGCTAGTAGGTGCTCTTAAACCACACACACACACACACACACACACACACACAGAGCCTTTTTTGCTTTAGTTATTTCTCTGGATAGGATTTTCTTTTTTTATTTCTAGGCTGGCGTGGACCATAATCTTCTTACTTACACTTCCCACATAGTTGTGATGACAGGTGTGTCCCAGTGTGTCCAATATTTTTTTTAAGATGAGTCTTCCCTCATTGTTGCCCTCGGTGGCCACAAACAGTGATCCTCCTGATCTCAAACCTGTTGGCAGTAGAACTAGAGGAGTGGCACAAGTTATACAGCAACAATAATGAGTGAAAAATCCAAATGAGAACATGAGGCCCTGAGTTCAATTGTCAATATAGCTCCCCAAAAGGACTGGAGGTGTGAGTCAAGCCGTAGGGCAGCCATCTAGTAAGTGCAGAACTCTGAATTCAAGTATCAGTAACCGCTAAAAGAAGTAACGTTAAAAATAACTTTATAAATCATACTAAAAACTAGATAGTAGTAGCTTAATAGACAAAAGTTAAATATTTTTGTATGCAGCTATCTAGAGAGGATAAGGAAAGTTAAAACTACACTCACTTGTCTGATGAGAAGGAAGGCTTATTTAGTTTCTTGATCACCTTATGCCATGGGGATATTGGAGCAATTATTTTGTTTTTGTTTGTTTGTTTTAGTGCTCTGAAACATCTTATCCCAGTTACATCCAAAAATGCAATCCAGAAGAGTGGGCTGTCACCAGTTCACTCAGCAGCTGATGGACAAAATGCACAGTGCTTACAACTCCTCATCGAAAACGGTTTTGATGTCAACACGCTCCTTGCTGACCACATCTCCCAGAGTTACGATGATGAGAGGAAGACCGCACTGTACTTTGCCGTCTCCAACAATGACATTCATTGCACAGAAGTTCTTCTGGCTGCAGGTGCAGACCCCAACCTTGACCCCCTCAACTGTCTACTTGTGGCAGTGAGGGCCAATAACCATGAAATTGTCAGGCTGCTCCTCTCCCACGGAGCTAATGTCAACTGTTACTTTATGCACGTGAATGACACTCGGTTCCCCAGCGTCATTCAATATGCCCTACATGATGAGGTCATGATGCGGTTGTTGCTGAATAATGGCTACCAAGTGGAAATGTGCTTTGACTGCATGCACGGGAACATCTTCGGAAATTCATTTGTGTGGACAGACATAGAGGAGGAGATACTACCTGGATGGACATCTTGTATACTAAAAGATACCTCAGTAAGTTGTGCCCTTCTTCACATTAGGCCCAAATCCTAACTCTTACTTGTCTCAAGGAAAATTTTAACTTTAATGTTTTTAAATGTTTTATTTCTTCTTTTTAATTTCTTCCAGGCTCAACAGCAGGCTAGTACTTTTTCTGTAGTTATAAAGTTTCTGAATTATCTCTTGTGTTGATTCTTAGGTTTTTTTTTTTTTATCATTGTGGTTAGAAATAATTCCTCACAAACTGACATGTCAAATTAGACTCCTTTGTACAACTCCTTAAGAATAATTCTTTTAAAAAATGTAAACAGTATTTTTAAAAGTAAAATTTTTAAAAGAGGAATTAGAAGTCCTGGATTTAGTAATTCATAAGCAACATGACTCTAAGCAAGTAACTCACTTCTCCAATATCTAGGAATGGAAAAAAGATTTTTTTATGCCATTCTTATGAAGTCCTTTAAAAATTACATAATTTAAGTCATGCTATTTGGAAAACGAAGAAATAATTTTGATATTCTTAAATTTATCTTGTTTTACGACTGATCTGTAATCTATCCTAGAGTATGTTGCATGTGCTGTTGTGAAGAATTATGAATTACTTAGCGAACTTTCAGTCGTTATAAGAATATTGCAAGAAAGAAACAGCAACTCTATTTTAATGTTTTTCTTAATCATGATTTTTTTCTTTATGGAGATATGGGGATACAAGCCTAAAATTAGCCAAGAAAAACATGCTGTTTATTTTTTTCTTAAATGGACAATGAAATGTAGAATATAAAGATGAATGTGATTAATCATTTACAATTTTTTGATGGAACATTGGGACTAGATAGGCTGTTAAAAGCATAATCCTTCCTTGTTGTATTGACTAGAATCACATCCTAACTATGTATATTATAACCTCGGGCTATTTGTTCACAGAAACAAGCAAACAATTTCATTTTCTTTGTTGTTCGTGGCAAGGAGGGATAAAAAGACCAAGTAATTATTCATAATGCACTGAGTATTGATGAATATAGTACATTAAAACTACTAAGTTTAATTTTGTCCATTTCCTCAGTTCTGTGAGTTTATTACAGTTCCTTGGATGAAGCACCTTGTAGGCAGCATTGTCCGAATTCTAATAGATTACATGGATTACGTCCCTCTGTGTGCTAAGCTGAAGTCTGCACTGGAAATACAGAGAGAGTGGCCAGAAATCCGCCAAATACTGGGTAAAAATGTTAAAAATTGTTTTACCTACCATTTTTGTGATTGAAAATACATAGGAGGAGCATTTTAATGTCTTCCTCTGATTCCTTTTTAGAGCTATCTTATATTAAAAATTATCTTTTTTTTTTACTCATACTTAACACATCCTCTCTTACAAGATGCAAAATTTGAAATTTTCTTGATGTTTTCCAACTCTTGAATTGATTGCTTAATCAGTTATATTGTTATGTTAGCTATATCAACATTGAAACTAGAACTCATAGTTTGTAACTGGCATTATATAATACTTAGACTTTGATAGGGTCTATTTTTTTGTGTTTTCAAGACTTATCCATTGTGCCTAATGAACAGTATTCAGTAAATTCTTGCAGACTAAATAAATGAATGGAAAGTATTAAAAATATGCTTTCCCTCAGGTGTTTATTGATAGAATCCTGCCTTCAAAGATTTACTTTGTATTTTCCAAGTCAAAGTTTAATTATAATAGTGGAAGTGAATCATAATATAAAAGTCTCATTGATTGTATCTTAGGTCTGAAAATGTGACAGGCACTGAGTTCAATTCTTAGACTGATGACAAAACAAAACAGTAGCTTTAAGGAAAGTAAGATTTGAATAACTCTAAATGCAACATACTTGGAAGAAATCATAGACTAGAAGATATTATTCTTTTTTCAAAATTAGAGTTTGAGGAAATGGACTTTCAAAACCCACATAGAGCTTTAAAAAATCATAGCTTATTACATGATATCTAAGTAATCTGACTCTACTAAATCAGCTTTCCTCTAGAATAAGTTCTATAATAGAGGGGATTGTAAAACAACTAAAACAGAATCTTAGAGGAGTTAATGAATAAGACAATATTCTAAATGTAGAAAAACTCAAGATAGATCTCAGATGGGATGAAATTTGGGCCTGGTATAGAAGTAGGATTGTTGGATTATACTGTCCATATGTGATTGAGAATTGATAACTTCATAAAAATAACCAATAAATTATTGTATCATTTTTGTTTCTCCAAGGAACAGAGGATATTTTTCCTATAACAGGAAGCAAGCTAGCCATACTAGCAACATACCTACCCTTTTCTGCCTAGTTTTTCATATTGTGATAACAAAATGAGAAGGTGAAGACTAGCCTGTAGCTCTTTCTATAACGCCAGTGTACCTCTTGTCATAGAAAATGAAGAATTTTCCTCTAAATGGTAATTGCCAATGTTTTTATTGCAAAAGAACTCCCAAGGCTGATGACTTTAGAAAGACAGTCCAAGTAAGAATAAAGCTAAGAAGATTTTGGTTTGGTTTTGTTTTAATTAGACATTACTGCAACCAGTCTATCAATTGGTTGCTATGAGCACGGTCAACCACTGGATGTCAGGATTCTTCCAGACATACATAGGCAATGACTTTGTTAGGGAAAAATGAAATTTAAAAAAAAACGTGGACTTCTTTGCTTTTTATTTATTTATGTTTATTTTTGTTGTTGTTGTATGTGTGCTGATGATGGGGTTTGAACTCGGCTTAATGCTCTCACATGGCTTACATGCTTGTGCTTTACCACTTTCACTTTTCTGCCTGGCTAGCTTTGAACAGGAATCCTCAGATCTCTGCTTCCTGAGTAGCTTGGGATTACAGACATGAGCCACTAGCTCATGGCTCTCTGCAATGTTTTGTCAATAATAATTTTTCCCCATGCTAGGGGCATGGCTCAAGGTGTACAGCACCTACCTAGGAAACTCGAGGCCCAATTTGCACCCCAGTTCAAAACCTACAGCTGCCAAAAATAATACCATACATTTTTGTGTGAGATGTGGTTTTTAACTTTAAAAGAAAGTAATAGATAACTTGAATGTTTGTAATAACAAATACTGCCAAAATTTAACCACTTTTATTATTGAATTTGATGACAGTTAACATTTATTGAACAGTTACAAAGCACTAAAGATTTTTAATAGTGTATGTTAAGTAATTTGTTTAATTTTTAAAGAAGCCTGTGAAGTAGATCCTATTTTATCTACATTTTAGGGATGATAGTATTAAAACCTAGAGGTTAAAAACTGATCCAATCCAAGCTAACTAAAAGCAGAGTCACTGTTTAAGCCCAAGGACTCTGCTACCCTTCCACTAGTTGATAAATGCTGGTTTTATAATTATAGAGGAAAATAGATATAAAATATTTAGGTATTAAATATTGGACACAAGCTTTAGGTTGAATCATGGATGATTTATGGAATCATAAGCTGTATTGATATTTCCTCAATAATTATTTATCAGATAATTGCCAGAAGAGAAAGTAAAGAAATATATCTCCATAATATTCAGCTCTAAAAAAGGAATAAGCACAAAGAGACATGAGCATTACCTGCTGCTTTGGGTTTTTTGTTGTTGTTTTTTGTTCTTTGCCAGTACTGAGAGTAGAACTTCAAGATCTGGGACCTTTCCATGAACTTTTTTCACTCAGCACAAAGCAAGCACTTGATAGTTAATTGGTGTTAAAGAGTCTTGCAGACTTTCTTGCCCAAGCTGGCTTTGAACGTGGAATCACAATCCTCAAACTCAGCCTCCTGAGGAGCTTGGATTACAAGCATTTGCTTTTATAAATCATCAAGTCCATTCATTTATATAACAGATTCTAGTTGAATGCCCATCAGCGCCCATCTGGTACAGCCATAGACTATACCACTGCCCTTGTGGGACTTTACATAGTGGATTGTACTCAAAATCACCAGCTGCTGAAGTGTGTACATGTTGTCCATATAGACATTATTGATGCTTTACCCCTCTTACAGATCAAGTCACTAATATTGTTTGCAACTTTTGCTTCTTTTCTCTGTTCACTTTAGAGAACCCTTGTTCATTAAAGCATTTATGTCGTTTAAAAATCCGAAGACTTATGGGCCTCCAGCGACTAGGCCAGCCAGACTCCGTGGAGAAGCTTCCGCTACCCACAGCTATCCAAAGATACATCTTATTTAAGGAATATGATCTCTATGGACAAGAGTTGAAATTGCCATAACGTAAAAAGAATATTTTAAAATGTGGTTCTCAAAAATATGTTAAGTGATTCCTTCAGAGATTTCTTGGAATCATTGTACATCATCAAGTGTATTCAAGTCCGTTGACAATGTGATAGGTGTATTATACACCTATGGAAGATATGCTGCACAACTTTCAAGACTTGCGCATTTTTTAAGATAGTCAATATTTTGTATTTAATTTCTATTGACTATCTACAAGTCTTCAAATTCTCCCTATCAAAAGCCTCCTACAATATCCATGATGTTTAAAAAAAGAAATAAGCAACTTTCTCAAACCCTTAGGTCTAGACAGTTACTGGTCCATTTCTCCTTTCTTTAACAGCCCCAGTGTAGAAAGAGCTGCTTCCTCCTTACAGGGTCCTTAGGCTATTATTTAGCGTCTGCTGCCTCTACTGCCCTTCTCAAACTGCCCTACCTCAGCAGTCTTCCTAATTGCTAAATGCAATGAGTACATTTCTTTCCCTCTTTCTACGAATTCCTGTGGCATCTGATATCATTGCCTCGTCGTGGTACCTCTTTCCTTGGTTTTCACTATACTGATACCTTGTTCCTTCATCTCTCCACCTACCTCCTTTGTTCCCCTGTCTCTAGCCTCTTTCTACATAGTTCATCTCCTGCCACTCCTTCTATAATATATCTTCTCTGAGAAATTTCAGTACAGTTATAATCATTTTGCTTATAGCTGCAAAATTTATATCCAAACCTCAATTCTTTCTCTCCTGTGCTTGAGACTTATGTAGACAATGCACTAATAAGACTCTTGGAACACAAAGATCTAAATTTCCATATATCCTCAGATAAATCTATTGCCATTCTGCACAGAAAGTCTCTTGCATTACTTCAGCAGTTATCACAATGCTCAAGTCAGTTTCCAAGGGAAAAACACTGAACATCAACTTTAACCACCCATTTCTTACTCCATTAGAAACACACATACACACACACTCACCACATCCTATTGTTTGTCTCTTGAAGCCATCTTTTTCCACCAATGTAGCCCTAAGCCTGGCTCTGGTCTCTTTTTTCCTCTGGTAAAACAGTGCTACTTATCTGGCTTGCCTCCCTTTTTGCTTGCCCGGCCACACACACGTAGCACACACACATCCACTCTGATCTCTCACAGACAGAAGTAGTTTTACCCCCTTGTGAAAATGCATTCTCATTGCTCATAGACTAAAGTCCAAAGTGCTTATACATAGCCCTTCTTGATGTGAAATCTTTCTCTTTATTCTAAGCATTATCTTATGTGCCCTTTTGTTCTCTCCTCTTTAACCATATTATGTTTTCTAGAAGTTTATTCTTTCAACAGTGATTCTCAGACCTTAGTTTTTAAAATAGGTTCAAGTATTTTCTTTAAAACAAAACGTAACTTCTACCCTCACTCTCATCTCATAAAAAAGGGTCATTTAATGGAATGCTAAAAATAAAACTACCAGTTATTTAGAATTGGATGACTTTAGCTTTGAAAAGACTGAACACAATGTCCTCATTTTCCCATTAATAGGTAAAATGTCAGCCAGGCGCCCGTGGCTCACACCTGTAATCCTAGCTACTCAGGAGGCTGAGGTCTGAGGATTGAGGTTCAAAGCCAGCCGGGGCAGGAGAGTCTGTGAGACTCTTATCTCCAATTAACCACTAGAAAAACCAAAGTGGCGCTGCAGCTCAAGTGGTAGAGTGCTAGCTTTGAGCTAAAACGCTGATGGACAGCGCCCAGGCTCAGAGTTCAAGCCCCATGACCCATCCTCCCCCCCCCCCCCCAAAAAAAAAGGTGAAATTTCACGGTGGCTCATTAAATATCTGCAAACATTTGTATAGGAACCACTGATTATAGAAACTATTCTCCTGCGCATAGGCGTCTTTGCATGTCTTTCTTTCTCTTCCTCCTTCTCCTGCATCTCCTCTATGATTAGCTCCCTTCCTTGCCTGAAAATTTCAGCTGAGATGGTGCTTCCTGTGAGGATGGAAGCTACCCAGAGCATCTCATGCTGTGTTGTAAGAGTCTATGTGCCTGGCTACCTTAGACTCAGGGTGAGGGAAGGTAGAATGGAAGCTCCCTGCGGGCAGGCTTTGTGACTTGTTTTGTTTCCCAGCGTCTCCTAGGGCCACACACATTCCATGAAGTTTGAAGGTTACACAAGACCCGACAAAAATAATCAGTGACTTCATGGTGAACTGACAGTTTTGAATTCTTAAATGATGGTGTGATCTTAGTAATGTATTTAAATTTTATTCTTAGATTTTAATAATGTATTTTTCTTACATTTTATCTTGAGTGATTATATCTTTCAGTAGTAATGTCTAATTGCTTTGTAAGTTTTTTGAGTTGCATTTGACTTAAATTAGTTTTTATAAGTATAAAAAAGCTGTATAACTCAGGCTGCAGATTTAACTTCTTGTGTTTCCTAGTTTACTTTTATATAAATTAAACTTAAATATACTTCATTTGAATTGTAATACTTTGTGTACAGGTATCATGATTCTTGGATTGCTTTATTTGTTGTACTTAAAATATATTGTTACCTATAAATATTACTCAAAATAAAAATATTGATTACCTATGTCTGCTGTTCAGATATTAAACTTTATTACACTAAAACTTTGAGATTTTCTCTAATGTACTTCTGTGTAATTTCATTCAAGAAATACTTAGATATAGAGATGTTGATTAACTGCTATTGCTACAGTTTTTGAAAGTGTTTTTTCAGGGCATTTTTGAAGTAGGAGAAAATTGTATTTTAAAATACAATCACTATATTCCAAAACAGATTGATCTTTTGAGTACTACATTTTGGACTTTTCTAGTAGTGGTTTTGTTTTTGGAAGGGCTAGATGGAGAGATGAATTAATCCTTATCCAATTAGGACTCTGTTTCTCTTACAGTGTGCCACTTTATCCGAACAGGGCAACAGCTGCTCCTCCAAATCTGGCCCAGGAGAAGCCAAACATTCTACAGTGGTGCCAGTTTTACCGCTGAGGACCAACTAGGTGGGGCCTGGTTGCCAGCTTCCCATGCTGCCAACTGGTGGGTGGCTGTTGTAAATTCTGGATTTTTCTGTTTTGTTTTTATCATGTAGAGTCTGTGTAGAAAAGAGCACATCTGAAGTTTTGCTTTAGTATGTCTTTTTTTCCAGTTTTTTAAAAGCTGTTTTAATTGTCCTTGAGTAGGTGTACAAAGCAATCTCAATTCAACAGGTCTGTAAGTACAATGCATCTTAATCACTGTCACCTCTTTCTTCTTTCTCCCCATCTCTCCCAACCCACCCATCCCCATGAACTTACTCCATTCTATTTTCATATATGCATATTGAATATTATGACTGCATTCACCCACCCTTCCTTTCTCTCCATTCATCTGCCCCTATCCCCTAGATCTCACTCCAATCCCCCAAAAACACATGTTCCAATTTAGTGACATCCATTTGTTTAAACTATTAGTTCATTGTTCAAAGGATTTTTATTTAGCTTTTCTGTAAACCCATCATCAAATAGTATCTCCATTCCTGCCTAGGAACAACAAAAATCCTATAAAACATATGGAAACAAGGTATCTTATGAAGAATATAGTTTAATCTTTAATTGGATACAGAACATGTGACCAGGCAATCAAATCATAGTACAGAGGGTACTGTGTGCAGCAAATGTGCTGTAGATACTATGGATATAACATGCCTTCTGGATGCAAAGTTTTGAAAGTATACATGGGTCAGACACCCTGTAAACTACATGGTGGAGTCTCTTAGGACACAGAAAGTACACTTAAGCCTTTTTACTGTCACTGATATTTTACCAGAAATTCCTATCCTAATTTTGGTTTTAAGTCATGTTACCCTTATGTATGTAGCCACTTGCCAAACCAGAAATTATTTAGCACACATAAAATTCTAAGCCATTTCAGATAAATCAAACAACATGAACATGAGGGTGTATATGTGAATACATGACATGTATATATATTTTACATATGTGTATAAAATGTATATGACATGCACATATAGAGGAAGCACATGAATATGACATGCACCCATTATAATACATATATACATATATACTTGCATGGCAGTATGTCATGTGACTTCATGACTATTTAATGACATAATCTCCTTTGTGCAGTCTAAAAAGACACACCTAGGAGCAGAGAATGCAGTCATGGTTAACAGGGATTGGAGGAGTAGGGGGAATTGGCAAGCTAGTCAAAGGATACAAAGATTCAGCTATCCAGGAAGAACAAGTTTAAGAAATTCCTCATTAAAAAAATAATAATGGCCTTAGCAAATAACAATGCAATGTATACTTAAAAAGTACAGAGTAGGTTTTGAGTGCTTTCAGCAGAAAAAAAAAGATAAATATTGGAGGCAAGACATATGCTAATTAGCTCAAGTTGGACATACAGATACAGATGTAATATATTTCCAAGCATCAGTTCTATACTACAAATATGTACTTTTGTCAACTCTAACATCATAAAGACATACAAAATGATACTTTTAATGTCAAGTGAGACAAAAATAAATCATCAAGTATTGGTTTTGAACAAGTTTTTAACCAGGCTCTGCATATTATTAGTTTTCATTTTGAACAAAATATGAGTATAGAGCATGATATCCACATGGAATATGTGCATATAAAACCCAATTTTTCATTATACCAGTATTAGTGTCAGTGCCAGCACCCAGGCTCAAACTGAAAAATTTTGATCTTATGGAATAGGCTTCAGAGATAATTGTGATGACATATGACCATTAAAAAAAAAAAAAAAAGATGTTGAGGGGGAGGGGTGACATCTCCTTCTCATCTTAAAATTCTTTGACAACATTCATAGGATGAAAACTTAGCAGAAAACTCTCCCCAGATAAAAAGCACCACATCTTCTGCTTTGTGAAGTCCTGATCTACCATAACTACCCAAAGAAGAAAGAACTTCCCAGAGGAAAAGATGTGTGAAGAGAACACACTCATCTGACCTCTGTGTCCTGCCTTATATAATCTCAGGGACTGCTGGAGATGTCTGGGGATTTGCTGGTTTCAGAAGGAGTCAAGTCTAGTAATTTGAATCTGGGCACCCGAGTTCTAAGTCTGCATTGGTGAGCGATTTTACCGAGGCACTGGACAGGAATCTGTGCTTCAGATTCCAGTAATGGGAGAGCCCATTGCTCTTGCCCCATAGGTCTTCCATGATGGTTCTCTTAAAGAGATTTAAGCTAAAACATCTTGGAAGCAGTCCATAATATTCAATGAGGTAGAAGTTATGAAGGGAGCTAAATGTGATACTTATTTGGGGGTGTATGATATCAGTATCCAGTTCTTTGTGTTGGAGTCACTGTCGTCTCAAAGAAACTATTTTTTAAATGCTTTTGAAAGTTAAATAGGCATGGCAAATGGGTCAATGATCTATGTTTGTGAATGTTTGAATAGCCCTAAAGATCTAAGTACCTATTTGGTTTAAAGTTGTTTCAGTGAGGTGGGAATTTTAATCACCTTTGACAGGAAGATAATAACATTTATTCAGGTTTTGCTTCGGCTCGTTGGAACCCTTTGACCTGCACCCAGCCACCTCACAGGAGGAATCCAGGAGGCTAGATGTGTGTGAGTTGGAGAATTTCTTGTTTAAATTTGAGCATCAATTCTACTGAGTTGTATACTTCTAATTTAAAAAAAAATCTCAGGTTTCTGGAAAAACTTGGCTTAATTGGTAACAAAGACTTTTAACAGTAGAAAATACAGTTTGAAAAATACATTTGAATTGAGGGAAGAGGAAAAGTAGGAGAAAAATGAGGGAGAGGGCAACAAGTTTGACAAGAAATGTATTTATTACCTAACTTACATGACTGTAAGCCCTCTGTACATCTCCTTGACAATAAAGAAAGAAAAATACATTGAAGAGACATTATATTAAAACGTCTCTGACTAATAGGACCTGACAAGAAAAAAAGAATGAAAGCCCTAAGTACACGGGAAAAACACACACACATACAGATTTCTTCAAGAGTCCACAGGCTTTATTTGGTCCACACATATGGAAAGAATAGTGAGAAATATCTAATACAATTTAACCGGTCAGAAATGACTCCCTTCATAACAATGTCTTTCATTTCTCCTATATTTCACTTACACTGTCTCAATCGATTCTTACATTAGTCTGGAGCAGAGCAGAGAAGGCATACATTTCTTCCTCTCCTCTCTCTATATGAAGAAATAAATCTTACAGTTAATGAAGGTTATAAATGCCAGAAATACCCAGAAAGTGTTATAACCCAATTACCCATCAGTGGTATAAACACAAAGTAACCCATACATCCAAAAGAATGTGATTAGTCAGCACGTTACAACATAAATGAACTCCAAAATAGGTGAGGTGAAAGAAGGTAGGCCCAAGACCACAAATGGTGTGGTTCTAGTTGTCTACAGTATTCACACAAATCTAATGTATACATAGTGAACACTGATTCATGGTTTCCTGGATCTGGGTATTAGGAACAGTTAAGTTTTAAAGAGATGGCCGCGTAATAACAACACCACGCATGTGGTATTCAGGTAAGGGGTAGGTTTATTCATCCTTCTGGCTGGCACCAGGCCATGTTGGCACTCGACACGGCTGGGAAATGCCAGGGAAAAGCCTGGGAAAGAGAGCGTCTGGCCCTGAGCTAGGCCTTAACTAGGGAAGGGGCGGGAAAGGTGTGGCCACATCTCAAATCCAGATGTGACCTCAGCAGATGCAGATGTGACCTCTTCTAGCCTTGCCAGTTGCCTAGGTCACACAGGTACTGGATGGAGACTTTGTTGCGAGGAGGGTGGAGTGTGCTCACCTTCCAGGAGCGGACATTACAGGTGTTAGGAACAGAGTTAACTTGAAATGGACATACGGGATGTTTGGGGATTAACAGAAATATTGTAAAATTGTTTTTGTTGGTTGTGTGTGTGTGTGTGTGTGTGTGTGTGTGTGTGTGTGTGTGTGTGTGTGTGTGTGTGTGTTATGGTTGCACAACTTGGTAAGTTTACACTTATGATGGATGAATTTTATAGTTCATGCATTGCAACTCAAAGTTCACTTAAAAAGAATCAGTTACACAAGGGTCTCTGACTAGCTGGGGCCACGTTTACCACCCCCACAGAAGTGGCTCCGCTGAACAATGGAATCTTCTGGCTCCCAGAGGCAGTGCTGTGTTCTTGAGCTGGCAGTTCCTGGTTTATCAGTTCTGCTCTACTGATAAGACCACTAAAAGCAGAAGGTGACTGCCTTCAGGGACAGCTCCGACAGCTGCCTTTACCGTGTTTACTGGTCCTCAAAACTAACTTCTGCAGCTTGCTCTGATTGCCGACTGACGACATTTTCACGTTGGAGGTAACAGGACTTTTTCCAAGGTTTTGTTTTGTTTTGTTTTTTTTAACCTAAAAGACAAATGCAACAATGCTTGATAAGAAATGTACTTGTTATCTTGCCCATATAATTGTAACTCCTCTGTATGGTATTCTCACAAAAAAATAAAAAACGAACTTGCACTTTCACAAACAAAGACAAATGCACAACATCGTGTAGATTGAAGATGTTAAAGTGGAGGCTTCCTGTCCTCTGAAGGGCATGAATCAGCAAAGGCTCTTGTTACTAGCAGGGTGTGGCTTTTGTAACACCCTTGAAAACCAGTTCCAGAAAGAACAAGGAGAAATGTGGGACTGTAGGAATCAAAACTGGGAAAAACACAGAGTTCTCTATTCAGCTAGGAGCTGAATAGGTAGTACCTTTGATTTTCATTATAAAATTGAAAATGAAAACTCAGTATCCCAAGCTTCCAAGGCTAATATTGTATAGTAGTACAGTACAGTAGTCAGGGCTAGTAGTTTTCAAGGAGCCCTACCACAAGGCACACTGAGTCCCCACACTGCTGTACTCTGACGCTGATTTTACCTTACCCATTGTATGTACAGCATCCGTTTACCTCTTCTGCCTGTTCAGATACCATTTCCATCAAGGCTTGAAGATTTTTTTTTTTAGTGCACAGTGACCATGAACACAAGGGAAGAAATCCATGTTTTAGAAGTCTACTCTCTACTTTCTCTGTCATACCTTCTAACACCCCCATGACCAAATCTGTCCAAAATGGACTGTAAAGTCAGAAGTTGCTCCCATTGTCCTCACTTGAGAAGGACAATCTGGTTCCCAGGAGACAATTCCTCCAGCTCCAGATTACAGCTTTTGCATGACAGGTGATCATCCTCATTTGGGAGGTGGTCTGTCTTGTCAGGAACTCTGCTCCTGCGGGGTAGTTTCAGTCCCTTGTCATAAAGATGTTTTCAATCAATCTTTCCTGGAACTCACCATGACTGCAAAATGACTATGGAGAGAACAAGCTTAGAGAAAAAAAATACAAAATGGAGGTGGAAATCCCAGGGTTTTTTTCTCCCACTTTTTTATTCCTGAAAGCAAAAAGAGTGCCTATTACCAAAAAAAAGAAATACTTGTTGCAAATATACTTCCAATAGATGGATAATGGATCATTTAATTAGTTTTTGGAGGTTTGAGGATTTATTGAGCTTGCTTGTGAGAGTTTCCTATCCCTAGGGTCCAAATTACAGGGATTTAAAGTGTAATAACTTCTCTCAGAGATACTGGGATTTCATTCTCCATTTTTTAATTTCCTTTGCATTTCCCTATAGCTTATGGCTAATGGCGGCTACTCACCAATACTCAGACCTACCACTCAGAAAGTTGCTGAATCTAGAGAAAGTTGCTTTTGTCCACTTCAAGTATGATTTCCTTTATTAAAACTTTAGATAATATCTGTCAAATCTGTTTCATGTATCAGATGTGGAATTCTTTCCTCAAGGTCCATATATACGAAAAAATTTGATTGGTTAAATTCTGTTATTGGGTATCCCCCCCAAAATCTTCCTTTTTCTCTTTTAAACTGTTTATAGCATTCATTCTTACATTTAAGCCAGAATCATTTAAACACAGAACATTGACCGACGATGCACGTGACTGTAAACCACTCTATCCCAGATCTCTCGCTTTCATCCCATCTGTCTTTCAATTGGATGTATTTTGAAAGAGCAAATTAGTTAACACCAGCGTAAAAAGTAGCTTGGCGTCCTGATAGCACAACTATTATCTGTCACTTACTAGCTGAATCTGCTTGAAGAGACTTCTTCATCTCTCCAAACACACTTTCACTCATTTTATATTCATATGGGTTCATTTCACATTGCAAAATGTAGTGGAATAATGTATTCCTCCAGATGCTGCCTTATACATAGAATTAATATAAACGATTATTAAGTAGAGGTAATATTATACTACCTAGCACACGCTCACTACCTAAAAGAAAACATTTTGCAAATCCTGAATCGTAAACAGTTGTGAGAGGCTGTTATATATAGTTCTAATAATTTTAAATTTGACTCATACTGTCTGCCACAACTTGGCTGAGCTAGAAGATTGACCTGGCTGCCTCTTCTGAGAGTGAGGACTTGAACAGGGAATTGCCAGTTCTCTTCTGATCTGTTTGGTGGTTGTCTCTCCAGAGCCTGACCTTTCCCTGACATTCTCCCCTGGGAGCCTCTCTCCAGTTATCTGAGAAGCTCCCAGCAAACTGAGCAAAGTCGGAAGCTTCACTTCCTTACGAGCCACCACATTAGCTCAGCAGCCTTGTAACAAATTATCTGTTAAAAAAAATGGTTGAAGAATCCAGTTCCTTCTATATAAGAGAGAAATGTGCTAAGTCTGTTTCAGAAAGCAAACTCTTATTAGAGGTAGAGAGATTAGGAAAGAAAGAGGAAAAAAGAAAAAAGTTAGGGATGGTTTGCAAACTGTAGATCCTCCACATTTCTGAAAAGGGAGAAATTTCTAATTTCTTCATTTCCTTAGAAGCTAGCTGAGTACTGCTTAAATAAGAAAAGCATACTGAAAATGAACAAAATTCTTTATGAGGTAGGAGCTCCCTGAAGCCAGCTGGGTTGATTCACTCATTTGAGGATTACACTAAGATGTAACTGACCATAATGTATGGGTTCTAATAATTTTGAATGAATTTTTAATAAGTTATAATTACATTATAGTAATTTCTGGACAGATGCAAGTATTAATTTCAATGTACAGAGTTTCAGGGAGAGGACAAAGGAAACCATATTACAATTAGATAAGCTTGCTCTACAGATCTAGGGTCTTGGGTGTGGTTTCATTGGTAGAGTGCTTACCTAGTATACAGGTCTTGGGTTTGATTGTGAGAACCACAAAAATACCCACAAGGTATCAGACAATGAAACCAGGATCATTTAAGAGAGTTGTTTGTCATGATTTCTGTTGTTTTAAATTCAACTTCATTTTCATAATTTTTTACTTGCAATTTTGTATTGTTATTCCTAAAGAAGTCCCAGTAGTATATCATCTTTGACTTTCCTAGCACCAAGATCTGCCTTCCCAACAATTCCTCTACTTTGTTTTGTTTGTTTGGAAACTACATCCAGAACACCTAATAATTACGCTAGGTCTGGAGAGAGTAAAAGAAGCAAAGGCTTTCCAGACAAAGGAAGAGGTGAGTTTGATGGCTGAGAGGTACACAAAGTGTGGCACGTTCAGCCCTGTGTCATTCAGATTCAGCCAAGTATGGCCTATGAGCTGGAGATATGAGCAGAAAGAGCCATAACACAGCTAAAAAGGTTCTGTAGGGATATAGTAGTCATTTAAGAGTTTTAAGGCAGAGAAGGACCTAGCGAGATTTGTGGTTTTAGATCCTCTAGCCATATGGCAAAAGAAGGGAAAGAAGGAATCAACAATGTATGTGGGAGACTTTTAGCCCATTGTTGCCAAAAGCCAAAAAAAAATGAAGACAGTAACTTAGAATCAACCTGAAACCAGGAGTCTAACCAGAAATGAAGTTGGAATTAAAGAGTTAGTACAGAGGACCCAAGGTCTTAGGGTTGGTGTGGGAAAAGGAGGCACAGGAGACAGACGGCTTTCAGCAACTGGTAGACGAGGACACTATGTTCAGAATCTGGAAGGCTGAGAGAGGGGTGGGGAAAACAAATCACGATGCTGATTTGAGACAACTTGGGACACCAAGATAGAAGTGTCTGGATAGTTTTTATAAAACATTCTAAAGCTGGAAGATAAAATTTGATCTGAATAAAATGATACACCATTTATAATGCAAGGTACAACAGCAATTTATTTGAATCAGGGCCAGTTTCTGAATCATCTCTACTCTGACTCCTAGGTCCACCAAACTTGAGTTTTTGTTTCCTTACACTGCTTCTTATGTGTTTATTCAGAGGCAAGCAGTTCTCTCTGGCTGAAAAGCTCTCTACCCAGGTCTGGAACCTGGAGCCTGGCCAGGGTGGCTCTTTGCTGTTATTGTCAGCTGTCTGCTCTCTCCCATGAGTATGAACTCTTTGAGGGCAGAGACTAGATCGATTTCTGTTCATAATCCTAGCTTCCAGCACAAACCTATCTCATTACAAGTAGTTGGTAAATGTGAGCTGAACCAAACAAACATGTAACATTTTCAAGACAAAATCAAAGGGGAAAAAAATTGAAGAGAAGTCTCAATTTTCTCCCAAAAGGGAATGGCCAATATACTGAGATTGGATGTATCTAAGTGGGTCTAGGACTCAAGAACTACAAAAATGTTTTCTTCTCCTATGTAACTACTTTATTAAAATAGTAAGTGCTAATCTTCAAAACACCAGTAATATTGTCTTGTACTGAACATGCATAAAAACACAATATGACCAAGTAGAAATACAAAAATAAAAAAGATGCTGATTTTTTAAACACATATGGATTTTTTTTCCTTTGATGTAAAGAAGGTTCCAAGGAAATCTAAATTATTCATCATACTTAAGCCAAAAGCAAGGTCAGAATTCAGCAGAATTTTAGACAATTGATTTAAAAGTTTGTCCATAATGCTTATAGGCAGATCTCATGAACTGGAGTTGTGCATGAGTTGTATTATTGTCATAAATACAGTGCTGTGTAATAAATACACGAGGAGATGTACATGACCAACAATTCTTTTTTTTTTTTTTTTGAGTTTTTTTCTTTTTTTTTTTTAATTTTATTTTATTTGTGAACATACTGTACAGAGGGGTTACAATTACATGGGCAAGATAATGCATACATTTCTTACCAAGCATTGCAGCCTCCTCCTTTGTTTACCCTTCACCTCCCTTCCCAACCTCCCCCCTCCCCCCCCACCCAATCCTTCCCCCCCCCCCCCCCCGCTCCCCCCCACCGACATTGTAAAGCTCCTTTTTGACATGACAATTTGTACTTCTCATTGTTGCAACAATGACCAACAATTCTTAAGTCAACGTCCTTGAGAGGAAGAGTTCATTCAATGAAGCTCCCATGTGGGAAATATCTCCCTTGCAACCACTTTCAGAGCCATGCATAGGACACCTAAGATTTGGCAGTGGAAATACACATGAGATTATATTTATTTGATAGTTCTGCTGAGAAAACTAAAAAGTATATGGGCTGAATTTTCTATAAGTTTCAACATGATAGAACTTTGCACAGACCTGAGCCATGTAGTAATGGAATACACTTTGGGGATAGACTATTTTCACTGATGGTGGTGAAGCAGACATACATTGGTAGGAAGGATAGAGGGATCCTATTGTTCTTTAAAATCTGAGAGGCTGTGACTGTAAGGTTATCTGAGTCATTGGAGACACATTAAATACTAATGATTACCTGTGTGCATCATGTCTTTTCTTCTCCAGATATGGGTTCAAATGTTTCCTTATTTCAGAACTCTTCAACATGAAATTCACCCCACAGTCTTCATGTTTCCCTCTTTCCTGCTCTTTGTTTTTTCATAAAACACCTTTATGATATGTTCTGTATTTATGTTTTTTATGATTTTCCCAACTAGCATGTAGTCTCTCTGGAAGGGAAAGGACTTTGTTGTTTTTGCTGGCTCCTCTAACAACAGCAATGAAGTTAGAATCTGACATATAATGTGTGTTTACTAAGTTGTAAAATGAAAATTAGTCTCCTATATATTGAAAATAATTAGATACAGAAGAAGTGAAAACAATTTCATTATTTTTACATAATTATACAACACTAAAGACTACGTTAGTGGTCAGTATATCATATGTGCTTAAGAATTACTGAGAGAATTGATTTGTGCAATATATTTTATTTATTTTTGGGGGGAGGGGGTCCAGTCGTGGGGTCTGAACTCTGGGCCTGGGCGCAGTCCCTCAGCTCTTCAGCTCAAGTCTAGTGCTCTACCACTTGAGCCACAGCCCCATTTCCGGCTTTTTTCTTTTTGCTTATGTGATGCTGAGGAATCAAACCCAGGGCCTCATGCATGCAAGGCAAGTGCTCTACCGCTGAGCCACCTTCCCAGTCCCTCAATATACTTTATATATAGTATAATCTATGTATATATTCTTAGGTGTTTTGAAAAATCAATTTTTACATACATGTAATCACATTTTATGTAAAATGTAATCATAAAACTGAATAACTCATTTCATTCACCCTGTTTAACAACCATCACGTGACGTCTCTAACAAAAGTCAAAGCTGTTTTCAAAAAAATAAAAAGGACATATTTCCATTCTGGCTAAACAACTACATGCTTCAGAGTATCTAAAAACAATTATGTTAATTTGATCATTACTAAAAGTGTACATAAATTGGTGTATTACTTCAAACTTCACAACTATAAACAAATGTCTTATACCTTCCAAAAGTTAAATTAATTTTAAAAAGTGAACTCAAAGGATCTAATTTCATCTTTATCTCTAAAGCCTCAGAGTTATTTGTGAAGGCAGAATACAATAAAATAAGTTAACATCAAAGTATCTAGACAAAAATGTTCTTGCAAAAACCAAAGCTAGAGAACTTACGTTTCCTAACTTCAAAACATACCACACTGATCAAGCTACAAAGCTACAGTGATCAAGAATAGATGGTACTGGCATGCAGACACATAGATTAATAGAGCAGAAATTACTGCCCAGAATGCATCCTATGCTTGTGGTTAATTACTTTTCTATAAAGATGCCAGAGTACTTCAATAGAGGAGAATGTAATCTCTTTGTTAAGCAGTGCTGAGATGATGGAATATCTGCATGCACAAAGCTAAATCTAAACTCTTCACTTCACATACACAAAAATTAAGTCTAAATGGGTGATATGCCTAAACACAAAAACCTCGAGACTTTAAACCTATGAGTAAATTTCTTAAACTATAAGAATACATTTCTCCTTAGCCATGGGCTAAGAGAAGATTTCTTAATTTTAACACAAAACACAAGCAGTAGAATAAAAAATGGTAAGTTGGACATCTTCAAATTTGAAAATATTTGCTGAGCTCTTGGTACTCATGCATGGAGTCCTAGCTACTCAGGATACTGAAATTGGGAGGATTACTGTTCAAAGCCAGCTAGGCAAAAATTTAGTGAGATTTCATCTTACCTAAAATTTAGACACAGTAATATATTCTTGCAATCTCAGTGGTCGTAAGAAGCATTATAGGAAGATCACTGTCTATGCCAGCTTGAGTAAAAGTAAGCCTTATCTCAAAAAATAACCAGAGCAAAAAGAGTTAGAGGCATGGTTCAAGTAGTACAGCACCTGCCTAACAAGCACAAAGCTTTGAGTTCAAACCCCAGTACCAACAAAAAGAAAAAAAACATAAAATATTTGTTTTTCAAAAGACATATCTAACAAGTGTCAGTGATATAAAAATAACTTACAATATAATAAAAAGATATATCACTTTAGAAATAAGCATAAAATCTGAATAAAATTTTATCAAAGAAAATAGAACTAATGAACACAGGAAATGATGTTCACTAGTCACTGAGGAAATAAAAATAAAACTCCTAATTCTCACTCACTAACATCTGTAATCAAAAAGATAAACAATGACCCATGGGATGCAGAGAAAATGGAACTCTTTTCTACCACTAGTGGGAAGGTATCGGTGCTGCAAGAAGTGTGGAAAACAGTTTTACAACTTCTTAAAGAAGTGAATTTACCATCTTATAGCCCAGTATTTGTACTACTATATATTTTACCCAAGAGAAATGAAAACACATGGACATTCAAAACCTGGAACATAAATTCATACCAACATCTTCCCTAACAAAAACTAGAATCAATCTAAATATTTGATTGTGAATGTATAAATGAAATATTGTACATTGTTGATGTATATATACGTAATGGTGGCTGTTTCTACGCACAGCTTTAATAGATATTTATGTGTCTGTATATTAAAATAACATTATGATGATGTCCTATAAGCCATAAACTATAAAGTCCTGTATATATTTTAACATTTACAAGAAAATATATGTATGCACAACTACAAATTTGTATCTCTGCAGTTTTCAGCCCATATATAAGTTGATGTTCAAAGTGTAGACTTGGTAGTTAGCTCCGTGCTCCACAAGCTGCTTAACTTTTCACTGTCTCTAATAAGGTAATATGGCAAGAAAATATTCCTCGTAGGAAGGGATGCCCTGGCTCAAGAAGAAATGTACTCATTCCCTAACTTACATAACTGTAATCAACCACTGTGCACATTGCTTCTACAATGGCAATAAAATGTATTTTAAAGCAATAAAAAATAAAATATGCCTCATACAATTATGGAATTAAATAATAATATATAAATTTCTAGACAGGAGTGTCTCATGCCTGTAATCCAGGTTACTCAGGAGGTTGAGCTCTGAGGATTGCAGTTCAAAGCCAGCTTGGGCAGGAAAGTCCATCAGACTTTTACCTCCAAGTAAGTACACACATATACATTTAAAAAGGCCAGAAGTGGAGCTGTGACTCAAGTGGTAGAACAGTAGCCTTGAGCAAAAAAGCTCAGGGACAGTGCCCAGGCCTGAGTTCAAGCCCCAAAGCTTGAACTGATTTATGTATATTTAGCACTAACCTGGCATACTAGTAGTGGTCCAAATAAATCTTACCCAGTATTATTTACCTTTTTTACTAACACTCATGGGAAGAGAAGGAAGCCATCTGGTACTGTGGAGAAAGCAACTTCTGCTCTTCCACTCCCTGCCTTTAACTTTTTCATTCTCAGAACCTCAAATGCCCACGCTGTAAATGAGATCCATGATATTCATCTCACAGGACTTCTAATTAGGAAAATTGCATGAAGTGTTTTGTAAACTGCAAACGGTAATAACTTTATAAAGTGGAATATTATTATGACCTGTCTCCTTCTGTACCACCCACAGAATGTTTATAGAAAAACCAGAATAACCACCCATCGTCATCTGAGATAACCCTTAAGGGATTAAGACATTTTCATAGCATGGTGGCAATGGCTAGTCATTTTCAAAGTAACTTTAACTCCCTTGTTTGAAGGCAAAGTGAGAGGAGCTGTGTTACTCCTATCTGAAACACGCTGCTTGTCCTCAGAGCTATCAGGCTCAGCTAAATATGGCCCTGGCCACTGTGTTAATAATCCCCACTGGGTCTGAGACCTCCATCCACCACCGATGTGACATTCTTTGTGTTCAAATATCTAGCTGACGTCTGATGCTTAAAACAGCCCATGCTTTCACCCTGTCCACATTGTCACAGCCCTGTATCATCACTCTTAAAAGGCTCCTGCAGCCACTCCCAGCACCAGTTGTTGACCAGCCTGCCCATTTGCCTCCTTGCCTGCCCTGGCCTGTCTTGAATGCCTGGTCCTTCCAGCGCCTTGGGGGTCTGACAAACCAGGGACCATGTCTACGTTTGGCTATAGAAGAGGACTGAGTAAATATGAATCCATCGATGAGGATGAACTCCTGGCTTCCCTTACACCTGAGGAGCTGAAGGAGCTAGAGAGGGAACTGGAAGACATTGAACCTGACCGAAACCTTCCTGTGGGGCTAAGGCAGAAGAGCCTTACAGAGAAAACCCCCACGGGGAACTTCAGCAGAGAGGCGCTGATGGCCTATTGGGAAAAGGAATCCCAAAAGCTCTTGGAGAAGGAGAGACTGGGGGAATGTGGAAAGGTAGGCTCTCTGGACTTTTACTTGGCTGCCCCACGGCAAATCTCTGCTTTATCTAACCTCTCAGTTCTCATCACTTCAACTTTCTTAACAATCCTTTTGTACCAGTTACTGAAACATTGCTCAGGCTGAAATATATAGTCCTGTAACTTCTGTGACCAATAGTAAATGAATCATAATAGCAAAGATTCTCAGCAGAGCTTTTTGATTGACGGAACAAGGAAACCTCAAGAGAAAAAATAGTTCACAGTCAGGGCATGGCTTTAATTGTTTTGCCAAATAACAAAGCCTTATTATCTGTACTTATAAGTTGGTGGTGTAGCATAATGTCTGTTTTCAGATACAATTTTTCCCCACTTAGGTATTTTTATTTTTGTTTCTTTTCTTGTAATAGTGGCTGGCGATAGGAAAATCATTGTGTTTCCAATGTTCTGTGCTGCAGGTCTCATACATGGAACTGGGGGCCTTATTTCTAGTCCTACTCAGTCCTTACATTGTTAGACCTCAGAGAGTGACTTCAGGGTATCCTTTCCATCTGCGCATTGAAGGATTTCAATGCAGTGTTTTGGTGAAATAAGAATATTTTGAAATGTTCTAGACCTTCCCAAGAAAATGAACACTTGCACACACACTTTTGCATAGAATTTCAAAATAATGAAACCCTGCTGAAATTAAAAATACTTGTGCAGATCATCTTGAAGACACTTTCTACTTTATAATGATGGTTCTGAGACCATCATGAGAGGTCATGCATCGGTTAGGTCATGTCTGTTAAGCTGTGTGTACTGCTCAGGAAACAGTTACTTCAAAGTTACTATTAAGTTACTGATGGAAAGACATGTCAAAGACTACTCATCATTGCAATAAAATATTTATTTAAGAAAGGTTTTTGAATTTGTAGAAGAACAGAAATCAAGAGGAGCATTTTTAAACTCCTGTGCTCCACTGCAATCTTTTAAAGTGGAAATGGCTTAAAGCCAGCAGTAAGCTTGCCACAGAACTAATCTGGGAGCTGCTGGATGATCTTGATGATAAGTGTGTGGGCTGCTTTTGCAGCGAGATATGTGTGAGCTTTGTCCATGTCAATCATCGTAGGAAGGGACACTGGGACTGGGCCAGGGTCTGCCTAGGTCACTGTGGCTATCTGTATTGAGTAACTAGAAGGGGGAGTAACAGGGACACACACACACACACACACACACACACACATACACAGGCACACGCACACACAGAGGATTTAGACTGGTCAATTTCCCCACAACTATAATTTTTAAAGTTGTTTCTTTGAAGTGCGTGAAAATCTAATGAAACTTAATGCCATATTTCATTTCATTTCAAACATAATGACATTTTTATTAAAGAATCGCTTTCACAAAAAAAGAATTCAACTGCCTCCAAATAGCCAACACGTATACACAGTCCACCCTGGCAGTAACCAGCAAAGGCATTTTAATGGCAGAATGTCAGGAGGGCGGCGAGAACCAAAGGACAAAGCCTGCTGTCAGCTGTTGATGAAGCCAGTCTGATGCTGCCAAAGGTTTTGCTGCTCTTTGCCAATGGCTTATCGGCCCAATTAGAGAGGCTGTCTTGTTGATGAACTTTGATTCCTTTCTCGGCTGGTTAATTTTTCTCCCACTACGCTGTCAGGGCTGGCCAGTTGTCTGTAGTCACAAGGAGTGCTAGCAGAAAGTTACAGACCAAGGGTGTAAATCCATTCCCACCACAGGAAAACTCTTAAAGCAGCTGTGGGGGGAAGGGCAGCAGGACAGCTTGGTAAATGAAGGGCAGAGTTGAAAGAAGAATGAGGAGGATCAGAGGACCTGAAGGAACTCTGCAAAGGATTCTGAAAATCTTGGCCAGCACCTGTTGAATTGCAGCCCACCTGGGTTTGCACAAATGTATGGCCGTGTCGAACTCCGGAGGAAGTTTTATGTGCAGTGGTCCAGCTGTCCTTGATTGGGTAGCTGCTGGATCTCAGGCACAGGTGGTCGATGGCTTCCACGTTATCTCATTTCCTTCTTACTTCCCTGGAGTAGGGAAATGTATTTGAGGATAACAGTCCAACTGAACTTCAAACTCAGTGCTGTTAGCATAATGAATGTTTCTCAAAACTGAGGGTCTGGGTCCAGTTCCAGGAGTAAGCAGCGTCACCTGGGAATTCCTGAGAGCTGCACATTCAAGGGCTCCTTGGCAGCTGCTGAACAAGAAATTTACAGGGAAGGTGCTCAAGCACATGGGGTCTACAAGTCTTCCAGGTGCTTAGACACATGAATAAATTTTGACAGTAAAACATCGCTCAATTCTAGTGCAATTGCTTTGAGACTAAGAAAGGTTGAATGCTTTGTCTAAAGACAACCAGTTCTTTATAGGGAAAACAAAACCAGTACTGAAAGCTAAGTCCCTGCCCTGCTTGTTCACGTAAGGATGCCAGAGAGGTGATCGGGAGAAATAGCTGGCCACTGTCTCCTCACAATCTTACTTATTCTTTAAGTATAGAAATGGTCATCACCTCTCTACTTATCTCTTTCCCTATGCCCACCTTTCCTCCTCTGTTCTCCAAAGGATCAAGTTTAGCTCCAAAGTATTAGCGTACAGAGAGCTACGTAACCCCAGGTTATGAATAATCTAGACAGGAGCTAAGGTTTGTCTTTTACCCCCTCTTGATGCCCTTCTAATATCCTGTATCCATTGATGGTCTTTCCAGATGTTCACCACCTGAGGTGACTAACCTTCTCAGATTGCTCAAGAATGTCGAAGAATCCTTCATCCTGGGAAAACACTCAGGCTCCAGACACTAAATCATCTTACCCTACCCAACCTTATCAGTACTTTCTCCTAGGAATTGTTCTAACTCTTAACCAAAGTCATCTTGGATCCATTCAGAAAACAAATATTTATCCAGAGTCTAGGATATACTAGGGGGACAAGCTATGGGAGTGCATTGCAAGGATAATTTTAGAGGGTGTCAAAGAAAGCTTTCTGGAAGAGAATCATTTAGAGATTACATGACAACTCACACTGCCAGGGAACAGTCTCAGATATTATCTTCCCAGGTGCATTTCTTCCCAGGGAGAAATGGCTCAGTGCCCCACTTCCCTTTGATTTCTTACAATGTCCATAAGGAGGCTGAGATTTGAAGATCAATGTTTGAAGCCAGCCTGGGCATGACAGTCCATAAAACACTATCTCTAATTAATCACTAAAAAAACCCAAACAAACAGAAGTGGAATTGTGGCTTAGGTAGTAGAGGACCAGTGTTGAGTGAAAAATAAGAGACAATGCCCAGACCCTGAGTTCAAGGCAAAAAGAGAGGGGCGGGGGAGAATAAGTGATGGGGGAGTAAGAGATGGAGGGAACAAGGGAGGAGGGAAGGAATAAAGGAAACAAAAACAAAGTAGATTAAATATATTAACTATAATGGTGGCATAAAAGGTAATTATACCTGGGATTTTTGAGAAAGGTCCTTGTATTCAAGTACTAAAACAGTTCAACACACACACAATCACATGTACACAGCTAGCTGATATGAACTGAAATTATAAGGAAAGATACAAAGGGATTTTAGGTGGTGGTGAGGAGAACTCCATAATTATTCTTCTAACTATCCATTTACTCCACTGCTGGACATAAAAGACTTCCTCTTACTCTTCATTTATGTTAAGAGGTTTGACTAGAACTAGATTCATTTTTGTCTTTGGGTCAAGATTTACACACACACACACACACACACACACACACACACATGTTCCTGAAGATGTGGGAAAATTAAGACTGAACAAGTCATCCTAGGAGTAGCTGACCTCTTCCCAGGCCATCATTTGGTGACTGCCACTCCAAACCACTGTATAATTGGAGGCTATTTTTTTTTTTTTTTTTGGGTCCGGTCGTGGGGCCTGAACTCTGGGCCTGGGCGCTGTCCCTCAGTTCTTCAGCTCAAGGCTAGCGCTCTTCCACTTGAGTAAGAGCGCCACTTCCGGCTTTTTTTTTTCTCTTTGCTTATGTGGTGCTGAGGAATCGAACCCAGGGCCTCATGCATGCAAGGCAAGCGCTCTACCACTGAGCCACCTTCCCAGCCCCAATTGGAGGCTATTTTATGATAGCAACTGGACAAACAAACCTAGAGTCCAATGCAGAGCTTTCCAAAGCATGATCCATATACCTCAGACGGCAGCAGCAGTCCTTGGAGTAAAAAAAGTTTTCCAATGTAGAGAGAAGAATTAGGGCTCTGGAAACAAGCAGAGAGAAGGTTTCAACAAACAAAAAACTAAACAAACAATGGATTAACGAGAAAGCATGAAGAAACTGGACTCTGGCTGCATATTCTAAGCTCTTTTTTTAACCATGAAAAGTAACAAGAAAAAGAGAAAGAAGGGACTTCTTAGGCTTCTTTTTAGAGTTTTATAAGTAGTAAAAAATAAAGACAGAATAAAATTGTATTTATCTGAAAATTTTTCATCATTGATACACGCTACATAATTTAAAACCACCATGTTAGGCAATGACTTGCTTTTTCTTCTCTGCTGATCCTCATTGCTTGTTTAAATCAAATGATGGCTAAAGTCATTATCTTTCCTACCTGGCCTTTGACAGGCCATTTCCTTTAGCCCTGAGCTCGCTGGAGGTTTTCAGTTGATTTGCTCAATGTTGTTCGAGGTTGAGCTAGATTTTGACTCCTTGCTGTCCTAAGCAATAGCTTTCTGGTGCTATGGGTTCCCTGCATTTCTGTGCTGCACTCTACCATACAACTAGATAAATGCTAGAGCAGAAAATCATGTCCTTGCTTCTGACACCACTGAGACAAATGGAGCCGAGAGCACGTGGCTTCTGTCTGTAATACTGGCAGCAAATTGGGGTGAGACAATTTGTTTTGGCTTGTTTTTTGAAGTGTAGTCTCACTAGTCCATGTTGACCTGGACTCGTGATCTTCCTATTTCCAACTCTTGAGTGCTGGCATTACAAGCTTGTGCCATCAGGGGAAGAATTTTTGAACGTCAATAAAAGGAACTCATGACGATACTGTAGATATCTGTTGCCATTTGTTAGGGGTGGGAGAATAGGAGAGGATGAAGGCTGATTCTAGACAGGAGATTTGCATTTGAGAAGGTGCCAAGAAGGGCAATCTGATGTTGAAAAATTCATCCACGTTTTTTTCCAAAGCCCAAGTTTTGACTTTCTTAATCAAACTGGAAACCAGGTCCTTTAAAAAAAAAAAAATCCCAATCAATACTGGATGAATAGTGGATGCTAAGCAGAAAGCACATGGTTGTAGAAAAAGATGCTGATGTCTAAACTCTGAAATGTTCACGTTGGTCACTTGAAACAAAGGACGGTTAGCCTTGCATTCACGATTCAGTTAATGAATGCAATGCACGGCCTGGTGATGGCTGTCTCCCTCCTCCGCAGGTAGCAGAAGACGACAAGGAGGAGAGCGAGGAGGAGCTGATCTTCACGGAGAGCAACAGTGAGGTGTCGGAGGAGGTGTACACAGAGGAGGAGGAGGAGGGACAGGAGGAGTCGGAGTCGGAGGAGGAGGACGACGACGAGGACAGTGAGGAAGAGTCCACAATCCAAACTGCAAAGGGTGTCAACGGAACGGTGGACTCCAGCCGGGTCGGTTCCCACCAGGCCAAGCCACAGACCTTTAGGAGCCAAATGGAAACCATCCACTTAACCAACGGGAGCCGCGCAGGGTCCCCGGCGCCCCCCGCGCCCCCGCACCCCTGCGGCAATCCCACGGTGATCGAGGACACGCTGGAGAAGATTCGGAACAACGACCCCGACACCGTGGAGGTCAACCTGAACAACATAGAGAACATCACGTCGCAGACCCTGGCCCGCTTCGCCGAAGCCCTGAAGGGCAACACGGTGGTGAAGACGTTCAGCCTGGCCAACACGCACGCGGACGACAGCGTGGCGCTGGCCCTGGCCGACCTGCTCCAGGTCAACCAGCACATCACCAGCCTCAACGTGGAGTCCAACTTCATCACCGGCAAGGGCGTCCTGGCGCTCATGCGCGCGCTGCGGCGCAACGCGGTGCTCACCGAGCTGCGCTTCCACAACCAGAGGCACCTGATGGGCAGCCAGGTGGAGATGGAGATCGCCAAGCTGCTGAAGGAGAACACCACGCTGCTCAGGCTCGGCTACCATTTTGAGCTCCCCGGACCCCGAATGAGCATGACGAGCATCCTCACCAGAAACATGGATAAACAGAGGCAGAGGCGGATGCAGGAGCAAAAGCAGCAAGAGGGGATCGATGGCGGATCCAGTCTTAGGACCCACGTCTGGCAGAGAGGAACCCCTGGCTCTTCTCCCTACGCGTCTCCCAGGCACTCTCCCTGGTCCTCCCCCAAACTCCCCAAGAAAGTCCAGACCGGGGGGCGCAGCCGGCCCCCCTCCCCCGTGGCCCCGCCCCCGCCCCCGCCCCACAGGCTGCCCCCTCCCCCGCCACCGCCCCCACCGCCTCCACCCTCGGAGAAAAAGCTCATCACCAGAAACATCGCCGAAGTCATCAAGCAGCAGGAGAGCGCCCAGCGGGCACTGCAGAACGGACAGAAAAAGAAAAAAGGCAAAAAGGCCAAGAAACAGCCCAACAGCATCCTAAAGGAAATAAAGAATTCCCTGAGGTCCGTGCAAGAGAAGAAAACGGAAGAAAGTTCTCGACCTTCGACGCCACAGAGATCGGCTCATGAGAACCTCATGGAAGCGATTCGGGGGAGCAGCCTGAGCCAGCTGCGAAGGGTGAGTCCCCCCAGAGCAGACCCCAGGCCCAGTTCAAGGCCCCAGTCAGCTCTCCAAGCGCTTACTCACATGGCTATTCTTATCTTTTAGTATGCTTTTGGTCCTGTGGCTTACACTCTGTCCCTGCGCTTTTGTGCTCAAGAATAATAGTGGTGTGCCCCTTGAGCCACAGCTCCACTTCTGGCTTTTTTTTGGGGGGGGGGGGAGTTAATTGGAGACAAGAGTCTCACAAACTTTCCTTCCTCGGGCTGGCTTCAAACAGCAATCCTCAGATCTCAGCCTTCTTGAGTAGTTAGGATTACAGGCGCAAAGCCACTGGTATCTGGCTATATTTTGAATATTTTAACATGAACGAGTGAGCATAGACAGTGTGAAAGATGAGAAACAGGCACAGGACAGTTGAGAACATTTCCTTCTGAGAGGTATATCTGGGCCATCTTCATATAATTTCCCAAATACAGAAGCCAGGGAGTAATAATCCACGTTTCAGAAGGTTGATTAATCCCTTGTCAAAAACAACGTCACACAAAATGGCAAGTGATTCACTGGCAAATTTATAATTCGAAATGAATATCATGCAGCAATAATCCATACTTGAGTTCTTCCCAGAGAATACTAATACTGCTAGACAGAGGCCTGCAAACACTCTTTTCTATGTTATCATTAGTGTTGCTTCACTGAAAGAAAACCTCTGTTTTTGTAGGTGGAAGTTCCAGAAGCTCTGCGGTAAGGAAAAAAAAAAAAGTTTCTAGAAGAGGATACTGATGTCTTTGTTCAGCGGTGTTCAAAGAAATGTATTGTGAGATGTTTCGCAAATATCTTCTGTAATTTGAAATGCTCCCTGACTTTAAAGATAGCCTCACCCCAGAATTCCAAAGAGAATTTTAAGAAACGATGAGCAGTTTTCTTCTGTAAATATGAAAATAAACCTTTTTTATGTTATGAGATTTGTATGGGCAGGAAGAGATTAAAGATGTTCTTCCTGTTTCTGGCTGTCATGGAGATTTTGAGTTGTAATAAGTTAAAGAAATGTGCTGTTATTTTTGTAATCACAATAAATTTGAATTGCGGTTTTCCTTTCCTTTTTTTTTTTTAAGAAAAAGAGAAACTAATATTTTTCTGTGAGGTGTGTACGTAACATTACTGAATATTAAAAATATGACATTCTCACTCCAAAAGGGCTTGAGTCCATAACATTTGCCTTTCTTTGTTTTCTCGTGTCCAAGAAAATCTGACCAGTTCTCTTTCTAAAAGACTGGAAATCAAGAACTTCCCAAAAAAAGGCTCTTTTAGCAGTGAGATAAAAGGTTTGGAAAAGACCCCAGTGTGACCATTACCCTGGATTCATGGACAATAATGTTACATGACAGCAGCAATTCCTGTCAGATAACTCCGCACATTTATTATTATTCATATCAACTATTGTGGGGAATAAAAGTGTAAATTTAGGAAGTTTCTTGGTTAGGAAGAAGTTCTAGGAGAATGCCCAGAAGGTAAACCTCAAATTCAGAGCTCTATATTGTGGCTGGTGCTAACGATACACCTTTCATATCTCCCTTGATTTTCCTCAGACAAGCCTTAGTCTACTGAGTCTACCCTTCTCCCCTGCTCAAACCTCATTGATGCCAACAACCAACCACAACATACACCTGAGGGCACGGACTTGTATATTTTCTGTCTCCAGCTATCATTCCATCCTTCCTGCCGTAATTCAGGAGATATCTGACTTCAAATAAGAGAAAGATGTACCAGCAAATTTCACCCCACTCTGATTTGCGCAAGTTGTAAATCCCTTCTAAAGTTCTTTGTATTAACTATGATTAACAATGCGTTCTTTGTGTCCTACAGTGACCTTAGCAAACTCTCTGGGCCACACATTCAATAATTGTGTGCTTCATCGACAGAACTTTGTATCATTTCCAGTGAGCATGTTCCAGGAGAAAGATCTCTATGGTTATCTCTGATGGTTCTTGGGTCTGCTTCCATTAGTTTACTGGTACTGCCCATCCATTCTCTTGCTCAGTCGGAACAACTATGATAACTATCATAGCATGAGGATTCCAGGGGTGGGGAGCTAGGTGCCAGATGAGTGATATATTATGAACTGAGTTACATTAGGTACACTTTACAACAATAAAGCATGCTATCCTCCCAAGGGCAGAAAGGCTCACCAACATGTGAAATGAGGTATCTCTGACTTCAAAGCCAGGCCTCCTCTGTCAATGCCTTGTACCGTCTCCATCAGACTCAAATGTTCCACAGGAAGACTCCATTCTCAGAAACACAATGCAGGCTGCTGCTTCCTTCGCGAGTGACTTCACTATTTTTACCTCTTCCCATTAGAGTTGACAATCAAGCTCATTCTTGTCACTCCAACAAATAAAAACCGAAGTGGTAGTTTTTAAAAAAGGTGTGTGTGTGTGTATGTGTGTGTGTGTGTGTGTGTGTGAATTTAGAGCAGAGAGCTAAAACAGACCTTCTTTCTCCTCAGCTTTGTGTATGTGTACCAAAGGAGAAGAGTGGGAAGTAAACAGTTTTAAACTCCATTCTGTTGAGGCAGAAGAGCAAATGTTTGCCAAGAAACCATATCAACAATAAAGATCCAGACCAAGGGTGTGTGGTCCTCCTGAATGAGTAAGGAGGAGCAGAGTACTTGAGCTGCCAGGAGCTGGTTTGGGCTGGGGACACTGGCCAGACCTAAGTAAGTGACTAAAAGACTTGTTTCTCACTTATATTATAAAAATTCTGCTTTGCTTAAGCATTTTGTACTTTAAGAAACTGCAAAATTCACTTAGTGGGCTCTTGCTAAAATTTAAATGAAGTTATGGATGTGCACATGTGATCCACTGAACAGAATATTATAATGCCTAAAGTGAGACAGATATTATATGGTCAGATACTGATTAAGTGAATTTTTCATTAAGGAAAGGCACATCTACAGTATGTTATTTCAGAATTCAGTACTGTAAACACTCAAGGAATTACAATCATCGCTATGCAAACCAGAACAGGGATCCTAGTACACTATGCCTATAAACTCACACACTACTATAAACACTAATTAGTTCATCTTCTATAAAGAGCTTTCAACTCATTGAGAGAAAACCTATCCAAGACTAGATGAAATGTGTTAGGCTATGATTTATAGGTGTACGTCAATCTCTGGAAATATATCTCATCTTGATATGGAGCCAGCATGGTGCCTTACCGGGTTCATAGGCCCTGCTGTCACAGGTATTTAATAACCCAGGGTCAGCAAGATCTTGATTTAACACTTACCTTGAGCTATGGCTACCAGTGAGGAAAGGAGAGGGGATGCAATATCTTTATCGAGAGGCTCTCTCCTGGGTGGGGCAAACCTATGCTCTTGAAAAGCCCCTCAAACGACTTCCTTTTCCAAACCCTGTGAGCCTCTTAAGGTAGACTTTTTCCTTCCATTAATCACCATGTAGCATGATATAGAAGACTTGATCTAAGACTTAGGAACCTCAGAAATCTGGCACAGGCATTGGTGTAGTTAACTTCCACAGCTACTTTTTTTTTGGTCGTGGGGCCTGAACTCTGGGCCTGGGCTCTGTCCCTCAGCTCTTCAGCTCAAGGCTAGTGCTCTAGCACCTGAGCCACAGCGCCACTTCTGCTTATGTGGTGCTGAGGAATCGAACCCAGGGGCTCATGCATGCGAGGCAAGCTCTCTACCACTGAGCCACCTTCCCAGCCCTCCACAGCTACTTTCTGAGTTCCTGTTGTGTTCCAGGTACTCTTCCAGACACTAGAGATACATTGAGTGAAAAAGGAGATAAAACCCAGTCCTCCAGAAGTGATACCACAATGGAAGGAAGAGGTTGACACCATTCCTTATGTACCTGTCATAAAAAAGCACTCTGTTCCAGTTTGGGAGGCCAAGTTGACTTAAAAAATGTCTTCTTCCTCACGCAGTGGGGAAGAAACCAACCCTCCCAGACTCACAAAGACCCTTAGTTTCCAAGCTGTTCAAGAATAAGCATTGGGTAGCTTTTGCTGCTGAGCCACATTTTACCATAGACCCTAACTAAAGCAACAATAGAGTAAAAGAAAGTTTCTCAAGGAGATTGACACTTAATTTGGGTATTTAAAGATTAGAGATTTTTCAGGTACCAATGGCTCACGCCTGTAATCCTAGCTACTCAGGAGGCTGATATCTGAGGATCATGGTTCAAAGCCAACCACAGCAGAAATGCCTTTGAGTCTCTTATCTCCAATAAACCGCTCAGAAAGAGCTGGAAGTGGCATCGTAGTTCAAATGGTAGAGGACTAGCCTTGAGCACAAAGTGGCTCAGAGACAGCACCCAGGTCCTGAGTTCAAGCAACAGGACCAGGAAAAGAAAAAAAAAAAAGAATGGAGACTTACAACTAAGGACATAGTACAATCCCTTATGAGGAGGCCATCCTCATAATTTCTCCATCCAGAACTATGAAAACCTTATAGTGTACATCTTTTTTCAAAATTATTAGTGCATATTTGAACACATGTATAGCTATTTTTATACAGAACTGGAAGGCAGCTTATACATCACCCTGCAACACACAAAATTTAAGCAACTTCAATAGTTGTTGGTCACTTAGGTTATTTTATTATTCCTTGGGTGGTGAGTATTTCATCTGTTCCACCTCATCCCTTGTTTTTTTTTAACTTGCCTAAAAGCCCACATAGAAATAATTGGCTACAAAAAAAAACCCTGTCCCTAGATAAACTAAATGCTGTGGGCATCATTGTGGCACATCAAAACTAGCAGTTAGGTTTCAAATCATCAATTTACAAAGTTTTTCATAGTGAAATCATTATATGCCTAACTACACAGTATTTTTAAAAAAAGATGGTAGAAGTCTCTATATCTGAATGAAAGAGGAGGCATGACCTGAGTCAAGGGGCCTAAATTGAATAAGAAGTACAAACTAAGGAATTTAGATTCAGACAAAACCCAGAAGGAATATCAAAGGATTGTAGAAGGGGTAGCGGCATGATGTGAAAAGGTGTGTCATGAAGGGGCATCTTTGATCACCAACTGCAAGTGTTTGCTAGGCTTAGGTCCAGAGAATGTGAGCACAAGTCATTATAAATGGAAGCAGAAAAATAACTAGGATCATGTGTGTTATGCAAGTGGATGATACCTTCATTCTGTCAAATACAAATAACTACTGATGAACTCTAAGCAGGCAAATGGTGTGATTGTGCAATCCAGAGAAGGATGGCTCTAGTAGGGCTCAGGCTGTTGGCAGGAAGATGAGTTAGAAAGGCCCATTGTAATGACCTATGAATAAAGTAATGCAGACTGTGCTGTATAAGGGTGCACAGGCCAACAAATAAAACAGAGCCTAAAGAAAGTATAAGCTCTACAAAGTTCAGTTATTAGTTAGGTGGAGGAGGAAAGAGAAAACATCAGAGAAGAGTCTAGATTGACTACTGCATTCCTGGCTGTGCAATTTAGCACGTCAGGAAATGGAATAGGGAGTTTAGCATGAAGAATTATTGAACAAGCAACATGAGTCAAGCTAAAAATACACTATCTGAGGTGTCTGAATTGTGGAGACGAAATTTGTGTTGAAGATCACACTGCATGAGAAGTATTTAATAGTAGAGCTTTTGATGAGCTCCTCCTAGGTGAGTAGAGAGGACAGAAAGATGGTATGACCAGAAAGAAAGCAAGAAATTAGAAAAAGAAATGTTGCAAAGCAGAGAGCTGAGCTAAGAAAGGAGCAATCCATACAGTAAAATGACTTGGCAAGTTCTACCTCTTAAAATGTCTCCTTGAACTGTTGACCTTTGTGGGAGCTAGTTCATACAGGACAGCAGAGATAGAAATCAGATTACAGCAATAGAGTGACATAACTCACCCAGAGCAGAAACTTAGAGCCAAGTTGGGAAAAATGAACTTGCTATTCTGGTGGAGTCAGAGAGTCTACAAAGACTGTATAAAAATGGCTCATCTTATTTTCTTTCAAACACACACACACAAATACAGTGATCAGCATGATGATGTTTTGGTCAATGACAGACCCCCCTTAGCAATGGTGATTTCATCAGATTATATCTTCTAGTGATGTCATAGCTGTTTTCATTTACACAATTACTGGTATGAAATTCACACAGGAAATTGCCTGTTTGATCTCTCAGAAAACATTCCTGCTTGTACATTTGATTGCATATCTATCTATCCATCTTTGTCTGTCTATCTATCTTAGGTAGAAAAATAGAAACTTATATCTAAGATCCAGATAAAATTGACTGGAAACTTGATTCTACTTGTGACAGCCCAGAACTTTCTGGAAGGCACCAGAAAGTTTCAGGGTGGAGGTATAAGGATGAGAGGCTTCTTGCCTATGATAATTTTTGGCTCCAAACTGCATTTATCTTACAAACCTGTGACTAATGCTTGCATTTCATATCCCATCAAGTTTTTTTCTTAATTTCTGTAGACTTTATATTGTATGAACATTTGTGAAATGAAGGTGAGGCGGTTGCTTCAGCAACACCAATGACATCAAATTAAACATGCAATGCTTTCTATTTAAAATCCTCTGGCTCACCAGGGGACAGTGGCCCGTGTTCTGTCATCCTAGCTATTTGAGAGGTTGACAGTAGAAGGAAATAGTTCAAGTCAGCCCAGGCAAAAAGGCTCATGAGACTCTAGCTCAAAAATAGCAGCAGAAAATAGGATTGGAGGTATGGTTCACGTGGCAGAGCAACCAGTCTAGCAACATGAAGACCTGAATTCAAACCCCATAACTTCCAAATAAATTAATAATAATGAACCCTCTTACTAACTTGCCACCAGAGATTTTTTTTTCTTTTTTGCCTAGTTGCTATTTTATCCTTCATTATAGCCTACATTTTCTGGCTAGTTTGTAATTTCCTTCATCTTCCTTTCTCATGATTCTAGTTTGTAAATACCTATGTATAAAAAAATTGGTCAATGAGGGCCAACAGATCTAAAGGACATTTTATTTATCAGGAGCCACTTTAGTTGTGAAAATAACTTTTTCCCCTATGAAAAAAGCTACCTTCTCTCCTTGACAGCTACAAAAATGCTTGGTGAGTCACTCACAATTTATTGCCTTTTGCTCCCTAACTGTATTATCAGATTTCATTGTATTTATTCCTGGTTTGTCTTTAACTTGATACAGTAATATTTTTTTTCCAAAATGGCAATTCAGATCACACCACTTGCCTGCTTAGAGTTTATCAGTAGTTATTTGTATTTGACAAAATAAAGTTGTCATCCATTTGCATAACACACATGATCCTAATTATTTTTCTGCTTCCATTTTCAATGACTTATGCTCACATTCTCTGGACCTAAGCCTAGCAAACACTTGCAGTTGGTGATCAAAGATGCCCCTTCTTGACACATACCTTTTCACAATCCATCCTACCTGAATCCTTCAAAAAGAACCTATGTTCTTTCTACATCCCCAGCTGTGTGACCCGATGCTACCCCACATGACCCTTCAATGGTAACTCTAGCACAAACCTCACTGGTAGGATTCTAGATCCATGCACACCTTCAAATGCAATTCAGGCATGATGTATTTAACGTTGAAACCATTTCCCTCTCTGAAAACTTGTTCCTGTTGTATTCCAGTCTTACAGTCTTCTCTATCCCCAGTGTTCATTTTCTCAATGGGCAGAGTTAGTGCTCTTTGATTCCAGATTGAACATTAGTGATGACACTTTCTACATGAGCTTTTTAAGGACATTAGGCATGTCTGATCTTACGAATGTCCCAAGGTCAAATCCATTCAGTAAATGTTGGTTGAATGAATGACCCCCTAGGAAATACACCTTGCTTGTAGTGTAGTCTTTGTGATAAGATGCTTTGTATTTCTGATATTAAACAGAGGCTACACCATTCAACACTTTCAACAGCTTGAAACTCAGATCTCAGGTCTTGCTTCTTAACCACATTCCTGGCTTCTTACTTTCTTGGTTTTTCCGTTGTTTTCCAGTTTACAATGCCCTTTTCTCCATCTCCTGGAGTCAATAAACTACTCATCTTTCAGGTTTCATTTCTGTTGACATTTTCTATTCTTTTCTTCTGAATTTCATAACCCTCTGTTCAAACTTTATTCTTATTATGACTGCATTGTGCTTTGATTGTGCAGGTGCTTAACTTTTATAAGTAGTGGGGACTTGGTGCAGGTATTTGAATAGATGGAGATAATTAGCCTCTCAGCAACAATGAAGAGACATCAGAATACAATTCTTGCAATATTCCTCCCAGATATGGGTTACTTCTCCTTCATGCAATCACTAGACATTACATGAATAATATTGTACAGCTATGAGAAATGTCCCAATTTGTTACCTATTTTGAAATTCATGAAAAAGATCATGTTGATAAAGTATTTCCAAGACAAGAAATAATAGATGAGTATTATATATATATACATACATACATACATATACATTTTGTGTAGGTGGTCTTGTATGCTGTCTTTTTTGTCGATTGATGGTGCTCTACCACTTGAGACACATGTTCTTCCTTATTTTTTGTTGGTTACTTTGGAGAAACTCAAAGACTTTTCTGTTGTGGCTGGCTTTGAACTGAGATCCTCCAGTTCTCAGCATTTTGAATACTCTGATCTTACAAATATGAGTAGGTAGGATTACAGGCACGAATCTCTGATGCCCAGTGTAAAATGTGGTTGTTATTTTGACCTGTTGACACACTGGTATTTTGCGCTAATTTTCAGCAGCTAAATAATCAATTTGTTTTACAATTAGTCACATGATCTGTACAATATGTTAAACAGCTTGTTAGAAATCTATTTTACAGTCATATGTTTACATTTTTTAGTTAGGCATGTAATTAAGAAGTATACCAATCTCCTCTTACCAAAATTTTTCAGTCACCAGCACAATTGCTTAATTTCTCCCTTGCAGAATGAAATCTCAGATTACTCACTGTTGATACATGTATGATACATATTATGCACTGTTAAAAAGTACAATAACAAATGATCTAGTTCGTATGCGTTACAATTTGCAAGTTGTCTTTTGTGAATCTATCATGGAATAATTCTTCTCTATGATGGGAGTGTGTCAGAAATTCGATTTTTTAAAATCACTACATTTATGTAAACAAATGGTCCAACAATTACCAGCTCCAAATCATCTTTGATATTGAGTCAGATTTGGAAAATGTAGCTTAAAAATTATACTAAGGAGGAAAGCCCATTTATTTATATCTATTTGTGAATGCTTTTCTAGAAGTTGCTTTATTCTTCTGCAGCTTTTGTTTTTTCAATATTCTCCAGTTGGGAGTTGTGCATACTAAGCAGGAGGCCAGTGGACAGAAGAAAATACCGCATTCCAGAGAAGCAAGGGACTACTCACCAACATTTTATTTATTTTTCTCTCAATGCTGCCAGGAATTTTTGGTGACTGTGAGATACAGGAAGCTTGGTATGTGGAACTCAGAATGATTTAAACCCTTTCTCTGTCAAAGCTGCCACTAATAAAAATGGCCTGTAAAGAAGTGCAAGCTTTAAAAAACACACATGTGCACAAAACCCTGAAATGAAACCCAAATAAATCAAAGTACTTCTTGACATCTACAAATTAAAAGTCATGATTGGTTGAAATAAAAAAATAAATCTATGTATCACCTATCTATCTATCGTCACACTGAGTTGCTAAAAATATGAAATGAAACAGGAAATACTTTGGAAGACATACTGGCAAGAGAGTACTTTAAATTCACAGAGAGAACTCTGAGGTAATTCCAAATGAATTTTTGTGTAATCATTTATTATGCATTTGGGATTACTCAGCCATACTAGTTACCTAATCTACTATTTCAAATAGGAAAAATATTTTAATGTTGATGGAGTTGGGAATGTGGGTCAAGAATGAGTAAACCAAGGAGAAATTATTAAAAATAATAAAATCACCTTCTTAAAAAATCTGGGCTGTTTTCATCTCAGAATTTGCATGATTTGCCTTAGTGGCTGCTGGTTTAGCTGCATGATTATAATACATCTTCCTTTCTGTTACATTTTTGTTTTGTAAACAGCATGGGAACATTTCTTTATATATACATACTGAACAAATCATGTATACATAAGTAGAAAAAAATATCTTAGGTCTTTTTTCTTTGAAGTAAAGATATTAAAGTAACACTTGTGTTTCTTAGATTATCACTGATCTCTAATGTTATCTGGTGGGCAGGAAATCACAGGGTTTATAATAGAACAGACTTGAGTGTGAGAATTTTATCTTTGTCAAAACTTGCTATTTGGGCTGGGAAGGTGGCTCAGTGGTAGAGCACTTGCCTTGCATGCTCGAGGCCGTGGGTTCGATTCCTCAGCACCACATAAGCAAAAAGAAAAAAGCTGGAAATGGCGCTGTGGCTCAAGTGGTAGAGCGCTAGCCTTGAGCTGAAGAGCTGAGGGACAGCGCCCAGGCCCAGAGTTCAGGCTCCACGACCGGACCCAAAAAAACAAAAACAAAAAAACGCCTGCTATTTAGCCTTGTGTCAGTTATTGAATCTCTTCAAGATTCATTTACCTTGGCTGGAAAATTGAGATATCTTTCTCATATAAAGCATCTCATGTTGCACATATCCAACATTTAAGCAGTCCCTTGATTTTTTTCAGAGCAAGCCATCTTAATGATGAAAGGTCTGGGATTGTGATGAGCTCAGTCATGAGAGAGGGTCGGACTATATCACTGGGAGGCATCAAAGTGCGTCTATATTGGGAATAGAAAACACAGTGGGCCCTGGGAGGAGTGGTTAGAGAAACATTTAAGAATTGGTAAACACACTGTTGTGACAAAAGGAAGACTAAAACATTTCCAGTAAACTGCTAGAGCAACCCTTTCAGTACGGCCTCTGACCTTAATTTATATACCATTTTGTATAGTTTGGATGCTAGACATCCCAAGAGTTCCATGTATTAAAGACTTGGTACCCAAGGTGGTGCTTTTTGGAGGTACTATGGGCCTTTAGTAGAAGAAGTCTTGTAGGATGTACTAAAGCCTCTGGGTACAGGATCTGTAGGGGATTATGGGACCAGATACCTTCTTTCTTTTCTTGTTTTCTGGTTAGGAGATGAGCAGTTTTCTCCACCATATGCTTTCCATTAAGGGCAACCAGACATCCCAAATGAAAACGTCCATACAATCGTGGACTGACGCCTCTAAAACTGTGAGCTCAAAAACACATTTTACTTTTTAAGTTGATATCTCATTTATGTTGATATAGTAATTATATAGATTAGCATACCAATTTATCTTTAGTGTTCAATGTTAATGAGACATCCCATACTTTTTCAATAAGACATACCTTTTTGACATGTCTACCTAATTGGTCATGGGCACATTGTCCATTCCAAAGCTGACTGTATCAAGGCAATTTAGTAAATTGCAAAAACATCCTAAAGTGTTAGAGATTGGAAAATAACAGTTAAGATTACTTAATGGAAGTTGGCATTGTGTGGCTACATACTTCACCCAATAGCTCTAATCTTAAGGGATATATTAATATAAGGAATAAGAAATTTATTCTGGTGCTCACTCCCAATGTATAGTAACAATAATCATTTTATTATCATTATTTGTTAGTTGTGGGGCTTGAACTCTGGGCCTGGGTGCTGTCCCTCAGCTCATCAGCTCAAGGCTAGAGCCCTACCGCTTGAGCCACAGTGCCACTTACGCTTTTTCTGTTTATGTGGTGGAGAGGAATCAAACTCAAGGCCTCATGCATGCAAGGCAAACACTCTACCACTGAGCCATATTCCCAGCCCAACAATAATCATTTTTAAATTGGCTTTATTTCTAGAACATTAATATAATAACACTTGCATTCAAGCATATTTATCTTTGGTTTTGAAAACAAATCAGACATTTGGGAATTGTTTGCAGAATCAGGAATATGATATAGGAAAACACTTCCTTCCTTTTGACTTCATTCTCCAGCTTACCAGTGCTCTTTAGTATATTTGAAAGCTTCCTGGGAAAAACTCCCAATAAATATTTTTTTTTATTCAAGCCTCATTTTCATAGAAAATTCTGTGAAGCTCAATACAAACCATGATAGAGGGCTGGGAAGGTGGCACAGTGGTAGAGCGCTTGCCTTGCATGCATGAGGCCCTGGGTTCAATTCCTCAGTACCACATAAGCAGAAGAAAAAAAAAAAGCCAGAAGGGGCACTGTGGCTCAAGTGATAGAGTGCTAGCCTTGAGCTGAAGAGCTGAGGGACAGTGCCCAGGCCCAGAGTTCAGGCCCCACGACCGGACCCAAAAAACAAACAAACAAACAAAACAACCAAAAAAACCACAATCCAAAGACAACGCTAAAGAAAGGCATAAACATGCAGCAGAAAGAGCAAGCACATTTTTTTTCTATACAAGGTGGCCAAATCTCATTTTTCATTAAATAATTAGTGAAATAACCTTTGCAAATTCAAAACAATTCAAATTCATAATGTTTCTAGGTCCTAAGCTGCTAGAATAACGTATGTTTAAAAAAAATACTTAGCCTGCTTCCCTTAAAACTAGCTTTTTGCTGTTTGGGTTCTATAAAAACAAAGTGACAAGAATTTCTAAGTAAAAAGAAGAGATGTAGAAATGTTCAGGGGTGAAGAAACTTTCCTTTGCACATGGCTTGTCTGGCGTGAACCTGGTCGTATGGGCTAAGGCTTAGGGTCTGCAGGATTTGTAGGCACTGTTCAGAATGTACTTGAACTGTTGAAACACCTCTCTAAACAACTAGTTCAAACATACCTCGTTTAGTAGCAAGGAAAAGCAAGGCCTTAAACAGAACCATAGTGTGCTCTGTTCATAGGCAGCTTACAAAGAAAGTGGCTCAATGTTTGAGACTGCTTATTAGTCTCATAATCGTCTAACTGTGAATATTGTAATCACATCACAATCTTTAGCAAATATTCAGAGCAAAGTTCAAATGTCTTTAAGATAAAATAGAGCAAAACAAACAAACCTCTTTATAAGAGTACGGCCTAGTATAGTTGAAGCTTCAACTGGTAACAACTAAGAAAGCTGGCCCTTTTACCTTGCCATGTTTGCTCAATAGACAACAAAAACAAATTCTGTAGTATCAGCTTCTCTTTGATTTCCATTCTTCAAAACAGATGCGAATACATTTCTCACTTTTCCTGAGAATTGTCTCAGTCAATCACGTCTTTAGCAAAACCAAGCCGACCAAAAAAAAAAAAAAACCCCTTACAAATACAAATGAGGAGTTTAAAGACCTGTACTACAGCTAAAAACACAGAAAAGTTCTTTTTGGGTCTAACTGATTCATGGGCTTAATTATACTTGCCTTGTAGACAACTGTAGATTTGGGACATTATAAGCTTTGCTTTTTTCCCTGTAGTCAATCAGACCCAATGGTGCCTTTTCCAGATACACATTTTATTTTCCTGCCTATTTTCTAATGAGGATGAAGTACATGCAGCCAAATTAGAATCTCCCTTCTCTCACCAACAGTGAAACTAAAAAGTTAAGTTTAAAGTGTTCATGTTGTCCTTGTTCTCCTTGGAAGAACTCCTAGGCTTTAAATTGTTAGTGCAGCTGTTGACTAATTATGCAGAGATTATTCTCAAATCAATCAGGCAAGTTAAGATGGTAATATACAAAAATGTTTAAAGCTTAGCGAAGATAACACCTGGTTACATCAATGAAAAAATTAATGAAATGATTTAGATGTAACCATCAAAAGTTCAACCTTATTCCAACCCAGTACTAAATGACAGACGTATCCCATGATGGCCAAATGCTTGGGCAGTGCTGGGTGATGTCACATGTTTTAGTCAGAGGCTGACCCCTCAGAGTAAGCCAGCTTTTCTGGGCAGTGATGGACTCAGGATACTGGTATCTTCTATCAACACTCAGATGGTATGTGAGAGAGGGAGAAATGTTACCATAAATTTTCCAGAAACAAACTAAATTGGTGGGTTATTCTCAATTGAAAAAAAAAGAAAAAGAAAAAGAAAACAAGGATACATTACGGTACATGGAACAGAGTTTAGGTCTATGAGATCCTTCTCACTGTTCAGTGGCAAGACCCATGATCACCTTAAATTCAGCATGGTGCCTCTTCTGTAAAGTGAAGGGACTGATTCATGCAGGTCACATCTGCCTATTCTAACACAATGGTCTCCCAAACACATCTTTCAATTGTAAAACATATATTCAAATAATGTATACATCAGATTCACATGTGAAGTACAGATGAGGCCTATCTTATTTGAATATATTATTGGATCTTAGTGTGTGCATAGTTTTCTGTTTTGTGGCATTGTTAAACTCCAGGTCTCATTTGCCTTGCCCTTAGTCCTTCTGTTTTTCAGATAGTCTCATACTAATTTTGCCCCAGCCAGCCTTGAGCCAGGAGCCGGGACCATACACATTTTTATGCACCACCATACTGCAGTCTTAACTTTCTCCTGGACTAGCTTGGACTCCTACAGTTTCTGCCTCTTCTGGAGACAAGGTTTACAAGTAGGTATCACCACACTAGCTGTTGAGTTTTGGTGTGGTTAAATGTACTTAATATTCAATGAGAATAGTATAATCCTCCATCTCTCTCTCTCCACCTACCTACCTACAATAAGCCATGGCAGATGCACCTGTTTTGTTCTAAACTTTTAAATAGCTCCTCATGGGAGTGAGCATATGTATCACATCCAGAAGGATATCTTAGTATTTACTAACTGTAAAGTAAGATTCACATCACATTCCTAATAGGTGATTCTACCACATCTTTTCCCAATGGTTTCCCTAAAAGGCAGTAGTTTTAATATAGGCATCAAATAACCAAGACTAGGAGAATGCTAGGCTTTAGAGACAAAATGTGATAGTGTCAGTAAAATGTTTCCACTGCAGATTTTCTATTGTACTATAAATAGGCCTAAACACTCCACTTGTCCTTCAGAGCTCGTTCCTAAAGCAAAGTCATTTCATGAGTCTCTGTTGACTAGAGAAGTATGATGCCATGGCACAAGTCTGAGGCAGCCTTTTCTTTAAAATTTCCTTAAGTTTGCTTTAATACACTCTTAGAAGTGCACAATTTTGGACAACAGAAATGACTTCTTAACAGAACATACTATTCTTGAAATGTCTGTTAAATTTGTCGAAAGCTCTTCAAGAAATTCTGTAGCATCCTACACTCTGGATTCCGTAACTGATCTCCAGACACCCACATGCGCCAGGGTCAGTGAAACAGAAGGTTCTATTCATCAAAAACTGCGTTTCCTGCTTAAAGTGATCACCATCTTCGATGATTGTTTATTAAAAGCTACTTTATGTCACACTATGTTTGGCACTTACTGAAGCTACCAATAAAGTCCTGTTATTGTAATATGGCAACCATCAACATTTCTGGTTTGTGAAGGAGGAGCTTCAGTTTGACCTTGCAGTGTGAGTGCCCCGCACACCAGCAGTGGCTTCCCAGGAGCTGCTGAGCAGCTCTTCTACTTCCCAATAGAACAGGGTGTAACATTCTTTGCTTACTATGTGTATTCAATGGCACACCTAACTCTCAGGGCAGACAGTCTGTTGGAAACTCCATGCTGTGGACTTAAGTTTGTAAACATTTTTCTCTCTCAACATATAAATAAAAACACACTATTTTGTACTATTTGGGTCAAATTAATTTTATTATGCTCTATGATGAATTGCCACCAGTGCATCATCCTATTCACTATACATTTCAAAAAAAATTCACATACTAAACAAAATTTCAGTTGATAAATGGAAATGATTGAAAATCTTTATGAATCTCATACATACAATATGTGGCTAGCTAAAATTGTCTATCACGTAGCATTTAGATAGAAAAGGCCTCATGCTAGTCTGTTAAATGCAAAGGCTACCAGACAATCATTTAGGTGGAGTATATGTGGGAGGCTTTCAGACAAAGCACAGGTATGATGCCACCCCGAGTGCAAGGCAGTGGAGGACTGGAACATGCAACCTTACATCTTACTTGCTAAAGCGCTTTAGTCTTCATGCCTGGACTGAACCCCAGAGCTACTGTGCTCCAACTAACAGTAATTTAGACTGTGCACTAACACGTGTTTTCTACTTTGAGGAAAAAGAACAAATTCAATTATCTTTGGCAATAAATATTATAAGTGGGGTTTCCAACTCAAAGAATTGACATCCTGTCCTCAGAGAAGCATCTGGTAAATCCCAAAGTTAGCTGGAAAATCCTGAATCCTTGGCCGTGTAAGTGAAGAGACATTTTAAATTGGCATTATCTTAAAGACACTGTAGGATATTTTAGACATCTTGTATAATGTGACATAGAAAAGTAGTTCATGTTATTTAAAGTAATTATGATGTCCTATCATCATGAGCACACACTCCTAATTTTACTGATTAGTATTTGTCCAGCCTCATCCACACAAGAGTCACTGAGCTCAAGCCACAATAAAGGTGACAATACGCGGAAAATAGTTTTTAGCAGCAAAGAGCACTGTTTTTACAGGAAACAAAAATCTAGAATCTTTCCCATGTGCTTAAATTACTCTTTCAAGGAAGGTAACATTCCTTGAATAACTTAAAACTATTTTACTGTACCACTTCCTTCAGTAACTAAACCTTTTAAATTATTTTTTTATGATAACTAGACGTATGATCACTTGAGATTATGTGATAAACTGGTTAAAATTCAAGCCACATCTTGCAGGTCCAGCCTGTCAAGATCATGCCAATACTTGGGTTTTGGTCGGTACAATTCTATATAGCATATTTTTTAGTTGGATAGTGTGACTATAATAATGAAATACATTTGAAGCTACATTCTGCATATGACTCAATGTGAGAAAAATATGTCTGTATTTAAATCAGATAATTTTCTACCTCAAACTAAAAGTAGGTAGATGTGATAATTAGCACTATAAATATCAGACAATCACCATTAGGCAGATTAGTGCACTGTAACGACAAGGAAACCCTAATTTTAACACACCATATAGTATGCATAACAAATGGGTAGGTTGTAAAATTTTATTTAAAAAAAATCTACTAAAATCAGTTATGTGTTCCAATAAATTTGACATTGGGACCATTAATCTTTCAATAAAAATGTAATACCTCACCTGATATTTGACAAAATTCTTGAGAAATTACCCAAACAAAAATTATTTATATAGTGTATACCTTTGCCAACGTATTTTTCTCTATGGTTGGTATTTCTGAGTACCTCAAGTTTTACAAACTGTAAAATAAAAGCATTTATTTCCATACTATTAAAATAATGTTTTGCTAACATTTTTAATCAAACACTGGAAGTAATCATATTGGCTATGAAGCAGGAAACTATTCCCAAACCTGCAAAACTCCAATTAAATAACTTTTCAGAATACCAAAAATATATTTCAACTTTTTGCCAAAAGGGGCCTGCCACATTTGCTATAGCATAAAAAATAACCTCAATTACAGGTATGTGAGGGCTCCTATGATTTCAGCCTACAAATACCACTGCTGAAACATGACGGGCATTATGATTAAGAAGAGTGTACCAGTCTTCTCCATTAGTATTTTTGTAGTGATTTTATGCAGAGAATATTGCTAAAATTTGAAAAACTGCTGTGTAGTGATACCTAGAGAACTGTGCAATGTATCAGCTTCAACATTCATATGTAGCATTGTGTTCAAAATGACGGGGCTAAAGAAATTGAAGTTTACATCACCTTAAAAAGAATGTAGTGCTATACTAGATTTTAATAAGAAAATTTAGGTACAGAAAAAGGAGGGTATGAAAATAGTGTTTTCCTTCTGGCATTATAACTAAATTACATTAAGGTTTATTGTCAGTCTCACATATAATATTTAAACTCCTCTGTTGATGGAATGAAAAATATTCACAATAAGTGAGCATTCTGGTGTAAACTTGCAACAATAACAGGGAGTAGATTATGACAAACCTTTACAGATTAAATGAGGTATTGCACAGATTAATTAAAAAAAAGCAAAAAGGCAACAAAAATATACAGCAAATTGGTAGAACATTTACATGATAATTTTACAGAATCCATAGACAGAAAGTAGTGTTTAGTATTTCACCGTAAAAATATATATATGTATGTATATATATATATATATATATAATATATATATAGATCAGTCTTCCCATTCATCATCATCCTCAAAATCTTCTTCATCATCTTCTTCATCATCCTCATCTGGAAGAAAATTACCAAGACAAATAATTAATGCATATTTATTGCGGGGTGCTGGCAGCTCACACCTGTATTCCTAGCTACTTAAGAGGTTGAAATTTGAGGAAAGTGGTTCAAAGCTAGCTTAGGAAAATTTATAAGACTCTTTAAGTAATTACTCAAAAACTATACTTTTTGAGCTGAGGCTCAAGTAGTAAAGTGCTAGCCTTGGAAAAGCTAAGGACAGTGCCCATGTTCTGAGTTCAAGGTTCAGGTTGCTGGCCAGAGATTCTATCATATTTTTTGTTATAGAACAAATAGACTATTCTTAGGGGCAGCAATTTGGTTAAATATGTCCCACAGCAGAGAAAATAGTAACAAAGATAGTCATAAAAAAATAAAAGAAAAAGAGAACTTCAAATAATCAATTTTATTCTGGGTGTTAGTGGTTCATGCCTATCATTCTAGTTATTCAGGAGGCGAGATCTGAAAATGAGGACTGAAAGGAACCCTGGGCAAACAAGTACACAAAATTCCAATTAACCAGCAAAAAGCTAGGCTTGGAGATGTGGTTACATTGGAAGAGTGCCAGTTGTGAACGGAAGCTGTGTTACAGCATGAGGCTAGGAGTTCAAGATCTAAGGCTGGTGTGAGTGCGCACACGCATGCCATGCGTGCGTCCCTCATACCTGAGGAGTGAATGGCTTTGCTCCTCTTCTGCATCACTTCCATCAAGGCACCCACAATTCCTGAAGTGGGTGCAGGCGTTGGTGGCGTAGACTCTTGGCCATCAGACACCTTGAACAAGAAAATTAGCAAAGCTCAACTATACATCCTTAGCAAAGAATCTTTGTCATCAAAATACTGTCTTTTTAGAATAACAGGAGAAAATTAAAAAGAAAGCAAATGTGCAAGCCTAAAACAGGATTAAATTAAGAAAAAAACAACTGCTATCTTAGAAGAATTATTGAGATCTGATTTCCTTTATTTCATAATATGTTAAGTCATCGATACATTTGCAAAACAAGTTATACAGAAATATCTTTCCTGAAAAATATTTGCTCTTATGGCTGGACTACTTCTATTCATTCTAGTCTCTAAGGTATTAGCATGGTAAACCTTGAAACTACTTTATTGCAGAATTTTATAAACACATATACATATAAACATATGCTATCTGGTCTTTTAAAAAAGTTTCTCATCTCTATTATTAAAGTATGTATTGTTTCAAATGACCATCTTGTCCAATTCAGAGAATTCAGAATTATCAGCTTTTACTCTCAAGAATTCTATTAGTGCTGGGTGTTGGCAGCTTACACCTGTAACCCTAGCTACTTGGAGGCTGAGAAATTGGAGGCTCATGGTTTGAAGCCAGACTGGGAAGAAAATCCTATTCATCTCCAATTAACCAGCAAAAATGTCCAATGGAGCTATGTTTCAAGTGATAGAACACCAGTACAGCAAGTATGAAGGCTTCAGTTTAAATTCCAGTAACAGGAAAAAGAAAAAGAATTCTATTAGAACTCTGAATTTTCTGGAGTCTGGTGTTTTTACTACTCTAAATTTTAGAATACAGAAACTGTAGATTGTCTACACCTTGATACAGAAATGTGGGTTACACATCTACAGGCTTTTATCTAAACTGCTGTGTGATGGTTCACATGTAAAATAACCAGCTACTAAGGAGTGTGGTTTCAGGTTAGCACCAGCAAGACTCAGCATGTAGTAAGATTCTAATTCAAAGGCCAGGCCAGGTTGTACATCTCTGTTCATTATAGCTACAGGAGAGGTATATGTAGGAGGCTAACAGTCTAAGGCTAACCCAGGAAAAAGTGCTAGACTTCTACAAAAAAAGAACGAAGTAAAAAGGGCTCAAGGTATAATTTAGGTGACAAAGTATCTGCCTACCAAGTGCTACAAGCAGAGTCCAAAAACCCCAGTACCACCACCAAAACAAAAAGCCAGAAAGAAACAAAACTGAACTAAAATTCGGCGTATCATTGTTTATATAAAAAAAAGTCTACAAGGTTGAAACAAAGATAAATAGAGTAAGGTAAAAAGATAAATTCAAAACATGTCTTTCTTCAGTGAAAAAAAAAAAAGACCTTAGAATCCAATGATGTTAAATGATCTCAAGATCATTTACAGGCATCTTACTTACAGATTTCAGTTGAATGCCCTGCCGTATCTGGTCTAAGAGTGCATCCCTCCCGGAGCAGGACACCGGTCGGCTGTTCTGCCCCACCTTCTTCAGCTGAGCGCCCTCTCTAATTTGATCTAAAAGAGCTGCTTTGTTTCCTGCGGGAGATGGTACTTGATGGTCCCCATCAGGAGGGAGGCCAGGGGGCGGTGGTGGACCGGGTGGAGGCGGAGGCGGAGGTGGTGGGGGTGGTGCCACTGATGCTGACACTGACACTGTCATGGGTGGAGGTGGTGGTGGAGGCCCTGAAGGTGCTGAAGAAGGAAGAGCTGGAGGTGGAGGAGGGTACATCCTGTTTGGTGGGGGTGGAGGGACCCCCACACCAGGCCTGGACGGAGGCGGTGGTGGAGGTGCAGCTGTGGGAGCTCTTGACGGTGGTGGGGGAGGAGCACCTCTTCCACGAGCAGGAGGAGGAGGAGGCCCTGAGCTGTGTGGAGGGGGTGGAGGGGGTGGAGGGCCTCCTCTTGATGGTGGTGGTGGTGGTGGTGCTGAAAACAAGAAAAAAAAAGAAGATCATATTTCCCCCCCCCATAAACAACATATTAATAAGACAACTCACGTTAATATATATGATACAAAAATACCGAAAGTTTCACATTTGCATTTTTACTTTACAAACATTTGAGCAGAGGGTATCTTCTAATTTTATTCATTTTTTTCTGTTTTGTCGGACCTGGGGCTTGAACTCAGGGCCTGGGCGCTGTCCCTGAGCTTCTCTGTGCTCAAAGCTTGTGCTGTACCACTTAAGCCACAGTGCTACTTCTGGCTTTTTCTGTGTAGTTTATTGGCAATGTCTTATAGAGTTTCCTGCCTGGGCTGGCTTTGAATTGCTCCTCAGATCTCAGCCTCTAAGTAGCTAGGATTACAGTATTTCACCAGGAACTGGTGAAATAAAAAATAAAAACATAGCACTTTTTATTTTAAAATGTACACCTGGGAAGGTGGCTCAGTGGTAGAGTGCTTGCCTTGCATGCATAAGGCCCTGGGTTTGATTCCTCAACACCACATAAACAGAAAAAGCCAGAAGTGGCACTGTGGCTCAGCTGAAGAGCTGAGGGACAGTGCCCAGGCCCAGAATTCAAGCCCCAAGACCGACAAAAAAAAAAAAAAAAAAAAAGTAAACCTTCATTATGTAATTTACATGTTAATTTTTATCTTATAATACAATGTCTAGCAATGGTATTAAGGAAGGTTGTTCTATTTACTTGGGAAATCTGAACTGATTATTAACAAATTGAGACATTTATAAGCTAAAGTTATTAATAAAAATAACTTTTATCCCAATAATATTTCAATTATTATTCTGTGTAAAGAAAAATTTATTAGATAAATCCTAAAGTACAGAAACATCAAAATATATCAGAGAATACAATATTTAAGTATTAAATTGTATTTTATCATTTATGATTTTATCAACATTCACAAGTAACATACTTCATTATTTCTCTATTCATTTAAAGACTGACAGAAAAACAAACTATTTTATGAGAAATTTTGTAATCTAATAGCTATTTGTGTCTACCTATATGAAGTGTAGTCTGATACTAAGAATATTCCTAGTCACCTACTCAGTTGTAAGTACCCACCTTAATTTTAAACAATGAGTAGATGCCTACTTCTAAAGTGAATATAATGATAGTTTAGATTTCATTTGGACAAATTATGGACATACTACAAAATTTATAACCAAACATAATCAGGAACACTAACTGAAACATACAGAAAGACACAAACTCACATGGTTATTGTCTCTAGTCATATACATTTTCAAATTGCTACTAATATATGGCTGGAAGTAGCAGGTAGGACATCACAATAGGGCATTCCTATGATTTATGCTCAAGGTATATACTACAGCTCTGTCTGAGTGTTAAACCTAAAGTTCATTCAGTTTTTCCTTTTTCTTTTTTGTGGAGAAAAGAAAGACCCTATTTTGGGACTGTGTTTCTTCTTTTTTTTGTAACAGGGCTGCTTCCTATTATAACTTAGTTTATACTAAAAGACGTATATCCTAACTAGTGGAAGCTTTAATCATTTAAAAAATAACCCAAAACAGGCTGGGAAGGTGGCTCCAGGGTAAAATGCTTGCCTTGCAACCATGAGGCCCTGGGTTTGATTCCTCAGCACTACATAAGCAGAAAAAGCCCGAAGTGGTGCTATGTATGGTTCAAGTGGTAGAGCACTAGCCTTGAGCTGAAGAGCTGAGGGCCAGCACCCAGGACCAGAGTTCAGCCCCATGATGGACAAAATCAACAACAACAACAACAACCACCACCACCACCAAACAGAATGTAATCATTGGATTGGATCATTGGTTGGATTTTATTATTCCAGGCGCTCCTTGTGTTGAGAGTTTGTGTGGAGAAGTCTGCAGCGACTCTAATTTTCTTTCCATTATAATATAGCTCCTTCTTTAATTTTGTGACAGTTTGTTCCTTGCTATTCATGTCTAATGTTTTCACTATGATGTGTCTAGAAGTGTTTCTTCTTGGACCCAGTGTACTGAGGGTTCTACATGCTTCTGTTAAGCAGGTAAGGTTTTCTCTTCTAAGAGTGGGGAAGGGTTCTAAGAGTGGGGAAGGAAGTGGAGCTGTGGCTCAAGTGGCAGAGTGATTGCCTTGAGCTGAAAAGCTGAGGGACTGCACCCAGGCGCAGAGTTCAAGCCCCATTACCAACAAAGATAAATAAACAGGGGGGTAAGGGGAAGATGGGAAGGGATAGGAAGGGGAAACAAAGGAGAAGGCGACAATGCTTGATAAGAAATGTACTCATTATCTTGCCCATGTAATTGTAACCCCTCTGAACGGTATTTTCACAATAAAAAAACAAACAAACAAACAAATCTTCAGAAAAGAGTGGGGAAGTTCTCAGCTATTATTTCACTGAATAGATTTTCGATGCCTCTTAAATTCTTCCCCCTCATCTAGCCCAAGGTTTACACAGATTTAATTTCTTAACTGAGTCTGCCAATTCCTGGACTTCTCTTTGGTAGGTTCTCAATGTTTTTTCCATACTTTTGAGTTTTTATTCTAGCTACTCTGTTTTATCCTCGACTTCTGAAGTTCTATTTTCCATGTTACTTATTCTGTTAACTATAGATTCCACTGTTGTCTGCACTGTGGAATCTGAACCTTTTACAGTTCCCAGCTCACTTCTCATAGAATCCGTGTCATCTTTTAATGCAGTGTACAGCATGGCTATTTTCTCTATAAATCTTTCTGGGAGTCTTGGATTTTCTTTGTCATCTCTTCTTTATCCTCTTGAAGTTATTTCTGCATCTCCCCTTTTATTTTATTGACCAATTCTGTCATCGTTTCTTTAATGGTTCTTTTGTCTTCCATCTCTTCATTCTCATTGGAGTCCTTCCCTGGAGTGTTACTGGCTATTTGATTTGGTTTGTTGTCTTGATTGCTCATGAATCTTGTAATCTTTTGTTGTGATTTAGGCAGGGTTCAGAAATGGTCAGGGCCATGGTCGTGGCTTGATCTGTTTACTCCTGACAAATGGCAGCCCTCACTTGCCTTGGTTCACATAGAGTAACCTAGCCCACACTGGGTCCCCAGGCCAGCAAACACCTGTGCGTGTGCTTAGCCCCAAACTAGTTGGAGGGAGCTCAATCAGATCTGCAGCAGGGATCGGAAAGGTTAGACTTGGGTCTGAGATGGATGTGCACTGGGCTGTTCCCTGCTGCCTGGGTGCTAGGCCGCTCCTGATGCCAAGATTAGTTTTGTTTTAAAGCTGTCCTCACACTTGCTAAAAGCATAGTACTTTTCTAATGCATTTTCAACCAAATTGCAAGTAAGGTAGAAAATGGTATAGGTGTATAGTACTATGCACATTCCTGAATAAGAAACTACAAAGTTTGTATTTCAAATGGTAATAGTATCTATCTACATTGGCACTTATTTTTGTTGGCCATGGGGCTTGAACTCTTGGCCCCGGGTGCTGTCCCTGAGCTCTTCAGCTCAAGCCAAGCGTTCTACCACTTAAGACACAGTGCCACTTCCTGTTTCCTGGTGGTTTATTAGAGCTAAGAACCTCACAGGGACTTTCCTGCTTGGGCTGGCTTTGAATTGCGATCCTCAGATCTCAGCCTCCTGAGTAGTTAGGATTACAGGCGTGAGGCACTGGTGCCTGGCTAAATAACCAATTATTTCCCATGGTTCCACTAAGAACTTTTAAATTAAAGCTCTTTTGAAAATGCATTCAATTTATATACTGGGATCCAGGTACACTTCTTTAAAGTCTAAAAATCACTGCTCAAGAATAGGGGAGGGCTGGGAAGGTGGCTCAGTGGTAGAGTGCTTGCCTTGCATGCCCAAGGCCCTGGGTTCAATTCCTCAGCACCACATAAGCAAAAAGAAAAAAGCTGGAAGTGGTGCTGTGGCTCAAGTGGTAGAGCGCTAGCCTTGAGCTGAAGAGCTGAGGGACAGCGCCCAGGCCCAGAGTTCAAGCCCCACGACCAGACCACACCCCCCCCCCCTCCGCCAAAAAAAAAGAGTAGGGGAGTCTTCATTTATAATGAACAAACTGACATCCAGTTTTAGTGCAGTACAAACCCATCACTTCTATTTTCATGAAAAGTGATTAATTTCTTTAAACGAACAAAAACTCCTTAACAATATTCACTATTTATAGACTGTATTATCTCAACAGACGAGAAAGATGGCAGTTAGATTTACATGCCCAAAAATATCTTTCAAGACAGTATAAATAAGTACAAGAAGTTCTGATACAGATTTTCAAAACTCTAAGTTACCATGAAGACCACAATTTTTCATTTTTTTATTTTTATTATTTATTTTTTATTGTGAGAATACCGTACAGAGGAGTTACAATTCCATGGGCAAGATAATGAGTACATTTCTTATCAAGTATTGTTGCCTCCTCTTTGTTTCCCCTTCCCATCCCTTCCCATACTCTCCCTATAGCTCCCACCAAAGTTGTAAGATTCGTTTTTCGATATAACAACTTGTACATCTCATTGTTGCAATGGGTCCACCTGTAACCCTAGTTAAACGATTTGTTTTTGCCCTACACCTCCACAAATTATACCAACATCAAATACAGTGAAAACAGGGGTTATACCGTGGGGGAGGGACATACAAAGCAACATAGAAATCACCTTATAAATATGTTAGAAACAATTGCATCAAAGAAAAAAAAAAACATTTGACTACTTATCTTGGGGTTCATTCCCCTATATCAAGTTATCTGACCTTTTCTGTTTGACTCAGACATATACTAATTATTGCAAATAAGGGAAACCATGGGACCTATGTTTCTTTGGGCCTGGCTTACTTCACTTAATATAATTTTTTCCAAGTCTTTCCATTTCCTAACAAATGGGGCAATGTCGTTTATTTTGATGGAGGCATAGAATTCCATTGTGTATATATACCACATTTTCTTGATCCATTCATCTACTGAGGGGCATCTGGGTTGGTTCCATATCTTAGCTATGGTAAATAATGCTGCAATAAACACAGTTGTGGAATACAATGGAAAGCATGAAATAAAACTTACCACAAAAGAAAATTGTTCCTTTTATCAAAAAAATTAAAGGAAAAATAAAATTTATATTAAAAAATCCCTTATCTTGAAGTATTATACAAAAAAGGTTGATATACTTAAAAATAGCCACGCATTCATCAACAATAATATTAAGAGTACGGTAAGACTGCTAGGGCCCATGGCACATATCCTCCATTTTAGCACTCAGGAGACAAAGGCAGGAGGATCACAACGTTTAGTTCAGTGTGAGGCACTAAGTCTGAGGTCAGCCTGGGCTTTACAGTGAGATCCTATCTCCTCAAAAAATTACTTAAAACAAATAAATACAGAATCATAGAATTCAGGAACAACTGATCCCATGTACTTTCATGAAGGTAAAACAAGCAAAAAAAATTATTTAATAAAAATTTAAGTTTATGGAAATGCTGACAAGTCCCTGAGTAAACATTTATAAAATGTTGTGCTTATTTTTGTTAATTGTCTTCTCTCATCCAAGTTAATATAAAAATGTAAATTCTGTACAGGTTATAGAAAAAAATGCCAAATATGAAAAGCAACCACAAAATAATAAGTATAATTAGTAGTAATTAAAACAACAGGTTATTTCTGGCCAGGAAGGGTTGTTACATAAAGCTAGAAAATTCCAGTAAGTTTCTAGATAAAGTACTAAACTCTGAATAATACAGAAATATTCTTTTAATTTTTAAGTGTATCCTAACCATTAGTTTGAGATTAGAGCTGAAAATTTCACTGCCACTATATACAGAGGCAGAATATATAAACTACATTTTCTGAAAAATCAACACAGCACAGCATGCATCATATAAAGCACATACTCAATCTTCCATATACATACCACTCCACTGTGGTGGACCTATAGAACACATACTATGAGTTAATGAACTTTAAACAACTATACAAACCAAATCACAAGTCTAGCTGTTTTATCAATCATGACTACAGGCTTTATAAAATAAGTATCAAGAGATTTCCTTCAGTCAGTTTTACAAGATGTATTTTCAAGACAACTTAATTAGCTTCTCTTCTTTTATATTTATGAATATTAAATTATGTTTCACTCACAAAAATTTTAATAAATTGTTCATCTTTTTATTATTCCATTAAAAATCCATCTTACATAAAACCATTCTTTTTTAAAACAAGTTCTGCATTGAAATTCAAGTTACTGAATATAATAAATTCTGTTTTTATATTCTGTTCTCAAAGTATGTTTTTCAATGTCTAAGATTTCTTATTTTAGAGAAACTAAATTAAGAAAAACCTGCCTGTTTTTAAAACACGTAAAATAAGAAACAGTTTAATAAATGCTTTTAAAAACTCAATTTAGTTGATATTCTTCATTATTGGTTACAGCCATGAAGGTGAGAATGCAGAGGCACAGATGGCAATAAGGTCAAGAGTTACTTGTAAATGTTCAAAATCACTGGTATGGTGTGCACAGGTGATGAGAGTGGGAAAAAAATTAGCTCTGAGAGATACATTATGGTTCTCTAAGACCATAATGGTTTTCCATCATCTCAGCATGCCAGTAATGTATTAAAAAGAATGGTGCGAAGTAAGGAGGGTGGTTCATGCCTGTCCTAGCTACTCAGGATGCAGAGATTAGAGGATCATAGCTTGAAGCCAGCTTGGGCAGGAAAGATTGTGAGATTCCTAGGTTCAAAAAGATGGTAGTGGAGCTGTGGCTCAACCGGCAGAGCGCTAGCCTTGAGCAAAAAAGCTCAGGGGCAGTGCCTGGAATGTAAGCCTGAAGACAGGCTCAAAAGAGAAATAATGTTATGCTGTGCCTACAATGTGTTGTTTAAAATCCACAGTTTGGAAATGGAGCATCATGCTAGTGGAAGAAACACTTGTTTCCACAACTGCAATATGACCTTGCACTGGACTGTAAGACTTCTAAGAAGATAAACTGTCTAAATATCCTGAGACTAGTTTAGGAATAATAATGTTTACTAAATATGTAAACGAATGATTCATAATCAAAACATCAGCAGGGAAAAACAAAAAGGTAAATATATACATTAAAATGAAAAATTTAAGAACACATTATCTGACGATTTTGCTGTTACACTGTAATGGGTATTTAAAAAGAAAATTAGTCCTGAAAGATCAAGGTAGCAAAGGGATGACTTTCATGCTGAAAATTTTATTTTATTTGCCTTGTGCTGTCATACTTGTTAAGACACATTAAAACATGAGGTGATTTAAGTGAAATTTCATATCTTAAAAGACAGTGAAATTTTTGTACTCTCAACCAAAAGAAAATTTTAACTTATTAAAAAGAGTTTGTATTTCAAAATTAGTAAAAAAGTTTACCTTGTTTGTATTATGAAAACGTTGATATTAGTGATTACAAAGTGATTATATTTAAATTATTATTACTGAATTATAATAACTTTAATGGCTTCTGTTTCATTAGGCAAAATATATAGGCAATTATAACTTTTTAGAATAGCTAGGAGATTTTTACATAGATTTTCACAAATTTAATATGAAAAAATAATAAAAGCAATAAATAAACCTTGTCAAGTTTTAAAATTTTATCAGAATAATACAAGATATAATATGCTGGGCAAAATTAGTTGTCCATAATTTCAAGCATTCTGCAAAGGGAGGGGTACACATGAATGTACACACACACACACACACCCTGCTAACACACACACACACACACACACACACCCTGCTATGAAACATCTCAGGAGCTCAGATGTACATAAATCAGTAATATCACTTTCCTAATATACACAAAGCCCAGAGTTTAATCTGAGGGGCTCTCCTTTCCCAAAAAAGGAGCTAATCTCAGAAAATTCAGAGGGGAAAAATAAAGATATGAAAGTGACTAATCAGAATAAGTTACCTTGCCTTCGGAGTTCATTTTTAACAGCTTCAACACCTCCTGTTTTCTCAATAAAGTCATAGATAACTTTTGATGTTTCTCTGTCTTTAAGTTGGGCCTCTGAGATTCCACACATATCGAAAAGATTCTTTAGCTCTGGATCCAAATTATTTAGCTACAACAGATAAAATAACTGCTAACTATAAAAAATTGGTTATAATTTCAATCATGACATTTAATACTCATCGGTGTCCTTATGAAATGATTTTGTTTATAAATTTTTTAAACGTTTCCTTTAAATGGAAATAATAAATATTTCTATAAAGAACCTGAACAAATAAGAACTAAAGAGACTTTCTATTTTATTTCATGTTTGCCTGTCTTTACAAATAGAGTTTTTAATTTAGATTTCTAGTAACCCATTCACAACTCTGATATACCTACTCTGCCTTTATAAGATTTGTTTATCATGAATAAACACATGGAAAAAAATCAATTTGGAAATGTGAGGACAAAGACTTCCTTAAATCCCTCCTTGTCCAGTAGGTAACACAAAGTGGTATAAAATGTTTTTAGAATTATCATTATATTATATAACCACAAGTTTTGCTGATACAAATCACAAATGATGTTTTTAAAGTAGTTCCATCTCTAAAATGAACAGCAAAAAATTGGGCTAGCTCTATGTCTGAAGGGGTTGGACACTAGCTGGGCAAGCAAGCTAAAAGAGCTAGAGGCTCTCAGTACAAAAAAAGAAAAAGGAAAAAAAAAGTAAGACTATTGAAATTCCAATTTTTTTGTTTGTTTGTTAGCTGGTTTTCTTTGCCTGTTGTTTTACTTAGCTTGCTCTCATAATACTACAAAATAAAATGTTGTGGGGGGAAGGACAGGGGATTGGTACCAGAGTTTGAACTCAGAGCCTCATGGTTTTTGAGCCTGTTTGCTTGATTAGTACTCTTTATCACTTGTACTCTACCTCCAGGCCATTTTTTCACTGGTTATTTTAGAAATGGAGTCTCATGGACTTTTCTGCCTGGGCTAGTTTCAAACTATGACCCTCCAGATCTCAGTCTCCTAAGTAGCTAGGGTTATAGGTATAAACCACTGGTACCTCGCCTAAAATAACAAATTACTAAAATGACAAAAAAAAAAATAAACAGAAAAGCTCTAACTAATTATATACCTGATTATTCCCAATTTAATTATACTATTTTCACATAATCTGGATGTACTCCGTTGAAGTTAGTTATAAGAAAAAAAACACTTCTTAAGCTATCAAAACACAGTATTTAACCTACTCACTATAAAGTTTAGACAATAGCAAAGAGAGAACAATATTGTATTTTCAAATATCAGTAGTATATACACGTAAACACAAAGCACATTCACATAAACATCAGAATCCAAAAAATGGTAATAAAAATCTAAAGGAAACCATACTATCCTTCCAAAATTTAGTAATAATGAATAGTACTTGAAAAGATACTTACATCAAAGCCTGTATTTGGATCCCAACCAACATGTCCAATGTGCCTAGAATAGAAAAATAAAATTCATACAGGATCTTTAAAACCTAATATCACAGGCTTTGTTTTACCTTTAGCCAGTCTATTTTACCTTAAGACAATACTTTTTGATAATGCAATTTTCAAATACTACTTTTATATCATAGTGATATATAATGTTCAACAACTTGGTGGATAAATAACTTTCTTTTTTGATGCATGAAAAAGTAAGCCATAAAATCTATAGAACAAGTTGGGCATGGGGGCACATGCTTACAATTCTAGCACTAGGAAGCTGGGATAGTACAATCAAGAATTTGAGGCAGCCTGGACTACATGGCTAGATTTTGTTTCAAAAAGATTAAAAGATTCACAGAACATCTACTGAGCAAACAAACACAAAAAAACCCCAAACAAACACAAGTCCAACAAAGTCCATAGTTTTCAAAAAGTAATGAATATATACAATGCTACAAAAGAAAACAAAAATTTCTAACAGGTTAAAAAAATGAGCGAAATGATAAATCAAAAGTGAAGGCCAGACACAGTGGTAAATGTAACCCTAGCTACTTGAGAGGCTCAAGAGATAAAAGCAACATGATGAGAAGTATAGTAAGACCTGTTCAAATAATAAAAGAACAAGAGAACTATCTTACTGAAAATTGCTTGGAGTTCCAATATCAGCCTTGGTTAATCTCTTCTTTTTAGCTTTTCCTTTCTTCTTTTCTTTGGTATGTGAGATGTTGTTGACTTGTGGACCATAAAATCTATTTGTTGTTATTTCTGGATTTTTTATGTCAACTGTAGCCATGGGTAGATTGGGACCTACAAGTAAGACCAAAATGGTATGAAGGGATCTAATTTAATAAAACAGTAATTTACAATCAAACTGTATAATTTATATAGCTGTGTAATTTATAGAGAATCATATTACTATAAACTGAAGCTTATAGTTTTACAGTAATGTATTACCTAAATTTCTAATGCCTATAAATTTTAAATGCCTTAGCATATATGAATTATTTAAAACAAAATTAATATTTTTTAAAAAATTAAGCCTCATGAATATGAATGTCAACATACTTAATTGGTTTGATCACTTAAATTTTGAAAATAATAGCCTATTATCAAAATAATACTCATTGGTAAATGGGATATGTAACACTTAAGGAAAATAGATCTACTTTGCTTTATTAACTTTTAACAAAGAAATCTAGGGGGCTGGGAAGGTGGCTCAGTGGTAGAGCGCTTGCTTTGCAGGCATGAGGCCCTGAGTTCGATTCCTCAGCACCATATAAGCAGAAAAAAAAGCCGGAAGTGGTGATGTGGCTCAAGTGGTAGAGCGCTACTTGAGCTGAAGAGCTGAGGGACAGCGCCTAGGCCCAGAGTTCAGGCCTACTACCGTACCACCCCCCCCCCCCCAAAAACAAAAAAACAAAAAAAACAAAAAAAGAAATCTAGTCTTCTTTGTTATAACTTTATCAGTCTACAAGTAAAAAACTGCTATTACTATTTTTTTCCAAAGCTGACAGATTTATGTCCAATAATATCTTCCTCTTAAGTACATATCAAGAAGCATGCAACTCAGAAACTTAAAATAGAAAAAACAAACACACTCAGCCAATGCAAAGATAATTGTAAATATATTTCAGGCACCTTCAAATATTATCAGTAGAATCTTCAGGAATGATTCTAAATGCTGTAACATACAGCTTGTCTTATAATTCACAAAAATATTCTTGCGCTGGGCGCTGGTGGCTCAAGCCTGTAATCCTAGCTACTCAGGAGGCTGAGATCTAAGGATCACACCCAGGCAGGAAAGTATGTGAGACTCTTATCTCCAATAAACCACTAGAAAACCGGAAGTGGTGCTGTGGCTCAAGCGGTAGAGCACTCGCCTTGAGCTGAAGAGCGCAAGGACATGCCCAAGCCCAGAGTTCAAGCCCCATGACCAACTTAAAAAAAAAAATTTCTTTCTGCTAAAGTCAAGACTGAATACAAAATAGGCAATTAAAGATTCCTTACAAATTGTACTAAGGTCATTACATGCTCCTTAAGCATCCTATTTTAACATGCAAATTTCACACAATCTCACTTCATAATATTCTAAGATTATTGCACTAATAACAAGCTTCAAATTATATATAAATATAACTACATATTAAAGAAAAGTTAACACAGGAAGGCTGAGGAGACTGGCATGTGGATTTTGAGACAGCTCCCTGGCTCAATTGGACTCGTTATACCTAAACTTTATGCTATTGACATGTATTATGTTCAATATCTGCTTTCCTTGTGGGAATCTGGGATCATGATATGTACTAGGCAGACAATCCCTATGAAAATCCTGGGCATGGTTTGAAACCCTACTTATCTGTTTTAAAAGTGAGTGTAGAAAAAGACGGTCATGTCTATAAGGCACAGTCATCTTAAACTTAAGACAAAATTTGGTAATAAAGATACAAGTCATCTCCAGTTGTCTCATTTTATTCTCTTTATGAAATTAAATTCATTCTGAGAATATCATCTAAGTAAATATATGAGAGAGGGCTGCTTTCCTCTTTTATCTAAAAATAGTCAAATAATAAATTAAGAACAAATGTTATAGGAAAAGAGTTTTGAATATTCTTGTAAGTAACACATCTTTCTAGTTAATTTTATACCTAAAAGAACAAATTTAAGTTTCCCTTTAATTTCATTAGAAGCATACAACTTTACCAAGATAACATAGTTGAAAAATAGGTGAAGAGCAGTAACAGGAATAGAAGTAACCAATGAAGGTAAAAACAAACCATTGGAAAGAAAAATGTGACCAATACAGAAATTAGGAGTTAGGAAGGAAGAAACAAAGCTGAATTTAAGAATATATGTGTAACTGCTATGTAAAATGTGTTACTAATACTTATAATATGAAAACATCTGATAAACCTAAAATCTAAATGAAGAGCTGAGACACTGTGAACATGGTAAAGATATGTGCTACCACCTAGTGGCAATGCCCAATATGAAATAATGTAATCCTGCTCAAAAATAGTGGTCTCCACTGATGAGAGAGCAAGAGTAAGAAAAATGAATTCAAATCTGTATTAACAAGTATTTACTTCACTTTTTAAGGTGCGTGTAATCCAGAAATGTAATGTTTATATATATTTCATAAATAAAATATTGGCAATATCTACTGTATAATGTTGATCTTTAACAACATAATAAAAAATATTATTTAAAGGAAAAAGGCCTGAGACAATAGCACCCAATGATTAAACTATAAAGCTACAGAATAAAAACAAATGCAATCTGAGGAAGATACTACATTTGATTATGAGTGACTGTCCCAGTTGCATTCCCTTTTAAAATAAAGGTCCCTGGAGCAATGTAGGGTCAGGGACCCCACTCAAATGTGATGAGACCCAAGGAGCCTCTCCAGAGAAAAGAATATAAGCAAAACTTATCACATAGCTTCAGAAAGGCCATAGAGATCCAGAATGACAGGTCAAGGATCCTACAGGTCAGAGATGCTATTCTTTGCATCTGGCATTCAACACCCCAATAAAGAACTAAGTGAATCTGTCATACTGAAGGTGTTCAATACTAAATCAAAGAGGTTATATGCAGCTGCAAATAAACACACCTTGTAAACACACGTTCCTTTTTAAAGGGGCTGCACATAAAAATAGAACAAATGTGAAATATTTTGAAATAAAAAGATACCTTAGATATCTTAAGATAAACAAGTATGGAAGATAAAATGTAATGCCTGTAGAAAAGATTTTATTTTTAAATTGTCAACTCCATACATCTGTAGTATGAAGGGGATGCACTGTGATATTTCATGCATGTACACAGTGCACTTACAACAAACTCATTCCTTCAACCTATTCCCATTCTTCATCTTCACTGCTTCAGACACTGAGTGAATTTTAAGAATAAAATGTAGTTTCTAAAATTGTCCAATTTGTAAATTTAAAGGAAGTGTCAGTCACCTTCATCTTATGTATTTTTTTCCTTCATGCGGAAAAACACCAAAACAAAACCATGTTTCATAAATCTCACCCAACATTCATTAATTTTAAGCAAGGACATAATAAAACATAGTACTGTAATATCAGGTTCTAAATACTAGGTACATATTACAAGAACAAAACCACAATTTAAAATCTTTTTGGTTGATACTTATAAAAAGCTTACCATTTGGAGGTTCTCGCCTTTTCTCTGTTAGAAAATAAATTGGAATATTATTAGGCTTAAGAACACAACCTCAACAAAAAACTAAATTCACTTACACTGTTTCATTCCCATTGACAAACAGGTTTAGGTTAAGGAAGATATTTCTGAGAATTGACATTTAATAAGATTCTAAATATCAAGTGGGGAAAGGCCCAATGACCTAAGGAAGGTACAAAACCAGGTAAGGAATGGACTAGAGTGAACCAAGAGAATGAGTAGTGCAAGGAGAGAAGTGAGAAGAATTCAGACATTTTATAAGAGCCCACTATCCATGTATTCTGTATATCACTGGGTTCCAACAGAGAAAACAGACTGTTTTGCTCAAATACATTGTCTGAAGGCTGTTCTGACATTAACTTAAGGGGATAGCATGAAGTCAGAATTGGAAGGCAAAACTTAGGGAGTCCTTAGCATACAGAGAGTGTCAGGACAGGCAAATACTAAAAAGTTATATTCAATTAAATAGGAGAAAGAAACTAATTTGCATTTATGTTTTTACATACCAGGTTTGTTCAGAGCAAAAAAAAAAAAAAACCTAGCTCAGCTTTAAGAAACTTCAAAAGGGGCTGGGAAGGTGGCTCAGTGGTAGAGCGCTTGGCTTGCATGCATGAGGCCCTGGGTTCCATTCCTCAGCACCACATAAGCAAAAAGAAAAAAGTCAGAAGTGATGCTGTGGCAAGTGGTAGAGGGCTAGCCTTGAGCTGAAGAGCTGAGGGACAGCGCCCAGGCCCAGAGGTCAGGCCCCACCACTGGATCTCCCCCCCGCAAAAAAAGAAAGAAACTTCAAAAGTATTCAAGGAATTATAAACAAATGTAATTTCCACATTAAAAAAAAATTTCTGAAATGTAGAAGATCCATATATAACAAATGTAATTTTAGTTTATAAATAATCACAAGTCAATAGAATCTCTTTAGTGAACAAATAAAAATAGGAACTCAAACTTATGATGAAATAATTTTGTCAAACATTTAAAGTAAGTCCTTTCTATGTCCAAGAAAGTCAATCTTCAATTTCTAAGGGTCTGCTATCTCTTCATACAAAAAAGCAGCAGTATTTCTTAAATCAGTGGGTGAACAAAGTAAATGACTATAAAAGTTCAGAATGTATCTGAGGAACAATTATTTAACTTGAGCTAAGTAATTCTTGCTTGAGCCATTCACATGAAAGTGAGAATAACTGAGTTGAACACACAATGATAGCTAATGCTATGAGGTATTTGTTAGGCTCATTACTGGAACAGTATTAAGGATGGTTTAGTATCAGTCATAGTTAAACTACATATGTGCTAATGTGTCCAACAGTAACTTATTTTAAAAAGAAATAATTAGATGGCTATATAGTGAGGAAAAGAACTAAGAATGAAGAGCTACCTAGCAGTAATTCAACTGCCTCCCTAATACCATGTTCTTTGTGCTATTGAAATACTGCCTAAAAGTGTGCGAACTACCATTACACATGAGAATTCCTGTGCTAGGTTAAAGGCATTCTAACTCATATACCAGCTTCAAAATCAATTTTGCACTCAAGGCTAGCATTCTACCAAATGAGTTACAGCTCTACTTTTAGTTTTCTGATAGTTAATTGGAGACAAGAGTCTCCAACAGTCTCAAAAGGTTTCCTATCTGGGCTGGCTTTGAACCCAGATCCTCAGATATTAGTCCCTTGACTAGCAAGGGGCTAATAATTACAGGCATGAACCAACAGCATCTAACATCAATTATTTTTTTAAAAGTATTTTTGACTCATTTTATCACATATTCTGACTTTCTTCCAGAAAGCTCTTGGTCCAGCACCATTGAAACAGTGACTGAACCATGACTCCTAATGTTGAGGTTTAGAAATAGTATTAAAAACTTTCCTATTATTGAGTCAAATGGTTCTTGGCTCCAAAAAGTAGTAGGTCCTAATAATTCTCCTATTTACCCATAATAAGTGGAACACACTAAGATGGCAGTAGTGAGGTAACAATTTGATTTATTTTTACCTCCCCCTCACTAAAACTCACTAAAAAACAATAAAGACCCATAAAATGGGATTCCTGCTTTTACAGAGCAACTTCCAGATTCCCTGCATTCCCAGTGATCTTTCAGCTGTACAAAAAGGCTTTGTAATACATGAGGTAACGATTTTAGAGTTGATCAACTTTCCTAATCACTCTTCTGTACTAGATCAAGGCCTGCTAGCTTTGTCAAACAATAGCTCTATGGCAGTTTATTTAAATTCAATATGAGCCTAAATTTTTTTCTATGTATTAATGTCCTCTTCTGTACTAAATTAGGTTCCTTGTGGTTTTACAATATGCAACTCTAAGGACAAATGAGAAACAAGGTGATGGCTGTAGATCTTGTTTATATTTCTACTTAATTGCTTGCCTAAAATGTTTACAAAAATGAAAAAATTTGTCACAAACAGTGACATAAACAGTGCAAATTTAGAAGTCAGCATACATGGAATTTTACCAACAAAAATGGTTACTGGAATAAGTTCTATAGTAATGTTAAAACAAAATACGGTCTTAATAAAAAAAAAAATGTCTTTTGAGGTAAGGATCATCAAACATCTTTTAGGAAAGGGAGGGCTATCCAGTAAATATTTTAGGGTTTGAGGTCTCTGTCATAACTACATTAACTATTGACCATGTCAAAACAGTAGTCACAGACAATATGTCAATGAGTATAGCTGAGCTTCAATAAAATTTTATGTACAATAACAGCCAATGAGCCACATCTCTTTTTCCCAAGCTGAGTATGCTGGCTCATTTTATGTACCAAAAAAAAAGAAAAAGAAGAAGAAAAAAATAGAAGAGTTTACCAGACTTCCTTTGTCGCCGGCCCAAGAGGTCTGTAACTGCTTTTCGAAATTTTTTTGCTTCTTCTTCATTGGCAAAATTAAGAGCAACTTGACAAGTCTAAAATATTTTCAGTAAAAAGGGCAACAATAAAATGCATGAATTTAGCTTTATGTTGCAAAAGTGATCATGATAAACAAAGTACATTTCTAAAGGAGAAAGGTTAATTTTCCTGGCAAACAAGAAATTATTTTATGATCTGATTAACAAGAAGGGGAATGCTTAGAAAATGTAAAGTAGAAGATAATTATTAGAAAAGCCGTTTAACGTAGCAGAAAATCAATAAACTGAATACTTTATCTTTCAAAAAAAAGCAGTAAACTGAGTCTGATCTTTCAATAGGATTCTATAAGTAATTCAGATTAGAAAGGGCAAGCAATGTAAAAAATTAAACAAGAAAAATGACTTACATCTCCAGCAAAGGTATGAAAATATCCTCTAGGACTATTATACACAAAATTATTGTATAGTTCCTGTTCCCACAATAGTTTCCCATCCTAGAAAGAAGTAAATAAAATCAAATAAGAGCTTCCAAAACAAACAAAAAACCAGCCAAAAACTCTAGGAGTGACACAAAGCAGGCATCTCATATTAAGGGAATTGTTTATATTAATAAAAACAAGCATGTATTTTATATGTGTGTTTAGCATATAAAATCACATAATTTAATGCTTTTATTAAAGTACCTAATTATGAGTGGTCACCCATGATTATATCCAGTTGATGGAAAAATACAATTATTGCAAATAAAATAATGCAAAATTCTACCTAAATCCAACACATAAGATGTAAAATACATTATACACATAGTAGGCTCCCGATAATGGGATTCCTTTATTGTTAGTAGAATTGTATGATATTCTATTTCTAAATAGTGGTTCTTGTTGGTGATGACAAATATTATTAAAGCACTTCTTCGGAACTATGGATATACTCCTATCTCCTAGAATCACTGCTATATAGTAAGCCAGAAAGTGACAATAGCATGCCATGTCTCTCAGCTGTCTTGAGATATTCAGAAGGACATGCTGAGAAGCACCCATTTATAAAGTATAATAACATATCTCATTTAATCCTCATAAAAAACTTTTGTAATAGACCCCAATGATTATCCTATTTAACCACTAAAGAAGTGGGCAACTGTAAATAAGTTTGACTATAACTTAGCTGGTCTCATTAATGCCCAGTTCAATGCCAGTTTTAATTTAATTAATTTCTTTAGGTGCTGGACCTGGGGCTTGTCCTTGAGCTTTTTTGTTTTACTCAAGGCCAGTGCTCACTTTTGGCTTTTTCTGAGTAGCTAATTGGAGATAAGAACCTCAAAGACCGGCACCACACCTGTTTTAATATTTTGTAAGTAAATCCAACTATGTTTATTGTCATATACAAATGTTAACCATGGGAGGCTTATCTAGAAAAAAATTTTAAGACATAATGGAGCATTCTAGGTGATAAATAGCTTACAAGGGGCATATATTCTGTGACAAGATAGGTTTATAATTGAGTGGGAATCATAAAGCTATAACAATCCAAATATATCTATAAAAATAGTATAAAGAAGAATAGGCAGGAAATACATTTTTAGATGGGACTGGGAAGGTGGAAATGAGCAGCAAATACATTCTTAGAGATAAACCTGGGCTCAAGCAAGTAACAGTACATATATAAAGTACAGACAATAGTCTTTTGATGTATCCTGAAAGGATGATATAAGCTTGTCTACAGTAAGCAAAATGAATAAAAGTACATTACTAGAAAAAAAAAGAAACTGGGAGAAAGTCCAAGATAGAAAAATGTAATTTAAAAAACATTATCTTTAATGCACAGTGCAGTGAAGAGAAAAAATACAGAATTACATTCTTTTTTTTTAGAATTATATTCTAAAACATCCCATGGATGTCCACTGGATCATATATATATGTATATGTATATATATATATATATATATAATTTTTCCTATAAAAATAGGATAAAATTTCCAAATTATCCCAATAAAACTTATAGCAATCACAACAATATGCCTTTAAATAGCTATCCAAAACTTGTAAGTTTATTCCAGAAATTTTCTACTCAATATTTTGGTTCTGTGGCTTACCACAATAACCAAAACTCCAGAAAGCAAAACTGTAGATGAGAAGACAATACAGTATTCTTATTTGGCCTTAGTAGATGTGCCTATTTTGTATACTTCAGTATCTAAAAGATATCATCATTCTCTTATTCATTTTAAATATCTCATATTATAACTATGACAGAAAACCTAATTAGATTGAGGTGAAATCAAAGTAAAACTCACTTTAATGTCAAATATTCTTAAAAAATAAGATCTCTGTGGATTGTCCTTAACAAGACAAGCAACACCGCTGCACTTCTTTGACCACATACAGTTCCGATCTGCTGCATATAACTGTACCACAGCTGAAGACATAGTCTGCAAAATAAAGTTTATAGCCATTAGCTTCAAAATAACCCCACTTACCCCCAATTCCATGCATCTGATACAGGACTACCCAGCTAAGGTGCTCCTAAACTACTGACTTCTACAAAGAAAAGACCATAGATGTTTATTATAATTTTAAGCCACTACTGGTTTAAATAACTTATGCAACAAAATTAACATTCATTGATGCAAGAATGAGTTAGGAAATATATAACCACCTGTAAATAACAATCCCACTTAATTGTTATTACTATGATAACTTTACTAACGCAACACTTAAAAAAGATAATTTTTGCAGTATCATACACCTAAGTGAGACAGCTAAAATTGCAGCCCAAACTGCAATCTGACTTCAGATCCTATATTCTATCCTCATAGTATACTATAATCTCATAAAGTGGATTTATCAGGAATGTAGTAGTAATAGTTAAGCAATGACATTAGGGAACTAAGTCAAAATTGAAAGCAAGTTCCTATTTAAACATTATAGAGATAGATCATAATGTTTCCTTTTTTCAAAATGATAAAAAAAAAAAACTGGGTGGGGGATTTTAAAAGTTTCACTGAGGATATTAAAAATTATTTGAGGGGGGAGTAGAGGGGGTGGAAAATGGGAAGGGATTGGAAGGGGAAACAAAGGAGGAGGCAACAATGCTTGATAAGAAATGTACTCATTACCTTGCCCATGTAATTGTAACCCTTCTGTACAGTATTTTCACAATAATATAAAAAAGGAATTTAATTAAAAAAAATTATTTGAAGGCCTAGAGACAGAGCTCAGATGGCAGAGCATGTGCCTAGTAAGTATAAATTTAAACCCTAATTCTGCTACAACAAATCAATATGACTGGTCTCCAAATACATAGTATGCCATTTAAAGGTACCCCTTTTCAGACTCAAAAATTTTAAAATCAGATAAGAAAATCTAAAGTAATGAAATTCATATACATTTTTGCCCTTTTATGTATATTGCTGTCAAAATGAAGTTCTAAAAAGAAAAGCAATTAAAAACCTATATACCAAAAACTTTCCTTAGTTTTTGATCAGAAACAAGAAGCAACACCTTGTATTCATATACTGTTTTGTAGAATGGGAACTTCTTTGTACAACTAGTTAAAGATAATAATTAAAAAATGTTAATAAACAAAGAAAAAATGAGTTATTTATATCTGAAATTCTATGATCAAAAATCTTTTGCACATGTTAAAACATTGTAAAACATATGCATGTAAAAGCAAAGAAACAAAAAACCTAAGCATTTACAATTAAAATTTACATGAACTTAAAACAAAAACTTAAAACATCTGATTGAGAAATACTCAATTATTCTGTAATTTTTCACATAGACATGCAATAGTATTATAAACATTCTAATACTAAAGAAAAGTAAATTTTCATATGCAATTTTTACAAACAGATTCTCAAACATTTGCTACTATCTTATAAAGTTTTTGTGTTGATTTCAATCCAAACACTGAGGCGCATGCTTATAATTCTAGTTACTCAGAAGGTTGAGATCTGAGATGCTAGTCCAAAGCCAGCAGTGCTAGAAAGTTGGTGAGATCCTTATCTCCAACCACCAAAAAGCAGGAAAGGAAGCTATGTCTCATGCCCAGGCCCTATGTTCAAGCCCCAGAACTGGCACACACACACAAAATGCATTGATTTCAATTGTGCCATATTTAAGCTGGTGAAGTCTGAACATGATCATAGCACTTTCTTAAACCTTTTTAATACAAAAAAATGCAAAAAGTGCTTGTATATATACACATATCATTTAATATCTAGATAATACAAAACAGTAACTACCCCTTGAACTCGACTGACAGTAACTTAATTAAGTTTTTATAAACATTCCTTCCATTCTTTTCAAGTACTAACAGCTAATCAGCACTGTTACTTCTTGGCTTTCATTACCAAGAAGATATTAATAAAAACAACCTAACAAGTGCTTCAGAAGGAAACCTCACTTCTTGAAAGCCCAATAATGTTAAGGATAAAATCTATTAGAAGGGAAAGTATGGCATCAAATTTTGTAGAAATTGGCCTGTCATATCTTATGTGCTCCAGATATTTCAGTTCTGAGTAACTAAAATAACAAATCCAGCCCCAGAACTTTGATTGTCAAGGGTAAAAAGGATGTATTCTGGGAAGGGAGTTCCCTCCCATTGACCTTAAGGAAGACCACTTTCACTTTTTTAGGGTTAACTCTGAAACAACCAGGTTGAAATGATAACTACTTTCTCTTCATGCTTCCCAGCACTTTTTTTTTTTTAAATCTGTGTTACCCCTATGTCACAGATATTATTCTAAAGTAGTTTTCTATTTGGCTTGTTAGACAAGACTATAAGTCCCTTAAGCCATTTTCATACATACATACATACATACATATATATATATATATATATATATATATATATATATACACACACTTCATTCCACCAATACTTCGTTCCTAAGTAAACAAATATCTATTCAATTAAAAGCTATATATGTTTTGACTTTGATAGCATGACAATGAATACAAGGAAGACGGTGATACTGGAATATATACCCTGATTATTTTGGAGGGGCAATATACCTGCAACTTATTTTCATTACTCAGGGAGGAAAAAAAGAATATACATGTACTTAGGGAGAGAGAAAACCAAAGTAAAATGTTCTAAACATGTGGCAAATTTACATAAAAGATATATCAGAACAAAGATGTAACTTCTCTGGACATTTAAATACCATTTAAATGGAAATATGTTTTGCTGTTGTTGTTGTTGCTGCTGCTGGTGGAGGCATTTGTTTTTGCTTTGGGTTTTTTTTTTCCTTCTGGGGGAAATGGGGGGAGGCGCAGAAAGGAGGGAGGATGTGTGAACAACTACAATTATGCTATTCAGTATATACTATGTGGAAAATTACCTATATAACTTGTGGGCAGGAATGAGAGGAGGAAACTAGGGGAAGGAAGGGGTGACATAGTCCAAAAAAAGGAATGTACTCATTACCTGACATATAAAATGGTAACCCCTCTTACAACACCTTAATCATAACAATAAAATTATTTTTAAAAGATATCCAAGAATTATTTGTATTTATAACTTTTCTGTAAGTATGAAATTGTTATAAAAATAAAAACTTAAAGAGCAAGTGAAACTCTGCCCCTTTCACAAGAGAATTCCAAAATAAAAAAAAACTGGCTTTCTTAGAACAATTACTACTCTACATATACTAGCCACTACTACAAAGACATCCAATAGAGAGAACAAATATTTCCCACCTCCTCCATGACAATTTTGTTAAAAGGAGTCCTATCTTAAGTAACGGTTTACTACAAACATGCAGAACTTCTATGGCTTAAATGCACCCTATATTTTTGCAACAATCATGCCATTTAAAGTCAAAAGAATGCTGGGTTCCAGTGGCTCAAACCTGTAACTTAGCTACCCAGGAGTCTGAGATCTGATCATCATGGTTCAGTGCCAGCCTGGGCAGGAAAGTCCATAAGACTCTAGTCTCCAATTAACCAACAGAAAACTGGAAATGGTGCAGTGATTCAAAGTGCTATCCTTGCAGCATTATTTACCATAGCTAAGATATGGAACCAACCCAGATGCCCCTCAGTAGATGAATGGATCAAGAAAATGTGGTATATATACACAATGGAATTCTATGCCTCCATCAGAAAGAATGACATTGCCCCATTTGTTAGGAAATGGAAAGACCTGGAAAAAATTATATTAAGTGAAGTAAGCCAGGTCCAAAGAAACATAGGTCCCATGATTTCCCTTATTTGCAATTACTAGTATATGTCTGAGACAAGCAGAAACGGTCAGATAAGTTGATGTTAGGCGAAATGAACCCCAAGATAAGGACTCAAATGCTTTTTTTCTTTCTTGCAATTGTTTCTAACATATTTATAAGATGATTTCTTTGTTGCTTTGTATGTCCCTCCTCCACGGTATAACCCCTGTTTTCACTGTATTTGATGTTGATATAATTTGTGGAGGGGAAGGGAAAAAACAGATTGTTTAAATAGGGATACAGGTGGACCCATTGCAACAATGGTATGTACAAGAGGTTATGTCAAAAACAAACTTTACAACTTTGACTGGGGGGTGGGGGGAAGGCAACAATGCTTGATAAGACTCATTACCTTGCCCATGTAATTGTCACCCCTCTGTACGGTATTTTCACACACACTCAAAAAAGTTAAAACAACAACAACAAAAAAAAAAAACCAAAGTGCTATCCTTGAGTACAAAAGCTCAGGAATGGGCTGGGAAGGTGGCTCAGTGGTAGAGTGCATGCCTTGCATGCAAGAGGGCCTGGGTTCGATTCCTCAGCTCCACAAAGCAAACAGAAAAAAGCTGGAAGTGGTGTTGTGGCTCAAGTGGTAGAGTGCTAGCCTTGAGCTGAAGAGCTGAGGGACAGCGCCCAGGCCCAGAGTTCAGGCCCCATGACCAGACCGCCCCCACCAAAAAAAAACACAAAAAACTCAGGAATAACATAACATCCAGGCCCTGAATTCGAACCCCATAACTGACAAAAAAAAAAAAAAAAGAATTTGTAATCAGATAAAAAAGTGTTTCTTTGATTACAGAATCAGCTAACATGTAGTGAAGGACTAGAAAATACCAGCACACATAGAACTTGGTTATTAACACCCAGTATCTACAAAAAATTACAATAACACAATACTGGTAACAGTCAGCAGCAATTAATATTTTAATACAATACTTATCTGTTCAGCAATTGCTATGTGACATACAGCTACTGTAGCTACAAAAAGGCAAAACTGAAGATGTCTGTCTAGAGAGCCTCCTATAATTACAGCATGCTTCTCATTCCTGTGCAGTGGAATGACATTTTCACTTCCACAAAAATATACTAAAGCTCTGTCCTCAACAGCTCTACTGCTCGATTCTTTCTTTTCAGCTCAATTATTTTTGATTATTTCTTATCTAGCCCGGTTATTGATCTGGTCACCCATATGAAAATGGCATGAATAATTTATGTATGGTCTGATTAGTGCACATTTATCAGCAAAATGATACAGGCAATAATTTGTTTCCAACGATAATAAAAAAATGTATGTGTCATCATCTTTTTATCTGCAACTTTCTATACTAAAGATGATCTCAAAAATCATTACCCTTTCAAAGCCAGTGCTCCTCAAAGGGAACATGCTCATTTCCTGTTGTCTGGTATAGGTTATCCAACTGAGCTCCCACAATGCCCAGGGCATCTTCATTACAGAAGATTATATATAACCATTTTTTTTCTCTTAGGTCTTCTCACTTCCATAAGAGGGGTCTGTCCTATTTCTGTATTCAGGGAGCACAATGGCAGACACAAGAGTATGCGATTATGATCATGAAAAGTAAAAGAAAAGTGAGCTGGGGATGAAGCTTGGTGCCCTGGGGTTGATCCCAAGAACTTCAGAAAAGTATTAATAGGATGATAAGCAATACAATTTCATCTTATAAGGATATTTAGTCAGCTTTAATCATGAGATATCTAGAGGATGCAGTTACTCTTTTCGTCGAACCTTGCTAAGATGGTCTTCAAAACAGTCAATAGACTAATGGTTTGTGAATTATGTTGTTTTAAACTATATAAATGATGATGGTTAAACATCTTTTTTAGTAGATAAGAAATGTAAATAAGATAAAGTAAGCATTGGGGGGGGGGGTCTTTAAACAGGAAAAGTTACGGTTGCTGACATAGCCAGTCTAAGGACTTTCCTGAGGAGGTGAGGAAGAGACACTAAAAATAACTGTTTGAAGGAAACCAAATTGATTGTTTCCTCAATAGTAGAGTATTATAATCCTCTTCTAGACTTTCAGAAAATACAAGCAAATATACTCAAACTCTGCTCATATGAAATAGTAACAGTAAGTTTCTGATGAGAAATACTACAGAATTATAACATGTAGTATGAAAGAAAGAGAGCTAACATTGGCTAGTTATAACTCTAAAAGTCTAGTTTTACCATGGCTAGAAAAAGATCAAATTCAGAAGAGAGAGCTGAAGAAGTAAAGGATTTTGGAATAAAAAAATGTTGCATTGTAAAAATAATACACTACTTAAAATGTTTATATATACAGTTTAGCTTCTCATGTAACACTTGAGTTCAGTAAAGTGTTTACCAGAGCTAAGAGATAACACTTTTTAAAAGCCTATCAAAATTGAGGATTTTAGATGTTACACTTACTGACTCAAATCTACAGGAGACTAAAATGATACAAAATTCTTCAGGCAACTGGATTTTTTCTAGATCATCAAGAAAACACCCATCAATTCACTAAATATGCCACAGTTTAGCTATACAATAGGATACTACTATACAGCTGCTTTATAAAAAGAGAGGATGGGCCTGGGAAGGTGGCTCAGTGGTAGAGTGCTTGCCTTGCATGCATGAGGCTCTGGGTTCGATTCCTCAGCACCACATAAGCAGAAAAAAGCCGGAAGTGGTTGTATGGCTCAAGCACTAGCCTTGAGCTGAAGAGCTGAGGGACAGTTCCCAGGTGAGTTCAGGCCCCAGGACCAAAAAGAAAAAAAAAAAAAAGAGGCTCCTTAATGATAAAAATGGACAGGATATATTGTTATATGAAAAAATCAGGATGTAAATGCAGAGTAGAGTATGCTAACCTTTGTACAGTAAAGCAGAAATAAGTAACTTGCATTTGCTTTTGTAAGCACAGAAATGCCTGAAAAGAAATAAACAGAGAAGATTGCCTACTTAGTGATTTTGTATGTGTGTTATGAAGGAAGAAAAGGCCTAGCAAATGTAAGATAGAAAAAAGAAATGTTTTATTTTATATACACAAAGTTACTGTTACATAATGTGAGTATTTTAGCTAGTCAAAAATAATCATCTGCAAATACACAAAAGACAGAAAAAGACCTATTCAAGTCACATAAAAGAATGAGTCTGGAAAAAGGAAAGATCATCTTTCTGACCTAGAAACTGTAACCTAGAAGAATTCTGAGTAGCTTTTAAGCCTTTCCCTTAAAAATTAAAAGTGAGCATTCCTCACTAACATGCTAAGGTTTCTAGAGGCTTACAGTAACAAAAAACAAACTTTAGCTACTAAAGAAAGATGGCCTAGTGTAAAATGAAGACCAAAGTCCATGACTGTTTTAAGACTTTCTCTCTGAGCCATTTAAACCATCAAACATAATTAATCATAATAAACAAAATTAACTACCTTTGTTTTCTATACTTATCACTGTTTTGCAACTCTCAATTATCCATGCATTCAGAGAGAGTCATAATGATATACCTACAGATACACATACATATATACATATATAAAATAGGTACATATATATAGTTAAATATATATTTAATTTTCTTGACTTACATATGTACAGTAAATGGAAGGGCAAGCAAAGGGAAGGCTAACTTGAGAGCAAATGAACAAGATATGAACGTAAATTGGACATGGTAAAATAAGGACTTTCTTTTCTTTTTTAACAGGTAACAGAATTTAAACTCAACATTAAACCTAACTAAGGACTTTCAAGTACAACACTTGAAACTCTTTCATATATTATGCATAAGAATTAAGACTGGGGGAAAAAATAAGCAAGGATCTTTTTGAAGTTGTATTTTAAGGTTTACAATTTAAGAACCTTATCTGAAGTGTACAATAATGAACTAGTCAATAATTTGCATAATAAATTATTCAATGAACAGCTTTATGCTTCCTCAAAAAGCTGATAGTACTACTTTCAAAAGACAATTTTCATTCTAAATTCATGAATCAGTATTTCCACCTGGCATTTATCATCACTGAAATTCAGTGAACATGCAAAATAGCAGCTCTTATGAAGGAGTAGGCAGTGAATTAAAATATAAGGTGCATCATGTCCTCCCCCTGCCCAATCAGTAATGCAGAGGACTAAAGGAAAAATGTAAGGATTTTATGTAAACTTGTCTATGAAACCAATTATAGACTATAAAAGCAGAAACAGGAAATTGATATTCTTTTTTTTTTTTTGGCAGTTGTGGGGTCTTGAACTCTAAGCCTGGGCGCTGTCCCTGAGCTTTACAGCTCAAGGCTACTGCTCTATCACTTGAGCCACAGAGCCACGTTGATAGTTAAATAGAAAGGGTAACTTTTAGATTCCATGGACATACTTAATGACAACTGCTTTATTTTCATTAAGTTTATAAATTATTTGGGAGCTGTTTTACTATGAATCACTTTTACAATGTTACTAAGCACTAATGTCTGGGACAGAGGGTGCAAAGGAGAAAGAATTGATTCTATTAGATTCAGATCTCTTTTCTGTTCTCTCCAGCTGTACTCACTAATCAAATAGTCACTAGCCACACAGAACTGTGTAAATTTAGATAAAGTTAAAAAACCAGTTTTCAGCCACACTAGTCACACATTTTGTAGTCATTTCTGACTTAAATTCAAAGGGTGTAAAGGGTGTATATTCTTAAAATATAGATTACTGCTATAGTATCAAAATTATCTGAAATTCCCAGATGATAGAAATTACTACTCTGTGATATTAGACACTGCTTTATTATCAAAATTATCTGAAAGTCCCAGATGATAGAAATTACTATGTGATACTAGAATTATTTTGAAAGAATGACATTTCTTCTCTTCTTGGTATTTCATTTTAATCATTAATCTATATAACATGATGAAACACCTGTGTTTATATAGATTCTCTATTCCCAATACTTTAAATGCCACAAACCACAGAAATTTGCTTCTATCACAGCTTCCCTGATATCACAGGGTGGGTGGGAGGAGGAGGGGTGGGAAGGGGAGGTAGTGGTAAAGACTCGCAACACAAACGCACACCATAATCAAAATTTTTCAAAACAATACTGTACTTCACATCAATTTTCAAAGCATGCCAAGGCCATTTCAGTCAGATAAGTACAGTAAAAGGAGGTAAGTTTCAGGACACAAGATTAAAACTAAAACAACAATTTTTTTTTTGTATTTTAAGTCAGTCTTAGAAACAGACAATATGGCATTTCTTTACACATTGCTGTAGTGCATACACTGTATATAAATGTCATTTCCTAGTTAACTGCTGGACTTATATTAAGTACCCTAATTAAATATTGCTCCCTGTGTCAAAAAATCATATAACACGAACTTTAAAACTTAAACACAAGGTCCTATTCATTAAAGAAGGCAGTAACTTGAAAATTATAGATATGCAAACATGATAATTAAAGCTCATGAAATTTCAAAAAGCATTTACACTTCTGAAATATTTCTATTTTTAATTTTTAAAATGAAAACTAAACCATTCTTGAGACCAATAATTTCTATTTCCTTACTTAAATATAAACCCAAAAGGCATTAACATCATACATGAGGAAATTAAAAGACATTTAGCAAATGGTCATGTAAGTTACATGGGGTTCTAAGCTCAAATTAGCCTTATTGTAGAATCTGTCCTGATAAAGGAGTATTAAAATTTGATGTCCTCTTGGTTTCTAAATGGGGGAGTTGGGATTGTAATTCCTTCCCACTTTAAGTCTATAAGAATTTCTAAAAATTAATATTGGTCAAAAGAAAGGAAGATAAACATATAATTTCAGAGTTACATATTACTAGAGAGCTGATGAATATTTTTAGTGATCATTTAAAGCTAACATCAACTGTTTTTGTTAAAAAATATTATAAAGTCTTAGAACAATAGCCCTCATAAATATGGATGTACAATCCTAAAATACCAACAAGTCTGAAGAAATAATCATAATCAAGTGGGCTTTTATTCCGGAATGCAAAGATGGCTTGACATTTAAATCTTACTTTTCCCCATAATATCAAGATTATTACTACTTAAGATTCAACACTGTAATAGAAGTCTAATGCAGAGAAAATAAGGTGAAGACAATAAGGAAAGGACATGAAGATGAGAGAAGGAAAACTTCATTATTCACAGAAGACATGGTTGTGTCAGAAAAAAACACATGATCTAATAAAAGTTACTTCAACTAACTGCTAAATTTTTCAAGGGGAGACACAGGTCAGCACAGTATAATATTCTCTCTCTCTTTCTCTCTCTCTCTCTCTCCCTATATATATATATATACATATATATATATATAATATATCAGCAATAAAAAAGCAAAGTGCCACTTAAAATAGCATAGAAAAATAAGCACCTAGAAATAAATATGAAAATGTTATGTTCATGTGGAAAACTCAATTATTATTATGATATTAACTTCCCTAAACTGAGCAGTACATTAGCAAAATACCAATGAAACTCTAGCAGATTTTCTGAAAGAAGCTTGAATAATTCACTTTAAAATTCAGGTGAATATTCAGTGGACATGGAAGAGACAAACAACTGTAAAGAGAAGACGGCACATCATACCTGAGTTTCAAAATTTAGGATACGTCTACCATCATCAAACCACTAATATATTGGCATCAGGATACAGAATAAAACAAATGGGAAAAGATAAAGAGTCCAGAAATAAATCCAAACATATATGGTCAATATATATAAAAAAAGCTCCAAGTTAATTCAATAATAAAAGGTTTTGTTTTTAAACCAATGGTACTGTATCAAGGTGATCAATAAGAAAAAAATAACTTTAAAAGAAAAAAATTATACATCATTTCATGATCCTTTCTGCACTCCATTAACAAAAAAAAAACCAACAACCAGATCAGTCACAGATCTAAACATAAAAATTAGAACTACAAGCTTCCAAGAGTATCTGCATGACTACTGCATATGCCAAGGGATTTAAGAGTCAATTCTTATTTTGAAAAGGTATTAGGCAATCAGGCATGGTAACTTATGCTTGAAATCTCAGCTACTTCTCAGGATCATGGTTTGAGCAAGCTCAAGCAAAAGTTAGCAAGAACCTATCTCAATAAAATAAGCTGGAAACTGGGAGAGAGCAAGCGAAGGGGTTACATTTTCTTTCTTTTTTTTTGGGGGGGGGGGGGTCCAGTGGTGGGGCCTGAACTCTGGGCCTGGGCGCTATCCCTCAGCTCTTCAGCTCAAGGCTAGTGCTGAGCCATCTTCCCAGCCCCCCCCCCCCATTTTTTTGCCAGTCCTGAGGCTTGAACTCAGGGCCTGGACATTGTCCCTGAGCTTCTTTTGCTCAAGCTAGTGCTCTACCACTTGAGCCACAGTGCCACTTCCAGCTTTTTCTGTTTATGTGGTACTGAGGAATCAAACCCAGGGCTTCCTGCATGCAAGGCAAGCGCTCTACCACTGAGCCACCTTCCCAGCCCCTGGTTTACATTTTCTTAAAAGAAATGTACTCTTTATCTGACTTATGTAACTATAATCCCTCTGCATATCACCTTTATAATAACAATAAATTTTTAAAAATACCAAGCTGGATGCGATAACGCATACCCAAGGTCCCAATTACTAGGCAGAATGAGTTATATTGCTCAAGTGGTAGAACACTTACACAACACCTTGGGTTCGAGGTTCAATCCACAGAAAAACACACACATACAAACACATACATACCACATACAAAAAAACCTGGCAAGACAATATTAGATGTACACATCTCTAACAATAACCTTGTGTCCGGAGCATAGAAAGCAATTCTAACAAATCAACAGCAAATAGCAAACCACCAAAAAAAACAACAACAACATAAAATTTAAAAATCCAGACACAATAAATATAATAAATACAAACATAATAATACACTTCATAAATTTCTAGCCAGCCTGCCAAGGAAAAAAATACAGAAGACACAAACTGCTAACATAAGAAACCTAACAAATGAAAGAGTGACCTTGTAGAACATTAAACTATAGCACAGGAATATTATGATGAGCTTTATGGAATACACTTAGTAATTTGATGAAACGACCAATTCCTTAAAAGACAAATTATTAAAACATGAAAATTTAACCATCCAAATGTGATTATAACTATTAAAGAAACTGAATCAATAATAATTTTGACAAATAGGAAATACCAGACCAGATAGTTTCATTGATTAATCTAAAGCATTTCAGAAATATATTAAGAAATAAATTAAATAAATGCTCAAAAATCTTTCTCAAAGATAAAAGCTGAGAAAAATCTTCATAACTCTTCTGTAAGGCCAAAATTATGTTAATTCGAAACCAAAGAAAGATTTAACCAAGAGGAAAATTATAAAGTAGTAATCATTCATGAATATAGAGGCAAAAATTCCCTATAACGTATTGGCAAATCCAACAATAACATAAAAACACAAACACCAGTAAGTGGAATTTATTGAAAATATGTGCATATGGCTCAAAATTCAGAAATCATTAAAGTAAAATTATCATATCAATAGATGCAAACAAAAGCATTCCACAAAATTCATTACTCATTCATGATGAAAATTTAAGAGGAGAGCAGGATTGAAAAACAAAACCTATAAATAACCTAGGCTGGGGGTTTAGTTTAAGAGTAGAGCACTTGTTCGGCAAGTATGAAGAACTGGTTTGACTTCCAGTTACTCACACATAAATACACATAGGTATACATACATAAAACACAGAATAACACTCTACTAGTATTAAACTTACTAGGTAAAAAATAGATTAAATACTTTAATCTCCTAATACTGGTAACAAAGCAATATTATTCCTTACTGTAACAAAATACTGAAATAAGCATACAGGATGAATTGTAACGAGATGTACCAGACACTATGTTGAAATGAACTTTACAGCTTTGGGGGAGGGGGGGAGGAAAGGAATGGTAGGGCAAAGACAAAGGAGGGGGTAACAATGCTAGATAGGAAATGGACTCATTACCTTGCTCATGTAACTGTAACAAAAAATATATATAAAATAATTAACACCATTCAAGAAGTCCTAGAAAATAAACAGAATAATCTAAAAGGTATAGACTGGGAAGGAAAAAATAAAACTGTTCAACTGGGAGAAAATGAGGGAAGGAATGACACTTCAAAAAGAAATGTACTCAATACCTGACTTATGTACCTGTAAGCCCTCTGTACATCATCTTTACAATAAAAATTAAAATAAACTGTTTCTTCACAGATGACATAAATATATAAGTAGAAAATCAACAATCCAGCTGAGCACTGGTGGCTCATGCTTGTAATCCTACTCAGGAAACTGAGATCTGAGCATCACGACTTAAAGCCAGCCCAGGCAGGAAAGTGCGCGGAGACTCTTATCTCCAATTAACCACCAGAAAACCAGAAGTGGCTCTGTGGCTCAAGAGGTAGAGCGCTCTCACCTTGTACTGAAGAGCTCAGGAACAGCACCCAGGCCCAGAGTTCAAGCCCCACAACCAAAAAATAAAGATAGAAAGCAACAGTCCAGAAGAAAATAATTTTTCAAAATGAGTAAGCCATTGCAACATCAAAAGTGAGGAAGACAGACAAACCTACCTAAAAATCTAACAAGTATCAGGAATCAGAGATATAAATAAATAGATATTGAATGTTTGATGCTCAGGATCAGTGTCTATTTTTATCAATCCATCTACAGATTGAACAAAACTTTATTCAAAGTCCTTGGAATGGTGTTATATGCCTATAACTCCTGCCACTTGAGGAAAGAGGAAAGAAGGGAAGATTGCAGCTTGAAATTACCCTAGTCAAAGTTACTAAGAGGTAATCTCAACACAGTGGTACATGCCTGTGATCCTATCTACATAGATGGCAGGAGGATTACTACCAAGGGTTGCCTCAGGCAAACCCAAGACCATCTCTGAAAAATAATTGTGAGGGCTTTATACACTATTGATGGGAATGGAAGTTACTACAGTATGATTATCCATATTACAACTAGGATTAATCACCACTATGGATATCAGTAAGGTGGTTCTTCAAAAAATTAAAAATAGACCAGTCAAAACTAAACCTGCAATATGACCGTTCAAGCATATATGCCAGGATACAATAGAGGCACTTGAATAGTGATGTTAATTGCAGTACAATTAACAACAACCAAGCTCTGAAAACAGCCTAGATACACTATTACAGATGAATGGTTCAAGAAAATATGGCATGTATACACAATGGAGTGTTATTTAACCACAGAAGAATATTATTTCCTTTGTAGAGAAGTGGATATATATCATCATGAAACCTAAGTAAATGAGGTTAAGGAGAACAAAGATTGCATGCTTTCTCTCATAGTAGATGCTAGACCTAAAATAACTTTGGATGAGGACTGAAAATGACATTTACTGAAAGCTACAGAATAATAGGGGTATGGGAGGATGGGGAACATGAAAGTAAGAAAGGAGGATCAATCTAATTGAAATACTGAATACATACATGTGAAATATTATTGTGAAACCTTTGTGAACAATTAGAATATACTTACCAAAATGAAAGGAAACTATAATGGGTGGGAGTGAAGAGACTAAACAAAAAAACGTGAAGAGTAAAGAAAATGCTTCATGTATGTACATGTGTGAAAATAGAACAATTAAGCTTGTTAAAAGATTAGTTTGGGAAAAGGAGAGAGGAAGAGTGACAGAGGGGGTGAATCTGATCAAGGTACATTGTACACATGTGCGGTAAAGTCAACCGAAGCCTTCTTGCACACTGCCTAGCAAGCTCAAGGCCCTGAGTTCAACTCCCAGTAATAGCTCTCCTCACAAAAAACAAAAAACCTCTTAAACCCTGGAAAGTTATTTTATGAGCATCAATAAGTGATTCTAAAGTTTATATGAAAAGAAAAAAATAAGCTCCAGAATCAAGACAATGTAAATAGTGAAAATAATGTCAAAGGACTGGTACCACCTTACCTCAAGATTTACTATAAAGCAATAGATCTGAAGTCGGTGGAGTAGCATTGCTAAGAGACAAAAAAGCCCAGTGGAACAGAAGAGAAAGCCCAGAGAAATATAGATACAAAATGGTCAAATGATTGCTGTCAGAGAAGCAAAGATACTGGAAAAGGACAATCTTACCAACAAATGGAAGAGGAAAAAAAGGACCCAGAGTATACTCATCTACATACTAACCTCACATTAAGAAATTAACTTCAAGTAGATCAAGCAGCCTGTGAAATGCAAAGCTATAAAACTAAGGGAAGATAATATAAAAGAAAATCTAAGTAATCTTGAAATTAGTATGACATTTTACACACCAGAGCAAAAACACAGGTTCCATGAAATAAAAGAATTATAAAAGTGGACTTCATGAAATTTAAAACTTGTAAGACACTGATTATTGAAAAGCTGCTGCAGACTGAGATAAGACAAATTTAAAACATGTATCTGATAAAGTACTTTGTTCCAAAGTAGAGAAAGAGTTCTTAAAACTCAGCAATAAGAATCAAATGATGCAATTAAAAATAGAAGATGTGGGTCTTGCCTAGCATTCATGAGACCCTGGGTTCAATTGCCAACAAACTCCCCCAACCATGAAAAAGGCAAATAACATGGAACACAAAAACAAATCTGTAGATCCTTAAAGATATTCAACATCATACGGCATTAGGGAATTGCAAATGAAAAGAGCAAGGTACAACAAAAACTAGTAATCTGGGTAAAATTCCAAACACTGGCTGATGGGGGATATGGAACAGCAAAAACAGGGAGCCAGTCCATAAAGGCCACAGAGCAAACAACAACTATTTGATACTATAGAGAAAGCAAAATAATAGAGAATTTTTTTTTTTTTAAAGTGGATGTTTGCAGAGGAGAGGGGAAGAATGAGCAGTTGGAGCAAACAGTATTCTTCAAGTAGTTAAATTCCCCAGTATAGATATGGTGTCCATTTGTGAAAAACAAAACCAGTAAGCCTATATAATAGTTAAATCTAATGTATACTTAACGCATTTAATCCTGTATCAATAATGCTTCACCAATTTAAAAGAAAATTACACTATACTATTGGAAACTAGAGGAAGTAAGAGGAATACAGAAAATCCAATTCCTTGAGCCTTCTGAAAATTGTTTTCTGTCCAGCTGTAACTGCTTTAAAAACATACATATTTCTATTGGCAAGAAAAATGTTTTTCAGTGAGAATGAACATCTTACATGTTGTATGTCTTACATCTTACATATCTATTTGCTACATCTTTTTCAGACTAATTCCTTTTCTTAGAACACTTTCTGTACTTTCCGAACTCTTAATGCATTAGAAATATGTAGCATTTTGGATAATTCTTTATCTTTTTTTTTTGTTGTTGTTGTTAGTCGTGGGGCTTGAACTCGGCTTGGGCGCTGTCCTTGCATTCTTCAACTCAAGGCAAGCACTCTACCCCTTGAGCTCCAGCGCCACTTCCGGTTTTCTGGTGCTTTGTTGGAAGAAAGTGTCTCATGGACTTTTCTGCCCAGGCTGGCTTTGAACTGCAATCCTCAAAGCTCAGCTTCCAGAATAACTAGGATTACAGGCGTAAGCCAGGGACACCCAGCTTCTTTATCTTGATAATAGTATTTTGGCGGTGTGGTAATTGTACAGATCTTAAATTTTTGTGTAGTTACTAAATATAATGGTCTGCTATGTTAAATTTTGGGAGTACTTTCCTACTTTAGAAATGTAATATTAACCTTATTTTGTTTCAACCCAGCAGAATATTTCTTTTACAGACAGGTTTGTACAGTAAATCTTAAAGTCAAGTTAAAAATGTTAAAATTCACTACTAAAACTAAGATATAAATTAGTATATTTGGTACATAAAGTATATATGGCAATTAAAGAGATAAAAGGGGTCTTTTCTAGATTTCTCTCTTCAACCATTACTCTACAGTAATTATTTTGGATCCTAGAAAGTGATAATTTATCTACTACACAATAATTATATAGTGAAATTGGTGTTTTCTATTTAATTTCATTCTTCTATTTTGCCATTATAGTGATGTTTTCTGCAACTGAGAAAGTGACACAGATGTGATAAATTAAAAAGGAATGCATTTGTTATACTGTACATATGAATACAGTCCAACATGGGAAATATCTAATTACTAAGCGAAAATTGTTCATAAGCTAGAATGAATTATAAACAATGTATATTGTATTACTATGAATTACTATGTATAAACTTGTTTTATTTACAAAACCTTTATAGTAAAAATAAAAAGCTCATTAACAATGTTAGCATTTTATCTGAGAGCAAACCTGTGCCTACCAGACAGAGACAAAATAATGCACAATAAACTTCAACCCTATATGCTCCTTTAGGACAGACTTTTCTATTCAAACTAGAAAAAGTTACAATCACATACCATTAAAATAATTCACTGAAACCAGTGGAATGTGTACAGAAAAATGAGTCTACTATAAACATGGATTTCATTGGAAACTCTTAGCCGTTTTTGTATTGACTTTAAAAATCAAGCTGAGACTAAATGCTGAGACACAAGGCAGAAGTTACTTAGTACAAGTAGAACCCAGCTCTCTCTTCAGTCCTTCAGCTAACACTTGAGTAGGCTGAGACTAATGTGCAAACTATAGACTTTTTAACATTTTTACAGACTTGACAATTTGTCACTATTCAAAGGTAATGTTTTTACATTAAGGACGCTTTTAACAAAGTTTATTTTAAATTTAAAAAACCCTACTACTGGGGCTGGGAAGATGGCTCAGTGGTAGAGCGCTTGCCTTGCATGCATGAGGCCCTGGGTTCGATTCCTCAGCACCACATAAGCAAAAAGAAAAAAAAAAAAAAAAAAAGCCGAAGTAGCACTGTGGCTCAAGTGGTAGAGCGCTAGCCTTGAGCTGAAGAGCTGAGGGACAGCGCCCAGGCCCAGAGTTCAGGCCCCACGACCGGACCCAAAAAAAAAAAAAAAAACCCTACTACTATTATCCATAACAGAAAGAAAAATAAAATGGCTCAAAGCAGTAGAACAAGGGTGGCATAATTCAGAAAGGTTTAAAAAACTGCATCATAAACTTATTCAAGCTGTTTCTTTATACTACTATTCATTTATACTTATATGTAGTTCTCAACTTATACTATACTTCACTGACTTTAATTTGATTTACTCAAATCAAAACAACGCAATTTAGAGTTCAAATTTACTGTGAAATGTCTTTGTCAATACTGGGAACTTAAAACTGAGTGTTAAACTGAGTAGCATTGATAACAATTTTCATATGCTTCTTCAAATTCCCAGGATACTTTGTAGATGTCAAATATTCTTAAGTGCTTTACATAATTATTATCCCTTGAAATTATTTCCTAAGGTTAATGTTGGTTACTAAGTTAACTGTGACCATTTACAAGATTTATATAACCCATCCCCACTGGATTCTTCTGAATCTTCCTATATTAGACTTTTGTGCTTTTTTCCTCTATAGTAGACAAGAGTAACTTTTTACCTTTGTATATTCCAACTCTGAATTTGATTTTCTCTCTTTACTACTCAAACTGAAATACACAGTGAGCCCTAACTTGCCACCAGTAATACTTTATACTTAAGGCCTTCAAGAGAACCAAACTGGTACAGTGCCTGCTGGGAACTGTCAGGCCACTGAAAATGCCAATACACCTGAATAGAAAAAAAGGAGCAAAAGAATTACCCTAGGTACATCTTTTCCTCTGAACTTACTTAGAATTACTACTCAGAAGATCTGATTTAAAACAAAACAACAACAACAAAAAGCTGGTAGCTACTGCTACCAACTATAGTAGTTTGGCAGCAGAATTAAAACAGTTTGTTCTCTGAATAAAATGAAGACCAAAGTCCAGATATCATCTTCATTAGAAAATGGAGATTTTTACATCTTGATTAAGTAATGAGAAGTACTAGAGAGGCTCCTATGGAATAAACAAGTGAGTAGTCAGAATTATTCAATCAAAAAGTACTCATTAATCTGTGATAGATACAAAATTATAAAAAATTACCAATAATACCGAATACAGCATAACTCCTGGAACTGTGTATGAAGTGAGAAAACAAGTAAGATTTAACTAAAGAATTCGAGCAAGCTAAAACAACTGAAGAGGAATTAAAGAAAACGAAGGTTAACACTGATTAGTAAAAGATTTTTAAATATCACTTAATCTGGAAAAACAAAACTGGTAAATATGGCAGGGATAATGGTCAACATTATCAACCCCAATCTTTCCGATCAGAGATGACTGGAGAGGACTAGATTCAGGCTGTATTTTTCTGATTTCCTAATCTATTTATCAGATTATACATATTAATCTCCACTTAGAGAGACTGAACATAGTTTTTACATAATATACTACATGCAAGTCAACAGAACTACAAAACAAAACTTATTACTTGTAAACTTTTAAAATTGTTCTACTTTAATACAGCTACATACTAAATGGCACCAGAACTTCATGTAAAAATTCCTGAGACATATTTATATATTACATATAACTTTAAATGAAACCCCAATTAAAATATTTAGAAAAACAATTAATTTGCTTAATGATTCTCCTCCTCTACAAAACCAATCACCAGAGTCCCATTAACATTAAGGCATATTTCCAATTAGTGAGATATGTATGTTTTTACATAATTTCTGTTGGTGCTTATAAGGTTTAGCTTTACTATACAATTCTCTTACCTGCCCTTCTATATCTAAGTGGCACCAAGTTCTGATTAAAATCTTTTCTTTTGAATTATACTTGAATTCCCATTAGAACCAGTTTAATTCGGTCCTTATCATATTTCACATGGACTTCTATGAACACCTACCTATCTGATCTCTCTTGCTTTCCATTCCCACAATCCTCAACCCTCCCCCCCCCCTTCGCTCACATCCTAAAAGTTAAATCTGATCTCTGGTTCCCTACTTTAATACAGTAATTCCTTATCTGTATCTTCCTCTTACACAGTTTTGAAATGCACCCCTATATTTTAAAAGAACATATAAATGCTGTACTAAAACTACTTGGGGATTTTCATTGTTGCTGCAGGGTTTTTTCAAGTTACTGTTTTTGCAAGAGATGGAATTTGAACTCAGGGGCGTCATGCTTGAAAAATAGGTACTCTGTCACTTGAGTCATGACCCTAGTCCTTTTCTGCTTTAATTTTGTTTTAAATAGGGTCTCACTATTTGCTCCATGACAGCTTAAAACCTCAATACTGATATCTATGCTTTCTATGTAGCTGAGAATACAGATATGCACCCTTAAATCTTGTTAGAAGGGATAGGGTCTTAACTTTTTGCACAGGTTAGCCCTGAAACACAATCCTCCCAATCTTTATTTCCTAAGTACCTGTTCCACAGAAAACTATTAGTTCTCCAAACTTTTCAAACTGCTTCACATCTCTTGTGTAAGTCTGAAATATTCAAATATTGCCCATGTTACCCATCCCCTCTCCTACAACCTTTTCCTTTGATTCTCCAAACCTTTTAAAAACTTTACATATATTTATATTCGGTCTTCCTACCCATACAACCATTCCATAAAATAGGATCCCTATTTTACAGATTGAGAAATCAAACCCAGCAGTGGAAGGTAAGAGACCTGTCCTAAGTGACCTTTAGTTTGAATCCACAATTACTGATGACAAAAGCTATGGTGTTTACCACAGTGACTTAACAGCCTCTTACATATCACTCTGAAGTATTGACTTACTCATCAGTTTACACATTTCTTTCCCTCTTTAGACATACTATGCTCCCTGAGGGCAGGTATCAACCCTGGGTTTGACATCAACATTTAGTTTCTTAATACATGTTTGTTCACTAAAAGAGAGTAATAAGCCCCTGAACAGCTGGTACCATGACTATTTATTTCAGTTCTTGACTTCTTAGAGCTCTGACTGTACTCCCTACCAAACATATTTATCTGTAAAATTACAGCTGGACTTATGAGACAACATGAGACAACGAATTTCAGTTTAAGCTACAAAAAAAGCTGCATAGTTGTGCGTTTTTTTTTAAATACTATTCCTACATTACAATCTATCAAACTGAGGACTTCAAATTTTCAGGGTAATTTTCACAACAGTTTCATCCCACAAGAGCAGGCAACCATAGCAGTGAGGTTTTAAATAGCTGAAATTCAAAAGGTAAAGTTGATTAATAATAGATGACATAAAGAAACCGAGCACTGAATACACAAGGCCCGTTTGGCAATCCACTGAGGCTAACTGGTGAGCAATGCTATCTTTGTCATAATGTTCTCTCATCTTGTCATTTCCGAAACATTGGTAAAATATCAATCCATACACTAGTGTATAAATGCTATGCCCTTCTTTCATTAAAGTGCATCTGTCGGCGAGGTAAAACAGTAAGCTACTTCCTTTCATTTAAATCACATACCAAATATAACTGTCAGCAAAACTGACTTTTTTTTTTTCCATTTGCAGATAGCTAGCACTCAAACCACCGGATATATTTTAAAATATGCTTTAAAAATATACTTTCATTTTATAGGTTTCTGGTAAAAGTGAAATGGTTATTCCTTTAACACCTTTTTCCGAAATAACTCAGTAAGCGGAAAAAAAAACTTTTCTAAACAACCTGATGTTGTGGAAAATACAGACATACAGGCACAGTACTGGTTTTCTACTTCAGGAGTGATGGTTTTCTAGTTCCAGTCACATTATTAAACTGCTGTTTAACTTGGGACTCAATAGCTATTTTCTCTTTCTCTTTTTAAAAACTGTATATGTGGGGAATGGACTTGATTTTCTTTAAAGTTGTCTTGCAAATTCTGATGTTTGAGTCTTCTAACCAAGTTCTAGACTTCAATTCAAATTCTAAGTAACAAACACGTCGTGAATTGAATGAATGATTCCATATGTAGGGGACAACACAAAATGCAAACAGAAGACTCATATACAGCTAACAGGTTGGTAACTTTCCAGAAATTGTCTAATCTTAACTTCTTAAACAAGGAGGCGTAGTCTTGCTTGACATAGGTAAGATTACTAAGGAAATTTATAAAATGGCACTGCTGCTCAAACTTCTCTGGATATTTCCTGGGTTCCAGTGGTGCATAACGTGCAGGTGCAAGCAAATAGAGGGAGCCAGTCACAATTCCAACAAGCCACATTTCAACCCAGTCACCTCAGTGGGACCTCCTCAAGGCCTACAACACGAACAAAACTTCCCCACCCCCAGAAGCGCCTGCAGCCAATGTAATGAATGCTTCCTTAAACAACACCCATTCCCTTCCCACAGCAGAACGGCTTGCTCCCAACCTGCCATCTGGGGTTGGAACTGGCCGCCCAGAACTAACCTAAGACTCTTTCTTGGTCCCGCAAAGGGCAAGAATAACTAGAGACTGAGGTTTCCCTGCCTAGGGCTGGGGGCTGGGGGAGAATCTGCACCCCTCCTCCCACAAATGCAAAAAGAAAAAAAAGCGCGACCGGGCCTAGGTGTGTTTGCTGGAGAAACAAACTGTTTCTCTGCACTGGGGAGGGACAGAAGCGATCCCTTCCTGCCATCGCACTCTGGAGTGTCCAATAACGTGCAGTCGGTTTCATCCTCTCTTGGAAATACTAAAAAGGAGATTAAATGAACGATGCACTTTCCCCTAGTTCTATTCGCTCTTTCAACCTCTGGCATTGTTAAGGAAGCTACCCCGACCGAGCAGAAAGAGGTGACGCTAGGGCGAGTGCGAGGGTCCGGTTCTGCGATCAAGCAGCTTGTGCAAGAGAACGAACACACGAAAGATGAAACCCTTGTGGTGTAAAAGTTTGGACCGGCGGCGCAGACGCAGACCCGGGGCCGTCCAAGCCAGGCTCCAAAAGGCAGGCCGGCGGAGGTGACACTCCCTTGTTCTCCAGCCGCTCGGGAGGCGGCGTCCGGCCGGCGCGCACCCAGGAGCCGGGCAGCGCGGCGGGCCGGGGCCCGGACCCGGGCCGGCAGGAGGCCGGGGCGTCCGGGAGGACCCCTCCTCCCCCGCCCCCTTCCTCCCTCCCACTCTGCACCCGGGTCCGGGCCCGCCCGCGAGGGCACGTCGGGGGGTGGGGGGGGGCGGTGGAGGGGGTCTCGGCCACTGACCACACATTTCTTGCCGAGGAAGGAGAAGAGGGACTCGTTCTCCTGCGGGGTGAGCAGCAGGGACCCCACGTTGGTGACCCTCCGCGGGGGAGGCGGCTGCTGGCCGGAGCTCATGGTGTCGCCGACGGGGCTGGGCGTGCGGGGCCGCGTCCGAGGGCGGCGGGTGGGCGGGCGGGCGGCGGTCTCCCCCTCGCGGTGACAGGGGCGGGGAGCGGGGGCTCAGCGGCGCATCGCCGCGCAGCTCCTCCGAGGCGGGCGGAGGCGGCGGCGGCGGGCGCGGGCTGCGGGGCGGACGGCAGGCCGCGCTGCCACCCGGCGAGGCGCAGGCCGGATGCTCCCGGTTCCGCGGCACTCTCGGCGACTGCGCTAAACTCTCAACCCCTCCTTCGGTACTCCGGCGGCGGCGGCGGCGGCAGCCGCACTATCCAACATGGCAGCGGGGGCGGACGAAACCACGAGACGCAGGACCGCAGGGGAGTGAGGGAGCGCGCCGGAAACGCCCGAGAGGAATTCACGCCTCCCACCCCCTCCGCTCGCGGCGACCTGAGCGCGCCCGCCGGAGGCCACGCCCACTTCCGGCAGAGGCGCGGTCTGAGCACGTCACGTCGTGGCCTTGTCTCCGGCTACTACCTGAGTGAGGCCTGGTCGCCGCGCGTCGTCGGCCGGTGGTGGCCGCGCGTGGCGCCTACGGCGGCGGGACAGACTGGAGGTTGGTCTCGGCGGGCCGGTGCGCCTCCTTTCTGTGGGCGTACACCTTGGCGGGGCCTCCCCGCCCTCAGTGTCCCTTAATTTCTCTGGCCTGGTTGTGTGATGTTCGAGCCTCTTGTCAGAAAGTTCTGGAATCGAGAGGACACGTGAGGCGGGTAGTTGGCTCCCCTGGTTTCCGCCTGGGCCACTGGCGCCTGGACGTTCTCAGACGCAGGACACGTTTGGGGGCATTGCAGGAGATGAAGAGCTGGACCCAACAGGTTGCTCCAAGAGCCTGGTGGATGGCACAGAAAACAGTAAAAACTCGCTTAGAAAAGACACGTCACCTGCCACAAGTGTGGTCCACATCCAAGCCACAGGACAGTGATCCAGAGGCCCTTTTTCTTCTCCTAGATTGGAAAATTATCTCTCCCCTCTCCCCCTCCCTCCAATTTGTCTCTAATCCTCAGGTCTTTAAGAAGCAAATCCCTCAAGATTATTTTTTAATGCGTATTTTAGAATATTAAAAGTTAACCTCAGATATACCTCCTTTGCTGAGTATATACTGAACTGTTGTAAAATTGGAGAATATGAGAGTGATAGATTTCAATGAATTGCAAAATAAACATCTGAACTTTATTACCACCGTGCTTGCTTAATTTCATCAAACAAAAGTTTTGTGTTAAATTTATGACATATTTTGTGATAAAATTTGGTAAAGGCGTTTTGTGTTAAAAGCGTCTCTGATAGCGCCCAATAGAAATCTCTGATGAACTAAGTAGACTAATAACACCATTAACCATGCACTTCGAAATTCATCCAAAATGTAAAATTAAAGTCACCCTTAATGAAATTGAGTAAGCAGGAATAAATCAACAGAGGAAAACGAAAGAATAGTCATCGGTCTTCACATAGAACATGGGGATTTCAAAATTAAACTTCATTGAAAAAAAGGGAGTTTTACAAAGCAACACAACTCTGAAATACATAGATTTAGAAACAGGAGGGAAGTAGAGTTGGGGTGTTGGAATTAAAGAGCTAACAAAGCTGGAAGACTTCTTAAACACAAAGCTCTTAGGGGCTGGGGCGGTAGAATGCTTGTCTAACATTTTTGAAGCCCTCAGTACTACATAAACAGAAAAGGCCACAAGTGGTGCTGTGGCTCAAATGGTAGAGTGCTAGCCTTGAACAAGAGAAGCTCAGGGACAATGCCCAGGCCCTGAGTTCAAGCCCCAGGACTAGCAAAAAATAAGAATAATACAGCTCTTAGACGTTGAAAGCACAGTGACAAAAGCATTAAAATTCTTGAAAATGAATTGAAATTACAGCCCTTTTATTTTCAAACCTGTGGACAACTACCATAACAAAATATAGGCTTCCAATAGACCAAAATTAAAGTTCCTGCAAGGCGTCTTAAAACCTTATGAATCATGGACAAGATGCCTCTCTGTTTCCTCCTATGTAAAGCTAGAAAGAATTTGTTTCACAAAACTGCAGTGTAAATGGGTATAATTATACCTACCTTGAAGTTAAAAAATAAACCAGGCATATAAAGTAGTTGATAACATAATTTTTACATGAATTTTGTCACTTATCCTTTTTGCTTGTTTTAAAGGCAGGTTTTTAAAAAACTGTCCTTTAACTTCATAACCACACATAATTCTCCAAATACATGTTGATGTGGTTGGAGCATAGTCTCTTGCCTGGCAGAATTTCTGACTAGAATATATATTATGTTGAGCAGGCAGCATTTATTCAGTATGCCAAAATAACAAACTTTTAATACTATAAATTTAGAGTTGGAATCCACTTTAAGAAAAATGACAGAGATGGAGGCATAACTTAGTGCATTTAGTATGTTTCAGGCCCTAAATTCAATCTCCACTCCCTCTAAAAAATGATACGTAGCGTTTTTTGTGCTAGAAATGCCAGCCACCTCTAAGAACTTGTAGACCATCCATTTTGAAAATTAAATAAGCGAGATGAGAGCTATGGGGAAAAGAACCTCTATGGGATGATAGTATTGTTGATGAATAATGCTGTACTGAGAACTAATGAGTTTTAATCATTTTACAACCTTTTATTAGCCTAGGCTTTTAGTGCTGCAATTTCTTTTTTTCCCCTTGACATTCTAAACTTACTAGAATGCATTTTTTTAATTCAACCTTGTTCTATTTCCTATGAACTTGAAGATTGAAAATTTTTACCATCACAGGTTTTATCTCCTGAGGCCCAAACTATTTTAGTTTTTCCTCTAAAATTTAAATGTATTACTTTATCTACAAAATTGCAATTTAAGTTATTTTGTTTTTTCTAGACTTTTTACCAATTCCTTTTTATTTTTTTAAATTTTATTTTATTTTATTTGAGAACATACTGTACAGAGGGGTTACAATTACATGGGCAGGATAATGCATAAATTTCTTACCAAGCATTGCAGCCTCCTCCTTTGTTTACCCTTCACCTCCCTTCCCAGCCTCCCCCCTCCCCCCCACCCAATCCTTCCCCCCCTCCCCCCCCCCCACACCGACATTGTAAAGCTTGTTTTTGACATGACATTTTGTACTTCTCATTGTTGCAACAGGTCCACCTGAATCCTTAAACGACTTGTTTGTCCCCATCTCCTCCACAAGTTATACTGACATCAAATATAGTGAAAGCGGGGGTTACACTGTGGGGGAGGGACATACAAAGCAACAAAGAAATAATCTTATAAATGCGTTAGAAACACATGCATGAAAGAAAAAAAACATTAAAATACATATTTAAGGGTTCGTTTTCCTAACATCACATTATCTGACCTTTTCCGCTTGACTCATACCTATACTAGATATTGCAAATAAGGGAAACCATGGGACCTATGTTTCTTTGGGCCTGGCTTACTTCACTTAATATAATTTTTTCCAAGCTTTTCCATTTCCTAACAAATGGGGCAATGTCATTCTTTCTGATGGAGGCATAGAATTCCATTGTGTATATATACCACATTTTCTTGATCCATTCATCTACTGAGGGGCATTTGGGTTGGTTCCATATCATAGCTATGGTAAATAAGGCTACAATAAACATAGTTGTGCTGGTAGCTTTAGTGTGGTCTTGTTTGTAAACATTTGGGTAATTGCCCAAAAGTGGGATTGCTGGGTCATAGGGGAGTTTTATGTGAAGTCTTTTCAGGAACCTCCATACTGCTTTCCAAAGTGGTTGAACAAGTTTACATTCCCACCAACAATGAAGTAAGGTTCCTTTCTGTCCACATCCCCTCCAGCATCTGTTGTTGTTAGAGTTCTTGATTTTTGCCGTTCTAACTGGAGTGAGGTGACCAATTCCTTTTTAAAGTGTGGAAAACTGGAAATTCAAATTCCTTACGGCTTTGAACATGTGACAGGCAATATTTGGGGTAATTGATCAAGGTTACTGTTTTTCCACATTCACCTATATATAGGAAGTATTGGACATTTTAGTTTCAATATTTTAGCGAGTCTTTTCTATCTTTTACTCTTGATAGAATAATTTCTTTTCATTAGAAAACAAGGTATCTTTCACTATGTTTTCTTTGGCAAGCTGTTTTTTTTTTTTTTTTTTATCTCATTCTTTTTGCCCAGTCTGAGAGATTGAATTTGATCCAGAAAACACTATTCTATTTTCTTTCAACCTGATATCTTAAACTTTGTAAGTTAGGCTAGGAAGACTAGAAATTTTTATCTTCATATATACATATAAAGTACAAATGCTAGCTAAAAATGTGCATGAATACAGCTAAGAAAAAGATATTTCTTGGAGTAAGTTTTTCATTTGGCTTTCCTTGCTGAAACTAGAATTTATTCTCCATCCTCATTTTCTTTCTATCTTTGCTATGTTCTTTAAGGTGAGATCCTAGGTTTTGACAGAAAACATTGGGGTAGTATATTTATAGATGTGAGAACATATTTTCTGATCTTCTGCTGTTATCACTACCCTTTTTTGTATTTTTTTCAAATGTCATTGTTTATGTACTGTTGAAAGTCCTCTAGAACATGCGATTCTCCTGGCTAATATTAATAAAATTGAAATGGAATGACACCCTTCACTGTAAGGGAACGGGCAAGTAGCAGCACACAGGGATCCATGCCATTCAGCAGCTATTGTGGCCATTATTACTGGTACTGACATGTTGCCTGGTTATGGATATAGAGGCAAGAACAACGTCAAATTTTCCACAGCAGGGAAGATAAATGCTACATCTTTCATGCAACTGCCAAGTGTCATGGATTTAAAATGTTTACATTGTAAAATGTCTCCACACTTTGCTATAAATCTTACATACAATAGTGCTTAAGAATCTGTCTCCCAACTTAAATGTTGGAGGGTTTATTTTTCATCAGAATTCTTGGAAAGGAAGCTAAAGAGTAAATTTTCTTTTCCTTTGAAATTCATCTTAAGAGCAATACCTCTTTGTGACTTACTTTTAAAAGGATAGCTTACAACCCATACAGATACTGATATTAAGAGAAAATTGAGTTATTTTACTAGTGAATTGCCAATAATAGTTACTGTATAGTTTCTAGATGCCCAAGACATACCTTTATTTGGAAGTGATATTAAGCACCAAGGTTTTTATAGTACCAAGGATGCTGCTTCCTGGTAGTGTTCCAGCTGAGGGTCTTTAACTTTAATGAATATTTAATAGCCATTAGCTTAATTACTCCAAAGAGAAAGTGGAAATATTGGCTTCTTGATTATAATGTGCTCAAGGTGAGTTGACAACTTGGGAACTAGGGCTAATTTGAAGATGCTGCAGGTTCCCATTGATTGATAGTAATAGGGTAAAGGATATGGTCTCTTCAGCCATACCGGCCTTAAAAAGCCAATTCAGACTTTTATAAAAAGTGATAGATGCTCATAATTTGAAAATTTACTGAGTACAAGACTTATACAAATATAAGGCAGAAGCTCATCTTTCCTCATCAGTATGTATTAGCTCTCCTCAGATATCTACTTTGAGCCCTTTGAACTATTTTCTTCTGCTATTTATAAATAAATTTCTAATATTGATTTATTTATTTGAATATTTTGATTTATTTATGTGACTTATTAATTTATTTGAATATTTAATATTGATTTATTTATTTGAATATTTAAAGCTTTATTAACTTCCTATTATGAAAGAATTTATCTCAGAAAGTACACTTCCCAATTTTTCCTCCTCCAGTTTATTCTCTTGTTTAAATCATTATCATACAGAATGAAATATCATTCCCTAATTAGCTAATATTGCAGTATGATTGCTCTACATTCTTATGTTGGTGGTAAATCCACTACTAATGTTGGACACTGGAAACCAGAATCTCTTCAAGTATCTAAAAGCTGTATGTTTATATTATGATCTTAGCAACATGAATTCTTTGGGTACCTGTGTCTTTATGAGCTTTCAAATCTCAGTTAACCATGAATGTGTCTGTTTAGGGAAAAGCCACAGACCTGTTCTCTGTCTGAATGCCTGAAATTTTAGGTTCAGCTCTAGAGATTTACTGTTTCTTAAAGCAGAAATTCTCCAAACAGGAGATAGATATTCATAAGATCCTCATTGGATTACTTGAGAGGAGGTCTGTCTAAACATGAAACAGTAAGTCTAGAAGATCAAACATAAATGATGGTTATTTTCCAGTTTTATCAAGATGTTGATGTTTGTCGAGTGCATTATATACATATCATAGACATAATACAAGTAAAACTTGTCCTTGGGAAGTGAATGACCTTATTTCATTTTTGTTCAGTGAAATTAACATTTTCTTCCCATATTAACTACTTTACTTGTCCTTTGAAAGTTAGTAATTACTCAATTATTGGTATTATAAGTTCAGACACTTACATGTCATTTATCTGTGAAAGCTATTTAAAGCAAACAACTCATTTTCATGTGTCATAAAATATTGTCAGTGCCAGTGATAGACTAGTGTTATCACTTGTAAGTGCTTTCATTAGCCTGGAACTTCTCTGAGTGCCACTATCATGCCTTACTCCCTTACTCACCTTTTATATGTTCTTAATATCTAGCCTATGCTATACTTAGTGTAGATAGATAGATAGATACATAGATAGATAGATAGATAGATAGATCGATCAAATTACTTATTCTGGCTCACATAAAAATAAATATATTTTTCATTAGGAACTGAATTAGTTACACAGGCTCTGAAATCAAGTAACAAGATGCTACAGTTTTGTACTGTCACACAGTACTAAGCATGTACTATTATGTGTGTACCTAGAGAAAAAATATATACACCAAATCTACACACAAACTAAAAGCAGGTCAGGGATTGTGACTACATTAAAGTAATGTCTGATCTCCTGAGATGGCTCGCAAAGTAATTCAAATGCAGAGGAAGAAATGATTTTTATCTGAACAAGTTCAGGTGCCTACAGGCCCTATCTGAGAGAGTTATGAGAATATTGTTATGGTTTTCTGGTATTAGTTTTTAGCATGATATGCTTGTAAGTCAACATTACAAGCTGGGGCTGAGAAACAGCTCTGAAAGCATCTGGAAGTAACTTCATTAGCCAGGACTACTGGAAAATGAATGAAACAAGAACCAAGACAAAAAGTCAGTGGACTGACACTTGAGGAATTGGGGAAAATAGACCAGCATTCAGAACGTACAGTCCTCTACTCTGCTTTGTTATTTACAGTTCACAAATACAGTATTATTCTCTACTTCTTAGCATATTTTGTAGTAATATGTTCAATATAATTACTCGAGACCCTATTGACAGTCAGATAAAATGGCAATTTTGAATAAATTGATAGCCTTTCACCACTTGAATATATTTCAGTGTATAGTGAGTTCCTGAGGTAAATTGTCTCTTTTTGTATAGCTTGTTAAGTTAGAGTTCTTCCCACTTTGCTTTTCATCCTAGTAGGAGAACCATGAGTTTGAAAATGATATTGACATGAGTGAAAATGTTTGTGAACATTTTACTTTTTTATGGTACTTGGATAAAGATCCACTTTAAAATTGCTTTTAAAAAAGTTTATCTTGGAAGTGCCGTGTGGCTCAAGTGGTAGAGCACTTGCCTTGAGCTGAAGAGCACAGGGACAGCGCCCAAACCCAGAGTTCAAGCCCCATGACTGACCAAAAAAAAAAAAAAAAAAGAAAAAATTGACATCTCTGAACAGAACTTTCAGGAGTCCAAGCATAGTACTGCACTAATAAATGTTAAAAATTTTTTAAAGTTTATCTTTTCACTCTTGCTGCTTCTATAGAGAGCTTTGTGATGAATAAAATTAAATGTCACAGTGAGTAGAAATACCTACAAAAAGTAATAAATGTGATTATTTGATTAAAAAAAAGTATGGTCCTCTAGCATCATTATCTAACAAATGAACTTGTTAGAAATGTAAATTCTTATGCCCAACATCAGCCTGGATCAGAAACTCTAAGACTAGGACTCATCAATCTAGATTTTAAGAAGTCCCATCTGATGATTCTGATGAACTGAACTCAAAACACCCAGGGGATTAAATTTACCACCACTAATAATCACCCTCTCCCCTTTCTCAAACATATAGAGTATGTTGTTAAACCAGCTCTCTCTCTCTCTCTTCCTCTCCCTCTCTCTCTCTCTCTCTCTCTCTCCCCCCCCCCCCCCCGTCTTTCTGTCTCTGTCTCTGTCTCTTTCTCTGTCTCTCTGAATTGTATTACTTTTTTAGAAGGGAATTCATAATGAATGGTGAAATTATTCTTGTCAGGAATGTCTTCTTGGTCTGGCACAGCAGCTTTTAGGGTGACCATGAATGACCTGTTTTAATCTGAATTCAGATAGTAATTTGCTGTATAATTTATTAAAGCCACTCAATTCTGCAAGCTTCTATTTTCTCATTTATGAAACGAGTGAACTAATGGCTAAATCATCTTTGGCTCAAAATTATATAATTAGTCTTATGATTTTTAGATCTAAAAAACATCCAGAATTTTAAAATGTAACTGGTAAAATGAAGTGCATAAGGGAATATATGCAACGTTACATTATTACAAATACCTTTTGAATGTCTAAAAATGCATATGTAAGTATTATAATAAGCTTGCCTCTATTGAAGGAGAAAAAGGAGGAGAAGTACGATACAATCCCATGAACATAAAATTCTGTTTCGATTACTATAGTGCCAGAGGAATGGGTATTTAGTCATTGGTTTCATGGAATAATTGAATATCATTTATATTCAAAACTAGCTTATATAATACTTGATAATCATTCAATCATTGGTAACTCATTATTAAAAGTTTTTGTTTTTTATATATAAGGAAAAAATTGAGCATTCAAATTATTCAGCTAGAGTCAGTAGACACATTAGAATAAGTTCTTTATTCCTTGTTCTTCCTCAACATCTTTATTTAGAAACAATGGATTTGGAGCTGGCTACAGACCTTAGCAATTATGTAGTTCAAACTTCTTATTCACCTATGCCTAAAAATGGAAAAGACAGAAAAGTATAAAGGAATATGTGGATATATTTAGTTTGTTACATAGCAACAGCTGTTGGTTAAATGTGTCTAAAAATTTCATTCAAAAACAAAGCACAATGTAAAGAAAATAATGCATGCATTATTATCTACCAAACCTGGGTTGAATGGTAAAATTATTTTTCCATAAACCTCAGTTGTTTATCATTACTGTAGAGATAAATCTATCTTTTGAAATAGTTGTGGGAAGTAAATAGTAGTTGCGATTACTAAATATAATTAAATTCAAGAGTATTCCCTACAACATTTACAGGATGTTAAATCATAATCCATATTCCTATGTACTTTGAATACATAAGTAACCAGAAGACCCTATAGAATAACAAGTTTTACAACTCATTTCCTTGCTTTTTTTTTTTCAGTTCTTGAGATTCAAGTACCCATACATACTTTCATTAGTAATTACAAATTAGAATATTAAGATTGGGTCTCTAAATCTTAATACAAGATTACCAAACATAACTCTAAATTACTATTGTCTTTCTCCTTTGATAAAGAGTCATAATTAGAACTTGTCTTCAATCAGGTTCCTCAGAAACAGAATCTAAGGCAGGTACAGGTGATTATTGAACTAATGTTCTTCAGGAAGCAACAGAAAATGAGAGAAGCTAGTTTAGGAAGAGGAAATGGTGGATTCTTCCCTCAGCCTGTTTAGCAAGAAGATGAGGGGCTCTGAGTCATACTTTACTCCACAGAAACATCATGAGACAAGAGGATCAACCTTGCTTATGTGATTGATATTACATACTTGGCTACTGGTTTCGTGGGGAGGGAAAGGACAGTTTTGATGGCTGCTCCCATTCACCAGAGGCAATGCCATATCTGTGGAGCAGGCAGCAACTGTGAGCCATTGACAAGAAACTCTGCACAGTTTGGGCAGGGGTTATTTGTGCTGGTTAAGGAGATCAAGAACAACCATAGTGTAGCTTCTTTAACTGGAAGGTTTCTAGATTCATTGTTTCTTTGCATTCTAAACATGCCAAATGATAGTTGCTAGACTTTATAAGTGAGAATATGGTTCACGTTCTCTTAGCCAAACCATGAGCCTGCAATCACAAAGAGAACACCTTTTATTAAATCTTACAAAATCATTGAGTAAACTAAAGATAATATAGATGTCTCAGATGCACGTAAAGGGTCCTAGCAACTTTTCAACAGCAAAAGGAAGGCAATGCCAACAAATGTTTAAAGACAAATAATACATGAATACAAATGGTTTCTTTAATCTCTTGTCTCTTCTTGATCATTTAAGCTTAGGTCATCACCTTCAGCTCTAATGTTGTACATGAGACTTTAGAGAAACTTAGACATCAGAAAAACCTTTGAAAGAGGCTGGGTGTGGTCATACAAGCCTATAATGCCAGCTACTTAGGAGGCAGAGATGGGAAGACCATGATTGTAGGCCCTCCTGGACAAAAATTAACAAGACTGTATCTTACAAACAAGCCAGGGGTGTTGATGCCCACCTGTGATCCTAGGTACTTGAAAGGCAAAGAATAGAGGTCTGAGCCTTAGCTCAGCAAAAATCATGACTCTCCATCTGAAAGCTAAACAAAAAAGACTGGTGGTGTTGCTTAAGTGCTAGAGTACATGCTTAGCACACAAAACTCAGTAGTGTCAAAACAACAAAACAAAAACTCCTCAAAGTTTCTATTGAATTGGATAGGAACTAGGAAATCAAATAATACTTTGTAAAACAGTGAATTTAATCCAGAACTTTTGCTTTCACTTACACGTGATAGGAATGCTGAAAATTCAGAGACCATGAAGAAACTCAGAATAACAACAAAAAAAGAGAGAACGTTTTAGCAACCAAGGCTAGAGGAACAAAAACAGAAAGTAGACTGGAATCATTCAATAGGTGATAGAAGCATAGCTGGTCTATATGGAGTGGTCAGGCAAGAGGCAAATGATCTTAGAGAAGGGGAGATATTTCCTGAATTCTTTCTCAGATCCTCTGGTAGCCTGCTTGATCCAGCCAGATGTCAGTTGGAAAATGTAAAATGAAGGGATAGAACAGAAAGATCAGAGCAAAGTAAGAAGTTTTTTTAATAACACAGTCAAGGACAGGTACAATAACGTTTATTAAAATAACCTTAGAAGTTTGTTATTATTTGGCTTTCTAGGTTCCCAGGGCCAATATGTAATTCAGAGCTAACACCATGAGTCCATATTTCCAAATTCATTTCCTCACTCAGTCTTATCTTGCAGCCTCCAATCCCCACATCCTACCAGTTGTACCTCATATTAGCTTTTATCAGTATCTCTTGTTCATTGCTCTTTCTCATGCTCTAAACATCACGGACTAATTGACTACACTCCTTGTTTTTAGTCTCCTTATCCAGCCTTCATTTTTTTCTGTACTTTGTTATCAGTATGCATGTTACTATTCCTAACACAAAATTTTCAGAGGCTCTTTATTGCTACAGGATAAAAGATTTTACTTCTTTCCCATGACATAGAAGGTCCTTTATTATCAGTCCCTTCTGACCTCTTCATCCCCATTCTCTGAAAATTTCTCCTCCTACCTCAGCTCCTGACACTTGACCTTCCACCAGTACTGGAAGTTTTCTGAACTGACCACCTTTTCCCACACCTCTTTTTTCTTGCTTAGAATATCCTCTCTTTTGTCCCTGTTTTCTGCCAAGCAAGATTTCCTTCAATAATTAGGTCAAGTCAACACTACTTTTGAGAAACCTTCTGTAAATTTCCCAGAGGACTTATTCCTTATTCCTCTCTGCCCACACTGTAACTTGGAATTGCTTCACAGTTTAAAGAAAGACCATTAAACTTCTTTCTACTTATTTATTTCATTATTTGTCTCTAAATAGACCTGTGTTTTTATGAACATACATATATAATTTTCATGGTTATGCTACTACACTGGCTAACACTAATTCTCAATAGGAATTTTGACTAATGCTTGAAGCATACAAGAAAAGAGGAAAGAAGAGGCACAAAGGCAAGATTACTCAGAATTCTAAGAACTAATCAAGATTTATGGTAGCTCTCTATTTTCCTTTTCTGCAAAGTAACATTAGGTATTTAGCAAGCTCTAAATGCTATATATTTGAATCATGGCTGAGAATACTCTTATCATCCACTTGGATATAAATGTCAAAGTTATCTGTGGAGCCAGGTAAGTTCTTCAGTTTCCCTCTTCTTTATTGGACAATCTTTTTCTGGTTACTGCTTCCTCTCCAATTTTGGTTTCATCCAATACTTAATCTGTTTTATTTTGAAAATGGCAACTGTTACTGAATGTTCCATATTGCCTAGTAATAACTAATCATATGTAAGTAATCTAAATACATTTCTATTGCAGAAATGCAACATTACTTAGAAGCTACTTTGAATATTTAATTGATCATTTGAAACATACATTTAATCAACATAACAGTTTCTCAAGTAAAAATAAATATATTTGTGAAAGTTTGTGACTTAGTAGAGCTATAAATGGCAAAACCGACTATCACTCTGAGGGTTAAAGAAAGATGACAATCGGGACTGGGAAGGTGGCTCAGTGGTAGAGCACTTGCCTTGCATGCCTGAGGCCCTGGGTTTGATTCCTCAGCATCACATAAGAAAAAAGAAAAAAGCTGGAAGTGGCGCTGTGGCTCAAGTGGTAGAGCACTAGCCTTGAGCTGAAGAGCTGATGGACAGTGCTCAGGCCCAGAGTTTAGGCCCATGACTGGACCCCCCCCAAAAAAGAAAGAAAGATGACAACCAAGATTATAGTTTGCTTATATAAGACAACATTTTCCTTTTCTTCTTGTAGATATTTTTATTAGCATATATTTAATGTATAAGCTGCAACATTTCTATATATGCATACAATGTACCCCATCAGCCTTACCCTTCCATTTCTCTCCCCAATACTCCTCTCTTCTTAAAACAATTTCAATAGGTTTCACTGTTTTGTTTTCATACATGAATATAAGGTACTTTAGACATATTCACTCTCATTCACGTTCTTTGTTTTTCTACCTTCTGCTGGTACCAAAGCTTCAACAAGGTTTGTTTTACTTTCCTGATATATTTTTTGTCTTAGAATATATTAATTGTGAAAAGAAAATTTCATCATGGAAATCCACATGTGTCTATGACATTGATTTAATTAAGTTAACCTCATTGATGCTTTGCTATATCTGTCCACACTATCCCACTGCTGTTCAATAGTTTTCAGTGAGGTTTCTTTATGCCATCTTCATACACAGACACCATGTATTTTAATCTTACTCATCTTACATCATTTTCTTTCATCTTTTCCCCTACCCCAATCCTCCTAACAGTCCCACAGTTAGAGTTCATGTTTTATAGATTGGAATTCTTCAAATGAACAATAACACATGATACTTGGGTTTTTGAGCTTTCTTATCTTGTTTAATATGTTTGTCTTCAGCTCTATACACTTTCTTGCAAATGACATAATTTCATTTTTTTTATGACTGAGTAATCTTCATGATATATATGAAATATTTTCTTTATATATTCATCCATTTTTGGATACCTCAGTTGACCCCCACCATTTGGCTATTGTAAATAGAACTTCAAGAAATGTGAGCTAGTATGTATCTGTCTTGTATATTGATTTAAATGCCTTTCGATCTTTTTCTTTTCTAAGCAAGTTGATGTAGGATAAGAAGGATGGGCCATGTCAGTATATATAAGGAGAAAAGTAGACAGTATATGATTAATTCTATATTACAGATTTTGTAAGTGTGTTTAAAAGGTAATCACTCATAAGGCAGATCATATACTACTTTTGTCAGTAATTTATATCTGCTGATTTTATGAACATGATAAGAAAGGGACTGTTATTCTAGTAATTGTGCCTAATTTTCATCTTAGTTTCCATAACTTTCTCAATGAAATTATCTTCTCACAATTCATTAGAAGGCAAACATTGAATAAAATAAAAAAAATCAAAACTGAAAGTTCAAAGATCATCTGCTTTGTAATCTACCTTTCTGTACTCAACATCTCTCTAACCAATTCTTTACTTAGACAGTTTTTTAAAACAGTAGTTTTTTTTTAAACAGTAGGTTTTTATCTCATTTTTCACATTTACTAAAACCAAGGCCATGGTTGAATCTACCTAAAAATAGCTAACAATATATGCTTCCTGCTTCCTTATGAGGCAAAACATTAACCCAAGGATGATTATTCTCAAGATATGTTTATCACACTCTCCTGTTATTTAGGTTTTATTATTACTGTACTCTTCTTAAGAGATTCTGATTTCCTTCCCAAGATGTGCCTTACAAGGCCAACTCTTGATTTCTCTCTCACTTCCCCTTTACTATTGTTCATTATATCACATGTTCTTTTGATAACAATGAAGTTCTTATTTTCCCTCTCTCCAGCTTTTATTTGTATACTTTCTGGTTGAAAGTCCTACTGCATTTAGATTTTTAACAACTTCAATTCTGAGGGACTTTATGCTGATATCCTGCCAATTAAAAGGTGGTTAAATGTAGCTGCAGCAGAACTCTGAATTGTTACATGTTTTTTCTTTCTGCAATCAACAGTACTTGTTTTTTGTTCTTTTTGTTTTTAAAGCAAATGAATTTGTCTTCACCCACCAATATAAAACACCACTATTCCAAGCATAATCCTTAATTTTCGCTATTCAACTACTATCAAATCCCAGTGAGAGATGAAGAACTTACAAAAGTCTTCAATGGAAATGCACTACACTGGAAACCCTAGGGAACTTAAGTTCATTTCTTGATTAAATTAGGTCCTGGAAGTCTCATAAAACCAAATGCAGTAAGTTATATTTTCAACATTCTTGACTTTAATAGAAGGTTTTATAATACAACATCAGGAATTCACTTTTATGCCAAATAGTTTATTTGATTGTAAAAGTATAGCTGAGGATATTTGTCTTAAGTAATATAAGCTAATAGTCTCCATAAAAGTGCTAAATAAGATATTCCTTTGGAATTTAGTTGCAGAGAAAGAATAGGCTTACTGGAAGGATTGACATGATTGCTTTTTATAATATATTACCATTTTTTTGATACACAATCATATTAACTTTGTCAGTGCTATCAAAATTTTGGACGTTTTGTAACACCTTTACAATGTTGAACATATTCATACTTCCAGGCAAATAATTTATGTTTTAATTCCAATAAAATTATTTTTTACTTTAATGAATACCCATTTTTTTTTCTTTTGGTGGTACTAGGGATTAAACTCAGACTTTCTAGTCGAGCACTCTACCACGTGAGCCAAGCCTTCAGACCCTTTGCATTAGTTCTTTTCTTTCTTTTTTTTTTTTTTGGGTCCAGTCGTGGGGCCTGAACTCTGGGCCTGGGCGCTGTCCCTCAGCTCTTCAGCTCAAGGCTAGTGCTCTACCACTTGAGCCACAGTGCCACTTCCGGCTTTTTTCTTGTTGCTTATGTGGTGCTGAGGAATCGAACCCAGGGCCTCATGCATGCAAAGCAAGCACTCTACCACTGAGCCACCTTCCCAGCCCTGCATTAGTTATTTTCGAGATAGGTCTGGGCTTCAATGCTCCTACTTGTGTTACTGAGGGTGACCACTATACCCAGCTATTGTGCTTTCTCAGTTGTAGGGAACTATGGAGCTGAACTGTGAAACCTGGAAAAGGTTTGAGAGGCTGGAAGGCTGAGAGCCAGACATGGAAGGGTTAAAACAGCTCTGGAGAGAGTTAAGAGACTGGAATGCCAACTCCCCTGCCCCCATCCTTAGGTCTGGAAAGGCTGAGAGGACCTTGTGTGCTGGGGACTTTGAAGGCTGGACAAAAGAGCTGCCAGCATAACCTTGGGATGCTAGATAAGGTGAACTTTATATCTGGACTTTCCCTGGGCTGCAGTCTCCTGTCTCAAAAGAATAAGGGAACCAGTGTCTCTCACAAACTCTGTTTTGACTCAGATTGTCATATTAATATAGATGCTTTATTTTTACATGTATACATGGTAAACTCAAATAAATATGCTTACTTGTGTGAACTTGAGGCCCAAGGGCCAGAGAGCCTTGGAACCCCTAGTGTTCTGCTATTGTTCTGTCTGTGTCTCTGTGTTATTCTAGGTTACTTTGGCTCGGGTATCCTGTCATGCTGTCATGGGTTACAGTTAGCAACATTCAGTAACTGGGATGACAGTTGTATACAATTGTTCCCAGCCATTGGTTGAAATGGGGCCTCTCGAACTTTCATGCCTTTACTGGCCTTCAACCTCCATTTCCTGACGTAGGCCTTCCAAGTAGTAGAGAATATAGGCTTGAATCTCTGTCCTTGGTTACAAATACCTTTTAAAAAGAACACCAAGTTTAACGTGTTAGATATATTTTTTAGATAGCTTAAAATGCTAACCTAAAAGTTAGTTTTTGTGTACTGTTTATAAGCATTTCTTATACTATCAGTAGAATACATATTCATTGGAAAATATTAAACTGTTCACCTTTAAGACTGGCATATTTAGTCCTCCCATGTTTGGTTCTGATTTTCTACTTGGTAACATTATTGTATATAACTTCTATCTCCTTACAACATCTTTGTCAAAGGGACTCATGGCTATAGTTGGTAGAAATCTACATATAATTTGCTTATTTTGAAAGGAAAAGTGATCTGTGTCTATTAACTAATAACTGAAAAACTCAAGATACACTTCTTCAAACTTAATTGGATGCAGGCTCAAAATATTAGGCCTCAGTCTTTTCTTCTTCACTTGTCAGCCTTCTTGTGCATAGCATCATAATCAGCTAGGCTTTCGCCCTGTGCTAGTTCCTTGTAGCTCCAGGCTGTATTACCAGCAAACATATCACTAATATCATTGAAAACAAATAAAACAAAGTATACAAAAGCAAAAAATCCTCTTTCCTATTTTTTTCTACAGTAAAGTCTGAAGTCACTGCCCTGATCATGCTGGCATGGCATTTACAGTGCTCTGAATAATCAACCTTGAGCCAAACACCTGGGAAAATGCATTAGTTCCACCCATACCACATATACCTTTAGTGATGTAGATGGTTTTCTAAAGGAAAAGAGAGCTGTGGTTGCCAGCCATAGTGATAGTGAATGACAGACCACCAAAAATATCAGTTGTATAATCACCAATAGGATTGTCAGATTTAGAAAAAAGAAAAGAAGACTGAAGAACCAGGATGATTTGTAGAAATGTATCCTATGCAATATTTGGAACAATTTATAGTAAAAAGTTATTTATCTGGAATTCGGATTTAATTGGGTATTTGTACTTTTCCCCGGCAACCCAACTACAAAGGCATATAAATAAACTCAATAAAGAAGAACAAAACATGTAAGGTTAATGTGAACTTTGGTGCAACAGAAAAATAATTTACTTCATGTTAGACAGCCAGTTAGTTTAACCAGAATTGGGTCATGTAAATACTGCATCTCCATAATAAAAGAAAATATGTTTGTAATCAAATTTCAATGCTCAAAAACAAAGTTGATCTCCCTCATTTAAGCAATGCCACCTCCACCACACTTAATTTTCATAGGTTTGTTATAACCTAAATAAATAAATAAATAAATAAATAAATAAATAAATAAATAAATATATATATATATATATATATATATATATAATTTTTTGTCAATTGTGGGGCTTGAACTCAGGGCTTGGGTGCTGTCCCTGCACTCTTCAGCTCAAGGCGAGTGCTCTACTTCTTGAGTCACAGTGCCACTTCCAGTTTTCTGGTGGTTAACTGGAGATGAGAATCTCACAGTCTTTCCTGTCCAGGCTGGCTTTGAACCGTGATTCTCAGATCTCAGCCTCCTGAGTAGCTAGGATTACAGGCATGAGCCACCAGCACCTGGTTTCTTTTTATATTTTTTACTTCACTTATTTAGCACTTGTGAAAATACAAAGTTATCTGGAACATTTTGGTTGTTGATTTGCATTTTGGACAACAGTTGCCACAATACTCTTGAATCAGAGATCAAGAGTCTGGGGATGTTCTTTGCCTATGTCATCTGGCAGACTTGTATTAAGCAGGAAGATTCATCAGTACATAGTGTGCATCTGCACCATTCTAATTTTAGTAATAGCACTTCAGTTGGCAAGTGAAGTTCTGCTTCTGTTGCATGTAATCTTGGTAAGGTTGTCAATTTAGGAGTTTGCCATCTTTAAACAGGTAGAAATGAGATCCAAGTTCACCCAGCAAACAGTCACTCCCTGAAACCTGTATTAGAAGGATCTGATTCATTCTGACGGTGGCCAGCTGGGAGAGTATACATAATTTTTTTCCTTTGAGTATGATACCCAACAAAGGAAGTATCTCTCATTTTTATGCTAAGATTTGTACAACCTACTATATCTCTCTAGAAGCTTCTAGTCTGTTTCACTTTTTAGAATCAAGCCTTTAAAAGTAGATACTGTATCACCTTGACATTTTAAATTACATTCTTCATGCCAGCTTATAAACTGAACATAAGAATCAATCAGTATTGAAGCAGAATTTCTGTGCTATGATTACAATAAGAAGAACATAAATAATTAGTGTATTATCTATATCTGTTTAATATCTCCTCACCCCTCCTGCCAAGGAGAATTATGGGTTTTAAGAGGAGGCTCTTCTTCAGTTAACCAGTCTTAACCTTACTATTATGTTCAAGATATAATGTAAAGTTCTTGGGAGGATATAATGATTAGGCACATAGTTTTGGGTTCTGTGCTGGTGGCTCATGCCTATAACTATTGCAACTTAGAAAATTGAAATTGGGAAGATTTTGGTTCAAGGCCAGCACAGGAAAATAATATTGTTAGTACCTTCTCAATGAAGAGTTGGATGTGGTGATGTGCACCTAGCTATGAAGGGACTCCCCACATAGGATAATCACACCTAGGCAAATCCAGGCAGGAAACAAGACCTTATCTGAAAAATAACTAGGAGAAAACAGGACTGGAGATGTGACTGAATGGAAAAGGCCCTTGAGTAACAAGTGTAAGATATAGTGATCAAGCCCTGGTGCTTGTCTCTTGCCCCATCCCCCAAAAGAGCATAGTGTGTGTGTGTGTGTGTGTGTGTGTGTGTGTGTGTGTGTGTGTGTTTTCGTTTTAATTTCAGAGAGTTAATACAGTGTGGTGGGCTTCTAGAAAATCACCTCTAAGGTGGAGTTTAGTGGTTTGGCCATATACAGGAACATCCATGGGAGTTTCAGAAGAGACAGAAATAGGAGCGAGGTGAAGAAAAGTTGAATTGTTGAAATGTTACCAAAAGCAGCAATGGTTTTGGCCCATCCAGGAAAACCTCTGGAGCTAGAATGGCTTTTCGGGATATTCCCAAGATATTGATGATTATTTTTATTAATGCTAGCTGCCAAGAAGGGACATGACCTTGACTGAGATATCTACCTGCAATTGGAGGAATTGTGAAGGGGCCAGATACTGAAGGTTATCTACCAACAGCCCTTCAGAGTATCAAGCTGGAGTAACAAGCTCTGGGTGGATCTACTACAGTTACTCACCTAGTACATGACATTAAGAGATACAAAGATCTGTCTGCCTACTTTGCATAAACATTTTACAAATAATTTTGGAGTTTTAACTCCAAAGAAAAGAAGTTTTGAAAAAAACTGGATCACTTACAAATACAAAATAAAGGATGATATTCAGACAAGGGTACTTTTTAAAAAAAATTAAAACTAGGGCTTTTAATTCTATTATTAGGCTGGATATAATACAGAAGAAAGGAGAAAAATTCACCACATTTTATCACAAGATAAATATTTATTCCATAGCTTGTTACCTAGAGATTGTAGACTGGCATTTGGAAATAATTTCCCTAATGGTATTTTTAAATAAAGTCATCATGGAGGTTTAAAGGAAGACCTTATAGAAAGAGTCACTTTAAAGCTGGACAATTCTGGAAAGACAGGTAGCATGATGAGTCAGGGAGTTGTTTCTGGGTGAGTAAAGGGTGTAGGCCAAGTCATAGGATTGGGATGAATGGGGCTACAATCACACAGTGGAATGTCCACGAGGAGCATGAGTCATATAGAGATTAATAGTGAATGCATTGAAACTTGAAACTAGAGTTTAGTAGGTTCAGATTGTACACAGTGGGGAAGTAGTAGAAGTTTTTGAGCAAAGAACTTAATGATCAGAATTACACTTTAGTAGAAATAGGTTAGGAAAAAAGTTTCATATATCTCATGTACTGAAAGTGGTTCCCATGGCATAGAGTCTGTGTTTCTTTATGAATCTATTGTTAATATCTAAGAAGGGTAAGAGGAAGACAGATTTGGGATATGTAAAGGAGGAGATAAATGAGTTACATATATTAGAAATAGAATTAGTAGGATGTAGCAATCAATCTACTGGGCTTATGTGGTGGTGTAGTACTCAAGGAGAACGAAGAAACAAAAGATAATGGTAATTTCATCAATAGAGTGAGGAAGACATAGAGTTTGTAAGGACGATGAAAAACTACTAGTAGGCCTAATGGATTTAAATGCTTCAGGAAGGGTAGACTAAAGGGAGGACCTATTTCTTTAAAAAATGTTTATTATCTTTAAGTAGTTGTAGAAAGGAAATGCCATGTACCAAAGCAATTTATGAATACAATGCACCTTGCTTGGTCAGTGTCACCCCTTCAACATTGTCATTCCCTTTGACCCACTCCTTTCCTACTTTTCTTAATTTTGTGGCATATACAATGAATTCTTTACTGCATTCTTTCCATCCTCCTTCATTCATGTACTCCTCTCCCCTTGTTCCCACTTCCCTCTTGGTTGTACCCATTTCCCAGTGTTAATTTTGTTGGGCTTTAACCCAGTATTTCTAAAAGATTATACTATTTCCAAAAACATCTTTTCATTCTTATTATTACATCATGAGTAGTTAAACTTCAAGTGACAACTAAAACAAGGCTATTTTTCTTTTTCACAGGAATGTGGTACTATCTGTGTGTGTGTGTGTGTGTGTGTGTGTGTGTGTGTGCACGCATGCGCGAATGCATGCCTACACACTCGGATACTGGGACTTGAATACAAAGCCTTATGTTCTTGCCCCCATAGCTGGCACTTTAGCAGTTGAGCCAGTCTGAGATTCTGATATTTTGTTGGTTCATTGGAGATAAGAGTCTCTTGTTTTTGTCTGCCTGTCTGGCTCTAGACTGTGATCCCATTAAGATTATAGATGTGAGCCACCAGTGATTAGCTTCTGTAGTATCAGTTTTGATCCTTTACCTGCAGGGTTGATATGTATATGAGCTTTTTTCAGTGATGATGTATCCCTTTAAGTGGCTTCTCAACCATGGTTACCTAAAGGATTGCTTGTGAGCATAAATAACATATCCCTCAAGACTCTTAAAATTATGACCCAGCAATCCCACTCCTGGATATTTACCCAAATGATCACAAACAAGGCCACACTAAAGCTACCAGCACAACTGTGTTCATTGCAGCATTATTTACCATAACTAGAATGTGGAATCTGCCCAGATGCCCCTCAATAGAAGAATGAATCAAGAAAATATATATCACATTGCATTGTGGTATATATACACAATGGAATTCTATACTTCCATCAGAAAGAATGAGATCGCTCCATTAAAAATCATGTTAAGTGAAGTAAGCCAGACCCAAAGAAACAGGCTCCATGGTGTCCCTCATTTGTAATAATTAGTGTATGTGTAGATAGTCCTAGCAGAGGATCACAATAGCTCAATAGCTATGTACATATGACCACATAAAATGATGCTAAATAAAATGAACTCCTTGATATGGAAAAAAGAGATTTCTGGGGTTTTCTGGAAATTTTCTTTCCTTCCTTCCTTCCTTCCTTTCTTTCTTTTTTCCTTCCTTCCTTCCTTCCTTCCTTCCTTCCTTTCTTTTTTCCTTCCTTCCTTCCTTCCTTTCTTTTTTCCTTTCTTTCTTTCTTTTCTTAGTGTATTGTGTGACGTTATTTATTTTTTCTTTTCTTCCGGTTTATTCTCTGTAGTTACTGTTTCTGATTACAGTACCTTTTGTCTTGTAGATAAGTTTATCTAATATGGGGAAGGGAAGGGGAATCAAAGAAACAGTGGGACAAAAGGTGAACCTCTGTAACAGCAATACTAGCTAGACACTATGTTAGAAATGAACTTGTCAACTTGGAGGAGAGGGGTTGGGCTGGGGGGAGGGAAAGCGGGAGAAAGCAAGGGAAGGGAAGGGGTAACACTGTTTGAAAAGAAATGTACTCATTACCTTACTTATGTAACTGAAACCCCTCTATACATCACCTTTATAATAAAATAATACAAATTTTGGCTGGGCACCAGTGGTTCACGCCTGTAACCCTAGCTACTCAGGAGGCTGAGATCTGAAGGTTGTAGTTCAAAGCCAGCCTGAGCAGGAAAGTCCATGAGACTCTTATCTCCAATTAACTGCCAGAAAACTGGAAGTGACGCTATGGCTCAAGTGGTAGAATGCTCACCTCAAGCTGAAGAGCTCAGGGCCAATGCCCAGGCCCAAGTTCAATCTCCACAACAGACTTTTGTCCCATGAAGTACAAAAGAGAACTAGTCTAATTTAAATAGTTATTTTTTTTAAAAAAAGAAAAAAGCTCATTTTGTATTCACAAGATGATAACATGGAAATTTTGGGTTATATTTTAAAGGGCTTTAAAGATGCAATTTCTAAGCCATTGTGCCATTTTTATGGAAGAAATTCTCCTACAACGACTTATACTTTGTGTGTCCAAAATAGTAGCTACTGGCTACATGTGTTTGTGAGTACCTGAAATGTAGTTGTTCAGAATTAAGTATAAAATACACGTCAGATATCTCAGCATCTAGTATTAAAACTATATAAAATACTATTAGTTTTATACAGATTAACTTTGAAGTAATATTTTGGATATATTGGATTATACAAAACATTACAAAATTAGCATCATATATTTCTTCTGTTTACTTTAATGTGGCTTCAAGAAAATTAAGAGTCACATATATGGCCTGCATTATACTCCCATTGAACAGAACTGATTCATGCTTAACACTTGCACACTAAGCCATATCCATTTAACTGAATTTTTAGCTCATGAATGTAAACATTTTTAGCCATATAAAATTCTAAACTCTTTAAAGATAAGTTCTACATTTCTATTTTTTAGTTTTCCAGGTGCTTAGTGCATCTGCCAGTATTTCATAGATTTCACCATATACTTGCTGATTTGAATTAATTTAAAATACCGTTTCCATAAAACTTTGAGCTACTTTTAGATTGTGTAGAAATAAGAGAATCATAGTCCAAGATGGCCTAGAAAAAAGTGAGACCCTCTTAAAGCAAGAGCAATAAGAGCTGGGTGTGCAGTTTAAACAGTAGAATATCTGCTTAGAAAATAAAAATTCCTAAGTTCTCAAGGCCACTCACGTTTTGATGAGCAGTGCAAGTCTGTAACTTAGATTACTCCTTAAATGTGATTCCTTTATGAAGTTTTTCCTTCTTGCATCAAAGCCCTTATTGTAACCATTCCTCAAAATCATTTTCATTGTTGTCATCACTCATAAAAGAAAGAAGAGGATATTGATTGATGCAGGCCTAATATTTTGAGTGGGAAGGCTTTCAGACAAGATTGCATTTATTAGTAATTTTCTTAGCTGTAGCTATGATAAAGGCACTAGTGTTAGAAAAATAAAAACACGTAATTAGGTTTAATGACCTTTGTGATCTTCCTGTTATTGTTATTGTCAGCACAAATAGTAATATTTTATATGGACTGTATATATTGACTGACAAAGTTGTTTTATCTCTTAATTAACATCAATGTAGTCCTTTCAAAATTAGCCTTAAGAGTAAAGTTATTACATACCCGCTATGAGAGTAAAGTTATTACATACCCGCCATGATTTGTCTGGCATAATCTGAGTTTATACTTATTGGCCTAATATAATTAGTTAAAAGTTCTCTCTTGCACTCCAAAATTGTCCCAGTTTTGGCAGTAAATTATAAGATCACCCTTCATAGGAAACATTTTTTGGGGTTCAAAGGGTTTGAATTCAGGCCCTTTCACTTATTGGGCCAGCATTATAACAGTTGAGCCATACCCCAAACTCCCAAGTAGCTCCCAGTGGAAGGGGTGCCTTCAACAAGTAATTGGGAAATCAAGTCCTGGAAAAACAAAAACAAAAACAAATTAATAACATGTATGAAAACCAAAGAAGACATTTTATTGGATTGACTTAGATCAGTGATTCCTAAATTTATTTCATGATGAAATTCTTGTTATTTTTTAAATCTGTAATACATATTAAAGTTCCATAGAACATACTTAAAAACAGTTATTACTCAGAATTTTTCAAGGTCAGACTTTTGGCTACTAATTTTCTGTTGGGGAAATTAGTTAGTTACCTTAAGAATAGAAGAGATGGGCTGGGAAGGTGGCTCAGTAGTAGAGTGCTTGCCTTGCATGCATGAGGCCCTGGGTTTGATTCCTCAGCACCATATAAGCAAAAAAAGTTGGAAGTGGCACTGTGGCTCAAGTAGTAGATTGATAATCTTGAGCTGAAGAGCTGAGGGACAGCACCCAGAGTTCAGATCCCATGCGGACCAAAAAGAAATTTTTTTTAAAAAATTATGTAAGTAAATATATAATATTTGTATTGTAACCCTCTCTCTTGGTCTAGAATGTAGCAATGACATTATCAGATATCTACTTAAGGAAATGATTTTCTTTATTTCATGATCAGTAAATCTGAATTTTAGCCATAAAATTTGGGTTTATTTTACTTATTTTTTAATAAACATTTATTCTATCCCTTCTACATATCTAATCAAGGGCTAGTATTGATCACATGAAAGTCAGTAGTTAAACATGATCTTTACTCTCGGGTTACAAATAAATGTCCGTTGGCTTATCCCCTCTGTGTAGGGACTTTTCCCCACTTTTTGGTTTATCAGTTGTTTTTCATAAGTGCATTTCTAGTTCTTGCCTTATTATTGACATCGTATTAATGCCAGTATAATCCAGTGGTAGAGCATTCATTAACAAAATAGAAATAAATGAAGTGCATTCAATGTTAGTACACTAAGGAGCCCTTAATAGTTGCATTCATTCCCAACAAATGGGTGATCCCAAGGAAACAATAATGAACTCCCCAAAGCCAATCCTGTTAACAGCATCAGAAACTGACTAAGCATGAATTGATCATCCCATTTGCACACCCTGGTTTTGATATATGTAGAACACTTTGGCTCCAAAAGACAAGAGTGTTAGGTGAGTGAAAAGATAAGTCCAGTGCTTAAAGCAGGAAATTATAACCTGGCTGTGAAGGAGGTAGTAATTCTAAGAAGATTGGCCAATATTTAGGCAAACAATGAGAATGAGCCCTATGGGTTTCTAAGGGAATATATCAATACATTGAAGGCAGTCAAAGCCAGGAAGAATATCCTGGTCGAGCCAGGCATGGTAATATATGCCTCTGATCCCAGAATTTAGGACGTTGCAGCAGGAGGATTACAAGTTCTAGGACTTATTAGGCTACAAATAGTGTGGTCTGGGCCAAAGAAAAGAAAGAAATGAGAGAACAAAAAAAATTCAGCTTTGTGTCTCTATGACACAATAACAGAGAAATTAAAGCAAAAAAGATTATTTTTGCTTATGATTTCAGAGTTGCAGTTTATACTCAACTGGTGTCATTGTCTTTGGGCTCAAGTTGAGGCAGACACCATGGCAGGAAGTACACAGTCAAGTAAAAGTGTCTCATCTTTTAGTAGAGAGACACCAAAGAGACAAAAGGCTGAGGGTAAGATATACCATTGAAAGGCTTGCCCTAGTAATCTACTTACTCCACAAATACCTCAAGGGTGAACCTCTCAACTGATAAGGGTAGCACCCTCAGGGGCCATTGTGTAAATTAATCACACAGTTCTAGAGAGACAATCCAGATTCAAACCAGAACAGATTGCCTGCAGGCTGAGAAGAAGAACATCAGCTTGTTAAGGAAGATTTGACCCAAACTCCACCTCTTGCCTCTGTACACAGTAGCATTGGTGATTACATTGATTAATCATTGAAATAAAACAAAGTTTTATCTGCTAAGCACACACACACACACACACACACACACACACACACACACACACACACACGGAATTGCTCAATTCTCCCAGGGTTATTAAAATAGATTTTCCCTGAGGAAGAGCTAGATAAGTAGAGCCACGAAGAAAATTAAAATGCTGGGACAAAAGTGGTATGTGTATTTCCAAGGAGAGTTTGTAGAAAAAAGTGTTACCAGACTTGTCCATGTAATACCATGTTCCGTGTTGCTTGGAAGTTTAAGGTAACATAAAGTCAAACAAAAGTTTAAAAAGATAATTGAGAATCAGATTGAAAGTCTCTGTAAAATTCATGTAAGGAAATTAAAAAAAAATGACCCATGATTTTTAACTGCTATCACTTGGCATATAGTTAAGAACATCTCAGTGTTGGACCACCAACTCTGTAAGTGCCTAAAGAGAAACTTTGATAGATGTGTTAAGTCTGTAGCAAAGAAATAAAGTATGTTGAATCACCACCACCATGCACAACAGCTTTTAGATCCACCCTTTCAATAAAATGTCACACAGTATTTTAGTAAGAACTTCTGCCAGAAAGTACTTGGCTGCTGCAGCAGCAGCAGCTGTGCTTGTGTGTGTGTATGTGTGTGTGTGTGTGTGTGTGTGTGTGTGTGTGTGTGTATTTGAATGTGTGTAATGTACTAACAACAAAATATTTTTCTTGAAGAGTTTAGTTATGTGGCTTGAATGTCTTTTATTTTTTCATCTGCATAATAATTTTAGCATACTAGAGTTTTGTATTTTTTTCAAACTTTAATTTGAAGCTATTTATAAAAATAAAATGTCAGATAAATGAGTTCTAAGTATTTAGCTAGAATTTCAGCATAGATTTTCTATATACATTGTAACAGTAACAATGTAATTGGTTTCAGTAAATTTGGCCTTCATTACTCTTGAACTTTACGTTTCACCAGTTGTAAAGCTGTTCATTTCAACTAGAAATTGTGACATAAGCCCAAGACTGACCTCACTGAATGAGTGGCCAAAGGAAAATAGACATTTAGAGTTTTCCTGGCTGCTGACAAGAGTCTTTGGAAAGAAGTAGTTTGGAATATTCTTATTGTTGCTAACGCAGGGAATTAGAGAAGTCAGAAATAGGAAACCAGGAAGAAACAAGTCTGTCAGCATTCAAAACTGATTAGTAGGGGATTACTTTGTGGTTTAAAAAAATCCACAGTGTTTCAGCAAATTTAGTTAGTAATGTTTATTCCAAAGGACTTTTGTTCCTTGCATGTGTTTTGCTACAACTAAATTTGCTTAGCTTAACTCTATAAAGAGCTTTACAAACCACATGTGCTTTATTTTCGTTTGTCAGTTTTGTATGGTTACCAGCTCTACTGAAAACAGGAGCTTCCAGGATGTGGGAAGCCTTGGCAGTCCCAGGCTTAGATTATGTGATTGTTGTTCTTGTTACAGTACTGATCTTGGAATAAGTCAAGATACTAAGCTGTGACCTCCCTCATCAGCAACTAGAAGCCAGTGAATTGTGTTAGAGTCCCTTACATAGAACCAAGCAATGAAGAAATGGGATTTTCCTAAAGTAAACCACTTGGATAAATGATACTTGCTTAGCTGTTTTAATATTCTTTCCATAAACAATGTTAAAAATCAGACAAGTTTATTTCTTTCAACAAACTCTTACTGGGATTAGAGTATTTGATATTTAGATTAGAGAATAGTATATGAATTGGGATTCTGATGATCTGCACTAAATTTTCTACTTATTTGCTTATTTGATTAGCCTTATCTAAGGGAGGCTAACTCCTTAGATTCAGTTTTGCCATCTTCAAAATGAGAATGATGATACTTACATCACAATGACAGGAGGATCAAGAGAAGTGTTATATGCTGAAGTATCTCATTAAAACTGTTAATGTAGCTGAGATCTGAGGATCACAGTTTGAAGTCAGCCAAGGGCAGGAAAGTCCATGAGACTCTTACCTCCAGTAGACTACTCAGAAAAAGCTGGAAGTGGCACTGTGACTCAGTGGTAGAGTTCTGGCTTTGAGCACAGAGAGGCTCAGGGATAGCGTGTAGACCCTGAGTTCAAGCCCCAGGACCAGCCAACAAACAAACAAATAACCACAAAAAACTTCTGTAATGTGCTATACTGCTTCATTTCCTGTGTACAAACATATCTCTACCTCCTTTTGCTTCTTGAAGTTCATTGAACTGAGCTAGATTAAGGCAATCTCAGCTGGATGCCAACCTACAAAAGAAAGTGCTAGATTACATTCAATTGAATTATATTTAATTTGCAAACCACATATGCTTTGGTTTTCATTTGCTGGGTTACATTTAAAATGTAAGTAGTTGCAAACTGCAAAAATTCCAGGGTCCAAAAGGCCAACTATAATGCCTACAACAGAGACATGCTTCATCTTTTTATTTGCAATTTTGATTAATGAATATACTTCCCATGTAATGATTGCATTGCCTTGGCCCTGTAGAAACCAATGAGTAAAGGAATTTGTTCCTTTTCAAATCTTTTTCATTAATACAAATGTGCACATCATCCAAATAAATACTCGACAATAATTTTTGTTGAAAGCTGTGTTAGATGGTTGTTTGTCAATAATGCTCGGGTCCTCCTGCATCCATAATAATTTTTTTCTCATATCTCACCCTCCACATATCTCTTTACTATGCTTTATTAACTACTCCTATTTTGCTTCAACTAAAATAATCAATTCTTCCATTGATGCCTTTTCTCCCCTCTTATTTCAATTCAGAAAACTAGGATACTTTCGGATTTTTTTGTTTTTTGTTTTTTGTCAGTCATGGGGCCTGAACTCTGGGCCTGGGTGCTGTCCCTCAGCTCCTTAGCTCAAGGATAGCACCCTACCACTTGAGCCACAGCACCACTTCTGGCTTTTTCTGTTCATGTGGTGCTAAGGAATCCAACCGAGGGCCTTATGAGTGCAAGGCAAGCACTCTACTACCGAGCCACCTTCCCAGCCCCTACTTTCTGATTTTTAAAGCTTTAATTAGTTTAAAGCTTTGATTTTTAAAGCAAAGAAAAAATATATAGTATATTAAAAACATGCATTAGTTTTAAGACATGTTCCAGTTAAGAAATGCTAAAATAATAATAATCAAAAAGTCTTATTATTCAGGAAACAGGATGACATTTGCTTCTAAAGAAAACTCTAGCACTTTCTCTGTTTTAGTACGTATCAGAAATGTGTTAACTATAAAGGGTAGAAGTTACAGGATAAAAAAGTTGCACCACTTTTCTTGACACAGTATTTACTCTGAATTCTCTCTTTGGCATATATAATATTAATTACTAGACAGCAATTGATTGTTATTGCTCACATTTCCTGGGCATTATGAAGTTCATCCTGTAAGGAGGAAGGTAAGAAGGAAGGGCTTCTTGAAGTTTATTTTTGTTGCTTCATTCTCATGCCAGATATTCAAATTATGTTGCCTATTTGAAAGTAATCTGGCTTGTGGCTTGTATAGAATCTTTCTTAATGTATTCCTTTTCAAATGTCCTGTCCTCTGTTGGGTTTCTTGGTAGGAATGAAACCTGTCTAACAACCTTGAGAATCTAGTTGCTGGGACCCAGCCACCCCTCTCTCCAATTCCAAACAATATCCCCTTTCTGTTCCTTTTCCCAGATTAGGAAGGGCAATTTTCCTCAATGAGCTGGAATCACAGACATCTTCATTTCTTCATGAAGAGTTTTGTGTTTGTTAAGTGGGTGTTGAGGGGGTAATTGCCATAGAAAGAGAGAATAAACTTTGCCTTTTCATTTTACTATGATGAGTCATGGCACTAAGAGAGATCCTGAGAACTCCAGTTAGTGTGGTGTGAACTTTTACTCCCTCTCCACCCTCCCACCCCCATTGGTCTTCCTGAGGAAGAAGCTACAGTTCTTATTCCTTGAACCCCCACTAGGTAGAATAGATTATGTCATTTGCAATCAATATTTACTCAATGAACTATTTTGTGAGTTACTGGTTTCATTTTCTATAGCAATTCTGTCCAGAGGAATTTTTTAGATTAATTAAATTATGAAACTAGCGAATTGAGCTCAAGAACACTTCTACTCTCCAAGCATAATGTTTTCATGAATCTTCCTCCAGATATACAGGGAATATGGGTTGTTAAACATACTAAATTAGGCTTTTAAAATTCTCACATGGAAAAGAGATTGAAATTCTGCTTTTTAGAAGCAGAAGATAGAAGTTGTTCTATCTTTTGGTTACCACTATGGCTATCAACATATTGTAGATTTAGTAAAATGTTCTCAATTTAGATGGAAAAGTACACATTGTTGATAAAGCACAAAGAATATGGGTTATTAAAATATGAAATTAGACTTTAAAAATTCTTGGATCTAAAATAGATCTGGATTCTGCTTCTTACACCAGAGAAGTTGTTCTATCTCTCTGTACCACTGTGTCTTTTCACATATTGTGAAGTTAGTAAAATGTTCTGAATCTAGATGGAAAAGTACACACTGTTCGCTGAGGTTACTGAATTATCTTTGAGCGTGAAATGTTTGGTGGGTACACAGATCCTTATACTTGGCTTTTGTTACAAAGTTAACCATTCATTGATAAATATCAGGAACATTTTATGTGAGAACCAGGAATTTTCCTGATTACAGTGCAGCCACCAATGAACCCTTTAAACCCTGTGCTACTTTATTACTTCTGCTCATCAATTTCCTTATTTAAAATACTGTTTTAAGACACTATTCAAGGTCATTCTTTAGGCAGTGTAAGCTCATGCTGCTAGTTTTCATCCTTTTGTAACCTAATGAATATCCCCAGCAGACCACTGACATCCATGAAAAATTATAGTCACTCTTATAAGAATTACTTATGGTGCTTGTTATAGCATCAATAAATGAGAAAATGTAAACCTTGGACACACACACACACACACACACACACACACACACATACACACAAGGAATCTTGAAGGCATGGCACTAATGAAAGGGGGAATGGGAAACAGTTTTTATTTAGTTAATTCATATATGTTTCATAAACATTCTTTCATATAGATATAGAATATGAAGGAAGTGAGGGAGCATGTTACCATCAACCATTTCAAGGCATAGAAAAATTAAGAATCTTGAAGTTTATGGAGCTGGTATTAGAACAGAGGTCTTCTGACATATTATCTAATGATCTTCCTGTTGTACCATTCATTAACTACAAACCAAATTCCAGTAGTCCTTATTACCTGCAGCTTTCTCTTGAAACTTGGTACAAAAAATTTTCATTTATATAAATTATATCTACCTGAAAACATGACTATTTATGAGCTCTATGTCCAATGGAATATCAGGATGTTTTTAAAAGAATGAATTATAACTTATAGCCTGTTTATTCTAGGTAACAATTTGTTTATATAGCTTGTAGTGACCAACTTGTTGAATTAATTTCAAGGACTGAGGAGGATCTATACTACAATGCCTTTCATGGAGTTGGCAAGTTTGGAATACAGTTTTTGTTATCTTTATATAAAGTGATAATAGAATATTGGTAATGTGCTATATGGAAAAAGTGGCTTATCTATATAAAAGAATAAATAGTAAATAGCTCCTTGAAACCTTGCATGTGTGTGTGTCTGTGTGTGTCTGTGTGTATGTGTGTTTTAATAATACTTGTACTATTTAAGACACATAGAAGACTTTATGCAATATTCCAAACCTGGCCTGGTCCAAATTCCTTAATGCAAATAGAGCCCGCACACAGGAAGCTCTCAGCAAATGTAATTTATTTTTGTCTTTTATTACTTAAGAACAATTTGATTTATTTGCTAGAAAAGACTCTATATTTTGCTGTTATAATATTCCAAGCATTTTTCACAGTAATAGGATCTGAGATTCAAAGTAGCTGGGTTTGGGTTGATAACATTCAGAATTTCAGGACATAGGAGCTAGCTATGGTTATGGATTGCTCAGTTATAAATATGCCTAGGTTAGTCAGATTTGTTCCTAGTGGAATGTGTAAGTTACTTTGAAAGAGTCATGATTCTGAATCACAATGGGATCCATACAAACAGGAGATCTTTAACCAAACTGGAATAGAATAACACTGATTCCTTGAGTGCGGAGGTGACAGAGACATAGGATAGGACGCTTTGTTAATAGCATAGTGCCCAGAAATTAAACCTTCCCCAAGGGTTTGTTTTAAGAAAACAACAAGCCAAATATTTGTAAACTATGCTGAAAGGACAAAAAGCCTCTACAGAAAGTTGTTTTGCATCCAGGCTCTCAGAAAATAAATTCCTAATATTTTAAGCCACAAATTTGTGTGACTTTGTTACAGCAGCCATGGGAAGCTAATATAACGTCTTTGAACTACATTCTTTCCACCATTCCTCAGCCTCCTTGACATTTTTAAGATGAGTCTTCACACAATAGCCCCCTGTACTTGCTGAGGCCTTCTTTCTAAGTATCTTTCCTGAGGTGAGTAAAATAGGGTATGAAACCTGAACATTTATTTCTTTCTCCAACGAAAAGCTCATCAATATCTGGGAAAAGACCAACAACAACCCAACAACTTGTTTTTAGGTGAACTTTGAACTTTTTCAAGGTAAAGATCAGAACTATTTATAAGGCACTAAAGGCAAAGGTAAAAAGCAATAGTTTAAATGACTTAACAGTGAAAGTTATAGACCAAGGGAGAACAGGAAATGATTAGTAGAGCTGAAACAGCACAGGGGAGAAGGCTCCTTTCACCTCTCTACTTTAAGAACTCACAAAATTATTAAGTTAAAAGATATATAAATTGATTTAAAAGAATAAACATTTATGTGGTATGTTAAATATGCTAAGAACCTTCCAAATTATCATTCAACTAGTTTACTGTCACGCCAGATGTCGTTGATTCTATTTATAAAGAAACTCAGACATAACTTTCCTAAGAACACAGATGCAAGAGGCAATGGAACTAGGGTTAAAATTCAGGTGTTCTGATGCTCTAGCCCCAGAGCCCACGTGTTGAACAATCGAGTTGCTGTTAAGAAGCAGTAGAATCCTCAGGAAGTGAGGGGCAGTTAGCTAGGAGGTTGAAGGTGTGCCTTGTAAGGGGATATTAGTATCCCAGCCTCTGTGGTCTCTCTTTGCCTCCTGTCTACCGTCAGGCTACCAGGTCTTCTCTGTAGGCTGCTGTAACCCAAAGCCAACTGTGCCACCACAGATACAAAGCACCAGAGCCAGATGACCATGGGTTGAAAATCCATGAAACCTCCGAAAATATGATCCATAATCCTTGCTCCTTTTACGTTAAAAAAGAACTCAGTTACTTCTCAGTAAGGAGAAGCTAACATCTGCTTACACATACAATTATCATACGACTTAGTAATTAACGTATGACTTAGTGATCCCATTCCTAAGTATATGCTCGACAGAAATGAGAACGTGTCTGTACAAAAATGTACGCAATGCTATTCATACGAGTATAATTTACGGTAGCCCAAAGAGGAAATGACCCAAATTCTTATTATCCTATGAATGGATAAGCACATACATAGTACACACATAGAATAATATTCTGTTGTGTTAATTTCTTTTTCAGGAAAAGGAATGAAATGTTAATACAACAAGCATGAGCCTTGAAAACATTGTGTTAAATGAAAGTCACAAGTCACAAAAGGTAATATAACTTAGGATTCTATTTATCCAAAATGGCAAAACCAGGTTAATCTACAGAGAAAAAAAAAGTGATATCAGTTGCTGGTGATTTGCTAACTAGTCTGTGTTAATTGGAGGCAAACAGAGAGATAAAATTAAAAAAAAAAGAATCCTGGAATCATCTTAGAATGAAAATCATCTTAGAATGAAAGAAATACCTTGTTACTAGGTAGGAGAAATGATCCTTGAACAGGAGTGAAATAATAGCTAAATGAGTAACAAGACCACTAAAGTCCCCTAAAACACCTTAAAATAAAATAAGGCAATTAGTTTGAGAGCCTGGGCTCTCAACCTGGGCACAGAAACTGATTCACTGGAACTTCTTGGTGTGTATACTTGGGTACTATTAAGTATATACCTTTCAGTAACTATATTGGGTGAAGTAAAGTAGAAGTGCTTTGATGTGAGCCTTAACGTGGCTAAATGATCATTGATCAGTTAATAGCATGGGAAGTTTTGGGCATGTATTGCTGTGATTATTCTTATACCTTCCCATCCTACATGGAAGTTGTGCCATTCTCTCTTCTGATTTGTGCATCACAGAAGATGCTGGAGGAGCACCAGGGAGAGATTTCAGAACTAGCCTATTACTGCTTCAAGGATAACTTTCAAAAAAAATGGCTACCTAAATCTCCAAAACTTAATTTTTCAAGTTCTGAGAAAGAAGTCAACTAAGAGAATAAAGTCCTGCCATACTGGCCTACAGTAGATGTGAAGGGCCCTCTGCTGGTCATGTACTAGTAAGTGCTGAGTGAATTGGAAGTAAGGGCTTACTTTTGGCCTGGCATGTGTAAATTCTCTTCATATTGTCAAGGAACTTGGGTCTTTAGTGAGAATTATCCCAGTAAATAGTCAATCACCTCACTACCAGAGCCTGTTTTTATCTGAGTAACTATCATTGCAAGTGGTAACTTGAAAACTCGTATGCCTTCCTTTTATCCTGGTTTTCTGAAAAAAGGTTTAGCCTCACATTTCCCAACTCCAAAGCTCTCAGAAGAAGCTCTTATGTAGAAGTCTAATCGTGTATGATAACAATATTCAACAAAATGCCCTGAAAAACAAATGCCTTGAAATTAGATGATTCTCTTAGGTCACCATTCATTGTTACCACCAGATGGCAGTAATTCCTTGCGTCTCTTATGGACAGAATTTCAAAGTTTGTAGAGAGGGCTGGGAAGAAAGCCACTTTCTGCTAATATGTCAAATAATACAAATTACACACAAATCCAACTATTACAACAATAGCACCTAATGGATGCAACAGCAAATTATTCACATTTGTTGATCTAAGAAGCCACTATACAGAGAGCCTATAATTTTATGAACATGATTTTGGTTAATGTTTATTTTCCTTTCACTTTTAATAAAGATAATTTAAATAAAGATAGCAATAATTACATACAAAGTAAAGCATACCTCCTAAACAAAGCCTGAACTTAATTACATCCAAATAAAACCTGTGATTCCCTTATTTTTAAAATGTACAATACATGAGAAAATAGCTTTGATATAGAGAACTTCAGCCATATTGCTTTTAGGCTGAGATCTTATTGGCTAGAATGCATCAACTATTAGATAACCCTTAGATTCTGGGAGAATTCTGTGGCAGTTTTTGTCCCAACTGACTAGGTAGAAGGGATTAGACAGCCAAGTTTTATTTAGAGTTTAATTGCTGAAAATAGAGTTCAATTTCTTCATGGGAAAATAATGGACTTAAATAGCTAATAGGTTTTAGGACTTATTTATGTAGCCAAGAGAAGATAATACCCAAATCCATAGCCAACAGCAGATAATTGACATCTCTGTTTCTGCTTCATCCTATGCTATTCCAAGGGTAACTTCGCTGTTTTAAGAACAATCAAATCTCTCAGGCCAGTGTGCTTCAAATTATATACAAAATATCACTTTCTGATAGTACAATTTGATATTCTTTCATTTAATATTTGTTTGAAAATGTCAGCATTTGTTAATTCCTGACAGGGAAGTCACTCTTGGAGTGATTAATAAGAAGGTATAGCAATCCATTCAGACTCTTTTTCCTAGTTCAGCTTTTAGCCAAAGGCTTTTCTTTGCACGATAATTTGAGTTGTGTATGTGGTTACAGAATATTACTTCAGAAAAAGTAGCAGGTAGAATTTGTATAGCAGGTTTGTTTCTGGATGAAACTTTTTATAGATTTTGTTCACTGGGCTTTTTATTCACATTGCAAAGAGGGGCAACATCTCTTTTTATTTCTTCTTGTGTTGAGATGGAGCGACAAATAAAGTCACCATATTAATAAAACTTGTAAGTCTTTGAAATATTTGGTTTATTCATTATGTATCTGAAAATTAAAGACATCTGTCTGACTACATCATGTGCTCTTTTTTCTTATTTTTGGCAGGTTGCTGGAATGCTGAAACTTACCAGCTATGGGTAACCCATGGGTCCCGTGGTTAGGAGAGCTACTGTTATTTATCATGGCCGCTCAATCAGTCTTCAAACCAGCAATGCCTCCAGTGATCAACGATCAGCCTTTCAACATTTTCTGGGCTGCCTCAACAATATACTGCAAGAATTTCTTCAATGTGAATATGAATCTTGACGTATTTAACATTATATCAAACCCTTTAGAGACACAAAGTGGATCAACTGTTACCATATTTTATCCAAATGAATTGGGATATTATCCTTATTTCTCTCAAAACGGAAAATCCTTTAATGGAGGGATACCACAGAACACGAGCCTTTTTGAACACCTTCAGAAAGCTGCCAATGACATTGCAAAAGCTATTCCTTCGTGGTGGTCCGAAGGACTGATTGTCATTGACTGGGAAAACTGGAAGCCCCAGTGGGATAGGAATTGGGGCAATAGAATAGTATTCAAGAACCACTCCCTAGCCCTCACCAGACGCCAGCATCCCGATTGGTCGGATTCAGAAGTGAGAACAGCTGCCCGACAGGAATTTGAAAGTGCTGGCAAGAGTTTTATGAATGTTACCCTTGCCCTCGCATCAGAAATGAGACCCAAAAGTTTATGGGGCTTTTATCTCTATCCGGACTGCTACAATTACGATTACATAATAAATCCAGCGACCTACACAGGTAGTTGTCCAGAAGATGAAATTCTCCGCAATGACCAGCTCCTATGGCTGTGGGAGAAAAGCACAGCACTTTATCCTTCAATATACTTGAGTAAAGTACTAAAGTCAAGTTTAAATGCACTGAGATTTGTTCATCATCGAGTCAGGGAAGCCATGAGAATTGCTGAAATGGCTAGACATGACTATGTTTTGCCAGTTTTTATTTTTTCCAGGCCATTTTATTTGCATAGTATTGAAGTTCTGTCAGAGGTAAGAAAAAAAAAAAAGAAAATTTAGTTGAATGATATAGGAAATACAGAAAGAAGTGTTCAAGATATTTATTTCTCCTTGATAACAGGTTATTTTATTGTTAAAAGGATGCACTGTGTGGGGCTGGGAAGGTGGCTCAGTGGTAGAGTGCTTGCCTTGCATGCATGAGGCCCTCGGTTCAATTCCTCAGCACCACATAAGCAGAAAAAGCCATACGTGGGGCTGAGGCTCAAGCGGTAGAGTGCTAGTCTACAGCTGAAGAGCTGAGGGACAGTGCCCAGGCCCAGAGTTCAGGCCCACAAAAGACAAAAAAAAAAAAAAAAAGATGTACTATGTTTCTTCAAATGTCAAACCAATTCTGAAGTTCTCAATCATTGACAATTAGACAGCATCCAGAGTTTGGATAATGAATCTTGCTAGCTTAGAATTCACAATTTTTTTTTAAGAATAATTATAATATTCACTGTATTTGATGTTGGTACAATTTGTGGAGGGGAAGGGAAAAAACAAATTGTTTTAATAGGATACAGGTAGACCCATTGCAACAATGAGATGTACAAGTCTTTATGTGGAAAAATGAACTTTACAACTTTGGCATGGGGCAGGGGGAGGGGGGGATGAGAGAGGAGAAGAGGGAATTGGGAAGGGGTGGGAAGGGGAAACAAAGGAGGAGTCTACAATGCTTGATAAGAAATATACTCATTACCTTGCTCATGTAACTGTAACCCCTCTGTATGTTATTTTCACAATTAAAAAAAGAATAATTATAAAACTTGGCTTAAAATAACATATAGATTAATTTTAGCTATCAGCTACAGCAGCAATTTTCCAAATCATAAACATACAAATATAGAGATTTTTTAAAAGTAAATTATCAACCAAGTACATTGTATTGCATTTTTCTGTTTCCCTTTATTAGACTAACTGAAAAGATGGCATAGGTGTTTTTGTTTTTTGCTATCAGTTGTGGAGCTGGAACTCTGGGCCTGGGCTCTGTTGCGTCTGAGCTCAAGGCTAGCACTCTACAACTTGAGCCATAGCACTACTTCCAGTTTTTGAGTGGTTAATTGGAGATAAAAGTCTCATGGCAATTTTTCTGTCCGGCCTGGCTTGGAAGCTTGATCCTCAGATCTCAGCCACCTGAGTAGCTAGGATTACAGGCGTGAGCCACTGATACCTGGCAAGATGGCATAGGTTTTGTCTGATATTTCCTTATGTGGAAAAATGTGTTCTAGCAGTTATTGTTGAAAGATTAAATGTAGGTTATATAAACAGATATTATCTGTAATCTCAATGTAGGAGACTCAGAGATGTAAGGATGAACTTACATGGAAAAAGTGAATTTTAAAATAATGGAAGTTTTTAAGTATTCGTTGGACTATTGTAAAGGTGCCATCATTAACAGGTGGCTACATAAGAAAATCCTTAAATCTTTCTCTATATGTGACAGTCCACAATTCAATTTCATTTCTCAGTATGTAAGTAGTCTATCTATTGGATCATACTCAATTCATTACCTTTGACCGCTTATGCTTGAGGTAAGAGCCTTTAAAAGTTGTAGCAATTATTACTAAACTATTTCAAAATGAATTCTATTTGGCTCAAATATCACTGATGAAATCAGACATTTTTGTCCTTGCAAGATTACTCTTAATGAAAAGGAACTTTTTATTTGTTAAGTTTAGGGGAGAAACTGTCATAGCACAATGGCAAAATGTTTGAGCAATATCAACAGCTTCCTCTTCATCTCCCTCTGAAGCCTGAACTTCCATATTGGTCTCTAATTTAGCAATTTTGGATAGGGGTACTTCCTGTATCAGAAGGGAAACTACTATTTTGGTAATATTTATTCCTAGAAATTTCTTGAACATGTTGAATTTTACTTTGCCTCTGGATAATTTCATACAATTGCTCCTAATTCTACCTTTTGGTGAAGTGTGGCAAATAATTTTTTTCCCCAAAAGCTGCTACACTGAATACTTTAAGAGATTAGTTGTGGGTACCAAAGTATCCTCAGTATGATATTCCTCAAGTGACAGATTTCTCAAATTGTGTCACTTTTCAAATCCTGTTTGGGGAAAAGACTAAGTTATTCAAACATATCCAATCCAATTATTATTGAGTGTCTACAATAGGTAAGAAAAAATACCACCAATACCAATAGTAGAAAATAATTGATGCAATAGATTATAATAATCCAAGCAATTACAATTGATCTTCAAAGGAAATGGGTGAAGAAATAAGTCTCAATGTTCACAAACTTGCCTGTAATCTTATGTATCTGTACCAAGCAAGTTAAAAATGCATCGACACAATCACCTTTCTAAATTCTGCCATAGACCTTCACTTCAAGAACAAAGGTGGCAATACTATTGTGCTGTTTATCATAGCTGAGAGTCTGAGCCTCATGAATGACTTATGATAAATGATATCTAATACTTGCTTTTCCAGGAGGACTTGGTGCATACAATTGGTGAAAGTGCTGCACTGGGGGCAGCGGGAGTAATATTATGGGGAGGATATGAATATTCTGCTTCAAAGGTAAGCCACTATTCCTCTCAGCATTCTCCATACATTCCAGATAGAATATAAAGCCCTTACAACTATCTCTGATTACCTGTGCCTTTGACTTTAGTGAGCTTCAGAGAACAGAGACTACAATAGTGTGAGCACCTCTTGTATACCAGCCATGTTGGTTATTAGAGAGTGGAGAAAGCGGAGTCTCCAACCAGGCAACCTGAAACGAGAAACTGAATATTACAGGCTAATGGTGTGATTTGGGGCCTGAATTCTAATGTCTCCATCTAAAACTTCACACTAAAATTGTATTTACTACTCAGGAACTTTAGTAGGCTGCATGTCATGATATATAGGTAACAAAGTAAAAGAATGTGAAATTACAAAATTACAAAAGGGTGGATTCACTTAACTCGTTATGACATTTAACAAAGGAGTTAATGTTAAAACTACTCTGGTTGTTATCAATACATTTTTATACGTAGGTTTTGGTTTTGGTTGTCTATTATTTGTCAGCCATGGGGTTTGAATTCAGGGACTGGGAACTATCCCAGAATTCTTTTGCTCAAGGCCAGTGCTTCACCACTTTGAGCCACAACTCCACTTCTGGTTTTCTGGTGGTTAATTGGAGCTAAGAGTCTCACAGACTTTCCTGTACAGATAGATGGCTTTGCATATTAATTCTCAGTCCTCAGCTTCCTGAGTAGCTAGGATAATAGACATGGGCCACCAGTGCCAGTCTATATGTAGTATTTTAACTAACTTTTCAAATTTATGTGGCATTATATTAAAATTAATTCTTCGACTAAATTTTTACTTGGGAAAATATTTTAAATATGTATAAAACTAGAACTTTTAGTTACAACTTTTATAAACAAATTTATGCTTTCTTCATATATAGAATATACGTGTGTGTGTGTGTGTGTGTGTGTGTGTGTGTGTGTGTAGTCTTTTCCTGACTAAGAATAGCATTTACTTCTAAGTGTAGCATGAGGCTAGCCCAGACTGAAAATGCTTGGCACAAATGATGTTGTGCACAGCACATTCTAGACTTGCTATTTCCCAATGGACTACCTTGGTCAACTAGCTGTCATTAAGAGATTTATGCTACTTAAGGATTTTCCATTTGAATCTCCCAAACTTTTAATACATGGATTCATAGTTCTGAGGTCTCCTTTCACTGGAAAAATGCTCCACTGTTGTAAGTTAATTGGTTTTGTTATTTACTCATGTTGATATTGATAGAATACTTTCTATGCCAATGAGAACCCAACTTACTAATTAATCTTCATAGTTTTTGTCATGATTCTTTTTATGTAGATCAAGGCAGAAATCTACTAAGACAACCTGACTTTTCAGGATTAGCTGACAATGTCATTTTATCCAGAGTGTCCCATAGAAGCACTACATTTGAGAACATAAGTAAAGTGTAAGAACTGAAGATATGTTAATATATCAATGAAATGCTCAATATCAGACTTTAGACTTTCCTAAAGATACTATCAGTGCATTCTGAATCCTTGTACAAATGACTTAGGCATTTAGCTGTCGATAGTGATCTTTTATATTTTAACTTACAAATAGGATGGTTGGTAAATTACAGTATATTTTCATTATGAAATACTAGCAGTTAAAGGGAAGGAAACAGAGCTACATGTATGTATCCATGATCAACATTTAATATGATATGTTTAAAATTAAGGTGTGTAGAATATATCCCATATAATATGCACTTACATTAATGTTTAAAACCAATTTCCATAATTACACACACACACACACACACATATTAGGGATACATATATACCTAGTAAAATACAGTAAGCACGGAAAACTCACCAACTAGAGGTGGGAAGGAGAACAGGATGACTTTCCAGTGTTGGAGAAAGGCATCCTAATGATAACATATATCCTACATCAACATTAAAAACATTCCACAATAGAAGTTAATGTTTCCAAATGCTATTCCATATTTATGGTTATTTTAAAAAGCTGCTACATATTTCCTGTAGGCAGTCAAGAACATTCTCTAATAGGATAGTACAGGATCATCTTCCCCTGGAAATGATGAGATAACGGTTGTATCATAATCTGGTCAATGGTATGTCTCATCATCCAGGTGCATGGGTACAGACCTATCCTCATTTAAAACATCAAATCACTGAAAGAGCCTTTGCTGTCAGCAGTTCTGACGGAAACTTTAATCTTTCATACCTCCTGGATAACAAAATCACATTTGGAAAGTGCCTTCAGGTGATGTCTGTTTTCCTACAGGATACCTGCCTGTCAGTGCAGCAATCCGTTCAAGGTCCATTGGGTTCCTATGCTGTGAATGTCACGTCTGCGGCAGAACTCTGCAGTGAAAGTCTCTGTAACAATCATGGGAGATGTGTTCGAAAAACCCTCGAAGCCTCCTGTTATCTGCACATGCCTGGAAACAGCAATAAAAAGTTCATGCCAAACAAGAGCTTCAGGTTTGTCACTTCAAAACAAAGTAAACTGAAAACAATCACAGACATGAAGAATGGATTTGGTTGTCACTGCTACTATGGCTGGCACGGAGACTCCTGCCAATATCGCTCTCCGGATCTGTTGAGTCAAAAGAACAAAGCTCCTGACACTGACTTCAACTCACAAGTGTTTCTTGGAATGAATTTATCTGGAATTCTGCTAAAGATTTTTTATTTCCTATTCTTATTCCAGTTTTGTCCTGAAATACTGAAGACTATAAACTGTTGACTCCTTTTCCTTTTCCTTCAAACATCCTAGGATATTCATGTTAAAGTAAAAAATAAAATACAATTGTTGATTCCACTCATTGATAGAGCAATTACTTATTGGATGTTTACTTCATGCTAAGCAATAAGGATATGGATTTTAATATACTTGTTCTTGGGGATCTTAAATTATTTGGAGAAATGAACATTAATAAATCAAATAAATAGTATATAAGGAATTAGAAAGTATGATAAAGCACCAGAAATTTTATAGTGGGTTAAACAGTGTGGCCTTTTTGTGAAATGACCATATGTCAAGAGGAGTAAGTTACTGGGGGAAGTTCTTGGAATAAGAAAAGTGAATCAAAAGAAAATATCTGGGTGCTGGTGGCTCATGCCTCTAATCCCAGCTACTCAGGAGGCTAAGCTCTGAAGACAGAGGCTCAAGGCCAGCCCAGCCAGGAAAGTCCATGAGACTCTTATCTCCAATTAACCATTAGAAAACTGGAAGTGGTGCTGTGGCTCAAAGTGGTAGAGAACTAGCCTTAAGCAGAAGAGCTCAAGGACAATGCCCAGGCCTTGAGTTCAAGCTCCAGAACTGGAAGAAAAAAAGAGCTTTCTATACTTCTTGGTAATTGTGAATCCCTAAACAATACAAATAACTCTAGAATAGTTTATAGAGATAAAAGTTACTTTTTACATTTTTTTTACAGGACTTAACTTTACCCAAAGTTACCTTGGATATTCAACTGGCTCATCAATGTCATAAGCCCCATTAGACACCTATACAATGAAAGGTATGTTGGAAATTCTTTGGGAATACTGGATTTACAGAAACACATTGCACCTAGGCAACTTATCAGTCCTCAGTGTATGGTAATCCACTTGAAAATTCACATGGATTCTTGCCTTGATCCAGAACACCATCTTTTACAAAGGAATTATAATATATTACCTGTTACTTGTCTCCTTAAGTTACAGAAGGTATTTGAAACAGCCTTCAAACATTGCTATATGATATGCACCTCATGCTGGCATAGATATTGCATTCAGATTTATATTTTGAGTTATTTGTTTTTCCACATGAATTATTCTTTCATTATTTGCAGGAAAGATAAAATCTAAAGGAGTGATGGGATGTAATAAACGAAATTGAAGGCTATTTTGTTGACCTGTTGCACCAAAGCTGCAATAGCAGGAATAAGATTCTTTTTTTTTTTTAATTTAATTTAATTTTATTTGAGAACATACTGTACAGAGGGGTTACAATTACATGGGCAGGATAATGCATACATTTCTTACCAAGCATTGCAGCCTCCTCCTTTGTTTACCCTTCACCTCCCTTCCCAGCCTCCCCCCTCCCTCCCACCCAATCAAACCCCCCCTCACCCCCCCACTCTGACATTGTAAAGCTGGTTTTGACATGACATTTTGTACTTCTCATTGTTGCAACAGGTCCACCTGAATCCTTAAACGACTTGTTTGTCCCCGTCTCCTCCACATGTTATACTGACATCAAATATAGTGAAAGCGGGGGTTACACTGTGGGGGAGGGACATACAAAGCAACAAAGAAATAATCTTATAAATTCGTTAGAAACACATGCATGAAAGAAACAAAAACATTAAAATACATATTTGAGGGTTCGTTTTCCTAACATCACATTCTCTGACTTTTTCCGCTTGACTCATACCTATACTAGATATTGCAAATAAGGGAAACCATGGGACCTATGTTTCTTTGGGCCTGGCTTACTTCACTTAATATAATTTTTTCCAAGCCTTTCCATTTCCTAACAAATGGGGCAATGTCATTCTTTCTGATGGAGGCATAGAATTCCATTGTGTATATATACCACATTTTCTTGATCCATTCATCTACTGAGGGGCATCTGGGTTGGTTCCATATCTTAGCTATGGTAAATAATGCTGCAATAAACATAGTCGTGCTGGTAGCTTTAGTGTGGTCTTGTTTGTAAACATTTGGGTAAATGCCCAAAAGTGGGATTGCTGGGTCATAGGGGAGTTCTATGTGAAGTCTTTTGAGGAACCTCCATACTGCTTTCCAAAGTGGTTGAACAAGTTTACATTCCCACCAACAGTGAAGTAAGGTTCCTTTCTGTCCACATCCCCTCCAGCATCTGTTGTTGTTAGAGTTCTTGATTTTTGCTGTTCTAACTGGAGTGAGGTGATATCTCAATGTTGTTTTGATTTGCATTTCTTTTATGGCTAGGGATGTTGAACATTTCTTCATGTGTCTATTGGCCATCCTTCTTTCTTCTTCAGAGAAGCTTCTCTTTAAGTCTTTCGCCCACTTACTTATTGGGCAGTTGTTTCTTTGAGGATTTGTTGTTGGGTGGTTTAATTTTTTGAGTTCCAAGTATATTTTAGATATGAGACCCTTGTCCGTTGTATGGCTAGTAAAGATCTTCTCCCAATCCGTGGGCTTTCTATTGATCTTGCTAGCTATGTCATTTGCCCTGCAGAAGCTCTGCAACCTTATGCAATCCCATTTGTCCAACCTTTCTTTGATTTGTTGTGTTTCCGGGTCTCTATTCAGAAAATTTCGGCCTGAGCCAAGGAGACCCAGGGTTTCTCCTATTCCATCCTGTAATGTTTTCAGAGTGTCTGCTTTGAGTTCAAGGTCTTTGATCCATTTGGAGTTGATTCTGGTGCAGGGTGATATATAAGGATCTAGCTTTAGTTTTCTATTTAGTTTTCTACATGTAGTTAACCAGTTTTGCCAGCACCATTTACTGAAGAGGCTGTCTGTCTTCCATTCTATTATTTTAGCTCCCTTATCAAAGATTAGATGGCTATAGGTCTGTAGGTTCATTTCTGGGTTTTCAATTCTATTCCATTGGTCCTGAGGTCTGTTCTTATGCCAATACCAAGTTGTTTTGATTACTATGGCTTTATAGTAGAGTTTGAAATTTGGTATTGATATTCCTCCAGCAGTGTTCTTTCCGTTGAGGAGCGTTTTTACTATTCGGGGTCTTTTATTGTTCCATATGAATTTTTGGATTGCCTCTTCTATTTCCTTGAAGAATGAGGGTGGAATTTTGATAGGTATTGAGTTGAATTTGTAGATAGCCTTGGGAAGTATTGCCATTTTCACGATGTTAATCTTTCCAATCCAGGAGCATGGGAGGTTTTGCCATTTTTTAAGTTCTGTGTTGATTTCCTTTTTCAAGATTTTAAAGTTTTCATCATAGAGGTCCTTCACTTCTTTGGTTAAGTTAATTCCTAGGTATTTTATTTTTTGTGGGGCTATTACAAATGGAGTTGCTTTCCTAATTTCAGCCACACTTTTCTCATTGTTGGCATACAGGAAAGCCATTGATTTTTTGGGGTTAATTTTATACCCTGCTACTTTGCCAAAGTTTTGAATCAGCTTGAGTAATTTGGGAGTGGAGTCTATGGGATTCTTTAAATATAAGATCATGTCATCTGCAAAGAGGGAGAGTTTTATTTCTTCTTTCCCTATTTGGATCCCCTTTATGTCTGCATCTTGTCTTATTGCTGTAGCTAGGCATTCTAATACTAGATTGAAGAGAAGTGGAGAGAGTGGGCATCCTTGTCTTGTTCCTGAGTTAAGGGGAAATGGCTTTAGTTTTTCACCATTGAGTATAATGCTGGCTGTAGGTTTGTCATATACAGCCTTTATTGTATTGAGGAATGTTCCATGGATTCCTAATTTTTCCAAAACCTTCATCAGGAAGGGGTGTTGGATCTTGTCGAATGCTTTTTCTGCGTCTATTGAGATAACCATGTGGTTCTTAGGAATAAGATTCTTATATCCAAGCATGAAGATTTTTTTTTTTTGTTGTTGGTTGCGAGGCTTGAACTCTGGGCCTAGGCACTGTCCCTGAGCTCTTCAGCTCAAGTTGAACATTCTACCACTTGAGCCCAGTGCCACTTCCAGTTTTATGGTAGTTAATTGGAGATAAGAGTCTCACGGACTTTTCTGCCTGTGTTGGCTTTGAACTGTGATTCACAGATCTCAGCCTCCTGAGAAGATTTTTTTGGGGGGGAGTTCTGTCGTGGGGCCTGAACTCTGGGCCTGGGCGCTGTCCCTCAGCTCTTCAGCTCAAGGCTAGCGCTCTACCACTTGAGCCACAGCGCCACTTCCGGCTTTTTTCTTTTTGCTTATGTGGAGCTGAGGAATCGAACCCAGGGCCTCAGGCATGCAAGGCAAGTGCTCTACCACTGAGCCACCTTCCCAGCCCCCTGAGAAGATTTTTATAATTGGTACAGTTGCCTTAAAGTCACTGAAAGTAAAAAACAAAACAAAATGATTCCTTCTATCCTTACATACATGATAAGTTCTTCAACCATTCTTACATTAGGAGTTTGATAAAATATTCCAGTAAAGTAAAATAAGTCAAATATCATTAAATATTATCACCATTTTAAGAAGAAAACAGATGCAATGACTGAAGAGGCATTCTCAAATATTTCTAATCATCAATGAATTTATTGAAAATAGAATTTACATTAGTTAACTATTGAAACTTGTAGTGTCTCAAAATAATGAGAACAAAAGACAAATTGAAGTCAGTGAACAAAATGGGAAATTATAACAAATACACAGGGGAAAACAGTAAATAGTTTTTAAAATAAAATATTAAATTTTATTTCACTTAGATTATAATGGGAAATATAGAAGCCAAAATGGAAGAGACTGATACATTTCTAATGGTGGATTTTTCAAATTTTAGTTTGTAAAAATAATCTGCTCAGCACCAGTGGCTCATGCCTGTAATCCTAGCTACTCAGGAAACTGAGATCTGAGGATGGTAGTTGGAAGCCAGCTTTGATGTGAGACTCTTACCTCCAATAAACTACACAATAAAGCCAGGGGTGGTGCTGTGGCTCGAATAGAAGAGCATTATTAGTCCTTGAGCAGAAAGAGGTTCCGGGACAGTGCCCAGGCCCTGTGTTCAAGCCCCAGGACCAGAAAAATAAAAAATAATTTGCTCAAATTAAAACATTGTGTAAAACATTCAGGTTTTTGGTAATTTATTTTTACTTGTGCAAGTTGGGGCTTTAAGACCATACAATTAGTCTACTGTCTCATTGAAGTTACTATATATAAACCCATATCTCCATTTTTCTTAAATAAAAAATTAAAATTTAAAATTAAATTTAAAAACAAATTAAAATTAAAAATTAAAATTTATGCTTAAGTAACATTTCTGAGAGAAAGTAAACAGAGGCCTCATCTGTAAGAAAGCTATCTTTTGATGTGAATTACTTTTGATGTGAAATAAACTTCTAAGATAAGTAGGGCTGTTAGAAAAAAGAGGGCTCATCTCTGCATGGAATTACCCAACCAATGACCATTTGCCTATTGCTGATGGCAATATTCTTTCTTACCTCCCATTAATTGTTCAAATATCACGGCACCCTTTATTTAAGCATAAACTTTTGATCATCTACTAATTTTGTTCATCTTTTTAACCAGAGAAAATGTACATCCCCTTTCACAAATAGAATTTGATTGTGTACTTTTGGATCCTCTTAAATCTGTGAAATGTCATGTTTATTTTTATATTTGAAGATATTCTTTACAAAGCTTTATGGCTCACAATCTTTTTTTAATATTTCTTTCAGTATTTTTACAAACAATTTCATTTTCTCTATCCTTATGACACTTGTATTAAGTAGCTCCTGTTTCTTTTACAGCAGAACTCTGTGTGTCTTTCTGAAGGTTTTTTTGTTTGTTTGTTTTGCTTTGTACTATAGATTTGTTCACTCCTCCCTCTCCAAGAATGCTAGTTCATTCTCCAAGGTTTAGTTACTTCTTACTATTTAAAAGAATGCTTTGAAACAATAGCCTTGTTTGGCAGTAGCCTTGTTTTTGTATGTAGAATCACCAGTTTCTTCAATCTCCCTGAAAATGTTATTTTAATATTTAATTAATTGATTACATTTTTGGTTTTCTGAGCCAGGAACTCGAACTCACAATCTTCCTATTTCTGTCTCCCTAGTCCTGGGATTAGAGGGTTTGCCATCATTGTTGGCTCTAGTTTTCTTTTATATTGTTGTTGCTGTGACATATTTCATACTATTTCATTTTCTCGGAAGTCCATTTCTTCCCTTTGCTAATTCATTCTCTTTAATACTGTTGTTCAGTACTAAATATTTGATAATTCTTGATCATATATACAAATATATATATGAAGAACAGGAGAGACTGAACAATCTGTCATAGGGATTTGATATTTGTTTCAGAATACTTACCAAACCGAATTCTTGTGCTGCATGGGAGAGTGGACACTTTGAAAGGGGTCCTGGCTTATGGACAAGTAAGATTCCATCCTGAGTATGTGAGTGGCAAAGAGGCAGGTTGTTAGGAACCACTATAATTATGACAGTAAGGAGAAAAGTGTCATGGGAGAAGAACGTAATTCTCCCAAGAGTTCAATAGCTTATTCTTGTTTATCCCTTGTGTGTCCACCAGGAAGACTGTTCATTTAGTTGTGCTTTTGTGTTTGGTCCAGTATACTAACTGATCCTTCATAGGAAGAGCTATTTAAACATTCAGAGGTGAGATATCTGTACAGTCCACATATTCCTGGAAAGCTGAATTGTCTATCTGTTTCTGCAGATATCCTAATGGATTACCCTCAATAATTAGCCAGCTCGCTCTTTCCATTTCTAAAAAAGTGTTATGACTTTTTACTATATGTTTGTTTGTTCTTTTGTTTTTTCTAACATTTCTTTTGCCTACTTCACCTGTTCTCTGATCTTCAGAACCTTTCCTGCTCTCAGCTTTATATTGTATCTAGCTAATATGTGCTGAAATGGCATAATAGGTAAATAGAGGTATTTAGCTCGCCATCTTGAGCCATTGGTTCTAGTAAACTGCTAATTTATTTTTTCCTTGGAATGATATTTAATTCCCCAGTAAGAGGCAATTATTCCACTATCATCCATATTAGCATATTAGAATCTATTTTAAAAATATGAAGTACTTGACTATCTTTTTTCTTTAATCTGGAAATCTTGGGTACTTAGTCTTCTTTACATCTCTGATTTCCAACTGAAGTCTCAATTTTTTTTTTCCTTAAGTCAGTGAAGTTAAATTAGGTATTTTCAGAAAGGAATGGTCACTTATGCTAAGATGCTTTTAAGGGAGTCTGACTTTGGTTATAAAGAGATTTAATGCAAGCCTCCAGTTTAGCAGGGATGACTGAGTCACTCAGTAATGACAGGTTCCCAGACTCAGCCGGGCATCCTTTCTGCTCAGCCTCTGCTTTGCATCAGGTGACTCTAGGACCAGCAACAAACAAAAGCAAAGGTAAGTATGGAATTTTTTCCTGTTTGAAAAAATCAAAAGATTGTTTTGAAAATAGGTTTTTTTAAATAATTAAAAGAAAACTGATTTTCATTGTTTTGAGTATTTCAGTTTCTTTTCTAGCCTAACTTTATTCCTCAAGTGTAGTGACTTTGAAAATGTGAGCTTGCTTGTATGAACTCAGCACTGTAAAAAATGTTTGTCAATCCCAGTGATGTTATCAATTAAATTGTATTATAAATTTATATTTGGCACTTTTTTTAAACTTTAAAGGCTCTTTTAAAACTTTTTCTTTTCTACACACAGTTTCTCTGAAAAGATGCTTTGTGTAATATGTTGGATTGACATAATTTAATACTTAACTGAGATGAAAATGTGTTGCACATAAAAATTCCACTCCACAGAGATTAGTTAAGTAATTACAAACGAGTCATAGGAACATATGGCTCGCTGAGAGGACCATAGTTTTAATATGATTATAATGGAGAATTCTGTAGATTACCTCAAGTTAATGTTACAGGAATAAATGTTTTATACTATGGTATAAGTGCATTTCAAATATTATTTTTGCATGATCTTTAATGAAATGTGTTTAGTAACTTTCTCTAGCATTATTATGCTTCCTATGATTAAAATATGAGAAGACTGCTATGAAGAATGGACATTTCAGTTTTTAGGAAACATAAAGGGAGTTTGTTTATATAATTACAATTAAAAATTTCTTCCCAAATACTAATAAAGTGACTGTAAAATTAGATATGGTATTTAATAGGCTCTTCAGAAAAGAAAAAATCACTTGTTTGGGGAAGGGGATACATACATAACCATGCATGCAATGAACTGTGTGCAAAATAGAGAGAGAGAGAGAGGCTGGGAAGGTGGCTCAGTGGTAGAGCGCTTGCCTTGAGCTGAAGAGCTAAGGGAAAGTGCCCAGGACCAGAGTTCAGGACCCCCCCCCCCCAAAAGAGAGAGAGAGTAAATATCAAATTGAGATTAGAAAGCTAATCCTTAAATTTTAGAATGCATTTGTGAAAGAAAAGGTTAAAGTCAAGAAGTCTTGTGATGGGAAAGCCATGTAGTTTGGTAGCTGTCTATCAGAGATGAAGTGAAATATTTGAAAACTTACAGTTTAATAAGATAATTTAGGCAGTAAAAACTAGATATCTCAGACTCATTCTCAGGTCTTGTGTAACCAGCAAATGCATTTTCTTTTCCCCAAACATGTCATATTAAAGTAGTCTCATGTTAAAAAACAGCAGTTTTATATTAAAAAACAAGCAAACAACCTTGCCTCTGTTCCCATCTGTTTAAAAATGCTTTTGTTTTTATAACTCTCATATGTTTTGCATAGTTAAGGCAATAAGTACATTTGTGTGTATTTATTTATTTACTTGGTCGGTCGTGGGGCTTGAACTCTGGGCTTGGGCACTGTCCCTGCATTTTTCAGCTCAAGGCAAGAGCTCTACCGCTTGAGCCACAGCACCACTTCTGGTTTTCTAGTAGTTTATTGGAGATAAGAGTCTCACAGACTTTCCTGCCCAGGTTGGCTTTGAACTGTGACCCTCAGATCTCACCCTCCTGAATAGCTAGGATTACAGGCGTGAGCCAGCAGGTGCACAGCAAGTACATTTGTTTTCAATCATTGTGACCTCATCCCTCCTTATCTCCGACTTACTCCTCCCTATTTCTTGCGTCCCCCACTTATTCCTCCCTATTCCGCCCCCCCACCCCCGTTATAATATTTATATCCCACATGTCAAGAGCATATCAATGTTGCTGTGGTTCATCTGTTGTCCTGCTGTTTCTGTGATGCCTTTTCCTTTCCACATATTGCATTGTCTATTATGCAAAACACGAGTTACAAAAAAAAACTAATAGAAACAGAGAAAGAAAAAAATAGAGAAAAAAGAACGAACTACATACAAGGTCTAATGAGAATCTCTTGTTTCCGTAAGTTGGAGTTCCTGTTAATTTGCTTCATTATATATAGTTCTAAGCACTTGGGTTATTGAGAGCTCCTATTAAGAATATCATATACAAATGCCAGTTCTTACAAATGAGGGAGATCATACGACCTACTTTTCTTTGGGTCTGGCTTACTTCATTTAATATAATTTTTTCCAAGTCTTTCCATTTCCTTATGAATGGAACAATGTTAATCTTTCTGATGGAAGCATAGAATTCCATTGTGTTTATATACTACATTTTCTTGATCCATTCATCTACTCAGGAGCATTTGGGTTGGTTCGATATCTTGGTGATGGTAAGTAATGCTGCGATGAACATCGTCGTACTGGTGGCTTTAGTGGGGCCTTGTTAATGGTCATTTGGGTGAATGGGATTGCTGGTTCATAGAGGAGCTCTATCTGTAGTCTTTTGAGGAACCTCCGCACTGCTTTCCAGAGTGGTTCAAAAAGTTTGCACTTCCACAACAGTGTAGTAACGTTCCCATTTGGTCACACCCGGCCAGCATTTGTTGTTGTTAGATTTCTTGATTATAGCCATTGTAACTGGGGTGAGGTGGAATCTCAATGTTGTTTTGATTTGCATTTCTTTTATAGCCAGAGATGTTGAGCAATTCTTCATGTGTCTCTTGGCCATTCATATTTCTTCTTCAGAGAAGTCTCTCTTTAAGTCTTTAGCCCACTTATTAATGGGGTAGTTGTTTCTTTGGGGGTTTGTTTTGGGGGAATTTAATTTCTTGAGTTGTAAGTATATTTTAGATATGAGATCCTTGTCTGTTTTATGGGTGATAAAGATCTTCTCCCAGCCTATGGGGTTTTGATATATTTTGCTAGCTATGTCCTTTGCTGTGCAGAAGCTCTGCAGTTTAATGCAATCCCATTTATCCAGCCTTTCTTTGAATTGTTGTGTTCCTGGATCTTTTAAGAAAATTTTGATTTGTGTCAAGGAGCCCTAGTGTTTCTCCTATTCTTTCTTGTAAGATTTTCAAAGTATCTGCTTTTACTTTGAGGTCTTTGATCCATTTGGAGTTGATTCTGGTGCAGAGTTTTAACTTTAATTTTCTATATGTGTTTAGCCAATTCTGCCAGCACCATTTATTGAAGAGGCTGTCTTTCTTCCATCCTTTTTTTTTTTGTCTCCCTTGTCAAACATTAGGTAGCTGTAGGTCTGAGGGTTCATTTCTGGGACTTCAAACCTATTCTATTGGTCCTCAACACTCTTCTTGTGCCAATATTGTTCTGAGTACTATGACTTTGTAGTAGAGTTTGAAGTTCGGTATTGAAATTTCTCCAGCATTGTTCTTCCTGCTAAGGATTGTTTTTGCTATTTGGGGTCTTTCGTTGTTCCATAAGAATTTTTGGATTGTTTCTTCTATTTCATTAAAGAAAGAAGTTGTCATATTGATGGATAATAGAGTTTGGCAATATCGCCATTTTCACCATGTTAATCCTCCCAATTCAGGAACATGGAAGGTTATTCCACTTCCTGAGGTCTGCTTTAATTTCCTTTTTCAGATTTATAAAGTTTTCATTGGAGAGGTCCTTCACATCTTTGGTTACATTGATTTCTAGTTATTTTTTTTTACTTTATTTTTTAAGGATATTGCAAATGGAATTGCTTTCCTAATTTCAGCCTCTTTCTTCTCATTGTTGGTGTAGAGGACAGCTACTGATTTTTGTGGATTGACTTTATACCCTGCTACTTTTGCCAAAGTTTTGGATCAGGTCAAGTCACTTGGGAGTGGAGTCTCTGGGTATAGGATATAGTGGGATTCTCTAGGTATAGGATGGCATCATCTGCGAAGAGGGAGTGTTTTCCGATTTGGATTCTCTTTATGTTTGCCTTTTGCCTTATTGCTCCACCCAGATGGCAACATCTCACAGGTAATCTAGCTACGTGTGTCTGACCAAACAGAGATTTAGGGTCACAGCACACACTTTACCTCAAGTGACCCACTGCAATCAAACTCTGGGTGTCTAAAGATTTTTTTTGCTACAAAAGTTTTGCTACAAAAGGAATATCCCATCAGGCAAACAAGAAAGTGAAAAGTGAAACAGTGAGCAAGACCCCTGCTGAGCTGCCTGGCCCCTGTGGCCCGCAGCTGGCTGGCCCAGAGGCTTTTGGTAGATTTTTTTTTTTACACTGAATGACCATTGTATCACATTTATTAATTGCTTACTCTTGTCCTCTGAAAGCAGTAATGAGGGCTTTCTTTTCTTTAAAATAATTTTTTAAGGAACCTCCATACCGCTTTCCAAAGTGGTTGAACAAGTTTACATTCCCACCAACAATGAAGTAGGGTTCCCTTCTGTCCATATCCCCTCCAGCATCTGTTGTTATTAGAGTTCTTGATTTTGCCATTCTAACTCGAGTGAGGTGGTATCTCAATGTTGTTTTGATTTGCATTTCTTTTATGTCTAGGGATGTTGAGCATTTCTTCATGTGTCTATTGGCCATCCTTCTTTCTTCTTCAGAGAAGTTTCTCTTTAAGTCTTTTGCCCACTTATTTATTGGGCAGTTGTTTCTTTGAGGATTTGTTGTTGGAGGATTTAATTTTTTGAGTTCCAAGTATATTTTAGATATGAGACCCTTGTCCGTTGTATGGCTAGTGAAGATCTTCTCCCAATCCGTGGGCTTTCTATTGATCTTGCTAGCTATGTCCTCTGCCATGCAGAAGCTCTGCAACTTTATGCAATCCCATTTGTCCAACCTTCCTTTGATTTGTTGTGTTTCCGGGTCTCTATTCAGAAAATTTCGGCCTGAGCCAAGGAGACCTAGGGTTTCTCCTATTCCATCCTGTAATGTTTTCAGAGTGTCTGCTTTGACTTCGAGGTCTTTGATCCATTTGGAATTGATTCTGGTGCAGGGTGATATATAAGGATCTAGCTTTAGTTTTCTACAAGTAGTTAAGCAATTTTGCCAGCACCATTTACTAAAGAGGCTGTCTTTCTTCCATTCTATTGTTTTAGCTCCCTTATCAAAGATTAGATAACTATAGGTCTGTAGGTTCATTTCTGGTTTTTCAATTCTATTCCATTGGTCCTGAGGTCTGTTCTTATGCCAATACCAAGCTGTTTTGATTACTATGGCTTTATAGTAGAGTTTGAAATTTGGTATTGATATTCCTCCAGCAGTGTTCTTTCCATTGAGGAGCGTTTTTGCTATTCGGGGTCTTTTATTGTTCCATATGAATTTTTGGATTGCCTCTTCTATTTCCTTGAAGAATGAGGTTGCAATTTTGATAGGTATCGCGTTGAATTTGTAGATAGCCTTGGGAAATATTGCCATTTTCACGATGTTGATCTTTCCAATCCAGGAGCATGGGAGGTTTTGCCATTTTTTAAGTTCTGTGTTGATTTCCTTTTTCAAGATTTTAAAGTTTTCATCATAGAGGTCCTTCACTTCTTTGGTTAAGTTAATTCCTAGGTATTTTATTTTTTGTGGGGCTATTACAAATGGAGTTGCTTTCCTAATTTCAGCCACACTTTTCTCATTGTTGGCATACAGGAAAGCCATTGATTTTTGGGGGTTAATTTTATACCCTGCTACTTTGCCAAAGTTTTGAATCAGCTTGAGACTTCACATAGAGCTCCCCTATGACCCAGCAATCCCACTTTTGGGCATTTACTCAAATGTTTACAAACAAGACCACACTAAAGCTACCAGCACAACTATGTTTATTGCAGCCTTATTTACCATAGCTAAGATATGGAACCAACCCAGATGCCCCTCAGTAGATGAATGGATCAAGAAAATGTGGTATATATACACAATGGAATTCTATGCCTCCATCAGAAAGAATGACATTGCCCCATTTGTTAGGAAATGGAAAAACTTGGAAAAAATTATATTAAGTGAAGTAAGCCAGGCCCAAAGAAACATAGGTCCCATGGTTTCCCTTATTTGCAATATCTAGTATATGTATGAGTCAAGCAGAAAAGGACAGATAATGTGATGTTAAGAAAATGAACCCTTAGATATGTATTTTAATGTTTTTTTTCTTTCATGCATGTGTTTCTAACGCATTTATAATATTATTTCTTTGTTGCTTTGTGTGTCCCTCCCCCACAGTATAACCCCTGCTTTCACTATATTTGATGTCAGTATAACTTGTGGAGGAAATGGGGAAAAACAAGTCGTTTAAGGATACAGGTGGACCTGTTGCAACAATGAGAAGTACAAGTTGTCATGTCCAAAACGAGCTTTACAACGTTGGTGCGGGGGGGGGGGGTAAGGGGGGGGAGGATTGGGATTGGGATTGGGATTGGGATTGGGAGGGGGGAGGCTGGGAAGGTATGTGAAGGGTAAACAAAGGAGGAGGCTGCAATGCTTGGTAAGAAATGTGTGCATTATCCTGCCCATGTAATTGTAACCCCTCTGTACAGTATGTTCACAAATAAAATAAAATTAAAAAAAATAATTTTTATTGTGAAAATACTGTACAGAGGGGTAACAATTACATGAGCAAGGTAATGAGTAATTTATTTTTTAATTTTTTTAATTTTTTATTTTTGTTGATTTCCCATCCTCCCCCCACCCCCCTCCCCAACCCTCCTCCCCTCCACCAAAGTTGTAAAGTTCGTTTTTGACATAATGACTTGTATGTCTCATTGTTGCAATGGGTCCACCTGTATCCCTATTTAAACGATTTGTTTTTTCCCTTCCCCTCCACAAATTATAACAACATCAAATACAGTGAAAGCAGGGGTTATACCGTGGAGGAGGGACATACAAAGCAACAAAGAAATCATCTTGTAAATGTGTTAGAAACAATCACATGAAAGAAAAAAAACATTTGAATACATATCTTAGGGTTCATTTCCTAACATCACCTTATCTGACCTTTTCTGCTTGACTCAGACATATACTAGTTTTTACAAATAAGGGAAACCATGGGACCTATGTTTCTTTGGACCTGGCTTACTTCACTTAATATAATTTTTTCCAGGTCTTTCCATTTCCTAACAAATGAGGCAATGTCATTCTTTCTGATGGAGGCATAGAATTCCATTGTGTATATATACCACATTTTCTTGATCCATTCATCTACTGAGGGGCATCTGGGTTGGTTCCATATCTTAGCTATGGTAAATAAGGCTACAATAAACGTAGTCGTGCTGATAGCTTTAGTGTGGTCTTGTTTGTAAACATTTGGGTAAATGCCCAAAAGTGGGATTGCTGGGTCATAGGGGAGCTCTATGTGGAGTCTTTTGAGAAACCTCCATACTACTTTCCAAAGTGGTTGAACAAGTTTACACTCCTACCAACAATGAAGTAAGGTTCCCTTCTGTCCACATCCCCTCCAGCATCTGTTGTTATTAGAGTTCTTGATTATAGCCAGTCTAACTGGGGTAAGGTGGTATCTCAATGTTGTTTTGATTTGCATTTCTTTATGGCTAGAGAGGTTGAGCATTTCTTCATGTGTCTATTGGCCATCCTTCTTTCTCCTTCAGAGAAGTTTCTCCTTAAGTCTTTAGCCCACTTTACTTATTGGGCAGTTGTTTCTTTGAGATTTGTTGTAGGGGGATTTAATTTTTTGAGTTCCAGGTATATTTTAGATATGAGACCCTTGTCTGTTGTATGGCTAGTGAAGATCTTCTCCCAATCCATGGGCTTTCTATTGATCTTGCTAGCTATGTCCTTTGCCAAGTAGAAGCTCTGCAATTTCATGCAATCCCATTTGTCCAACCTTTCTTTGATTTGTTGTGCTTCTGGATCTCTATTCAGAATATTTCGGCCTGTGCCAAGGAGACCTAGGGTTTCTCCTATTCCATCCTGTAATGTTTTCAGTGTCTGCTTTGACCTCGAGGTCTTTGATCCATTTGGAGTTGATTCTGGTGCAGGGTGATATATAAGGATCTAGCTTTAGTTTTCTACAAGTAGTTAATCAATTTTTTGGCAGATGTTTTGTAGTTTCTTTTAGCAGCATCCTTCTTACTTAGAATTCGAATGATACTGGTTGACCAAGTTTGTTTCATAGCCTTTGGAGTTTTTCTATTTAGGTGGGATACATACTAAAGTCACTGCTATTTGATATACTTACAGATGAACGTGATTTTACTATATAACATTCAAGGAAGCTTAGTTACATGATTGATTTCTCCCTTGCATATAAATTACAATTCACCTGGTTGATGGATGGATTAGGACTGATTATTAGTCAACAGTTAAGTAGTAACTAGGAAAGAATTAAAAATTGTTACCTGGAGGAAGTTGGGAGAACTTCAAAAACAAAAATTCATGTGTAGATATTCAATGTACAGTCTTCATTACTTTTTTGAGAGTAATATGCAAAATTTTTTAGCAATAAACTTGTTAATTGATTCTTCTTTGGGAACTGCATTAAAAATTCAGTAAAGATATATGTACGTATATCTATGCACACATCTACATCTATAATTACATTTTTTGTGTCAGTTGTGGGGCTTGAAATCAAGGCCTGCGTGCTGTCCCTCAGAGCTCTTTCATTGAAGGCTCTCTACCACTTTGACCCATAGCTCTACTTCTGATTTTCTAATGGTTAATTGGAGAGAAGAGTCTTAGGGATTTTCTTGCACCAGCTGGCTTTAAGCCTACCTCTTGAGTAGCTAGGATTAATTACCTAATTACTTGTGTTTTAAAGCCCCAGTCTCCTTGGGTTAGCACACTCTTTGACTTTTTTCTGCATATAATAGAATTGCAGATATTGTGATTGTCTACCAATCTCTAGTTATCTTTTTCTCAGAATAAATCATCTTTCCCAAGCACCAAGCCCAGTTCTAATATTTAGGATAGACTCACATGAAACAATTCCATATTCCCTAATAAAATGTGAATTTGAAAAACAATTATGTATCCCATTCTTCAAGAATCTATATTTCTTTAAGACAATGCATTGACTGAGTTAAGAACTGATGTTTATCTGGTTGAATTGCAATGGCTTTTGAGATAGACATTCCAAAACACTTATTGCAGGGGTACATAGTCCAACCCAAGATTTATGATTTAATCAGTTTGTAATTTCTATACTGTATTAGAATGCTCTCTCAAAACTACAACAGGAGATTATAAGTTGTTTTTATGGCTTTTGAGTTACAGGGTTTGTGTAACTAGATTATGCAATTAAGTAACAGTGGTTAAGCAAATCCAAGTGATCTGAAATTGATGAGCTGACTGTTTTCCTTAGTTGTTCTTAGACATTGGATAAATCACTAACAATAATATAGACAAGAAATGAAAAAGCCTTACCAAGGCATCTTTTCCCATTATTTAATGCCTCCAAATATTTTGGTCTTTTAACTAGAGTTTTGCCATATTTACAGCCAGAGAAGAACTTTTACTCTATGGCATATTTTTTAGCTGGAACAAACAATATACTGGTATTGTGCAATCTGTTGTGTAGTGCATAATACTAATCAATTTCTCCAAGACTATAATCAGTATTCCTACAGAATTCCTACCAAGTCATTAACCACTGTTAGATTTCCTTTCCCATAATTACTTATTCCACACATGTTTAACTCTTCATATTTATGTGCCAGAATAGAGTGCTCTATTACAAAGCTCTGGTTGGTGGTGTTCTCTTCAATTAAGAGAATGAAGTCCTTATTTCCTGAAAAGGGCTTTTGCTTGTCAGGTTTCAGAATAGTGTACCACTCAGGTCCTAAGACTTTGTATGCTTTTGCAGAAAGCTGTCGATCTTGGATGCAAGAAATTCTAAATCCTAAAACAAAAATATGACAAAGACAAAAATATATTTTATATGACTTATATCTCCTTTTAGATTTAGTCTAAAATACGAACTGTTTTTGTTTCATGAAAATATAGCCTTTTACCTTGGATGACATAAATTTTCCATTCACAGAAGTGACCCTGAAATAGATACTTTCATATATTTGCAAAACTTAAGCTTAGTTTTAAGACTGGCAAGGATGCAATTTTGAACTGCCATATTTATATTGTAGTCCTAAAATTTGTTCAAATGGAGAGACTCTAGTATTCTTTGATAATGACTTGAAATAGTTAAGGAAACATTTGTATCTAATGATGAATGATGGGACTTAATTATATCACAAAACCATAGGTTTTTTAGTTTTTAATAAAAATTGTAGGAACATCCAATAGAGGAGCTTACCTTATTATTTCTTTTTAATTTTTAAAAATCTTATTTACTTTTTAATATTAAATTTGTTATTTGTCTTTAAAAAGTTATGTAATTCAACATGTCAATTTATGAGTACAACACATCTTGGTCAGTGTTATCTTTTCCTTCATTCACCCCCACATCTACACCAACGCAACCCATCTCTTCAAATTACTTAGTTCTGTTTTTATATATGTATGAGACTGTCAAATATTCTGTTTCATCTGGAGAACATAAAGCAAAATCAGTGAGCACTCAACATCCCTAGCCATAAAAGAAATGCAAATCAAAACAACATTGAGATACCACCTCACCCCAGTTAGAATGGCAAAAATCAAGAACTTTAACAACAACAGATGCTGGAGGGGATGTGGACAGAAAGGAACCTTACTTCATTGTTGGTGGGAATGTAAACTTGTTCAACCACTTTGGAAAGCAGTATGGAGGTTCCTCAAAAGACTTCACATAGAACTCCCCTATGACCCAGCAATCCCACTTTTGGGCATTTACCCAAATGTTTACAAACAAGACCACACTAAAGCTACCAGCACGACTATGTTTATTGTAGCCTTATTTACCATAGCTAAGATATGGAACCAACCCAGATGCCCCTCAGTAGATGAATGGATCAAGAAAATGTGGTATATATACACAATGGAATTCTATGCCTCCATCAGAAAGAATGACATTGCCCCATTTGTTAGGAAATGGAAAGGCTTGGAAAAAATTATATTAAGTGAAGTAAGCCAGGCCCAAAGAAACATAGGTCCCATGGTTTCCCTTATTTGCAATATCTAGTATATGTTTGAGTCAAGCGGAAAAGGTCAGATAATGTGATGTTAGGAAAATGAACCCTTAGATATGTATTTTAATGTTTTTTTCTTTCATGCATGTGTTTCTAATGCATTTATAAGATTATTTCTTTGTTGCTTTGTGTGTCCCTCCCCCACAGTATAACCCCTGCTTTCACTATATTTGATGTCAGTATAACTTGTGGAGGAGATGGGGAAAAACAAATCGTTTAAGGATACAGGTGGACCTGTTACAACAATGAGAAGTACAAGTTGTCATGTCCAATACGAACTTTACAACTTTGGGGGGGGGGAGAAGGATTGGGTGGGATTGGGGGGGGAGGGGGGAGGCTGGGAAGGGATGTGAAGGGTAAACAAAGGAGGAGGCTGCAATGCTTGGTAAGAAATGTGTGCATTATCCTGCCCATGTAATTGTAACCCCTCTGTACAGTATGTTCACAAATAAAAAAAAATCAGTGAGCACTGATATTTCAGAAGAGAAGAAATCAATCAGAAATAAAAAGGTGTCTTTATTTGTATTGCTCTAATACGTTTTATTAGAATGTAGATTAACAATTAGTTCTCTTGTATTTGACTTCAGTGATTCTGATTTGTTTCTGATAAATAGGTGTGAGTATATTTTTATTATTAGCCATAAATGATCACTTTATCATACTTTTTAAGGGATTGGAAATAAAACATTGCTTCTACTGAATTCTTATGGATTATGACCTTTAGGGTATCTATTTAAATCCTCACAGTTTAAGGAGAATATGAATTGATGTCAGTTTAGGAGTTGATGCTCCTAGGAATCTCTCTGAATATTTGCTCTAATCTTAAAGGTCAGTACCCTTGTTGCACTGGTATAAAGGATCACACCAAGTGCCCACGAGTTTAGAGTTGTGATCTAAATTAAGACCAAGCTGGCAGAATGGATTTGCTGATTTATAACACAATCATTTCTTTGTGTGGTGGTTGCAAAAAAAATTGTATTGAGCCGTCAGTGATAAGCCTTGCTTAATTATCACAAATGAGTTCCTCGTAGGTAAGGACCATGGGTTTGGTACTCCATAAACATTCATTAAATTTCATACTTACCTCTGGATAGAAGGCTAATCACTACCTTTTTTGTATGTCACTTTATTTATAGCTCTCTTTAAATTTTATGTCAAATGGACTTTTGAAATGTAATAATGACATGCATTCAATGTTTGAATCTTTTTCCTTAGAATAATCACTAATAGAAAATCAAATCTCTCCACAGGTCTCTGAGGGCATACTAAACATAAGTTTTGTTGCCCTATCATGAAACTATTACCTGAAGGACAATTAAGACTTTGTTTTGTTCAACCAATACACTTTATGGCATGGCTGCTCATGCTTTTTGTTCTGAAGTCTATCTCTTCTCTAAAACCTGCTCGACTTCCAATTTATCAAAGAAAACCTTTCATTGCAGCTTGGAATGCTCCAACAGATCAATGCTTGATCAAATATAATTTAAGTTTGAACTTGAAAATGTTTCAAGTAATTGGAAGTCCACTGGCCAATGCCAGAGGCCAAAATGTCACTATATTTTATGTCAACAGATTAGGATATTATCCGTGGTATACATCACAAGGGATTCCCATTAATGGAGGTCTCCCCCAAAATATAAGCTTACAAGTCCATCTGGAAAAAGCTGATCAAGACATTAAGCATTACATTCCTACTGAAGATTTCAGTGGACTAGCAGTCATTGACTGGGAATACTGGCGTCCGCAGTGGGCCAGGAACTGGAACATGAAAGATGTCTACAGACAGAAATCAAGGAAGCTCATTGCTGATATGCAAGAGAATTTATCAGCTACTGATATGGAATACTTAGCTAGAGCAACCTTTGAAAAAAGTGCTAAGGCTTTCATGAAGGAAACTATTGAAATGGGAATTAAGAGTCGTCCTAAGGGTCTTTGGGGTTATTATTTATATCCAGATTGCCACAATTACAATGTTTATGCTCCCAATTATACTGGATCATGCCCAGAAGAGGAAGTTTTGAGGAACAATGAGCTATCTTGGCTTTGGAACAGCAGTACTGCGTTATATCCGTCTATTGGTGTCAAGAGATCCTTTGGAGACAGTGAGACTATTTTGCGATTCTCAAAATTTCGGGTACACGAATCCCTGAGAATTTCTACCATGACATCCCATGAATATGCCCTGCCTGTATTTGTTTACACAAGGCTGGGATACAGAGAAGAACCTTTATTTTTTCTTTCTAAGGTAAGAAACACCTTACTTAATTCTGGAGGATTCTGAAAGGGGACCTTTCTTTGTTACTTATACTTTTTTGATGAATGAACCCTTAATGGGCTGTTGTGTAGAGTTCCTGCTAGCATATTGCTGCAAACTGATTGTTGCTGAGATAAGAACTATATAGCCCAGGCTGACCTTCTACTCTCCATCCTCTTGCTTCAGTCTCCTGGGTGTAGGAATTACAGGCATGTACCACTATGCTGTACTGCAAAATTGAGTTTTAATAGTCAAATGTTAGTCATAATCATTACTTTCCATCTGAAGATCATAAAAAGGCAGGAAGGGGTTAATGTGTGATACCAGCAATTACTTTCTGCTCTCTAACTTTGATTGCACATCTTTAAATTGAGCAAATAGGGCTCTTGTATAATGTTGAAGTGGTTGGTAGTGGGCAGGTTAGAAAATCAGAGAGGCTATTTTAAAGTGGAGTTCTTCATTCCAGCATGTGAAAGTTCGATGAAAAATATTGTTGTTTTGTCCTCACTATCAAACAAGAAAGGAAATAAGGGTCTTCTTTTAAATGAATAATAAGGGCTTTCATAAAACCTGTAGAGGAGTACAATGTCAGTATCTTTAATGCTACCTAGTTCTCCATTAAAAATGACTAAGATAGCATATTTCATGTTTGTGATTTTATCACATTTATTTATGTTTTTAATTTTTTTACAAAAGTACATGGGACTCATAAGCCATCTGGATTATTGTAGCCTTTATGGGCACGCTGATGGAATATTGGTAGATGAGTGTGGGTTTCTAAATTCTTTTTTCTTTTTCTTTTTTTTTTTTGGCAGTTGTGGGGCTTGAACTCTGGGCATGGGCACTGTCCCTCAGCTCTTTTAACACAAGGCTAGTGCTCTATTACTTGAGCAACAGTGCCACTTCTGGTTTTGTGAGATTCTTACAGACATTCCTGCCCAGGCTGGCTTTGAACCATGATCCTCAGATCTCAGCCTCCTGTGTAGCTAGGATTATAGGAGTGAGCCCCCAACGCCCAGCCTAAATTCAATTCTTAAATTGTAAGTAGATAGATTCGAGATATTATGTTAAAACTCTCAAATAAAAAAATTTATTCTGCTTGTTTACTCTTAGTGAACTAATACATACTACCCTAGACTTCATAAACACCATACATTGAAGTTAGCAAATGCGCAACCAGATTTTCTTTCTCCTTTCTACTCAAGCCACTTCAGCATATAAAATTTCTGTCAAAGTAATGGACCTTCTAATCTTTGGACTTAGATAATTGCATGTAAATTTCCTACATTGATAAGACTTGAAATTTGTTCAGGCTTTTTAAATTTATAATGCAGTAGCATCTGAAGATATATATTACACTGTAAGTTAAATATATTTTTAACAACCATACCTTCTTTGTTTCCCCCACCATTCTACCAGCCTGTGATAAAACAGAAGCACAGCCCTTCTGAGTACTAGGCATCCTAAAGAGCAGCTTATGCAGCCCATGGGTGTAGACTTCATTGTGACCAGTGGGTATTTGCAAAAGCACACAGACATGAGGCTGGTCAGCAGAGAGGAAAATAGTGCACCTGTAGGGTGTGCAAAATGTGACCTCTGACACTATTCATGAGGAAAGATGCACCTTCCCTGTGATGTGACATTCAATACTACACCAAAAGTCAGCCACATGGAATTGAAGAATGATAGGCAACCAGTACTGTCTGGATATTTTATTCCTTTGTGGTAGTACTGAACTTTGAACTTAGGGCCTTAAGCTTGCTAGGCTGACAATCTACTAAATTATATCTCCTGCCCTGTTTCTTTGCTGTTTTAGTTTTGTGTGTGCTGATCTTGGGTCCTAAATTCAGGACCTGGACATTTTCCCTGCAATTGTTTTGCTTAAAGCTAGCACTCTACCATGTGAGTCACAGCTCCAGTTTTGTTTTTTGGGGGTAATTTAGGTGGAGTTAAGAGTCTCTTTGACTTTCCTGCTTGGGCTGGCTTTGAACCATGATCCTGAGATCTCAGCCTCCTGAGTAGCTAGGATTACAGGCAGGAGCCATGGGTGCTGGCCTTTGTTGATTATTTTTAGAATAAAGTCTGTCTTCAGGCCTCTATGTGTGCCTCGACCGTAAACTGTCCTCTGTAGGTTCAGGTAGTTGGTGGGATAAGTGCTCACCACTGTGTCCAGCTTTCCTCCATTGAGATAGTCTTCTGGATTTTTGTGCCCAGGCTGGCTTGAAACCATGATCCTTTCAATATCAGCTTCCCACATGGCTTGGAATAATGGGTACATGCCATGAATCTCAGCTATGAGTTGTGAAGGGGGTCTCATGAATTTTTTTCTGCTAAGACCGACTTTGAACCACAATTTCTCATTTCAAGCTTCCCAACTATCTAGAATTGGATGTGTAAGCCACTGGCACTTGGCCTAGAATTTTTTAAAAAAGTATTTAAATCTTGACTCCAGCATTGAGAGTTAATTACACCCTTTGTCTGTGAGTCTTCTTTTCTTTCATAGAGTTCAAATGACTTCTCTCTCTCTTTTTTTTAGTGATAAAAATTTGCTTTTGCAAGAAATAAGTCACTTTAAGGGACAGAGTACATTCTGCAAACCTTAGGTCAGCTTGTTTATAAAGTAGTGATAGCCGCTGACATGCCTTTCTTCTGTCAGAGGAAAGAAGAAACAAGTTTGTGCATCATTTCCTTCTTAATATTCTTGTGGAAGACAACGTATTTTCCAATTGTTTTAGCAGACCAGGGAATACATCCTTGAATTCTATCCACCATAAAAATTTGCCACAGAAATTTAGAAAAATTGGACTTTCACTTTTAACCAATTTAAATGACTTGAGGGCTTTCATATCTGACTTTTCTCAGAAATGCCTGTGTTTTAAGAGTACGCACAGTCAGATTAGGAAAAGGGTTCAGTAAGTAGCAGTTCTCATGGGAATTCAAGACCTTAATATGAAAAATAGACTGTATTACCTTCTTTATCTGCCCTAGCAGAAGCTTTTGAATTGCAAGTGAGAAAAGGCATACAAAAATTTAAGGTACTAAAGAAATATACGTGGTATGGCATCACTTCTTAACAGTACCAAAGACTTGAATTTAGCCATAGGATACCTAAGAATTTTAAACATTAGCTATATCCTGAGGGAAACAACAAACACTGGAGCAGTTAATGCATCATTCTATATGGAAATTACCTATTCTACCTACATATAAATGCAGAATACGGGCTTTATGAAATAGTTAACATTACCAAGATGTTATTGGCTCACCCTATAATTCTTCTTAGTCAGGAACATAGGCGTTTAAGGAAAGCCGGGGCAGAAATGTTTGCAAGACCTTCTCTCAAAAATAACCAATCTAAGCCCAGGCAGAGTACCAGCAAGGGTGGAAAGCCTAGAGTTCAAACTCAGTTACTGCCAAGTAATAATAATGACAACACTGATGATGAGAGTGAGGATGATGATGACGACAACAATGATGATGATGGTGATGATGAAGAGATCTTCCCCACTGGAGAGTTAAGATTTTATTCTTGTAATTAACCAGTGTTCCTCTTGGTAAGATGTGAAGGAAGCTCATTAGTAAGACTCAGCACCCCACAGTGGGCCTCTTGTTCATCACAACAATGGTAGCTTCCGCATTTGCTGAGTCTGGATCAATGGTCTGAGGGAGAATTTCTGCTCCCTCCTGCCTTTGTAGAGTTGATAGATACAGACTGTTGGGTCTGCAGTCTGAGTAGACTTTTTCTCTTCTCCTCCTTTTCCTCCAGTTCCTTTCATCAGACCATTGACAAATTTCAAAATCCTTTCATTTACAGCATGTCATTTGGACCTCAACAGACCTTCCATTTCTCAGCCAGCACTATGATCCTGGGAAATGAAAAGAGATGTGAACCTGAGTGGAAAATCAATTTAACCGCAAAGCTCTCCACCTTTTGAAAATTACCAGAACAATAGCCAGAAAAAAAAGAAGTTTAAAAATTGGAAATGTAAACCTTTAATTTGAGTAGTGAACCACAGAAGTGCTAGAAAAGGAAATTCACCTCTCAATATTGACATTATGATGAAGTGGCCAAGACACAGTACTATTTAAAGTTTTTGCTCTTGTTTTCTACTAAATTACCATTTCTACCTGGGAGAAATTCATTTTTTTTTGTAGTAAAGGAGACACACATTTTGTATCCTAAAGGCAAGGAGAATATATCATTATCTAATAAAGTAGATAAGCAGGTATGCACACTCAGAGTATTTTAGGAATCCCTAAAATACTCTAGATTCATGATAACCTTTAAACACACACACACACACTCATGCACAATAACCTTTAAAATGAAAATTCCCAAATCCTCTTGCTGAAATCTTGTTTTGTTTATCTTAACCATATTAGGAAAAATAATGGTGGCTTTGCCATTGTTAGCTGTGTCCTAAAGCATAGTAAACCAACTACTTCAAAATTAAACATACTTGATTTTAGAAATCAAATATGAATCAGAATCATTTTATCTGGTTTGGGAATCAAAATGATTGTAGCCTCTCTTAGTCACTGTGGAGGTTGGGTCATATTGAAAAACAGATAAGAAAAGTGACTAAGATGATTGTATTTGAAGGAAAAAACATTAGTGTTCTGTTTGTGGATATGTACATATAGGTAGTTTATGTGTATATGCTCTAATCAATTTTAAATAAATAACTTCTGATGACTATTTTACAGTCTACTTATATCAATATAACATTCTGCATGACAAAATGTCAATTTTTCTTTAGATTTTTGAAGAAAAATTCTATGCTGTTACATATGATGATAGATTATAGAGTTGAACCGCGATTTGTATTACTGTAAGAAAGTAAAGAATAATTTCTGTGGAGTACATAAGCATGTCCTGTAATTCTAATCACTGATGGGTTGATTTATATTAAAATTAATGGTGAACTGATTTCTCTTCCATCTAGCAAGATCTAATTAGTACCATAGGAGAAAGTGCTGCCCTGGGAGCTGCAGGCATTGTAATTTGGGGAGATATGAACTTAACATCCTCTGAGGTAAGGCAGGATCTTGAAGGTGTTTTGATTACTTATATAAGTACTTGCTTTATTATCCTATAGAGTTTACTCTAATCAAAGACGTATGACCCCCACAGCAAACCAGTTTTAGGACCAAAATCCAAATCAGTGCCAACTACATAGATGGAACCCCACACATGTAGTTTCTTTTATAAATGTTGTAATTATAACACTGATATTGACTGTATATTTGCTTTATGCTACCTAAGAAAGCAGCTAAGAGATCTTCTGTGGCTGTCTAGGTTTTGCTCGATTGCTGGTCATATGAAGGACTAACATTTTCATTTATAGACAGGGGACACAAGAAAAGAAATTAAACAGAGTAAGAGTGATGTAGGCTAGCTAGTGGTGGAAATGGCATTTACCAAAGATAATTGGACACTGGAGCCCTTTTATTGAACCACAACATGAAATGAATCATATCCTACTTGAGAAGCAGAGACAGATGGATATTGGCCATTACATTGAAGTTATTTTTCTAGAGAAATTATCTTAAAATTAATAGGATTTAAAGCAAAATTTGTCTCTTAAATTTCACTCAGCGGGAATATTGTATATTCCAAGGAATCTTTCTTATTTTCCATAATCCATATTAATCACAAAGTTTTGTGTGTTTCCAGATGTTCTTGTGTGTCTGTACAGTATAGCACATCTTGTCTTGAATTATAATATTAAATCAAATTTTTACCAGTCCACAATAATCAGACACTGTTTTTAGTGTCACCAGTTCGATTTATTGCTATAAAGACATATTCATTAAGTGATATGCTTTTGTCTACCTATATGAATAATATAAATACTGAGAAGCTCAATTCCTGACTTCCTTCCCCATGAGACTTATGAGAAACACTTCATCATGAATTAGTATGCTTGAGGTAGTTGGGGTCAGTTTAGAACACATGATAGGATGTGCACACGCATTCACGTGCACACACTCACACACACACAGCCATTTTTTAAGTTTTCTTGAATTCCAGCTGTATATACAAGCATAGCAAAGGTAATGTTGAAGCGCAATTGACAAGAACATTCCTAAGGCTACAGTTGGATGTTCAGATTCTGACATAACCATAAAAAGTGCCACATATCTGATAAGTAGATAAAGTCCACCAGCTTTGGCATAATTTCTTATTTGAATTTGTCTCTTTCCTTTCACACTTGTTAACATGTAAGCTTGAAGGAGAAAGACATTGTCTTCCTCTAATTTATACTTTTACGTGGGTCCTCTGGGGATCATTTGCCTGTTCAGTTGCTAGACTTCAACTATTCTCTATTTCTTGTCCCTGATCTTCTCTTCTTTTCGGATCTGGAAGCCATGATTATGGTGTCCAGGAGCCTAAGAGTTCACCCGCTGAAACCAAGCAGGTCTGGTTTCAGTCATATCCAAAGAGCTACCTAATGGGTCTAGAATTTCAGCTCAGTAGCAGAAGAGGCACTAAAACTCATATGTTTTTACTTTTCCAGGCCAACTGTACAAAAGTGAAGCGCTTTGTGAGTTCTGATTTGGGGAGTTACATAGTCAATGTGACCAGAGCGGCTGAGGTATGCAGTGTTCACCTATGCAGGAATAATGGGAGGTGCATACGGAAGGTGTGGGAAGCCCCAGATTACCTCCACCTGAACTCTGCAAGCTACTATATAGATGCCTCTGAGGATGGGGACTTTATTGTGAATGGAAGAGCCTCTGAGGGAGACCTGGCAGTGATGGCAGAGAAATTTTCCTGTCATTGTTACCTGGGATATGGAGGGCCTGATTGCAGAGAAACAAAGGAGGCTGATGGCTGCTCTGGGCCTTTATCTTTCTCTGGCTCACTAATAACAACTTGTGTACTACTTTTAACTGGTTATTGCAACATACACTTGTGAAATAATTGCATTTAGAGGGAATTGTGTGGGCTCTACAGGAGGCTGATAAGGAAAACTTGAAACTTAAGAACGATTTTTTTCTCTTATGAGTTCTTTTGAGAAATATTATAAATAGTCATTATGTATATCATTCAGCATAAATAGAAACATACTACATTACGTGCCACCAATTAGGTTAGAAAATAGGTTGAGACGTACAAATTAATGCGTTCCTCTTCCTCCATGGAATATTTAAATTGTATGTAAAACTAAAGCCAGTACACAAAATCTTTGTATGAATGCACATACTTCAAGTCTACATAGAAATATTAAATTATTGATTTAAAAGGCCATTTTGTGCTGCTAGGAATTTATTGAAGGCTAGATTGCTAAGTAATTCTCTGGCTGAAACAGAAGAGGACATTGCAAGGGATTCATGCTATGGTCCAGTGGTCTACTAGAGAATAAAAAGTACTGTTCAAACTTCAGATTCAGCCTTGGATACTGTACCCTCTCCTTGCCTCTAGAATCATGGATGAAAAATTATCCATTACATGGAATCTCGTGAGAGGACAGGGACAAAGACAAGTAGGGCTATTTCTACCTTATTGCAAAAGCATCTATTCAATATGTTACCTCTCTCTCTAGCTATTCTTGGAGCCATGTTAATAAAAGTACAGTTGATGACTTCTGAAAGGAAAAAATAGTACTAAAAGATTGAATAATGACCACACATAAGGCACTTAAGCTATTTTACTTCCCCTGACCGCTCATCTCATGTATGAGCTTCGAGTAATGGATTGAGAGTCACTTTGCTTCATTTGAATTAGGGTTTTATCTGATTGTATGACTGGTCAAGATATTTATATTCCCCATTTTGTCATCTGAAATTTTTGATACATTTCCCCCTTGGCAGGTTATCCTGAGGAGTAAGTGTGATAACACTTCCCTTGAATACATGGGCTTTTATTATATACAGTGAAATCCACAGCAATCTTAGTCAATAACAGAAATGCAAAGCACTTGATAAACAGTCTTGGGCAATTTCCTCTTTTTGGCACTAGGTTCTATGTGGAATCATTGATGCATTATGTTTCTTGGGAGACATGTTCATTGATAAGGTTCTCTTCCCATGAGACAACTGAAAGAAGAATTGAAGAGAGATATGATGCTGGTGAATACGGAATACTATTCGATTCATGCCCCACCTCTGTCCATGAGAGGAATTTTTGTAATATAAGAAAAATAATAATACCAATCACTGATAGTATGACTTGCATTGATAGCTTTTTGTGTAATTTTTCTAAACATTTCTCTTAAAGACTTGAAAAAAACATTGTTGTAATTTATGGTTACTTTTATAACCTGAATTTTCATCTTAATAAATATTTTGATCCTTGCTTCATAATCTTTACATATTATTAGAAATAATTTTAAAGCCATATGATAAGACATCAATTGGGTTACTTCAATTTAACCACTTTCCCTATTTTCTCTTGATGTTTTAAAGCCAAACTTGCAATGTGTTTACCTATCCATGTATTGAGGGGCATCTTGTATGTTTTATTTGAGTGGCTGTGAACAGGAATACTGTAGCTGTAGATGTTTTGTGCACATATAGGCTTTCTAGTCAGTTGAGTAAAAATTATATTCAGTTTTATCTTTCTAAAGCGATGTACCATTTTTCTTCTAATTAGTTATGAGAGAGAGAGAAAGAGGGAGGGAAAGAGAGAGAGAGAGAGAGAGAGAGAGAGAGAGAGAGAGAGAGAAGATCCTACCACTCCAAATTCCTGCTAACACTTGGTATTGTCAGTTTGGAAGATTTAGCCATCCTAATGATGCCTTGTTCTTTAGTGGATGTATGATGTTTTGCCCATATTCTCTCCCATTCTATGGCTTATTTCTTTACTCTCTTAACCATCTCTTGCACAGGACTTTTTCATAATTTTAATAAAGTGTGATCTGTTAATTAAAATTTATTATAGCGCTCTATAATTTTGTTTCAGTGTCTGAGTAAACATTTCTTCTCATTCTGTTTTTTAGAGTCTGGAAAGTTCTTGTTACCATCTCTCTAAATACTGTCTCTTTGTAGTTCTTTAATTTCTCTTTCATATCTCCTTGTCTTTCTAAGCTACAACCTTGACATTTTTTTCTTAGATTTTTTTTTATTTAGTATTGCTTATTGCTACTTTTCATTTGTACCTGACCTATTAAGCAATTAACTCAGTGTTTAATTTCCATTATTATAATTCATTTAAAAATCAGTATTTTCAAATCTGCCTGCTAGGATAGTTTCCTTTGTGATTCCTTCTTCATCTTTTTTAATATTCTAGATGTACATAACATTCCATACTTAATATTTGTAATTTCTCATATATTAACAATGTCTAAATATATTTTAGTTTTTTTGCTAGTCTTAGCCCTAGTAGCCTATTTGCATTCATGATAGACAATTTTTAACTGTGAGTTTAAAATCTGAGTCTGAGAATTCTAATTCAATTTGTGAGAGGATTAAAAAAAATGTAGCCACTTAATGTAGCTGTAATTTATATATATGATTCTTAAAGTTAATGTTAAATTGCTTATTCTTAATGTTTATGTGACCATAAGTAGAATAAAATAGCACATGACCTTGTGTGACTGGCTTCTTTTACTTAGTACAGGGTTTTCAACTTTCATCTATTATTTACAATATGTTAGTGCTGAATTTCTTTTCAACCCAATGTTGGAGATATATTTGTATTGGAGATGAGGTTAGTTTCTATTACCAGGCTTGTGTTGAACTTCTGGTTCATGTGTTCCTCTCTACTCAGCCTCCAAGGAATTGGGATTGTAGAGACAAACCACTGCAAGCATCTTGGTTATTATTAATAAACTTTTATAAGTTACTATAAACACTTGTGTATGTGTTTTGCATGGATGTGTGCACACACATATATTCATTTTTACTGAGTATACACCTAGAAGCAGAATTGCTAGTTTAATGTTTATAGCAAAATTATGGAGTTAGCCTAGGTGCTCATCAACAGATGAATGAATATATGATATATATGTATGTATATATATAAATACACACATAATAAGGTTTGCCTTTTAGCTGGATGGAACTGGAGATCATCATGTTAGCTGAAATAAGTCATTCCTACAAAGAAAAAGACATACTTTATCTCAGTTGCACAAGCCAGGGGAAAACAAAATAGAACAAAGAGAGAACAACCAAGGTCATGAAAGTCAAAGGGGTACTACTCAGGAGCTAGAATGAGAAGGGAATAAAAGGAGGGAGGATGAGGGGTAAGAAAGAATGACAGTGGAAGTGAATAATCAAAGTATATATATTTATTATGGAAGTGTCATAATAAAATCTCTTACTATGTATAACACATGCCAGCAAAAAAAGAATTTCTAGCTGATGGCTAACTTCATGTTCACTTTTTTTAGGAACTGCCATATTATTTTCCAAAGCAGCTTTACTATTTTGCTTTCCTCTCTGTTTGGGAATTTATATTTTTCTATGTCTTCATAGACAACAGTTACCATTCATTTCCTAGTAAATATCTTAGGTAAGCAGTGGAATCAAATTGGGTTTTAATTTGTATTTCCCTATTGACTATTAATGTTGAGCATCTTAGTATATATACTAACTATAGGTAAAATTGTATTTCACATCCAACGTTTATATATTGATGTTCGAATCCCTGGTACAATAGAATGTGATTGTATTGAAAAATAGGTTCTTTTACAAAGAATCATGATGTCTTGGGATTGGCCCTAGTGCAATATGACTGCTATGAGTATATAAAGAAAAGATTAGGACACAGACCTTCAACCGTGGAGGTCATGTGACTCCACATGGAGAAGATGGCTATCTACAACTAAGGAGAGATTGCCGCAGGAAAACCAACTCTGCCATTATTGTGGACTTCCAGCCTCTGGAAGGGTAAGGGAATCCACAGCTATTTATCTACATGTGGTAAGTTGTCATGATAGCACAATGTGCTTTCTTTGCCTTTAATATATATTTTATGAAGAAAGGTCTATTCATATTTTTGCCAATTGTCACTTGTCTTTTTTATTACTGAGTTATGATTGTTGCAACTAGTCTCTGTATATTCTAAATAAAACTCTCTTATCACATATAGGACTTGAAAATGTTATCTCCCGTTCTTTGGATTGTCTTTTTCACTTTCTTTATGGTGAGTAATTTGGAACGCAAAAGTTTTCAGTTCTGATGGTCAGCTTATCTGTTTTCTTAAATTTTCTCCTTTCCTTTCTCCCTTGCTCTGTTTTCCCTCTCTCTTTCCCTTCTTTCTCCATTTCCTCTCTCCATTTCTTCCTCTCTCCATTTCTTCTTCTATGCCTCCCTCCTTCTTTCTTTTAGCTTGTGGTCTTAATGTCCTCAGACAGTATCTACATCTACTTCATCTAAGAGTCATAAAATGCTGCTATTTGGGGGCAATTCAGTCCCTCTTGTAACCTTGTAATCCAAGGTTACAAGGATTCAGGGGCATTGGTAGAGTCTCAGTTCCACTGTCACCACATACAGGCAGATTGAAGCTGGGTCTTTTGAAAGCAGCAATCATTTGGGTCCAGGCCCTCACAGAATCCTGTCATTATTATTTGTTTACTACTTGAGATCACACTTCCTAGTCCAATCTGAGTCACTCTTCTTGGGCAAGGGATGGTATATTTTCCTATGTCTCTTAGCGTAGCATTGCACTGAGTGTATGTTTTATCTAAAATCCCAATTGTTTTGGAGTAACAATGGGTTTTTGGAATGTCTAGTGATCAGATATTTGGTGGTCAGAAGTCCAAAGATAAAATACTCTTCTCACGTTGTTAAATGGAGTGAGTTTGTTAAATGTTAACTCTTCTGAACACGTGTTGCACTGTACTAGACACAGTATTCAGAAGGTCCCAAAACTCTTCCTGTGAAAGTACAATTGACCATAGAAAATACATAAACTTCAAATGTGGTCATATTTATTCTTTTTTTTTCCTTGGTACTCTCCTAAGAATATCTTCCTTTGGTCTCACTGTATGAATGTCTAGAGTCCTGTATAATTTATCATGTTCAGGTGTATTTATTAGGGAAAATTAATTTAAAAGCACAATTTGAGACCACTTCTCACTTGTCAGGTGGTTATTACTAAAGACAAAAGATAAGAAGTGATTAACAAAGAAGACTAGAAAAGGGAATCTTTGTTACCTGTGGTGAGAATGGTGTAAACTGGCACATTCATTATGGAAAACTGAATGGATATCATTTAAAAACTGAAAATGTTATTACTGAGAGATCCAGAAATCACATATCAGATTATTAATTCAAAATACTTCAGATCAATTGAGCAGCACTCACAAGAGCTAAGTTATGGAATCATTTAAATGCTTACCAAATAATGAATGGATAAAGAAAGTATGATTTATATACACAAAGGAATACCATTTGGCCTTCAAAAACAAATGCTGTCATATATAGCATCAATGGAACTGCAAAACTTTAGAGTAAATAAAATAAACCAGACATAGAAGTACAAATAGTGTGTTCTCATTAATATTTGGAATATAAAATAGTGAATTTATAGGAGAAGATAGTATAAGCTGAAGGAAGGTTAGGGAAAATGGGAAAATGATGATCAAGAAACACAAAATCTTTGACATAGTCTTTTCTTTTGAGATTTGTTTAGTTTCACAGCAAATCTATGTAATAGCAGTGTCTTTTGCATTATAACATCATTTAGAGTTTAAATTTCTAGTGTTTGTGCCACAAAAGCAATAAACATTTAAGATGGTAGATATGTTAACTTGATTTAATTATTCTACACCTCATCTGTAACCTATAAAAACACTTTTTAAATCCCATTAATACATAGAAATAAAAGTAAAAATTATTAATGTAAAAAAATTTTAAAGTGGAGCATGATTTGTCTTTTCTACATTTTATTTTTACATGAGGTCACTTTCCCCAGATTTTATTACCTTAAATTCATTCTAATTAATTTCATTTATTATATATAATTTCATTTATAATTGCCTTTTGATACTGATTTTATGCTATTTTTGACACTTCATATGATTTCAATTGCATTATTTTTGGTATATATTTTATTGTAAAAATACTCTACAGAGGGGTTATAGTTACATGAGTAAGGTACATTTCCTATTGAACATTGTTACCTACTCCTTCGTTCAATTGCATTAAACTTTCTAAGACTTGTGGTCTAACATATGATCAAGCGTGGCAAATTGTTTATATGTTCTTGAGAAGAATGTATATTATATTTCAGCGAGATGGAATGCTCCTACATTTCTGTTAGGTCCATTTGGTTTAATGTTTCCTTAGTAATTTTTTTCCTGGATGATCTACCCATTGTTGGGTATTGAAGTTGTCTGTAAAATTATTGTTGCACAGTTGATTTTTCACTTTAGGTCCTTTAATTTCGTATCTTTCAGCACTCTTGATTATGTATATTATTTGTGTATGAGTGCATATATTGATGTTCAGTGTGCATATAATTATAAGTGGTACAATTTCTGGATATATACTTTTATCACTATATATCTTTCCTTGTCTCTTTTAACAGTTTAAGACCTAAAATCTATTATTTAGTGTAAAAAAAATCTACACTACACTACACTACATGCGTAGTGTTTTCATCTTTAGTTATTCCTTCATTTTGACTTTTTTTTAAAAGTAAGTCTGGTCTCCTGTAGGCATCAAAGAATTCCCCGACTCTATATTCTCTAATTTTTATTGGAGATTTTAAGTCTATTGATAAATAAGCATTTACTGCTGTCTGTCACTTTGCAATTGTCTTCTGGATGTTTGGCAAATAGATAGTTTCTTTCATTCTCATTTGCTGTCTTCCTTTGTGGTTGGATGGCTTTTTGTTATGGTAGATTGGAATCCTTTTTTGTTTTGTGCTTTTAACATCGATTTTTGCTTTTTGGTTGGCATGTGGCTTACATAAAACATTTTGCACTTCTTACAGTCTATTCCACAGAAGACAATTGCCACAAGAGCATAACTTGTAAGGGAGCAAGCAAATGAGGTTCAATACATGAACCTCATTTGAGAAGATTTGCATTTCATTTCCAAATGGAATCGATATATATGCATGATCTTCTTTGTGGTCTGTAACTTGGGACTTCATACTGGGCTCCAAGGCTAGGTAGACTCATTGCTTGGAGTAGAGTTTGACATGAGAACTTAGGGAACAGAAACACATAAAGTTTAACTGCCTGTCCGTGTGGAACTGAGGGATGGATTTTTGGCAGAGTCTTGAATTAAAGATGCCTAGGTTGTAAACCATTCTGCAGTGCATAGAGGTGGGAACTTGTTGTATAGATAATATCCTTGGGGCAAGCCTGAGTATGGAAACTAGGCTGTCTAGGGATTAAAGCCAGGGTGAACCTTGCTTCTGCAAGGGGTGAGTTCAGCGTAGTGGATGGGCTATGTGCTGGATGGTACCCCACTGGGCATAGCACTGGCTGGAACATGCTGCCAACCATGTCCTTTATGTTTACTGTTTGAGTACCATCTACTTTTTGTTGATGCTGTTCGTTATTGACCCTGCTAGTCTAGCTGTGCTATTGCCCCAATCTTCCCTATAAACGCAGAATGGAGTGAACTTCCAGTTTATTTCGGGTATTTGAATAATTTTGTTATCTTTAAGTAGTTGTACAGAGGAGTTGCCATTCAACAAAGCAATTTATGAATACAGTGTGTCTTGACCAATGTCACCCCTTTCAACTTTCTCACCCACCCTACCCAACCCATTTCCCCTTCCCTCACTTTTCTTAATTTTTAGGTTGTGTAGTAATTTCTGTTGCCATTGGACGAAGCAGTTGCTGTATATAATGCATGTGTCATCCCTTCAACATCTCCACCCTCCCTTTCACCCTTTCCCTTACTTTTTTTTTCAGTTCAGTGGTATATACAATGAATTCTACAATGCTGAACAGATGCCTCTGATTCACTTTCCTCTCTTTAGTAACCAGAGAAATCGTCTAGTGTTGCTCTAGCTTTCATGAGAGTGAGGGGACAGCACAGCCAAACTGTGATCACACTAATCTTAAAAAACATTGAAGCAAGTTGACCCAAAGACCTCATTCTAGCCTGTGGACCACAAGCACATAGGAGGATTCATAAGGACAGTTTTATCACTGAGCTGAACTTTCTATGGAGGGAGTGTAAGCTAAGACTTCTGTCTTCCCTTTCTCTGATGTCACTTACACTCCCCTTTAAGGCATATGACTGCATAGGAGATCTGAACTCTTTTGTTCTTTTGAAGCATGAGAAGGAATGATAAAAGTACAGAGATTGAGCTTAGTGGGAGACACTTCCTTCGCATGCTAATGGTTCTGGATTCAAGCCCCTGCACCATAAAAAAAATGAGATGAAAATAAAGAACAGAAGGATTAAAGGGAACAATACATTTTCCATATGAAGTATATGGAGATAGTTTAGAACTCAGTCTTAACTCCAAGTTTATGTTCACCTAGCTTTATAGAAATAATTATATGGGCTGGGAAGGTGGCTCAGTGGCAGAGCGCTTGCCTTGCATGCATGAGGCCCTGGGTTCGATTCCTCAACACCACATATGAAGAAAAAGCTGGAAGTGATGCTGTGGTAGAGCGCTAGCCTTGAGCTGAAGAGCTGAGGGACAGTGCCCAGGCCGAGTTCAGGCTCCACAACTGGACCCCACCCCCCCAAAAAAAGAAATAATTATATGTTGTGGTTGTGTGTAATTAAAAAACCTTAAAAGAAGGAAATAATAACTTCTTGTAACTCAAAATGTGACTTTCAAAATGATCTCGATTGACATTCATATTTCCTTTTCCTGGGGTTCGTTTGCCATTAGTTGCTCAGAGGAGTTACACCTTTAGATTCCTCCCTGAAGTATATTATCATTTCGTACACCATCAGATTGTGACAAGGAAGTGGCACTGTGGCTCAAGCAGTGGAGCCTTGTCTTGAGCTGAAGAGCTGAGGGACAGCACCCAAACTCAGAGTTCAAGCCGCATGACAGACAAACAACAAAACAACAATAAAAAAACCTCAAAAACATGAGACAGATTATGAGGGAAAGGCAAACGGGGTGCACATGAATAGAAGGAGGAAAGGTGTACAAATATAGTCATTATAGTCATTGTACACCATGAAAAGATTGAGTTGTATATCTTTTTTTATTTTGAATTTTATTGTCAAGGTGATTTGCACAGGGGTTACAGTTACATAAGTACGATTATAGTTCTTGTCTAACTTGTTACCCCTTCCCACATTTTTCTCCCTTTCCCTCTCCCCTAAATCTCCCCCCGCAAGTTCTACAGTTCATTTCCAACATCTTGTCTTGTGAGTATCGCTGCTGCATAGGTTCCCTCTTTGTCCTCGGTCTCACCATTTTGTTGTTGCCCTTCCTTTCCTTAGTTCAGATAAATGTATATACAGTACCCAACGTACCAAAATCGAACGCAGTAACAACAGAGGATAAACCATAGGGAGGAAAACACAAAAGAAAAAAGAAATCACATAGTATATTGAGAACAAAAACAACAAAGAAAAAAAACCTCTTGTGTCCATGTTGTTTTGGAGTTCATTTCGCTTAGCATCATCTTATATGGTTATATATACATAGCTACTAAGCTATTCTGCTCATCTGCTAAGTGAACTATATATCTTGAGGGCAGAGATAAGAGGGGGAACATGTTGGAGAATGATGGAAGGGATGTCATGGATCATGATGCATTGTACTCACAACCTGACATGAAATTGTAACTTCTTTGTATAACTATTTAATAATGAAACAAAGATTGAGATTCATTATTGGACTGATTGAAAAGGTTAAAGAAATCTAAACAATTCAAGTTGGGTATATTATCAAGAATTTTACAGGATTGGTCAAGATAATGTGTTATTTTTTTAAAATTCTAAACCTCATCTAATAACATTTTATTAACATGGGCTTCTGGTTTCTATTTTCCTAAAGATATATATATATATATATATATATATATATATATATATATATATTAACCAGCGTTTTTCTTCTATTAATATATTACTACATCACTGATCTAAACATAAAGACCAGATTCATGTATTAAAAAGACTGAAGTAAGTAGACCAAAAGGTCTGACTTTATTGCTTTCCATACTCAAGACTAAAGTGTTATTTATTTTGAGATATACTTTTGTGGAATTAAGAAGATGATGTTTTCTCTCCAATAGTTTTAGTTTCAAACAACATTGCATAATTTGCTGAAAATAGAATTTTGCTTCCTCTAGGATGTTCAATAAGAATAAATGGTAAAAGCAAAAGACACAATTAGAATAAGGTAAAAGATACAACTTTTTAAATGCCCCTATATACTAGAGTCTTTGACAGGTTGGACAATTAAAAATATTGTAATGTTAATGTCATATTCTTCAGATTATGGAAATAATTTTAATGCCTTACTGATCCTGTCTGAGGAAAGACCCCCCTTTCCCTGCTTTTAGTAAAAAAAACTGCCTGATTTTCTCTCTGTAAGGATAAATGTTCACAAATTTTCATGAAATAGCAAAGGAGAGAAAACTATGAATATTAATGTAAGAAGTAGTTAATAGCATCTGTTCTTATATTTATATTAGATATATGGGTTGATTTAGTAAGCAACAATAATGATTATTGGTGATTACTCATAATTTACAGATATAACAAACATGATATCAGCCAAATTAACTTATTTTAAATTTAATACTAGGAGATAATCTTAACTGTTTTGATTTTGGGGCAAAGGTAATGTCTTTTTTGGGAAACAGAAGCACAATCAGCCACTTATTTGGATGAAGACATAACCACCAAGCAGCATAAAAATATATGGATTCCATGTTAATATATTTTGCCATTTGACATTTTAAACGTCATCTACTTAAGTGTCACTTATAACACTAAGTCAATTTAAAAATAAAATCTTCAGGTAGGTCACATTTACAGGTCAGAAAAAATATTTCAATTGGGCTGAGAGGAGGCATATTGAAATCTAACCTTGAATAGGATGTTTGGCCATTGGAATCCTCAAGCTACCAACAGTCAGCCAAGATGCCATGACCACAGAGGCTTGAGTCAGCCGCAGACCATCAAGTCTTCCTCATTGTTTGGCATTCAGGAACACATTGTGGGTTCCTGAGAACCACTACCAGACAATACCATCACCAGAACTGCTTCCCAAGTAGTATAAACTTCCTGTGTTTCTTCCCACCAGGCCACTTAGTGGCTCATATATGTACATTAGTTTGTAAAATGTGTTATAAAAGCTTTAATACTAGCAGAAGTATGAATCATTAATGAGATTGGGCATTGTATATTTTTTCTGTGTATGTAATACCTTACATATAATAGAGGGTGTGAGCAAGGGACAATAGTAATGATAATAGGAGCAACTTAATTTTTTGGGTACTCTTTGTATGATAGATGTGATGGAAGAAACATAACTACTTTGTACTACCTTAAATTCTGTATCAGAAGATATATATATATAGATAGATAGATAGATAGATAGATAGATAGATAGATAGCTATAGCTAGCTAGCTAGCTAGACAGACAGACATAAACAGAAAAGATACACAGAAACATAAAACCTTCATAAAAAGGAAGACCCAAAAGATGAAATTAGGACAAGGCTTATAATATCTTTAAATAAGGAATAGTAAGTTGTGAAGAAGTGACTCCACAAAAGAAAAAGTCATTTGTGGGAAAGTGTTTAAATCATGAAAAAAAAAGGAAGGTTGAGTTGTTTCTGTTGGCTTAAATGTTCTGACTCTTGTCTCTAGTAATTAGTCTTGCTTTCCTTGGGAAGGGTGCTTTATACATGCTAAGTTTGATGCTTTGCGGAGTTAAAGGGCCCTTTCAACATCTATCTATTACTTCCTATTTACCTTTAAATGAGAATAACCAACGTACCAATGGTTATATTTTGATATGTGTTTTGCACACTTTTACTCCCCATCTATGAAACTTCACTTTAAATTTCTCACAGTAAAATTGACAGTTTTGTGGAGAGAGGAATCTAATTACTAGTTGAATAATAAGAGATCTGTAAAGAAGAGAAGAATGTGTGTTGGAGGGAGAACTAATACAGAGAAAATAGCAAATCTGAGAATATTACCAGATCTCCCATGAATCCTGTCTCACAACAATGGAACTGTCAGCTAGTCCAATAAAATGTAGACTCTCTCTTACCTGGTAGCTAGTATCAATTTCTAATGTTTAAAGGCATAAAGTAAACACTTTGCTATGAATGGTTCAAGTATAAGCAGCATTTTTTTTTTACCAGATGTTTTACAAGTACCTCCTTGTTGGTAGTTCTGACCATGTAGTGACCATTTTGGAATATAAATAAAGCCTTTTTTGAGATGAGGGTCTTTCTATGTTACCCAGATTGTCCTTGAACAGGTATCTTTCTGCTTCAGCTTCCCAGGTGACTGAGATTATAGGCATATTCCAACAAGACTTTTTTTTTTCTGCTCCTGGGGTTTGAACTCAGGGTCTGGGAGCCATCCCTGAGCTTCTTTGTTCTCGAGTCTAGTGCTCTACCACTTGTGCCACACTGCCACTTTTGGCTTTTTCTAAGTAGTTTATTAGAGATAACAAACTCACGAACTTTCTTGCTTGAGCTGGCTTCAAACTGCGATCCTCAGATTTCAGCCTCCTGAGTAGCTAGGATTTACCGGCATGAGCCACCAGTGCCCGGCTCTAACATGACTAAGATTAAACATTAACAAAACTCGACTGCTTCCAAGACTTTTGTAGTGAGATTAAACTTGGAGTTGCCTTTTGGTCACAAGTTCCACAACATAATATCCTCAACTTTTAGAAATCCTTGGAAAAATAATGCACAAGTAAGTTTTCTGTGCTGTCTCATGTGTGTGTGTGTGTGTGTGTGTGTGTGTGTGTGTGTGTGTGTGTGTGTGTGTGTGTGTGTGTGTGTATACTACTGGAGTATACTATTGTGGCCTGACTTCATGAACACTTGCAATTTTGCTAGCTTTTAAAGTGAAGTATCTGGAGTTGGAAGGATATCAGAAAATGAATCCTCTTTGTCCTGACTATTTGGGTAGGGACTCTACTTGGACTCTTGTCTCTATATAATAAAAAGGCTGGTGTGGTTTACGGACAAGAAGAACTTGCATTGGGAAGGGGAAGGAGAGTAACAAAAATCTGAAACAAGGACACAGGATGACCCATTGCAACAATGATACCCACAAGACACTATATTGTAAATGAACTTTACAATTTCTGGGGGTGGGGCAGTGGGGGAGGTGAGGGAGGGAAGGGATAGTAGGAGAACAACAAGGGAAGGGGTAACTGCTCCACAAGAAATGTACTCATTGCCTTACTCATGTAACTGTAACCCCTCTGTACAGCATCTTTACAATGAAATAAACTTAAAAAAAAAAAAGAACTGGCAGTTCCTTTGTCATTGGTCATGTTGACACTTTCTATGTGTCAATTTGTAAGAGAAGCCCCTGTTGTGCTATAAGTGGTGTGGGAAGCCTGAAGCCTGGTCTTAGCAATGATAAGATTTGCTTTTGTTTCTGGTCATGTTAGTCCCAATCTTTGGTTTACAAATGTGATTTTGGTTTACTAAACTCATCAGAAGAGAAGATGAGCCCATGACATGAAATAGTGGCTTGGGAATCAGCTAAAACTATGGTGATGTGGCAAAAATATGAGAAAAGGCATAGAGGCACTTACGATCTCTACAAATGATTTGAGATGCTACCCACGGAATCAGTCACGGTGTTTAATTTAAATTGTGTTCAAAAATGAAAAATTCATTACCCTATTCTGATCAACAGACAGTCCTTGAGCTTTGCGAGCAAGGGGAAGATAGAAAGATGCTGTTTTCTGGTCATAAATACCATTACCTTTCATTCATCCATCTTCATAATAGGTCCACTGGAGGCTTACATTGATAGAGATGAAAACTTGTTCAAATCTTTTTTTTTTTTATAATGGGAAGATGTTGACATTTCCAACAATCAGACCCTTTAGTTAACATGGCCAGGGTTTAGAGGCTTGTATAAAGGCATGTCAGTTTTGTGTATCAAGTTTGTGCATCAGAGGGAGAGGAATAGAGACTAAAATAAGTAATTTCCATAGAGAATTTCAATAAATGAGGAAAGAGGAAGGTTCTATTTAAAATTTTTGTTTTCTCCTACTTAGTGAATAGACAAAACCAAAAACTATTTCTTAATCTAGGATACTGGGAAGATCTAACTACTTTGTGATGTCATGGCTTCTAGAGTCTTAGGGTTGATTTTAAAAATCCTCACTGTGAGGTCACCAGAAGAAGTAGGCTTACTTGTCCTCAGAGTGTCAACCTGGGTCAAAAGCAGTGCGATCACCCAAACCGAGGAAGATTTTATGTTTACCATGAAGGTAGTAGATAAACGTAGCTGTTCTTAACATCTTTCTCATGAAGGTAACAATATATAGTTTCTTTTAAAAGTCTTGATATACGTTTGGTCTTCTGGTTGAAAGACATGACAAGTTTGTTGCTCAGTGGAGGCCAGATTTTTTTCAGCTCATGAAGCACCTCAAGTATATGAGTTTATTTTGCTATTTCATAACTAATAATATAAAATTATCCATAAAGCTGGATGTTGATGGTTCATGCGTGTAATCCTAGCTACTCAGAAGGTTGAAATCTAAAGATCACAGTTAAAAGCCAACCCAGGAGAGAAAGTCTGTGAGACTCATCTCCAGTTAACCACCAGAAACCCAGAAGTGGCGCTATAGCTTAAAGTGATAGAGCAATAGCTTCAAGCAAAAGAACTCTGGGACAGCATCCAGACCCTGAGTTCAAGCCCATGACTAACAACAATAACAACAAAAAATCCATAAAAATCCCTGTAATGCTCATTCAATTTGGAAATGGAGTGTTTTGAGATACTAGTATATATAGGATCACACACACAAAATATATAGTAGAACCAGGCGCTGGTAGCTCACACCTTTAATCCTAGCTTCTCAGAAAAAAATATATTTACATAATAATATATTTTTATATATTTATATAAGTAAATAAATATATTTTTATATATTTATGTAAGTAAATATATATATATGCTTGAAATGTACAAATGTCTGAAAGCCACAATAGTTCCAAATCCAATACATACCTATGATTAAAGTTTAACTATAAATGAAGCACAGTACAAGATTAACAACTATAGTAATACCACAGAATAATCTGAATAGCTATAAAGGCTATATAAGACTTACACATTTTATTATTAGATTATATATATAACATTTTAAGATTGTAGGTAAAACACTGCAATGCTAAACCATAGATGTGTGTGGTTCTACTAACTTGGGACAACATGAAGTGAATTTTGACTAGTTATAATTATTTCTTTTCTCCCCTTTTTTATTGACCGAATTCTTTTATTTATTTATTTATTGTGAAAATACTGTACAGAGGGGTTCCAATTACATGGGCAAGGTAATGAGAACATTTCTTATCAAGCATTGTTGCCTCCTCCTTTGTTTGCCCTTCCCATCCCTTCCCATCCCTTCCCATCTCCCCTGCCCCCCCCCCCCCCCCCCCCCCGCTCCTGTACCCCTCATACCCCCCCTCCCTGTGCCGCCCCTGCCCCCTCTGCCCACCACCGCCGAAGTTGTAAAGTTCGTTTTTCGACATAACTTGACCGAATTCTTGAAAGGGGAACTAGTTTATTATTATGATCCCGAACATCTCTGCATGGTGCGAGTCAGTGTTGCTGGGGAATATGTATTCGATATTCTTTGGTTGGGAAATGGCAATCTCCAAATTTTTGTAGCGATAACCCTAATCTAATTACATACATTATTTTTTTGGTTGGTTGTAGAGGCTGGGCACTGTCCCTGAGACTTTGTGTTCAAGTCTGGGGCTCTACCACTTTAGCCACACTGCCACTCTGGCTTTTGAGGGGTTAATTGGAGATAAGAGTCTCATGGGGATTTTTCTGCCCAAATTGGCTTAAAACTGAGATTCTCAGACCTCAGCTTCTTGAGTAGCTAGAATTACTGGCGTGAGTCACCGTTGCCTGGCTCATATATTAATTCTTATTGCTCCCAAAGTTGGAAAAGAATTCTCTCTATATGTGTTGCAGCAACCCTTCCTGTAGTTTGGAGGAAGTTTGGAGTCTTGGTGAAATAGCATTACATTTAGATCTATTTCTTAATGGAAAAATATTCCATACTGCATCACACATATGACAGTAATCTGGGAATAGTTAGACCTACCTATTAGCATTGATCTTTTAAAGGGTTAAGGCAAGATTGCAGAGGCTGGGCATGATTCTGCATACCTACAATGCCAGCACTCAGAAGGCTGAAGCAGGAGGAGTCAAGAGTAGCCTGGGCTAAATAAAGAGTGAGATGCTGCCCCCAACCCAAAAGCAAAACAAAAAGACTGAATAATGTTAATATTTTAGCTTTTACTTAATAGGTAATAGTGGAAATAAAATCTTAAGCATTTTCTGGTTGGGTCTAATCTTCCTAATAACTTTAGGTCAATGTGCCACCAGCCACCAAGTTCCCTGGGCCAATAAAGTCTTGGTTAAAAAAAAAAAGCAAAAAGTAAGGTGAGAAAAGAAAAAGTCACTGGAGGAGAAAGTAACGACTTGATATTTCTATTGCAAATTTTTGATGCCAACATCTAATCTTATTACTGCATTACTGTTTCCTATGGACAGCGTTGTCATTTGGGGCATTTCTGAGATGTGGATTAAATTGAAATGAATGATCTTTGAAGTCTTTCCTAATTCTACCCCTTTACTATTTGTCGTTAAGTCCATATACTAATGTGTGGTTCCAGAAGAAGCTATTGTTAGCTTGGGATGATAACTGTTACTTACACAGTGCCAAATCTTGATACTGTTTAAAACACTTCGAAAAAATTATACTAAGTGAAGTAAGCCAGGCCCAAAGAAACATAGGTCCCATGTTTTCCCTCATTTGCAATAACTAGTACATGTCTAGGATAAGCAGAAAAGGTCAAAAGCTATGTACATAGGACCATATATGATGATGTTAAGTGAAATGAACCTCAAGACAAGGATACAAGTGGTTTTTTTCTTTCTAGCTATTGTTTTTAACGTACTTATAATATACTATGTAATTCTCTTGTTTCTTTTGTATGTTCTTCCCCCATGGTGTTACCCCTGTTTTCACTGTATCTGATTCCGGTATCCTGCATCTTGTATATGCATTTTTCTAATTTGGGGAGGGGAAGGGATATAACAAAATGCTTAAATAAAGATACATGTTGGCCCATTGTAACAGTGAGATGTACAAAACACTATGTTGAAAATGAACTTTACAATTTCTAGTGGGAGGGTGGGGAGGGAGGAGATGGGGAGATAGAGAGGGAAGGGGGTGGTAGGGGAAAAACAAAGGAGGAGGTAACAATTTTCCATAGGAAATGGACTCATTACCCTACTCATGTAACTGTAACCCCTCTGTACAGTATTTTGACAATAAAAAAAATATATGGGAAAAAAGAAAAAAAACCACTGAGCATTGTATTTGTCATATAAGAAGACTTAAGCTCCCATGTGATAACACTAAAAAGTAGGATTTGCGGAAGTAAGTCATGTAGGCAGAGCCTTCACAAACAGAATTAGGGCCTTATAACAAAGAGTGTTTGTCTATGTCATCATGTGAGGTTTCTATGAAAAGTCTATGATAAGGCGAGCCCTAACATGACATCACAGCATCTAGCAACTTGATCGTGGAATGCTTAGACTCTAGAACGGTAACAGATAAATTCCTTTTATTTACAGTTACCCCCTTTATGAGACTTTATTATAACTGCTCAAGTAGACTAAGACAGATATGACTAAGTAGATTTCATCCAACTGTTGTACTTGTGCTTTGGCTGGAGGCTAAAAGAATTTCAGTGACCCTAAAGGATAAGAAAATTATTTTGTCCAAATGTTAATGGATGCAGTTGATCTTAACTATTCAGTCATTCCCTTCTGAGACAATGGAATCTGGTTGATGGGGAGAATAACATTTGATGAGAGTGAGTCTCTATTGTCTACAGAAAAAAATTAGGAGCATACAGGCATTTTCTGTTTGCATTTGACTAGAGAAGATTTAATAACTTTGGACATTAAGAGAAATCAAAAGCAAAATGCACTGGTCAAGGGAAGAGAAATAAAAAGCAGTTGTTAGAATAAGAATTGATAACTCCGGGCTCACTACATTTTTTATTTTTTGGTGTGAAGATCATTATACAATGAATCAGTAATGACAACAGACTTTCCTATCTATTCCATCTTTGACTTGATTTGATACCAAATCCTTTTGCTTATTAGTGCTAGGGTATTGAACTTAGTTCTGTATCACAAAACTAGGATTTGTTTGATGTTAGTGATGAGAGACTTCAGGGTTGATTGACAAAGTGAGCCATCACTGAGCTCTGGTTGGGGCTGGGCAAAAGTTGCATTGTGGGAATTTCCCTATGATAGGTTACTGTATTTATAATTAGTATCCTGTGTGTAGAGGCTCTTCAGTTACGAAACTCTAATGTCTGGTTGTTTTAGCCTCAAGCTTGGCCGTAAAGGATACACTTGTCTTCTGAATATAAAGTTTAAGCACTGTGGTTTCTAGATGATGTTCTTCCAGTTTTGTTTGGGTATCTTTATTTTGAAATGTCAGCATTGGCTATCATTTTGAGTTTCTTAGAACTCAAAATTCTTTAAGGTCATTCATTTCATTAACTAATCAACTCTTTTAGCATGTAGGATAGGGGAATGCTAAACTCTCCTGGACAGAACTCTAATAGGTCTCATTTGTATATTCTTTTGGGACTAGGTCTCAAACTGAGCATTTGCATGTCCTTCCCAGTGTGTTTATATCAGTTTACTAAGAGTCCTCCATTCTCCACGTCAGTGTACTCTGGTATAATCTCTATCTTGTTATGATCACATTGCAAATTTCCTGCTACATCAGTTTAATCAGAAATCCTCAATTACCCCTGGTGTTTCATTGTAGCAATTTACTATGCATAGACCATTGACCCATATCTTTTCCTTCAGTTTATTCTTACTTTTCCTTGTTGCATCAGAAATTGTCAATCATATATTTGTGTCCTATTTTATTCAGTGCGCAAGTAATAACAGAGAATTTTGCTCACTCTTGTTGTTCTTTTTTTATTGTGAAAATACTGTACAGAGGGGTTACAATTACATGGGCAAGTTAATGAGTACATTCTTATCAAGCATTGTTGCCTCCTCCGTTTCCCCTTCCCCATTCCCCCCACACAAAGTTGTAAAGTTCGTTTTTCGACATAACCACTCGTTGTACATCTCATTGTTGCAATGGGTCCACCTGTATCCCTATTTACATGATTTGTTTTTTCCCTTCCCCTCCACAAATTATACTAACATCAAATACAATGAAAGCAGGGGTTATACCGTGGGGGAGGGACATACAAAGCAACAAAAAAATCATCTTATAAATATGTTAGAAACAATCACATGAAAGAAAAAACCTTTGAATACTTATCTTGGGGTTCATTTCACCTAACATCAACTTATCTGACTGTTTCTGCTTGTCTCAGACATATCCGAATGGTTATCAAATCCTTCTAAATAGTGTTAGATAATGGAATTTTGTAACAACAGAGAAAGGGATTCTATGTGGTTTTCTTTCTCTTGTAGCAATGTATTTTTTTCTGAATAAAATCTTTTTTAATTTAATTTAATGTCTACCTTTGTTTCTTTGGGGAAGGGTGCTATTTATTGTGGGCTTTGGGAGCAGAAATGGCATCTGATTTATCTGTTCTGTTTCTGTTTTAATATTTTCATTTGAAGATGATCTATGTTGCTCTTAATTTTTATTTTATAGGATTCAAAATACATTTAGTATGCATCTATGGAGTATCAAGTGATTGACTCTAAACACTGACCAATGACCTTATTTGACAATTATAGTATACTATGTAATTTTTTCATGAGTTCTGAAGTTTAAAATTTTTTAGACATACAACATTCTTCATATTATTTCCAAAAAACTCATCCTAGAACAAATGAATATTTATATTTATATTATTAATATTCGAAGTCTATTATTTGCTTGAAAATGGATAATTCATGTTTAATCCAATGGTTTTATTTATCTTGTAAGGAATATAACTTACAAACTATATCACCCACAATAGATTAAACACTGTGTAAATCAAACTCAAACTCAGTGGAATTATTGTCTATGTTCTCTCAGAGCAGTTAAATAAAACTTGATCTTGAGAATTGCTCATTCCAGATAGTAATAAAAAAAACTGTCTCTTTTTTTTTTGTCAATCATGGGGCTTTTGAACTCAGGGCCTGGGTGCTGTCCATGAGCTCTTTTGCTCAAAGCTAGTCTTCTTCCAGTTTGAACCACAGTGCTATTTCCAGTTTTCTGGTAGTTTATTGGAGATGAGTTTCACAGACTTTCCTGCTCAGGCTGGCTTTGAACTGTGATCCTCAGATCTTAGCCTCCTGAGTAGCCAGGATAATAGGCATAAGCCAGCAGCTCCCAGCTATGTCATTTTTACGTTAATTTAGCATCCTTTGCTAATCCTCTTGAATTTGCTGGGATTAAAACACTCAACACACACATAGATTCACACGTATTTCCTCACTGTAAAGTAACATTGCAAAAGATTTCTTCCTCTAATTGACTCAGCAAAGGACTGCCCTCTTCTCATCACCATATTAAGTACCATAAAACTCCTAGATTGGAGCTACTTCTGATATCTTAGACGAACACTCGTTTTTGTTTCATAAGTAAATTGTCTATTTTTCTTTCTTCTATGTGACCAGGAAGGGGGAATTAGACATAGTTCTGTGAAAATGCATTTACAATTTTTAAGGCTCCCCCCTGAACTTTATGAACAATTTTTCTGGCATTTAATTTTTCCTGTTAGTGACTGAAGCTTAAGAATTAGCAATTTCTTTAGCAATGAGGCTCTCCAAGCTGCTTCACATATATTTGAAGCAACACTCAGCTAGTTGGGACTAAGGTACATGATCCAAGGCAGAGGATATATAGCAGTAGAGAAAAGGGAAAAGAGTAGAAATGAAATGGAATTCCAATGGTACTAATATCTCTTGTGGAGTCAAGTTTATGATGTGTATATTTAGCCAAAATATTTATAAAATTATAATGGTTTTAAATGACAACTCCTTTGTACAACTAGTTAAATATAATTTTTTAAAATGTGAAAATTATATACACATATATATTTTAAGAAGAAACTTCCTAGAAAAAAAAGTGCTGCTCAAACATTCCAATCTCTCCCAAGAACATACGTTTTCCTACTTTTGCTTTTATACTGCTTGCTTCAAAGTCTGTTCAAAATGCTTAGCTTGAATTCCTTGCAAGTTGAAATTGGAAGTGTCCATCAGCACTAGTGTGGAAATGATAAACCCTAAGTACTTTGGACCACATGTGATTGGTGTAAGAAGGTAATTAACTTGGGGCCTGATGTTCATGTGAAATTTTGTTTTTTAAATTTCATTAAAAAAGGATTTTCCCAATATTTATGGAAATAATTTGGATACCTTAAGTATCTCCAGTAGTCTAAGGCTTTCTAAAACCTCAGGCTGGTGTCTGAAGGGGTGGGGGTGGGGGTAGGTAGGCTGTGTGTTCAGTATTGTAGCTGTGTCTTTATCATGTTCAGTTTGTTTGGGCCTGGAGGGCAATAGAGACTAATCTAGTCTGTGAATGACTTAAACCCTGGGACTTTCTTCTTTGTCCCCAGCCTCTTTCATCATATGTTCCATTTTTAAAAACCACAATCAGAACCCTTCCTCTATCAAGATTTACTCACATTTCTGAAATTTTGTTCTTTATCCTTATTGTAATAATTTATAATAAAATTCTACAATACCTGAAATGGGAAGGATATTCTATCTCTTAAGTCCATTGAGATAATAAATACATAGACAAGGAATATCAAATAGACAGTTTCTAGAGAGAATTGGTGTGACTGACTTCTGCTTATATTTCTATCATCCATAACTTTTAATTATAATTTTCTAGATATAAAATATGTCATGGAAATAAAGCATTTTTTTTTTGTAAAAACAAACAAAAACTACAGAGTTAAGCCAAGAAACTAGACTCTTTTGGTCTTTTTCAGTCCCAACTCTCCTCTGATTACCTGAAAACTTCACACCTTTCAAACCTAAAGTATACAGAACAACAAGTTTATTTGAGAAAAAAATATTGCTAATTTTTCTTCCAGAAAATTAAACAACATCCCTTGTCTAGAATCCTGATGATTTTATGTTCTGTTTCCCCCTTCTCCCACCCTCTCCTTCCCCAGAAGCAGAAGCAACTGAGTTTCAAACCTCTTATGGAGAGCTAGATTTTAGTGTTAAGTTTTATTTTGCTTCTACTTCTTTCTTAAGATATAGAAGACAGTTGGAGAGAAGATTAAAAAAATACAGTGCCTATTGAAGAAATACAAGTCTTCTTTCATAGGTCTGAAGTTTCTTCAATTTCTTAAGCAAGGGATGTATCTTTGTATAACTCATTTAATAGGTTTGATTTTTGTACTTTAATCCAGAAATACTTTAGGTAAACATCTTGGCATGTGTTTCCACTATCTTTCTAGCTGTTTCTGCATAAATTCCCTCAGGATGAAATAATTAAACATTTTAAAAATCATTGAATATTAAAGCTACTTTTTCATAATTTCTCATTTCATAGATTGATTATACAAAATGGTGAATACTAAATATATAAGAATGTATACATATATAGTATTGTTTACAAGATAATTTTGCATAGTCTCAGATAAGAAATTCCTGGTTCAAAAGATTCCACCTAGCACATATTCTAGTGACAAAATTCCTTTATAACAGAAATGACAGTTTAATCCAAATAGCACTTAAACTATATTAAGTTGTTAAGATTTTAAAAATTGATTTTGAAGAAAAAAATTGAGAAATTGAACTGACTTTCCAATGCTTGGAGAAGATTCGAGATGAGTCCACTTCTCTTGAAGCTACTAAAGACAGATAAAGTAGATGAACTTTGAAATCAGGCTTCTGGAGGAGGCCCATGGTTGAGCTCTATGTATATGAAGAATTGACTGGAGTGCTATAAGAAACAATTATCTTCACAGTGGAGGAAGGAGAACACATAGGTGATTTAAAAGTATAAATTGAAAATGAACTTTAGAACTATTGGCAGAGCACCCTTTTCCAGAATTGTAAAGGCCTAGATGTATTTCTGATTTCATATATATTTTTTTTTTTTGGGTCTGGTCGTGGGGCCTGAACTCTGGGCCTGGGCGCCATCCCTCAGCTCTTCAGCTCAAGGCTAGTGCTCTACCACTTGAGCCACAGCACCACTTCCAGCTTTTTTCTTTTTGCTTAGGTGGTGCTGAGGAATTGAACCCAGGGCCTCAGGCACGCAAGGCAAGTGCTCTATCACTGAGATACCTTCCCAGCCCCCTGATTTCATATTTTTTTAAGTTTTTGAAGACTTGTATATATACAACAGGATTTTTCTTAAGGAAAGGACCCAAGAAACAAGAAATCCTGCTATAATTTTATGCATTAAACGATTTCACGGTGAGGATGAATGCTTGTGGCTACCTGTTGATGCTTACCTTGTTTCAGATTTTGAAACATTTCAAATTTATGATGTTCAAAGTAGGGATGCTCCCCTTTTACCAGGTAGAGGACTTAAGCCAAATATCAACTGGGCTTAAATTAAAGTGTAGAGTTTCCAGGGCTATGGGAGGTTACTGAAGATAACCTCATGAAAGATAGCATTGTAGATGCTAACTCCTAAGTCCATCTCAGTTGTGGACCTGGGGCCTTCCCTGAGGAGTTACATTGAAGAAGAAACATTTTGTTCAACTACGTTTCCAGGTTGTAAGTGTCCATCCTTTTACTACGATTTCTGGTGAGAGAGGTCTTATCAATAGGCTTATCTTACCCTAAAAACCATGGTTTTGGAATATAAAGTAATTATATTAAATTTTGAGCTACATTTCAATTTTGGTGAATTTAGCCTATGTCTTCCTGAAATAGAAAGCCAAGCCTTGTTCTATTTTCCATCTTTCATTCCCTGCCACTCAGCCAATGGTATTGGTAGATTATAATGAAAGAAGTTATTTTTCTTTTAATATTACTTAACATGAAGATGTTTTGGGTTCTTATAAAGGAAGTCAATCGAGTTAAAACTACAAAAATCTTAATTAAGCACCTTTACCTCTTCTAAACCTTTACCTCTTCTAAACCTGGGGGAAACTTTCTTATCTTTAGTACATGAAATTAATAAAGGTCTTAATATTTAATTTATTTTGAATCTGCAGTTTATATTAGAATATTTTTGAGGAATGAGATTACATTGATAATTTTCTGGGAATACTGATTTCATTCTCCTGTGTTTCCCCTGGTAATAGGCTATTAATTTAGTTAAAAGGAATTTCCCAGTTTCCTCCTAAAACAGAGCAGTCCCTTCTAAAAACAGATGATTTGAATATGTCTTCTTGTAACTAAAATTTGCAACTACCAAGTGCTAAATATTTAATTCATCATTTAATTTCTTGCCTTTGGCTCAGACCATTTTAATTGTTCCACAAAATTTGCTAATCCTCAATGTGTCTAAGTGACAATACAATCTTGCTTATCAAACACTATTAAAAGGAAATCATTCAGACCTTTTTTAAATAATAAACCAAGATAGAATCAATTCTTTCAGTAAAGGATATGAAGTAACTTTTATTGATGTGAGAGTATGTTGCCATATGATTTTGATTACAGCAGTGTTCTAAGGAACATTTGTCTTTGCACCTTATTATGTCATGTAGAAGGAAAGAAATACAGGTATGAGCTGGGGAGAATATAGGCCCCTCCCTCAAAGTAGTGTTTGCCTAGCTAGGCAAACAATTGCTTGGCTTAAATTCTCAGTACTATACCCTTGCCATGCTGACACAAACACAAAATGAGGTACAAAGTTGTGAAAGATCACCATTCTATGAGAGGTTGCTTTCAATGTTTAGCAGTCTGGTAGAAAGTGGACTTTAAAGAAATGATAAGGAAAAATGAGAGGTTCTACTTAGAATTCATTTGCAGTCAATTGTCTTTTGCTAAGGTATTACTTGTATTGTACGCATCTGGAATCACAAAAGGAAAAAAGTTACTTTCAACTTTGCAGACTCAGGAAAGACTCGGGGAAAACAGACGAATGTTAACTCTTACAGAATTTGTACCACACGTAAGAGAATATAGTTTGATTGAAACACAGTAGTAGGTTGTTTATCTCCGAAAATTAAGCTCCTGGCATAAGAAGAACTGGGTACAATTTGCAATATTAATATTGGGTACTGTCAGGCTATGTAAGAGTGTATTCTGAGATTCTTTTCTTTTCTAGTGTGGATGGTACAGCTTGCAAAATTTTCCTGACACACAAAGCAAGAAGAGCGATATTTAAATGTAACATAACCACTGTGCCTCTTTACCCATCAATGTGAACTCACTCCACTGCCTTTCTTCTGGGCTCACTTGAATCAGACATTGGAAAAACCGACGTGTATATGAAGAAATAAGTATTTTTTTCACAGCCATTGCTCTTTGTAATGGCTGTGCTAAATTTCAAGCACCTAATTTTTGGAAGTTCCAGTGAGCTCTATGGAGGATCTCAGACACTGTTAGTCTTCCTTCTGATCCCATGTTGCTTGACACGAGATTTCAGGGCAGCTCCTATTATCCCAGACAAGCCTCTCATCTGGGCCTGGAATGTCCCAACTCAACCGTGTGCTACAAAGTTTAAGGAACCAATTGACATAAGCCTATTCTCTTTAATAGGGAACCCTATGAAATCTGCGACAGGGCAAGACGTAACACTATTCTATGTTGATAGACTTGGCTACTACCCTTACATTGATCATCACAACAAAGAAATATATGGGGGAATCCCCCAGCTAGGGTCTTTACAAGAACATCTGACCAAAGCTAGAGAAGACATTTTGCATTACATACCAACAGACAAATTAGGCCTAGCTGTCATTGACTGGGAAGAATGGAGACCCACCTGGGACAGAAACTGGAAACCTAAGGATATTTACAGAAACAAGTCTATTGAATTGGTTCAGCAACGCAATGTTGACCTCACTTTAAAAGAAGCCACCCAGATAGCCAAAGAGGAATTTGAAACGATGGGAAAGAGTTTCATGTTAGACACTTTAAAATTGGGAAAATCAGTTCGACCTCAACAATTATGGGGTTATTATCTCTTTCCAGACTGTTACAATCATAACTATAGAAGAGTTGATTACAATGGACATTGCCCTGAAATAGAAAAGAAAAGAAATGACGCCCTCCACTGGTTGTGGGAAGAAAGCACAGCCCTTTACCCATCCATTTATTTACATAGTGATTTAGGGTCCACTCACAAGGCTGCAGTATTTACTCGAAATCGTATACAGGAATCTATTAAGGTTTCTAGAGTGCGTGATGTTAAACGTCCACTCCCATTTTTTGTATATATTCGCCTAGTGTATACTGATAAAACTACGATATTCCTTAATGAGGTAAGTGAACCAAATTGTGACAGCTAACAAAAAAGTTTTTAGTAAAATTCAAAAAAAAAAACCCCAAACAACCCAGTAATATTGAATGCAATGAATTTTGGCTTTTAAACTCATTTAGGAATATGCACAATGTGTTGTTATGTGCAGGCAAAATAAGAATATTTTCCTTAATTGTGTACTTTCTTGTCAATAATGGAGAAATAGATAATACAATTTATTAACTCCATTCTTTGTTGTTGTTGTTGTTTTACTTCTATAGGCCTGCTGTCTTTTAAACAGACTTAGTTATAACAGTGAGAAAACAGGCACAGTGATTTACATCTGTAATCCTGGTTAGGCAGTTCAGATTGAGAGGATACTGTTCAGGGCTACCCAGGAATAAAAGTTCATATCAAACAATAAAAAACCTGGGCTGTGAAGGTGGCTTAGTGGTAGAGTGCTTGCCTTGCATGCATAAAGCCCTGGGTTTGATTCCTCAGAACCATATAAGCAGAAAAAGCCAGAAATGGTGCTGTGGCTCAAGTGGTAGAGCGCTAACCTTGAGCTGAAGAGCTGAGGGACAGCGCCCAGGCCCAGAGTTCAGGCCCCAGGACCAACTGGAAAAAAAAAAAGGGTGGGGGGAGGAAAGAGATGCTAGGGAAAAAACAAAGGAGGAGGTAACTGCTCAATAGGAAGTGTACTCATTACCTTACTCATGTAACTGTAACTCCTCTGTACAGTATTTTTACAATAAAAAACATACATTAAAAAAAACAATAAAAAACTGGGCACTGTCTAACATCAGTTAGAGGAGGGAGGCCTAAGCTAACTTTGCCTGTGCAAAAAACAAAGCTTGATTTGAGAAACAATGAAATGGCTCAAATGGCACAGTACCAGAGCATAAGGAGACATGAATTCAACCTTAGTACTGCCAAGAAAACCAACAACACAAAACAAAATACTTAGCTCTATTTTTTTTATAGCAAGGAAACAACTATGTGAAAGGTCATGGTTGTGGAAATCAGCAGGCTTAGTTTGCGTGTCATTGTGTTTTATAAAACACCCTCATTTTTACTTCTTCACTAATCATTCTTTCTATGAAATTTGTCAGGAGGACCTTATGCATACAGTTGGTGAAACCGTTGCTCTGGGTGCATCTGGAATTATAGTGTGGGGAACGCTAGCTTGGGCACAAACTGTGGTAAGTTGTTTTGGTAGGAAATAGATGAAAAGTACTTTAACCTTCAATGTTTATGGGGATTGTTTTGGTGTGTTCTGTAAGAAAATCACTATCATACTTGGCACACACCTAGTGGCTACTCAGTCAAAATGTGTTGAATCAAAATGTGTTGTATTTGTTTACTTAGGTGTGCAGGCAGAACACTGAATCAGAAATTCAATGAAATTCAATGAAATGTTCAAGGCTACATGGCTTATAAGTAGTAAAACCAGCGTGTGTGCATAAAACTGAACTGAATGTTTCTTTTTCTGAGGGACATGCGATGATACTAGTGATGAATGTGCTGTGAATCATGCTGAACAAAGCCCAGAGCTCAGGGTCCTGCTCTAGGATCTGTAGGAAATAGAGGTCTTATTGTAATACCAGTGAGAGAGATCTTTACAGAGTTTATCACTGTCCCTTGTTCTTCAGGTAGAATAGCAATATTCTTACTTCCTTGCAGGAACTTGGAAAAGTCACACTTGAGAAATTCAAAGTAATCTCAGCCATTCTACTTATTTTGCATAATTATATTGCCTTTTAGTTTGATCTCTAATGAAAATGAGATAACAGTTGAGCTCCAAATGGCTCAGACCTGTAATTCTAGCTGCAAGCCAGCCTGAGCAGGAAAAGTTGTGAGACTCTCATCTCCAGTTAACCACCAAAAAGCCATAAGTGGGTCTGTGGTTCAAGAGGTAGGGTGCTAGCCTTGAGCAAAACTTTTCTGGGACAGCTCCCAGGCCCCTAGTTCATGCCCAAGGTTAGGAGGGCAGAAAGGGGGAGGGAGAGGGAGAGAGTAGAGGATAGAAGAGAAAGGGGAGGTGAGAGAAGAGAGAAGAGAAATATAAACTAAGGAAAATTATGTGTCTCTTGGTAAAGTCTTTTGAATAGCAGAAAATTATCTTAAAATTATAATTTCCTGAAGTATATTCTGAATTTTACTAGTAGTTTTTCAAAATGCACTAATTGTATGCTGGAAGCATTCACATATACTCCCCCACACCACTTCCTTTATAGAAGTTAAAACAGGGAGCTCCAACCTTTCTCTGAAAAGGATCATGTAGCATATTATTTGTGTCACATTTGATTTCTAGAGTCATTGGAATCATAGATCTACATTCTTTTTAACATGCCTTTCAAATCTTCTTCAGTGTTGTCTACTGGCAATAGGCCTTTAATGTTAATATGATTGTGTTCTAATTCCTGGTACTTTCTTGATGTCTCTTACACAGACTGTTCTGTATATTTCCTTTCTAAACTATGATCATTTTGAATATTAGAATTATCATTACTTTCTCTAGTCACTAGATCATTTGTAATAAATAAACCTAAGGATCCCCTTGTATCTTGCAGGCATGGTATTTAATTTAATTGATGATTAAATATTCAGGAATTTTGTAAGCCAGTTATTCAGATATATGTCAGTTTTTATTTACAATGTACTTGAGGTATTAATTTGTATTGTGCTTGTGTAAATGGCAATACTGTCTAATGGCATTATCATTACTTGTGTCACACACCACATTAGCTAGTTAGGGAGCAGTATTTATACCATAGTATATACACAAATGCTATAAGAAGCTTATCTATTAGATTAGATGAGTCCATAGGCTTCATCTAATGTAAAGTAGTGATTCTTAAATCATTTTCATCCCTTTACTCCTCTTTGTTTTTTTTAAGTCTGTATCCCTACTTCTCTGAAAACCTGATAGTGATATTACCTGTATTTGAAATGAATGCTCATATATCCTGGGTACTAGAATATTGTGTTGAAGAATATTGACAGAGACTTTGCCTGCTTGAAGATTGAGTACTTTTAAGAATACACGAGCAAGAAAAAACAACTGGCATGATAAACATAACACAGAAATAATGTAGCGAATTTGAGTTCCCAGGGAAAGTATGTGAGAAAGGCACTAGTTAGGGAAAGCACCGTTTGAGTGATAATAGGGAGTCAAAAATATTTTTTAAGTTTTTTACTGTTGTTTGTATTATTGCATTGTATTATTATTCATTTAGAGGTGATATGCAGAGAGATTACCTTTACTTACATGAGGTATTAGTATATTCCCTTCCTTTTGCGCAGTATCATCTGTTCCCCCATTCTCTCCCATTCCCTCTTTCCCATCTCTGCCCACAAGTTGTGTGGTTCACTTTCGTCAATGTCCAGTGCAGCCAGTGGGCTCTGTTGCAGCACTTTTTAACCTCTTCTTCTGAGAAGTCTCTCCTTGGCTCCATTGTCCATTTAGTGATTGGTTAATTAGGTTTGGGAGGGGTTAGTTTCTTGAGCTCCCTGTTTATACCTGATATTAGGCCTTTGTCTGATGTATTGCTGGTAAAGATCTTTTCCCAATTGGTTGGCTGTCTTTCTAGTTCAGTAGCTATGTCTTGAGCTATGTCAAATCTCTCTCCTATCTGTTGTGCCCCTGGGATTCTATGGGATTCTATTGAGGAAGTTCCTGCTTATACCTCTTAAGTTCCAATATGTCTCCTGCTTTCTCTTGCAGTAATTACAGAGTTTGAGAGTTTCTGATGTTGAGGTTTTAATCCATTTTGAGTTGATGTGGTGGGGAATCAAGGGGAAGGGAAAAAACAAAATGTTTAAATAGGGATACAGATTGCAACAATGAGACGTACAAGACACTATGTCGAAAAATGAACTTTTCAATTTAGGCAGAAGGGGTTGGGGTGGGGGGTAGAAGGGTGAGGGTGGGGGGGTAGTTGAGGAGGTGGGAGGGACGGGATGGTACGGGAAAAACAAAGGAGGAGGGAACAATGCTGGATAAGAAATGTACTCATTACCTTGCTCATGTAACTGTAACCCCTCTGTACAGTATTCTCACAAAAAAAAAACTTATTAAAAAAGATTAGAGGAAAGAGCACTGCTAGCAGAGGGCACAGTAGTGCCGTTTAAAGTGAATCTGCCATTTGAGTGAGACATGCCAAACAACATGGTAAGGAAGGGAGTCTTACACAAGAAGAAGGAAGGGTTTGACCGTAACAGACTGTATACAAGTCAAGAGAAGAAGTGGAATTGTATTCTAATCTCCATGCAAAGCTGTTGGAAAGTTAAGGAGACAGATGGTGGATTTTTTTGTTGTTGTTATTGCTTCCATAAAGGTTCCAGCAAACTTAGTGGCTTAAACAATAGAAATGTACCACATTTTACCCGTAGGTTAGAAATGCAGATGTGTCTCGGTGGGCTGATATCGAGCAGGCTGAATTCCTAGAAGAGAATCTTCAGTCGCATATTTGAAATGTTGGCTGTTTTTCAGGTCCCTGTGGCTTTAACAGTGAGAGGTCCATTACCTGATTGGTTGCGGGCCAATAGCCACTTCCATCTTCTAAGGGTCTCTACATTCATTGGCTCTTTTCCCTCTTCTGCATTCCATTAGCAGTAGTGGTTTAAGTCTGTCTTGTACTGCAACTTCTCTCTTCCTTCCTCTCGTTTCGAACCCAGCTGAAAAAGTTTCTACATTTTCAAGGACTTGTATAATTGGGAAAATCTTCTGTTCTCAAGGTATATGTCTTCAATACTAAGTACAAAGTTCTTTGGTTATAGAAGCTAATATCATCACATATTTCTGGAGATTAAAGTAGCTATACCTTTGGGAGGCCATCACTATGACAACCCGAGATGTTCTCACCAAGGAAGGTGACAAGACATTGATTCTACTGGGAGCTTCTAAGATTCCTTGCCTTTGCCCATGCAGTAGCGGATGCTTGCCAATATAACACTACCACTTCCTTTGATTTGTTCAAGGGCTAGCATAGCCAGTTCACTAGGTAGAATTGTTGATCGTGAAAATAAAGTGACTCTGTCTCCAATGTTTTATTCAAAACTGGTCTGTAGTTTTGAAAATATGTCTCAAAATGATTCATCCTGGCTACTCCTCACTCATTCTCTACCAAATTGGGAAAAGAACATGTTGCCAAAATCAAGTTGGAGTCCTCTTGCTTGCTAAGATAGAAAGCATGTATTGTCAAGATCTTGGTGTCATATCATCACCTCCCACCCCTTAAAAAGTGATTGTCATGGGGACAGGCGTGGTCAATCCTAGCTTCTTCCTGACAGGCGGAGGTAGCAGGATCCTAGTCTGAGGCTGCCCTAGGAAAAAGCACAAGACCTTACATAACAGTAAAACAGAAACAGAGATGGTGGGGGGCGGGGGCATAGCTCAAGTATTTTGCCTAGAAAGCAGAGGCGTGTACTTCAATCCCAGCACTGAGTTTCTTTTTAAATTGCTTATTGTAGTAAAAGTCAGTGCGCGTGTAATAAATACCTTCGATATTCTGACCACCTTTATACTTTTACAGAAATCCTGCTTGACCTTACGCAGTTACATGGAGTCCACAGTGACTCCTTACTTTATCAATGTCACTCTAGCTTCCAAGATGTGTAGCCAAGCACTGTGCCAGGATCAAGGTGTGTGCACCAGGAAAGATTGGGATACCGACAACTACCTTCACTTAAACCCAGCGAGTTTCACCATTGAATCTCCGCAGCCTGGACAGTACATCGTGAACGGGAAGCCCACACTGAATGACCTGCAAGACTTTTCCAACAATTTTAAGTGCAGCTGTTTTCCAAACATGAGTTGTAAGGAGAGAGATGATCTAGAAAATATCGAAACTATTAGCGTGTGCGCAACCGAGGATGTCTGCATAGAGGCGCTGATGAAGACTCCGTCTTCCGCTGCTCATTCTCACTCCAAGTCACCTTCCGCCGTGTTTCCAAGGGGTCTGAGAGGACCCCTTTTATTTCTGGCTGTCTATATGCAATACACAAGTTAATATTATTTAAAATATCTGCCATCAATACTATAAAATTCATCTTGGTCCCAAAATATCTCTATTTTTTTATTGTGAAAATACCGTACAGAGGGGTTACAATTACAGGGGCAAGATGATGATGAGTACATTTCTTATCAAGCCCTGGTGTCTCCTCCTTTGTTTCCCCTTCCCATCCCTTCCCATCTTCCCCCCCCCCCCACCAAAGTTGTAAAGTTCATTTTTATACATTACACGTTGTACATCTCATTGTTGCAAATACCTCTATTATTAATCAAGAGTTTCAAAAGAAAACTTCATCTTCCATCCAAGACTACTGGCACATCTATCACACTTGGAGAACTAGTGTTTTTCTGAGATGAGAGAAGATTTCAAAAAAGTCAAGCTATTGAGACATGGTTTCATTCGTAATTTGTCATTTGTTTAATGTGAAAACCTTTGTCTTTTAAAATGTAATTTCTCAAGTTGACAAGACTTCCTTGTTTACAGATCTGTGGGGTTTTTCCTGCTAGTTAGTTATTCTATGTTTTCAAGAAAGATAAATTTAGAAAATGATTATTCTAGAGTTATACATGGTTTAATGTCTTCAGAATTCAAAAAGCACTCACTCCGATACTGTGTTCACTCATGATTTTCAAGGTTAGTCAGTCTATTGTCCCTCTAATGGCTGACTCTAAGCATTCATTCTGCTATCTCACCTTCATATTTCATTTATAGGGCACCACATCTCATCAAGAGATTTTCTGTATTCAGAGTCTTCCTTTCAGACTATTTAGCTGTCACAACAATTTGATAGGTTATTTTGGGAAAGGTCTTTCTAAATTACTGTATCTTGTAAGTAGTGGTTCCTGGTGAACTTAACAAACACTATAATCTTGTATGAATCCCCAACTCTGAGTTCAAAACTGGAATTTCCAGAGGCACCAGCTTGACACTTTACCTATGAGTACATGGAATTACCCGTTGCACTTGCAAAACTGCCAAACTGTTTCAACACAATCATTCTACGTAGGATATTTACATTTGGAAATGAAATTTAAACTTGACATAGAGTGGTTAGAATTTGAGAGTGAAAAAAAGTTAAGTAAAGTAAGCCAGGCCCAGAAAGACAAAGATTCCAAGTTTTCACTCATATGTGGAAGCTAGAATTAGTTTATAAATATCTGAGTAATTGATTAGGGTGGTATGCAAGCGTGAAAAGTCAATTCATGGTAGAACTCAGTGTAATTCCTTAGAAAGGCAAAAATCATAATCCAACAAAATAAACACGAGGAAACAGGTACTTGAAAGGGTAAGTGGGATCAAGGTAGGGTTGAGGTGGATGAATGAAGAGAAGGAAACAAACAGGCAGAATCTCAATGAATATCCTACAAAATTGATAAAAGGGAAGGTGGCAGGTTGGGGCAGAGAGGAGCTGGGGCTCAAACTAAGCTCATGAACAGTACTCAAGACTGGCAAAAGGGGGGGGAGGGGGGCAGTACACAGGGGAGGAATCCATACTTTTTCCAAAATGAAAAAAAAAATAAACTATGCTTAAAAAAAAAAAAAAGAATGTTGAAAGAGGTGATGGCATTGTTCAAGATACACTGTCTTCATAAACTTTATTTTTAAATGAGAAGTCCTTTGTATAGCTACTAAGGGCAATAAAAGATAATAAACCCCACTATATATGTACATAAACATTTTATATAAATTTGAAATGGAGCATCCTATCAGTAAAAAGCTACTTCTGCACAGAAAGTAAAGAAAGGAAGAAGAAAACAAAAGTAGGGAAAAGATAAGGAAAAAGAGCTTGAATGCCATCCCTGGTTATAGCGAGGACACTGATTAGCATAGGATTGAAAGCAACATCTCAGACAGCAACAATTAGCCTTCAGCTCCCTGTGAAATCCAAGCTGGGTACACTTGAATACCTATTCTGCCTTGCAAAACATTACTGCAACCTTCTTGCTCTCCCTTTGGCCCTGACTTCATTTTAGACACAAAAATAAATGAAGCTGCAAAGTCATGATACAGATAAAGACCCTAAGATCTTAGTAAACTCTTTGAGGCTTTAGAGTTCCCTTGAGATCTTGTTTAACTTGTTATTCACCTCATTTCTTTATTTGTGAGCTTTGTTTACTGTCTGAATTAAGAAAGTTGCAAAGGTAGTAAAAATTACTTGTGTACACTTAAGCTCTAATAATTTATAATTTTTATAACAATTTTGAGTAATTCTAAAATTCTTTTTTAATCCTCACTTATAAGGTCATTGTCATTCATGGCAAAGTAGCTCAAAACAGAAAACTAAGAGATTCCTTTCCTCTTTATACCAATGATAACTCCTGGTTACCATTTTGTGTGGACAGTTTTATAAATTCCTAGGAATATAGACACAAATGATTGGATGTGGGTATGTCACAATGTTAGTATTGACTATAAATTGCTCTTCAAACTTGGCAATGTGTTCTAGGTGTTTTGACCAGTACATGTTTGTAGTAGTGATCACATCAAATATGACAATTATTTTAAAAAGTGTTTTATAGACATTTCATTCCCTGATGAATTTTCTCTTTCTGTATAAACAACTTTTGCAATTAGTATTGTGGGGTGTGTGTGTGTGTGTGTGTGTGTGTGTGTATGTATGTCAGTACCTTGACACTCTTGCCAGGATGAAGTAGTATTGTGGATGGGAAGGGTATATCTATTATAATTCAGATATTGCTAAATTACCTCCCAAATATTTTGTTCCAGCAAATGCCCTTACAATAAATAAGGGGTGTTCCTGTCTTATCTAGATTTTGCTTAATTTTGCTGTCATTGTTATTCTAACACGAATATGCTATTTTATATTAACTTATCTCTTAATAATGTGAACTTTTCTCATAGCTTCCAATGGTTATTGTTATTGTCCTTTCAGGTCCATTGTTTTAAAATTAAATTTTGTTTTGTTTCTCATACCCACATTTAAACACTTCTGCCACATTTTAAATTAAGATTTAGCTTTTCACCTACCAATAGTAAATATTAGGAAGACCAAAAAGTAGCTTTTAAAGAACATCTTATTTAAAGAACATCTTATTTAATTTTAAAGAACATCTTATTTAAAGAACACATCTTATTTAATTTTAAAGAACATCTTATTTAAAGAACATCTTATTATCTTGTGTAAGCCTTACATGAACATTTGACTAGGAGCAATAGCTATGTGTATATTTATATGTTTTGTGTTTATATATGTATATACATACTCTCTCTCTCTCTCTCTATATATATGTATATATGTATATATATATATATCCACAGTCACTAGGAATTGCAATTCATATATCACCAAATTTATTTTCTTTCTTTCATAGAGCAGTTGAACCTTGGAGTTTTGGCAAATCAATTTATTTTCTTTTCCCATCCCCAACTCCTACCATTTCCCAGTTGAACTGTGGTTTGAACTAAAGGTCTTGTACTTGTTTTGCTTTTTTTGTTGCATGGTGCTCTATCACTTGAGTAATGCCTCCAGCTTGTTTTTTTCTGGTTATTATTATTATTATTACTTTGCTGGTCCTAGGGCTTGAACTCATGGCCTAGGCGCTGTCCTTGAGCCTCTTCATGCTCAAGGATAGTGCTCTACTACTTGAACCACAATGCCAGGTCCAGTTTTTTTCTGAGTAGTTTATTGGAGAAAAGAGTCTCATGGACTTTTCTATCTGGGCTGGCTTGGAACCATGATCCTTAGATCTCAGCCTCTTGAATAACAAGGATTACAGGAGTGAGTCACTGGTGTCTGTCTTTGCTGGCTATTTTGTAGATGGAGTCAAATGGACCTTTTGCCTTGGCTATATTCTAATTGCCATCTTCTGGATCTCAACCTCTGAGTAGCTAGTAATATAGGCATAAGCCGTAGACACCCACTGCAGATAACTCTAAAAAGAATGCTTAATGGAAATTCTAATTTCCATGTGCTGTTAGTTTCTCATAGGAATGCCAATCTTTGGCAGCAAGATGCACACAAAAGTTCATCCCAGCCGGTCAAATTGCTGCCTTTAGGCAAGTTATCCACCCTCTATGACTTTGTTTCCTTCCAAAATAGCACCAAGATCTGTGACTAAAATACTCACTACATCATCCCATGGAACTTTTCTGGCCAATTTCCTTTACAAGACTATTGTCACTCTGATAAAATACCTGAGACAAACAATTTAAAGGCAAAAATTTATTTCAGCTCATGGTAGTAACTATTCTGACACAATACTCATATGTGTGCAGGGTCTTTTTGTAGGGACAGCTTATCACAGACATGAAATACGTACACTAAGGTAATTTAGAAAAAACACTAAAAATCACAACTCTATATGTCTCTGTGTATGTGTGTGTACATGGATACATAAACACAAATCCACATATCCACATAACTGATTCCCAGCTCTCCTTCTGATATTCTTCCATGGATGCAAGGAAGTAGACAGGAGCTTTGATTCAACTCAAATTCTATCACCAGTCAATGTGAGCTCAAGAATTGGTAAAAGACTTACAAAGATCCCAATCAATAGGATTTAGCTGTAACTTTAAGGACTTGGTAGGTTATTCGCTTGAGAAGAAGAGAATGGACATGCCAGATAGAAACTATAAAGGGAGATAGCACAACCTTGGAAATGTATGGAGTGTAGATGCACACAAGAAACTGAGTGTTCAGTTAGAACTGCTAGAGATTGGAAAACAAAATCAAAATAAAATCAGCCAGTTGGTTCAAGAATCTGTATATAAGAAAAAGCCTGGATTTAGGTGTGCCAATGATAAATGAGCTGTTAAGAAGATGAGGAGGTTTGGGCATCTATTGCTGTGACTATTCTTGTAACTTTCCCCTCCTATGCAGAAGTTCTGTCATTCTCTCTTCTGAGCTGAAACACACACACACACACACACACACACACACACACACACACACACACACACACACAGACCAAAAACAGGAGAATGTGAGTGAGAGATTTCCAAACATGTCCATTGTACTTCTGTTTTTAAGTTTGGCTTTCCAAAATATCTAGATAAATTTCTAAACTCCATCTCTCAAATTCTTTGAGAGAAATCACTTAAGTGGAATGGGGCCTGTATGTATTGTCTCACAAGTTGATGTGAATGGTCCTCTACTGGTCATTTATAAATAAGTACTGGGTGAATGGTGGTTGATGCTTACTGTGGCCTGGCATATGTACATTTCCAAAAGTGGGCAATTGGTTTTCTTAAGTAGCCAGCAGTTTATTAGCAGAGCCTGCTTTAAGTTACCTGGGTTCATCTGAGTAGCTATCAATCGCAAATTGTGCCTTGAAAAGTCATATACCTCTCATTCATTTATCTTAAAATGAGGACCTAGTCCCTTGATTACCAACTCCAAAGCTTTTATGTATAATAAATAAATAGGGGTGATAATAATACCGAACAAAATGCCTAAGATTACCGATTTCCCCTAAGCCTTAGTCCACTCCTACCACTAGATGGCGATACTACTCTGCATCTCCTGTAAGACAGGGACTTAATTCTGGAAGGGGATGTATACAGGAAGTTTTCTTTGTGTTGATATAAAAAGTTCTAAGTTTCTGCTATTAAAATTTCTGTGATGCACATTTCTGGCCATATAAGAAATGCAAATCAAAACAACACTGAGATTCCACATCACTCCAGTTAGAATTGCTATAATCAAGAAATCTAATAAGAGATGGCTGGAGGGGATGTGGCCAAAGGGAACTCTACTAGCCTGTTGGTGGGAGTGTAAACTGGTTCATCTACTCTGGAAAGCAGATCTATGACCTAGCAATCCACTTCTGGGCATTTACCCAAATGACCACAAACAAGGCCACACTAAAGTTACCAGCATAATTATTTTTATCACAGCATTATTCACCACAGCTCAGATAAGGAACCAACCCAGATGCCCTTCAGGAGATGAATGGATCAAGAAAATGTGATATATATATATATATATATATATATATATATATCATGTATATATCATATATACCATATATATATGGATGTATATATGTATATGAATTCTATGCTTCCATCAGAAAGCATGATACCACCATTTGCAAGGAAATGGAAGGTCTTGGGAAAAAATCATATTAATTGAAGTAAGCCACACCCAAAGAAACATAGGCTCCATGGTCTCCCTTATTTGTCATAATTAGTATACATCTAGGATAATCTTAGCAGATGAGCAGAATGGCTCAATAGCTATGTACATATGACCATGTAATATGATGCTAAGTGAAATAAACTCCAAGACAGAGGTTTTTCTTTGTTGTTTTTGTTCTCAATATACTACGTGACTTCTTTTATCTTTTGTATTTCCCCCCTATAGTTTATCCCTTGTCGCTGCATTTGATTTTGGTACCCTGAGTATTGTACATACGTTTATCTGAATGAGGGAAGGGAAGGGCAACAAGATGGCGAGACAAAGGACCAAGGGGAAACCTGTGCATCAGTGATAATCACAAGACAGTATGTTGGAATGAACTGTACAACTTTGGGGGGGATTTGGGAGGAGAGAGGGAGAAAATGAGGGAAGGGGTAGCAAGTTAGACAAGAAATTTAATCACTACTTATGTAACTGTAACATCTCTGTACATCACCTTGACAATAATTTTTTTTTTGGTTGGTCATGGGGCTTGAACTCTGGGCTTGGGCGCTGTCCCTACGCTCTTCAGCTCAAGGCTAGCGCTCTACAGCTTGAGCCACAGCATCTAATGGTTTATTGGAGATAAGAGTCTCATGGACTTTCCTGCTGGGATGGTTTTGAACCCCGATCCTCAGATCTCAGCCTTCTAGGATTACAGACGTGAGCCACCAGTGCCCAGCTTGACAATAAAATTTAAAAAAAAATAAAATTTCTAATGAAATATGAATATTTCATGTGGAAGTCCATCTATTGAAGTTGGTAAGAAAGTTGAAAAACCCTCAGAATTTCACTTTCAAGACAAGGGAATTTAGGGCTGGGATGTAGCTCAGTGGCAAAGCACTTGCCTAGCAAGTGTAACATCCTGGGTTCGATCCCCAGTACCAAAAAAAAGAAAAAGACAAAAAAATACAGTTAAAAAAAAGACAATGGGAATTTAAATGTGACTATAATAGGTAAATCGAGCCTAGAAACTGCAATCACCAGCACCCCGATCCTTCTACTTGCTTGATGATTTATTTCTAGTAGGAATAAGCAAGGGTAGGTAAATTTCCTCAATCCACCCACCTTGCTTCATTAAATAAAACCTGACGATTATCTCATGCCCACAGTTTTGTCTTTAATGGAAAATTTGTAAATATCTTGCAATACTCTGTCACAGTTAAAAGAAGAAAAGCCATTTCTACAAAAGGACAGCAGTATTTACACTAAACTTACAAGCAACCCTTGAACTGAAATTAAGAGGATGCAGGCGGTGGGTTGTGTGAATTATTTGGGGGGGGGGGCTGTGACCGATTCAACATTCCATTCTTCTCTCCCACCTTCTTGTACCCCCGCACAATTGCCTGGGCCTGCAGGACACATTCTGCTAGATACAATGCTAGAGAATACAGCTGCTTTTTCAGGGTGAGCTCATGAGAAGTGCATGCTTCTCAAGTGTTTCTCTGTAGCAGTTCCACTGGTCTGGGTTTCTGAAGAGACTGTGTGGAGAAGAGAGTTCTGTCAATTCATGTGTCTCTCTTACTCAATCTTTGGTATTCAGGGAGTCAGCACTGGGCTGCAATAGGTTAGTTGAGATCAGAGCCACAAAAAGTCCCCTGTCATTGGACAGAAAAAGCTATGGAAATGTAGCAATGTAGTTTTGTTGGGTAGCCTGTGGTCCTATCAAATCCACAGGCTTTTATACTATTACTGGTTGTGTATATAAGTCCTGTGAAGCACAAGAGTTTTCGTCGTTTTAAAAAAATCACTTTTCAATTCTGGATATTTAGAATGGGATTCTATATAAACCAGAATCATTTTAGTGCATTCAGATGGTACTGAATTCTGAAGTAGGCATGGTGGTGCACGCTTGTATGTGATCCCTGCACTTGGGAGGTTGTGACAGGAAGATTGTCACAAAGTCAAAGCCCACAAGGTCTTAGCTGGGTGTCTGTATTCAGGTGAGGGTATATGTGTGTGGAGACTATTACTTTTTCCATCAAGAGAGCATGTCTTTCTTTAAAGAATACTCAGTTCCTAGCTGGAAGCAACTACAACAAAACTAGTTTATATGAGCACAAAATCACTGTGCCATGACAAAAATGTTGTCACCTAACAGTAGAGCCATGCTGAGTTATCAGGTTCACATAAGGTAGCCATGCCTGGACCCTGGAATTTCAGTCCACTGCTAGCTACACAACCTTCAGTCTCTTCAAATTCCAAGATCACAGTTCAATGTCCAGAGTAAGATTCAAGAAATTGGTCTGGTCAAGGTCTAGACCAGCACCCAGTGGCACTGTAGACTGAAAAACAATTAGATACTTTAGTTTATTCAGTCTTTTTTGAAGTTTGAGCTCTCCTTCTCACCAAGACACGGTTGGAGAATTCTCTACAAAGGAAAGGATACATGTCTACTACAGGCTTTGATATCCATGTACGAGACATAAGACAGATGCATTTTCACTTTATTTGTGTAGAAAAATGCGAAGATTTTATTTCATGAAACCCTTTGATGTGCTCATTCAAGAACGATGACTTTGTAGTTGTGGTAAACAGATGATTACAAAGGAAATGACTATACAGTGGCTCTCCTGTCTCTTGATGTTATTATTTCAGCTCACCTGGATCACCATATCTTCTCCTCAGCATTCCTTGTCATTCTCCCACAGCATCTTCTTATCTTCTCATTGAACCCCCAAAGAAATTGCTCTAATAACCTAGCATGTAGTAATTTGCTATGCATTTTGATTACAGAGCCTTATCATTCATACAATGGCATTACTGTTCCTCCTTTTATGTTGGACTAGAGGGGTACTTCCACATGATGCTTGCCATGTACCATAGTATCTCAAGGCAGAGGACAGAGGACATGGGGCAGGTCTGAGCTGCATTTTTCCCAAGACAGTCATATATATATATATATATATATATATGTATGTATGTATATATGTATATAATGTATATATGTAGTTGAACTATTCTTCCAGTGTGTAAGATGCATGGGTCATGATAGTAGAAGGAAAAAGAAACAAAGAAAGAAGGTAGGAAGAAAGGAACAAAGAAAGAAAAGAAAGAAAGAAAGAAAGAAAGAAGAATGGGAGGAAAGAAGAAAGAAAAAAAGAAAAAGAAAAAATTCATGAGGGATCCAGAATTTCCATTTTGTCACTGTGGTTGTAGCTACTGCTACAAAGGGTACTCCTCTCTACTCTGGGATCCCTTTGGATAAGGTTTTATTTATCTATGTTTTCCACATTTAGATTTTTAAGATTCAATCATTTTGATTTACATTAGTCTCTCTTTGCCTATATTCTCCCTAATATCCTCACATGAGCTGGGGTTTACTTTCTTAAACCTTGTATCTCCTGTTGGTCTGCAGAAACAGGTAAACATTCTCTTCCCCCACCCTGATGTCTCAATGTGAAAAATCAGTGTCCCTACCTTAGCTGGCCTAGCAGAAGCATGAAAATCAAACGGGAAAGCCCACAATAGCCAAAAGAAAAGAAAATCAAATGAGAAAAGGCATATGAAAATTTGAAATATTAAAGGTATATATATACATATATATATGTATATATATACATATATATATGTATATATATATATATATATATATATATATATATATGGCATGATTATCACTTGTTAGTATCAAAGCTTTGAGTGCAACCACATTGAAGAATTTCAGGCTTCAGTTGTAGCCTGGATGAAAAGCATGGATACATTAATAGTTTATTTCACACAGAAACTTTCCTGTTCTACACAAGCCATGGGGACAGAGTCTGATGCAATGCTTTACAAAATAATGGAAGGTGCCAGGCCCAATGGCTTCTGCCTGTAATCTTTCCTATACCAGAGTGTGAGTGTGAGAAGAGCAGTTTGAGGCCACATAGGGTAGAAAAGTCCCTAAGACTTGTTCTTATAAATAAACTGCAAAAGTCAGGGCAAGAGAGTGATTAAGCACTGTGTGTGTGTGTGTTGTGTATGCGCTTCTCATTATGTCTCTAATCTGAGACCTACTAGCTCATGAATACCACTTCCTGATGATAAGCTTTTCTCATTAGTCACATGAGGAACTGAGTTTCTCAGTGACTATGATTTCATCATAGATAGACATAGTCATAAAATAATTACCATTGCATTATACTTTGATAATAGTAGAGGTTGATTGCAGAACATTTCTCTAACATTTGACCCATCCTTTTTTGATACTGTGAACAGAGAATGAATCAGTCTCTTTATCTATCTCTTTTATCTTTTCCTTGAAACATTTCAACCCACGTGTGCTCTTATTAGTTCTAAGTTCTTACTGGTCGTAGGCTACTGAAATTTTTAAGTTCAAATTCCTCAATGTAAAATATAAACAAAGCAAAACAGAAAAACTGTTCACAATATCATGAATAGAGGTATCAGTACAAAAATTGTTTTTTAAATATAATTTTATTGTTATTATTAAGGTGTTGTACATACAGAGGGGTTACCATTTTATAAGTCAGGTAATAAGTACACCTCTCTTTTGGACAATGTCACCCCTTCCTTCTCTTTTGCACAGCTTCCCCCTCCTACCCCCACTCCCAAGTTGCACAGTTCATTTTCCATATAGTATATATTGAATAATGCCATGGCTGCATTTGTTCACTCTCCCTCCTGCCCATTCTGTTCCCCTCTCAGCCCCCCTAAAATGACAGAAAAACCCCAAAGCAAAAACAAACACCACTACCACCACTACCAACAACAACAGAAAACCTATGCTTCCATTACTTAGAATTTGTTTCAGTAAATAATATTTTAAGTGTTCAGAGGATTTACACCTTTGGGTTCCTCCCCAATGAAGGGTTAACTCCATTTTTGAGGCAGTGACCATTTGTTGCTTGTTTAAACTGAAATGTTTCCTAAGATAAGTAATACTGTGAGCATCTCAGCTAGCAGAGCAACACGTGGTAGTAATCCAAGCACCTGGTTGTGTGCCTTTATAACCCCTGCAAATCTTTACTTCGGGGCTCGCCTCCTAGGCTCTGCTGTGTCGGAGTGTAGGATGAGGCCTGAGCTGCAGCCCGTCTAAAAAAAACCTTGCTTTTGCATTTTGGAATGTCTGACTCTTGGTGGTCTTCTTGGTGGGGGTCCTGCGACTTGGGCACTACATATTAGTGGGGGCTCGTCCGGGATCCTCCCAAAGACCCCCAAGACCTCAGACTCCGAAGGTAAGAAAACAGGCTGTCAATTCATCTCTGTTAATTTGTCTTGTAATTTGTCTTATCCTGTTGTTCATCTGTTTGTTTGTTTTACTTTTGTTTTCCTTGGTGAGGACGGCCACTCCGATTCCTATTGTGTAAAGGGTTGTCAAAGCAGACGCGCTTGCACAACAACCCTGGAGAAACTGGGAGACGTACGAGATCCTCCTGTGAGGGAGGGGGGTGGGTCCTTTGAACCCTCCTGTGAGAATTGTGGAGCGTAAAGTCAGTTCAGTGTTGGACCGGAACTGACCAAGAGGGCCTCCTAACTGAGGCCCAACTCACCCACTGTGGGTCTGCTCCTTCTGCTTTCCCATTACAGGGTCAGCAGACCAATTCAAGAGATCTTCACTTCATAAGCTTTTTTTAACTGTCAGGCCTGCGTGTGTTTAACTGTCAGGCCTGCGTGTGTTTTGTTATTGTTTTTTGGACTGTACGACTGACAGGACTGGAAACCACGGGCAACACTCCATCTAGCCCCCTAAACTTACAAAAAGAAACTAAGAAAGAGAAAAAGAAATTGTACCCCCCTGATTTTTCAGGAGATAACATAGAAGAAGAAATGTTTCCTCCCCCACACTCCCCTTCCCAGGTTCCTTCTGCAGAGCCTGAGAATGAGGAAGAGGGAGCTATAGAACCAGTAGCTGAGCCCTCGGCACCTGCCCCTAAAGTTTCTGAGGGGCCAGCCAAATAGTCTCGACTATGCCGTGGGATCAGCCCCGCTTCTAATGCAGCTGTTTTTCCCTTATGTGCCATAGGTCCTGTGGATGCAGATGGTCAACAGCAATTCCAATATTGGTCATTTTCTACCAGTGATCTATACAAAATGCCCCCTTTTCTGAGAAACCCCAGGATTTAATTCGTTTGCTTGAAACTATTCTCTTTACTCACTAGCCCACTTGGGATGACTATAGTCAGCTTTTACAGGTCCTTTTTACCACCGAAGAGAGAGACCATATCCGAGAGACAGCCCGGAAACATATCCCTGGCCCTACAGGAGCGCCCATCACCGATCCTGCCCTGATTGCTGCCTATTTTCCCGAGACCCGACCAACATGGGACTACAGTACGGTTGAAAGTAGGGAGCCACTCCTCATCTATCGCCAGGCTCTGCTGGCAGGTCTCAAGGTGGTGGCTCGCCGACCTACTAATATGGCCAAAGTTTATGATGTTAGACAGGGAGGAAGTGAAAGTCTGGCAGCATATCTTGAGCGGCTCATGGAAGCTTTTAGTCAATATACCCTGTATGATCTTGAGACCCAGGAGTCGGCTCAGATGATTATGTTTGCCTATATAAATCAAGCTGCACCAGACATAAAGAGAAAGCAGGCTCTAGACAGACTTGGTGAAAAGTCTATTAGGGATCTAGTAGCCACTGTGGAAAAGGTTTACAATGAGAGAGACAGAGGAGCAAAGATAGGAAAGGAAGGACAGAGAACAAGAAATTGAGCATGAAAAGAGAGACCAGGCCAAGGAAGAAAGTTTGGCTAGAATTCTGGAGCAACAACAGGTACAACATAAGAAGGACCTTAGGGAAATCTTGACTTCCATGCAAACAGGAAGGTTTAATCAGTCCTCCTCTCCAAGTAAGGAACAGAAACCTAGACCCCGATCACAAGTGGGGAAAAATCAGTGTGTCTATTGCAGAGAGGAGGGTCATTGGGTCAAGAATTGCCCAAAGGTAGCCAAGAGAGAAGAGAGAGAGAACTAAAGGCAAGATCAAGAGTGTTGTCAGCCTTAGAATTGGCTGAGGACAGCGACTGAGGGAGTCATGGCTCAGACTCCCTCCCTGAGCCTAGGGTAACTTTGAAAGTGGAGGGGAATCCAGTCACATTCATGGTAGACACTGGAGCAGAAAACTCAGTATTACTAGCCCCAAGAGGGTCGATGTCCACTAAAACAACATGGGTGCAAGGTGCTACTGGCATCAAACCCTATAAATGGACTACCCGAAGAACAGTGGACTTGGGAGTGGGCTGGATAACCCACTCATTTTTAGTGATCCCTGACAGTCCCTATCCATTGCTTGGGCATGATCTCTTAGCTTGGCTTTACTCCTTTTGAAATAATGTATGGACACCCCCCACCCATTATCCCTAGCCTTGAGACTGAATTGCTTGCTGATTTGAGTGATACTGAATTTTTATGTAAACTTGACTATCTACAGCTTGTCCACAAAAATGTGTGGCCCCAGCTTAGAGCATTACATGATTCTGCTTCTATTCCTACCCCCCATTCGTTTAAACCAGGGGACTGGGTGCTTCTTCGAAGGCACAACTTGAGATCTCTGGAACCACAGTGGAAGGGACCTTACATGGAGTTACTGGCTACACCCACTGCCCTCAAGGTGGATGGCATTGCTGCTTGGATCCACTGCTCCCATGCCAGACAACCGTGGGGCAACATGGGAAGTCTCCAAGCATCCTACCCAACCACTCCATCTACACCTCAAGAAAAGAAAAATGGACTGATTATTATTGATATTGTTGCAATTATCATTTGCAGAACTCCTGGGAGTCGCTCAGTACAACAAGGGAAACTGTGCTGCCATAGGAGAAGAGTGTTGTTTAATAGTAAAAGACAACATGGTTAAGGTCAGAGAGGGACTATACCCGTTCAAGATCAAGAGCTATTGGAGTTTAGTTTTGGGCTGGAGCCACAAGATTCTGTCTCAGGACCACAAGTCAAGGGGGGAATGAAGGGTTAACTCCATTTTTGAGGTGGTGACCATTTGTTGCTTGTTTACACTGAAAGGTTAACCCTAAGATAAACAAATCCTATGAGCATCTCAGCTAGCAGAGCAATACGTGGTGGTAATCCAAATACCTAGTTGTTTGCTTTTATAAACCCTGCAAATCTTTACTTCGGGGCTCTCCTTCTAGGCAACTCTGTGTCGGAGTGTAGGATGAGGCCTGAGCTGCAGCCCGTCTAAATAAAACCTTGCTTTTGTATTTCAGAATGTCTGACTCTTGGTGGTCTTCTTGGTGGGGGTCCTGCGACTTGGGCACTACACCAAGAGTATCCTTCCTTTAGGATCCCTATGTGTGAATGCCAAATATTAATTTTTAAACATTAATTTTCATGCCAATGATGGCATGATTCTTTATAGGACTTTTGTAAAAAAAATAAAGGAAATCAACCATAATCAGTATGACAGGCACTGGCTAGCTACTTTTGGTGTGCTTTTCCTTTTTGCCATTTTTAAAAAAGACTCCTTAGAATAATGTTTTACTTTTAATTTATGCATAGTTTTGTTCCACAGTTTTTCTGTTAATGATGATATAAATGTTTCAGCTTCTATTTTATAATTCTTATTCATATTATTTAAAATTCATTTTAAAACTACATAAAAGCATATAATCTGAACTGCTAACTTTTTTTTTTTTACTGTTTTGAGTTTTAAAAATCAAACTTTCATTGTGTTATCACATTCATCCATTGACAAGCATCTTGTTTGCTTCTATTTTTTGAGTAATTGTGGGTAGAACACATCAAAACATATGTGTGCAGAATTTGTGTGAAAGTAGGCTTCCGAATTAATTGGGAAAGGACCCAGAATTGTGACTGCATGATCCTAATGTGAGAATATGTTTAGCTTTGCCTTCTAAAGAGGCTGTGACCTTTTTTTAAAAAAAAAATTCTCACTAGAAATGATTGAGAGTTCCTACTGTTCCAAATTCCTGCTACCAATTGGTGTCAGTTTTAATGATTTTAGCCATGACTTTTTATTCTTCACTGGATGCATGTTTTACACATATTTTCTCTCATTCTATGGCTTGTCTTTCCTTCTCTTAATATCTTTCATAGAATTGTTATAATCTTAATAAAATATAATCTATCAACTAACAATGTCCAGCTTTTATTCTTCAATTACCTCAGCAAAGAATTTGCAGATTACTCCCCTAGTTTATTCCTTCTTCATCAAGCAATTAGCTCAGTAATCAATTTGTTGAGCCTTATTGCCTCTCAGGCAATAATTCTAAGCTGTGGAATATGTCCTAAATTCTTGAAATCTACATTGTAGCTGGAAGAGCTAGACATTAAATACACTAATAATAATATCCTATTTTGTAAGAAGAAACAATCTATAGGAAATTTAAAGCAGTACAGAGAATAGTGGAATTGTGCATGGGTTGAGCCTCATTGCAGACAGAGCCTTGATTCCTAGAACATGTGGAAGAAGAGTAGTCTGGGAAGAGGGGACAACTGACACAGATTTGGCAATGGGTCTGGTGTATTCAAGAATGAACAAAGAAGTCACTGAGGACAGGTATGTTTCCCTTTACCATGGGCTTGTGGTGAGTAGTCCTTTGCATTTCTCACCATGATATATACCTATTGAATGGATTACAGTCCATCTGTATTACTTTATTTTCTGTTTTCCCTCACTAGACTGAAAACTAGGTAAAAGAATATTTAATTTCATTCACCACTGGTACACAAGCCACAGCTTGAGCACATAGGAGGTGTTTAGTTAGTGTTGTTAAATAAAGGAATCAATGAATGATCTAGAAACCTGATGTAGTGATACCTACAACTATGTTATAACTGTTACTGTGATTTCTTATTCTGAACATTCATAGCAAGCTGTTGCAATCTATTCTCAAGTATCAGAGTTTCACCCCCCTATCCTAGCATGTTACTGTATAAAAATCACATAGTTCAATTCCCTTGTGAAGAGTTGAGCCCAGGAGAGAATAAATTACATGGCAAATTCAAAGGGAGTATTTGTAAAATATTGCATCTGAGATTCTGGTTTCTAACTTTTCTTTCCATCATAACTTCTTTTTATGATATCGAAGTTACTACTGATTATATTCATTCCATTTTTGGAAACTCCAGTGGTCAAGGCTCTGTTGATTAATTTGTCTTTTTTTGCTTCCTGATAGAAAATCTACTTTCTAAGCTACTTAATAGATTTTCTTCTTAGGATCATTCTGACTTTCCTTTTGGGAACAGAAAGATATTCATCAAGGCTCTCTAAACTTGATCTTCTCTTTCTGTTTATTTTACATTCCCTCCCCCCTCCCCCCTGCCATCCTGGGGCTTGAACTCTGGGCTTGGGCACTGCCCCTGAACTTCTTTTGCTCAAGGCAAACACTGTACCATTTGAGCCACAGCACTGCTTCTGGCTTTTTTAAAAAGTAGTTTATTGGAGATAAGAGCTTCAAGAGCCTCAAGCTGGCTTCAAGCTGCAACCCTCAGATCTCAGCCTCCTGAGTAATTAGGATTACAGGTGTGAGCCACTGGTACCTGGCTTTTTATTTTACTTTTATTGTAGTATTAAGGACAAGCCCTCAAGTTTGCCAGGCAAGCACTCTACCACCAGAGTCACACATCCAGTAGGGTATTTTCTTTATAAAATGGTAATTATATTGGTATGTTCTGTCCTATATAGATTTAATGATATAAACCATACAAACAAAGTAACTTTATATAAAAACTGGCATGTTAAAATTTCCATGTTAACTATTTTTTTTTTCTTGGTAGGTCATGGGCCTGAATTCTGGGCTTGGGCGCTGCCTCTCAGTTCTTCAACTCAAGGCTAGCACTCTACCACTTGAGCCACAGCACTAATTTTGACTTTTTCTGCTTATGTGGTGCTGAGGAATCAAACCCAGGGCCTCATGCATGCAAGGCAAGCACTCTACCACTGAGCCACCTTCCCAGCCCAAATGTTAACTATTTTTTGAAAGTAATTGTCGTATTGATTCTTACAGAACTTTTTGATACGGAATATTATCTTTATTTTGAACTGAAATATATTATCTTTGACTCAGAGTGAAGAATCTTTGGCTGTTTCTTCCCTTCAGTCCAGATGTTTTTAGTTGGGGGTTCCTATCTCTAATTCTAGGTACTCAGCAGGCTGAGAGGGAATCACTGTTCAAAGCCAGCTGAAGCAGGAAAATCCATAAGACTCTTTTTTAAATTTTATTTTTAATAAGTTTTTTATTGTGAGAATACTGTACAGAGGTCGGGTTATGGTTACTTGAGCAAGGTAATGAGTACGTTTCTTTTTTGTTTATATATATTATTGTGAAAATACTGTACAGAGGGATTACAATTACATGGGCAAGATAATGAGTACATTTCTTTTTTTTTTTTTAATTTAATTTAATTTTATTTGAGAACATACTGTACAGAGGGGTTACAATTACATGGGCAGGATAATGCATACATTTCTTACCAAGCATTGCAGCCTCCTCCTTTGTTTACCCTTCACTTCCCTTCCCAGCCTTCCCCCTCCCCCCCACCCAATCATACCCCGCCCCCCTACACACACCGACATTGTAAAGCTGGTTTTGACATGAGTACATTTCTTATCAAGCATTGTTGCCTCCTCCTTTGTTTTTCCTCTCACATTCCTTCCCTCCCATCTGCAAAACTACACCTCCTCCCTTTCCCTCTCACCCCCCCCCCCCCCCCCCCCCGCCTTAATTGTAAAGTTTGTTTTTCAACATAGCGTCTTGTACATCTCATTATTGCAATGGGTCCACCTGTATCCCTGTTTAAACAATTTGTTTTTTCTCTTCCCCTCCCCAAATTATACCAACATCAAAAACAGTGAAAACAGGTGTTATACCGTGGGGGAGGGACATACAAAGCACAAAACAATCACCTTATAAATATGTTAGAAACAATAGCAAGAAAGAAAAAAAAACACTTGTGTCCTTATCTTGGAGTTCATTCTCCTAACATCAACTTACCTGACCATTTCTGCTTGTCTCAGATATATACTAACTATTGCAAATAAGGGAAACCATGAGATCTATGTTTCTTTGGGCTTGGCTTACTTCACTTAATATAATTTTTTCCAAGTCTTTCTATTCCTAACAAATGGGGCAATGTCATTCTTTCTGATGGAGGCATAGAATTCCATTGTGTATATATACCACATTTTTGTGATCCATTTATCTACTGAGGGGCATCTGGGTTGGTTCCATATCTTAGCTATGGTAAATAGTGCTGCAATAAACATAGTTGTGCTGGTAGCTTTAGTATGGACTTGTTTGTGATCCCAAAAGTGGGATTGCTGGGTCATAGGGGAGCTCTATGTGGAGTCTTTTGAGGAACCTCCATACTGCTTTCCAAAGTGGTTGAACAAGTTTACACTCCCACCAACAATGCAGTAAGGTTCTCTTCTGTCCACACCCCCTCCAGCATCTGTTGTTATTAGATCTCTTGATTATAGCCATTCCAACTGGGGTGAGGTGGGATCTCAATTTTGTTTTGATTTCCATTTCTTTTATGGCTAGAGAGGTTGAGCATTTCTTCATGTGTCTATTCTTATTTCTTCTTCAGAGAAGTTTCTCTTTAAGTCTTTAGCCCACTTATTTATTGTGCTAATTATAAAAAATCCAGTTCTGTATTTCTGTATTACTAATATAATAGTACTTTGTTGTGTGTTATTAGTAAATGGCTTTTATGTTGGTTTACAAACTTCCTTGAGCAATGCCTATGAAGTAGAGTGGTGTTAAGCTACATTAACTTAAAAAAATGTTTGTCACAAAAAGTTTTTATTGCCAGGTGCTTGTGGCTCATGCCTGTAATCTTAGCTACTCAGGGGGCTCAGAGCTGAAGATGGTGGTTCAAAGCCAGTATGGGCATAAAGTCCATAAGATTCTTATCTCTAATTAACCACTAGAAGTGGCGTTGTGGCTCAAAGTGGTAAAGTGCTAACCTTGAGCACAACAGCTCAAGAACAGCACCCAGGACCAGATTTCAAGCCCTATGACTTCATACACACAAAAAAGTTCTTATTTCTCTCTCATTTCTGAAAGACAATTTTGTTGGGTAAAATATTGTAGACAACGTTTTATTTCTTCAACACTTTAATAATTTCACCCCAATCTCTTGTGTAAATTTATGTGACATTAATCTCTGGTAGTTGTGCTGATACTCTTTAACATATGAACTGTTCCTTGCCTTTTGGTGGTCTCAAAATATTTTGTCTTTTTTTTTCTCCCATGAGACAGAGTCTCATTATATGAGCCTTGTTAGCTTTCATATTCACAATCCTCTTGCCTCAGTCTGCGTTTATAGGCATGTTCCACCACTTCTGGCCTATGTCTACAATTTTTAGTAGTTTAATTATTGGGTTATGGTGAACATGTCTTTGAGTTAAATTACATTAGAGATCTATACATTTTCTGTAGCTTAATGTAGCCATCTACAAGCAGATGAGGAAAATGTTCAGTCTTTATTTAATAAAATTATTTTCTGACCTTTCCTCTTTATTTTCTTATCCTTTTTCTTTCTTGTTCTCTTGAAATTCCTATTATAAGAAAATTTGGTATCTTCTTGGTGACCCTGAATTCTTGTACAATTTCTTTTGTCTCTTTTGCTTTCGTAACTGGGTAATTTCAACTGTCTTATCTTTATGCTCATTGATTCTTCTGCTGTGTCACCTATTAAAAAAAACTTTCTGTTTTTTAATTTTGGTCTTTTATTCTTTATCTCCAAGAGTTCTGTTTGTTTTCATTTTATTATTTCTATTTTTTCACAAAACTTCTTGCTTTATGAGGTTGTCAAAATTTTTTCCTTTACATATGCAAACATACCCATAGTTCACTGAACTGCTCTAGAAAAATATTCTAAATTTTTGTCAGTCTTTTCATCAGTACTTATTGTTATATAGCACTGTAATTTTATAAGCATATATTAGTTACAAAGGGTTTCACTGTGATAGGCCTATGCATGCATGCAAATAATGTGCTTTGATTAAATTTAACCCCTCTATTATTCTTTCTTATCCCTCCTACCCTTTGCTTTGTAAGTTTTCATGGATTCCATTTTTCTAAATTTTTAAATGCATATAAAAATACTTTGATCCTATCCTTCCCCATCCCCTTCTCCTCTGACCCTCACCTTTCCCATGAATTTCCTCCACCACAATCCCCCACTTATTTCATGCCATTGTTCATATCCAAATTCTGCATGTGATACTTGTTTTCTCAGTGTAGATATTAAACATTTAATATTTAAGCTTCATTAGTTTTCTAAAGAGGTGGCATGATTCCCTGATTCTTTGTAGGCCTTATATCCTTTAATCATGTGTGTGTGTGTGTGTGTGTGTGTGTGTGTGTATGTGACACACACGTGTATAATGGAGCTTGAACTCAGGACCTCACTGTCTTGCTTAGCATTTTTACTCAAGGCCAGCACCTTACCACTTGACTACACCTCCTAGATTTTTGCTGATTAATTGGATATAAGACTATGTGTGTTTACTTTGAATTCTTATCTGTGTATTTTCAGAGATAGACAAGTCTAGCTTTTACATAGTGTCTTAGTAGAGATCTTATAGCCTATCATTTTCTTTTTGTCAAAGTGATGTACAGACGGGTTACAGTTACATAAGTAAGTAATGAGTACATTTCTTGTCAAACTTGTTACCCCTTTCTTTAATTTTCTCCTACTTCCCCTTCTCCCACCCCAAGTTGTACAGCTCATTTCTAACATATTGTCTTGTATGTCGCTGTTGCATTGGTTCTCCCTTGTCCTTTGTCTCACCATTCTGTTGTTTCCCTTCCCTAATTCAAATAAACATATACACAACACCGGGGTACCAAAATCAAATACAGTGACAATAGGGGATATGCCATAGGGGAAAAAATATACAAAAGAAACAACAAAAAATCACATAGTACATTAAAAACAACAACAACAAAGAAAAACTTCTTGTGCCCACGTCTTAGAGTTCATTTCGCTTAGCATCATCTTATATGGTCATATATACATAGCTATTGAGCTATTCTGCTCATCTGCTAAGATTATCCTAGGCATATACTAATTATTGCAAATAAGGGCCAGCTGGTGATGCCTCCAAGCAGGTGGAGTTTATTGTGTGTTTCCTATTTGCTCTTGTCAGGTGAGACTGCTGGCTTAGCTTTGTTGGGAAATTTGGCCTCTGGTAAGAGTAGTCACAAGATGTATGTCCTATGTTGTCATTAGTTTTGTCACTGTGATACAATACCTGAGAAAATAACTGAAGGGAAGAGGATTTGTTTTGGCTCATAACTTCTGGGTTCTCATCAATGCTTATTTATCTCTTTTCTAGGTCTTGGTGAGGCAGAACTTCATGGTTAGGAACATCTGGTAGAACAAAGTGGATCACCTCATGATGGGCAGGAGGCAGAAAGAAGGAAGGAAGAAGAGGAAAAAAGCCTTTCGAAAGCATCATTTTAGTGACTTACCTTCTCCAGCTAGACCCCATATCCTACAATCCATTTAACTATGAACTCATATATAGGTTAATATCCTGATAAAGTTAGCACCTCAGGGTCAAGTCACCTCACCAAAATCCCAGTCAGGGACCATGCCTTCAACATAAAGGTCCCATTTGGAAAGGTAGGAAGAAGCTGAATTTCCGAACTCAAACATGGTTTATACATGATTCTCCTATTTGTAGCCTTTAATTTGGTCAGATTTTATGTTGGGCTCTAAGGTTAGGGTGAGTCTTTAGATGGGATAGATGGTGAGCAAAAGTAAAGGAAATGTATGATTAAGGCCTGTAACCCTGCTTGGATAGAGCCAAGGGATGGATTTTGGCTGAGCCAGGTCACTATTTGACCTCTTGGGTCAAAGAGGTTTAAGTCACTCTGAAATACATCAAAATGGGCATCTCCTTGCTTAAGTGGTATCAATGAGAGAAGCTAAAATTCAAGGTATGGAAACTAGTTAGCTCTAAGGACCAAAGCCAGGATGAACATCCCACTACGCTTTTGAAAACCAAGAGTTCAGTTTTGTGGGTGAGTTAGCTGTTTGCTGGCCACCACTACTGACTGGAACACACTGTGCCACCATGTTCTGTACACATACAGTTGTGAGTTCTATCTCTTTTTTTTGTTGCTATTTTTCTTCCTGCCCCTGGTCATCTGACTATGTTATTGCTCCAATATTTTCTACTGGGAGTAAAATGGAGTAATCTTCCTGGGAAGCATTTTTTTTTAATTTTTAGGGAAGCCGAATGGCTGTCTTTGGTTCTTGTTTTCTTCTTTGTTTAATTATATATATATATATATATATATATATATATATATATATATATATATATATATATATTATTGTAAAGATACTGTACAGAGGGGTTACAGTTATGAGTAATGAGTACATTTCCTGACAAGCATTGTTACTCTCTCTTTTGTTTTTCCCCTACTATCCCTTCCCTCCTCACCTCCCCAACTCCTTCCTACCCACCCCTCAAGTTGTAAAGTTCCTTTTCAACATAATGACTTAAACATCTCATTGTTACAATGGATCCACCTGTATCCTGTTTCAGCATTTTGTTATTCCCCTTCCTCTCCCCAAATTAGAAAAATGTATATACAAGAGGCAGGGCACCGACATCAAATACAGTGAAACCAGGGTTATACCATGGGGGAAGAACATATAAAAGAGACAAAAATCACATAGTACATTAAAAACAACAGTAACAAAAATAAAACCTCTTGTGTCCCTATCTCGGGGTTCATTTTGCTTAGCATTATCTTGTATGGTCATATGTACATAGCTTTTGACCTTTTCTGCTTATCTGATAAGATTATTCTAGAAGTATACTAGTTATTGTAAATAAGGAAAACCATGGGACCTCTGTTTGAGCCTGGCTTACTTCACTTACTATAATTTTTTTCCAAGTCTTTCCATTTCCAAATAAATGCGGTGGTGTCATTCTTTCTGATGGAAGCATAGAATTCCATTTTATGTATATTTATATATATATATATATATATAAAATGGAATTCTATATTACATATATGGAATTTTATATATATATGGAATTATATATAATTATATATATGGAATTATATATATGATTATATATAATTATATATATGGAATTATATATATGCCACATTTTCTTGATCCATTCATCTACTGAGGGGCATCTGGATTGATGACTAAATCTGCTAGAAACATAGTTGTGCTGGTAGCTTTAGTATGGTCTTGTTTGTGATCGTTTGGGTAAATGCCCCAAAATGGGATTGCTGAGTCAAAGGGGAGCTCTGAAAGACAGCCTCTTCATTAAATGATACTGGCAAAATTGGTTCAACACCTGTAGGAACCTAAAGCTAGGTCCTTATATATCACCCTGCACCAGACCCAACTCCAAATGGATCAAAGACCTCAAAGTAAAAGCAGACACCCTGAAAACATTACAGGAAGGAATAGGAGGAACTCTAGGGTTTCTTGGCACAGGTTGAAATTTTCTTAATAAAGACCCAGAAACACAACAAATCAAAGAAAGTTTGGACAAATGGAATTGCATGAAACTGCAGAGCTTCTGTATGGCAAAGACATATCTAGAAAGCTTGTTTCCTCTTTTGAAGCCTAAGATTTCTATAATGTGTACTAATTCACAGTAGAGCAAGGGGCAGCAGAGTCAAACTGTGATCACTCTTTCCATTCTCATTTGGGTTTCATTGAGTTCTGTGGATGATGTGGATTTACTAGGTTTTCACAATGACCTTCCAGTCCTTGAGTAGTTTGTAGTTAAGCTTTTCTATGCCACCTTGCTGATATCACGTATAACTCGCCTTTAAGGTAGATAGCAGAAGAGGTCTGATTTATTTTCTACCTTTGAAGTATGAGACAAAATGAGAGAGCTAGGAATGTAAAGCAGGGGCAGAACACTTGCTTCACATACTCAAGGTTTAATTCTCAGCACCATAAAAAGATAGAGAAGGATTAAAGAAATAAAACAGGAAAGGATGCAACAAAAGCATTTGTCCATACTAATTAGCTGTGTGTTGGGGTTATTATGTAGAGATAGTTTAGAATTCAATCTGTATTCTCAGTTCATGTTCACCAAGTTTTATAAGAATAATTAAATCATATGCTTCATATATGAGTGTGTATATCCAAGAGTAGGCCTAAGAGTGAGAGGAGGATGGAGAGTGAAACTCTAAATTGGGTAACTTTTTGTTCTAGAAAACTCATTAGTAGAGTCATATGATTTTTCTCCAATGTTCTCTTTTCCCTTTACTTTCAACTTAATTTGCCACTGACTATTTCACAATCAATTCTCTGATTTTTCCCTTATAATAACGTTAAATTAAAAATGAGAAGTTTATATGAGTGAAATATGTACTTCCTAAAATGATTTCTAAGATTGATGTCTATTTTGGGGCCATTTGAAAATGTGAAACAAAACTGAATGATTAAGTTGGGTATATTATCAAGACCTATTTAAGTAGGAGATAGGACTGGTGTACTATTCTTTAATAGAATGGTGTACTATTCTTTAAATTATAAAACCTTAGTTAATAACATAACATCATCAAGGGCTTTTGTTTCTATTTTATCCTAAGCTTTATATATAATATATATATATATAATATATATTTATGTATCACTGATCCAAACCTGAAAACCAGACTCATGAATTATTAAAAAGATTGAAGTGGACCAAGAGATGTGATTTTATTAGTTTCTGTATTCAAGATTAAAGTGACCAAAGTGTTAGTTTATTTTGGGATATTCTTTGGTCAAATTGAGGATGACTTTTTTCTTTTTAGTGGTTTAGTTTCAAAAACCATTACATGATTGAGTGGAAATACGATTTAACTCCTCTAAGAAATGTAATAAGAAAAAATAGCAAAAGAGAAGATATGTTTACAACAAATTAAGCTATTTTAGAATACCTTTAGGCCAGGATCCCTAGGAACAGATCGGATTATTTAAAAAAAAATCTTATAGTGTTAATGCCATGTACCTGAGATTGTAGAAATAATTTGAAAGCTAGTTTAAGTACTGGTTTTCACTGAACCTATTTTAGAAGGGCTATTTTTAAACAGTAAACCCTTGTACTCTTATTGCATATTTTATTTATCTGCGAGAATTTACAAACTCCAGTGCCTAAGTTATACTATTGCAATGACAATGAAAGGAGCTCATAGATCTATCCATTAGTAAAAGATGGAAATTATAAAGAAAAAATTTAATCCCACAGTACTTGTTTTAGAAGTATACAGCAAATGAAAATCTATTTATTTAAGGAAATCATTAAGACACAGTAAGAAAAATCTACTAAAATTCAGCTATAGCTCAGAGAGAGTACATCACCATGTGAGAAACTCCAAATGAGACACATGCCAGAAATGCTAATTATCATCCAAAAATTTATCACCCAAAAATCAATGAGGTGCATCATAACAATAGAAAAAAAGAATAACTTTTGTGATTTCAACAAAATAGAAAAAGTCTTTTCCATTCTCCTATACTCTTTCATAATAAAAATATCTTCTGAAAACTGGAGAAATATTAGAATTTCTCTCATGTGACAAAGGGTACCAATTAACAACCCACAGCTGACATAATGCTTACAACTCTCCCCCCACAACACACGATGATTTCCCCCTAAGATTAGGGAGAAATGAAATAAATATCTTTCCTTGCCATTTCTATTGAACATCACACATGGGGTTCCAGGCAGGGTAACTAGGCAATATTAAGTGAAAGGCATTTGGAGTAAAAATGAAGAAGCAAATCTATATTGGTGACAACATAATCTTATACATGAAAAATCCTAAGAAATTAAGAAATATTAGAACATGAATATGTCGAGATTGTGGGGTAAAATTTCAACCTGAAGATAGCAACTGTAGTTCACTTTTTCGACGTTTGAGAATAGAAGTTTTATACTTTATAGTAGCATCAAAAGAATAAAATACTTATGAATAAATTTAACAGAAAATGCCAAATAAAAATTATGAAACACGGTTGAAAGAAATTCAAGAAGACAATGGAATAAAATCTCATGATCATGGGTCAGAAGCTTAATAATATTAGATCATGATGCTTTACAAATTGACATAGAGATTCAATATAATCTTTACCAAAATCCCAGTGGGATCATTTGTCAAAGTGGACAAATTGATTCATTCATATGGATTTGAAAAAAAAACCCCAATGCGATATTACCTCATCCCAGGAAGAATGGCCAAAGATCAAGCATTGGCAAGGTTGTGGGGAAAATGTAATCCTTTGTATACTGTTGGTGGGAATGTAAATTATTACAGCCCAGTCATTTATGGAATCTTCTCCATGAGAATTCCTGATTAAAAAATTCAAATGAATTAGCTTTAGTTCAGAAATCAGTAACCTACCAATTACTGATATCAATTGCCTTTTTTTTCCCTTTGAGGGACAGTTCTCACTATATTCCCAGGTTGGGATATATAGTTGAACTCACCATGCACCTGCTTCAGAATTGTTGGTTGTAGGTATGTGCCACCGTACCTGGCTCATAAACTACCTTTTTTATTTTTAAGTTTCTGTGTAATGTATTTTCCTAAATGTTTTATTGTGGGGAATATTAAAGGTTAACACAAAAATACAACTAGTCCAAAAATACAACTATCCCTCACCCATTTCCAGTTATCAGCTTATGCCTAATAGTATTTTCTCTATATCCTTTTATACTACTCTGACTTGTTTATTAATGATTGTTTTTTCTTTTGTCAAGGTGGTGTACAGAAGGGTTACAGTTACATAAGTAAGGATATGAGTACATTTCTTGTCAAAGTTGTTATCCCTTCCCTCATTTTTCTCCTACTTTCCCTCCCCCAATCCCCAACCCCACCCCGCAAGTTGTACAGATCATTTCCAACATATTGTCTTGTGTATGTCGCTGTTGCATTGGTTCTTCCCTTGTCTTTTGTCTCACCATTCTGTTGTTCTCCATTCTCTTCCCTAATTTAAATAAACATATATATGATACCAGTGTACCAAAATCAAATACCCCCAAAACAAATCCTCAAAGAAACAACCGCCTGATTAATAAATGGACTAAAGACTTAGAGACTTCTCTGGATAGGAAATAAGAATGGTCAATAAACATATGAAGAAATGCTCAATGTCTCCAGCCATGAAAGAAATGCAAATCAAAACAACATTGAGATACTACCTCATTCCAATTAGAATGGCTATAATCAAGACATCTAATAACAACAGATGCTGGAGGAGATGTGGCCAAAGGGAATGCTACTGCACTGTTGGTGGGAGTGTAAACTTGTTCAACCACTTTGGAAAGAAGTATGAAGGATCCTCAAAAGACTCCACATAGAGTTCCCCTATGACCCAGAAATCCTGCTTCTGAGCATTTGCCCAAATGATCACAAACAAGGCCACACTAAAGCTACCAGCACAACTATGTCTATCTCAGCATTATTCACCATAGCTAAGATATGAAACCAATCCAGATGCCCCTCAGTAGATGAATGGATCAAGAAAATGTAAGATATATAATATAATATATATCTATATGAATTCTATGCTTCCATCAGAAAGAATGATACCGCTCTATTTGTTAGGAAATGGAAAGACTTGGGAAAAAAATCATATTAAGTGAAATAAGCCAGGCCCAAAGAAACATAGGTCACATGGTTTCCCTTATTTGTAATAGTATACTTCTTGGCTAATCTTATCAGATGAGTAGTATAGCTCAATAGCTATGTACATATGACCATATAAGATGATGTTAAGCAAAACTCCAAGACATGGACACAAGAAGTTTTTTCTTATTGTTGTTTTTAAACTACCTTTCTTTTTTTTTTTTTTTTTTTGTCAGTCGTGGGGCTTGAACTCTGGGCCTGGGCGCTGTCCCTCAGCTCTTCAGCTCAAGGCAAGCGCTCTACCACTTGAGCTACAGCGCCACTTCAGGTTTTCTGGTGGTTTATTGGAGATAGGAGTCTCACGGTCTCTCCTGCCCCGGCTGGCTTTGAACCGCGATTCTCAGATCTCAGCCTCCTGAGTAGCTAGGATTACAGGCGTGAGCCACCAGCGCCCGGCTTAAACTACCTTTCTTTACTGAATGAGCTGAATGACTATTAGTCATTGGATATTTCTCATTTTACCTTTTTATGTTGCTGAGAAAAGCCTAAACCACCCTAGCAAGTTACTGTTCCTTTTCTTTTTAGCAAACTCTGTGTACCTGTCGTAGAAGATTCTAAAAACCTATAGCTTAGTCGACTATCTCCTCAAAGCAAATGTATTTCGAACTGATTTCTCTGTTTACTTAACATTTTACCTCACCTGCCTCTTCATGGACAAGTAAGATCTACATTTATAGTTACTTCTTTGAATGTTTACTTAATGAAAATTGACTGTCTTAATAACTTTAGCATCTTTGGCCTGCCTGCCTATGAAAAACGAAAATGATCTGAGAGAGGGAAAGAAACAAACACCCTTGAGATTAATCATTAGTGACTAGGTTAGAGTAGACTAAATTGTTGAGTGAGTGGATTCCTTCTATTGCCCAGTTTAATTATTAATCTCAGGTAAAGAGATTTTAAAACTAAAAGTTTAAAAAATGTTAAAACTAAAAGTTTAAACCAACTTACATTTTCCGTACATGGACCCTCCACCGAGCATTGTTGAGAGACTTTGTCAATGTCATAGAGATCGTGCAACACCCCTTTCCCGGTTTGTGTGTCTTAAATCACCAAATCACCATGCGTCACCTTCCCCTCTTCCATGCATTGTGATCTTATCTCCCACACATCTTACTCAGATCCCTTGTATGAGCATGCTAAAGCCACTCTCCAAAGCCTTGACACAACATTACCCCCTCTGGTTATTGTCATCTTCCCTGTGTGGTTTTTCTAATTCTCTTAAGAATGTTTACCTCAGAAAATTCCTTCAAAAAAATCATTGTAGGTTCTTACACTGGGAAAACTGTCCTAAATCCCATATATTCTCCAAATATTTGTATGCAAATATGTGGGTGTGGAGGAGGGAGTAATTAACTTCCTTTTGAGCTTTTCTTTTTCATGCAAAGGATACAATGGACATATCAAAATATACATTAGCAAAATGTATTTGAGGCTTGTGACAAAATTCTAACTTCCCTCAATCTAGAAAGAGCTCTCAATCAATGCAACTTAAAAACCTCTCAAACGGCTAGACACTATGTTGAAAATGAATTACACAACTTGTGTGGGGGGATCTGAGAGAAGGTGAGAGAAGAGATGTCACTGTAAAAAAAGAACTGTACTTCTTACCTGACTTTAACTGTAACCCCTCTGTACAGCACCTTTACAATAAAAATAAATTAAAAATAAATCATAAAGAAAATCTCTCATACCTGATACAGGATAAGGACTTCAATAAAAGACATCACAGTGGGAATAAAAGAATGATTTGATTTCTGCCAAATAAGAGAAATATATGTCAAAATAAGAATAAAAAATGACTTGATTTTTGTCAAAATAAGGTCCTGAGTTTGATCCTCAGAACCCAGAGAAAAAGTGAGATTGAAGAGAGAAATTAGGATGAAAAAGTCAGTGAAAGTCCTTTCCACATTCCACATATTGCCAAAGCCTTTCTAAACTATTATAGTGCAGTACTGGTTCGGGTGTGGAGAAATAAGTACTGTGTAAGTACTCTTAACTCTTAAGGAGACCTAGTTGTCAGAGAAATATTAAGGATTTTGTGGAATGCACAGGAGAGACTAGCAGGCAAAATGTGTCAAATGTAATATAGACTTGAGTCCACTCTGCTAAATCAGCCAGTGGAAATGGCTGATGCAAAGCCTGACCTCTCAAGGTGGTCCCATCCATGTGAAAATACAAACTATGATGAGAAAAAGACTATGCACTCTAGAATCTTGGAGTCAGCTTGCTGATTAAGGCCCTGCCCTGTGTCCTACCTGTTTACCAAAATGTGTTACTATTTCTCGATACTGTTTTTTTCAGTGTGACATATAAATTCCTGCCCCAGTTGCAACAGTCTCACTATACTCCTTCTCAGAATGTGGCTCTTTCCCCAATTCCTGTAGTCCATGTAACACCTTCATAACACCTCTTCTCAGAACTGACCCTACTCTCAAATTCCCATAGTCTAGGTAATGTGACCCATGTGACTGCCCCCTAAAATTCTGCTTAAGTTCAGCATACACCTGTCTAGGGCTGCTGCCTCCATTCCTGTTTGGAGCAGTCCGGCAGGTCTGTCCCCTAATAAAGCCTTGAGCTTGTATTGATCGCTCTTGTTCGCTTCTCATTTCTTACATGCACCAGAAGCAAAATCCGCACTAACCCCCTCAGAGCCTGTCCTCAACTCCATATTAAGAGCAGCAGCAGCAGAAGCCAGAGCAGCATTCTTTGTCTCATTTGCCTGGCTGCCTGCTGTGTCTCTCTTGCTCTAGAGTCTCATAAACTTTTGTTCCTCCTTTTCTTCCATGTTGGCAAATTCTTTTCTTTTTTTTTAAGTTATGTTTTAGTATCTTAGTTATATAAAGGGGCTTCATGTCTTGGTAAGTTCACTTTACCAACCTACAGCTAAAAATTAATAATGATCCATGACATTTTGGTGGCCCATACAGGAGACATTGAAGGAATTCTTTCTTTATCAGGACTTCTGGTAGAAATGCACTCAGACTTGGAAGCAATTGCGGGTCTCCAGACTGACTCCCTATGACGCAAAAGCCTTCTCCTCTTAGGTGGTTGGATGCTGTAACCCTTAGGGGTAAAGGACCTGATACTTACGTAGACTCTTTCCTTACGTAGACTCTTTCCTTATGTGACCTATTTCTCCAGAAATCTGAGCAACAATGGCCAGGACATCTCTAGTCTCACCCAAAGTAATTCAGGAAAAGAGATTTAGCTGCCTGTAGTCCTTAAGAGTGAAGAGTCTGTCTTTTCCATTTCAAGTCCCCGGATTATTTCTGCCTTATGGAAGAAGCCTTGTGTTGGTGGTGAGTCCCCCTTGTATCTTGTCCTTTGTCTTCTCCTATCAAGTATTTACCCCCATGACATCATGTATTGAGGTTCCTTCAGTGTGGTTTTTCCTGGGGCCCTCTCATCTTCCAAAATGACACCCCGAATCTGGGGGCCTTCTAACTAAGTGGAGTGGCCTCTTCAGAAGCAAGATTTCTAATCTGTCACTCTTAAATGAAGCACCCTTTTACAACTTGATCTTGTCTGCTATGATTCTTCTACATAGCCCAATGCTCATTATGCACAAGTTTCATGTTTGTGTCTCAGAATCATGATTTCCCCAGAGGGAAATCATGTAGAATGCTTCTGGCCTCCCATCAGGTTCCTTTGATATTCTGGTTTCTGGCTCATCTCAGGCCCACCTTCAGCATCCAAGCTAGTTTTGAGCCTTCCTTTTTTCTTCCATTTTTTCAGAGGCATTTTCCTCTTCCTTTAAGCTTGTCTCTTTTCAATCCCATGGAGCCAACCAATCCACCCTCCTTACACAGAGAACTCTCAACTCTCCTTTTCACAAACCAGTGTTTGTCCTCTGGACAAACACTGCAAATCCATGTTTAATACTACACGGAGTTCCAGTAGATCCTGTCCTGTCTTGGATACATTTCCTGGGAACTTAGTTTTCTCTTTATTTCCTTTCCTCTGTAAACATCCCACTTGAAGCTTCTACTCCTCAAACCTTTTAGACAGACACGTCCACTCTTCTCTTTACCTGGAGGGAAAGCCTTTTGATCTCTTCAGGCATTTTGTTGTGTTGCTGATTAAGGTCCAGGTAGAAGAAAAGTTGTGTTTATCTTGTTTTATTTTATGTCCTGGGCTTCTATTGATTAAAGGAAGTGCATCGCAATTTAGGAGAACCACTTAAATTGCTTGAGCCTTCCAAGATACAAGCAGGAAGAAAAAAAATATTTCTCATTAGTTTTTTTTAACTTACATGTTGTGGATAACATGTATTATTCTATTTGAAAAACTTTTGAATAATAATTGTGATTATCTCCTCCAGAGGGAAGATGCTAGAGAGTGAGTCCATGTCTGTTGTAATGGAATTGGGGTACTATGACAATTTTCAGATCACTTTCAACAGTTAACCTATGGCTGAAAGATTTGAGAGTACTCAAAATGAACGTATTCACTTATGGGTATTATTTTTGTACATTAGTGTGACAAGCACTAGGCAAAAATTTCATTTGAGTTTGCCAGTTAAAAAAAATCAATAGGTTAATGATTACAAAGTAATGATTCTCACATTGAACTTTTTCAATGAACACAACAGTCTTGGAATGCTTGATTTAAAACTTATGTTTGTGTGACTATTGTTAGGATGAATTTCCCACTGTTTTATGCAGTTAATATAATTATTATACATTAACCTGCTTTCTTTATTTTTTAATTAGCTTATCCCAATAAGATTTAATTAAAATGTCAGCATTTGGGAGTTAACACATTTTGGACTAAAGAAAAAAAGTTAATCTTGCAAAACTCAAATTCATGTGTTGGCTGCTTAAATGAATTTTTACAAATGGAACCTTACACTTTGCTTACTTAAACCAAGGGTATTAATCTTTTTTTTTTCTTTTGTCCATCCTGGGGCCTGAACTCTGGGCCTGGGCGCTGTCCCTCAGCTCTTCACCTCAAGGCTAGCGTTCTACCATTTGAGCCACAGCACCACTTCCGGCTTTTTCTGCTTATGTGGTGCCGAGGAATTGAACCCAGGGCCTCATGCATGCAAGGCAAGCACTCTACCACGGAGCCACCTTCTCAGTCCCCTATTAATCATTTTATTCAGTTCTAAATATAATTGCAAGTAACTGCTAAATATATGTCTGCTGCTACCAAATGCATTTTTATTCATTGTCATTGCATAGAGAAACTTTCTAAATTTGCTTTTCTTCTGAAAAAAAATTTTTTTTTTTTTGGGTCCGGTCATAGGGCCTGAACTCTGGGCCTGGACGCTGTCCCTCAGCTCTTCAGCTCAAGACCTAGTGCTCTACCACTTGAGCCACAGCGCCACTTCTGGCTTTTTTCTTTTTGCTTATGTGGTGCTGAGGAATCGAACCCAGGGCCTCTAGCATGCAAGGCATGCGCTCTACCACTGAGCCACCTTCCCAGCACCTGAAAATTTTTTATTTTATTATTTTTAAGTGATTATATGGCAGAATTGCCATTTAACAAAGTAGAGTATCAATACAATGCATCTTGATCAATGTCACCCCGTACAATATTCTCGTCCTTCTTTCCCCTACCTATCGCTTTCCTAACTTTTCTTAATTTAGTAGGATATACATTGAATTCTTTACTGCATTCTTTTCCTCTACTCCTTTATATTCATATGCCTATCTCCCCCTGACCTCATTCTACCCCTTTCAAGTACCTGCTTCCTTATGTTTATTTGGTTGACCTTTGCCTTTCAAATGAATGACACAATTTGTTGTCTAAGTTCAATAATTTTATTAAGGCTATCTCAAGAATTTTCTAAAGTCAAGTTTTAATACACCAATATAAAACTAATACTTAATTCTCAATAATACTGTTTCCCTCCTAAAACTGGTTTAAAAGAGGTAATTTTATTTTATTGAAATAATTGTGCACTCATGATCTTGTCAAGCTTTTAACCACGTAGAAAACTGAGTCTTGAGTTAAAGTTCATTTAAATTTCTGCTTATGTCAAGGTCTTTCAAATAACCACCTTATAACTAAGTATGTAAGTAATTATGTAGAGACATGATGCTAATTATTGCTCATGTCCATATTTAATATATTTTTCTTTCCCAAGTATATATGCCTCCTTGAATACAAAACTTAGAAAGACATTACCAAGCAGGTGACTCTAAATTAAACTAATTGATACTAAGCCCTTTATAAGTCTGTTGTCTGGGTGTTCCTAATTATAACAAGGAATGCTTAATGGGATGTCTTCAGGAGATTTTGGTTGCTTTCAACCTCACATGACATGGGAGATGGTTCTTCCAACCTGCAAGACTTGCCTCTGGGCTTAATTACCAGCCCTGGTAAAGCACATATATGAGAAAATTTTTTCAGTTGAAATTCACCAATTTGGTCATGACTCGGAGTATGGAAGTGGGCAGTGTTGGGGTAGGGAAATGACCTTTGTTCTTTCTGGGAATAACCTATGTCTTGGCTCACTTGTTGGAAAGATTGTTCTGGAGTGTAGACATCTGTGCTGAAAGATATCAAAGTTACTAAAGCAGTTCTACTTTAGCCCAACTTCTGATTTGGGTTATTCATTCTGGATTGGCTCAGCTGTGAATTGGTCATTTTCAAGTGTTTTCCTCTTCCTTAAATTTTAAACTTTTAAAAAAAATCCTTTAATCTAGCCACAATTATCTCACTTATCATTCAACTAGCATTTTGACAGAGCAGGTATCTTGAACTGAAGCCCGATCTGTCCTTACCGACTGATTTATTTTCCTCATTTGAACTGCTGAACTGAGGCCCTTCAAGTCTTCACAAATGGAGTAAATATTGTCCTGAAATCCAATTTTAAAGGATGCACAATTTGACTATCTCGAGGTAAAACAAATTGGCATCTGTAGATATTTCATTCATAGGGGATTATTCCACGTGTTTAATTTTAATACAAGTTTGTTTCAACATATAAAAATTGGCAGAGAGAGGGGGAGAGGAAGAGAGAGAAAAGAAGAAAGCAGGAGGAAAGAAAAAGTATGAAACAGTTAGTGACCATTCAACTCCTCAGATTTAGGGCAGAGTCTAAAGTCAAGTAGAAGCCCTCTATCTGCTTTTCTCATTGTGTTTATATCACAAAATTTTATGTCACAAAACTTTCCAGGTCACATTAATTCTTCATTTTGTTTGTGCCTGAGAAAGTTAAATAACATATCTGAAATTCAATTGTCATTGGCCAAGTAAGATAGTACTATATGAGAACTAGGAGATAAAAGATTGCTATAAGTACATTTACCTCTGATATTGGTCTTAATTTAAGTAAGTTCTCAGTCTAAGCTAAAGGTCCAATGATGTAAAAAGTTAGAAATATGGATAGAGTGCTTCCAATTTCTTAACTGAAGTTGAGTAAATACATTCAAAACACCAAACTTGAGCTAATCTTTAATCCTTTGGAAATCAATGATCAAAAACATTGGTCAGTGAAAATTAAGAATCAAAGCAACCACTTGGTTAAAGTTCTCTAAATTCAAAACAATCAGAGGTTTCAAAGGAAATAACACTGTACTGAGATCTAAAAATAATTCATACCTTTAAAGATATTTAGACGATGAGCTTTCTTTCTTTTTATTATTTTAGTGAATTGATTCTACCAACAAATTATGATGAGTAATTACACAAGCAGAAATGTTTCCATCAACCTTAAAATATAACAAGAAAGTTAAAATATTCAGACTTCTCTGCAGAATATCCTGGGTTTGTTTCATATGTTTGGCTCTGCAGTGACAGTGATTAATTTACTAGGGGAGCAACTAGAACTGGGTTTTCTAGCTTTGGCTTGGTGGACAAGTCCATTGATTTTTTTCCCTAAAGTTTATATTCTTAGATTAGTTTGTTATCAGAGATTGCCTGAGCTGAAAGATTTATTAGGACTTGCTTTATTATTAACAGTGTTTCAAAACATTTTTATGAATGAATTGCTGTATTTTTATTAATATTTAAAATTATAAAAATGCTCATTACTGATTCAAATAGTTTAGAGTATCTATGTTACTTATAGCTTGGATTTTTAAAACTGTAGCTAATGAACCCTAAGCATTAAAAGCAAACAGGTCATACACAAATGAATAACAAGAATATATTTTTTATCAACTATAAATAAACATTTACTAAGCAGCTAAAGTACTAATTAGATTCAACCTCCAGTATAGTCACTGCCCTGTAATTATATTTATAATTGAGCATGTACATTCGAAGTTTCTATTTAACCCTTTGAAGATATTTTGCTATCTCCTTTTTCTAGGGTTGTACTGTGTGAGCATGTGTGTGTGTGTGTGTGTGTGTATTTATGTTTAATAAAACGAGTAGTTTCAATATCTTTTCTTCTAGCCAGTTTGAAGTTGCTTTATTTTTTAATTGTTATTGTAGCGTTGATATACAGAGGGGTTACAGTTATATGAATCAGGTAATGAGTAATGAGTACAAGTCTTTTTGAACCATGTCTCCTTTTCCATCACTCTCTCCCGATTTTTCTCTCCTGTCTCTACCCACAAGACATACAGTTCATTTTCTACAGAGTGTCTAGTGAGTTGTATTTGTTCACCCTTATTCCACCTTTTCTGGGTCCTCCCTTACTGTCCCCAATACAAACAAACAAGACAAAAGGATAAGAAAACAAAAACAACAATACCAACTAAAGAAAATCCTGTTTCCTTTTTTCTTTTTGTTTTTTTGGAGCTCTTTTCATAGAATATTATTTTTTCAGCCTCGGTTCAAACTCCCCAAAACTTCTGAAGTAGAAGAGTCTCCAATCCTCGTAATATTCCTGGACATTTCCCCAGTTGCTATCTCAGGTCCTCTTGAAGTTCCTTCCTTCCCCTGTGTCTTTTTCTAGTTGGGAATGCTCAGGGGCGCTCCCATCCTGTCATTAACTAGCCCAAATTGTTACTCACCTGTCGCTTTCGCACTGTTCCTGTCTCTCTTGTCTCAGGTGAGAATCATAGAAGGCTCCTGCTTTGTCGGTGAGCAGACAAAGACAACTCCCTGGTCTTCTCATCTATAAGGGTAAATGTCCTCGGATTTTTATGAAGTTATATAGAGGGGCAGAGAGATCTATTAATCATCTTTATAATGGCAGCAAGATGTAGTTAATTTTTCTTTTTTACTGCGTTATGATAGAGCTATATGCTAAATGTATAATGTTTTAATAAGCCACAATAATGATAATGGTTATTGATAATGTCATAGCTTATAGACATAACAAACATGTCAACAGCCAAATAAGTGGTTCTGAATTTAATATGGAGAAATAAGTCCTGTGACTTCTTAGATTTTTGATAACTGTTCTCCATCCTCTTTTATGAAACAGAAGCATAACCAGATGATTAACTAGAATAATATACAACCATTAAATAGTGTAAAAATATCTGGATTCTATATCAGTATGTTTTACCACAATTTGTTTAATATGTCACCTTCTTAAGTATCATTCATTCCACTAATCCAAGCTACAATCTCAAACTACAATCATATTGACAGCTGAAAAGTATATTTCAATTGGGCTGAAGGCTGAGTGGAAATCTAACCTTGAATAGGATGTTTTCTCATTGAACTTATGAAGATGCAGCCAGCTAAATTAATGCCATGACCACAAAGACTTGAGTGAGTCCTAGCTCATAAATTTCTTCTTCACTTTGGTTGCTTTCAGAAGCACAGTGTGGTTCCTAAGATCCAAGATACGGAACCATCACCAGATCCATTTCCCAAGTAATATAAATTTTCTGTTTTTTTTCTACCAGACAATTTGTCTACATGTATAGAGTATGTAGATTAGTTACTTTTTAATTTCCTAGAGTAGATTTAATGCTAGCAACTGTATGAATCATTAATGAGCTTGGGCGTGGTGTCTTTTATTCCTGTGCACATAATGCCTTACATACAGAATAGGGTGTGGGCAAGGGACAAAATTAATCATAACAATAGGAGCAACTTACAATTATTGGGTACTTCCTATGTGACAGATTTGATAGAGGAAGCATAACTACTTGTATGCTCTTAAGTTCTATACTGGAAGCTATGGATTGAATTGACCAAAGACAGGTAGACAGGAGAAAATCAAATAAATATTTTTAATATAATATAAATAGATACATGAAAGCCTTCATAAGAAAATGAAAACCCAAAGAAGAAATTAGGACCAAGGCTTTTCATATTTTTAAGTAAAAAATAGTGACTTGTGAAGAAGTGATGACCAAAGAGGCGTTTGAACTTGAGTCTAGGAATAGTCATTTGGGTGAAAGTTACTAAGAAGCATGAAAGAAACCATTGGAAGGTTGGGATATTTCTGTGGGTTTATTTGTGCTGACTCATGTTTGAGTCCAGTCCATGTCTCCAGTGGTAATACTAGTATCTTGTTTTCTTCATACAGTGAGATTTCCAAACATGAAAAGTTTGATACTTTGGGAAGTTGAAGAGCCCTTCCTAGATCTGTTGTTTCCTAACCATCTTTATCTCAAAATAACTAATACATCAAAGTGACAGATTTTTGAGATAGTGTGTTCTAAAGTTTTACTATGTTTTTCAAAATAAAGTCTGAATTGGTTTCTGAAGAGACTAGTTTATAGTTAGTAAGTTTGAGGGAGAACTAATACACGGGAAAGATCAAATCTGAGTACAATACTGAATGTTCTATTAAACTTGTCTCTCAACAGTGTTAACAGGTCAGTCCAATAAAATGGTTAGTCTCACCTTATCAATAGTGTCACTCTTTTGTTTAAAGGTATAAATGAGACATTTGTCCCATATGATTCAAGTAGTATTTTCCAATACTGATTGCATAAACTCCTTCTTAATAGGAAGTTGTTAATCCTGAGAGTGATGATTTTGAAACAGAATAGAAGATAATTTTTGGAGCTGTTGAGGTAGTAGCTCACTATATTGCCCATGCTTGCCCTGAGAACATGACATTCTTGGTTCAAGTCTTTCAAGGCTAGGATTGCAAGCAGGCTCCTGGAAGACATTAAACTATTAACTTCTAATTGACATCCTCCAAAATTTTTGTAGTGATACTAAAGTGAAAAGTCGCCTTTTTAAAGTCACAAATCCGGGGCTGGGAAGGTGGCTCAGTGGTAGAGTGCTTGCCTTGCATGCCTGAGGCCCTGGGTTCAATTCCTCAGCACCACATAAGCAAAAAGAGAAAAGCCAGAAGTGGCACTGTGGCTCAAGTGGTAGAGCACTAGCCTTGAGCTGAAGAGCTGAGGGACAGCACCCAGGCCCAGAGTTCGGGCCCCACTACCAGACCCCCCAATAAATAATAAATAAATAAATAAAGTCACAAATCCTATAACTTGTGTCGAACATCTTCACCCCTGAGAACAATTAGGGGGAATAATATGCAAATAAGTTTTCTATGCTGTTTTGTCTTCTATGTTTATATGCCATGATTTCGTAAATGAAGTAATCTGTAATTTTGCAAGCTTTTAATGTAAGGTATTTAGAGACAGAAAGGGAAAGAGGAAGACTGATTATATTTTGTTGTTGTTGTTGTTGTTTTACCCCCTTATAGAAAAAAGAATTCAAGGGGGAAAAAGATGGAAGTATCTTGCTCTGTGTTCTTGGGAAAAGCTGGCTGCTTTGTGATGTCATCCTTCTAGAGTTGAAATGGATGCTCCAGTCCTTACTATGAGATCACCTGCAGGGGCAGCCTCACAATCTTCCTGGGAGTCCAACCTGGGCCTAGATTGGCATGCTTTGCCTGAATGCAGGAAGAGTTCTCTTTTTACAATGTAGGAGGTACACATTGTTAGCTGTTCTTCCTAACGTCCTTCTTAGCAAGGTAACAGTGCACGCTTTCTTCTAACAATCTTGATGTACACTTTGTCTCCTGGTTTAAAGACCTGACAGACTTTTTCAGCCAGTGGAGGACAGACCTTTTTTCAAGTCACGATGTATCCCATGTATACCTGTGAGTTCTTATGTGTGACATCATAACATTAAATCCTTTATACAAATCCCTATAATGCTCACTTGGTTGGAAAATGGAACTTTTCTAGGTTCTAGTACATATGGTGTCACCAAAGATTATTTAAAAATGATAATTTATATCACCTATTTGGGATAATATAGACTTGAAAAGTCTTTTTGTCATTTAGTTTCTTGATGATTTCCTCCCGTAAAATCCTCCTTATATTTAGAATTTTATGTTCCATCTGCCCTGATGATTAAAGGTAGAAAGTTTTATGAGTACCACAGAAGTTTTGTGCCAACGTGGTTTATTTCGGCTGATAAATAACTTTTTTAGTTGGGAGTCAGTTATAAAAAATGCCAACTGGAGGAGCCATCTCTGTTACTGATTACTTTGCCATTATCATAGTGTCAAAATGTCTAGTCTGATTACATTCTGTCCATGTAGTAAGCATGCAGACAATAACCACGCCAAGAAAGGCCAAAGGCTGGAGTTTCACAGGGCAGTATGGGCCTTGGGGAAAATGTGTCAGGTAGATTAGTAACTACCAGAAATCTGGTGACCTGTTCAAGTAGTACATTGGACAATAAGTTGTTCAGAAATGTTGTGAATGCCGAAGCAGAATCAATTGTCTGTTTATTTCTCATCTACTCTAGCTATAAATATGTCACATCTCATGGAAAATAAGTACAGGCCAAAAGATCAGAAGAAAGTAAGCTACAGAAAGGCTTTCTGATTCAGTACATAAACCATTTGGTAATTGATGGATACCATTATGTAGTCATTTGTTTTCAGATTGTCTCACTGCAAACTATTGTGTTTTATAAATAATATAACAATAGTTATAATATAATGCTGTTAACTACGCTTGTGGAGCCAAGTTTATGATGTGTGAATTTGGCCTAATTATTTATAAAATAAAATGGCTTATATTATGTAAGATAGTAAAAGACACTTTCCAGAAAAAAAATAATGCTGTTCAAATGCTCTGTTATTTTCTGAAAACCCACATACTATTTTGTATGTGAGCCATACAAAACATTTCTGCTTTTGCTTTTATGCTGGCTGATGTTTTAAACATTTGTGCAAAACTCTCAATTTGGATTCACTGCAACTTATAATTGGAGATGGCAGTTAATTTTTGTGTTCAAATTATGAACTAAGTATTATTAGGTCAGAGGACTTCAGAAAGGGTCTGAGATGTGAAAGAATTCACTAGGAGTCATACGAGCAGGCAAGGATGCAAAAGGTTATTTAATTTCCAAGTGAGGAAAGGGTCCAAACACCAGACTTTTGAGGTTATGGCTAACATTTTGGTTTTATAGGTTTAGTTTTAGTTAGCTATTCCAGGGTTGCTGGAGTGGTCATTTCTTTCAAGTTTTTGTCAAGGTGGTGGTTTGTCAGCTAGTATAATCCTTTGCAGATATACATTGTCAAACAAGACACATGCAGGGTTCTGCTTGAATTCAAATGAACAGTTCCTGCAAAACAGCATAAAGCAACCTTCCTGCAGACAAATGGAGTCCTTTACAAAATGGAATAGGTTAGGCTAATTTGGGTTGGATGTCTAACAAGTTGCTGGTACCATATGTGATTGTGGCTCATGTTGAATTTTAAAGAATGATTCCCCAATATTTATGGGAAGGCATTTAATTTTCACTGTATCTCACATAGTAGGGTGCTATTAATCTAGTTAAAGGTAATGGTGCAGGGTTTTTATTCCCACTAAAGCAGAACAGTTCCTTCTGAAAGAGAACCTTTAAACATGCCTTCTTGTAGCAAAAACTTGCAAATACCAAGTGCTAAATAGTACAAAATTTAATTTCTGCTCTTGGTTCAGACCCTTGCACCTCAAAATTTGCTGATAGTTCTCCATGTTTCAGTCAGATTGACCACACATCTTTCTTATCAAATACTGTTAAAAGGCCAACATTCATATCTTTATCTTAATAAACTGATCTGGGGCCAATTCTTGTAGTAGAAGATATGAAATAACAAAATGTTTCACTTTCAGAGCCAAGTGCAGGTGGCTCATGCCTGTAATCTTAGCTACTCAGGAGGCTGAGATCTGAGGATCATAGTTCAAAGCCAGTCTAGTTAGGAAAGTCTGTAAGACTCTTATCTGAAGTTAACCACCAGCAAATTAGAAATGAGGCTGTGGCTCAAAGTAGTAGAATGCTGGCCTTGCACAATGCCCAGGCCCTGAGTTCAAGCCGCATGACAAACAGAAAAAAAATCACTTTCATTAACATGAAAGTACGATTTTGATGATAGTAGTGTTTGAAGAAGCACTTCTCATTTTGACTATATATGGCACACTTCCTTAGTAGAAAAAAAAGGAAAAAGAACTGTGAAAGTAGTGCATGTCTATAATGTTGGGAAGGTTGGTGCAAGAAAATCTGTATTTTTGAAGTCAGCTCAGGAAAAGTTACCGAGGTTCTGTCCAAACAAATAAAAACAAGAAGGAATGGAATATGGTATAGTACTTGCCTAGCAAGTGCAAAACCCTGGAGCAACTGTTCAATAGAAAGGGTCATGAAAGTAGGAAAGTTTACAATGTGTGAGAGGTTGTGTGCACTGTTTAGCAACTCACTACCTAGTAGACTTTCAAGAAAGCAATAAGAAGAACTAGAGGTACAACTTTGAATTTAGTTCCTCTCAATTGGCTATTGCTAAAGCCACACAAGAAAAAATAGTTACATTCAACTCACAAAACAGTGACATTCTACTCACTGAAGATTCAGAAATGGTGTGAAGATGAGAGTAGAATTAACTGTTATTGAAGAAGAGAGAACAATTTGATTAACTGAAACACAGGAATAGATTTTATCTCCCTAAATCTCAGTAAGCTCCTTGCATATAAAGTTTAGAATTGAGTAAAGCTTGCCACCTTAAATAAAGCCACAAAGTGTAACAGCCTATTCTGTAATTTGTTGTTGTTGTTGTTTTGTTTTGTTTTCAGTTGTGGATGACGCAACTTGCAAAACCTTCCTGAAACATGGAGCAAGAAGAACAATATTTAAATGTAACATAACCATTGGTCTCTTTGCCCATCAATGTGACCTCATGCCACTAGCTTTCATTTCTGCATCCAATATTGGACAACCCAAAATTTGTGCAAAGAAATAAGCGTGTTTTGTTTTGTATTATTTTGTTTTTTCCCTCTGCCATTGCCCTTTGCAATGGGAATGCTAAGTTTCAAACACCTCTTCTTCGGGAGTTCCAGTGAGCTCTATGGAGCATCTCAGACAGTGTTGGTCTACCTTTTGATTCCATGTTGCTTGACACAGGATTTCAGGGCACCTCCTCTTATCCCAAATAATCCTTTCCTGTGGGCCTGGAATGCCCCAACGGAATTGTGTGTCGGAAAGTTTAATGAGCCACTAGACTTGAAACTCTTCTCTTTCACGGGAAGCCCTCGAAAAACAGCCATAGGACAAAGTGTTACAATATTTTATAGCAATAGACTTGGCTACTATCCTTACATAGATAGTGCACATAATAGTGTCAATGGAGGAATTCCCCAGCTGGGGTCTTTACAAGACCATTTGACGAAAGCTAACGGAGACATTTTGTATTACATGCCAACAGACAAAATGGGCCTGGCTGTCATTGATTGGGAAGAGTGGAGACCCATTTGGGAAAGAAACTGGGCACCTAAGAATATTTACAAAAACAAGTCGATCGAGTTGGTTCAGCAGCGCAACATAGACCTTAACCTAACAGAAGCCACCGAGATAGCCAAGGAAGAATTTGAAGAGGCAGGGAAGAAATTCATGCTGGAGACGTTGAGATTGGGAAAATTACTTCGGCCAAACCGCTTGTGGGGTTTCTATCTTTTTCCAGACTGTTACAATCATAACCCTCAAAGACCCAATTACAGTGGACATTGCCCTGAAATAGAAAAGAAAAGAAATGACGCCCTCCACTGGTTGTGGGAAGAAAGCACAGCCCTCTTTCCATCCATTTATTTGAGAAGCGAATTAGAGGCATCACCGAAAGCTGTGCTCTATGTCCGCAATCGCGTTCAAGAAGCCATTAGGGTTTCTAAGGTGCGGGACGCTAGAAGTCCACTTCCGATTTTTGTCTATGCTCGCCTAGTTTTTAGTGATCTAACTTTACAATACCTTTCTCAGGTAAGTAAGTAGAGCTAAGGCAGGAAATGGTTTTGTTTTTTTTTTTTCCGAGTAGTCATTAGTGCAATTGAGTAATTTTGAAGGAAGTGAAATCGGGGTTGCAAAGTCATTTGTGCAACGCCGTTTTTATGAAGGCAACTTTCTATCTTTATTTTCAGTATAATTAATATAATATCTAAGAAGTCAGGAGAAATAGTAGAGGCAACGTTGTAACTCCATTTCGTTTTTCCTCTCTTTTCAACAGAAGTAATTGAAACAATATGCCAGGCTTGGTTGCTGATACCTACAATCCTAGCTACTCAGGAGGCTGAGACTGGTAGGAGGGAGGTTTGAGGCATACTTGAGCAAAAGTTAATGAGACCTCACCTCAATCAATAAAAAGCTGAGCACAGTGGAATAAAGCCTTTCATCCTAGCTATGAGGAAAGCTTGATCCACTCCATTCTGACCTAGGGAAAAATCTAGTTTGTATTAAAAGTAATAACAATAAAAGAAGAAAGGATTGGGAGTACAGCTAAAGTGGTAAAGAAGCTGTTTAACTATCATGAAGCTCTGAAAATACACACAGGACCAGTTAGGAAAACAAGACAGAGCAACAATGTTCGCTATTTTTATAGTGGAAAATATTTAGCTTACTATAGTTGAATCAGCACACTCAGCATTGGTGTCATTGCTATTCGGTGAGCACGCTTATTTTATTCTCTGATAATTCTTTCTATTGCATTTGCCAGGAGGACCTTGTGAATACAATTGGTGAAACGGTTGCTCTGGGTGCATCTGGAATGGTTATATGGGGCACCCTTAGTTTAGCACGAAATATGGTAAGTTGAATAGATAGGAAATAGATGAAAAGGTTTGGACCTTTAATAGTTGTAAGGATGTTTATGTGTGAGTGTATGTTCTCTAAACAGTTAAGTAGTATGCTCAACACATCCCTAGTTAGGTGCATGGTGAATTAAAATACCTTCCTTTTGTTTAGGTTAGGTTACAAGGTAGAAAATATTATACCTGTGTTTACAGAGTATTTCAGGATTCAGTGAGATTAACTGAAATTTTCTAGGATTGTAAGTAGCAAAACCAGGACTAAAATTCTGTTTTCTGACATGGCATTTCATGTCAGATAAGTCTTTATTTTAATCTGTCTTTATCCATATCGTCTTTATTCCTAGTTCTTCAGATTCCCATTTCTTATTCTTAGTCCCTTGACTAAAAGGAAGAGTAAAGCATATTTTTTTGTGTGTGCGCATGTGCATGTGTGCATATACATGTGTGTACACTCATGTGTGTGTGTGTGTGTGTGTGTGTGTTTGTGTGGTGTATATTCTAAGACTGAACTGATTTTTCCTTCTCTGATGAATATGGTAATAATATGATGATAATACTAGTGATGAATGTGTCATGGATAATAAGGAACAAAGCCTAGAGTTCAGGGCCCTGTTCTATCATCTGTCAAAAATAGACTTCCTATTGTAAGACCTTTAGAGAAACGTATCATTCGAGCCTTGTACTTCAGCTAAAACAGCATATTCTTACATTTACAAGCACTTGAAAAAGTGACACTCAAAGTCATCTCAGCCATTCTATTGATTTTGTTTAGCTGCTATGACTAAAGAGCCTGGGTCTGGGAGTGCTGCATAGAGGGAGGAGGGGTTTTGCCATAGCAGACTGTATGCAGGTTAAGAGAAGTAGAATTTCATTCTCATCTCCATGAAAAGCCTTTGGAAATGCTAAGAAGACAGGTGGTATATTAGTTTATTATTGTTTTCATGACTTAGTGGGCTAATGTTAAACAGGCTAAGTTCCTCTCTAGGAAAGAATCTTCAGTTCTCATTTGAGATGTTGGCCTTTCAGTGCTGTGTGCTTGTGGAAATGAGAGCTCCAGGACTGGCCTGGTTGTTGACTGAAGGTCATTTCCATCTTCCAGAGGTCCCTACCCTTTTTTAGCTCGTGGGTCTTTTCTTTCTTCAAAGTTAGTAATGCTAGTTTAAGTTCCCTTTGAACTTCAAATATCTTTTCTTTCTTCCATCTCCTCTTTCTTATCTAATATACAAACCTAAAAATGTTTCTAACCTTATAGGTACTTGTATAATTAGATTGAGGCCTCCCAGATATTTTCTGGAAAATCTCCCCCTCTCAAGGTCCATGGCTTCAATATTATTTACATATGCTTTTGTTCATATAAGCTAGCATTATCACATTTTCCTGAGGATTATTTTAAAGATATCTTGGGAGGCCATGAGTAAATGCCATCCCTTCAATAAAGGTGACAAGATTTTGATTTCACAGGGAACTAGCAGGATTTCTTGCCTTGCCTGTCAAATATAACATCAGCACTTCTTTTGGTCTGCCAAAAAACTAGTTTGTCCAGATCACAAGGTAGAATTGTTAATTGTAATGGAAATGGTTCTGCTTCCAATGTTTTTATAAAGGCCCATGTCCAGGTTTTAGAACAATCGCAGGATGGATCTTTCTATATACTCATCACTCATTCTCTACCAAATCTGTAATGTAACTGCCATTATGTATACATAATTGGTTATATATAGTATTTAGCATGAAATATATTCAGTGGAATATGTTTATTTTGAGCCACCAGAATGTAAAATCTTTTTCACTGGTGTTTGAGCTTGATTGGCAAATGTGATATTTACTACAGTCATTTTACTTAAGTGTTAACTTATCTTATTTATTGCCTTTATATACATCATCTTTTCATCCTCAAAATAACCCAATGAGATAGGCTCCAAAATTATCTTTATTAGGTTTATTGATTTTCCTAAGGTCACCAAAATTGGGAACTAAGAAGGCTTGAAAGGTCCTCAAATTCATACAGATGGTCATCAAAGGAACTGGAACTCCAAAGAATACAAATGGACTCTAGAGCATATTTTGTAATATATGTGCTATGCCATTTTATCCCCTAGATTAATCCATAAATTACTGAGAAAGATTTAGGCTAGAATATGTTAAACCTAAATGAATCAGTTATTCAGTAATATGAAGTGGCATGTGAAATTTGTATATGTTACCACAAAACAGTTAAAATTATCTTGCTTGATAAAGTAAAAAAAAGTAATATTTTCTCTACTTAGTGTGTGCAAGCCCAGTGTTTTCTTAAAAATTGCTTGTTAAAGGAAGCCAGACATGGTTGCTCAAACCTGTAAGTCCAGCTTCTTGGAATGCCGAATAGAAGAATCTTAGTTTGACTGAGGCAAAAGCACAGGACCTTATCTGAAAAGCAAAGCAAAATCAGCCTAGGGGTATGGCTTAAGTAGGAGAGAGGGCTCTTCCATAAAAAGTTATTATTATTATTGCTTTTCATAGTGAATTATTTGTATAAGGACTAATTTATGCTAATTTATGCTGACAATATTCTGACTATCTTATCATTGTACAGAAATCTTGTCTGAACTTACACACTTACTTGGAGACTACATTGAATCCTTACTTAATCAACGTCACCCTAGCAGCCAAAATGTGTGGTCAAGTACTATGCCAGGATCAAGGCGTGTGTACAAGGAAACACTGGAATTCGAGTGATTATCTTCACTTAAACCCATTGAATTTTGAAATTCAAACTCCACAAGTTGGACAGTATGTAGTACATGGGAAGCCAACACTTCATGACCTGCATCATTTCTCCAGGAAATTTAAGTGCAGCTGTTTTGCAAACTTGAATTGCAAGCAGAGAGCTGATATAGAAAATGTTCATGCTATTAATGTGTGTGCTATTGATGGAGTTTGCATAGATGCCTTTGTCAAAAAGCCATCCCAACCTCAGTTTGTCACTTTGGTAGCAGGGAATTATTCCACTTACACCAATAACTCATCTGCCCAGTCATGTGCCACAATGCCTCGTCATATTCCTTGGAAAGATCTCAGTGGGTGCCTCTTAGTTATGTATCTGCATTTGAAATATTTGATATAGATTCATAGCAACTATAAAATGAAAAAATAACATTGGACCTCATCTTTCAAAATAGCTCTATATTGATCATTAAGATTCCACTTTGAGTTTCAAAAGAAAAATGAATAAAGTCAAGTTATTGTACAAGGGCATCTTCATTAGTAATTCGTCATTTGTTTAAAGAAATCAAGAATTCCCTGTGACAATTTCAGTCTTTTAAAATGGAATCTTGCAAGTGTACTAGACTGCCTCATTTATAGACCTGTGGTTTTTAGTTATTTTATCTCCGAGATTTGTTCTATGTTTTCAACAAAGGTAAATTTAGAAAGTATCATTGTATATTTTTGTGCACAATTGAATTTCTTCACAACTCACATTTATAAAGTATTTCTGATACGGTTTTTACTCTTGATTTTCAAGTTTCTTCTTTTGTACTGATAATGCATGAATTTATCCATGCATTCATTCATGCAGCCATCTCACCATTACATATTATGAAGATTATGCTTAATCGTTAGTGGGCTTTACCTGTGATCAGTGAGATTGAAGTATGTTTTGAAGATGACAAAACGTGTGGGATATTGCATCATAGTCTACTGTAAACATGATGGTAAGTCTAGAATGTTCTGGCACATTACTAAGGAGTTGAGGGTGGCAAAGTTTCCTAAACAAGATGGGTAAATTGCCTTAAAGGTTAAATGGCTGTCAGGTAAGATGAGAGAAGAACAACTCCGGAAGGATGCCATATTAGAGTAGTACCGAGCAGATGATGGCCAAATGCTGAAAGCTGTTGTATTCCATTCTAAGCAGCTGGGATTTTATAATAAGGATACCTTCCAGATCTTTAGACATGCACTACTTTTCTACATCCACACATAGCACAATATGATCTATCCATCATTACTCCCCATTACCTACCTCTAGCATACTTATTAGATAAATAGGTATTTGGTCTGCTTTGCTGATGAACAGCATCTGGGACTAGGAGATACCCATTAAATATTTGTTCAGCATATGAATGCCAATGGGACCTCACCAAGAGACCACAAACATGGGAATAATCATGATTACTTTTCACAACTTGGAGATTCCTGGCTCAGTGCTCATTAGTATACTTTATTAACCACTTTAGTTATAATTCCAATGCCAAAGCTATATCTTGTTAAAACAATTTGATGATGATCTGGAAAGATATTATCCATGGGATTTATATAGAATATAGTAAAGTCCATAAAATCCATTAGAATAAGCAGTGGTCAGGACTTAAAATGATTGAAAGAAATATGGAAAATTGGAAAAATAAATGGATTGGAGAATTGAGCATTTGTAATGGGAAATTCTAGATTTCAGCTTTTAAAAAATCTATATGAGCCTGTGGAAATTAATCTGGCTCAGTGTGCATTTCAATAAAACAGCAAATATACCTTTTAGCTTCATGAGAAGAGTACATGATATAGTATTTGAAAATCATTTGACTCAGATATTTGAAAATCATTTGACTCAGAAAATGCTTGTAGGAACTATGAGAAGGTGTTTACTGTTGGATGAAATGTCAATCAACATAATTCAACCATGGCCTAGTTGGTGAGGTAATCTGCTAGCAAAATAAGCCATAAAAAGGAATAAATAACTTTATGGTACTGCTTTGTATAAATCACGACTGTATTTGTATTTGCATTATTTATTTATTTATTTGTTTGTTTGTTTGTTGTGGTACTGGGCATCCAACTTCAAGTATTGTACCTGGTAGGCAAGCACTTTGCCACTGAGCTAGACCCCAGTCCTTAATTTCCCCTTTGTTAGGTTTTTGTGATTACTGATCTACAAAAATAATTATATTGGATTCCTGATCTTCAAGGAAGAAGAGTACACTGATGATAAAACTATATAAATAGAGGTGGCACAGAAACATATACAGACACATTGTAGAACTGAACAACAAAAGTCTACACAATTAATGAACTCAGTGCTGAAGTAATGAAAGAATTGGCTTCAAGATAATTCAGAATTAGTTTGTTTTATATAGACAGTATTTCTAAACTGTCAAGTATCTTAGTCATCCTGTTTCCCTGCGGGAGGTCAGTTCCTAAGTTACTGGGGAAGATACATGTTTTTGTGACCAAGATATATGGTTTTTGGAAACTGAATTTGAATAAAGAATAAAACCAACAATTGAGTTTACTGTAGATATAGTCAATGTTGTTAGTAGATTTTGGAATTTACTTAAAGTATTATTCAAGGAAAATTCTTTTTCTTTTTGTTTTTGTTTTTGATCAGTTGTGGGAATTGAACTCAGGGCCTGGGCTCTGACCTTCAGCTCTTTTGTTCAAGGCTAGCACTTTACCTCTTTAAGCCACAGTTCCACTTCTGTTCTTTGAGGGGTTAGTTGGAGATAAGATTCTCGTGGGGACTTCTCTGCCTGGGCTGGCTTGGAACTGTGATCCTCAGATCTCAGTCTCCTGAGTAGCTAGGATTCCAGGCAAGAGCCACCGGTGCCCGGCTTCAAGGATAATTCTTAGGCAATAATGAAGATACATGAGAGGTGATTTGTTTTCTGGAGTTAGGTTAATCTTACTGATGGAGCAATTACCTAGTATGTATGAAGACCTGGAGTTCAAGCCCTGTTATGAGGAAGAAGGAGGGAAGGAAGGAATGAAAGAAAAGTAAAAGAGGGAGAAGGAAAGAAAAGAAGGAAGGAAGGAAGGAAAAGGAATAAAGGAAAGGAAAAGAAAGGGAAGCAAAGGAAAAAAGAAAGAAAAGAAAAGAAGGAAAGAAAAAATATTTGGTTTATACATTAATAAAAACTATGCTAACTTAAAGATAAGTAATAGGAAAATCAGAGACAGTATGGATGTAAAACAAAATGAAGGGTAGAAAAGCAAACAAGCAAACAAAACAGAAACACTTCCAAAATGCTGAATTTTTTTATTTGTTAATTAAGTAGCAGATAATTTCTAAAATTTTTCTATAAATTGATTATTGGAAAATGGTGACCTTTAGGTGACATTTAAACTGCCACTGAGGAAGAGGACTGGTAGACATATGCAGTCTTTAGTGACTAGATAGGTCAGTGAAGATACAGCCTGGGATCTTATCACCTAACAAGATAAAAGGCTGAAAAGTGTTGCAGTCTGTTGACTACCAGTGCTATTGATTGGAAGTTGAATTTGATTAGCTTCTCAGTAATTGGTTAGGTAGCATGGGTGAATTCATTTTCTCTTAGCTGAAAGACCATTTGTTTGGAAATACTTCATGTGAAGCTAAGACTTTGGAAAACTCCCTATCACCCAGTTTGTTTTTGGTATATTGAGGATGACCTTATTTCTAAATTCTTGCCTAATACATTCAGAGTAGTGGGAAAATATAGTATTTTCTCATGAGATTTTCTGTAGTGATTCTATTAACAACATATGTAATTTAGAGCCTGCTATTTAGACTAGGTCACTGTTGGGTTAGGAACAACTTTTCTGAATAGGTTATTTTGGGGAAGCTCTTTCTAAATTACTATACAGAGTAAGTAATGGTTCCCTTTGAATTTAGCAAACACTGTAATTTTGTATGAATCCTCAATCCAGAGTTCAAAACTAGAATGCCAGGACTCAACAGTTTGAAATTTCACCTTAAAATTCACATTATATTACCTGTTGCAGTTGTAAAACTGCTTGGATGGTTTCAACGCAATCATTCTGCACAAGAGATTGAACTTTGATGAAATTTACATTTGACATAGAGTGGCTAAGAATAAGTGAGAATCTCATCAAAATTTAGATATCCTGGTTATTTCTTTTCTGCTTACAAATGAGAGGAAATAAGAGAAAGAAGAAAGCAAAAAAAAGTGAAGAGATAAGGGAAATGAACTAGAATTCTTGACTTTCTCTGGGTTACTGAGGACGCTAATTTGCATAAGATTGAAAGGAACATCTCATTGTGTGTGTGTGTGTGTGTGTGTGTGTGTGTGTGTGTGTGTGTGTGTGTGTATCACATTTTTTTGATCCATTAATCTATTGAGGGGCATCTGGGTTGGTTCCATAGCTTAGCTATGGTAAATAATGCTGCAATAAACATAGTTGTGCTGGTAGCTTTAGTATGGTCTTGTTTGTGATCATTTGGGTAAATGCCCAAAAGTGGGATTGCTGGGTCATAGGGGAGCTCTATGTGGAGTCTTTTGAGGAACCTCCATACTACTTTCCAAAGTGGTTGAACAAGTTTACACTCCCACCAACAATACAGTAGGGTTCCCTTCTGTCCACATCCCCTCCAGCGTCTGTTGTTATCAGAGTTCTTGATTATAGCCATTCTAATTGGGGTGAGGTGGTATCTCAGTGTTGTTTTGATTTGCATTTCTTTTATGGCTAGGGATGTTGAGCATTTCTTCATGTGTCTATTGGCCATCCTCCTTTCCTCTTCAGAGAAGTTTTCTGTAAGTCTTTAGCCCACTTATTTATTGTTTCTTTGAGGATTTGTTGTTGGGGGACTTATTAGAAAAAATGACATCATCCCTTTGTTAGGAAATGGAAAGACTTGGAAAAAAATATATTAAGTGAAGTAAGACAGATCTAAAGAAACATAGGTCCCATGGTTTCCCTTATTTGCAATAACTAATATATGTCTAGGACAAGCAGAAAAGATTAAAAAAAACTATGTACATATCATCATATAAGATGATGTTAAGTGAAATGAACCCCAAGATAGGGACACAAATGCTTTTATCTTTGTTGCTGTTGTTTTTAACTTACTTATAATGTATTATGTGATTTTTTTTTGTTTCTTTGGTATGTTCTTCCTTCACGGTATAATCCCTGTTTTCACTGTATTTGATTCTGATGCCGTGCATCTTGTATATACATTTTTCTAATTTGGGGAGGGGAAAGGTAAAAAATAAGGATACAGGTTGACCCATTATAAAAATGAGATGTACAAGACATGTTGAAAACAAACTTTATAACTTCGAAGGGAGAGTGGGGTGGGGAGTAGTTGGGGAGGTGGGGAAGGAAGGGATGGTAGGCTAAAAACAAAGAGGAGGCAACAATTCTCGATAAGAAATGCATTCATTACCTTACTCATGTAACTGTAACCCCTCTGTACAGTATTTTTACAATAAAAACCATATTAGAAAAAGAAAAAGAAAGGAACAGTTCAGACCAGACAGTTAAGCTCAGCTCCCTCTGAAACCAAGACTGGGTACATTTGAATACCTAGTTGCTAGTCTGCCTTCCTCATTTTTTTATTGCTACATTGTTCCTCTCCCCTTGCCTCTACTTTTGATTGAGTCATATCTTTGAAAGGTGGTAGAGCTTTACATAATTTTGACAAGTAACTTATTCTAAAAAATTTAATTTTTAGAAAACATATGCTATTAGTTTTTTCTTAGAAAGCCAATGCTTTGGCATCAGAGCTCATAGCAAGTTAATTCTAGTTAGCCAATCCTATTTAGCCATTGCTAAACTGTGGGCTTTTGACAAGTTATTCACACTCTCTGTTTTTGTTTTTGTAACTATAGAACGCCAATCAGAAGACTAGAGAAAATAAAGTCAGTGCTGTACTTATTCTAAGAATGAGAGGTGCTCAATGAGTAGCAATAATTTATAAGCTTCTATGTATGTACTATTGCCCCCACTATTAGATCATTTAAGATTTAATATTTGGAATGTAGAATTTGATGGGTTTTTTTGTTTTGAGCGGCAGGATGTTAACTAGAAAGCAGTTATAATATTTAATTTGACTAAAAACTACAATTTATGCTAGCACAACATGCTATTTTATTGATATACTATATTAGATGCATGAGTCACTTATCAGAAAAATTATTACCTTCAGGAAAATTTTATTTTAACAGATGTGTGCATCTATAATTAGATTCTGTCAAAGTTTAAAGCATTATAATAATACAGCTTTGTTCACTTATTCTCTAATCATTTCGCTGTAACATATTTGATAATAGAACTTAAAGTAACAAATAGAGCACATAATTTTTATTGAAATACATTACTTCTCCCACAATTTGATAACCTTCATAGTAGATAAAAGGACAGGATGAGGTTGGGTCATTATACAATAATGTAATTTTTAGATACTTTTGTTTGCTCAGTTCAAATTTCAGATGAGAAGTAAAAGAGATCACTGGGATTAATAGTTATACAGTTGTCATTGTTTTATAGAGGTGAAGGAACCTATCAAAATTTGTTTTTGAGATTTGAACAGCCAAAACCAAAAATATTTTCCTATCCCATAGAAAACCATCCTTTTTTTATGGCCAGAATCATCATCTATTGATGCATTATTCCCATGAGAGGCTCAGAATCAGGCTGGCTGTTATTGGCAATCACTAAGGTATAAGTTTTCAAAAAATTGTATGTTTTATATACAATCTCTGTTATTTTTTCCACATGAAGTAATTAAGTCTTATGTTAGGTTATTTGTCCTGGTCCCACAGCTAACAAATCTTAGAACTAGAAAGATGACCAGTGTCTTTGACGCTCAAAGGAACATTCCACTATTACATAATACTGCCCCCATGAGTCTGTGAGGTGAAATAACATCATAGCAGGATTGTAGTGCCTGTTTTTCCCCCTATGTTTGTTGCTCTTTTTCCCCCTATGTAGGTTGTTTGTGGTAAGTATGCATCTATCTTCTTTAGGTATTTGTATAAAGGAGTTGCTATTCAACAGGGCAGTTTATGAGTACAGTGCCTCTTGAGCAATGTCACCTGTTTTAACATTCTCACCCTCCCCTCCCAGCCACCCCCCTTCCCTCACTCTTCTGACTTCTTAGGTTATGTATTGATTTTTTTTACCATTTAACAAAGCAATTTAGGTACGCAGTGCATCTTGATCGGTGTCCTTCCTTCAGCATCTTCATCTCCCTTCCATCCACCCCTCCCCTTTTTATTTTCTCAGTTCTGTGGCATGCACGGTTTTTAGAAAGTTTCTGAGTGCTAGACCACAGGGAACATAAGGGTCACTAAAGTTTATACATATTTCCCAGGTGGTTTTTCTGGATAAAAGAAGAAGGTAGATTTGAAGAAAAAGGAAAGTCCTTAGATGTTTGTATCATGTTAATATTTTCTGGGCCTAATTTATGGCATTCAACAAGCTATTCATTGAAAACAGGATTGAAACATGATACTGCTGTCAGCGCCTCAGGATTTTGTCAGCGCCTCAGGATTTTGTCAGCATTTGTGTTTTTATTGAAGCCATGTGGTTTCAGCAAACAAATGAGAGCACATGCTGTCATTTAAATATTGTATACAATATCTATGAAGAAAATTCAACAGCCCAAAGCCAGGCGCCTGTAATCCTAGCTACTCAGGAGGCTGAGATCTGAGGATCATGGTTCAAAGCCAGCCTGGGTAGGAAAGTCCATGAGACTCCTATCTCCAATAAACCACCAGATAATGGCAAGTGGTGCTGTGGCTCAAGTGGTAGAGCGCTAGCCTTGAGCTGAAGAGCTGAGGGACAGCTCCCAGAGTTCAAGCTCCATGACTGACAAAAAAAATACATAGCTTATTATTTGTACAATTAAAATGCATGTATTATTATATAATATTATTGCATATATTATATAATAAAAATGTAATGCAAGAATAATGTTTCTAGTTTTGTAAGTTTTATAATTGAAAGATAAATTTTAAATTCTCTTTTAATTCAATTATTGAATACTTGTTCTGCGCAAAGTCTGTGCTAAAAACTTACAGGAAATTTCTCATTCAATGTGTATAATAGCAATACTGTCATTATCTGAAGATATTCCAGGCTGAACTATTTTCTCTGAGTAATCCACTAGCAAATAAAGGTAGAGCCAGGATATAAGGTAAGTTCTGAGGCACTACTGGGATCTAAGTCTATTTAGATGATATTAGAAACCATAAGAATGCATGAAAAGGCCAGTGAGAGTGTGTGAGGTAGAGCCAGAATTGCTTGGTGGGGATGAGGGCAGAGAAAAGCAATAGGAAACACTGCAGAGGTGGGAGAAGATGCAGTTCTGAGTCACCAACCATCAGTGTTCAGTAAGGTAAGATTTCCTTTTAAGGCTGATCTTCTATACCCTCTTTCTTTACTCTCCTCATGTTGAGTTTTGGAGTTAAAAAAAATCAAACATATAGTTTCCCATTGTATTAGTCAGACTTTGTGTCATTGTGACAAAAAGACCAGACATTAACCACTCAAGGGAAGGAATTATTTTGGGTTACAATCTCAGTAGTTTTAGTATGTGGGCTGATAGTTCCATTATTTAGGGTCTGAGGTGGTGCCGGACAGCATAACATGGGGATAGTATAGATAAGGAGTCTGTTCATATCAGAAAAAGAATGAGAGAGAGAGAGAAAGGAAAGAGAGAGAAAGAGTAGAAATAAAGAACCAACAACCAGATGTAACCTCCAAAGTCACCCTCCCACTCCAAGATCTACTTCCTCCAGCTGGGCCCTACTTCCTGTAGTTTTCATTACTGCCACAATAGCAGCTGGTGCTGGACCAAGTGTTCAACATAGGAGCCTGAGGCACTTTTCTATGAATAATTTTGTTAGACTGTTGTTACTGTGATAAAACACCTGACACGAAAAACTGGAGGGAAAGTCTTATTTCGGTTCTCAATTTCTGAAGTTTCAAGCCATGTTTTTAAGCTATGATGATTCTAGCTATGATTAAGCCCCTTGGTGGAAGCTATGTGTGGCATGGTAGACAGACAGCAGGGAGAGAGGAAGGGTGTAAGCTTCAAAAGAATACACTTCTGGTGAGTTATTTCCTACAGCTAGGCCCCATCTCCTATAGTTTCCACCACCTCCCAAGTTATTGTCACCAACTGGAGACTAACACTGAGATTTCTGGCTATTTAAAATAGAACAGTAACAAAAATACAAGCCAAGAGATACATGAGTCTGTCTTCTGCTAGTGGTATCACATTAGCAAATGGCTAATGTCCAATGTCAAATGAATTAATGTACAATGATGGTACTTAAACATTTAGCAATTTGCAGTGGCCGATCTCATCCACGTCCTAAGATTTTTCTCCTGACCCAAGCTAATGGTCATAGCAAGGACTATGTCCTATCTGCTTCTTTTGAAAGGCAGTGTTTCCACGAGGCTCCGCTAGCTTGGATTCAGTCACATCCTTGCCTGGAGTCCTCCACCGTTGGTTCTGTAGCTCAGTATTGGTTTGTAAGGGAAGTTGTCACAGAGTACTATGGATCTGGTGGTTTGGGAAAGGTAAATATTTTCACACTGGGAATTGCTAGTATGGCATGAAGGTGTAGACGTAATTGTTTCTGTATGAGGATGATAAAAGATGACTTGTTTCAGGTCACTCTCCTTGCTTTGTATATGGTCATCTTTTGTGACTTTCCCACACTTTGTGTCCAGATTTTGTCCCCTGGTAAAGATACCAGTCATACTTGATTTGTACCTACCCTAACCACCTCATTTTGACTTGTAAACATTGCCTCTGTAAACATTCTGTCTCCAACTAAGGTCATATTCTGAGGTACTGGAATTTAGAACCTCCATATTGAAGTATATTAATCTCCTTAGGTTGTTAGGTTGTTAGGTTGTTTGATTGATGAGATCTTTGGCATTGATGAATCCAATATAGAACTGAACTGCAAAAAAAGGAGAAACATATATTATCATTAGTTTGTGATACCAGAGGAAATACACTTTCATTCTACACCTGCTCAGTCAGATCATCCTTCTTTAATTTACAATATGTTAAACAACGAAGCTTTTGAATTAAAATCCATAGCTATTTCTGTTAATTTAGCCAGCTTTGTCTCTAATGGTCAGCATGCCTTAGGAATGGGGAAATCATGTGTCAACAACACCTTAAGTGTCAAGAACAGTCACTCTCCTGGATACAGTGGGGGAAAGAAGCCTACAAAAATGTCCCTTCCCTCAACATTGCCTATGTTCTCTGGCATCATAGAAGCCTTTTGCACTATTACATAAATAGTAAAATTGCATATGTAATGTATTCTATTACATTCTATTATAAAGAACTATATTCTTTTCGATTGTTTTACATGCAAAATCATTTCCAGGCAACAATTTTAAACATAGAGTGAAGGAATAGTGAAGCCCAGAGTGCACGGATAAAATTTTTAAAAACAACTTGGCTTTAGTTAAAAAACAAAACTTGGGAGTGGAAGTTTAGCTCAGAGGTAGAATGTGATGCTTAGTATTGGTGAGACCTTGACATCAACCCCAAACACATAAATAAATACCGTGAATACATTTCAATGTAAAGGCTCGGATCCCTGCCCTAAGCAGCTAAATGTACACAATCGTTTCTGATGGGGCAGCACATACGTTGTCCTGAAGATCTTCTGAAAAGCTGGGGTTTGTGTGTTGTAGCAAAGAGCATCAGCTCTCATTCAGAGATGACATGACATCACAATGTTTTAAGCTGTCTGTATAGATTTAGGTTTTTATTGACTTCCATCACTGAGTGTCATCCTCTGCCAACGGACACTGTTGAAGTCAGCACAGGGAAGATTAAGAACTCAACTCTTAATTTTAAGGTCATCTAGGCCCAAGTACTCTAAACAGAGTTGTGCTGTTTCAAGTTCTCTGCATCTATTTTTTTTATTGTAAAGGTGATATACAGAGGGGTTATAGTTACCCAAGTCAGGCATTGAGTACATTTCTTTCTGAGCAGTGTCATCTCTTCCGTTGTTTTCTCCCAGTTTTTTTCCCTTCCTGCCCCCACCCCCACAAGTTGTTTATTTCATTTTCACTGCTGAATTAGTTTACCTTTTGTCGCACTGTTTCTGTGCTTCCCCTTACCTTCCCCATGCTGCATCTTTTTATGCTACATATTTGTAAGAGTGAAGTTCAAATGCTCTTACTTCATGAGAACACATATTGAGCATACAGAGATCCCAAGGTACTGTCAGTGGATGCCTTGTGATCATAATCGCACAGGAACACAAGAAGCAGTAGACCAGACCGTACTGCATAAACAAACTTTCTCCCCTAAAACATTGACACTCTCAGATGAACTCCTAAGCGACACAGGTGCTCTGCTTGCTCACCCTAGGAGTTGCCCTAGGAGTTTGATTTGCTGAAGGAATATTTAAGCATTCCAAAGACGTGGATGGATCTGCTATTTCATAAAGGACTGATTAAGCAGGGATTCACTTTCCAAGTCATATCTGGAAGCATAAGGAAGCTTCCAACCCTTTCATCACTGTCTCAAGCTATTAATTATTATAAGTTAACCATCATGGAATAGATACATGAGTTCATTTTAGACAGGCACTAATTTCATGTGCATCTGTGTAATAAAATCAAGAAACAGCGGTAGTACTCTGGGTCCATTTTAGAGAACATGGCTTGTGGTTTTCACCACTTATCTTGTTATTTTAAAACCAGGCTGCTGTGGCATGGCAGATCAAGTTTTTTATAATGAATTGGCCTTTTCAACTCCAGGCCTCCTTTCTTGAAATAATAAATCTGTGCCATTATATTCTTGGAATCCAATGTGTGTGATGTTACTTTCATATGTGGCAAGAATGTGGTCATGCAAAGAGCACTGGGATTTTGGTATTCTGTCACAGACAGCAGAAAGCAAGCCAAAAGGTACTTAATACTTTATCCTATTAGTTTCTTTGAAATTTCCTAACTTGAGCCAGTCTTGAAGCAAAACTGAGACACATGCTCACCATCATAATGGCAGGACACACATTCATTTATCCCTGACAGTGGGTTCTAAATGACAACACTGGTGAGTTTACAATGTCTTTGTTTAAGAAAAACTCGTAATAAACATAAAGATCACATCTATGTGCGTGTATATACATATAAACTAAGGTGATTTAGAAAAATCAAAAATTCATGGCTTTGTCTCTGTGTGAATGTGTGTATGCCCATAAGGTGCACATATGTACACACCAACACAATGACATGTCTGATTTCCAGCTGTTCCTCTGATGCCCTTCTGTGCACACACAGTTAAGGAGCCAGATATAAAGGAGTAGACAGCAACTCAAAATTGATCACCAGTCAATGTGAACCCAAGGTTAGAAAAACATTCACTTTTCTGGTGGCCTTGGCAGAGGGCTTACAAGGACTCTGTTGATTAAATATTTGATCTATAGCTCTTGGAGTGATAAAAGGTAATGAGGTTGAGAAGAGAGAAAGGACATTCCAGACAAACTAAAATGGAAGGTATCACAATCTGGGAATTGTGGGGATATTAGATGAATCTAAGAAACAGATCAGTTGGAACTAACTGTTGAGTTATCAAGACAAAGTAAAATGCTTCAACTTGACTTTCAACTCTGCTGTTTTTGTCTTTGTGGCATCAGATACATGATTTCATCTGTTTTCTCCTTAATTTCTACATGTGGATAAGGATAGAGAATTTGGAGGACAACTTGTGCTAGCTATGTTACATTTGTTTAGAATACTACTTCCAAAGTTCTGTACCTGTCCCCTTTGTTAAAGGTAAATAGCAATAATAATAGTGGTAATAATGCCCAGACATCAAATGTAAGGAGCCTCTCCTTTATACCAAGTATTCTACCAACCTTTTGTATGTATCATCACAATTCATATTTGTTATGGCTGAGGTGCAACCTGTCCTGTCCATGATGAGGAAACTGGTTTAGACAAGTTAGGGTTGTCATAGCTAATATAACATGATTTTCAGCAAGAGGCCCAGGAATTAAATCAGGTTCCTTTCTCAGCCTTCTACTTTAAATTTCCTCTGATGGCTGATGCTTCACTATGTCCAGTAAACTCCATGCCTGGATCATTTCTCTGTCATCTCCAACTAGTGCTTTCCTGGTGATCTGCTCATTTCCATTGACTTCTTCGCATGAGTGGCTTCTCATGTCCAGTAAACTCCATGCCTGGATCATTTCTCTGTCATCTCCAACTAGTGCTTTCCTGGTGATCTGCTCACTTCCATTGACTTCTTCCCATGAGTGGCTTCTCAGAGGTTCTTCCTGCTCCCTACATCTCATCCCTCCTCCCATCTCTGGACCTGTATTTAATGGATACTGTAATTGAAAGAGAGCCCAGGGTTACAAGATCCTGTTGGCTTGGGCTACAGAATTGGAAGCACAGTGAGCTATTGACAGGCCCAATAAAGTACTCTCCCTTGAAATAATGTGGAAATGAGTGACCTAAAATTGAATTAAGGAAAAGGTATGATTTTCTTGGGTTTCACTTGAATGCTCAGAAAAATTAAGCACAGAGAAGAGAGAGAAACACAAAGAAACACCAAATAGTAAAACAGATTTTGTTGTTATTGGTGGTCGTGGGGCCTGAACTCTGGGAGTGGGCACTGTCTCTCAGCTCTTCAGCTCAAGGCTAGTGCTTTACCACTTGAGCTACAGCGCCAACTTCTGGCTTTTTCTGCTTATGTGGTGCTGAGGAATCGAACCCAGGGCCTCATGCATGCAAGGCAAGCACTCTACCACTAAGCCACCTTCCCAGCCCAGTAAAACAGATTTTTTTAAAAAATGTTCCTGGAATGTCAGAAGGGGGCTTCTCTGCGTTCTCTACAGTTCTGCTGTGATCCTCATTCCTCCTGAGGCATTGTCTCCAGTTTCAATCAATCCAGGAGCCTCCTCTGCTAATACAGCTGAATAGGGCTTAATTTAACTGTTGTTTACAATTCTCAATTTTCCTTTTCTCTCTTTTCCTGTAAAATTATCATATCCATCCAGCTCAAGGTCATGGCAAGATTTATTTCTTTGGGTTTATTCTGGGAAGTCACAAGGGAAAGGATAAAATGGAACGGAAGCCAAAGGTTAGGTTCCGGATTTGCCAATCTAAACTTCTTGCCTATCCTTATCCCATCATTCTTCAGAAGTGGGTTGATGCCATCCACCAGCCTGAAGGCGACCCAGACCCCTGATTCTGACTCTTAAGCGGTGTCTCGTGCTGTCTGTTTTCTCTTGCTTTAGTTAGGCTGAAAATTGGACAGACCAATCCTGGTGGTATCATCTGCTTCCCTTAGTGTCCCTCCCCCAAATTTTGACTTTGTGATGTATTTTGAGCTACATCTGTCCTTTCAAACACATGTTTACAGATATAAAGTAGCAGATTGATTTCACTCAGCCAAATAACACTGGAGGAAATTTTGCCTGGAACCTATCTTGCAGCTAGTTTTTATACCACAGAACCCACTGCTGCATAAATTAATTGTTGGGTCTCCTGTGTGGTATCCTGAACCTGAGGAAATCAGAATAAGAAAAGTATCAAATTTGAAGCACTTCACAACCCAAAGTGGAGTGTCATACCAAGGGCTTCTTGCTCTGTGGGTCTGTGTGAAGGGGCAGTTGCACTGTGGTTATGCTTCAGCCAGAAACCTGTTTCGAAAGCCCAGATAAGAAAGCTGGTCATCAGCTGCATGACTACAACAAACACATACATGTTAAGAAACTTCCCCAAAACCAAGCAGGTTTTCAAGCATCAGGAGTCCTTAATCCATCCTCAAAAGTCTGTTATGAAATAAAACATTTATCTGTCCCTGGGAAAGAAGAATAAGATTTTTTTCTTTTAATTTGAGGCTGGTTCCATCTTCTTGAAACCTTCCATCTTCTTGCAACAGCCTTCTGAGTACTGAGATAAAAGGTCTTTATCACTATGGTTGGCTTGAAAACTCCCCAATATGTCTAAGATCAGAAAGGCACCGTTCCAGAGAAGACAGATAAGGGAACTGGGCCTGATATCAAGCCAAACATCTTTCTATTTCTTTTTAAATATCTATAATTAGCATACATTAGTTGTTCAAAGGAAGTTTCCTCGTGACATTTTCACATACATATATAATAAATCTCAATTAACCCAACTCCTAGCAATCTCCCTTATTCCAGTGCCCTTCTTAAAACAATTTCAACAGGTTTTGTTGCTCCAGTCTCATTCTTATAAAGAAACTGCTCTGATCATATTTGTCCCATTCACTCACTTTATTAGCCCTCTTCCTTTCCATTGATACCTCTCCAGTAGAGCTTGACAAACCAAACTCTTGCTTAATTCTACATGAAGCAGGAGAGTACAGGCAGACATGGCCGTGAAACAGATGTTTTTCAAAGCATTATTATCACTCAAGACATACAGAGGCTAGAAGCATGCCTTGTGGCTTCTGTGGACTGAGAAAGCATCAAAGAATAGGTGTGATAAGAATGAGACAGTTTAGAACAAAAGGAAAAAGTAGGGATCCAAGTTTCAGGCTAAAGCCAGCCTCCTGCTTCAACTCAGATACCTATCTGCACTTGCTACCTGCTGTACCTCCTTGCTCTTCCTAGCCATCTTGTCCTTCGAACATCTATGCTGACGTGATTTTCTCCTGATTCTCTGTTTCTTTTAGCTTTTACTTTTACCCCAATAGTGGTAGTGTCCTTGGAGTTTTAACTGAGTGCCCCTACCCCTTCTGCTTATGGAAACTCTCCTTGCTTCCTACCAGTGGATTTGTTATTGGGCACGTGGGGGTGGAAGAAACAGACATGATCCCAAATAATTGCTTATTACATCACCTCCTCTCATGCTACAACATTTGTGACAATCCTCATAAAGATTATTTACAAAATTCTTGTCTCTTTTGTGAGATAACATAACAATAGCAACAAATAGCTAACCTTCCCTGAACACTTATGAAGTTACAGACATGATACCAAGCATTTTACCTACATACCTCATTTAATTCTCATGATTATCCCATGATGTCAGAAGTATTAGCTACAACTTAAAACTCAGGCATAGAGAGCCTAAGTGACTTGTATCTAATACTGGAAGAGCAAGTTCTACTTATGATCTATATTCTTCACCATGTCCGATGCAACTAAATGTCAATGTGAAACACAATTAAGATACTACTGCATACTCCCTGGAACATCTAATATACTGGGGTATTGAACAGCTGGGCTCACACAGGTCACTTATAGGAAGGTAAAGTGTTATCATCACTTTAGAAAAATGTACAGCCCTTTCTTACAAACATACATCTGCTCTACAATCCAGCCATTTTACATTTAGATATTTATTCAGAAGAAAATAAGAACACATGTCCCCGAAAAGACTTGTGAGTGTTTATAATAGCATTATATACAGTGTTCCCCAAGTGTCCATTAACTCATACGTGGATGAATATAGTCATTGTACACCAATGCAATGGGACATTCTTCAGCAATAAAAAGAAATAAACCATCCACATGCATATGAATAAATATCCAAAGAATTATACTACTTTGAGGAAGGGAGATATCAAAATGTACTAAAATGTGATCTCGTTGATGTTAACTTCTAGAAAAGACATCACTCTAATGACAAAAAGCAGATCAGTGGTTGTAGAGAGATGGAAGTCAGGAGAAAGAATTAACAACAGTGGGCAAAATGAAGCTGTTTTGAATCTTGATTGTAGTCATGTATATACAGCTGCATACATTTAACAAAAACAAATAAATACATAGAGTAGAATAGAATAGAATAAGGAAGATACTCATCATAGCATTAGTTCAATCTTAATGTTGCTTAAAGAAGAAGGTAGTTCTTTTTCTTTTGTTAAAAAGTGTTTCTTTTAAAGAAGTTTTATTTTATTTATTTATTTATTTATTTTGTTGGTCATGGGGTTTGAACTCTGGGCCTGGGTGCTGTCCTTGAGCTTTTCAGCTAAAGGCTAGCAGTCTATCACTTGAGCCACAGTGTCACTTCCGGTTTTCTGAGTGGTTTATTGGAGATAAGAGTCTCACAGACTTTTCCTGCCCGGGCTGTCTTTGAGCTGCGATCCTCAGATCTCAACCTCCTGAGTAGCTAGCATTACAGGCATGAGCCACTGGTGCCTGGCAAGTTTTATGTTTATTTTTTATCATTTTTTCTTTTTAATTTTTTTATTTCATCCCTTGTGTATTCAAAGCACATACTCTTATCCAAGAAATTCTTAATGTCAATTGGTAGCTTGATTTATCATGCTTTTTCTGTAAGGATATATACTTTTGTCCTGCTAAAGAAATCTCCTTAGTAATATTCACATGTTAATATGATTCAGTTTATTAGCTTCATTGTTTTACCTTTCATATTCAGAACTAAAATCTAAACTGAAAGGTAAACTTTGACCACCACCATTTAGTGATAAGGCATCAGTCATCAGTTTGATTTTTATACTTTTTATTTAGGATATGTACTGTTGAAATAACACTAGCATTAGTTACAAATATTTGCTATTATTCTTTATTGTTTTTTAGTATTTTAATTTTATTGTATTTGTGCATTCTAACACAACATCTGCTTGAGACCTATGTATTTTCAATCCCTAGTTAATGTAACTAAGTTAGTAGTTAATTATCAATGATCAACTAATAGTTAAATATCACTTGCCACTCTTAGTTAATGTAACTAAGTTAATAGTTAACTAACAATGATAACTACTAGTTAAATATCACCAAGTGCAGTAAAAGCCAAGACAAATGTCCATTTCCAATACCTATATACATATACATACACACAGAAATCTAGATAAAATATAGATAGATGCATAAATATAGAAGTTATAGACAGACAAAGAGATAGAGATGATGCCGATATATAGACATATATTTTATGTAACCATATTGCATCTATGTTAAAAGATTTCTCTAAAGTTTTTAGTGCTAATGCAGACTTATTCTCTAAAACAGAGTTTAATGATCTTCAAACCAAGAAAGACCACCACAAGATTGGATCATTATCTTAGATTTTTGCCACAGTCTTGAGATAACAGCTTAAATTGCTTTTTGTTTTGCTTTTATGTCTCTGTGAATAATTGTCAGGAAATGAAAGAGAAATGCTTGAGGTCAAATTCCTCTCCTAAGTTAAAATATATTTTTGCAGAAAAACAACTAGACTTCCATAAAAAAGAAAACAGAAAATCAGATTCATCATGGCAATGTAAATGCTAACAAATGTAATAGAAAGATTATTTAAATACTTTAAACACTTTTAAGTGCTTAAAGTTTTTAAGCACTTTAAAGTTTTAAAACACTTTAACAACTTTAAGTGCTTAAAAATGTTTAAATGTTTATTTAAAAATCTTGACTTCCAAGATTCTCAGAAATTGTACACTCTTTTAGATATCAGGCTGTGTACTGTATATTTGTAGAGCTGGAAGACCACTAACTGGTCTTAGACTCATGTCTCTGGGGTCCTTTTCATATAATTCTTCTTAATTTTCTTATTGAAGTAAAATTAGTCAGTTCAGTAATTCACCATTTTTTTATCCATCTAACTCATTTGCTCTACCATTCAAATAGACCGAAAGAACTCATAGCCATTGTGACACTCATGTTTATACTTTCTTTCTTAGAGGTGATGAAGCCTAATGTAAATAGGCAAAAAATAATTCTTTTGTGATGGCAGCCCTGAACTCTATAGGATTATTGGCTGGGCTTTTAAGCCCATGGGCTTATAGCTAGTGGTCACTGAGAATGTCATGTCAGAAGTGAAGTGACCTGGCACAGGTGCCAGTTGTCTGGAGAAGTCTTGACTGGAGCAACACCTCTTAAAGCAAACATCATGGTTTCGGCTTCAGCCAAGGTCGCAAATATCATGGTTTCGGCTTCAGGCAAGGTCACAGTTGTCTGCACAGCTTGAGTGATGGTTTCCAAGGACACTTATAAAGTGCTCAAAGCAGCTAGTCTGCCATAATGACAGTCCAGCCTGTCACCAACAAAGGTCATTAAGTTGACAGTTTCCCACTTAAGGTAAGTAGGCACATGAGAAAATCTAACAGCTGTCAATCAAGAGTAGCTTGCTCCTACCAGCTTGTGTATGTATGTATGGGTGTATATTTATCTTAAAATATTGCATATATAGCCTCATAGTGAACCAGGACTTTATTATGTTTTCCAGACTAGTTTCAAACTCTTGGGCTCAAATGACACGTATGTGATGGGGGGGGGGGGGGGGGTTAGGGGGCAGTCCTGGGACTTGAACTCAGGGCCTGGTCTCTGTCCCTGAGCCTCTCTGTGTTCAAGGCTAGCGTTCTACAGTTGAGCCACAGCACAACTTCAGGCTCTATTGAGTAGATTGTTGGAGATAAGAGTCTCACAGAGTTTTCTGCCAGGGCTGGCTTTGAACCCTGATCCTCAGATCACAGCTGCCTGAGTAGCTAGGATTACAAGTGTAAACCATTGGTGCCCAGCATTAAGTGAAACTTTTAAGGCTAACTTTTGTTTCTTTTTTTCCTAAAATTAATATTCCATTTATAATTAATTTTAAGTTGAATCCATTTGTTTAAAGATGAACTTTAATAATTTCATTAAAATATCATTGTATATGTGCATAGATTTTGTAGAAACCATGAAGGGGTAAGGACATGATAAAAGTCTGAGAAGCATGATGGTAGGCCAGTGTTCCACAAATTAGTCCTTGTCCTGTTGAACTTCTGCTTTCTAAATAACTTGTCAGAGGAATATGGTCACACCCATTCACTGAGATTGTCCATGCCGAGTTTTCCCGATAATGGAATAACTAAACAATTGGGACAGAAAAAGAATGGTCCAATAGCCTAAAATACTTATTATCTGACTTTTTCCAGAAATAGTTTGCTGACCTCTCTACTGGGCTACACTACTAAGATGTCAATATGACCAACAACTTATGTTTTAGTAACATAATCACAACTCTCAAAGGTACAAATACCTTTAGCACCAAATATGTTCTGTATTGTCCCTGTTTTATATTCAGGACAGTTGAGTTCCTTTCTACAGATTGGGAGCATTTCAGGACACAGAAGGCCTGAAACCCTGTGAGAACACTGGGCTATTATAAGAGTTGCTTTGTTTACGGTTTGACAGGATAGATTCTGTCTTCTCAAAGTCTGTTTGATCACAAACACTGTGGCATAATAAAAGGGGCAGATGAATTACAAAGGCCCTGAAGCTCTACTAAAGATTAGAGTCAAATGTATACTTCAAAGGACCTTGGTGAAGAAGGAAAAGTCCATTCCTTTGCATTCTAAATGAGGATGAGACAAGGGACTCTCTGAGCCTCTACTCCTAAACCAATGTTTGCAGTGCCATGAGAGATGGCTTCATTTTTTCTTTCAAGGTTCTACATGACCTACTGAATTTTTCTATTGAGTTTATCAAATAGATTCTGGCTACATCCTCCATACCCAGTGTTTTAACACAAGAACAGAGCTTATACTTACTTTCATGCATCCTTTGAATGGATGGTGGGTCTATCTCTGCATCAACTAAAATGCTATTATCAATCCTTGCTGTATCCAACCATTGTTTCCAAGTGTTTGACATCGATTACTTTATGACATCCTACAATGGTTCCAAGAGATGGAATCTATTACTATTTCTATTCTACAAAAGAGGATACTGAGGCATAAAGAGATTTTGTAACTTCCCAACAATCACAGAGATGGTATTTGGCAGGGTGGAGATTTGAACCAAGGGTTTCTCATTTTAATTACTACAGGAGAGTTGTTTTTTTTTTTTTTCCAGATCTGGACATTCTGGTGAAGGGAAAAATGGGTTTTTAGATGCCAGGCTCAAAGTCCATGAGTCCCATATTAGGTATAGACACTTGCTCCATATACCAGATATAGACATGTGGTAAGAACAGAGAAAAGTTTCTTACATGGTAACAATGGTAAGATATGATTTCAGTACATCTTTACCATCTTCAGCTGTCTTCCTGGATCTATGAATTGTTCTTAGTTTAAATAGGGAGGATTGAGGACAAGGAGTGCATAGTTAGTCTTAAGTTGAAAATAGGACATGGTCAACCATGTTTGACTCTGGAGGTCTGAGGGCAGAGGGCATGTGATCTGTTCAACTATTTTCTTCAATATGGTAAGAACTATACCACTGTGGATGGGGATGGAAGGGAAAAATGGAGAGAGCGAGGGAAGGGATGACATGGTTCAAAAAGAAAAGTACTCATTTCCTGACTTATGTAACTATAACCCCTCTGTAATTACAATAAAAAATATTTTAGAAGATGAGGAAGAAGAAGAGGAAGGAGGAGGAGGAGAAGATGATGATGAAGAAGAAGAAGGCCTTGGTAATTTGAGGGATACTTTCTCTTTTGTCACAAGATACCAACCAGTTGATCTGGTTCTTCTGCCCCAGCTGGTTGTAAAGTGACTGTAGCAGAGAACAGTTTAGTGCAAAGGGCACAGATATAAAGTGGAGGATGGGTCTCTTGCTTAGGGCTTTTGGCTAGTTTGCAGGCCCAGCAGAATCATCTTGTGGGTTGCACCATGTAAAAACCTCGCTTCCTACAAAGACATGATGTGAACTACTTCCTTATACTTCATGGATGAAGTGTCACTCAAAAGGTGTGGATATTCTCATTGTTCAGTCTCTGAAGAAGAGACAGTAATTTAGGCTAGTACTAGAAATGGAGAGGGTGGGGGAAAGGATTCCTGTTCCCACATGCGGTTTTTCCTCACTATAGTTCATGGGCTGTGCCAATCAGCCCCTCGATGTGCAAAAGAAAGCCTGGAGCACAAAGAGCACCTTGAATCTAAAAACTCACACAGCTCGACTTGTTACTGAGTGAATAATATTGTTACTAGCATTAGCAGTTCAGATACTGGGGTTTGAATTCAAGCCCTCAGCTTGTAAGGAAAGCTTTCCACTTCTTGTGCTCTGCCCTCAGTCCTTTCTGCTTCCATTAATTTTTAGATAGGGTCTTGCATATTTACCTGGGGCTGACCTAAGACCACAATCTTCCTACCTCTGGCTCCCACATAGCTAAGATTATACAGGCAGGGATCATCATGTTCGCTCTGACTTGTTCAGTCAGAGTGGTCTTGCCTCAAAACAAGCCTCCTGTCTGCCTCTCAAGTAGTTGGGACTACAGACCCGAGCCACTGTGTCTGGTCCAAAATATCTAATTTGTAAGAGAGTAACTAATCTTGATATTTCTCCATTAGTTGTTTTTTGCAAAAGTGTAGGCAATATCCTTAGTTTTAACCACAAATTCTTACAGAACAGTTGGAACCCTTAAGATAATATTTCAATATAACAATGAATACTCCAAAATACACCCAGTAGATTTGGTACTATTTTTTGCTTTATTTTCCATATGCTTACAGTTTTTGCATTTGATCATATATATATATATATATATATATATATATATACATATCATACCTATTTGAGAAATAGAATTTTAACCTATTTTACTTGACTCTTAAAACAGAGCACTGAAATGTGTTGCTCTGGTGCAGTATTTGTGTTTTAATGGTTAAAACACACAGATCAATCTATTCTTTGTTAATATTCCTATGGTTTCAACCAAATTCAGACTTCTTAAATTTATAACAAGGCATATTTCTAAAATACACTACTAAAACATGCTAGGTAACTGTTCCTTAGAGGTCACTGAATAATAAATACACTTAAGAAGAAAGCAAGGGCATTTTAAAAGGTGAAAACTTGCCTATTTGAAAATTTTAAGCAAATTACTTTAAGATATGTTTGTCTGTTAGAAACTGTGAAGAGTTCAACTGAATAAAATCACTTAATGTAGCATTAAAGTAATCCAATGAACTTCAGAGTTCTAAAGGAAAGCTATTCTTCTACACATATATCTGTTCATCATTTTTAGGTAGTATGACATTATTATTATTATTATGTGGTGATATTTTTGTTTAAATAAAGATATACTTTTAATTTTGAAATGGGAGATAAAAAATTCAAGTAGAACAATGAGCATTTATATGCAATAGTAGTACATTGATTCAGCAGGAGACACTTGAAGGATTAACCCCACCCAGGTGCCTACAGAATCGGGCAAGCCACTGTATATGCTCAGACTGCTTGACACCGGCAGAGCAATCCACCTAAGCCTGGCTGTAAATATTCCATTGTGGGCCCAGCAGAAAATCCCCTACCTCCCTAGACCTAATGGCTTTTTCATTAACCTCTGCCTCCTTGCTCAGACTCCATATAAGCCCCACCCCAAACCCACCTCCTCCAACAACCTCCATACCTGTGGGAAGGTCTGTCTGTGCCCCTCACTGGCAATGAACAGTCCTAGCCTGTTGAGGATCAAGTTCGGTCTATTTTTTTTTTCCATTTTCCTAACAATACTCCCCTCTTCATCTTACTCACATTTTCATGGTATGAATGGATTTTTTTTTTACTTTTTGTTTGAACCATATAGAAATAGGTCAAGTGCCTGGACCAGCCCTCATTAGAATTCCCCACACAGGTGGGTGAATGGCAGCACAGGAAAAGCCTTTAGCTCCAGGCAGAGTACACGCAGGCTCTCTAGGGTGGAAAGTAAGAATTCACTAGAGGACTGCTAGCCCCTGGGCTTGTCTGTACCCAGCACATCTGTACACTTGTGGAAGTGTCCTGAACCTAGCCGTGATCATAGCACTTCTCTGCCAGCCGCAATCAGGAATGATGTCTTACCTCTTTTACTAAATACATCCTTCAATGCTAACCCTGAGCACCCTAAAGGAGGATGGTGGAAGGTAGAGAACAATCTGTATACTTTTGTCAGGAGTGTTTCTTGTGCTTACTTTCTGACCCCAGGTCCTGGAACTTGCCAGGGAGGATCCTTATATTCAGTTATTTCCTCCTGAGAGCAGATTAAACTTGCCTAGATCTGCTTTTGGTTTCGATTATTTCTGAAGTCATTTAATTTGCAATTGCTGTTAGTTGCTTTGTGCCTCTCCATTAGTCTCTAAATTGGTGTGAAGACATTTGGATCTCAGTACTAATTAAAATATCCTCACACAGCTGCGCTTCCCCAAGAGTAAGGAAAGCCCTTGGGGCAGCTCCAGAGCCCCTGTAGGAAGCAGGGTTGTACCTCCAGCGGCTCACAGGCCAGTCAGTTTCCACGGATCAGCTCCTTGAGATGCTTCACCAACTCCGAACCACTCCTTACCAGGTTATGACCTTTTGATCTTTAAATATTACATATTCAAAGTACTAAAAGACAGGAGGCAAACAAACATATGACAATGCAAATATTTATTAAAATAAAATATAAGAAAATAAATTATGGAAACACACACACATTTCATGAAAAGTGTTTACCTACCCAGCTCTCTCAATCTTAATGCTACTCTGTTTAAAGACCAAAAATGAGCTTAAAAGAAAAAAGATGTTGTAGTGTGGTGTGTAACTCAGTGAAGGGAAGAAGAAGAGGGAGAGGGAGAAGGAGAGGGGGAGGGAATAGAAGAAGAAGAGGGAGAGGGAGAGGGAGGGAGGAAATGGAAAGGGAGGAAAGGAGGGAGGAGGGAAGGGAGACAAGGGAAAGAAAGGGAAGGAAAAGTTCAGATTTTGCATGTCAATTAATGTGTAAACTAGGAGTTAAAGGGCTTTGTAAAGAAGTCTACTGTTATGTTTTGCTTTTAGTTTTATTTTATTTTATTTTATTGCCAGTCCTGGAGACTGAACCCATTGAGCACTGTCCCTGAGCTTCTTTTGCTCAAGGCTAGCCCTCTACCACTTAAGCCACACCACCACTTCCAGCTTTTTCTGTTTATGTGGAACTGAGGAATCAAACCCAGGGCTTCATGTATGCTAGTCAAGCACTCTACTACTAAGACACATTCCTGGCCCAAGTCAACTATTCTTTAGAAACAATAAGATATATCTTCCTCTATCAGTGTTCCATGATCCTTTTCGTCTTTTTTCCTACTAGGAGTTCTTGTAACTCCTTATATTCTTTTTATCTTCTATGTGTAATTCACTCACATGGATATAGTCCCAACCAGTTAGTCTTCCAGTTATCATTTGATTAAAGACTTTATCTCACAATATTGAGCCATCTGACTATATAGAACAGCTCACACTTAAGTTTGTCTTTTTATACTCTGATATTGTTTAAGTATAATTTTGTTAGTATTAAGGTATGGTACAGAGTGGTTACAATTCCTTTTTTTTTTTTTTTTTGTCAGTCGTGGGGCTGAACTCTGGGCCTGAGCACTGTCCCTAAGCTTTTCAGCTCAAGGCTAGCGCTCTACCACTTGAGCTACAGCACCACTTCTGGTTTTCTGGTGGTTAATTGGAGATAAGAGTTTCACAGACTTTTCTGCCTGGGCTGGCTTTGAACAATGAGCCTCAGATCTCAGCCTTCTGAGTAGCTAGGATTACAGGCGAGAGCCACCAGCGCCCGGCTGTGATTACAATTCTTTAAGTACAATTCTTTGAGTACAATTCTTTTTGGACAATGTTCCTTCCTTTGCTGTCCCCCAATTTCTCCCTCTTGTCCCTGTCAGCAAGTTGCACTGCTCCTATTTTACATAGTGTACATTAAATGCCATAACTGCATTGGCTCACGTCATCTTCCTCCATTTCTGGCCCCCTTTCGCAGATACCAAAGACAAAAAAGGAAAACAAAGAAAAAGCAAAACAAAAACAAACACCACCACCAATAATATAAACAACACAACAAAAAGAATGCATTTTAATAAATTATATTTATGATATTCAGAACAGGTACACCTTTGGGTTCCTCCTCTAAGAAGCACTCAGATAATTTTGCATTCTTTTCTTGTTGACCAGTGACATAATTTTTTCCTGTAAAGCTGGGCACCAATGGCTTATGCCAATAATCCAGTTACTCAGGAAGGAAGCTGAGATCTGAATATTTGTTTGAAATCAGAAATATGTGTGAAGCTCTTATTTGCAATTACCCACAAAATGCTGGAACTAGAGGTGTGGCTCAAATGGTAGCATGTCCGATATGAGTGGGAAAAGCCTAGCGGGAGCTTGAGTGTGCGACTGAATTTATTTACTATTAAGGTTTTGTAATCCAATTAGAGAAAGCCATTGGTATGATCTATTTTCCATGAACCACTTTGTCATACTAGATTCCATTCAGAAGTGGTGCTGTAGCTCAAATGGTAGAGTCCTCACCTTGAGTTGAAGAGTTGAGGGACAGCACCCAGGCCCAGAGTTCAAGCCACATGACGGACAAAAAACAAAACAAAACAAAACAAAAAGCAAACCAAAGTCATGCTCCTGGCATTACTTAATCAACAAGGGATGTTAGTATATGAAAGAAAACTTTGGAAGTCAATGTAATTACCAAAGCAAAAAAAGTTAAATGAAGTTATTTGAAAAGTAGGTCTGGAAATGTACTGGATATAGCAAAAGATTCTTTCTTTTTAAGCATGTGATGGCTTCTTTCCCAATCTTTTACTTTCTCTGTATGTTCCTTCCTTTGCCTTTTTGACTATGTATAAGATCCTTGAGAGGCAAAGTTTATATTTTATCGCTGAATTTTGGTATTTTTTTAAACAAGCTTATATTTTGGGCAAAAAGATGCTTTTGTTTCAGTTGCCATGGGGGAGAAGAGGAGAGTGAGTTATGAGATAAGCTGAATGTTAGCTGAGATCTTTATGGTGATATTTCTGCAAGTATACTGGGGGAGAAGCCAAAACACAGAACAAAATGAAAAAAAAAAGATGCAAGAAATCTGCTCTGTACACACAAAGTGTAGGAAACACTGAATACTCCATTAAGTTGACAGTGCAAAGTGAGTATTAATTAATAAAATCTCTGATAAATTTCATACTGAGATAGCTAATTCTTGTTGTCAACTTGAAGGGATTGACAGATGCCTAGAAAATTGGTAAACCAAACTTCTGGGTATATCTGTGGGTGGTTTCCAGAAATGATCAGTGTAGGTGTTGATGAATGGAAGGAGAAAGACCAGACTTGAACAAGAGCTTCATCATTCAATAGTCTGGAGTTTTCATCCTTAAATACCACTAATGAAATATTTAAAACCCTCATCTCAAAATGTATCCCATGAAATTAAGCAAATTAGCTTTGACTTTTGCTGTACTCTGAGGCCTCTCTCTCGGCTCTCAGACAGTCCTGGAGACAGAGTGCCCCGATCACATGGTTCCAGGAGTTAATTTGCTGAGTACAAAGCAGGCACATAAATAGGGGAAAAATTGACTTTTCAGAAATTTGTGTGCAAATTTTAGGAAAGTTTAAAATTAGGCACAGACAAAATAGAGCTCTTCCCTAGAGAGAATAATAATGATAAAAACCCCAAACCAATGACAATTGGGTTATGTAATGCTAGAAGGGTAGAACTAAAAGGATGTGCTCTCTTTCTTTTTTTGGATACCCTTCTCCTTGCCTAATGACATAGCCCTGAACTTTGCAAAGGACAGATAATGTTTTCTAGAAAGAATGCTGAAATGTAATCATTACCATCCCTTAGGACCTGTGTGAGAATGAAGTTTCAAGGATTTCAGCTATTAAGGAAGGAGGAGGAGGAGGAGGAAGAGAAGGAGGAGGAGGAGGAGGAAGAGAAGGAGGAGGAGGAGGAGGAAGAGGAGGAGGAGGAGGAGGAGGAGGAGGAGGAGGAGGAGGAGGAGGAGAAGAGGAAGAGGAAGAAGAGGAAGAGGAAGGAGAAGGAGAAGAAGGAGAAGAAGAAGAAGAAGAAGAAGAAGAAGAAGAAGAAGAAGAAGAAGAAGAAGAAGAAGAAGAAGAAGAAGAAGAAGAAGAAGAAGAAGAAGAAGAAGAAGAAGAAGAAGAAGAAGAAGAAGAAGAAGAAGAAGAAGAAGAAGAAGAAGAAGAAGAAGAAGAAGAAGAAGAAGAAAGAAGAAGAAGAAGAAGAAGAAGAAATAGATTTCTTATCCACCCCCCTGCCCATCCACATAATCATCACCAGGAATAATAATGTTACACTTCAGGGTTTTTTATTTTATTAAAGGTGAGTGACTGTTGTATAGCAGGTACTAAATCTGAACTCTGAATTCATAGGTTAAAGCTCTATGACCGAATGTGGAGATAAATACGGAGATAAAGAAAGACTAAATAGTGGAGGTTAAATGAGGTTATCAGGGCAGGCATCTGATAAGGTAGGATTGGTGTCCTTGTAAGAGGAGATTTGAGTGAGCTCAATCTCTTCCCACTGTGGGGGAACTCAGTGAGAAGCTGACCTTTGGCAACTCTGTGCTATTTAGTTAACACAGTGGGAGATGATTAATACCAGAAAACGGAGTACTAAGGATGGGATGTATGTCAGGCTCACTAGTTTTTGAATGTGACAATAGTGCCACTGCTTGTTACATAGTAGGTATTCAATTAAAAAAAAGTTCATAGGTAGGGATTGAAGTGTCTTTAAGTAGATCTCACTTCAGATACTGCTACTGGTCTCCTTACTGGAATACATGAGTGACAGCATGTGAATTCAGAGCCAAGTCAACCCCAGGATTTTTCTTCTCTCTACCCTATATCCTTGGGCTTTTCATTTTTCCTTCCACATAGTAATGTAAATATTTAGAGAATGCAGTTTGTGATGAGACTGAGTACAGATGCTGAGCCTATCATTGTGACTTTGGGAAAAGTTACTCCCAGTTATAGCAAATGAAAATAGAGACAAAAGGGTCTATTTATCAGGGTGCTCTGAGAATTAAGTGAATGTGTACCTGGAATTCTTAGAAGACAAATAGTGAGTTAATAAAGTTAGTTATTATCAATGTTTCCTCATCATATGTTACCAAGACACTATATTCTCTTTGTCTTTTGTATCTTCATATTTTCCCATCAGAACGAGTATCTGTACAATGCTCCCAATTTGGACTGAAATAATTCTTCCTTGACTCCACACCCATCTTCAGCGACAGGCTAGTTTGCATGTTTCCTCCACCTCAGAGTAAAGCCATTTATGACACTTACGACACTGTTTGCCAGGCTTTCAGGCTACTTCCTCAAATATTTCAGTTTGCCAGGGGCTGGTGGCTCACACCTTGTAACCTAGCTACTTAGGAGGCTGAGATCTGAGGATCAGAGTTCAAAGCCAGTCCAAGCAGGAAAGTCCCCATGAGACTAATATCTCTAATTAATCACCAGAAAACAGGAAGTGGCACCGCGCCTCTAAATGGCAGAACGCTAGCCTTGAGCAAAAGGAGCTCAGCAACAGTACCTAGGCCACAAGTTCAAGCCTCACAACTGACCAAAAAAGAAAAAATAATCTTCTCATATACTATGGCCTTAAGAGCTTCAATCTATTAGGAGCTTCTCGGTGCATAGGATTTTGGGTATCCTATTGATAAATTCATAGTTGAATGGACTAGTAGAAGGTGGGGCTCATTAGAGGAAATAGGTCATAGGAAAGAATGCTTTGTTTGAAAGGTGTATCTTCTGCTCAGACCTTCCTTCCCTCTTCCTCTCCCTTTCCCAGCCTCTCCTCCTCCCTTTTCCCTTTTATCTCCCTTTCCTCCTGTCCTCTTCTTCCTCCTACTATTTCCCTCCTCTCCTTCCTGTCCTTCTCTTCCTCCACCTCCAGCCATCTCATCCTTCCTTTATTCTATCCTCCCCTCTTTCCCACTCCCCCTTTCCCTTCCCTCTCCACTCTTCTCTGAACATTCCTGGCTTCCATTAGGAATGGAACCTTCTTTGCCACAGACCTCTAAGACCATGACATTCTGCCACAGGCCCATAGCCATGGGGTAAATCAGTCATGGATGGAAACCATTGAAACGTTGAAACCAGACAAGTTTTTCCTCTCATTAGGTTGTCTCAGGTACTTTGAAATGATGACAAAACGAACCCCACCATTCCTATTTATATTTCAGTTCCCTGCATATCTTAAAATACAATGATTATCGATTCTGATTTTAATTGGAATTTGATTATGCTAAACATAAACTATATATGCTCTGTCCTTTGTGTCCTCCAAACTTCATTTTCAACCACAAGGTGATGATTTTTTAGAGGTGGGAAACTTTGGGCAGTGATAGATCTTGAAGAAATGGTCCTTGTAGATTGGATTAGTCCCCTTATAGAAAAAGCCTGAGGTTGATTGTTTGTCCCTGTTACCACTTGTGGGAACAGTGAGAGATGCCACCTTAAACCATAAAACCATTCCTCCTCAGCCCCTAAATCTATGGGCACATGCTGGAATCCCCAGTTTCCAGACTATGAGAAGTAACTTGTTACATCAGCCCCAAGGTACTCAAGTCCTTGTGTTGTCAGTGGTGTTTATCCTATTTATTTATTTATTATTATTTATTTATTCTGTATCCATTTTAGGCTTTCTCTTTTCACTTACTTTGGGGAGTTTTTGAAGGCTCAGAGTCTTCATTATTTGTCATTTGGATGCAGGAGACTGAAAATGTCATAGTGTCCTTTCTAACTGAATTGGAAACCTAAGGAGATCAGATCATCAGTGGAAATTTAGCCCAGCTCCATCTCATAGTGAGTTCAGTAAATCCCTGAACCCATTTTGTGGTCATTTTTCCAGTTTTAAAAAATGTGCAATTATTCTCGCTTACCATAAACTGTAGCTTCTTCTTTAGAGGGCAACAGGATACTGACACTGGAACTATGACCTATACAGTGAAAGCTGTTTTTTTGGGGGGGGTGGGAGACAAAAGGACAGTCATGAAAACTGCTTTTTACCTAGGAAAACAATGCATCCAAAGCAATACTATATCCTTGGAGGGATTTCAGGACTGGTGACATGATCGAGACTGGAAAGATGCATCAATGCACCCAATTCAACAATGCAATTCTCCTGTCTGGCTTATGCAAAGGACAGATGGACCTTAGAGAACGACACTGGAATTATAGGAAGTTTAGTCAAAGACAACTCCAATTATAACTGTCATACAACTGTTTTAACTTAATTAGGACATCCCCTGGTGCCAGGTGTGCAATTATTTGTAGCAGGCAAGTGCTTTTCCTCCGTACTTACTCATAAGACTCATCAGAAGTAGTCTTTTTTTTTCAGCTAAAAAAGTCACTAGTGTGCCTTCACTGTCCTATATTAGGTGTATATTAACTCTCCAGCTCTATGTCATAATTTAGTTAATAGGGATCTTGATCATTTTCTTTTTCTTTCCAGTAGATGCATTATATTGCTGACATTTTGCTGATTGGACTTAGTAAGAAGTAGCAACTCTGCTTGACTTGCTGATGAGGCTGTAGGGCGATGTCAGTATGAAGCTATAACAGAATATATTAATGTTACAGACTACATAAAGGGATTTATGTAAGACACAGTATGGAAGGCTGAAAAGTTGAAAATCAGGTACCTTCATCTGTTTGACTTCTGAAGACACTGTGCCTACGTGACCAGCTGGCGGAAAAATGGAAAGGGAAATGGCTAAGTGCATGGGGCAGCCTCACTTATGATAACCTGCTCTTACAAAGAACTAACTCACTCAACGAGATCAGTGTTCATACTTCCCAACTGCCTCATTACCTAAGCGTTCTCTACTGGACCTTCTCAGCCTGAAGGCTCCACTGCCTCGTCACTGCCAAACTGGAGACAAGCTCACAGCACATGAATGCTTGAGGGACATATTCCTACCGCTAAGAAACCGGTTTGAATGGCACTTATTAACTCCTTCACTGATAGAGTGGGATTTATCAATGCAACGGAAACACATACATTTACAGTGTCTTGAATACTTGAATGATTGGTCTAATCTGAGTTGAGAAATCTTGTAAAAATGTAAATTCTTGCTTTGGGTAGAAAATCGTCACAGCTTCTTTCAACCCTTAAATCTCCTTAATCATGCATGATAAGCAGATGGATAGAGATAGCTAGCTAGGTAGCAAGATAGATAGATAGAGAGTTGATAGATGGTAGATTAGATAGATCTTTTTTCTAAGTAGGAAATTTGGTCCATGTTATTTTTCATTCAAATATATAAGACAATTAGAAATTAAACTTTTCTCTACATGCCAGGCACAATCTTTTCCACACCCCACTTGTTCTGCCTGACAACTTCTGCAAAGATAATTTTAACATTAAGGAAAAATCCCCACATTTACGTTTTTTTTTTTTTTATATTAAGAGGAACAGTTTTCTCACAGGTTAATTTAAATTTGGTCTGCTAGTGACTGGAAGCAATTGCCTGGATAATGGCTTGCTGCCTTGATGTTAAAATTAGAACAAGGCCAAGTCTAGTGAATAGAAGTCCACACAAAGAATCACTATTTTTGTTCCTTCCTCTTGTACCCAGCCGAAAAGAAATAGGGGGAACTGGCAAACTAACAGAACCAACTATTACTGCCATCTTTCACTTTAGCATAAACTAACATATGTGTTTCATGAAAAGAGGTAAAGGCACAAGTGTTTTTTTTTTTTATTATTTCTATCTGTAAAGGACTTAGCTCCAGTAAGCACCATATATTCAAAATTAATTGAAAAGAAGACTTTAATGACTTGTAATATGAGGAAAATGTATTTTTAAAAAAATATTTTCAGATATTTTAATATAATAACTTGCTTATGACCCTGGGTCATGTGGATACCTTCCTTACAGAAATATTGATTTTTAAAAATTAATTTTGAAGTAGAAGACAAAGCAGTCTACCAAAATTCTTCTCTTCTATCCTTAAACAGAACCAGGTTTATCACTCTGATGAAGACTAATCAAAACAGGAATTCCTTAGGTTCTATTTTTTTTTCTTCCCAGAAGGTAGAATTATCCAATTGAAGATGTTTCTTTAAAAACAAAAAGACAGGTCATCGTTTTCTAAGCTGTGTGTCTTGCTGGACCAAAGCATGAAATACCAGATGTTTGTAATAAAATAATCAAAGTACTACACTGAGTCACAGAAATTTTTTAAATATTGAAACAACCTTATTCGGGTCTTTGTATGACAAAGAAGCTTCTGTTTTCATTGTTAACATGAAATGCTTAAAAAGGTTATATTTCTTAACACATTTCTAATAAGAAATTTCAGCACTGTATATTTAAACACAAACAGAAAACATACACTTGTTATTTTTTCCCCATTAAGACCATTTTAGACTCTAGTAGAATACAGAATAAAAGTCTTTGTAAAAATAAATTAACTCTTAATTTTTCTTTGTTTAGCTCTTAAGATTACAGTCATTTTGTATGTTGTATTTAATACATAGCAGTAACTATATGCCATTTTCATAGCTTTTGATAAGAGGTATTTTACATTTTAGTGAGTTTTTCTTATATTTTTACATTGGACTGTCATTTGCTAATACCTTCTCACTTTTACACAGCTACCTTTGCACCCTCAATGATGAATAGGAATTGCAATACAAGTTGTGAGGTGAAAGCTGCAGAAGACCCGACAGCATGTGGCTGGGGACTGAGAAATGACGATGCATTAAGGTCAGACCCCAGAGTCCAGCCTACTTGGAATCAAATCTAAGTGTTGTATGACTTGAGCAGTTATGTAACTGGTTTAGACTTTGGTTTTGTAGTCTTCATCTGTAAAAAGGAGTGTTAGAAATTTATGTGAATGTACACATACACAAATATACATATACGTATGTGTCAAATATTCATTTATGGTGTATGTGAATATATACACACACATATATATACACACACATATGCATGTACATGTACACTTCAGAAAAGATTGTGCTACTTAAACATTAACTATCAATATCAGCTCAGTACCTGAAATTTCACCAGTAAGAGATCCAATAAACATAAAATGAGACTCTCTGAAGCAAAGTGCTGACTTTGTATGCAGTTTCCTGCACTCCTAACTGGCTCTTTGCAGAACTGATCTGGGACTGTTAATGAGATTTTGTTTTAGAGATGATGGATTGATATTTCAGGGGAAGATTAAGGGAGCCCTTATAACCAGTGCCTCTCAGAGTCCAGTCAATTACTAAAATGACAGCTTTCATGTAAATATAATCTCATGTAAATAAGAATGTTAAAATTTGAGAGAGAGAGAGAGAGAGAGAGAGAGAGAGAGAGAGAGAGAGAGAGAGAGAGAGATGCTGATACGGGCTTCAACTCAGTCTCTTACTCTGGCTTGGTTTTTATCCTCATGGCTAATGCTCTACCACTTGAACCATACCTTCACCTCCAGCTTTTAGCTGGTTAATTGGAGATAAGAGTCTCTTGGTTTGTCTCTGGCTGTGTTTGACTCTTGATCATCAGATCTCAGCATCCTTAGTAGTTATAGACATGAGACACCAGCATGTGGCTGGACAGTTCAGAGTGGTACCTGCTAAATCAGGAGAAATGCCCGGATATAGTGATTGAGCTGAATGAAGGAAAACGTTGACCTTGCCTTTAAATGGACTAACAGTAAAAACAAAATGGCATGCTTTGTTACTTCTTGATAGACTTCTGGCCCTGAGAATGCTGGTCAAGGTAGTTTCTCTGACTATGAACAGGATGTGGAAGGTAAGAGTTCAAACCTGCATATTTAATAAGTTTCACATAAATCTGGGATCTGGTGAAGCATAAAGAACTTTTCTTAAGTGAGAGTCTCAGCAAGCATTTGTCTTACTTTTACCTTTCCACTCAAAGTGTGCATTGGCTAAAATAACCAGTTTGACATGATCCATTTCAAATAGGGGTTATAATGTACCATTATGTATAAGTTACCTCACAACGTCATTAAGTGGCTTCAAATAAGACAACATTCAGAGAACAATGTAGGATTCAAATAAATCTAAGTACATATTCCTTTTATTTCTTTTTTTTTTTTTGTCAGTTGTGGGGTTTGAACTCTGGGCCTGAGCACTATCCCTCAGCTCTTCAGCTCAAGGTGAAGCTTGAGCTACAGCACCACTTCTGGTCTTCTGGTGGTTTATTGGAGATAAGAGTTTCACGGACTTTGAGCCAGGCTGGTTTTGAACCACGATCCTCAGATCTCAGCCTCCTGAGTAGCTAGGATTACAGGAGTGAGCCACTGGCGCCCGGCTATTTCTTTTATTTCTATAGCAAATAGATTTTTGTTTGTTTTTGTCAATTGTGGGGCTTGAACCCAGGGCCTGTGTAATGTCCCTAAGCTCTTTCTTGCTCATTATACCACTTTGAGCCGCAGCACCACTTCTGTTTTTTGAGTGGTTAATTGGAAATAAGAGTCTCACAGGGACTTTTTTTGCCTGGGCTGGCTTTGAACCTCAATCCTCAGATCTCAGCCTCCTTAGTTACTAGGATTACAGGTATAAGCCACTGACATCTGGTGCAAACAGTTTTTGGAAACAGAAAAACATCTTATTTGACAGCAAAAGGGAGTAAATGGTTTGAATAAAGACCTAATCACTAATTAATCCACATGGAAAGTTTTCCTAATTTTCTTTGTAATGAAAGCTGAGAAGGTATTAGCCATCTTAACCTGAGCCATACTAATCCTACTTGCTTTTCTAAATATAATAAAAACAGCAGACAGTCTCAAAGTACATTATTAATTAGACATGATTAAAAGTTAGTTTCATTATCTCATTTACCTTTGGAGTTTCCAGACATTAATAATCACCAAAAAGTTCTCACTGATTTATAATATGTATTATCACATCATGACCCTAAAACTCTGGGCCTCAAAGAACAAGGCATAAATATGCTTTAGACACCTATCTGTAATCACAGAAGAAAACAATTAGGATTCACCTAATTGGAGTGAGTCTCCAGGTTCATTTCATTCCATTCCAAGTTACTGGTACTGTTTTTCCTATGTCCAAAGCTCCATGTAGAGAGAGTTCTTAGAATTAAAACACCCTTGAAGATGTATACAATTAGGATTCACCTCATTGGAGTGAGCCTCCAGGTTCATTTCATTCCATTCCAAGTTACTGGTACTGTTTTTCCTATGTCCAAAGCTCCATGTAGAGAAAGTTCTTAGAATTAAAACACTTTTGAAGATGTATAGCTTAGCTTGATCCTGGGACATCTAGGGTAAACATTTTATGGTATTGCACAGTAACAAAAGTTTACAGCCATAGATAACACAGGATCTGATCTGCAGGAACACACTTGGGGTTTAAGGCTGACATCGGAAAGCAACCATTTCTGGAACAGTTGTCAATTAGCTTTACACAGTGTCACCTGGTAGAGTATTGAAAAAGGATATCTCTTTCAACAGTGTAATCATAGGAGGTTTTGTTCATTTATTTCATATTTGCCAGTTTTTTTTCACTTCTGTGTTAGGCAGAGGCACTTTAGGAGCTACGAACTGCCCTTAATAAGAACAGTCCATAAATATAAGAAGTGGTAAATGTGTCCAAGCATTAAAATGAAATTAATTTAAAAAGAAAGCAACTCATAAGTTAAAAAAGCCACTGAATCTTGTAAAAAAAAAAAACACACTGCTCTCTGATTTGAAGAACTTATATAAAAATTAATTAAAGAACTTATATAAAAATTAGCTATCATCCACTTATGTCCTGTAGTATCATAGATGCTACAGCTTTCCCACGTTAAGGTCTAATGGTTTTGCTGTTAGAGCTTGTAAAGCTTGTACAATTCCTGATGAATGAAATACTTCAGTTATGTTCGAGTACTGTTTCAAAGTACTTTTTTTTTTCTACCTACAGGCTCCAAAGAGTCAGGAGAGGAAAAAGAAAAAGAAAAAGTCAATGAAACATATCACAAGTGTTTAGCAAAGTGTATTAAAAAAAAACACGCAAAGATTTTAAACGACATGCACTCCATGTCCGACGTGTGAAAGTGGCCTATCTTCACTCCTGCGATTCCGTGGACTTTTCCTCTCCTTCCTTCTCGCCCTTTGGTCTCATTTAGCTGCAACGTAGTGCACCTGCCACAGCACGTTGGAGAGGAGGTCCTGGTACAGGCTAAGGAAGATCCAACCGGGTAAATACATCAGGGTGATGAGGCCCATGAAATTGAGTGGATAGTGCGAGTAATCCCAGGAACAAGCCCCCCAGGCGCGAAGCCCCAGCCCCCAGGTCAGCTCCCACACGTAGATGACAACCACGTAGAGGGGCACCCGCCTCCACGCGCCCCACCCGCGGCGGTAGTGCAGGTGGAAGTAGAGCTTCTCCACCACGAAGCTGCAGCTGCCGTACATCAAGAAGGACCAGAGCGACGTGTGGCCGCTGGTGGTGACCCTGCCCCCCGGGCCCAGCACGTTGAAGAAGAAAGTGAAGAAGATCTCATCCAGGAAACCATGCATCCCGAAGAAAAGGAAGCGCGGCAGGTCGGGCAGGCCCTGGCCCGGGGCTCCCCCGGGGCCGCCGGGACCCCGCGGGCGTCGTCTCCCGCTGTCACCGGGCGGCGGCGGCCGGGGTCGCCGGTGCCTCCGGTATCGCAGGCGCAGGAACCGCTTCAGGAAGACTTGGCAGTGGTAGAGCGCCAGCGCGTAGTGCAGGGCCAGCGCCAGCGCCAGGTCCAGCGGCCCCGGCTCCCCGCCGCCTCCCGGGCCCAGCAGCGGCGCCTGGCCCGCCAGGGTCTGCAGCCCCACGTGGGCCGAGGGGAAGAGCAGGAAATCGAAGACGCCGGCGCTGGGGCAGCGCGGCCGCTGCAGGTAGAGCCGCTCGAGCGCCAGGTGCGTGAGCGAGTGCAGCAGGCAGCGGTAGGGCGAGGAGAAGCCGAGCATCCGCGGGTCCGGGCTGCGCGCGAAGCCCCGCGCCCAGGACACCAGCACGTCCAGGGCGACGCCGTGCATCCCGTAGAAGTAGAGGCGCATCCAGGCGGGCAGCGCCGTGCCCTCGCCCCGAGCTTCAGCGGTGGACAGCGGCTCCTCCGGGCACCGGGTGGCGGCCGCCGCCGGGCTGCCCGACCCGCCGCCGGGGGGGCCCGGACGCCGCGCCGCCCCGGGTCCCCGAGCCGACCCCGCTCCGTCCGCGTCGCTGCCCGCCATGGGCTCCGAGGCTAGCCGGGAAGCGGAGCTCGCGCCGCCGCCTCCACCGCTACCGCCACCGCCGGGCGGCCGAGCCCCCGCGCCGCGGGCTTGCGGGCCCCGGCAGGTCCCCCGAGGGTGGGCAGGGAGCTCCGTCTGGGTTGGGGATCCCGCCCAGAGAGAGCTGATGGTCTGGGGAGGGAGGAAGGGGGGCTTAACTCGCAGAGTCCCCCACCCCACCCCACCGTGTGCGGGCCCCGCCGCGCCCTCCTCTCCGGTCCCCAGCGAGGTGCGGCGATCGCCCGGCGCGGCCTATTGGAGCCGCGGCCCGGCGAGGTGAGGCGACGCCCGGGCAGAGAGCGCCGAGGCCGAGGCCGGTCCTAACCCCAGCCCCTGCGCGGCTCAGCCCCGCCGCCTCTGCCGAAGGCTTGGGGTGGCGTAAGGCGTGCCATGAACAGCCCTGCCCCCGCCCCGGCCCTTCCCACACCCCTCTCCCGCCCCGCCGACCTCTCCCGCCTTCCAGTCCTCCCCCGTGCCCCGCCCCGTATCCCGCGTCCCGAGTCCCATTCGGGACGCGCCGGTGTGTGTCCCCACTCCGTGCCCCCCCCCACCCGGCCCGCGCCGTGGAAAGACACTTTAACAGGTGTGCGCGATTCGTGGGCGGTGGGGCACCCCAGGCATCCTAGAAACCGGGGCCAGGCCTCGGCTGCCAGGGCCAAGTGGCCGGTGCCACTGGCCAGAGGCCGGGCCCAAGTCCAAACTGAGGCTGTGTAGTTACTGTTCTTGTTCAAAGCCGGCTGTGTCCCAGTCCCAGAGAGTAGAGCAAAGCAGAGACTGCCCCCACGGGCTTTGAAACGCAGCTCGGGGGAGGCCTGATCCAAGTCTCCCGTCTCTCTGAGGAGATGGGCTGCTTTCCTTAGGTCAAGGACAGAGGCCTGAAAGTCCCCCCCCCCACCCCCCACCCCGAGTTTGCAAAAGGATTTGGGGCCAGGTAGGGGTGGGCAAGAGGAAATGCATTGCTCTGGCTGTGCTGTGCTGGGTCTTACCCCGAGAGTAGCACTGTTCAGTCCACCCCTGGGTTTTGTCTATGCAGAATTGGGTCACCCTAGGAATGGAGGAACTAGACTGTCAGGTCAGGCATTTCTTTTTCTGTCTTTCTTTCTTTTTCTTTCTCCTATCCCTCTTTTGCTTGTTTGTTTGTTTTCCTTTTCCTTTTTTTTCTTTCTTTTTGGATGTGGAGAAGCTGGAGGGGGGGCAGAATGTTTGGTCTGCACCCCCCCCCCCTCTAATTTTGAGTCAGGGAGGAATTGGAAAGAGTCTTAAAGGTAAATTATACTTATTACCTCCTTTGCCTCCTTCCCTTTCCTCCCTCCCTCCCTGTCCAAATTCATGTCTAGGCAGAAACTAGGTAACTGTTTTAATCTGTGAAGCATTCAGATCCTCCCACGATAAAAATGTTTTATAGAGATTTTTTTTTTCTTTTTCTTCTGGAAGTGCTCTCAGGGCAGGCCTCCCATTTCTAAGGCAACTTCACCTCTACACTTTCTTTTACTTACTTCAACCATCGTTGTTACAATCTGGTAGCAACTTGTGTGAGTTAGGTAAGAAAGATTAAAGCTTGGGGGGAAGACAAGATTACTGTGATTATCAACATTTGTATGATCACGATCCAGGTCTTGAAATCTTATTTCAACTTTGTCAGCACGTTCCTTCTTTTGCTGACTTCGTGGGTAACTGTCCTGTGTGGAGATTGTCACTCCAGGTACAGAAGTGGTAGCTAATAAGAAAGCTCAGGGAATCTGCTTCAAAGCAGAAATACACCTTGCTACCTAAATGCCTGTGCAACTACAATTAAGAGAAGAAATAATAGAATAACATGCAATCTCTCTTTTAGAAGTCTGTAATCTAATTGAAATGATAAGTGAACAGATGGGCAACATAGGGGTGTATACCTATAATCCTAGCTCAAGATGCTGAGGCAGAAGTATTACAAATTTGAGGCCAGCATGGATTACGAAGTGAGGGCTTGTCTCAACAATAACAACAAAGATAAGTAAACAATCTACTAGACTTGTGTTAAGCTTACTTAATGATAATAGCAAATAATTACGATTGACTACATGCCAAGTTAAATGTATCTTTTGACTCATTCTATTCAATAAACTTGGGTTCAGTTTATCATCTATAAAAACAAATTGACTGCTTCTACTTAATTGCTATTAAGACAAAGGAAGACAAGTAACTGTAAATATAGTATACACCTAGCCATTCAAACATGTTGGATTGAACTTGAATGGTTTTGAAATACTAAGTTAAACTTGAAGGATCAATGTCTCTGGTTCTTCCAACTTTTCTCATAGATTGCAAGAAAAACTTGCAAAGTCTAATTTTATGGTCAAGAATTTATCTGGAGAGAAAAGGGAAACCTTTTGAATTAAAAGAAAATAGAACTTTTATGTGAATATGAGTATATTAATGTATAAATATGTATGTATATATTCATATGAATATACATATGTGTGACAAAGAAAAAGAGCGAGGTGGAGAAGAGGAGAGGGGCTTAACTCATGTCGCAGGCTGGCTTCAGACTTTCTCTGTATCCCAGCTGGCCTTGAATTCAGCCCTTTGAATGTTGAGATTATTAGGGATGAACTACTACGTTCTTCTGCAGGAATAAATACTATGTGTGTGTGTGTGTGTGTGTGCACATGCAAATACATGTGTATGTGCATTTTTATATCTATTTGTTTCTCATAGTATTATCAATTTATCCTAGGGCTTTGCCCTTAGTAGGCAAGTGCTTTGTTACTTAAGCCACACCCTCAGCATTTAGATTTTTTCTGCTTTGTATACCTTATGTGTTTTTGTAAGGTAACAGTTTAATGACATGTATAAAATAAAATGTGTAAGCACATATGTATGAATCTTACTAAATGTTTGAGGGTTTGTGATAAAAATGTGAGATTCAACACTCATAATTTTTTTCCCAAGTTGGTTAGGCTACTAAAAGTATTTTCATCATACTAGGGTCCTTGCTGAAGCTTTTCCCCCATAGGATGATCCAAAGTATAAATGATGGTAATATAATTGAGTACAAAATGTAGTTGTTATTATTTGTTTCTCTCCATTTTCTAAAATATTCTCATTGTGTTCTGAAATTTAGCACTATCAAGTAGGAGAGAAATTACTTTAAAAAATAAGAAAAAAAGAAGTATGAGGCAAATGCAAGAAAATTCATCACTGTTTATATTGCATGTAATTCTTTCAGTCATTTTTTTCAATTCTTTGTACTTAACTCAGTGTATTATTACACCTTCAACTGCTTTAACAAAATACCAGTGATTGGTAAAGAATAGAAGGTTTATTTAGTTGTAGTTCTGGAGGTCCACAAGTATCATTTTGGCTTTTCCTCAATGCTGTGAGAAGCTCATGGAAAAAAATATGACAGGAATGTGTGCACAAGAGATTATATGTTAAGACAGGAAGCTAGAAATATTATAGGGTCAGGAATTTACTCTTCAAAGGAGAGCATCAGTACTTCAAATGACCTTGAAATCAGTACTTCAAATGCCTTCCTTTTGGGGACCACATTTCCAACAATGATAACATTGTGTTATCATTCTGTTTTCTCTTTACACTATTCTTTTTATTTTTAATGCCTCATTGTTGCAGCTCCAAAGCCAGGTTTCCAGCTTTAAAACTGGCTTCAATGGCTTTCATGATCCAGGATCATTTTAAAATCAAAACTCCTCACATTAGAGTCTTCATAATTGTAAAATATTTAAACTAGTTCTTATGCTGGTCTTTTCTGCTGCAAGGAACCTAAGTAGCCAAGGTACATCTGTAAATCCAGCAAATCTAGGAGTGGATAGGTATGGGTATGAGATGAAAATGCAGGAAACTATAGTCATATAGCATGGGCTTGTGATTTTTAGGTTTGGGAAGCTATGGAAATGATGCTTTGAAGCTCTGTTTTCCTGTAGAAGATACAGGTTTCTATGACCTCTGGGATTTAAGAAGCTGTCTGGGTAACCATGTCTGTAAAGATTATAATGGTTTTATACTTGTCTTACTGGCCTGGCCAGCCTGTCTGCACATTGGTGCAACCCTGGAACCAGGTTGGTCAATGTAGGCCAGAAGAGATTTGAGAAACAGTAGAAAAGTTAAGACTGTGATGATAATGATCACTGTAGCAAATTCTTGCTCAGTGGCCATAGTCTCCAGGTCTTTTGCGTATATCACTTGGTATGACTTCATGCATATGAGAAGATCCTATGGAAAGTGTACAGAAAAAAATAGCATCAAGAAGAAAACTTAAGGGACATTCAGTAAGATAAATTTGGTATAAAACTGTCTCCCTACATATTTTTCAGTTTGAGCTGTAGGTTTGTTGGTTCATAGTAAACTATAATATAACTTGATGTATGAATATTGTAAATGAGTCTTGGTTCAAGTGGTGAATGTCAGCTAATTAGTACTGCATACATCTTACTTCCCGAAGGCCTCTGACTACATTTAAATTATTATTTTTAAACAGTTCTGTGCTAGGGATTACTAGGCTTGTCTGTATCACTCTTTCTGTTTTTTTTTTTTTTCAAAGAAAAAATATATAAGCGGGGCTGGGAAGTTGGCTCAGTGGTAGAGCGCTTGCCTTGCATGCCTGAGGCCCTGGGTTCAATTCCTCAGCACCACATAAGCAAAAAGAAAAAACCCGGAAGTGGCGCTGTGACTCAAGTGGTAGAGCGCTAGCCTTGAGCTGAAGAGCTGAAGGACAGTGCCTAGGCCCAGAGTTCAGGCCCCATGACCTGGACCCAAAAAAAAAAAAAAAAAAAAAAAAAAAATATATATATATATATATATATATATATATAAGCGAATGACTGAGTTTATGCAATGCTGTGGCTGGTTTGCAGAAAATGAATCCTATAGAAGAACCTATAAGAGAAACTTCATGTGTGATTAAGTGCACACTATGAAGTTGATTCTCCTCATTTTGGAAAAAAATAATTGTAATTTTTTTGGGTGGTCCTGGTTGGCATAAGAAACAAAATTGTTTCATCAAATGATTTTTATCTCTTTGTTTAGCTTCATTTAAGAAAATTTTAATCTTTTATTAGAACTATTATTTTTACAACAAAGTGACATTTCTAATTTGCCTTTAAAACCTTTGGTTTTATTTCACAATGATTTGTTATCCTATTTGGTCATTATTTTAAATCTTTTGATGTATTTGACAGATTTTTTGCACAATCAAATTCTAATTTTGAATCCTTTTGAACTTTGGGATTTCTGGGGCTCCTGAAAGTCCAAAAGAGACCTATTAGATTTGTTTTATTTGTTCCACCACAGAAAATTTATTAAATGAGCATTTTTTCAATTTTTTTGATTATATCTTTATTGCTATCCTATTGAGGTAATATGCAAAAATTGCATAGGGTTTCTAGAAATCTGATATGTCTTGGTATAATGTCACTGGTTACGATTTTGTTATTAAATTATACGTCACGGAAGTAACAAGCTCTCATCAGATCTTTATCCATAACTATTTGAAGTCTTATTCTCCAAAGCCACATTGCTTTGTTCTGATGTCTTTCTGTAAGCTATTTGCAAACAACCATAATCACTCAATGTGATATCTTCAAGATGGCTCATGAAAAGGAAATGAACTCTGAACATCTACAGATGTTCAATAACTCTGGATTGGGTAAGAGCTTTCCAAAACTCTAATGAAGGAAAACAATTACAAAAAAAACCCAAATTAACTGTTGAAGAGTTATAGGAATTTTACTTGCACCCCACCCACATTTTATTTTATTTTTTTGATGTTGGGGCTAGAACCCAAGTCTCTGTGCATGCTAAATAAATGCTTTACAAGGGCCTACACCCTTAGAAACCCTTTGATGCTTTATTTGTTTGAAACGTTGCTGGTTATTTTAATATTTTCTAGTTTTAAAGAGACTTTAACATTTTTTATTATTTTCAAGCTAGTCATAGTTTCTTAAATTGTTTTGAGTTTTTATGAGCAACTCATAGACTGAGCTGTATTCTGAATTCTTCTAATTTTCTCTAATGTATATTTCCTGTAACTCTCCAATTAAGTGTGAGAAATGCTTTGTTTCTGAGACTCAGTAGATCACAACTAGGTGGACTTGATCTAACTTTTTTTTTAAATTTTTTTATTGTGAAAATACTGTACAGAGGGGTTACAATTACATGGGCAAGATAATGAGTACATTTCTTATCAAGCATTGTAGCCTCCTCCTTTGTTTATCCTTCCCATCCCTTCCCAGCCTCCCCCATCCGACCCTCCCCCCCCCCCCCAAAGTTGTAAAGTTCATTTTTGGCATGACAACTTATACTTCTCATTGTTGCAACGGGTCCACCTGTATCCCCTTCCCCTCCACAAATTATACCGACATCAAATACAGTGAAAGCAGGGATTATACTGTGGGGGAGGGACATACAAAGTAACAAAGAAATAATCTTATAAATGCGTTAGAAACAAATACATGAAAGAAAAAAAACATTTAAATACATATCTTAGGGTTCATTTTCCTAACATCACCTTATCTGACCTTTTCTGCTTGACTCATACATATACTAGATATTGCAAATAAGGGAAACCATGGGACCTATGTTTCTTTGGGCTTGGCTTACTTCACTTAATATAATTTTTTCCAAGTCTTTCCATTTCCTAACAAATGGGACAATGTCATTCTTTCTGATGGAGGCATAGAATTCCATTGTGTATATATACCACATTTTCTTGATCCATTCATCTACTGAGGGGCTGGCCAAGTCTCATGGCTTTATGTGTACGCTGCACATAGACTTCAGGGAGACACCTCTAGTCAATGCAGAAGAAAATGGAGTCACTCATGTCAGTCTTAAAAAAAAGTGGTGTATTATAATTATATGATAGCATCCCCAAAAGATTACTCCAGAACCATAACCTTGCACAACCACAAACTTGTACAACGACTACTGCAATGTTACATTAAAAACACCTCTACAAAGAAATTTGCTCAACTTCAGATTGGTGCCATTCTTCTCATTAATGTTTCTGGGCCAAGGGCTATTGTTTCAAAATACCTGTGTAATCCTCTTCATTTAAAACCTTAGCTTGTCTTAACATCTAAACAAAAGCTATAGTTCACAATGCCATGTGTGTCTCCACTGCAATGCTAGTCTATCCACACACACACACACACACACACACACATACACATATATACTTAATATTTAGAGAATCTCTGATGGTTATTTAGCTTGACACCAAAGACATTAAACTGTAAATGAGGATAGAAAGTCACTGACTTCATGTTGTGGGCAGCTTTTCATTAAGACCATGGGAAGAAGAGTCCTTAACATGATGAGATTTTTTTTCACCTGTTCACTTTGCTTTCTTCATTCTTATCTCATCTACATGTTTTGGCTGTAGTTAAAATTTCACAATCAGTAATTTCTGCAGGTGATGCACAAATGGTTGCTTTCTAACTTAGATTACCTTAATTGCTGCATGGGCAGACATCTGAGCAGTTGCTACTGCTTCTTGTGCACGAGGTTAAATACATTGTGAAATATCCGAAGAACCCCTTGGTTGGGATGGGTTGGCTATTTGTTTGACTCTCTATTATTATTATTTTAGTTGGCTATTTGTTTGACTATTATTATTATTTTAAACAGAAGCAGGGATTGAACTTCCTGCTTTGTGCATGCTAACCAAATTCTCTAATTCTTGAACCATACTAGTAGTCCTTTCATTTGTATTTTGTTTCTGAGACAGTGTCCCAGTAACTTTTCTTGGGCCAGCCTCAAACTTGTAATTCTTCTATCTCTACTTCCCAAGTAGATGGGGTTAAGATCTGTGCTACCATACTGAGCCTATTTCTTGGCTATTTAATTTTAGTTAGTTTGGTTCTTCTGAACCTGGATGAACAATACCAAACTCTTGGTATTGTTTCTTGCTCATAGTCACATAGGTTGTGTGTGGTACACTGTGTCTTCTCAATTGGTTTGAAATATTTGTACATAGCCATTGATTGAATAAAAAATGGTCTCTCTTTGTTTGGAAAGCCAAAAACAGTTTCAAAGATCATGAGAACACTATGCCCTACAAATGACATGTTAAGGCTGCAAGCCACAAATGATCATGGATGAGAATTTCAGTCACGTTTTCACCTAATTCAAAATTTGTCCCAAAGGGAAGCAATTGTTATACAAAATTATGGTGGGCTGTAGTTCTAAACTGAGCTCCTGGCCTGTGTTGAACAACAGGCCAGACTAAAGCCAAATGGAGTCACTCATACTGAGTAGAAGATAATGAAGTTGACCTGTTAATTAAGTAGATAGAACCTGAACTAAATCAGCTTTTCCATATTGTCTGAATCATTGTAATAAGAAAGTCCCCTTCTATTTTAGACCCTACTCAAATAATCAGAAGAAAGCTGATGCTGATCAGTATTTTATTTCAAGTAATGCTTTTGTCATATTCCCTTTTCCAGCCTTATAAAAACCTCTGTTACATCATTGCCTGGTGAAGAAAAGTCCATTACTGCATGTTCCAACTTTTAATCCACCTGTCAAAATGGAAAGAAAATCCAGAATGCAAACTGAGATCAAAATTGAGACATTTAACAAAACTGATTTATTGAACAGAATTAAGTTTGGCCTATATGTTATTATATGTATTTTATTTTTGTCTAAGGGTGTTTCTGTACATAGTAAATTGTATGTATAAACACACTGTAATCTAATCTTGTACCAAATAGCTGACTCTCAACAAACCACAGGCAGCCAATTGTTCAAATCATATTCAATACAGCAGACATTAACCGTAAAGTCATAGTCTCTCTCCTCCTCATTTCCATTTTCTGTATGTCACTTCCTTTTTGCTCGCTATAAATATAACCAGGCCATGTGGAGGAACATCATTCTGAGCCATTTTTGGCCTGGACTGCTTCCCAATTCCAGAATTGCAGGGAAAGCCAATTAAGATGTGCAAAAAGTCATTTTTTTTTCTTTTTCTATCAATATTGTCTTTTAACAGTTCTGACAACCATAAGACAGGACTGAAGGAAACTCCTGTGACTGACTCTCAGGACCCATTGTGCAATGCATGGTTGTTGTCATGGAACTCTTAAAAGTCCCCTTGTGGTCTCAGTTCCTCAGATTTCTAAAGTCATCTTGCTCTCTGCTAAATTCTTTTTACATGGCTTTCATGTTTGTTTATATTGAGATCGAGCACCTAACATGAGGTACCAAACATTAGTTTGGGTTCTAAGAGGGTTCTGACCCCTGGCTGGGGAATTCACAGGTATGTAGGTTCTTTCTTGGTCTTTATGTTGTAAACTTAGGTGAGGGAGGCCTTGAATGGTTGACTGGGCCAGCCAGAAATCAGCAGATAAGTGGTGATTAGTAAGGAAAATCATTACAGAAGTTGGTCAGAGGGATGTTGGAAACAAAGCCCAACTTGGGTATATGTTTAAAGAATTTAAAAGCCCTTTGGATCTCACTATCCAAGAAACCTTAACCCTAATGATGTTTCCTTTTAGACCCAGAAGACCTGAGATCCAAAGTAAAAAGGGGGTTCTTAATTTCTAGTGATCCAGATCCTCTATATTCCAGCTAGACTGCCTTTTACATGTATAAGCCACAGAAACAGAAAATACAATTTGTAAAACTGGTGAAATCATAACTACTAATCTTTTAAAATGACAGTGCCTGTATATAGAAGTTCCTAAAAGCCAGGCATTGGTAGCTCATGCTTAAATCCTAGCTACTCAGGAGGCTGAATCTAAGGATTGCAGCTCAAAGCCAGCCCAGTCTGGGAGACTCTTACCTCCAATTAACCACCAGAAAACTGGAAGTGGCACTGTGGTTCAAGTGGTAGAGCTCTATCCTTGAGCTGAAGAGCTCAGGGACAGCAGCTCAGGCACAGAGTTCAAGCCCCACAACTGACCAAAAAAACGCCAAAAACTCCTAAAAGGATTTCAGAAATCTTTATTGTCTACTTTAAAAGGCTCTGTACAAAAAATGAATAAAAATCTTAAGCAATTATATTTGATATATAAAATATTGAATCAAGGCTGGGAATGTGGCTCAGTGGTAGAGTGCCTGCCTAGCATGCATAAAGCCCTGGATTTGATTAGTCTACCATGTAAACAGAAAAAGCCAGAAGTAGTGCTGTGGCTCAAGTGGTAGAACACTAGCCTTGAGCACAGAGAAACTCAGGTACAGAGCCCAGGTCCTGAGTTCAAAACCTAGGACTGGAAAAAAAAAATCTAGCAATCTTTGCTTGACTACTGTCCCATTCCAGGAAATACATAAAACATTTTTTCAAAGTGAATTCCTCAGGTCAAGTCACCATAAAAATGTTTTGCCTGCTCTTTTTTATTAGGAGGCTATGCTCAAAAGTTGGTTATCTTGTTGAAGAAATAATCAAAGTTATAAAGTCACTGTTCAACCAACTTTTCTTTGTCCAGTGTTTTACAACTGAGCTGATCAGAGGGTCATTTCCGGCTTTTTTTTTTTTCTTTTTGCTTTATGTGGTGCTGAGGAATCGAACCCAGGACCTCATGCATGCAAGGCAAGCGCTCAACCACTGAGTTATCTTTAAGAAAACCAACTTTTCTTAAAGCACAACTTTCTGGCTTTTATCTGGTCAAAAGTGTGTTCATGAAGGAACTCTCTATTTGTAAAGGAGTCTAGATTAAATAAGGAAGACAGGATCTTATATTTGGTTTGTTTGGTTGAGACATGGTCATGCTATGAAGCCAACATTGACTTGGAACTCTCAAATCAATCTTCTGAGTGCTGGGATTAGAGGAAAAACTATATATGTTTTGTCTGTATTTAAGATGCTTTTCTGGGATATTTATTTTAACGTGTCTTTAATAAAATTTTTATTGTCATAGTAAAGATGCTGTACAGAAGGGGTTACAGTTATGTAAGTCAGATAAAGACTGCATTTCTTTTTGAATAATGTCACCCCTTCCTTCCTCCTCTTCCAGTTTTTCTCTCCCATCTCCACCCACAGTTGTATAGTTCATTTTCAGCATAGTGTCTAGTGAGGATTACTGCTGCATTTGATCACCCTTAGTCCCTCCATTTCTGTGCTCTCCTTTACACTCTCAAAGACAGATAAACTAACAAACAAGACAAAAAGAAAGGAAAACAGAACAGTAACAAAGAATAAATCCTCTTGTTCCATTTCCTGGAGTTCATTTTGATTATAATAATAATTATTATTATATACAATAATATATTATATAATTATAATAATAATAATTAAATATAATACTACTTATTATTTTCAGTCATGGGGCTTGAACTCTGGGCCTGGGCGCTGTTCCTGAACAAGCACTCTACCACTTGAGAGCCACAGCACCACTTCCAGTTTTCTGGTGGTTAACTGGAGCTAAGAGTCTCATAAACTTTCCTGCCTGGGCTGGCTTTGAACTGTGATCCTAAGATCTCAGTTTCCTGAATAGCTAGGGTTACAGGCGTGAGCCTCTGGTGCCTGGTGATAAATAATATTTTATATGATCAGATGCATATAGGTATTGCACTTTTGTGTTTCTCTGCTAAGTTTATCCTCCTTTGGTCTCACTGAGTGTAAAAGCCTTGAAACCTGTATAATTTATCATGTCTCAATGGATTTTTTTTAATATTCAGTGTGTTTACTTGTAGATTAATAGGCACATTCTAATTTTAGTATATGTGCTGCCAAAGCGAACACAAATATAGGCACATTCTAGTTACTACAATGAGGGAAATCATGCAAGCTTTATTTTTGGGTCTGGCTTACTTTACTTAATATAATTTTCCCCCAAGTCTTTCCATTTCCATTATACCATGGTACAATGTCATTCTTTATGATGGATGAGTATAATTCCACTGTGTATATATACCACATTTTCCTGATCATTTGTTTATGCTTTTCGTTGTTTTAGCAAATAGGGATATTGAGATCTGCCCTTGTAGGGGGAGAGGACATTCTGAAGCATTTTTAAATCTGGTCTGGAGTTGGACTCTAGAACCATAAAGTCAATTAAAATCAGCAAAACTAGATGTGTTATAACTTTAGCTTTTAACAGATAAAATGATATATGATAGAGAAACAATGTAAGGCAGCATTCATATTAGTGATACTCACTAGACACTATGTTGGAAATGAACTTTACAACTTAATGGGAAGGGGAATCAGGAGGGGGAAAAGTGGGAAAAATGAGGGAAGGGGTAACACTGGTCAAAAAAGAAATGTATTCATTACCTGCTGACTTATGTAACTGTACCTCTCTGTATATGACCTTTACAATACAATTTAAGTTAGAAAAAAATTCTTACTTATTATAGAATATTTAAATCAAACTCTTGAGACAAATGTCTCCAAGGGTTTATTGAACTACTGTTTATGTAGTCTAGATCCCAGAACAAGTTCTTCAACTACTAGGAGCAATTTGTTTGCTGGATTTTTTTTTTGGTGGGGGGTCTGGTTGTGGGGCCTGAACTCTGGGCCTGGGTGCTGTCCCTCAGCTCTTCAGCTCAAGGCTAGTGCTCTACCACTTGAGCCACAGCGCCACTTCCGGCTTTTTTTCTTTTTGCTTATGTGGTGCTGAGGAATCGAACCCAGGGCTACATGTATGCAAAGCAAGCACTCTACCACTGAGCCACCTTTCCAGTCCTGTCTGCTGGATTTTAAAGCCAAGAACATTTTTATAATGAAAATTTGGAGAAGGAAAGCATAAAATACTTAAATGGAACCTAAATTGTTACATGTAAATGGGGCAGGGTATCACTAAGTTGGGAGTGTGGGGGATAGGAAGGCAGTTCTTAAGAAGGATGCTGGATTTTTTGCATTGGTTGGAGGAAGGGGCACAGGAGATTTACATACAAACAGGAAGTGGTGGAAGGCCAACCATTTATGGTCCTACCTTAAGTCTTAATAGTTAAATTCAGGACATCTCAGAATTTTTATCAAATTGTTTACATCCAAACACACACACACACACACACACACACACACACACACACACACACACACACACACACACATCTCTTCCATACTGTAATTTCACTAAGAAAGATGGCATTTAAGATGACTGGCTCTCTTAAAATATCATCAAAATAAGCCATTTCTAAAAGGTGTGTATGAGCAAACACAATGAATTCTGCTTTTGATGAGAGCACAGGAAGTAAGTACAACCAGGAGATGGAGGAGTGGAAAGAAGGGTATTCCTTACAACAGTGAGGAGACCATTGGAGTTAATTGGCAAAGCAATCGTCTGTCCTCCAACTAAAAAGGCAAAATGATTTTGGGGGCAACATTTACATATTCATATAAGAAAGCACATGTCATGGTAGGCACATCCAATTGGGCACACCCAGTTTAAGATAATAAACTAAATGTTCAAAAAGGAAAGACGGCAGCACATTGCTGAACACAACTCATTTGAAGGTCATGTTTAGACTGAAGTGTCACTTTTTAATTATTACAAGCAATATGATATGTTTTGATATATATATATATATATATATATATATATATACATATACATATATATTAGGTAAAATTGAGGCCAGCTTGCAAAATTTCAGGGTCATTCTTCATAAACAAATATCCAACAAACATCATCTTTAACTTGCAGAGTAGGATGGGGCTCTTGCTGTGTGCTTGCTTGCCTTAACCAGGTCTGTTGTTTCAGTCACCTGCTGTAGAGACTGGTAGGTTAGTAAGGATGAGTGGCATTTATTTACTGCTTAAGGTGAAGCTGAATGGACTCACTTAAACTGAATTAACACTTTTCCTCTTGCCCTAGGATGGTAATGAACTTGTTGAGTTCCATTCCCATCAGCTCATAGAGTTTAACTTTACAGAAACATGCTCTATTAGTTACTAAGAATAAAATTGACACAGTTTCTCCTTTAGTCTGCCATTCTTGCACTTATATTTTTTTGGTCAGTCGTTATTTAATTTTATTCTTGATCATGTGGTGACAGGGCTATTTTTAGAACTTATGAAGTAAAACTGAAAAGTATGCCTTGCCCAAATTCATACACACACATACACACACTGGTGGTGTTTCTCAGAACCCAAAAGCTCCTTTCTTCAGCTCATATTGTCTCTCTTAGAAAATGTCTTCTGCTAAATGAAAAGGTCCAGAATACCCATCTCAGCTGCAGAGAACTTGCTAATCAGAACTGTCTTAGTCTGTTTAGCCTACCATAACAGGATACCATAAACTAGGTGGCTTAGTTACAGCAGAAATTTATTTTTCTAGAGTTCTAGAAGCTAGACACTCTTTAATCAAGTTACTAGTAGGTTCAGTGTCAATTCAGGAGACATCTGATAGTGTCCTTTACATTCTGGGTAGGATGAGAAATTCCTCTAGAGTCTCTTGTAAGGATATAAATCACAATTATGGGACAATCCATGACCAAATAACTTCCCAAAGGTGCCATATTTTAATACTATCATCACCTTGGGAGTTAAGATTTCAACATGTGAATTTTATGAGGACACAAACATTCAGACCACAGTAAGGGCTTAGGTAAGAGGGACTATTTTTACTGAAATGGCTGAAGGCAGAATAAAGAAGACTGAACCAGTCATGTTGGCTCATGGCATGGGCTTTGAAGGCCCTCATATGAGGTGATGCTCTTAGTATTCGGCATACTCAGAGCTTCTCTTGGCTGAGCTACAAGCTACCTGGTGATAAAGTAGGCAGATTTACACTTATTAAGCCTAACTTTAAGATCCTGTTTCTCCAGAAGCTGGTCATGTTGGTGACATATGGCTACCTTCAGTAATCATGATTGCTTTAATGTTTTGTACTCATCATGTCATTTTGATGACTAGAATGACAGAAATTTATTTAAGTCATCTTTCCATGGAGATTGACTATACAAAAACATTCACCGAATTACTAGAAATAAAATCAGTACATTTCATTGAAAATGAATTCTATTGAATTTATAAAAGCAAAATATGAAAATGTATTTATAATTGTTAAACACTTTTATACAATGTTTCATTATTCTTTGGACATAGAGAAATGATTAAAGTCCATTATTGTCTTTCAGCTTAAGTTAATTTACTATTTAAGTAGTTGTACAATTGAATGTGTAATTTTTCAATAAGTAAATTTATCAATAACTTTGATCAATGCCACCCCTTCCATCATTTTCCCCCCATTTTTCTTGCAATTTTAAACGTAGGTTAATACAAGAGACATAGTTGCTGTTTTAGAAGGAAAAAACCAACATGTACATACTACTTCTGATAACACAACTCATAGATAACTTGGTAATATATTTTGATGTATAGTTTTGTTTAACAATATAGCATCACCAAAAGGAGAATATATTTATAGTACATTCCTTTCATAATTTGCTTTTGTCACTTAATGATGACTGGGGAGCATCATTCCATTTGATAGCCTGCTAAAATATCATTGATAATTGCAAAGGCTTCCTTTATACAAATATTCAGTGATTTGTTTAGGTAATATTACAAATGTTTTGTTATCAGTATCATCTAAGTAACAATTATCCCCCTAATAGTCTTCCTCATGCAGCCTTGTTTATTCACCTAGAAATCAATCGTTAAAGTTCAGTTGGAAAATCAGTTATATACGTTTTAAGCCTGTGTTTACTGTAACTAAATAGCTCCCCCAGGTCCTCCTACTAAAACTTTTGAATACTTGTATAGAATAAATAATTCCCTTTGAGGGGAAAGGAACTTTGACTGGGTCAGATGATTTTATAGTAGAATCTTGGTGCTGAAAAATGTATGTTTGGACTAGTGCAGTATTATGTGTTGTACTGAGTGGGCAATAATAAAAGTAACTTTAAAAATAAATACAGCTAGGCAAATTATAAATGTATTCTTTTGAAAGATATATTGAAACTTCTGAAGAAATTTTATGACATAGCAGAAAGCAATGCTTGATAAGAAATGTACTCATGCTGCTGGGAAGGTGGCTCAGTGGTAGAGTGCTTGCCTTGCATGCATGAGGCCCTGGGTTCGATTCCTCAGTACCACATAAGCAAAAAGAAAAAAGCCGGAAGTGGCACTGTGGCTCAAGTGGTAGAGCACTAGCTTTGAGCTGAAGAGCTGAGGGACAGCGCCCAGGCCTAGAGTTCAGGCCCCACGACCGGACCCAAAAAAAAAAAAAAAAAAAAAAGAAATGTACTCATCTTGCTCATATAATTGTAACCCCTCTGTATGGTATTTTCACACACACACACACACACACACACACACAAAGATGTTAACTTGATAGTCAGTCCTTCTAATTTTCTTTGTTCCACAACATAAAAGTATCTATCTATCTATCTATCTATCTATCTATCTATCTATCTATCTATCTATGTCTAATGACTGACTTTATTTTATAAAAGTTCTCTCCCTGGCAAGCAAATTCCCACTGCAGGATTTCTGAGATTGCAAATTTTCTTAGTACATTAAAGGTATTGTTTGAGTTACATAGAGTTATTTTTGAATACACATGGCACAAAAGTCAGTTCTATTTATATTTAAGACTAAACATTATTCATAGGTGCTTATAAAGTAATCCGCAAACAAATAGATTAGAATTTGTATAATATTTTTAGCCTTCAGCATTGAATTTCAAGAAAAGTGTCAGCATGGAAAGTATATATTTCACAGCAAGGATTTAGGATCAGTCATTTGAATAGTACTATAGCAAAGTTCCTTCATGTTATTATCATATAGTTCCAACCCTATCTCTGATATATCTCCCATCTAACCCATTTTTCTTCTATGACAATATTACTCTCATTGTATTTAATCATTGGCTGTCCATTCTGAACTATTCTATGCAATATTTATTTATTTTTTTGTTTTTGCTAGTGCTGGTCAGACTTAGGGGCTTAGCACTTGATCAGCTTGCTTGCTTGGCTGGTGCTCTGTCACTTGAGCCACACCTCCTGTAGTTTTTTTGTTTTTGTTTGCTGGTTAATTGGAGCTACAGCTTTTCAGACTTTTCTGTCCAGGATGGCCACTAACTGTGATCTTCTGGATTTCAGCTTCCTTAGCAACTCGGATTACAAGCACGAGTCACCTATGCCTGGTTCTACACAAAATATTCTTATATAATATTGTATATACAAGTAAATAGAATTCCCCTCTGTAATTTTCATGAACAATTTACTCTGTACCATATTTTATTCACTTGTTAATTTTTGTGTAGAAACAGTTCTAGGTGAATATATAAAGATCTGACCTTAAGTTTTCAGAATAGCTAACTGCTGTTATAGTGTTTGAGTGACTCAGTATTTGTCTATCCTTGTCCTACTGATGGTCACTTACATAGATTCAAATCTTTTGTAAGAAAAATACTACCATCTAAAAGCCTTGAACACTAGTTATTTCTCTCATGTGGGAGTACATAATGAGGATACCTTTTATATTTTACAAAGTACACGACTAGTAGAAAGGGTGTACAGCTATAATTTTGATAGACTTTGTCAAATTGTTCTCCTAAGGAACTGTGTTAGTTTGCATGTTTATCAGTCATAAAAACAGCCTATTTGCACACACATCTACCAATGACATTTTCTTATACTTTTGATATTGGCTAGTCTGATATAATGAAAATAGTATGTCAGTTTTAAAATTCAGTGATTGTTTCATAAGGGAGTGGTATATTATGTCCTATGGAGAGGAATTATTTGCTTTTCCTCATTAATGGAGTGCCTGTTCCTAGTCCTTTCCAATGAGCTAATGGTGATTTTTTACTTATTAGCTGCAGCACCTGCTTATTATTTGTTCTTTGTGTGAGGCATAAGACTTTTAAGTTTAAAGTTCACATTCCTAACACTTTATCAAACAAATGAAATGACATTTCTAATGATAGTATTTCCAGGCCTTGTAAACTTTTTTCACTAATGATGTATTTACTATTTATTGATACATTTATTTATCTAACTCCCTTATTTCCTCCCAAGTAGTATGTTCCCCTGTAGTTCATAATGTTGCTGAATTTCAATTTCTACTTAAATTTCCTTGTTTCTTAAATTGTTAAAAGCCCACTAAGAATAATCCTACCAATAATAGTAGTTCTGGCTATAAGAGACATTTCCATTTCCTGGAATATTTTACCAGGATATCTAGAAATAAATAAAGGTCTCCTAAATCACCTTTCGTGCTTTTACAAATAGCACCTACCAATTTTGAATATAAGGATTTTTGACACTGAGAATTTTGAGTGTTTTATGCTAGTAAGCTGTGTTCTCAAATTTATTCCTCTTCATATTTAACCCATGACAATTCCCTTGCTCAGATTTTGTCTTCCTCCAATGGTCTATCCCTCTCTGTTTGCTCACCTTCTGGGCCTGTCCCAGAGACAAAACTACTGCATCCTTCTTTCCCATGTCATCCCTGTCCTCATGTGAATTTTAGTGTATTATGGTAATCTCCAAAACAAATTCTGAAAACATAAAGAACAGATTGTAACAAATCCTTTGTTTTTGAGTTATTCATCTGGCTTTTGAGCAGTAACATAAAACTCTCTTTGTCCTTAAAAACAGAAAGAACCTTTTTAACTCCCCAAGTATTTAAATCTACTAAAATATGGTGGGTAGATTCATGTGTGAATCCAGACTTGTATAAAGGAAGGTCTGTGAAAAACTCATTCTCAAGCCATACATACTGCTAAATTGGCAACCACAAACAGTACTTAGGTAAAAGATTGAGAGGAATTTAAAAATGTTCAAAGCTTTAGTGTGGAATAATTCAAGAAGCTGGGGAATTAATACTGTAAAGAAAGCATGAGGGACCTACGGCTACATTTAGCCTGTAAAAATTAAGTTGTCAGAGTACTTTAATAATGCATTTCAAGGTCATAAAATAAACATAAAAACGATGGTACCTAGCTGGTCTTTGTCAAGGAATAATGGAAGAGGGGCATGTAAGGCACAAGCAAGAACTTGGATTAGGGCTGGGATGTAGCTCAGTGGCAAAGTGCTTGCCTAGCAAGTGCAATGTCCTGGGTTCAATGCCCAGTACCAAAAAAGAAAAGACAAAAAAAAATACAGTTAAAAAAAACCCAAACAAGAACTTAGATTAGGAATATGGTAATACTTGACTTGAATATGTTCTTGTTTAAAAAATAAAACTGTGCACTTTATATGTTGCACTTTAATAAGATATTTAAAAAATGAAAATACTGGTGGTTCATGTGTGTGGGATTGTTTGGGGTCATGGGAGAGCAAATTGGTTCCTAAAGTTTGGTGATTCAGTGTATAAACTCTGCCATCAGATTGCTTTGAATGAAAATTCAAGCATCAGTGCTTAGTATTTGTATAACCTTGCAGAAAACTCTCTCTTGGCTTCGAGGCTCATTTCTCATTTCTAAAGTGAGTGTACGTGTATGGATTATGATTTACTTTTATTTTAAAAGGCAGAACACCCAAATGATCACAAACAAGACCATACTAAAGCTACCAGCACAACTATGTTTTATTGCAGCATTATTTACCATAGCTAAAATATGGAACCAACCAGCTGCCCCTCAGTAGATGAATGGATAAAGAAAATGTGGTATATATACACAATGGAATTCTATGCCTCCATCAGAAAGAATGACATTGCCCCATTTGTTAGGAAATGGAAAGACTTGGAAAAAATTATATTCAGTGAAGTAAGCCAGGCCCAAAGAAACCTAGGTCCCATGGTTTCTCTTATTTGCAATAACTAGTATATGTCTGGGACAAGCAGGAAAGGTCAAAAGCTGTGTACATACGATCGTATAAGATGATGTTAAGCTAAATGAACCCCAAGATAGGAACACAAATGTTTTTTTCTTTCTTGCTATTGTTTCTAACATATTTATAATGTACCATGTGATTTTTTTTGTTGCTTTTTATGTTCCTCCCCCCCAGTATAACCCCTGTTTTCATTGTATTTGATATTGGTATAATTTGGGGAAGAGAAGGGAAAAAACAAAATGTTTAAATAGGGATACAGGTTGACCCATTGTAACAATGAGATGTACAAGACACTATGTTGAAAAAGGAACTTTACAATTTAGGTGTGGGGGGAGTGTAGTTGTGGAAGTGGGAGGGAAGGGATGGTAGGGGAAAAACAAAGGAGGAGACAATAATGCTTGGTAGGATATGTACTCATTACCTTGCTCATGTAACTGTAACCCCTTTGTACAGTATTTTTACAATAAAAGCTTATAAAAAAATAGAAGGTAAGTTAAACTTTAAAAAGGCAGAACACACACACACATTTGTGGTTTATCTAAGAGATATGAATAGTTCTTAGTCAACATCTACTGTTAATGTGGTGCCACACAATGTGGATATACAGATCTTATCTTACTTAGCTGTGCTGGTACATGTTGCTTGCATCCCTATGCTTAGATCCATTCAAACCATCTGGTTGTTATCTTCCTTCTAGCCATAAAGAAGGACAAGTTGTATCCTGACACCAAGCCACAAGGGAGATTGCAAAACAGTATTCCAGGTTAAGTATCAACAAGTAGAAATCAAAGGTTCTGGTAGCATAGATGCAAAAGAATGGTGTGGATAAATATAGTTGTTGAAGGAGGTGATATTTAGAAAGAGCTAGCAACTTCTGCTACAGTGTGGAAAGTGCTTAGCACAGAATCTGGCAGTGAATGAAACCCATGATGGTTACCACTGCAAGCTCAGATCCATGTATCCATTCCATCAGATGTTTTCATCTGGGTGTTCCACAGGCATTACAAGCTCAATGTTCCTAAAACTGAAGTCATGATACCACTCTTTATTTTCTCTCTTCCACTTTTTACTGACCTATAGGATATTAATTAGCACTTTGAATTCTCATTCTTTGATGACAGCTTTTACTGATCTTTCCTACCTTGGAATTATTTTCTACTCCCATTGCTACAAGCTACTCCACTTAATGTCTCCAAGATCTTTTCATTCTTTTTTTTTAATGTCCTTCTTTCTCCTTTTAAAATCCCTTGTCTTAACTTTACAACTTCTTGGAATAACTCTTCCCAGTCTGACTTAAAATTGTTATTCTGCTCTACATATTCCCTGCTGCAGCTTCTCCATACTGAAATATTGGGATACAATATTTTGGTCAAACTTTAATTCTCCATTTTATTTGATATACTCCAAAAGAGAATATTGACAAGCCATGGTGATTTTTTCTATTTAGTTAGCTGATTGGTATGTATTGAAAGTACTAATATTATTTTTCCCTATTTTATTCTTTTTTCTCACTTCTCCTATTCCACTATTTTCTCAGATCTGCAGCAATTTTAAAATATGCAAACGGTCACAGAAATTTTTAACACTGTCTTAGACAAGTATGATAATCGTGAGAATATCTTTTAAAGGTTTGGAGAGATAGATTCAATTCCAAGTGTAATAACCTTGAAAAACAAAGATTAATATATTCATGATTTTAGGCACATTTTGAAAGAAATATTTAGTAACACATTTGTTTTAACATGGAATATAATGGGAAAATTTAGATGAGCAATCAGTGTCATATACTGAATTGAATAAAATCAGAACCCATTTCCAAGTAGGAAATCTCAAGTGTCTTGTTATTTAGAACTGAAGCAAGTAAACCAAAAAATGTACAAGAAAAAACATGTACATTCATTTCACTTAAGTCATTTCAAGTATTTGATTCAAGGCTAACAGACACACAGGAAAGTTGGAATATTTCATTTACCTGGTTCTATACAAACTTGCCTCTTAGACTGTTAAACATTTGCAAATGTCTATTAGGTGAATTAATCTCTTATAATAAAAATCATCATGCTTTCCAAATCCTGAATCCTAGCTATGTAGATATTATATATTCCTAATGAGTTTTCTTTCTGGTCTATTAAGTGTCAGACTCCTTTTCATTTTTTCTTTTTTTTCTTTTTTGACGCTATGGATTGAACTCAGGACCTTGTGTAGGCTAAGCATCCAATTTACCACTGAGCTACACTCCCAACACCTAGACTCTTCTGCTATTAAATAAAAAAATATTTCGATGAAATCCCATTTATCAAGTCTTTTTGTTTGTTTGTTTATTTGCTGTGCTTCTTGACCTTTACTCAAGAAAGTTCTTGCTTGTTCTAAGGAATCCTAATGTTTCTCCTACTCTTTCTTGTAATAGTTTCATGGTTTCAGGTAATACATTGAGGTCTTTGATCCATTTTGAATTGATGCTGGTGCAAGCCAGAGATCCAGTTTCAGTTTTCTGCATGTGGATATCCAGTTTTTCTGGCACCATTGTAGAAGAGGCTGTCTTTCTTCCAGCCTCTGTTTTTAGCTTGCTTATGAAATACTAGACAGCTGTAAGTCTTTGGATTTATTTCTGAGTATTCTATTCTGTTTCATTGGTCCATAAGCCTGTTTTTGTGCCCTCAGAGTAGAGTTTGAAATTTAGTATTACTGTACTTCAGCAGTACTTTTCTGTTCAGGATTACTTTTGCAATTCTGGAGTGTATATACATTTTTGGATTGTTTTCTTAACAACATTGAACTATGAAATTGGGAATTTGATGGGAATTACATTAAATTATTAGTTTGGTTTGCTTTGGGAACTACTTCAATTTTCACTATGATGGTCCAGGGTTATGAAAGGTTTTTGTACTTCTTTGTGACTTTATTTTCTTCTTCAGATTTTTTTTTTGTCAGTCATGGGGTTTGAACTGTGGGCCTTGGTGCTGTCCCTCAGCTCTTAAGCTCAAGGAAGGTACTTTACCACTTGAGCCACAGTGCCACTTCCAGTTTTATGGTGGTTAATTGGAGATAAGAATCTCATGGACTGTCCTGCCTGAGCTGTGTTTGAACTGTGATTCTTCAGATTTTTTATACTTTTCCCTGTAGAGAGTATTTATATCCTGGATAAATGGTATTACATCAAACTAAAAAGTTTTTGCATAGCAAGGGACACAGTTAACATGCTAAAAGGACATTCTACAGAATGACAGAAGGTATTTTTTTCTAGCTGACATCAAACTGTGATCTAAAGCTTAAGAACTAAACCCTCAAAGAATCAACAACCCAATTCATAAATGGGCAAATGAGCTAAATAGAGATTTCTCAGAAGAAGTAAGAATGGGCAACAGTCACATGAAGGAATGTTTTTGGACATAAAGGAAATGCAAATAACACTAAAATTCTACATTGCCCAAGTTAGAATGGCCATTATCAGCAGTACAAACAAATAGCAAATGCTGGCCTGGATATAGGCAAAAAGGAACCTCAGTACCTGATGTTAGAAATGAAAACTTGTTCTGCCTCTCTAGAAAGCAGTTGAAGGATCCTAAAAAAACTAAACATAGAACTATCCTATAATCAAGCAATCCCATTCCTGGGCATTTATCCAAAAGATTATAAACCAGGATACAGTAATGCCACCAGAATAACCATGTTCATTGTAGCACTTTTCACCATAGCCAATGTATGGAATCAGTCCAGATGTCCTTCACTGGACAAACAGATCAAGAAAATTGTCATATATATGTGTATGTATATATATATATATATATATATATATATATATATATGTGACACACACAGTGGAATTTTACTCATCTCTTAAAAAGAATGATTACATCATTTGTAAAGAAATAGGAGAAGTTGGGAAAATCATATTAAGTAAAGTAAGTCAGGCCCAGAAAGAACAAGGTTGCATGTTTTCTTTCATAAGTAGAAGCTAGAATTAGTTTACAAATATGTAAGTAAACATATTAAGTGATATGCAAGTGCACACAAGTGAATTAATTGAAATATGGTAAATTCATGGAGTACTCAGTCTGATGCCTTGGAAAGACTAAATCATAATTGAATAAAATAAACACCAGGAAATGGATACTTGACAGGGATAGGGTGTGGTTAGGGGAAGGGGTTAGACAAATGAAGAGGGGGAAAAAACAATTTCAATGTATATCCTAAAAAAGTGAGGGAAGAGGTAGGTTGAGAGGGATTAGTAAGAATGTTTAAAGGGCTAATATTGATCAAGATACATTATATTCATAAACTGCTTTGTTGAATGGCAACTCCTTTATATAGTTACTTAAACAGAAATATAATAAGTAAGTAAAATGTTTAAGAAAAAAATTGTATGTAGACAAAATGAAATTTGTCTAATTTTTGCAAATCCACATTAGTTACTTTTTCCAACTTTAAAGTGTGATTAAAGTAATTCTTTTACATAATAGACTAATGATAGAATTTGAACTGATTTTGTTCACTTCTATCCTATATTTCCAATCTCTCAATTTTAGGTATTATGTAAGTCATAAGAAGTAAGCATACATTTTTGGCTGACTTATTAAGTTAAAAGAAAAATGAGCTTCCTATTCTATTGTTTTATAAGCCACTAATAGATTCATATTATATTTTGTTTAAGGTAAATACAGGAATGTATCATGTATATATGTATCTATCAAGCTATTATACAAAATTTAAGTTATCAAGAAAAGATACCCTTATTAAAATATCATACATTGGGAGAGCTCAGAGATGTTAAGTAATCTGCTCATGTTTATGTAGTCTGTAAAGAACACAATCATCTACTTACAGTGTACATGTACTTGGTTTGAAGACTGTTTTTTCCATAGAAGATGTGAAGACAATCTTAGTTCAGAAAAAATAAATCAAGGTTAGTACATACATACCAAGCTCATAATCATTTTAAAGGATAATGAAAGAGAAACATTTCACTTTAGATGTGTTTCATCAAAATTCTGACTTTTCTGTCAAACCTGTCACTTGATATAGTGAAATAAAATTGTAATGAGGCTAGAAAAATGGATATCATTTTTATTCATTTCATAATTTCATATTTTTCTTTCTGAAAACGTTATGACTGGATGAGGAAACTTGATTTTAAAAAAACAAAGATGATAAGATACAATTCTTCATGTTTTAAGAAAAGAGGATCATCAGAAAATATTCCATTATAACTTCATTAAAAATAGAGACGTAATGGAACAAAATTGGTACTAAGGAAGACTTTGCATATTGGTAAACTGCCTGAATGCTAAACAATCTTTTAAATGAGTTAATTACAGCTTAGACAATATAAATAGAGCATTTGGCTTAAGGAAAAAAAAAAACAAGACTGACTGCTTCCTGGCTTATTTAAAAGGAACCACTTTGCATTTTGATTCCCTGTTTAGCTAAATATAATACACTGTGAGATGTATTTATAATCATATATATGTATTCACATAAGCAATTTACAGATAGTGAGACTAAATATTTTAGACTTTTACCAGTGTAAAGGAAATAATCTTTCCTCTAACCATTTCCCTTATATTTTTATATAGGCTCCTTTTTTTCCCCTGGCAGTATTAGGGATTGAACTCAGGGCCTCACCCTTACTAAGCAAACACACTGTTACTTGAGCCCTGCCTTAATCCCTTTGAATAACTAGCACGTGGCAGTGAGTAGAGCCACTGATTGATTGGACTTTTATGCCAGAGCCGGCCTGGAACCATATCTCTGGCTCCCACCTCTCAAGTAGCCGGGATTACAAGCTTGCACCACTACATCCAACTCTATATCGAATTTTTACAGTACAACATGGCAGACTATGGTGGCTGATGTGTGGGAAATAAAGCTTAAGTCAGAACTCATGGTTGATAGTATACTGACTGAAGAATGGCATGTTTATCTGGACCAAGATCATCTACTCACGGCAGACCTACCAAGTGTTTATAGAATTCCTGGAAACACACTTTGCAGAACGTTTCACCGAACATGATTGTTTTTGCTTCTTATGTTTCATCTAGATTTTAAGCTTTGGAAGCCAGGGCTTGGTTCTAAAATTTGCAGTATTAGATATTACTTTAATGAATTACTAAATGTATGGCAAATTTGACGGTTTCAGAGATTTCAGTCCACGGAGCTCAATTCAATTGATTTCTAGGCCCATGGTAAAGCAAAATACCAACATGGTGGACAAGTGTGATTGAGACTGTTCATCATCCTGCAGACAGGAAACAGAGGAAGGAAATACAGGAAGTGGCTAGGACAAGATATAGCCCCAAGGATATCTCCTGCAACTATGCTTCACCTCCTACTAATATTATCATACTATGAAATTGATCAAAGGTTTAATCTATTCAGTAGGCCTTGTGATCTAATTATGTCTGCAATAGTTATTAAAGTATCACAGGAGGTATCTAAAGTTTTTAGAAACAGAAAGTGGAACAATATTTACCAACAACTTAGAGGAAGAAGAAATGGGAAGTTATTTAATGTGTATAAAGTTTCAGTTTTGTGAGATAAAAATATTTTAAGGAACTCTTGTACAATAATGTTAATTAGCCTTAACTACCTTTAAAGTAGTTCAGTTTTACATTGTTTTATTAGCCATTTAAAACATATTTAGTTCTGCTGACAGAACTTGCATGATATCATAGTTAAAGTATGGAAAGTGTACTTGGAATTGAAATGATTACTCTTACCCTCAAAAGGAAAACCAGCTAAATTTTTAAAGCAAGCACAAGAAACAAAAAGTATATATTGGAAATGGAGAGAGGCTGAAGGTTAACTAACTACATCGAGTGTTTTTTATCAGATAATTATGTGAAAGATAAAATTGGGCATATTGTGTGATACGTAATTATAAAATACCTACCCATGTAATTTACCTCATAATAGGCCTTTTTGAATGTGAATCTGGTAAGTGTGGTGAACGTGTGGGGAAGCCCACAAGGCCTGTTTTTCTTGACTCTGTTTTAATAGGACTGCCGACAGCTGCTGCTTATTTGACGTGATTCTTCATATCATTCTGTATTATGGGCTTCCAGAAGTGCTGTTTCAACATCCAGAAGTTGATGAGTTCAAACTGGAGGACAGCTGTAGGTCCGTGGATGAGCTGTGGAAGATTTTACCCCCCTCTCCAACTCCACACTAATAAACACATCATTTCATATAAACTTTTTTTAAAAAGTCATGTTACCGTGAAAAAAGAACAAGAAGATCCTTAAATAACTCCAGCCTGGGGCTTATGCTGTTAGAATTCTACACTTTACTCATTGTGGATGACTGACTGACTTCTTTTCCTGTCCAAGTTATGAATGACTCACTGAATTGTTGGTATAACCTATGAGTCATTTTGTGAGTATGGAAATCTGCTTTGTGGAGTTTATCTTTTTTTTCTCTACAGCTTTTGGAGATGTAACCAAGTTGGATCAAGTGGTGGAGAGTCTGTGGCCTAGGATTTGTTTTCCTCTGTTGGAACTAAGTGCCTTGTATTATGATTACTCTTTTGGCTGTATTGCTCTATTGATTTTTTTTAACAGAAGGCCTAACCTGGCCAGGAGCATGTGGCTAATGAACACAATCCACACCTAAGGAAAAAAATCAGGTGTGTCAAACCCTAGGGAACTGTGTGTAACACAACCTCCACACGTCAATCTCTGATGTGGAAATTGTGGTAACTCACTGACCTGCCAAAGCCCTGAGCACTTTTTCCTGGTCTTAGGATATAATGTAGGTGTTGTGATCTTCCTCTGTGTTGCCTAAGTGAGATTGTTTCCATCATTCATCTGTGTCTGCAGAACAGATAAGAAAAGAGAGGCAAAGTGTTAGGTGGAGTAGGAAAGGAATGACCTAGTAAAAACTGAATCTTTATGTTATAGGAAAGAACAATCTTAGTGATTGATTGGTGAAGGCGTCTAAATACCAAAGTCACAGTTCATGTCTCAAACAATAAAGCACTGCTTTATGGTTTTAAATAATTTAGTATTTGTGACTGGGCAGAGGATATTATTGCTAATGATATTCTCTTTTTCACTTGCTTCCATTTCATTATTACTTAACTGGAGGAGGAAGGGAGTGTTGTTAGTTTATTTGCTAGGAATTTTCATACCTCATGCCTTAAATCCTCCTATAACCTTTAAGTGACTGTTAGCAGAACTCTGCCTGAGATGTGTTTTTTACCTTTCCCATTTGGGAAAGGAAATGTTCTATCTTTTTTGATGTGTTGCTCATGTGTGATTTCTTTTTAAAGCCTGGGTGTCATCTAGAAGTTCACCCTGAACCCAGCAAAACCGCTCTTTTCTCAGTTCTCTGTAGCATGTGATACTCTCAGTCTGGTGTTTATCATATTACATTTCTGTTAGTTGTAGACTAATTTCCTCATTTTAGTACTGTCATTAGTAGCGAAAGCCCCATCCAGTCTTCTTGTTTCATAATTCACTCATACACTGAAAAAGTAATACTTAAGGCCTATTAACTGCTCATATCTGACTTGAATATTAAAATAACAGATATTAGGGTATAGAGCTTTCCCTATTGCAGAGAATAGAATTAACTAGACAAATGCTATGATCATAGGCTTTAGGTAATTATTATAAGGAAAATAACTAAAAAATAAGAAAGAAAGTGGCTAAGAAGGCTATGAAAATGTCACAAATTTTTGTTTGACTATAGACCAATAGATTAATAATAAATGGGATCTCCTATTAGACAAAATTATTAGAAAGAATAGTGTAGGCAGATATAATAAATATTAAAGCAAAAATCACTTGGCATTTTGGGGGAAAAGATGGAAGTAAATAGAGATATATGGTTAGTGTTAAAAGTTGTATTACTCTTTATGTGATGTATAAAATATTTGATGGTATCAGAAATCCTTCATTTATTTTCTATGTTCCACTGGAAATCCAAAAACCAACACAGCAAAAACTACAGCCTTCACATATACTATTTTCAATAGTTAAATCAGTTTTAGGAAGCTTATATCCTTATTATTTACTTGCTACTAAAACATTTTCAAAATATAAAATAGCAGAGGAAATGCTTGGCTTTTGAATAGTATTATTCCCAATTCTCACTGCTAGTAGACTATCAACTCTTAATTTTTAAAAGATTAACGTGTACATTGGATATTGCACTAAGTATTTTGCTTAGCTCACTAAAGGTGGACATCTGATTTAACCTAGGCTATTCAGATGGTTTTCTTCATGGGAATTCAGAGTAAGAAAACTGGAGACCCCAGCTCCCTTAAAATGATAACTGAGCTTAAACCTAAAGTTTTAGTAGAACAGTGTCAGAATAATAGCATGCCAAAGTATGAAGGTAGCCAAAGTTTCAAGAGTAGCAGATAAAATCATAGGAAGCAGGGAAATCTAGTTCAGAGAAAGAAGAAAGGAAATAGAGGCAAGACTCAGGGAAACAACACCCAGACCCTATATGACTCATTGGGAGATAGAATAGTGTTAGTCCAGCCTTTCCGAGCTTCCTGCAAGTGATTATTTTAAGCCCTAGCCAGTCCCTCCCAGGGTCCTTGGAAGCACATAGGCCTCACAAATTGAAACGCAAAATTCAATGTATTAAATAGCACAGTCAACTTCAGTTCATTGGAAACTAGTGTTTCAAACTGCCAGTGGCTCAACAAGGCCCCAGATACTAAATATTCACTCATGACTAAAATGAGTCTGTCCTAAGGCGAAGGTTTCTGCTGCCCCATACAAAATACAAAACCGGGGCCAATTAAGGTTTCTTGTTTGTTTCTTTGATGTCAGAGATGAGTGTTGTTGCAGAATGTGGGACTAGTTGGGGCAAGTAGAAGCTCTTGGGTAAAAGACAGATTAGTTTACAAGTCACATGGTTCTCAGCTAACACAAGCACAGAGGACTCTTGCACAATTAAACGAATGTGATTTCCAACAGTGAAGATGTTTATCTTCTGGTTTGTCTTCAGTGCTTCTATTTGTGACTCCAGAGCTATTCACAATTAATATAGCATTTGCAACCATTGTGCCTGGTGAGAAAAGATCATCTGATGATATTAAATGATTCATATTAATATAAATATGTTTTGATATGAGTTGCAACACGCATGGCATGTTTCTTTATATAACTGGAAGTCCAACTTGTTTAAGAAATTTGAAAATAGACATGTAAATATTATGGATTATTGCTATACCTTAAGATATGGTTCCTCTGGAATGATAGGTTTTTATGTATAATTCCATTGCATTTTAAATTATGCTGGAATTATTGACACTTTTGTTTGCATCGCCTCTTAATAACAATGTTGCTCCAAATTGAATCATAAACATGCTACTTAAGAACTACAGAACTGTCAAATTTATTATTTTTTTTTAAAATATTTTTGGTTTCACTCTGACATGAGCTCAGGGTCCTCTACTTGCTACGCTGGTGTGGATATTTTACTAACCTACAGTCATAATAAATTATAGTTTTAAATATTAAACAAGTGTTTTCAAGGACAGAAAATACTTCTACAATTTGATATCTTGACTTAAATTCTTAAAATATTTGTTCATAGGGTATGAGGATCTCTATTATATTCTAGGCCCACACCTTGGAAGTAAGGGACAAGCCTACTCTGTGACCTACTTTTCTTTTCCTCTGAATGAAATATCTGTGGTGTCATTTTAATCATAGGTATCTTTTCAATAATATTTCATTTTCTCCTTTTTCAGTGAGAGTCTGTGTTATTACACCAAAGAATCTTTTTTTAGGACAATTGAAGAGGCATATATCATTTCTCAGGTAGATGAAAAGTAAATAGATTTCCTTTTCAGGTAAAAATAATATATACCATCAGTAACTAAATTCTGATTTTTCTATATTGTCTTTTTTTTTCAAAAAAGATATCAGTACCTTTGAATATGACAAATGATCTTTGTCACATTCATTAGTACATATGCTTTTGCTTCTGGAGATTTAGGTTGGTTTTGAGTGAACTCTCAAAATGAAACAAGCACACCCAAAAAATTATTTTACTTCAATATGCAAGGCTTGGGTTTTTGGTCTTTAGCCTTTTATATTAAACTCTCATTAAGAGAAGTAAAAATAGCTTGATACATTAAGTATATTAAGGACCAAACTTTACAGATGGCATTACACTAGAGATCTAGACAGAAAATGTGGCATTAATGTGAAATATTAATCTGTTTAAAAAAGAGCACCTCAATTCCCTATAAATACATATACATAAATGCATTATGTATCATATTCTGTACTTATGTATTGATATTTAGCATATGTATATTTACTAATACCAAGGTGAAAATCCAAGAGAAATATTTCCTTTATTAGCTCAAACTAGAATTTAAAAAATGTTCTCTAGTTTTGAATTGAAGATTTTTTAAAAAATGTATTCTATAAATCACCTCCTTATCTTACATATGAGAAAAATGGAGGCCCAAACTGCTGCACTGGTTTGTCCAGTCCTCTCAGACCATAGACTGGAGGTTAAAGTAGCCTTAGTTATGGATTATTAATTGAATGTCCCTTTCCTGAATGTATATTCTTTCTGTGGCTTCTCCAAATCAAATCTAATCTAATGAAACAGAATGAAATTATACTAGAGAAGAAAAGAGGATTAGTGACAGTTTTAGGCTATCCTTCTGACATTGTTATTTATAAGGGCATGGCTCTCAAGGAAGAGAAAATTTAAACAAGGGATGCCAGCACTAAAGTTGTGCGTTAAGTGTGTTTGGATTCCATCTAAATCTATGTATGCATGGCAGTGTGACACAGACATTTAGATCTCGATTGTTCATTCCCTGGCTGCATGGAGAGATCAGACTTGTTAGGGAAGGGGATCCAATTGTTTGAAGTTCTCTTAAGTTTTACTGTCCTGTGGAGTTACTATTTCAATTCGTTTTTCTCCCTTCCTTCTCAGAGGAGTTAATCACATTCTTGAACTGTTTCATGCTTGCATCTCTTCAAGGCGAATCTTTGCTCCTATGCTTTGAAACATTTCACTTTCCTTTCAGGGACCTCGTTATTATCATACGTCCTACTTGTATGTCTTTAGGACGTCCTATCAAAGTTTAAATGTATTAAAGCTTTTCCTGTCACTAAATATAAGCAAGCAATTTTGTCTATTCCACCAGATGAACACTTCCCTTCCATCCATTCTTTTTTTTTTTTTTTGCCGGTCATGGGGTCTGAACTCTGGGCCTGGGCGCTGTCCCTTAGCTCTTCAGCTCAAGGCTAGTGCTCTACCACTGGAGCCACAGCGCCACTTCCGGCTTTTTCTGTTTATGTGGTGCTGAGGAATCGAACCCAGGACCTCATGCTTGCAAGGCAAGCGCTCTACCGTTGAGCTACCTTCCCAGCCCCCCTTCCATCCATTCTTACTGTCTCTTTTTATTTAGGTCTAGGCTGTTTTAAAGATATAGCTACAATTTCGGTTTCTATTTTCTCATCCCTCATTCATTTCTTTTTTTTTTTTTTTTTTGGGTCCGGTCGTGTGGCCTGAACTCTGGGCCTGGGCGCTGTCCCTCAGCTCTTCAGCTCAAGGTTAGCTCTACCACTTGAGCCACAGCGCCACTTCCGGCTTTTTTCTTTTTGCTTATGAGGTGCTGAGGAATCGAACCCAGGGCCTCAGGCATGCAAGGCAAGCGCTCTACCACTGAGCCACCTTCCCAGCCCCATCCCCCCTCATTCATTTCTAAGTGCATTTCATTTTTACTCTGCCCTCCTCTATAACCTTACCTTAAATTTCTTCGGTAAAAATTACTTTCTAAGTCAGGCACTGGTGGCTTGTGTCTCTAACCCCATTTACTCAGGAAATAGAAACCTGGAGGATCTTGGTTAGAAGGCAGCTTCGGCAGAAGAGTCTGCTATCTCCTATCTGCACGTCATCAGCAAAATTTGGACTGAAGGTGTGGTTAAAGTGGTAGAGTTCCAGACTTCAGCAAGAAAGTCCAGTGAGATCCTGAACTCTGAGTGCAAGTAATGGTACCAGTCTCAAAATAAAAATATTTTCTACAAAGTTACCACTGCCTGCCTACGTGCCAAGTCCAGAGGATGTTTTTCAGATAGAACTGATGTATAGAATGTTTGGAAGTGCCACACCTGGAAATATATGAACAATTTATTTTAGTCTTCTGAGATGACAGTTATGAAAACTATAAATGAGAGAGTCAAGAGGTCCTTACTGAATCTCTGCAGTGTTTCCATGGTCAACAGCAATAATGAAATCATTTTGTGAAAGACTGTTCACTGTTCATTTGATTATTTCTCTACTGGGATAAAGAAATGCAAATTCATGTCACTGAATTCCCTGACAGGTCAGGATAAAAATGATTTATATTTTACCTGTCTACTGAACCTCATTTATGAGCTTTAGATTATCCAGTTTTTGAAAGCAAGTAAATAATAGGATTTCAAGATTATTTATTTAAAAAGAGTAGATATTAAAAAGCCAAGAACGCTTTGGCAGGAATAACATTCCTCTTAAGTGGGCAGTGCTGATAAATCTTGAGTGAATTTTAATTTCTTGCACAATAAAATTTCTCTTGTTGCAGCTATGTTCCATCAGCTGGCTAGATAGACTTCTACTAGAAGAGGAAAAAGCTGTCTTTCCTCTTCCTCTTTTAAGAAGAAAGGTTCTATCTTTAACTATTTGCTCTGGCCAGCTTAGAGCCTTTCCTGTTAAAACCTAAGTACTTTAAAGTTTCGTACTCATCTGCTGTTTCTCAACTTTAGACATTAGGTGAGTATCTACATAAAGAGAAAACTATGTTTTAAAATGTTGAGAGGCTTTGCGACCATGTCAGGACTCATCTCCATGAAGAATTCTTCCTGGATTTTGCTAACATTATATGGTTAGTATTGTTTGGAAAGTTACCACTGCCTGCCTGCCTGTGTGTTCAGTTTGCACCACATTGCAAATGCCTTGGAACTATTTTTTAGTTTTTTGTTTGTCACCTGGTCACCTCCATGAAAAATTCAGGGTCTGTATGACTAGATTACTCAATATAGTTAATGTACTTTTTTTCCCACCTCTCAATTTCTTTATCTCTACAATGGGAATACTGCATTACAGAATAGCAGGTTTGCCTCACAGAATTGCTTCTAAAATAAGTTGTGCCCTTATTCAGTAGGGAAGAACTGAGCAGACACGTGGCAGGCATTAAACCCTGTGATTTCCTTTCCTATATGCTTCATTTTTTTCTTTTCTCTATCTCCCTTACATTGCCTGCAGCTGAGATACTTTTGGTAGATGCTTCTCTTTTCATTTGTCATTGAATAAACAGTGCATTATCAAAGCCAGCTGAAGTGCACACCTGTGTTGAATGTGACATTGAAAACTGTATATGAGACTTGGGATGGGTTGCTTTTCATGGATCGGTTGACTAGGTATATTGTGCAACCTTTCAGATAAAGATGAATTATTAATCAAATTAGAGAATCAGTAAGCTGGAGCCCTGGATTTGTGCCTAGAGAATGGCTTTACCAAACAGTATAGACATATGGTTCTCCAACTGGGACAATGACATTTTGTACATGTGCCAAAGAAAACTTTGCAATGTCTATTGACCTTCTGCTCTTCCTTTGTTTCTCCATTTCAGGATAACGGTGTGACTCTACCTGCTTTCAGACAGAATTTATTCTGTCCAATAAGAAATACCACTGGGAAATGATCAAGGTGAAGGAGCCAGAATGTCTTGCTCATTTCATTAAGTGATAAAGCTGAGGCCTTCCGTGGATTCTACATGAATAGCCCTTTACAGCTATTTCTTTTTTTTAATTAAGTTTTTTATTGTGAAAATACAGTACAGAGGGGTTACAGTTACATGAGCAAGGTAATGAGTACATTTCTTTTTTTTTTTTTTTTTGGCGGGGGGGTGGGGGGATTGGGAGGGTGGGGGGGGTGGGGGGGGGGTCCAGTCGTGGGGCCTGAACTCTGGGCCTGGGTGCTGTCCCTCAGCTCTTCAGCTCAAGGCTAGCGCTCTACCACTTGAGCCACAGCACCACTTCCGGCTTTTTTTTTTCTTTTTGCTTATGTGGTGCTGAGGAATCGAACCCAGGGCCTCTGGCATGCAAGGCATGCGCTCTACCACTGAGCCACCTTCTGAGCCCCATGAGTACATTTCTTATCCAGCATTCTTGCCTCCTCCTCTGTTTTTCCCCTACCATCCCTTCCCTCCCACTTCCTCAGCTACGGCCCCTCCCCCCCCCTCACCTAAGTTGTAAAGTTCATTTTTCGACACAGTGTCTTGTACATCTCATTGTTGCAATGGGTCCACCTGTATCCCTATTTAAACAATTTGTTTTTTCCCTTCCCCTCCCCAAATTATAACAACATCAATAACAGTGAAAACAGGGGTTATACCGTGGGGGAGGGACATACAAAGCAACAAAAAAAATCACGTACTACCTATAAATAAGTTAGAAACAATAGCAAGGAAGAAAAAAAAACATTTGTATCCCTATCTTGGAGGTCATTTAGCTTATCATCTTATCTGACCTTTTCTGCTTGTCCCAGACATATACTAGTTATTGCAAATAAGGGAAACCATGGGACCTATGTTTCTTTGGGCCTGGCTTACTTCACTTTACAGCTATTTCTTAAAAACCTAGTTGTGTCTCTATGCATCTTTAGAGAACATGAAATACCCAGGAAGGCAGAACCTGCATGAATGAAGTCTGTACTATTTCAGGGGTTTGAGAAGTCCCTGTCTTTTTTCCTATATAACAAATACCTGCCAGAAGCTTATCCTCTGCATGTATCCGCTTTTAAATGCCTGTGTCTGGAATTCTTTGAAGATTGGATCAGTGATAAGTCATTTGTTCATCTACATTGTTAGTGATCTAATTTCAGCACCAAAGATTAGAAAGCTGTATTCATCCTTTCAAGTATTCTTGTTGTAGGTTAAATTAGTGATGTTATTGCAAAATTATTTTTCTTTTTACTAAAGTATATGTGTGTGTATGTGTGTGTGTGTGTATTTTAAAAGTATACATTCCAGTATGTTTAGACTACAGGAAATAAAAAGTTATTTAAGTACCTCCTTTTTAGTTTCTTTCAAATTTTCATTCATACTGATTGCTTGTTATGAAGTTCAATAATAACCAGTTAGGCAGGCCACACAGAAAACACATAGCTGTGGGAAAATTTGCTTAGGTCGATTGATAACAAGCTGGAGTGACTCTGGGAAAGATGTAGGAAGAAAGAAAACATTGGGGGGGGGGGGCGGGGAATTTTGTTTAGGTTCTTTACTAAGCACTTTGTTTAAGGTGAGCAATCTGTGACTTTGCACCAGAGGAGGATCCGGTGACTGGAACGCTTAGTGAGAAGCTTTGGTGGTGAAGGCCTGGCAAGGAACGCAGAGGGAAAAGGAGACAAATGAGATTGACTTTGTTCTGCCACCCTCATACAGGGGACCTGATTCCTCATCAGAGGCAATTTGGCAGCTGGAACGCAGCAGCGGATGGTATACTGGGAGGGTATTAAGAAAAGTTACAGGAAGGGCAGGAATTAATGATTTGCTTTGGAATCTGTCTAGTTAATTAGCAGTGTGAGTTTTGAATAATCAATTGTTTGGAATAGAAGTTCTATTTCTTCAGTTATGAAGTGAATTAGTCAGAGCACTTAGACCAACAATTGTGCTGGTAATAGTCTATGATTCCAAAGTGGCATAATCCTTGTAACTGTATTTTCTATGCAATAAGAACATTTCTTAAATGCCTAGGTAGAACTGAGGAAATATCCAGCTATTGTCTTCTGAGAATGGATCAAATTTAATTCCAACTTCTGATTATTTATATTTCCAAGGTGACTAGTACTTTATGCCCATTTGATTAGTATTTCTGCTCCCTTCTTTTATGAGAAATAATTTGAGAGTATTCAATATAATTTGTGATTTCTATGTTGCCCAGATCTGTAGCAAATTTCCGGGCTTAAACTATCTTCCTGCCCCAATCTTAAGGTAAGTAAAACTACAAGCACATGCCACCAAACCTAGTTTAACATAATTGAGAATTATTATCAGAAATGTACTACAAAACTTTTAAATCTACCAGCTGGATCATTGAAAAGTACATAATCTAAACACTATTAACAATTACAAGTTCTATGTGACTTCTGCATTTAAGACTTTTTGTTGTTAAAAAAATCCTTGATAATGCTTCTTAGTTTATACTATTTTATATCTTAAAAATCCTTGTAATTCTTGTTTGCAACAAAAGTGTTGACAGAAAACAAATGTCACAGTATTATACCAAGGAATGCAATACAACTTGTTTTTCTCATAACTGTTGAATTGCCTGTTACTCCTACCTACTTGGTTTTGCTTACAATTTTTATTGTTATTTTTATTATTGCACAAAGAAGTTTCAATTTGACATAGTTTTATTAAATAAATATCACTCATATTAACGATCTTATGATTAGATTCTGCATTTAAGGGAGCTCTGAATTCCATATTTAAGGTTCTACATTAAGATTCCACATTTAAGGGTAGCTCTGAATTGATCAAGAAAATTTAGGGCACATATTACCGTAGTAGTAAAATGTATTAAAGCATAGAATTAAAGCCAGCAATTTAAAGTATCTACTATGTGAAGTGAGCATATGGAAGATACTACAGGAACATGGAATCATTTCCTATACTTGAAGAAGCATCAGTAGCTGCCAATGTCATTGGCACAGATGAAAAGAAATAGCCTGTATACTTTCTAATAGATAAAAATATTCAGAGGCATAGAAAATTCCAGTAGATTAGAGGAAATTTGTAACCCATCATTTCAATCTTTCAGAAAGTTTACTGAGCATTGAAAGAGAAAATGAGAAAGGCATTGGTCATAAAGCATTTTACTCATCCATCAGGAGGAATGATATTATATCATTTGTGAAGCACTGAATGGACCCAGAAAATTATGTTGAAAAATTATGTAAGTGAAGTAAGTCTGGCTCAGAGAGACAAAGGACACATGTTTTCTCTCATATGGGAACTTAGTTGTAATTTGCAAATATAGATGTGTACATATGCAGGCTCACATTTACATAAATGTATTAACTAAAGTATGGTATATGCAGGGGGGAATTCCAATGGTGTAACTCCTTTGAACAATTAGTTTACAGGGCAACAAAATGAATATCAGGAAGCTGGTGTTTGAGGTGTCAGTGGGGATAGGGTAGGGGGTAAGGTCAAAGGGAAAGGATAGAAGAATAAAGAGAAAGATGGGAGAATGTGGTCATAATATTCAATGTATATGCATTAGAATGAAACTAGGAAAATTGTGGGGGAAAATAGGAGGGAGAGATGGCTGAGAATTATGAATGATGGGATGATGGGATGACATTGAACAAGATGAATTGTTCTCATAAACTGACATGTTGAATTGTAACCTCAGTGTACAACTAACAGCAATGTGATGATGAAGAAGAAGAAGAAGAAGAAGAAGAAGAAGAAGAAGAAGAAGAAGAAGAAGAAGAAGAAGAAGAAGAAGAAGAAGAAGAAGAAGAAGAAGAAGAAGAAGAAGAAGAAGAAAGAAGAAGAAGAAGAAGAAGAGGAAGAGGAAGAAGAGGAAGAAGAGGAAGAGGAAGAAGAGGAAGAGGAAGAAGAGAAAGAAGAAGAATAGAGCCAGTCAGGAGTCAGTGAACCAAATGTTCAGGCCTCATTGAAGCTATTTCCTGTGTCCACACTCTTGAACATAAATATATTTGATTATTTTAATTTGAAATTGAATGCTACCATGGGAGTGTGAGTGAGAGTAGGTCAGACCAGTTCTCTTCTCTCTGTAGAATTAGGAAAAAGAAATTGCAAGTGCCCTGAAATTCAATGTGACAATGTGACAGCCTCTGAAAATGTTCAACTAGTTCACAATGGAAAAATACTGAAGTGGGATTCTCCGATGAAATGAGTAACATTTAAAACTGCAAAAGATACATTTTAATATGCAAAAAGAAAATAGTCTAAATTAGTCCAAGAAAACATAGTATAGCTAGAAAACTCTGGTGATTATTTTACATGTCCCGCCACAAGATCAGGAAGATGTATCACAGCAGAGAGTGACCACATAAGAATATTGGACAGCTGAACTGCAAGACCACTTTCCTGACCCAAAATGTGCAACCTGGAAGGCAAGTGGAGGAGGATAGGGAACCAGTTAGCTTGAAGTGACATTTTGCCTTTTAGAGCAAAAATAAAGAGAAATGTCAACATAGAATGAGATCTCTGCTTTGAAGAAGGTGAAACAGTTGATTCTGAACCAAGTATGAGCAAATATAGGGACACAGATTCTAGCTGCCTCAAGTGAGGCTAGTCAAAGAAGAAAGCCATGAATTAGGACATTTAATCAATACATTCAGTAGGCAATCGGTAGGCAAGTTACCGAAGAGTAGAGAGGGAAATCTTTCCCATAGATGTTATAGTCTACAGTTTTAGCTATACAGTTGGTAAAAACCCAACAATAGATTCTAAGAGTTTACCTAATAGGTACTATAATATAGAGTCAAATATAACAGTTAAAACTAAACGATGTTTTTAAAGTGCTTAAGATAGCTCAAGATAATTTTGGCTCTTCTTGGCCTATAGTGTTGCATCGCTCCACAATCATGTTCTGTTCACAGAAGATCAAACTGTCTGCATAATTTTTAATATAGATGACCCTTCTTCAAAGAACTTTAGGCACAATATTTTTGAACTATCTCCAATCTATATTTCTCTAAGACCAGTGAATAAAGATAACAGTTAGGACTCTTGGGGAAGTGACTGGAAGCTTATGAAAGAGCTGGAAGGAATTGATTTAAGCATCCGTTTTTTCCCTTTGTTTTCTTGACACGTGAAGACAAACATTCTTCCCCTCTGGAAAATACAGCTTGAAGTATCATTTTGGAAACAGACATAGGGACTTCAGAAGACATAAAAACTTATAGTAGTTTGATCTTGGACTTTCAGCCTCAAAACTTTAACAAGTAAATTTATTTTCATCATAAATTCCCATGTATTTATATATTTTCTATAGTTTCTCTTGCAGTTGATTTCACATTTAATTCCATTATGATGTGAACTGAGACAAAAATTATTATTTTTTTTACTATTTGTTAAAACTTGTTCTGTGGTCTAAAATGTGGTCCATTTTAGAGAATATTTCCTTAGATTGATGAGAACTGTGTGTATCCTTTAGTTATTGGATGAAGTAGATATCTGATAAGTCCCTTTGATCTAAGATGTAGGACATTTCTTTCTATTTTTTGGCGGGGGGTAAGTCTGGAAGATATATCTATTGAAGCCACTCACTATTATTATATTTAGACCTACTTGTGCTTTTAGGTCTAGTAGTATTTGTTTTATGAAATCAAGTATGGTTATGTTTGCAGAATGTGTGCATGAAATTGTTATGCTTTCTTGATGAATCATTATCTTTATCAATGAAGTGACTCTTCTGGCTAACTTTGAAATCTTTGTCGGGTACGAGTACACCTGTTCTTGCCTTCTTTCGAGTTCCATTTGCTTTCAATACCTTTTATCACTCGATCACGTTAAACCTCAGTGTGACTTTGCCTACTGAGATTTTAATTTCTAACATTTCCTTTTTGTTTTCTTTTCAAAATTCCACTAGTCTTGCTGAACTTTTCATCTGTGTTGCTAAATTTAGTGGCTAGGACTTTGATTGATTTTGTTAGTTCATTCATCTGTTGCTGCTGTTTTTAAAGACATTTTTGTGTTTAACGCATATATTATCTTTAAGTAGTTGTACAGAGGAGGTACCATTTAACATGGCAGTTTGTAAATACTGCATCTTGATTGCTGTCTCCCCTTCGGTACCCTCCTTGACCCACTCCTTTACTTGCTTTTCTCAATTTTGGGATATATACAATTAGTTCTTGAGTGAATTCTCCTTACCTCCCACCCCTTCATTTATCTACTCTTCTCACCTTGGCTCCACCCCTTCTTTTTCATGCGTCCATTTCCTGGTGCCGATTTGGTTAGACTTTGACCTAGTCTTTCTAAAAAATTATACTATTTGAGTTCTCTACGGAGTCTATTATGTTAATTTATTTGTAACCACTGCCTGTCATTGAATGTGTTTTCTTATAGATGTATAGGTACATTCTATCTACCACAAATGAGGGAAACTTTGTATCTCTGGTTCTGGTGGGTGGTTTTTAGTTATTGCTTATTTTTAAAGCTAGACATTTGGATACTTTGGCCATTCAGCTGTTTCAGTCAAATCCCAACCCAAACTAAGGTCAAATGTTTGGATTTGGCTACAGAGACCTTGTGGACTTTAGAAGGAGTCGCATTGCCTTGATTTTCCATCTTTCTCATGTTTCTTCGTTTGGATTTGTACATTGATTTTAACATTTTATCAGATCTTCTGAAGTCACTCTTCACTTGAGCTTATGATCCTAGTATACTCAGAAGAGAAAAAATAGATAGCAACAAGCAAAACAATTGAAAACAATGGGAACCATCAAATACCTCTCCAATAAAAAAAAAAGGAAGGGTCTAGGACAATTGCTGGGTAAAGTAGGAGTTTAAAAATTATTAAAACTATAGCTATTAATAATTTAAATATTAAGGAGAATGGCTTAGGAAAAGAAAAAGACAATAAGGTTAAAAAAGAAGCATATATGGGATATAGATTGAAGAAACAACGGTGAGAAAGAGCATAAAAGAAGAACAGAAAATGATAAGACAAAAGAAAATAAACAAAACAAACAAAAACCCTGAACAACAGAGCCATCAGTCAACTTTTCTTCCTTGCTGAGTTCAAGACTGATTTTTCCCTCCCTTTGAATATGTCCTGTGGAGTTTAATTTGGGGGTATGTGAGTTTAATATTCTTTCCTCTGAATTCCAAATAGGCTAGTACATAAAGGGCTATTTGCGGGCTGTTAGAGCTGTGTGAATATTCCTCTAGTCTCTGACCCTCAGAGTTTCATCTTCAGTTCTTGCAGTAGTTTGTACAAGAGTGGCCTTCAGGCCCTTCCTGTGGCTCTGTGTAGGATATTCCAAAGCTCCTTCAACAGGGTGGCAGCTCCAGGCTCAGAACTTTTATTTTCCACACAAGTGTTTTGTGTCCATGAGCCCGAGTCTATGTTCCAACCAGTCTTCTGGGTTCATACCAATGTTCAGGGTGCTTCCAATTGAGGAAGGGAAGTCTTTGGTGATCAGAGGAATAATAATGTACTCCTGCTGGGTGCTGGTGGCTCACGCCTGTCATCCTACCTACTCGGTAGGCTGAGATCTGAGGATTGCGGTTCAAAGCCAGCCCAGGCAGAAAAGTCCGTGAAACTCTTATCTCTAATAAACCACTCAGAAAACTGGAAGTGGTGCTGTGGCTCAAGTGGTAGAACACTAGCCTTGAGCTGAAGAGCTGAGGGACAGAGCTCAAGCCCAGAGTTCAAGCCCTATGACCGACCCCCAAAACAAAAAACTACCCCTTGGTTGAGTGGAGCTCTCTCTGTGTAATTTACTTTTTTAAAAAAACTGCAAATAGTTGTCCAAGGGGTTCATAATTTAACACATCCATTTATGTGTACAGTGCATCTCCATTGGACTTAGCAACTCCACCGTCCTTTTCCTCCCCAGCTACCCTTCTTCACAACTGCTCCTAAGAAGACTCACCCGCAAGCCACCAGTGAGTGAGTTAGAAAATATCCAGGCCCTTCCTCTGATGTCTATTTGACGCGCACATACAGATCTCCAACTTCTCCAACACAGCTTGTATACATGTGGAGTCTCCTGAGGAGGTTCTTCTTTTCTCTTTTACTTACACATTTGACAGGGGCTCCATCCCACTGTGTTGCTTAGTGTTCTACAGTAGAACACTACTTCGGGTCCTTTGCAAACCTAAAGCTCAGGGTATCTGCATTTATCCTATTCTCTAGCTCTCAATTGTACACTGTTACCCTCTCTTGCCTTTCCACGTTAATTCACCTTCTCTGTCACACACTTGACGGTCTGTTTCGGACTGATAAAGATACAGGAAAGTGCTAAGTATCTCTAGTCTACCATCTTCCCTCTTGTTTCTTCTCCACACACTCCTCAGAAATGTTTTGCAGGTAACTCAAACTTCTCACCAATGTTTTAGAGGTAACTCAAACTCCATAGGTAATAAAATAAACCTGTCGTCATGCCCTTTCTGACTTTACACTAAATGTATAGCTCCTTCATTTCTGCTCTGTGGAAACACTGTTTATTGTGATTTCATTTTTTTTTGTCTCATATCTACCTTTCCGGGGAATATTTCTGGCTCTCCTGCTGTTAAATTAAGTCGTTTCTAATGTTCGGATATTTTGGCAGCTACTTTAACACCATGATGTAAAAACTATAAACAAATGTACTAATAAATGAAGGTTAAAAGCTAAAGTCTCCCCATGGCAATGAAGAAGTACATGCTTAATCCACCAGATGGTGCTAACAGTGTGCTTTTGCTTTTAGTTTTTAATGCTGAGAACCTTCCACCCCCAGTCAGCCTTCTTAAACAAGTGATCATTTCACACACTGTACTATTTCATGCACTGGTCATTTTTCAGGCAGTCTTCTAGGCTACTAAGGTTTTGCCTATTGACACTGTGTTCTTCTATTTCACATGAATATAAGGTTTGGGAGTCAGGTGTCTAGAAGAAACAAAATTTACAATGTGGAGAATTTGTGCTATGAAGCAAGTTGAAGTACATTACCTCAAAACCCTTGATACTAAAAATTCCCCCAAATACCAATTGAGAAACGTAGGCAACTCCATTTTACTTAAGACCCCATCTCAGTTCTGCAACTTAACTCGTGGCCCACTTTAGCCCCAATGCTACGAATTTATGACAGAAAGCCATGCACAAACAATTCTTGGAGCCATAGATGGCATTTGCTTAAGACAGGTGTTTGCCCCCGAGGGACTTTGCTCCTGAGTGACCATGAGCTAAAGTTTCAGTTAAAACCATATAATGTTCCTACCAACAGGTTCTTCAGAGCCCAGTGCGAAACATGCCATGCATGCTGTGGGTCCAGGTGTGACTCATCACCGTTTGTGGTCAAGCTATGGACCAAGGATATTTTTCTGTAAAGGTCAACCAATCATAGTTGCCCAGCTTAGCTTGCTTTAAATGTTAACCAATCATGTAATTTCTTATGTAAAAGTTCCTTAAAGTTGTTTGTTCAATACTATAAAAACTCTGCTGATTCTATGCTCAGGGCCTCTTAGTGTCACCGGTTGCGGAGTGCGTGGAGGACCAAGCTTGAGCTTACAATAAACGACTCTTTGCTGTTTGCATTGGTCGTGGTCTCTGTTGGTCTGTGAGGGGGCATCCGAAAACGGGGTACTTCACCAATTAATAAACATATAAACATAGAGTGGGAACCAGCCGGAAAACAGAATGGAAATGCATATCTGGAGAGAGAGGAGCTATCGAGTACATGTCAAGGGCTCTCTAGAAAACAAAGAAGCAACACTATATATATTTCTTTTTGCAACACTATCTTTTCAAGGCAGCTCTGTAGAATGGTTTTCATGGTTATAAGATGCAGGTTTGGGGCAAGTTTTGTTCTTTCCTTGGACTTTAGCTTGCTTCACTTTAGGATGACAAATTTGAAGGTAACTGACTTTCAAAATTTATATGAGTGCCAAATAAAATTTCAATGTGAAGAGGGAAATGAAATTCAAAATTTAACTGACAATAGAGGGTTAAGGGAGCTTTCCTAGCCTGTAATGAGGCTCGCATAAAACTAGCTCACTGATGAGCGGTTTCTCTGGGTCACTATTATCCATCCTGGCTGCACTGAAGGTTCACTGGGAAGAATTTCTAAGTACAGGAATGATGACTTTATTCTGTTCAACTAATCAAAATATCTGGAGCTGGGATCTAGGTATCAGTATTAGTCAAGTATAGGACTCCATGCAATTTCTACATAAACAGGATTAAGAACCGCAGACCTATATAATTAGAAAGAATACTAAAGATAAATCTTTTAACAGATGTGAACAATGATGTTAGTGCTAGTGAAAGGTTTTGGCACAAGTTTATAGGAAAAAAGAGGTAAAGGGACAAATGAGAAAATGAGAGAGCAGGGCTGGGGCCCGTGACTCATGTCTGCAATTCTAGCTATTCAGCATGCTAAGATCAGAGGATGTAGGTTCAAAGCCAACTGAGGTAGAAAACATCCCTGAGATTCCATGCTCAATTATTCATGTAGTAAGGGCCCTTGTGTGCTAGGATGACATAGTTGAAGACCAAGTAAGCACACATGACACAGAGAAAAAAATATTGGGCCAAACTCCCTCATGGAGCAGCTCAATCACAAATAACTAGGCCACTCTTGCAAAAACAGCATGAATCCATTCATGAAGGCATGATACTTAAGCTATATAAATACTAAAAGCTGGTTGAAGAGCATATGCAATTTTTTATTTTAATTAATTAATTTTTACCGGTCCTGGGGCTTGAATTCAGGGACTGGGCACTGTCCAGGACCTTCTTTTGCTCAAGGCTGGAGGTCTACCATTTGAGCCCTAGCTCCACTTTAGGCCTTTTCTGAGCAGTTTATTGGAGATAAGAGTCTCACAGACTTTTCTGCCCCGGCTGGCTTCAAATCACAATTCTCAGCTACCTGAGTAGCTAGAATTATAGGCTTGAGCCACTGGAGCCTGGCTGTAATTATTCTATTGTAGTATTTTTACAACTACTTTTAGAAGTATAAATTATTTTGAACTCAAAAGGCTGAAGATAGGCTAGAGAGTAGCTTCGTGTAAGTGCTGATCTGCAAAAAAAGGTAAATTTTTGCAACATGGCTTGGATTCATTAACAATCTGACCCTAATATATACACAAACAAATAAACAAATGAAATCCAACTTCAGTTCAATCCCTCTCTTTTTCCAGCCATCTTCTTTGCACTGGAAATCACCCAGTGTCCTTCCTCTCCCTGGGCCCACGCTGTTGAAAAGGATGTGAGTTAAAATTTTTATTTATTAATGAATGTATAAGAATCCTTTTTGGTCGTTTGATAACTCATAGAGCAAAAATCCCTTAAATGGGACACATTGTACCATAGGCAATCAGAGAACAACCACGTTTTGATTTGATTAAAAAATGTATTGCTTGATTAAAGAAGTATTTTCCCTTGCTCAGTAGATGTAACCATTTGAATAAAATATGGCCAGGGAGCCAATCAGTGTGGAAACATTTATAACATCACAAATAACCTTCCTTTTTCATTTAGTGTTAAGATCTGCAAATATTTGCCTTCAGTATTTATTTTCATTGAGCACACGCTAGTATTGGCTTGTAAAGGTCATTTGTGAAGGGGTATGGATACTTTCTACTCCCGTGAGAACCACAGAATCCACTCTACAAAGAATGGCCGCTCCTCCTACATCTGGCTGTGTTTCAGGCACACAGAGATGCTGTGTAGGGTGTTGGGTAGCCTGACCATTAGTTCAGTTATGCAATGAAGTCTGTATTCAAAGTGGATGCTAATCATGTTGTCAACTTGGGGCCTTAAACACACACACACACACACACACACACACACACACACACACACACACACAGAGGTAATCAAGAATTTGGTTTTATTCAAATATAGTGAATTCAAGAGATGTTTACCATTGAAAAGAAAATATTATTCACAGTTCCCAAGAAAATGGAGAATGCTGCCCCACACAGGTGTACAGGAGAGAATACCGAGTTGGGTTACAGGTAGAGTGAGGGGAGAAGCAAGGAAGTGTTCCTGAAGGCTCAGAGGAAGGACCAGGAGAGACAAATTAAGAGGGCTGGGCCAGGTTAGGATTGGCTAATTTAAATAACGGTCACAAGCTCTGGAATGAAGAGCTTGGCCCTAGCTCTCTGACGCTTCACTCTCGGAAAATGAAGCTAGTCGTTGTATGTGCTTAGGACTGGTTAGTTTATACCGTTGCCTGAAAGGCAGGCTGCTGGGGCGCTTGTTTTCTATCTTTTGAAATTCACTAGTCTTGATGCTAAGGCTTCCATGTCAAAACATTAGAAAACATGGTGAGTAAGTAGGCAGTTGCACCCTGCATTCTCTCCGTTTACTCATTTGCAGACAAGGTAATTTGTGCATAGCTGGAGAGTTCTAGTCTCTAAAATTCTCCCCTGATAATGAAGATTTCCCATCAACAGATGTTCATCAGGCTAAAGACTTCTCTCCAGGCTTCCTTTAAAGTTGGAAAGTTTAACTTGCAAAGTTTAACTCATCTAGGCTAATACCTTGGGAGCTGGAAGTATATCTCAAAGTTTATGTACTTATCTAGTGTGTGTGAACTGAACTGAGTTCAATTCCCAGTACTAGTGGAACTTGGGGCTAGAGTGTGTTAATACATTGTATGAATTGTTTGAGTGTAACTATTGTCTAGTTTTCTCTGAGAGCTACACAAAGATTGGACTGGATAGAAGAAGCCACTCAATTTGTTGGAGAAAAGACCTAGAATGCTAGAGTCACATTTGGTCCTTTCATTTGGTTTGTTTATCCTTAATCATGAACAACTCTCTGAAAAATGTATGCAAAGTATTTCATGGTTTTGTTTCACCTGGGGAAAGGGGAACATTAATGTTTAAATTGATGAACGGTCAGTACAGGTTCTGTTCTACCTTATATTATGCAGGTTGTGAATGATCAAAGTTCCTGAACTTAGGTCCAAGATTTGAAATGAAAAAAAAAATGCATATAAGTGAAAGAAATGTACAAGGAGTAATTATAGAGTTAATGAAGTGAAAACCAAAAATGCATTAGTAGTAAATAAGAGATACATTATCCAATAAAGCATCACTTTAGAAGTAGGCCTGGTATTACTTTGTCTCATGGAAATAGCTGTATGTATGTTTTAAAGGTTCTTTTGTCCATTTGGAGTTTATGTACAAATTTACAATGAGAGAAATGTGATCAATGTGTACATATCAGGAGTATGACAGGCTCTGGAAACTGAGCTATTTCCCTGGTGATCCATCGGGTCTTGATTATATTACTCACACACAAAAACACTAGCCTGTCAGTGTGCATTCTGATATGCAGGAGAGAGGTGAGAAGAAATCATATGAAGACATTCTACCTTTGAAAATTGTATAGTTTGTATGTATTTATGCTATTTATGTACAACCTAGTTCTCTACATGCTATGTTTTGCTCATTCTTTCTACTCTCTCTCCTCTCCATCCAACTTTTTCTTGTTCTTTTTTATGCTGCTTGCATTTTAAGAATAGAGAACAAAGGAGACTTTCTCTTGTTTGTTTTTCTTTTATATGCAAGTCCTAACTCTAATTTGGGTGTTCTCATAATGTATGGGTTTTTAAATGATTTTACTTTGTTCCCTTAATTTTAAGTGCTATAGGGAAACAATAAGAACAGCTCAGCTATTTTAGGATATACATAACTTCCAATTATCTATGAAAACCCATTGAGTGCTGGAGGCATTGGTATGCAAGCACATAGACTTGGGACTATTTGGTTTCCAAAGTCCCTTAATAACATTGAGTCCTGAGACAACAAACATCCTTTGCTCTTGAAACAGGCTCAGAACAGAATTGAAAGAACAAGGCGGGCTGGTTGAAGTCTTGGAGGTAAGCCCATCATTTGCTTAACAAAGCAAGGCTTCAAACCACCTCTCCAAGGCACTTTCATCTGGAAACTGGGTTTGGAAGTACTAGAAATGAGCTTTGTCCCCTGAGTTTCATCACTTCCTGTTTTCAGACGTGTGTAAAGAATGGATTCTTCTGTACCCAATCCCCTCTCCGGTGGCGGCCTGCTATTCACATTTTCAGTCAGGTCTGAAACTGGAGGAGTGCTTAAATAGTGAAGGCTTGTACGCATTTACGCTTGTTTTTTCCATTTGAGAATTCAGATTCTTATTTTCTCAGAGCAAGGTGAAACTGCTTTTCAGCTCAGCTTAATAAAGGCTGAAGCAAAAGAAGCAAAAGCTGAAGCAAAAGGAAGAGTTTTTCCTAATGAAACAGATCATTGGAAGAATGTTCCCTGCTCGAAAGCAAAGGGTAGAGACAGGAGTGCTTGTTAGCTGTCCGGATACTGTTAAGTCAAACAATCCTCCTGCTCATCATCTTCTTGTATGTGTGTGTGTGTGTGTGTGTGTGTGTGTGTGTGTGTGTGTGCGCGCGCACACACACACAACTTTACGTTGGCTTACATCTGTACAGCTAGAAGTTTGAATGCAAGGTGAACCATCAACATGGCCTTCATTTCTTCTGACATGGTAATAAGAAAAAACAAGCTAAAAGAAACAACAAAACAATCCCCACAGTACTGTTTTTGCCTCCAACTATATATAACAGTAAATCATCATTTATTGATCTGACATCATTACATCAACTCCTAAAGCATATAACCACAAATGCACATTTTTCTTTTGATCAGAAGGAACAACCCTTTCTTCTTTTTTTTAACTTAAAAAAATTTTTTTATTGTAAAGACACTGTACCAAGGGGTTAAAGTTACATGAGTAAGGTAATGAATACGTTTCCTATTGAGCATTGTTACCCCCTCCTTTGTTTTTCCCCTACCATCCCTTCCCTCTCCACCTCCCCATCTTCTCTCTCCCCCTATGTCTAAGCTGTAAAGTTCATTTTCAACAGTGTCTTGTATATCTCATTGTTACAGTGGGTCAACCTGTATTTTTATTTCAGCACTTTGTTATTTCCCTTCCCCTCCCCAAATTAGAAAAATGTATATACAAGATGCAGGGCACCCAAATCTTCTTTAGTGACTCTTTCTCATGTGAAAGATGTTTGTGGATAAGCTAAACACATTCACTAATGTTTTGAGCAAGCTTATGTCAGAACACTTAGTTTCCCTTAAAAGTACAGAGAAACAACATTCTTTCATCATTGAAAAAATTTAATAATTGGAGTTCTTTTCACAACCAGTAGAAACAAGAATCTAAAGAGTGGGTCTGAAAGTAGAAAGCCATGGGAATTATGAAGGGCTGTCTGATTAAGTCTACTGGGCAGGTAGAAACATAAATATATAGCCAATAGCATTTTATTAAATGTTTTCTAGGATGATACCTAAGTAAAAGACAAATTTTGTATTTTTGGAGAATTACTTTCTAGCCACTCATATATGATACAGGAAGTGAAAATAAAGCTTCCTTTGTTATTAATTTTGAGAAGAAGATGAATGTTGAAGTGGACCTGCTCATTCTGTGTCCATTTCTCACATACTGACTACTGGCATTTTCCATCCTGATCTTCATACATACTTAAGGTTTGTATGCTCTTGTATTGATCTGGTAATACTGAAAGACGTTAGGCTTTTATTTTAACTGAAAAAATGGTGATAGAGAAAAAAAATTCAGGCTAAACAGAACAAAAATACATTCCATGTGAAATCCTTCGAGAAAGCCAGAACTATATACTACATTAGGAATGTATAAATAATAACTAACTCAAATCTATTATAAGGGGAAAGAATTGAATATCTGCATCATTTTCTATAAGGCCTTTCATGCCTCCAAAATACTTGCAACCCTGTAATATCTGGAGCAGAGTTGACAATGAAAAAAACTCAAATTCAAATCTTACCAATAATAAGAATAATAAAGATTCTAAACTCCCCTCCGAATTCATTGAAGCATTGTATAAAGTCCAGTGGATAAAGGAACCAGGACTCAAAAAGTATCTCAATTCTTTTGTGAGATCTTTTGTGGATCCTTTTTAATGAGAAGAATCATTGACAATGAAAATTGAACAATAAATGGTATTGGTTGAATAACTGCATACTGAAATCAAGTGTGTGTGTGTGTGTGTGTGTGTTTAAATCTACTGTGGCATAGAAATATGTTTTGTTTACATCTGGTTAGAGGAAAAAATAAAATTAAATTGTGTCTATAGTTTATTTTCTTAATACAGCAATATTTTTACCTTTTTTTGTTTTCTACTCTAATAATTGACCTCAATATTCTTTGATAATCTTTCCCTCTCTCCCTCCCTCCTTCTCTTCTTCCCTCTCTCCTTTCCTCCTTACCCTTTCTCTATCTTTTCTTCTTGTGCTAGAAATCAACCCTTGTCCTTGAATATGCTGAGCAATTGCTCTACCATTGAACTGCATACCCATATATTTTCATAGAAATACCTATATTATAATCATGTGTTTGTGTATATGAATGGAAATATTTTTTCCTCCTCTATTTTTACCCTTTTTGCCTACTGTACCACTAGTACGATTTGAATTAAAATAGGACTGGTAAATATCCCGGTCTCATTTCTGATGGTCAGAAGCAAGCTTTCAATATTTTACCAGAGAGTGTGACAAGCCACTGTATGTGTTTTAAGTCCTTTCTCAGAATTAGGAAAATTCCTTGTATTCTTAGTTGCAGAGACTATTTATCATGAACCAATATTATATATAATAAAAGATAAAGGATTTTATTAAATACTTTTTGGCCTGGGTCTTAGAAAGCTAATTTTATAAGAAGTACAGTATTCATAGCAAGTTATACTCAGTAACAACAGTCTTCTGAATCTTATCTGTTAATATCCCATTTCATTGTGATATTATTTAGCCTTCTTTCAAAAAAAAAAAAAAAAGAGGAGAGGAGAGGAGAATGCATTCTACCTCAAGTGTGAGGAACTTTGGCTTTCCACAATGTAAGGCATAGACCAAAGAAGGGGTCAGTACAAGTCTGTTTCTTGGACATAGCTATTTACAACCAAGCAACACACATTCATTCCCATCATTGGATCCACTGGACTTCAGAGTGCATAGTACAGGCCTAAATTCCACATCAGATTACAATGCCAGTCCTCTTGAGCTAGAGGCCTATAAACAAAATAAAACAAAAAGTCAAATTATCTCTCCCATTTAGGTTCAAAGTGAAATTGTAAATGGGTCAAGCACAATAAATTATCTCATTAAATGAAGGGAGAAGAGAAGCATAAATAGTCTGTCATAATTCTGAAATTCCACTGAAAAAATTCTCTTTTCCTGTACACAAATAGAAAAAATATATGCATGTCTAGAGAATTCTGTGTCTGTGTGTGTGTGTGTGTGTGTGTATCTGTGGTTGTAGAGAAAATACTTGACTATAGATTGAAGTTTATTAATGCTTACAGGATAATTTAGGAAATTAGTATAGCTTGTGTCAGATTTAGTATTTGTATTTTTCTAGAAATCTTATATTTTATGTAAAATTTCAAATTTATGAGCAAACTCATATGTTCCTATTGGTGTTTTGATGCCAGTAGGATGTCTAGCTATATTTACCTCTCCACTCTCTATATCGATGGATGTATTCTATCTTCTCTATCTCTGTCCTTCTTTGTGCTTACACTTCATTACCTCCACCTGGTTGCCCATCTCTTTTCTTCCTGTTAGGAGCTGTTTAAAGGGCACAATGGTTTCAACAAGTGTTTTATATTCAAGCTGATATATTCTGGCATAAATTTTGTACTAAGGCAATATTTTGGAATGAATGGTCTTCATTTGTCTTTGTGTTCAGACCTTTTTTCTTCTCTTTGTATATCCTTTTCCAAACAATTTTCTTCTGGCTTCATTTTGATCACTTGTGTCTCAAAGGGTTAAGATTCACTCTGTTCATGATTGAGAGGTTGGGCCCTAAGTGACATTACAAATTCAGAGGCAGTTTCCTTATGTCAGGGGGCTTGATAAGTTAAGTTTTTCTTTACTCTTACAAAGCATTATGTTGCCGCTAATACAGCTGACCTGTATGATTCCACATTTACTTTTATTTCTGTTAGAACCAAACAGAGATAACTGAAGCTTGTTAGCTACTTTGGTTTTGTGCTTGAGTGTGAATATATCAAGATGGAGTCTACAACTGAGAGCAGTGGTTCACACCTGTAATCCTAGCTACTTACAAGGTGAACTCATAGGAATGATGGTTCTAGGCCAATCAGGGCAAAAATGTTTATGGACCCCACCCCTACCAATGAAAAGCTGGATGTGGTGATACTTGCCTGTCCTTACAAACTACATTGGAGGAGAAAATAGAAGTACTAAGGTTCTGGTTGGTTCAGGTATAACATGACTCTGTCTCAGAAAATATCCAAAGAAAATGGGGCTTGGTTTATTTATATGCATCAAGTGGCAGAGCATCTGCCTAGTAAACCCAAGGTCCTAAATTCAAAGCTCAGTGCTGACAAAAACTAATAATATTAGTAATAACATGGACTCTAGAGGCACAGGTCTTGATGTTTTACCTACAAAGACTGGATTTTTGTTTGACTCTCTCATAATAGCAGTATGGGGCTTTTGGTACTTTCTCTACACTTTATGTATTGGGTATTTGAGAAGATTATTTTCATTTATAATATTTTAATGACTTTTTTCTTGATGGTTTTGTGGAAATTAGAGTTTTTTTTCCAAAGAAGGGATATGCTGATTTTATAGAATCAGTCAACATCAATCAAAAGTCATGATCCAGCTTTGATTTGGATTGAAGTGACTTCCTGTTAGTGTTCTTAAGATCAAATCCTTTTCACAGTTCTCTGCAAGTAATCGTGGTCCATGGGTAAGTAATTGGAAACACCTTGGGTGAGATTTTGATATTTTTGAAATTTATAAACAAATCCTGATTAGGAAAATATGTCACTGAATAGTATTGAACTGACGTAGAGAATCTAAGAACCAATTTTGGCAGACTAGGTTTCCTGGGTTATTATCCCATTTCTTTTTCCTTAAAAAGTATTTATTTATTTATTATTAGGTAGTTTTGCCGAGGATTTCAATTCCAGAAGTCAGGTTAGGAGCCCAATGCATCTTGGGTAATGTCACCCTTCATCATTCTCTTCTCTCTTTCCCCATCCCTTCTCTACCCTCAAGTTATGCAGCTCAATTATTACAGAGCATGTATTGAATAAAATGACTGCTCACCTTTCCTTCACCATTCCTGTACCCTCCCTCCCATATATTTTAGCTTCTTGATATTCATTTTTTGAACAATTTGTTAGTTGTTTAAAGGTACACCATTGGAGTCCTTTCCGAAGTATCTCGTCCTTAGTCAATTTGCTTGTATCTCTACGCATAGAGCTCTGTATCTGTTATCATATATGTTTGTATATTAGATCTAACTTTCATATATGAGAGAAAACGTGACATTTGTTTCTCTGAGCCTGACTTACTTCACTGAACATAACTTTTTTTTTCTAGGTCCATCCATTTCCCTGAAAATGACAAATGGCATCACATTGTTCTTTCTGATAGATGAGTATATATGTACAATCTGCTGTAGGGTATCTGTTTCCACGTCTTGGCTATCATAAGTAGTGTGGCAATAAACATGAATGTGTAAGTTTTTACTAGCCTGATTTGTAATATTCTGGGTAGATGGCCAATTGTGTTATCTGGAGTATGGAGAAGTTCTATAGTTAGTTTTTATTTTCTTTGACTATAGGGCTTGAATCCAGAGCTTGGAAGCTCTCTTAGAGCTCTTTTTGCTCAAAGCTACTACTCTACCACTTTGAGCCATAGTGCCACTTCTAGTTTTCTGATGGTTAATTGGAGAAACAATGTCTTATGGACTTTTCTGCCAAGACTGGATTTGAACCTTGATCCTCAGATCTCAGCCTCCTGAGTAGCTAGGATTACAGCTGGAAGCCACTAGCTCCCAGCATGTTTAGTTTCTTTGAGGAATTTTCAAACCACCTTCTACAGTGTTTCACTGGCTTATATTCCCACCAACAGTGTAATAGGATTCCTTTTCCCCCTGCATTCTCTGTCAGCATTTGTTGTATATTTTCTTGATGATGGCCCATCTTACTGGGGAGAAATGGAATCTCAATGTTTTTTAGATTTGCACTTTTTTATGGCCAAGTTATTCTATTTCTATATAAACTCTGGGTCTTATGAAAGTCATTAAACTTCTTTTTGATCTCATGTGTAAAAAATAGAAGTATAATAGAATGTCTCTAATATAGTTATTAAAATGATTAATATATTGAGACAATCTTAGAAGTATTTGACATATACAGAACATATGCAAAACATTCATGGAAGGCTTACTATTTATGAAAGTTGACTTTATGTAATGATTTCTACAATTCAAAATAGATTCTTCAGTGAGGTATATACTTTCATATCTACATTTTTCTCATCTGTAAAGTATTTTAATATGTGCAATATAGACTATAAGTTGGCAGCTGTACTTTTATAGCTTTCTTTTTATTAAATTTTTATTCTACATTATTACTCTACAGACATTTGCTCAGTTTCTCTCATCTTATTATAACATTGACTTAGATGAGTGGTACTTGTTTAAAGTTTTCAAGATTAGAGACTTTCGTCTCAGTGCATAAGGAATTTGTTCGCTGGTGTTAAGAAGATGAATGAATATGTTCCTTACTCATGGAAGATGTGAAGCACTCTCTACTAACAACTGCTTAAAATTTGGCAGACCAATGCTATGTCATCTTCGAAGACCTTTTCCTCACTCCCTCAGGGCTGTGGGAGTTTCCAAATATGCATCATCTTTGCCCACAGGGCTCCTTTACCTTATGGTTGAAAATAAAGCAATCTTCTGATCACATGGCTCAAACAAGAAGGATACAAATATTCTAAACAGATGTAGCTCCATGTTTTGTTCAGCAGCTTGTGGCTTTTGAGATTCTATCTTTTCAGTTTACTTTAATGAATGTGTCATGAGTCAAATGACTTTGCAGAAATCTGTTAAGTGCCAATACAAGATCTTCCCTAATCAATCAACTTTTTTCTTCTTTCCTCCTCCTCCTCCTCCTCCTTCTCCTCCACCCCTCCGCCTCCTTCTTCCTTCTTCTTCTTCCTCCTCCTCCTCCTCTTCTTCCTCTTCCTCCTCCTCCTCCTCTTCCTCTTCCTCCTCCTCCTCCTCCTCCTCCTCCTCCTCCTCCTCCTCTCCTCCTCCTCCTCCTCCTCCTCCTCCTTCTTCTCCTCCTCCTCCTCCTTCTTTTTTCCTCCTGCTTCTCCTCTTCTTTCTCCTCCTCCTCCTTCTCCTCAACTTCTTCTTCCTCCTTCTTTTCCTCTTCCTCTTTGGAAAGGCTATCTACCCAGTTTTTAAAAGAACACATTTCAAAGGAACTCTCATTGGATGCTGCTACAGATATCCAAATAAATTCATTAAAATAACATTGCTTTTATATATCTAAAAATAGTCCTTACAAATTTTACTGCAAAATTGATTATGTGTAGTGTCAAACTATAAAAATGAAAAGCCTTAAAAGTAAAAGTGAAAATTATGCTCATTATCCACTCCACTGCTCCCCATTTCTATGAATTTAGAAAGACAACTTCTGTTAATACTTTTTTTTTTATTGTAAAGATGCTGTACAGAGGGGTTACAATTACATGAGTAAGGTAATGAGCACTTTCCTGTTGAGCATTGTTACCCCTTCCTTCGTTTTCCTCCTACCATCCCTTTCCTCCCCCCCCCCCCCCACTCCTCTCTCTTCCACTCCCAAAGTTGTAAAGTCCTTTTCAACATAGTGACTTGTGTATCTCATTGTTACAATGGGTCAACCTGTATCCTTGTTTCAGCATTTTATTTCCCTTCCCCTCCCCAAATTAGAAAAAAATATATATACAAGATGCAGTGCACTGGAAGCAAATGCAGTAAAAAACAGAGGTTATACCATAGGGGAAGAACACACAAAAGAAACAAAAAAAAATCACATAGTACATTAAAAACAACAGCGACAAAGGTAAAACCTCTTGTCTCCCTATCTTGGGGTTCATTTCGCTTACCATCATCTTATATGGTCATATGTGCATAGCTTTTGAACCTTTTCTGCTTGTCTGGTAAGATTATCCTAGACGTATACTAGTTATTGCAAATAAGGGAAATCATGGGACCTATGTTTCTTTGGGCCTGGCTTACTTCACTTAATATAATTTTTCCAAGTCTTTCCATTTCCAAATAAATGTGGTGGTGTCATTCTGATGGAGGCACAGAATTCCATTGTGTGTGTGTGTGTGTGTGTGTGTGTGTGTGTGTGTGTGTGTGTACTGCATTTTCTTGATCCATTCATCTACTGAGGGGCATCTGGGTTGGTTCTATATCTTAGCTATGGTGAATAATGCTGCAATAAACATAGTTGTATCTTTGGGTAAATGCCCAGAAGTGGGATTGCTGGGTCATAGGGGAGCTCTAGTGGAGTCTTTTGAGGAACCTCCATACTGCTTTCCAAAGCGGTTGAACAAGTTTACACTCCCACCAACAATGCAGTAGGGTTCCCTTCTGTCCACATCCCCTCCAGCATCTGTTGTTATTAGAGTTCTTGATTTTAGCCATTCTAACTGGGGTGAGGTGGAATCTCAATGTTGTTTTGATTTGCATTTCTTTTATGGCTAGAGAAGTTGAACATTTCATGTATCTATTGGCCATTTGTATTTCCTCTTCAGAGAAATCTCTCTTTAAGTCTCTAGCCCACTTACTAATTGGGTGGTTGTTTCTTTGAGGATTTGTTGTTGAGGGATTTAATTTTTTGAATTCTGAGTATATTTTAGATATGAGGCCTGTGTCTGTTGTATGGCTAGTGAAGATCTTCTCCCAATCTGTGAGCTTTCTATTGGAAACTTTCTTTCATTGTCCTTTAAATGATATTGTTTTACTAGTCTTTTATTGATTGTATCATTTCTCTCCTAGTCTTGTATTTTTCCATATTAACTACTCTGATTCCATTTTGGTCTATGTATTCCAAAGGAAACATAATGGAAATCACTTTTGGAACAACATATAGAGATTAGCTTTCTTTATTTTAGCAAATTATGCTAACTTAGGGAAAAAACTGAAACAACAAGACTCCTTTCTGAAACACTAAACCATGTCACTCTTACAGTTTTAATAATGAAGGTCAATGTGGTCATGTGTACATTTTTGTGGTTACATCAGGTTCATTTCTCCCTGATACTCTTCAATATTAATAAATACAATGACAAGATCCCAAACTGGCACAAATTTTTATAAACTGTCTACCATCCTCAATGGCAAAAAATGTTTGTAGCTTATTTTATCATGTGTGATATGTTTTCACTGAGACATACAGGTATTTTTTTTTAATGTGAAGCATGTCATGAATAATACTTTATGTGTTGGAGAGAAAAATGACTTAAACCAAATGCACTGCATTTTGTTATAATTCTTTATGGAGGACAATATTCTTAAGTAGGACTATTTTGGGTCATTTATCTCTAAGGGACCATAACAATTTTTCTTAAATATGGCTTTTCTCGGTTAACACTATGAGGTTGTTAAGTCTTTTTTGTCCCATGTTTGTAGCTTATCTCCATTTTTGGTGGTATGTACATGGAATGTCTAAGCAAAACATCATGTCCAAGTGGCTGTTCTCTTAAGTTATAAAAACGCCAATAAGAAAATATCTTTATATATTTTATATTTCTTTATTCAGAAGCTTTCATTATTTGCTTATGTTTGAGGAATCATTTATTATTTTTTAGAGAAATTTGAGGTTTACAAATAAATTAAGAGGGCATTCCAAAGATTTTCCATTTAACCCCTATTCCCAAAGATATATAACTCATTATTATCAATAAAGGTACTCTAAACATCTGTGTGTAGATTTTTGTCCAGAAATTTCTCAGTTCCTTAGGGTTAAATAAGTATGATACAAAGGGATGTATTTTTCTAAGCAGCTACCAAAATGGCTATGCCCTGTTACCTCCTCTCCAGTGATGGATGAGAGTTCCTCCTGCTCCACCACTCATCAGCATTTGATGTCATTTTCATTCCAGATTTTGGTCAGTCACATAGGTCTTTAATGGGATCTCCTTGCTGTTTTAATTTGCATCACTTGAATACAAGGGACATATGGAACATATTTTCACAGGTTTTTTTTTCCATCTATATATCTTCTTGGCTATGTATTTATTAAGATGTGTGTCCCATTTTCAACCAGATTTTTTGTGAATTTTTTTTACTAGATGTGTGTTTTGTAGATGTTTTCCCCAATCTCGTTTTCTTGACATTGTTTTCCATAGAGTAGAAAAATTCTAAACTTTACTCATGCATAGTTCATTGATTATTCCCCGCGGGGGGTGGGGGGGGGGTGGGGGTGGGGGTGGGCAGCGGGACGCTGCCATGGATTGTGCCTTTGATATTGCATCTAAAAGTCATTATCACACCCAAGGGCATCTCAGTTTTATATTATGTTCAAACGGTTTCAAACTTTTGTATTTTGCATCTCTTGTAACTTTTTTAATGAAAAAATATAAAGACTGGCTTTTTTTCCTCCTAGAGAGATCCAGTTGGTCTAACACCACTTGTCAAAATTAGCTTTGCTTCTTTGTCAAGCTTAGCTGATTGGCTGGATTTCTGTTCTGTTCTATTGACTTACTTGTCTGTTCTTTTAGGAGTACCACATGTCCTGTTTACTACAGCTTTATAATAAGCTTAGAAGCCTTTCAATTTGTTGAGGGGAAGGGAAAAACAAATTGTTCAAATAGGCATACAGGTGGACCCATTGCAACAATGAGATATACAAGACATTATGTCGAAAAACGAACTTTACAATTTTGGCGGGGATGGGGTGGGGGGGTGAGGTAGGGGGTTGGAAGGTTGGAGGGGAGGAGATGGGAAGGTATGGGAAGGGGAAACAAAAGAGGAGGCAACAATGCTTGATAAGAAATGTACTCATTACCTTGCTAATGTAATTGTAACCCCTCTGTACGGTATTTTCACAATTAAAAAAAAAGCTTAGAATACAAGGAATGCTTCCTTCTATTTTAGGATAAGAACCACTCCAATTTTAAACTAATTTTATTATAATAAAGAGCCATTTAGTTTATCTTCCCACTGTGAAAATACTTTTGTATCAAAGTAACAAAAATTGTTAAAGCTGATTTACAAAAAAGGAAAAAGGAAGAAAAGTGCATACAATGCAAATGATACAATAAAATTTTGTTGCAGTTTAAAGTTATCGCAAATGTTAGCTGGAGAACATCAATTCTGGTATTTTAACTTTATCTGAATCTTTGGGAGCAGATGTACCCTCCCCGAAATCACAGAACGGTGATAGTAACTGGTGTTGGTTGACTTACAGAATGTTTCTGGTGTACTCTGTACTGAGCAGAGATGCAGCCATATTTCTCTGACCATGTGAGTCAGAGATGCTTTGGTTATACCTCTGAGTGGATGCTTCCCCTCTAAGGTAAAGATCTGCCACTGGTTCAAACGAAGACTGCTTGCATTATGAATGTGGCTCCATCAATACTTTGCAGATGGAGGGCATTTTTGCTAATAGCCCTTGTGGCCTGAGAACTATTTTCTTAGTATTCTCCTACCCAAAAGTATCTCACATTTGAACTAGGAGGAAGCCTGAAGCTAAGCAGTTACAAGAATCAGAAGTTATATTAATCAAGGAAGATTTGCAATGAAAATATCAAGAATAGGTGGACTTTAATGAAATCCAGCTTTAAGTTCTGCTGTATTTTACAGTACAGCTTGGGAAATTAAAAAGAAATGAATCAACCTTCTCTATTTTTGTCTGTCTGTCTGTCTGTGTGTCTCATACACATACCATATACACAGCTTCCCACCCCTATACTCCAACACTTCCACACACACACACACACACACACACACACACACTCCACTATATATCTACTTCATTCTTTTCTATTTACAGACTAGACTGGCTTTTTACATTCAATTCCCAAGTCCATCTGGTCTTTTACTTCAACTTTTCACACTGGCTAAAGCAATCTCTGGGACTCTATTTTTAGCTTTCAAGAAAAGAAAATTATTCTGGTTTTCGATCTGACATCTGTGCCGAATCCATCGTCCATAAGTCTATAAAGCAAAACAGCCTGAATTCTGGTGCAGCTGACCCACTGTGAGGTCTTGAAGGAGTTACTCCATCTCTCTAGGACTCCATTTCAGGCATGAGGAGAGCAATAAACGTAGGGGCAAAACCCTGAGCCAGACAAGGCAGTGTACAAACAGGCAGAAGCCAAGAAGTCATTCTCCATCTCTGTCTCTGCTCAGCAATTTTTTTTGAGCTTCAATTGTAGAATAACCTTCAGAGACTATATACGACACAAGAGAAATAACTTTTCTCTATACATCCTCTTCCCATCCTCTGACATTTCCTGTTCCATACAGTTTTTTACTTCCTCTTTTCTTTGTCTGCCCTTTAAACAATGGTCTGAGGAAAACCAAAGCTAAATTCTGATACATGTCTCAGAGAACATAAGAAAGGGCTGAAGGGCAGGGGAAGGGTTGTGACCAGTCTAAATTTGGAAAATTGACTCACAGTCCAAAGATTGAGCTTTATTGTTCCTTTTCTGTATTAACTACAATTAGGTTGATAGAATTTAATAATTGCCAGTTTTGATCAACTCTGCCTTATTAGTACCATGGATAACATAAATCAACCATAATTTGTAAATTGCTCAAATGGAGGTTTCTAAAACAACCAATCTGAAAACCCAGAGTGGTACAGTTACATAAGTCAGGCAGAGTACATTTCCTTCTGGAAATGTCACCCCTTCTCTCGCTCTCTGTTTCCTCCTCCCATCCTACCTACAAGTTGCAGAATTTGTTTTCAACATAGTGTCCAGTGAGTACCATTGCTGCATTTGTTCACCCTTTGAATTTTGTTTGTGGTAGTGAGTGTTGGGGATTCAACTCAGGGCTTCCTGTTTGCTAGGCAAGTGTTTTTTTCCCAGCTGACCCATACCTCTTGAGAGCCTGCAGTCTGATACTCTTTTTAAAAAAAATCAATATAATGCTTTGAGGATTTTTACAATCTGTACTTGTTGCCCTAGGGGCAGAATTAATCTCAGAGGTCCAACCTTGGGTCCTCAAACCAAAACTTACTAAAGGCTCCGGGAGAACCAGAAGCATTTGAATTTGTGTTTGTTGCTTTCAATGTCTAAGTCTGCAAACTGAAGGCTTTTTATTAGTCTGGCTCATATCTACCATTGCAGGACCATTGGTGTTCAACTCCATCTGAATGTAGTTTCTGTCTTCTTGATATCCTCTTTCAGGTTTTATGCCCAATTACAAACCTCTGGGAGGGGAGATAATTACGTGGTGGAGTTCACCTAAAGGGGTACACAGATTTTGTCAAGATCTCTTCTTAAAATAAACAGAGTAGCAAGAACAAAAAACAAAACAAAACAAAACTCCCTGTGTTTAAGCGCCAAAGCCTTCGGCTTGACCTCTCTTGACTCTGGATTTGTTCTAAAGTCGGTTCTGGTTCTCCATTCAAGTCCTTGCTGCTGGCCCGTGCTTGGTTCACCTTTCACTATGTTGTGGATATTACTAAATTCTCTACCTGTGTCTCCGTAGTCATGGCAACCCAGCTCCCTCCTCCAATGCATTCTGTGGGCTCTTGAGTTCTGGCAGGCTGGCTAGAAGCCTAGGGAAAGTTGCTGGATTTCATAGATGCACATTTTCTTTCTTATGTTCTTATTTATAGCTGCTAATTTTGATCTGTGCTTTTGTGCTTAACTTACCCACTAGCAAATACATGTTTTGTTTTGTTTTTAACAGAAATGATGGATAAGGCAATTTTATCCAGTTTATATTGATGTTCTTTTTCTTTTTCTTTTTTTTTGGGGGGGAGGCAGGGCTGAGGTTTGAATTCCAGGCCTGGACACTGTTCCTAATCCTTTTTGTGCTCAAGGCTAGCATCCTACCAGTTGAGCCACAGCACCACGTCTGGCTTATACTGATATTCTTTATAGCACAATAGTCTATGTCCAGTGGTAATGTTCAAAACATGAGTAGACAAAGGTTTTATGTTCATACTTGAATTTTAAGTGGTGTATATTTTATGATAGATGGCATAATATTGACTCTTGGTAAGTAAAACCAGAGAAAACTGGGTCATACATCCTCCTTTTGTTATTATATTCATACAGGTAGAATGGCAGATCAGCTTTAGTGTCTCATATTTATTCATCTATTTTCTTCTTCTTCTTTTTTTTTTAAAGCATTCTTGCCAAAGAACCGAGACAAGCTCTTCCTGATAGGTGAGTTCATTATGCTGTCTGCATAACCAGATGACTCACAACTTTGTATTATAGTTAAAATGATTTGAACTTCCTTGCAACTAGAATGCAAATTGCCTCCTTGTAACACTAGAGGGTGGCATTTATAAAGCTAATTATGACTAAGGTAGATGCGGATTTGAATTTATCCTTTGAGCTTATTATAATTATCTTTTAATAGGAACAATGCAAACAAATGCTTTTAATTATATATGAAACCAAAGGTGATAAACTAGAATGTAGGTACAGTTACTCCTACTTCAAAGTGGTTCTACCTATATTAGTCTAGTACTTAAGGTAAACTTTTTTCTTTTGTTCCCTCCCTTCTTTCTTTTCTTTTCTTCCTCTCTTTCTCTCTCTCCCTTTCTTTCTTTCTTTTCTTTTCTTCTTCCTTCTTCCCCTTTTCCCTCTCCATTTCTCCCTTTTTCTTTTCCTTTCTTCTTTCTGACTTATCCCTCCTTTCTGCTTTCCTCCCTTTCCTTCCCTCCTTCTCTTCCTCATTTTCTTCCTTCCTTCTTTATTTCTTTCACTTCTTTCCCTTACTGCTCTCCTTCCTTCCTCTATTTCTCCTTTCCTCTCTTTTTCCTGACTCCTCTTTCTCTTCCCCTCCCCCTCTCCTCCCTTCCCTCCCTCCCCTACCTCTCCTTTCTTCCCTCTTCCCCTCCCTCCTTCCCTTCCTTCCTTTTCTTTCCCTTCCTTCCTTCCTTCCTTCCTTCCTTCCTTCCTTCCTTCTTTCTTTCTTTCTTTCTTTCTTTCTTTCTTTCTTTCTTTCTTTCTTTCTTTCTTTCTTTCTTTCTTTCTTTCTTTCTTTCTTTCCTTCTTTCCTCTTTCTTTATTTCCTGTTTAAGCTATCTTCAAAGACAGGATCTTCTTACATGACAGAATCAGAGTCATATACTACCACTCCTGAAAGAATAAATTTTCCTTGGGGCTGGGAAGGTGGCTCAGTGGTAGGGCACTTGCTTTGCATGCCTGAGGCCCTGGGTTTGATTCCTCAGCACCACATAAGCAAAAAGAAAATAGCCGGAAGTGGCGCTGTGGCTCAAGTGGTAGAGCGCTAGCTTTGAGCTGAAGAGCTGGGGGACAGCGCCCAGGCCCAGAGTTCAGGCCCCATGACTGGACCCGCCCCCCAAAAAAAGAATAAATTTTCCTTATTTTAATAATTTTCTACAAGAATGAAATCTCAGTGCTAACAGAGAATAATATTTCAAGCTAATAAAGGTAGAATTCAATGTAAGATCCTGGTTGATTCAGTACAATGAAGGAGAACAAAAACATGTTAAGAATGTGGCTATCCTCCTGGACATTTGTTTGCCTCACAGATACAATGAAGGGATAGGAATGGTAGGTGGTCTTGAAGGCCTAACCAGATACTATTTACATTCAAGAGTCTACAAGAGGCCCTAACTGAAGGGGCTCACAGTGGGCTCACGTTAGTTGCTGGGGAGAGCATCTACACCAGAGCCTGAGCAAAAGGATACCTATTTTAATCTTTAGTTTAAAACAAAAGGATGCTTCTGGTTGTCTTTGCTTAGCAACTTGATGTGATATCTGTATCTATATCTCTATATCTATCTGTCTGTCTGTCTATATTTTTTCTGCACTCAAAGCAAGCTCACTCTTCACCAGAGAACTCTGAACACATTTGCTGCCAGTAGGATTTTAATACAGCGGCACAAGTATCATCCAGATTATTAAATAAATAAAAGCAATTTCCTAAGGGAAATTGCCATCTGCTCTGTCTACTCTCCTGGAGAAACTGAGCATGTAAAATCATGTATTGAATAACACTAGAGAAAATGAACTAAGAAAGTGTTGAACATAAAATACTTGCTATTGACTTTCTTATTAGAAATCTTAAAATATGCTAATGTTCTTTGCTTTTCAACTTTTACAAATAATTTAAAAGACATTGACTAAACAAAACAGTATTTTGTTGTGTTGCTGTTTTTAAGTAGACGATATAGATTTCAGATTTTGTTAACACAGAAATAATAATGTAGAACTGTTCTGGATTATAGAACTTTTCCCCAAGACATCTAGTTGTCTCTTCGGGTCATAGGATATGTTCATCACTCAATAGTTTAAGTTACTTTGCAGGGGTACCACAGAAAAGAAGCAAAAAAAAAAAAAAAAGACTACAAAGCATTTTGTGTATCTGGACACTGTTCAAAGACTAAATGAAAATCAGTAGCAAACAAATAAGATCCTACTCCAAATAGTAGGCATATTCTTTTTAATAATTAAAAAATTGTAACAAATAAGTAAACATACTACTCGTGTAATTGATTGATGGTCAGATAATAGCTATAATACAAATAAATGACTTACAAATTCATGAATGATTCTTTTGCTTATACTTTATTTGCTGAATATAAGTATTTAAGTCATATTTTGGGCTTTCATTATTGGTGTTTTATGAAAAGTACCCTTACTTCTGGCCTAAAAGCTTAAATGTAATATTAAATGTAAGGTATTTGTGTAACCAATCAAAAATTTCAACATTAATGCCCCCAATTTGCCAATGGTAAAAGTACAACTTGTTATTTAATTACACAGTAAAGTGCGCAAAATTATTCCATGAAATAATTGAACATTACCATGAGAAAATTATCATCAGATTTTAATTCCCTGAAACTTCATATTTCCTAGAAATATGTTTTTCTGCATTTGTCTGATGTGGTTGATTTATAGATTGATCATTTAGGTACAGTGATTATGCAGTGAACTATGGTATGGTGTGTGAAATAAATAATAGTGGACCCTGTGCTATAAATTTAGAAGAGTAATACATTTTGCAAACTGCTTTATTATTATGAAGCAAACTGGTGATTATGTTAGTGTTCGTTATGCATTGAATGATGTCACCCCCCAAAATATACGTTAGAGCCCTGACCCTTACTATGACTATATTTGGAGGTTAAGATTTCAAGGAAGTAAAAAAGATCTAAATGGAGTCATAAGGGTGGAAGTCATAATTAGATAGACTAGTGAACTTTTAAAAGCAGAAGACACTAGAGAGCTTTTTCTTTCTCTGTACATACAAAGAGAAAAGGTCCTCTGAAGGCAGTAAAAAAGGTGGTCTTCAGCAAGCTGGGAGGAGAGGTGTTGCCAGAAAGAGTTTCCAACACCTTGTCTGTAGACTTCTTGACTTCAGGACCATCAGGAAATACTTTTCTGGTTGCTTAAGCCACCTAGTCTGTGGTAGATAGATATGGCAGCACAGTTGTACCACTAACACAAGGTCACTTCCTGTTACTACCTACAGCTTTACAGAGATGAGCTTCAGATTTTCATTGAATAAATTGCAAAAATGATGAAAGTGGACAGAGTCTAAAAAGTATTATTTTTTCAGGGCAATTATTTTTTTCCATCAACAGAATCTGTTTACTTTGCTGGCATCCTGAGGGGCTGCCTTCCTGAGTTTGCTTCTCTCATCTACTCGATGAGACACATGCTCTTTTCACCAGGAATTCTTGTTTTTCATCTCTCCAGCTAGCCCAGTGAAAGTTTTCTGGATTCTTCATTGATACGAGACTTCAGGAGCCATCCTGATGTGTACCAGACAATAAACGCTGAACATTTGTAAGTAGAATTTACCTCAAAACAACAGGTGAGATTTAGCAATTTCTACCATCCACTGATTTCCTTTTCATCTATGAAGACAGGACTGGTGGTCTTGGCCTCCGGAACACAGTCATTAACAGTGAGCCTAATATGATTCCATTCTGCAATGGCACTCTCATTTGCTAGAGCTTCCATAAATGTATTTGATGTCGAATTCATCCAATGCCTTTCTCATTGGTATATAGACCACACTCTTCTACTGTCTTCCATGTGTGTTGTGTGCATCTTCATCTCACTTTGTTATAAGGACATAGATATTACAGACATGTGGGACTAGGGCCCATTCATGTTACCTTTTGTTGTTGTTGTTGTTGTTGTGTTGGGATCTAATTTGATTTCTGGGTCTCATGCTTGCCAAATAAGTTCTTTATCACCTAGCTACACCAGTCTTAGAGGCCATCCATATGACCTCAATTTACTTTGATCTGCTTTTTTTTAGGCCTTCATAGACATTCACATTCTGAGCCACATGCCTGAAGTATGCATAAAGAAATGGCAATAAACTATCGTAACTCTGCAAAATGGATCATAGATAATGGACATTTTAAAAATAATTGTTCTCCCATACATTTGCTATCAAAGAAGTTGGGGAAATGGAGTTGCAACATTTTTTACTATAGCTCAGCTTCCTGGAGGAGGACTATATATGTAGAATTACTCAGGCTTTTTGTTTTCTTGTTTCTTTTTTTTTTTTTTTACAGATTTTGTTTGATAAGTCTATACTCTTAACTTTTGAGTGACCAGAAAAATTCATGGAGTATATGAGAGTAGAATATTTGTACATTCTAGTCTTTGAGGACAAATTATTCACCAGAAATTGGAGGTAATAACTCATCTTAGCAGCATTAGCTCCCACAGAACTAAGAGAGGAGATTGGACTATGACTCACTAGTTTGTTACCCAGAGGATTATTTCTTCATTTAAGAAGCAGTCAGTATTTTATGAATATGCCCAACACCGAGGTGAAACCCTTTTGAGCAATTAGCATACACTTAGGAAGATGGATGGCAGGAATGTAAAACAGATTTTGTCTAGGATGTGGGTAGTACGGGAAGGAGAGAGGGCAAACAGAAGGTAAAGGAAGGTAAGGTGAAGGAATGTGGCCTGTTAGCTCTCTCCTCAAAGGGTACCAGGAGCCACAAAAAATTAAGCTTTAATGATCAAAAAAATTGTGTGATGGTAAAACAAAGATGGAGGGAAATAATTACGAGAAGCAGGTCAAATATTGGAAGGTAAGTCAATATGATAGGACAATTCTAGGGAGCCAGATATTTTGGATGCATTCACCTTGAAAGCACAGACTTTGGAATACTTTGAGCCATTGAATATACTTGTCAACCTTACCAAGCTTCAGTTTCCTGATATATGAAAAGGAGTTAATTATATTTTCCGTTTTATAGATTCTTAACAAAGAAATCTTTTTCTTAAGATGATAGTATCTGTATTTCTTTATTATCTCTAGATACAACTTTATTTGGGGCCTCACATATTGTAAAGTATTCAACAGATAGCTTGTGGAAGAAGATAGAAAGGTGGCAAAGCAGCTGGGTTTGCCTGTCTCGCCTCACTCTATTTTATACTAAGTAAGAGCCACCAGACATTTGTGCTTAAACCAAAACAATGAGGTTGTTGAGGTAGGTGGTCTCTGAGGTAGGTGGTCTCTGAGGTAGGTGGTCACTTAACTTGTGAATCAGGTGGAGGTTAAGTGGAAGAAGTTAATTATGTTAAAAACAATGAAGCGGGGCTGGGAAGATGGCTCAGTGGTAGAATGCTTGCCTTGCATGCACGAGGCCCTGGGTTCGATTCCTCAGCACCACATAAAAAAAGCTGGCTCAAGTGGTAGAGAATTAGCCTTGAGCTGAAGAGCTGAGGGACAGCGCCCAGGCCCAGAGTTCAGGCCTCATGACAGACAAAAAGAAAAATGAAACCAAACAAAAAACAATGAAGTGATCTGTGTTCAAGGGAAACTTGCAGTCTAGTCTGCATTCAATTTTGACTTCCTAGGAAACCATGATTGTCATTTTAAGGAATTATATAACTGAGAGTCAAATTCATCTACAAGAGTTATATGAGACTCTACGAAGTCTTTGTTACTTCATTAGCCAGAATTCTACAGAGAAAGAGAACAAATAGGAAATATAGGAAAATAGATTTATTGCAAGAAATTGGGTCATGAACATGGGGGCTGAGATGTCTCATATAATCTGATAACTTAGGTTGTTGCTTGCAGGGTAAAGATGCTGGTGTTATAATTCTTTCCCCATCTAAAAGCCTGGGAACCAATGGTGTGAGCCAGTGGTATAAATCTTAGTCCAAGGAAAGGGAAAGATCTATGCTCCAGCTCAAGCTTCAAGTACATAAGTGGACAGATTGTCCCTTTTTCAGCCTTTTATTCCCTCCAGCTTCTTAATGGATTGGAGGATGTCTATCCACATTAGAGAGAGCTATTACTGGTGGACAACCTGGAAACACTTTTACAAACATACACACTCAGAAATAACTTTTAACCAAACTATCCAGGCATCCTATGACACAGTCAAGTTAGTATGTAAAATTAAGCATCATGTGTATTCTATAAGAGACATTGGCCCTTATTAATATTTGCAGTCTGATTAAGGACAATGATTATTATACTTGTTTCAAGGCATGTATTTTCCTGTGGTATCACTTGCCCTGTTCCTGACTTGTCTGCTTATGTATTTCCTTTCATTTATAAACTTGCTGTTTATGATTATACACACAATTGTGGGATTTTAGCTCTAGTCTCTCTCTTCTCATATCAACTGAATGCTCTGTCATATGTTAATTAGAATATTAATGTTCAGTGTTCTAGCACATATGATTGTTTTTGATGCAAACTAAATGTATATTTTCTTTTCTTGAGAGAAAACAGGAAAACTGCAAATAAGAGATCAAGCAAATATGCAGGAAATAGTCATTTACTAAATGTTAACAGCTGCTCTACTATGCTCAGTGAACAAGACACCCAATAAATTAGCAAAAATCTAGCAAAAAAGGATGTGGAAGACTTAAACTCTCATAAGAAACATTCATTTAGATTCTGTATTTTCTGTCATGCAAAGAAAACTTTATCTTCATTTGGTATTGTTCCATTTTCTTATTATTTCACTGTCATGCCTTCCCCCTCACCCCTTTTTTTTGTCTATATGGTGCTTTAAACTCAGGACCTGGGTGTTCTCCCTGAGCAGTTTTTGCACAAAGATAATGCTCTACCACTTTGAGCCATGGAAACACTTCCTCACTGCCATTATTTTACTCAGGCAAGAACTCCTTCCAAGACAGCAAAAATCCCACTCTTGCGTGTAAATTCAGCTACTCACCAAGTTGTCTAATTTGCATAGGGTTAATGAAGTAGGTTAGTGAAGCATTTTTTCCTTCCCTCTATGAATAGAATCTGTAGATTCAGTGTAAATTTGGTAACTGCATTTCAGAAGATTACTCTCTTCACTTGATTTATGCTGCCTATGTATTTAGGCCACATAATAAAATATTCGTTAGAACTTCAGGCTCCATTAAATACGTTGAGTACATGGAAGTGATACGATCATCCTGAAGAACCTGGAGTTAGTGAACATGGGTTCTTGGTGATAGCCAGTGGCAATGATGACTTCTCTTGGAGAGTCAACCTTACAAACACAGGAACATGTCTGTTTATTCACCATTGCATCACACGTCTATTTTTAGCAATACCGTACATTTTTTATTGACCAGAATATTTTTATTGTCAGGGAATCTAAAACATTTACAGGTTGTTCTAACAACAGGATAGCTACTCTCATGGTAAGATAAGGGGTCAAGTGCATATTGAAATATCTCTTAACCAGAGGAACTTGAAATTATCAACACATTGCTGAGTTTTCTTTCACTGTTATATGAAAAGAGCAGTGCAAAGGCTGTTATATTGTCAGTCTCCTCTCTTCTTTTTCTAAAAAGGATTTGAAACAGATACTTTAATAAAAGTAGAACATCACAAACAAGACTGATCTTAGAAATCTTGACTTGGGATATGGCTGCCTTTTCAAAAGCTTCAAAGATTTACAGAAATCTTTAATAGTCTTTGTTGTGATCTTTTCCAGTCTTCTCCAGGGCATTGGATGAAAGTAACAAATGTCAGAAACTCTCCTACTACAGTTTGCTATATGATTTCTTTTTGACTTTGTTTTATTTATTCTGTCCATACTGACATTATCCTGTTACCTCTGAGGCAAAAAAAGTCCCCAATCATAGAAGACATTGCCGATTTGAATCCAAACTCATATATCGATTAGTCTATGCACTTGTTGATTTATTTTTTGATATGTTTTTTATTGTGAAAACACTGTACAGAGGGGTTACAGTTACATGAGCGAGGTAATGAGTGCATTTCTTATCCAGCATTGTTGCCTCCTCCTTTGTTTTTCCCTACCATCCCTTCCCTCCCACCTTCACAACTACACTCCTCGCCCCCCTGTCTAAATTGTAAAGTTCATTTTTCAACATAGTGTCTGGTACATCCCATTGTTACAATGGGTCAACCTGTATCCCTATTTAAACATTTTGTTTTTTCCCTTCTCCTCCCCAAATTATACCACTATCAAATACAGTGAAAACAGGGTTATACCATGGGGAAGTTGATTTATTTCTATATCAAAAATCCTTCCTTAACTATAAGTTCTAAAGTATCTCCACTTTCCATTAGCCCACTTTGACCTTTATCCTGCTTTCCTTTCCTTCTTAGCACATTATATTTATCTGCTCATTTGCTACTATTAGCTTAGTGTTTCATCCTTAGTGCTTAAAACAATGCTAGAGAAATAAGCCATGTATATGTGTTGATTGAATAAAATATTTTATAAAGCTATAAAAAAATCAAGACACAATTAGGCACATACTAAGAGTATTTGTCATTGAAATAATAAAATCCTTTTATATTGTGATGGGATTATTGAAGAGAATGGATTTTGGTCCACAAGGACCTACGTTTAAATCCTGATTGAACTATGTGCTCTCTTAGTCTTAGTAATCCTTTTTATTATTTAAAATGAAATTAATAATACATCTTTTACTAGCCTTAATTCTGTTTTAAAGATTAGAAACATATTTAAAGTATCTCTCAAAGATTTCTCAGTTCCTGATAATAATAGTAATAATGTAATTTCAAGAGTCACAATTTCAACAACAATGACAACTGTTAGAACAATGAAAGGATTTATTATTGCTGTGGGAAGTTCTTAACATTTCATGAAAATCATTTTGCTACAAGTGTCGGGTTGCTGTTGGCAAGTTGTTACTTCCTTCCTCTTATACTAACAGCCATTCCAACTCAAAAGTTAATACCATTAAACATTCAATAATGATGTCTTTAGGTTCTCATTCTATATTATCCATGTGTAGAAATAAAATTGCAACAGTGAAGTTGTTTTCTCTCTCTCTTTAGAACTAATATAAATCCATCTTTTTTTGAGTACCTGTGTTTCTTTGAGGATTCTGCATGTATAAAGAAGATCAAAAGAAAAACTATGGTTTTTAACATTTCCTAGTGTTTAAGAAACAAATTATGGCTTCATTGAAAGGCACCCTGCCAAGAGTATTGCAGGAGGGAGACTCTGGATCAGTATTGAAGGTAGGAGGGAGGGAGGATCTCCAATTGCTCAAGAAACAGCAGCTCAGACATTTAAACACTTATGAAGTTAAAAATCTAACACAAGACCACTACTGCTATAGCAACGAAGAACACCTTTCCTATTCTCTTTTGCAGATCCCAAACTTCACTGTGAATGAACCAGATAGGGGTGAGAAGGCATAGAAATCAAAACAGGGAAAAAGTAGAATAATCCAATTACCCCCACCCTTCTTGATTTTTTTTTAACCAATTTAGGATTTCACATTGTTTAAAACTATCAAATTCTATGGAATGGAGTATTTAGATTATTGCATAGTCTCTATTTTGTGCGGTAAGACAATTGGGTATATTTTGCTACTAGGAAAAAGTCAAGCTATTTGTATAAATTGTCATCTAAAGAAGCAAGAGAAAGCAGGGGTTATGTTATACCGTGGGGGAGGGACATACAAAGCAACAAAGAAATCATCTTATAAATATGTTAGAAACTATCACAAGAAAGAAAAAGCATTTGAATACTTATCTTTTCACCTAACATCAACTTATCTGACCTTTTCTGCTTGTCTCAGACATATACTAGTTATTGCAAATAAGGGAAACCATGGGACCTTTGATTCTTTGGGCCTGGCTGACTCACTTAATATAATTTTTTGCAATAATTTGTGGAGGGGAAGGGCAAAAACAAACCATCAAGACCATACTAAAGCTACCTGCACAACTATGTTTATTGCAGCATTATTTACTATAGCTAAGATATGGAACCAACCCAGATGCCCTTCAGTAGATGAAGGGATCAAAAAAATGTGGTATATATACACAATGGGATTCTATGCCTCCATCAGAAAGAATGACATTGCCCCATTTGTTAGGAAATGGAAAGACCTGGAAAAATTATATTCAGTGAAGTAAGCCAGGCCCAAAGAAACATAGGTCCCATGGTTTCCCTTATTTGCAATAACTAGTATATGTCTGAGACAAGCAGAAACGGTCAGATAAGTCGATGTTAGGTGAAATGAACCCCAAGATAAAGATTCAATGTTTTTTCTTTCTTGTGATTGTTTCTCACATATTTATAAGATGATTTCTTTGTTGCTTTATATGCCCCTTCCCCATGGTATAACCCCTGTTTCATTGTATTTGATGTTGGTATAATTTATGGAGGGGAAGGGCAAAAAAAATTGTTTAAATAGGGATACAGGTGTACCCATTGCAACAATGAGATATACAAGTCATTATGTTGAAAAAACGAACTTTACAACTTTAGTGGGGAGGGGAGGAGAATGGGAAGGGGAAACAAAGTAGGAGGCAACAATGCTTGATAAGAAATGTACTCATCACTTTGTCCATATAATTGTAACCCCTCTGTACAGTATTTTCACAATAAAAAATAAAAATTTAAAAAAAGAAGTAAGAGAAGAAATAGCATTATTAATTGATATCTTTATTGTCTTTCCAAATAATACAAGGTCAGTAGAAGATTTTATCTCCCAGTGGGCAAGTCTTTGTCTAAAGTGTTTCAACTGTTACTAGACGAAGCCAGATAACCAAATTAAGAGCAGAGATTAACCAATTAGAAAATCAGAAAATTATAGCCAAAATTAACCAAACAAAAAGCTGGTTCTTTGAAAAAATAAACAAAATTGATGGCCCATTGGCAAGATTAATTAAAAAAAGAAGAGAGGAAACCCATATTAACAGGATTAGGGATGCCACAGGAAAAATCACAACACATACCCAAGATATCCAAACAATCCTAACAGACTACTTTCAAAAGTTATACTCTCTAAAGGAAGAAAACTTGGCAGAAATGGATG